>NC_132816.1:11718814-12968814 GCF_048594095.1 Paramormyrops kingsleyae
GCCAAAACTCTCTCTGTCTTTTGATCTGCATCTGCATCACAGTGGTGTCAGCTTCCTTAATGTTGTCAAGCGACTTTTCAATCCTTGGGAACAGGTCGATAATCTTCTTCTTGCTGAGTAAGATTTTGCTGTGTGGGAGATCGCTACATGTTAATTGCAGCGGTTGCAACAATGTGGAAATAAGGTGCCTTTTCTAAAGTCAAACAAACCCTGACGAACCCAATGACTCTGAAACCACAGACAGCTGTGTGTCTCTGCGACTCTAAACAAATATAAAAAATAACTTTTTCTAGGTGCCCACAGAAGTAAATGACAAACAGCATTCAGAACAAAGAAGATGACCGCCAAACGGTCTGTACTGGAGCTAGAAGCCAATGTTAAAAATCTTAAAGACGAAATATGTCATTACAGTGATCATTAGAACAGCTGCAAGCACTGCTGTCCACCAAAGTGAATGAATAAAATGATCATTATATGTTATAATAACTATTCCGCAATTTGTTTGACAGTGGGTAATTTATACCTTAAGTGTGCATAAAGATCCCTCAGAACCTGGTCTTGGTTTTTGACTGTCTGAAGGATAGTCTTCACCATTTCCTCGCTGTCACTGTAACCATGCTGTGGATCAGGCACTAGGAAGAATCATTAAAAACATGAATGCAACTAACAAATAGATTTTTTGTCCAGTGACAGTGACATTCTGAGGGTTTGCTAGTTACCCTTGGTGAGACACAGACACAATGGATCCGTTATCCCTTTAAAAGGTAGCAGCCTAGATTTCTGCTGCTCCGCTGTCCTTATACATGTCTGGGTAATGGTATGAATGGGTATGGAGTGCTGGGAGATTTAAGGGATTCTCATGAGATTTACAAGATGCTGCATTGTGACCCCGGTAAACAAAGGGCACTTACTTCGGCACCTCATCTTCAGCTGCTTGTAGAGGTCTATCGCCTTTTCCTCACTGCAAGGACACAGGACAGACCCATCAGACGGCTGAAGAACTTTGCAAAATGAAACAATACTCAAAAAGCTCTGTGTAGGACCATGGTGAAGGCCTGCTTGCACGGGTTCACGCACAGCTGCTCCATGACTTCTCCCTGTCGACGCGCATACGGGCTTCTCTGCAGTTCCACGATTTCCGAGTGCAGGGCCATGATTTCCTCTTCAAGGTGATTAACCTCCGCGACCTTCAAGTGGAACGCAAGGGAACCAGTCAAGGCCTGCATCCGTTAAAGCCTCTGTATGCAAGTTGAAAGGTTTTAAAGTAACAGCAGTGTACAACAGCTCAAAATTTGCTTGTGAAGCCACCAAAGTGTAAAAGCTAATTTACAAACTTTGTTTTATTATGTTACCAAGAAAAGTCCTTACACTTGAAATTGAATTTTTCAATTTGTTTACCAAGTTAGGTCAAATGAAAAACAAGACAATCCAGAAGGAAGCTTGGCTAAAATATATGCAACATGGTTAAAGTCAAGCTGAGCAATACAACCAACCATCAGAATGAAAAGTCTTCTACAGTGGTAGCATGAAAGGAGCGGTAGTAAACTATTGTGCAGGATTTTAACGTGGATAGTTTAAGGTTTAGTAAGGACTAACGATGATTAATTAGAGAAGCGTTCTATAAGTAACCAGTGTCTCTATAAGAAACCTTGTGTACAGACAAGACAAAATAACCAAACTATTCAATGGTTTGATAAGGACTGATTATAAGTGATTTGGCACAATGGTATAGAAGATCAAAGCACATCACCAGATTAACAAAATGAGTAACCAAACCTGCAGTTAACGTCAGGGTAAAAGTGGCCAGCATAGTCCAACAAACATTATCCAGGTAGACAGCTAAATATTTGCCAGCATAATCCACTCCACGTTGAAAAACTATGTGTTTCTAACCTTCAAATAGGCTTCGATTTTGTTTTGTTGGTAATCAATGACGGGGAAAAATGATTTTTGCGCTGTTGTTTATCTTTTGAAAACTGCACAGTAACTCGGCTACAGGGGCGAGGAGGAGCTTCTTGGATGTGAGACCGTTTCTTGCAGGAATTTGAAGTGGCGCCTGACCTGTGCGAAGGCAGCTGCCTTCTCCTCATTCTCCTGCCAGGCCTTCAGCATCTTCTCAGAAGCTTTTAAAGGGACAGCGGCAGGCGTTTTATAAGCAAAATCACCTTCATTTCATACTCAAAGCAGATAAAATCTACAAGTTCAATGAAGACATTGATCCTAATTTCTGAGGATTGGTAAACTACCATTTAAAAATAAAACATTATTATTCAATCATATGCTCCTCATTCCAGAAAACTATACTTATCAGTATCTAAAGTTAAAATTTGAACATAAGCTTACAGATCTCTGTTGAAGTTAATGTTTTACATTAATCAATTGTTTACACAATGCTGAGAACAGAGGTGCACAATTACTACTTTGATCATTTTCCAACGACCACACTGCAATTATACTGAAAGCCAGGGGTTACAGAATGACAAACTCACATATCCCATAATGCATCTGATCGCTGTACTTCTCTAAGTCAAACTGAATGCTGCTCTTGAAGAAATCTAGCTTAGCTTTTAACTGCTGAGAAACGGCAAACATTATGTTCTTCTGTCTGGTGAGGTTGGTGTTGAATCTGAGGAGACTTAGCCTACAGAAACAGAGAAGACAAGGAAAAAATATTTATATATGTGTCTGGGTAATAGGCAGTTACATACAGGGACAAAATAAATATTGCGATACAGGGACACCATAATTACCCCTTAAGCACCACTACTTCATTGCTCATGTTTTTTTTTTGTTTATCTCTATTGGTATCTCAACAATCCAAAAGATTACTTACATTGCCGCTCTCTGACCCTGGAACAGCCTGCTATAATCCTCCTTCAATCCACAGACGTAGCTCACTGCCTCCCCCCAAACTTTCTTCAGAGTGGTCAGAGGCAGTTGGGTCTTGGGCTCTCTCACTGGAGAAAAATGAGGAGAAAAAAAAACAAACACAAACACTACAGCTACCTGAAACAGAGCCAGGAGTGATGAAGAGGAGCGTGGGCAGCTGTGGATGCCCAGAATAGCAAGACCACGCCGGGGAGCTGCTCACCTATGAAGTTGACGTTCTCGGAAAGTGGCCGGGAGCTCAAGGGACCCGAATATTTTGTCAGGCTCTTATCAAATAAATATACAATGTAGCTGTCCCACCCCCTCTGTGCAAAAAAAAATTGAGAAACAGCCTAGTTAATGACAAGTTTCTCGCTAAACCACCTAAAGAAAGACCAGCATCATTAGCTTACAGGACATCTTAGGGCTGTATCACAGTCATACATATTGGGATTTGAGCAAACAGGAAGGTCCTACCACTCCATCCAGGACACACTGAGCTGCAGGCTTCCTGGGGTCCAGGGAAACCCCCGTCTCCTGTAGGAGCTCTTGGTTGAGATGTTCGATCTTTGTCTCTGCTTCGATGCGCTGCTGGAGGACGTGGAGCCCCTCATCAGGCCCCAGCTGGAAGGAGTGGATCTGGGCCGAGGTCATGTTCAGTATGTGCACCACCTACATGCAACCACCAGAGGGGGGAGAAGAGCAGTTTTTTTTTTTTTGTAATAAGTCCACATGTCTGGGGAACTAAAACAGCCGTCGCTCTGACTGACCTTCATGGTCAGTATCTGATCCAGAACAGCGAAGCACATGGGCTGTTTGGTTTCTTGGTGGATTCCTCCACCCCGCTGAACAGGGTCCCACTTCAGCATTAGTTGAAGCAGAGTTTCCAGATGCTCCACCAGAGTCCTTAAATCACAACAATCGCCTTAAATTTTGAAGATTAATGAGCACAGAAAAGACTACTGCTATGCTGTTTAGTGTTTGAAGGGAAGCAGGTAGCAGAGTGATTAAGGACATTGAGCCGTAACCTTATATCTTAAATTCTGGGAAGGGGAAAAAATTACTAAGCAATATAAAAAAATAAGAAGAAAGAGAAGATGAAAAATTCTTACCGACTAAGGTTATTCGGGTAGGGCAATTGTGTAGAAAACCTAATTTCCCCATTCATGTCCTCAACAGCCATAATGTCCTTTGGACCCTTATTCCGGACTTTGTTGGTCCTATAAAATATTTCCAAGTCAGATGATCAAATATTTCACCAATTACTCCGCCAACACAATCTGATCCAACTTAAATGTTGTTACCAAAAGTGCAGTAGAAACTCTAGAAATCTCATGAAGACTGAAGTCTCTGTATAACCTGATGAGTTCATCACTAATCAGAGACACCCCCCCCCAGATAATCAGTAAACATAAAAGAAATTATAGACTGTCAATAACAGTACAAATTATGCAATAACATGCCCCAAAATTAAAAACATTAGATCGGTGCTGGTCTTCAAAGTAACACCACAAGAAATACTGAAAAATAAGCATAAGCAGGGTTTGTTTATGCTGGTTTTTTGAAAAAATCAGTTGTACCACTGCACAGGCTGCAGGTTATGCAGGAAAGGACGGAAACCACAGCTGCATTCGAAGATCATGGTGCCAAAGCTCCAATAGTCTACTGTCACTGTGTAGGGCTTGTTCTCAAACAGCTCTGGAGCCTGAACAAAATCATAAAATATAACGTAATGCATTATACATAACTTCATGTGTATACCTTCATATTGCATTATAATGGCTAATATAAGCCATTCAATGCATTATTAAGGTATTTATAGTACATCATAGATGGGAGCTTCATGGAACAATTGTAATGCATAATAAACATGGCTATAATGTATGCCGTTTTATAAATAGTTATAGCCATTTTTATAATAGTTTATAAATGCATTATAAAGATATCTATAATGCATTATGGATGGGTGCTTTAAGTAAAGCGTTATGCAAATTTCTCAGTGCAACATCCACAGATTGACAGGAAAGAATGACAGAAAGACGATGGCAGGATTAAGAAGTGCTGTGTTCTCACCAGGTACTGCAGCGTTCCCACAAAAGATGTACAAAGACTCCCCTGATCAAGATCTTTGGCATAGCCCAAGTCTATTATTTTGTGAACCAACTGTGGGAAAAGAACAAGAATTTATCATAAATACCCACCGAGTCTAAAAATAACTTCCTGGAAAAAGGAAAACAATGACTCTTCAACTAGAAATACCTTTCCATTAATTTCTTGAAGCACCACATTTTCTGGTTTAAGGTCTCTGTGTATTATTTTGTTTTCGTGCAAATACTGGATCCCCGACCCTGCAACACAAAATGCAAACGCAAACCACTTCTGATGTTTATATAAAGAAACTCCAGCCGACAAAAATATCCTGATCTTAAACTGAATATCAGCCATTCAGTAAATATAGTTCAAAGGAAACAAATTCATGACAGTTTGACAAGTTCCATCCGCGCGACGGTGTATTTTTAGTACCGTACCGACGTCGATGAGTAAGGATAGCACTTCACTCTCTTTCAGTCCACAGCAGTTTTCCGGCTTGCTCAGCAGCTACAGCCATGACAAAAACAAGAATGGGTGATTAAAACAAGGGTACTTTCCCAACAAGTGACTCTGCCATCATACCAATGGCCTAATTAGTGTCATTTTGCTCCATACCTTTCGGAGATCTCCTCTGGAACAGTATTCCATCGCTAAGAGTGGGAGATCATTCAATGCTATGTGCTTAATTTCATCCGGCACATCTCTAGCTGTTACTACGTTGATGTTATTTAACCTGCATCATGAAGAATACTGAAAGTTAAGGGACATAAAACGACATACTGATTCAAAGAGTCCAGACACCCATAAACTGAGACTGGACTCCTGAGCCCCCGAATTAGAATCTTTTCCAAATCACTACAGAGGCACACAGAAAATACAATAATTAGTCAGCTGGGATTTCAGCAACATACTTTTTCATGATCTGGATCTCACGACTCCATCTCTCTTTGTTCTTTGGGGTCAGCTCAAGGCGACAAAGTTTGAGTGCAATTTTTTCCGAGGTTTCCTTTAAAAAATAAATACAATTAGGTACAAGCAAACAGGAAAAAAAATATACCTCGTGTAAACAAATCTGTCTGTTTATAAACATCTTGCTCTTGTTTTTCTCCTTAAATAAGAGGTTACTTATTGGGTGCCACGGTCTGCCCCATGCCTGCCAAAAGATACTAAAGACATGTTCTTTCTAGATTCACACACTGCTACCTGCTGTTCATCATTTATACACTGTGGGTCACATAAGAGGATCCCCACATCCTCACTCACTACAGACAATCAACCCTCAGACGTCAGGCACATCCACAGCATGAATAGATTGATCTGCCAACCGTAACACCAAATAGACCTCAAGTCACACTTTTCCCCAAGTATAAACTAGTCATTTATCCCAAAGTAACTTTAAATTCAATGTGTACCCTTAGATTTACTCCACTAGTTTTCTAACTATAGACTAAGCATGTGGAATTTACTGTAAAACTACATTATCACATAGCCACAGAAAAAGTCTGATACTCCATTATTAAAAGTTTTCGTTGTGTTTTACATGGTTAATTTTAACTTTTTCTCTGGTAGTTACCGGATACTGACTCCAGTGGTGTTTATCGTGTAATCAAGCAGTTGTTACATTGTTACATTTCCTCACAACCTTTACAGACTCACAGCATCTACTCCGCAGTTAGACTGACATCACGGATACTGACAAGCCGCTTCTCTTAACACGATGACCAGGAAAGGTGCAGTGAGACGGCAGCCCTCACCTGGTGCTGGTAGAGATAGACGTGGCCGAAGCCTCCGGTGCCCAGCTTCTCCTTCATCTCCCAGGCTCCGCATTGCTGGCTCTGTCTGAACGGCGGTCTCTCCATTTGCCAGCAGTCAAAGGTGCGATCGAGCCCGATCAGCCTGCTAATACACCGCGTTCATGGTTAAACCATTGGTCCAGTGACAGTTATCAAAGCACAAAAATTAAGTGATCGGCGTCTATTATTCCCCGACTCCACACTCACAGACCGGAAAAAAATGACTAAACGTCTAAGCGAAAACGAAAGCGCACGAAGCCGCCTCTTATCCAGCCTGCTAGTGGGCCCGGGCTTTAGCATGGTGGCAGGCTAACCGGAAACCAGCGCGCCCTTGTTTACCCCCCGCTTTCAAAGTAAACACGGCACAGAGATCGCAGTTCGCCTCCTCACCTCACAGTCGGTCTCAGTTAGCTCCACTCCGGGGTGAATCCCACATTTAGGCTCGGTCGGGGAGCGAGATCCGAGGCTAAATCAGTTCAGCCCACGTACGGCGAGGTGCATCCCCGCCCGGTCAATCGATGCGAGCCGGCAGCTTGCTAGGCCTGTGAACTCCTTGACTAAGCTAACCGGTTAGCTAGCCAACGATGCATCAACTAAACTTAGTACTCGGGGGAGGGCATAAACTCAGCAGGACGGCCCGATCTAACCACGCATACTCCGGTGAACACAATTGAGCCGAACAGCCACATGTCCCCATGGAGGACAAGCGTAAACAAGACGGAAGCTGTGTTTCTCCCCTCCACCTCTCCCTCCCTGCTTTGTCTAATTAAATAAATACTGTCGATCGCCGGCTGACTGAGCCCCACGCCGCGTTATACGCCCTCCAGGTCCGCCAGCGACAACAGTGACACCGTCGGAGTCAGGGACTCAGATGCCCGCAGCAGCGCGCACACTGCCGCCTTCCCAGCAGTCACGTTACCCGTTCGGGAGTCACGATTAATAATAACGAAAAACAAACAAGTGTCAAGTCACCATCCCGCCGCGCCGTGTAGATCGATCCTTACCTTTTCTCTGCTTGTCCCTTGATAGTCACTCTGTATTTACGACTTTTCCTCTAGTCAGACATGATTACTCTGTTTTCTTCTTTCTTTATATAAAGGTTTTTGCTACAAGAGAGATAAATATGCGTGGTATATGTAGTAGGTGGTGAGCTGGATAAGCTGGGCGGATGTTTTCGCTTGCACTTATTTTTCTTTCGAGTTGTCCGTGGGATTTCCAGCACGCATCTTGTTAATACCAAATGTATAACTGTCATGCAGTTCAGCAAGATTTCCCATGTCTTAATTGAAAGTCCAATGTCGTCTTTAATTTCCTTTGTGATTTTTTAATTTGCTTTTTGTTCTTAAACGTATCATTATTTAATTTCATGAATGCACTTTAATGTTCATGGATTCCTTTCGTTTCATTTTTTCCATATTTAGATTGTCTGATTATCTGTCAGGGCTTGGATATATATAACATCTAGGTAATATTGCCCAATACAGATCTATTAAATATAAAATGTACTAAAGTAGCAAAAAAATAATGACACGTTATTCCGGATTATATTAACCAGATATTTCATTTTTATCGTGTGTATACCTATATGTACTAGTTTGTAATCTATAGTTACTAGATAATAAAGGTATTTTACAGTTTGTCTATTACTACTGTACTAATAATTTATTTATTTATTTATTATTATTATTATTAGTAGTAGTAGTAGTACTTTGTTGTTGTTGTATTATTATTATTATTATTATTATTATTATCCATCCATCCATCATCTATACCGCTTAATCCATCTGGGTCGTGGGGAAGCTGGAGCCAATCCCAGCATCTTTCGGGCGGGAGGCGGGGTTCACCCTGGGCTGGTCGTATTATTATTATTATTATTATTATTATTATTGGTAGTAGTAGTAGTAGTGGTAGTATAACACTCTCTGAAAAAAGAGTACCAATTTGTACCTTTGCTTGTTACTGGGCCTGTACCCTCAAGGGTCTGCCAATTGTACCCTTAGCTGCAGGTAAATGTACATTTTAAAAGGTACAGAGATGGACTCTGAGAAACATTTCTGTACCATCGATGGTACATTAATGCTGTTTGTACCTCTGGGATGTTCCTCAGAGTCCATTTCTGTACCTTTTAAAAGGTACAGTTACCTACAGTTAAGGGTACAATTGGCAGACCCTTGAGGGTACAGCCCCAGTGACAAGCAAAGGTACAAATTGGTACTCTTTTTTTCTGAGAGTGTAGCAGAGCAGTCTAAGAACCCTTCGGAAAAGCACCAAGGTTTAAAAAGATCCCCTTTACTGAATGTGTTTCATCTGATCGGTTTTCAGTACCATTCAGTACACTTTTCTTCGTGGTAACCTGAAGTTTGTCGAGGAAGGAATATTTAAATATTTAACCTTCGGACTGTGTTAGTTTTCTGTTCCAATCTCTTATGTTAGAAGGGTCGGTGCTGACTGCTGACCCATGTCTTAAATCAGTCATGAAATGCCCTCAAAACAATTATCATCCAATTTGTTTCTTAGCTCTTGGTTACCTTACTCTTGGTTAGGCTTCCTTATCCATGAAAAGATTGGTTTTAATATTTTTGGTGTGACTTTCTGGACGTTTCTTTTGACAACATACCTCTCGTTTTCAATTAAAAAAAATAATGGTAAAATAAACCTCAAGAGAATTATATAAATAAACTGAATTGGTCTTATCTTGCCTTACATTTATGGGCATGCCTTGCCTTGATTTTGATTGTTTAAATAGATGTTCCTGGCAAAGTCAAAAAGCCTTGATGCAGTACACAAATTTAGGTGGTGCGTTATGCATTTTAAACTTAAAAACGGGTTGGTGCCGTCCCAAACACCACAGGAAGGTTAACAAAAAATAAATCATCTGCAAAAATCCCTCCTACCAGGCGGTCACATGATGGTCCGTTAAATAAAGAACTGCTTCAGCTGCATGAAGACATCCACAAAGCATCACGCGGATTTCATCTCTGATCTTCTATATTCGTATGTGGTGAGCTTTCTCAGATTTTACAAGTTAAAATTATAGCTGTCCTGTGAAGATGCTTCACATAAGTGTATTAAGATTCAATCCATTATCTGCAGTCTGAACTGTTTGATCACAGAGATTCCATTACAAATGTATTGCTGTCTTCTATTATGCATTTCCTTTATTATTGCTAGTATTAAGAATAACTTCTTATTCATTTATGAACTAATTAGCTTCTTAATGTTGTATGGAGAATGAATTTAATCTTAAACAGAATTTTATTCTTACTTGTATATCCATGCATGCATTTAGACATTGTCTGGGATGCTTGTCATTATATTTTATTGTACTTTGTTACATAATAGTCACCTTGTTGTTAGGTTAGGTTAGGTTAGGTTAGGGTAGGTTAGGTTACCCCTGGAAATCATTTGTGGAGTAGGGGTGTTGTTAGACGTAAAGCTCCACTGGGGTACAGGTCCCCCCACCTCCCGTTACCCATTTGACTTGAACGTGAGATTTTACTGTGGCATAGCAAATAAATACTGGGGCACGTGCCCCAATAAAAGGGGTCTAGCGACACCCCTGGTATGGAGTAAGGGTTCATTCATTCTACTGTGTCTGAAGGTTTTTAAGATGTTTGCAACAGAAGCATCTGCTATATGGATAAATGAATGAAAATGTAAGTTGTCCGCCTGCATTATCTGTCCACGACGTCTACACTGCCGATTATAATCCCTGTTTTGTCATACCAGATGTTTAAAGAATCCCTGTGCGAAGCAATATAATAAGAAATGGCACAAGATTGGGTGGAAAATATAGACTAGGAAAACCTCAGCCGAGAAAGTTTGTGAATTGGTTTTTCTTGCGTTTGTTTAGATTTTTCTAAGAAAGACAAGGAGGATCTTCAAAATGCTAAAACTCCTTCTGTTCTTAACTGCAAACGTGGAAGTAATTTTCGGTGCTAAGATGGTAAGTGCAGATTTCCGGGCTGTCATGCCGAGATGTTTCGCCACACGGTGGGTGTGGGAACGCGCTGTACCAGTGCATGCTTCCCAGCCTGACCTGCCCTGACCTGATAATGTCATACCTGATCTTATTTTCCCTATCTTTCCATTTGGGAATATGACTTAGCTTAGGTATCAGAAACAGAAAAATAATGAAAGACATTTCAGCCTGCTTGACAGTCTTTGTCTTCTGTGCAGAGTTTGCTGACACTCACGAGACCAGGTTTTCTCATGCATTCAGCTGAAGTTTCAGGTAACTTCATGTCTTTTCACTGTTTATTTTCCTATTTCCCTGCCTTCAAAGACTGGATTATAAGAGTGAATGTGTTTTGGTCTCTGCACATGTCTGCAAATGACAGGTCTATCTTCCACCTGCCTAAATGGAGGCACTTCCATCAGCATACCCTACCTTTTTAGCAAAAGGCGTACGATTTGTATCTGCCCCAGAGGATACAGTGGCCGCAACTGTGAAATAGGTGAGGACCCGTCTGTCATTCACTTACTACCTTGACTATGCCGTCTGCTCAAGTCAGTTCCTTAAAAATAGAGGTGGAAATTTCAGGTCCACGAAATATAAATCCAGACCAAGATTTTGTTTCAACCAACCATTTGAATACTCCGTGTCAATGATTCTTTACACTCAATTGGTTGGTTGAAACAAAATCTTGATCTGGACTCTCTGGACCTGAAATTTCCATGTCTGCTTACAAATGCATGCTGCCATTTCATAGATGCCAATATAGCTGTGAAGCCGTTTTGCTTATGGTGCCGTTTTGCTTATGGTGCCGTTTTGCTTAGAGGAGTCAGCTAACTGCTTCATTGGCAATGGGCATCAGTACAGAGGACGGGTAGCCATCTCAGGAAGTGGACAGAAATGTCTTGGTTGGAACTACGAGTACAATCAACAAATCTTAGGAGTGGATGCACTGATTCTAGGTCTTTGGAGCCACAACTATTGCAGGTAAGAGTGAACTGAAGACCATTCTTTGTTCTTCAAGTATGAAAATTAAATCTAGTCAAAAGTACAACATCTCCAAATTCTTGAGAAAAGCATCCACAGAAATTCAGACTTATTTCCTTGAACAGGTTGAATATGATGGATGAATGAACTGAAACCTATAAAAAAAAAAAACACTTTGTCATGCCTTATCTTTGTGTTTAGGCAAGGTTTCACTGAGGCAACAAATGTTTACACAGAAAGACTAGAATCTGGCTTTTCTTTAGTGCATGATTCTCCGAATCTCTACTGTAGACACCAAGAATTTCTCTTCATCTGGCAAATTCTTGCATTCTTTGATATCTGTGTTCAAATTGCTCATCCCCAAGAAATCCAGACCACAGGGAAAGACCCTGGTGCCATGTGAAGCAGGGACACCAGATTGTACAGGAGTTCTGTGACATCCCACACTGTGGGACACCAGCAGGTGAGCAGAAGATCTCATCCCCAATGTAGTGACAAACAAACATCACCTATCGAGAGCATCATTCCTCATACCGTGGACTTGACCAATGCATTCTAATGTGTTTAAGAGATTAGAGCTTTCTTAAAATGATCCCTTTTGTTATCTGTCATTTCATTACTTGAACCTTTTGGAATGGCGGAGAATTCTTCTCCAGTAGAAAGGGATACATTTTTGCAAACGTAAATACGACAGCTCAATGTCATCAATATATTTGTTTATTTCTTTCAGTATAAATACAGCATGTTTTGCAGTCAGAATAGAAATAGAATATGTCTCATAAGCCCAGCTGTGCTGATATTAATCCAAAGTCAAGATGTATTCAGTCACACCGATAGCGTTATTTGTTATGAAGGCCTACCGCAAGTAACAGCTTTATTGTTGTTGTAAAGTACATCCAGCTTTAATGTTTTTTTCCTGCACTTTGTCCAAAGCAACTCAGCTTTTGCCTGTTTCAACAGCTTGATCCTTCACTGGAGCTATTCAGATTACTATTCAGAGTACTATTCGGAGTACTATTCAGAGTACTCTTTCTTCTAAAGAGTACTACAACTGAGGCCCTTCTAGGACATGATCTCAGAGTCGACATCCTCAAGGCTGTGGAAATGCTTCTAAAGACAATAAAAGTCATAACGCAATATCGCCGCGTCTTCCAGATGCACCAGCATGTGGACAGAGGCCCCAGAGTCTGATGAAGATTGTCGGGGGAACGGTCACCACGGCGCAATCGCAGCCGTGGATCGCGTCGATCTTCTGGAGACGTCAGGCTAAAAAGCACGTATTCCTGTGCGGGGGCAACCTGATCTCACGTTGCTGGGTTCTTACAGCAGCCCACTGCTTTTCTGACAGGTGATTGGTCGACAGCACGTTAACGGCATGCACTCTGCTCTGACACCCCATTAATGTCACAATAAAGACTTAAAAAGCCACTCATAAAAGTTATTAATAGATCTCCAAGTAGTTGTTGACCTTTAAAACGCAATATGCTACTTATGCCATGAAAGATTATTCCATTTTAATCGCTCAGGATTTTGTTTTAACTATGTGGATTTTTCTCCCTCCCCCCCTCCCCCCCCCTCCCCAAGGCCCTTGAACACTCGCCACCTGTCTGTCTTTCTTGGAAAAGATGCTCTCAATGAGACAAGCTTGGGAAAAGAGCAGAAATTCAACGTCGAGCAAATCATTATTCACCCAGGATTTGACAATAGTGATGGGAGTTATGACAATGACATAGGTGATGGTCATTTTCAGTGGGACGTAGCATTTTTAGTACATTTTGAGACAATGGCTATGGAGATTGTACTGATTATTATATGGTAACTCTGTGGGTCTTTTAGAGTACATTTGTAAAACATGCACTGTCTATTAAGTGAAATGGGTGAAATCCAGGAGTTGTGGTCTGTTTGTGGTCTCTCTCAAGGCTATAAATACTGTGAGCCAAGGTCATTAACATCTGGTGCTGAAAACAAGATGCTCTGAATGGGGTCTTCTCTGGGTCCACCCAAAACCAAAATGTGGGCTGATTTGTCAAGAGATGGGGGCACTTGTCACTTGCACCGTTACGGAAACTTTGACAATGAGAGAGCAGAACAACATGTTTTTCTCAAGACGTTTTACAGCCCATTGTCTTTTTCTGGTATTTTTAGCACTGCTGAAGATCACCACAAACAGCAGAACATGTGCGAAGGAGACAGACTCTGTTAGGACCGTCTGTCTGCCCCCTGCCCATTTGATGTTGCGTCCTGGGGACTCTTGCTATATTGCTGGCTATGGGAAGGAGCGGGAAGGTCAGACCTCTCCAGATATTCCAAACACTCATCGACCAATGTCCTGATGTGTACAACCTAACTCACGATATTGTTATTAATCACGACAGGATTATGGCACAACTCACAATACCTAAGAGAGGCAAAAGTGAACATTTTGCCTCAAGAGGTCTGCACAAGTAGGAATTACTATGGAAACCTGGTGACGAAAAACATGTTTTGTGCTGGCAGCCCTGACTGGAAGGTAGACTCGTGCAAGGTGTGGTATATTAATGTTTTTACATTCCCCAATCACTTTCATCTACAGACTTAAATAGCTGTTAATATAACAGCATGAATGGTACCGATACAAAGAACTCCAGAATTACAGCTTATTGCAGTTAAGTCATTAAAATAAATCAGTTGACTCTTTTCCCAGCTATAGTTTGGCCCCTTGATTTTTTTTTTCATTGAGGAGAAAATATCATTTAAAATGAACCAAATCCCTCATAACCTTCAATTTCAAAGCCACAGACTGAATGACTTGGTATGTATGGTGTATGCATCATCATGCAAGAAATGTGCAAGTGCAGACTGCCCCTGACTTACAACCTATGTGACGTAAGACGACTAAAAAAAAATAAAAACAAACAAGTAGATTATGTTAAAATAAATTTTGGGCAGCAGTAAACCTGGTAGCACTGTGCTACCCAGTGGGCGCTGTCTGCCTTATGATATGTCTCATGGGAAGCTACTGTACTGGGGTAACGCTTCCCAGCAGCGCTTGTTTGCAACATACATAGTTAGCACAATTCAGTTGCATGTTTCCAACTACGTAAGTTGCTAATGTTGTTAGCTAACGTTAGCTAACGTTGTTAGCAACTGTGCTTTTGGGAAATGTACCCCTGTATGGTAATGCGACCATCCCAGCCTCACACGCATCTTACAGTCTCATTTTAGGGCATGAGTCAGTGCGATTGATCTATTCTGACAACCTGTCTGTTGATGTGGAAGCCATTCCGGGGACAGTCTGTACTAGGGTGACCAGATAATCCATGTCAGGGAGGACACTCTGAGCTAGGACAGGAATTGTAAATTACCATTTCAATTAAACGGACCTGGATTTGACTTGAGCACTGAGTTCTTGCTGTGTGCTGATTGGTTAGTCTCCTATAATCATGCATGTGTCACTAATGCTGATATGAAACAGCTGGATGAGTCTTTCAGTCAAGGAAACAAACCAGTCAAAGCACAAGAAGAGCTGAACTATTTAGCCGAGCACAGGAGCCTTTCAATTTGAAAGTAGTTTGTAAAACCCGAAGTAGCTCAAAGTGTCCTCCCTGACATGGATTATCTGGTCACCCTAGTCTGTACTGATCAGCTTTAACGTAGTCTGTTAGTAGTAATAATGGAATATGGAATGGATAGCTAGAAATGCCCATCATAATTCTCCTTAGAGAAATGTAGCTTGACCTGTCTGTCATCTTGTCTCCTACAGGGAGACTCGGGGGGGCCTCTGGTGTGCGACAGAGATGGTCGTTTGTACCTTTTTGGTATAGTCAGCTGGGGCGAGGGGTGCTCCAGAGAATTCCGACCAGGCGTCTACACCAGAGTGCCGAATTACAACAAGTGGATCACAGAGAATGTAGGTCTGCCCTAAGGGTCTGGCTCGTCCTGTGGGAAAGGTCACAGGCAACTGTGTGAATGCATAAGAAAGAGCAAGGCGCTGTTCCTTAGCCATGACAACAACATCTCTTCACATTCCGGGGTACAGTTACCCGGGGAGGTTCTTTTTTTTATATGCTCTCGTCAAATTCTTTTTTTTTCCAAATATAAAGGTTTATAAAGTATTTAATCGTCAATTTGGCTTTAACCAACACCCACTTTATACTTCTCAGAATTTTCAACTGGACGTTGTTAAAGCTTTTATTTTACTTGTAAACTCTCAATGTCTCCACTAAAGTCATTTGATGGGTTTTCAGGAATAAAAAAAAAAAGAATAAAATCCAAGTAAAAGAACATCTAGTGCTTGAAATGGAAACGCTAGAAACAAAACAGAAAATACAAAAACAGTAAGAATGTCATTGAATGCATGCATGTCTTTGTCTTGGCCTGTACATTTCACCAGGCTGTCAGAGCAGATGTTGTTACATTTATTACATTTAGCTGTACTAGTTACATCTGGTTATATTTGTAGAACGGTTCATTTTTTTAATAACCAATATTTCCAATTTGCCATATTCATATTTGTTAAGGCAAAAAGTTTTTTTTGTTATCAGGTTAAAATAAAGCATATATTTCTGATTTGTTTTGAAACAGGATTATTGCTTGATTATGTTTAAATATGGTTAATATGTCAATAAGTTTATCTTCACAGTAATAAACTTTTGAATCTATTGGAAGAGTACATACGTTTACTATAGGTGTTTAGTTTTTTTCCTTCTTCTTTGCAGTACATATATTGCAAAATATAACGGCAAAAAAGAAGTGCATTATGCCACTGAAAAGAAACTCAAACTTTAACTGTTGACTGTAGAACAAACTCGTTTTAAATTAATCGTTCCACACGAGGGCGCAATAGGGTCATGATAAATGGTAACAATTATAAACGTATTTGTTTTGTGTACGCATAATCTCCTTATTTACAGGCCATACTGAGATCATTTAAACACACGTTTGTTTTTAATACATTTTCCTCTATAAAACTATAAAAATATAATATGTATTCGTATAGAGCAGTATTTTAAAGACCAGTGCAGGGTGTATTTAAACATGTTGTGTGCAGAAACATCTGTAGAACTTTCACCAATGTTTAATAGGCTCTATTACCCCTGCTTGTACCGAATTACTGTTTTGCTGGCAAGATTAGATTTCTGAATCTCATTATGGAAGAATGACAGATCCTCTGAGCCAGATGTCCCTTGATCCTCCCACTCTGGCCAGAACAATACATATTCTAATCTTCACAGGAAAAGATGGGGGGGGGGGAACTAGCTACCAAACAACATAAACCCTTTAATGTCTGGCAGGTGGGAGATTTCACTTTAAACATTCATTGCACACCAGTGCAATTGGTTCCGGTATGTTTGCCGTCGCAATTAATGTATGTCACAGTGCTCTCCTCTTCCTCCTCTCCCTGTTTCATTGAATTGGTTAAATGCATTTGCCTTTGTGTTGTTTTACACATGAAATAATGCCCAGTAAAAATAGCTGATAAACCCCTAATTACTCAAGTGTCTCCTATTGAATCTTATTCACCTTCCCCAGGTGAATATCTTACTACAGTACTTACATTTTGCCATAACAACAGTGCATACAAGGTCATGTTTTGACAAATTTGTCTCCGTATTTGTCATCACAATTAATCATTGCAGATGGAGTGGGTCCAGTTCATTGTAAAACATGTTATTTGCCCATTATATGGTGTTGTAAGAGATATCTCAATATGGATATTCTACTTATTAAATACTTTATTCACCCTCTTGAAGAAGTTGTCTTTTTCTCCATAGATTTTCCATGAGACAAACAAGATCAAGCTTGGGTGTCACAGAGTTGTCTAAAGCAATCGGGGGTTAAGGAACCTGGGAAGCACAAATGTAATTGAATGTTTGCTGGCTCAAATCCCCGACCAGCAAGGTAGCACCTCCAAGCACTTAATTATCTGCCCCTTGCTATGTCACATATGGGTTAAATGCAGGGGACACATTTCATTATTATGCACTGTGGTGTGTCAACAATGACTAATCACTTCCCCTTGCCAAGGGCCCAGTGGTGGCATTAATCTATCGGCTTTGGGATCAGAACCGGCAACCTTCCGATCATGAGTACCGTGTCCTAACCCGCTAAGCCACACACCATCCCACAAGCTGATAAATGGTCAACACTGTATATAAATGTTATCTTTTATGTGGACTGAATTTTTTTCAGAAAGAAAATAGCTGTACTAACATGCAGTAATAATAGTTGTAATAATGCCTTCAAAATATAGTTTTACAAACAAAAATATTAACTTAGACCTAAAATATGAAACTACACATTCCTTTCAGAGATCCATAGGACAAGGTTGATCTTGTAGAAAAACATTTGCCAACCAAAAAAGGAACACTTTGGACCTGTAAAGCAGCTGGAATATCATTTATATTAGTGGAATATAAACAAAGCACTATACCAAGCAACTAAACATTAATGTGTGCTTTGTTAATACTGTTGTGCGTAGTAAGCTTTAAAAAAAATGACTGTGAATGCCTCTGATTTGCTGAGAAGCATACAGAAGCATTCCAAAAAGAAACTAAACGTCGTGCATCAAGGCCCCCGTGTTTACATGTGCTTCCCCTCAGACTGACTTCCTGGATTCCTCCTTTTGGTACTCTTCCTTTTTAGGAAGACCACTGCCGCCCTGCACTCTCTCGGGGCACACTGTGCACATTCCTTTGCAGGTTCAACTGGCAATCTTATTTAATGCTTCAGTTTTGGTGTTGTTATATTAGATTCTGGGGGAGATGATGAATATGCAAGGGCTTTACGCTTCTCACAAAGATATCTATATACTGCCCATTATTGCTTATCATTGTGCATAAATACATATCCACATTTCTATCCTATGTATTATTAATGTGTTTGAAACTATTCAGACCATATTGGGACAATATATTGTCGAAATGCTACTATATGTTTATTTTTGCCAGCACGACTAAAGTGTGTTTATATGAAAAAGTTACATGAGATTCTGTACAGAACAGATATCTGGTTTGTGTGTGTGTGTGTGTGTCTTGTGTTAGAGCCTTAAAGGGAGATGTGTGATGTGTAACTTTTATCTGGTCAACGACCATTTTCGGACAAGTTTTGCACCTTTTCGATTAATACAGTCCAGAGAACAGCCCTGAATAGACTGTATTCCTTCAGAATAAAACTACTGGTTTTTAGCTTGACCTTTACAACTGAGTTCTTGCTTTAATTTTAATGTGCACCTCTTTAAGCAAGAATAAGGTGTGGCATTTACTGGTATCTGCTTACACTTGGACATAAAGCTGAAGTCTATATTAAAATCTTTGGAAAAATTTAACGTCTTTGGTATACACATTTTACCACCCAGTGAGTATTGATGTTTTTCACGCTGTATAGGTCATTAGAACGTGACTATTCATTCAGTTCCACTTTTACATCCTTAATGAAATGACTGAGCGCATTATTCAATCACCCTATTGCAAAACATTTTCTTCAAAAAAGCTATTTAACATGGTTCTATTACTGGAAATGTTTTAGTTGGGATGTTACTACTACTGCTCTCTTAAGATGTTCATCAATTAAAACAAATTATTGGAATACCTAATAGGACACGGCTCCCAACGTCGTTTCCAAATACAACAATACGTCGCTGTAATGAATGTATTCCTTCATTACTCCTACTTCGCCCGTGCGGTTCCAATATTTTCCTTTTTAGGGCATGAGAATGTATTACGTAATCGGGAGAAGCGCTCGCCTCCCCGGCAAACTCCGCCCAAAATTAGGGCGGGGTTAACGTGAGCTCCGTAGTGCTTGGAGCGCACCAATGGGAAGCGCGCTTTCCAAGTTAAAGCTCCTTCTCTGATTGGTTGGGGGGCGGCGATGAAATCTATTGACGCTTGGCGTTTTTCGCACGCAGCTTTTCTGGAGCCTAGTCTCACCATTGATGGTTTTGATTGGAAGTGGGACTTTCTTTATCCCGCGAAGTACACCTTGTCCGGCGATCGCTGTTGGATTCCGTCTCCTAAGTGGCGGGGCGCATAAAGTAACGGCAAGCCTTCAAAGCGAAGACGATTTTTCCCTTTCTCGGATAGCGGGAATAAGTTTTCAAGATGCCGGTTTTCCACACGAAGACCATAGAGAGTATCTTGGAGCCTGTGGCTCAGCAGATATCCCACTTGGTAATAATGCACGAAGAAGGTGAGGTGGACGGCAAGGCGATCCCGGATCTCACCGGACCCGTGGCCGCGGTGCAGGCGGCTGTCAGTAATCTCGTCAGGGTAAGTGCTCTTTGCAAAACTCGGGAGAGGGGGGGGGAAGTCCATTACAAGGTTACCTGTGGCTGTTTTTAAACCGCCGCAACTGCCAGCTGCCTCCAACTTCCATGAAGCATTGTGAAGCAGTTGTACTGACTTGCTGGTTCGATTCATAAATGCCTTCCCCCTGTGGACCGTAAAACAACTTCGGCGTGGGCTGCTGAAGCAGATCAGAGGAGTGCTGTGGTGAACCTTTTCCCATACTTGCCCTGCCCTTCTCTTGGGCAGTAGTAATGTGTCTGAGAGGAACCCCCACCCCAAATATTTTTAATTTGGCTTCATTCACCCAACCCCCTGAATGAACAGATCTTCTGCATTAAATTGTGCCCCCCCCGTATTTGTTCATCTGGCAACTACAACGTTTATAGGAACACTTGAGTATATAGTGTTCTCTAGGTATGACACTGTGCATGAATCATTTGAATTTGTGTGTTGCATGTAAGTTTAGTGTTATGTATTAATTATGTGTAGTTGTAGTTTTGGACAAATAACTGATTTACTTAATTTGTAGAAGGTACAGGTACAGAGATAAAAGTCAAGGTTATGTCATCACCTACTGGGGTTCTCGTAAGAACTACGCTGTTTTTGTTTTGTTTTTTTTTGATGGTTTCGGGAAGATGTGCAAGGTTTTATAGCTGTGAAGCAATTTCCACATATTATGTAATATATTTTACATTTGATGTTCTGAGTGCTTAGCGCAGATGTGTTTTTGTATTTTGTATAGCAGGCAGTTTGAAATGTCCCTTGTGGTTTGGTTGACTGGTCACACAGACCGGTTCTTGGGAGGGCTAGGAATTCCGCTTTCTGCGGCCGCTTTTGTACTGCTGGGATGTCGAAGAATTGTGGTTTATGCGCAGCATATATTTCAGCAGTGTCCACAAGCATAAGCGGAAGCTGATTATAAGATTCGAAATGCTTTTCATAAAAGCTGTTATGTTATTGGGCGATACATTTGTTTGACTATGTGTCATGGCTGTACTATTCATTATGGTTTTAAATGGCCTCTGAATTACTCGCTTAACTTTTAATTTGTTTTTATATAGAATCCTTTCTAACACAGCTGTCCAGAAGTATTTGGCAGAAATGTGATTAGTAGGGCATCACATATTGAGTTATATTGGGCAGTGTGTGGCTCTGTGGGATAGGACTTTGTGCTTGTACTTGGAAGGGTGCTGGTTCATATCCCATGACTGGGTGAGTGATTTCACCATTGGGCCATTGAGCAAGGCCCTTAACCCCAACTGCTCCAGGAACTTGCAGGCCCTGCTTCCTCACTTATTCGTTGCTTTGTGTAAGAGCATTTCTATATAATTGTAATTGTATAAAATCCAAGTGGAAAGAGAAACTGACTACTCGCTACTCCAAATGGACCAGTGTGAGGTTTTTTCCAATGGCTGGAGTGTCAATCACTCTTTCATGATATAGAATAGACTAATTATCTCCATGGTCTTTGACAATGTAGTTTGAAGGAAAAATCTTTGAACTGGTGGCTCGTGAATGTCAGGCTAAGGTTTTCAGTGTTCAGTTATCTCTTAATACAAGTTTGTGTCAAAGGGTTAAATTGGGATCACTGGAATGACATTTTAATCTACCAGTGGGAGATTGTGGCCCTCTGGAGTTGATTTATCTGGATATGCTTGCATCAATCTGCCTGCCACCTACGCAGCTCATGGTCATGGGAAGCAATATGTGTGTTTCATTTTTGCTACCAGGATAATATTTCACTTCATTTTCAATATTTTTCAATAATAATAATAATCAGGGAAACAGCGGTGTGCTCTTCACTGTAAATGTAAACTGAGTTACTCGCTTCCTGCCTGACATAATCAGGAAAGTGTATTCCTCAAGCAGCGGCCCAGTCACGCTACAAATGGCAGACTGCAGAGTTCATGGTTCTGGGGTGGTGGAGGTTCCCCTGGATTCTGAGATTTCCTCCCGGGGAGGAGGGAGATGACTTCTGGTCAGGCAGATCACTGAAGGGTCATTCCCTTTTAATTAACTATTAGCCTTTGCATCACTGTTTTTGATTTTGATTAAATTTGTCACTTTTTTTTCTTTTCTTTTTATTCTCTTTGCAAAAAATAATTTGTAGTGTTTTCTTATTAGCACTATTTTCTATTACAGCTACATGGCTCAGCTAAAGCTTATTGGAAAGCTCACAGACTAAATAAGCTGAATGAGAACCATGGCATGATTAAATTCTTTTTTTTTTTCTTTCAAGGTTCATCTCAACCTTGGTTATTAACAGTGAAAGGCTTGTAGTAGTTTTTTTTTAATAATGTATATGTATGTGTGGTACTTAAAGTTATTTATTATTATTATGTATTTATGTATATATAACACTGACCTGATTCTTGATCTCCTTCCTGAGATAAGCACCCCAGAAGTGAAAAGATGAGAAAAATGCTAGTTTTGCACCTCAATAAAGGCGTGCTGGGTGAGGGGTATACATTTTTCACTTAAAGGGGAAGAAAGTGCTCTTTACCTGTCTTCAAACAGAATAAAATAGTTGTTATTCGAAGGGTGTAGGAGTTACAAGGTTTTAAACTTAAAAGAAATGAGTTTTCTCACATAGTGAAGTTTAGTTTGGGTGAACCAAGGACACCAAGGGTTTGGTGGGTGACACTGTGAGTAAAGCCCTTTAACCAAAGGTCCCTGAAATGTGCTCTCACAGTTATGAAAATTAATGCTGCAGTATTCAATACTGAAATGTATACAGAGGATCCTCAGCAGTGTTTCCCCTGCCATTATATTAGGGGGGCACGCCTGCCCCCCCCCCCCCCCCCCAACGGCACCTCCCACCCCCCCTTGAAGGTCAAGTTAATTTTATTTTCTATATAGCGCCAGATCACAACAGAAGTCATTTAAGGTTACCTTTCCTATAGAATAGGTCTATACATTGTCCTTTTATTAAACAAACTAAATAGCCTTATGTTATGTATCTTTTTTACACCACAGCTTGTCATTTTTTGTCTCTACACGGTCGTGCGTTTACAATTCTCCTCTGCTCTCTGTATCGCGCATGGCGGAGTTCCGCCCCGATGACAGGTGAGCACACTCCCACCAGCGGACAGAGAGCGCACGTCGGAAAATACGAAAATGTTTTCATAGAAATGTTCTTCCAGAAGCCCAGAAAGACACTGCAGTGACAAAAGCTGCACACTTTGTGGATAATTGTGGTGAAAAGAAATGTTCTGATGTTTAGTTCAGTTGTTATATTGACTGCTGTCATTAAAAGAAACACATGAACACCATGAATCCTGTCTGTGTCCGTCTGCCCCCCCCCCACAAAAAAAAATATCAGGGGATATTTCATGAAGCAGGATTTTTTGCTTTGCCGGATGACTTGTTGGATTTAAGGTAGTCCAGGTTAACTGGACTATATCTTCATCCACTTAAACTTGGCTCACACTACCTTAAATCCAACAAGTTATCCGGCTAAGCAAGAAGTCCTGCTTTGGGAAATACCCCCCAGAGCTTCTAGTATTATTTATTTAAATTGACAAATCGCAGTGTAAGACTGCAGCTGTTTTGAATTCCCAGTGTAAGCACAAGTTCATGTACATAATGTGCATTTAATGATGAAGTGACTTGTTCCTTCTTCTTTTGCCTGAAAGTGATGTAGTGGAATAAATTACTCCTCGATTCCTCCATCTTACTGTCTTAGGATTGACTGCACATTTTCTCCTCTGTTGGGACAACGGAGGAATTTGCCGGAACAATAATTTCCCTTTCATTATTTGTAACAAAATCCCGTTTCTTTAATTTCATAGCAACCCAAAACAACCCGCTTCTTGGACAGTGTGAGCTTCAAGCTACAACTGTTACATCACTGTTGCCTGAACATGAACATTGAACAATATCATTTACTGAATTCTTTCTACTGAGTGATATTTTCTCTCTCTCTCTCGTTTTTCTCTTTCTTCCTTTTTTTTCTATTTGTATCTCTTTTGCGGTCGTTTTTTCTCTTTTTCTTTCTCTTGTATTGTACTGTGCCTTGTGTGTTTAAGGCCACTTTTTCTGGAAATGTTTAATTGCCTCTCTTCAGACCTTCCCTAGTTCCTCCAGACTGTATCTGTTGCGCAGTGAAATTTCCTTGGCAGGTGCTACAAGCTGAAACTACTGCACGTCTCCGTCATGTTCGGGGCTCATTCAGCCTTTAGGGCTTGCTGTGTTGAAAGGCCGGCAGCTGTGAGCCGTGGTGTACTCTGGATAATGTCAGCCAGCCTATCGCGTGAGCCGACACTGGACCCCTTGCGCCGGGCAGGAATGCACAGTGTCACAGTTCTGCTCCCATGCGTGGCAGAATATTTCAGTTTGGTTTCCTGTGTCAAATGTTATGTTGAAAGGCACAGCCACAGATGGAACCATTATGTCTGAGCAAGTGACCTGTTGTTTGGGGTGAGGGGTGGTTTTTGTATTTTTAACGAGTATAGATTTTGTAATGTGTTTCATCTGAGCAATTAGCTAAATTAAATGCTAATTAAATTGAATTCTATTTTGGGGGACAGAAATTGAACATTTTGATTGGTGTGTGAACTTTTTCACACATGTATGGGAGCGGTGTGTTACAGGATTAGGATGTTGTGCGTGTGATCAGAGGGTTGCTGGTTCAAATCCCAGAGTTGGCAGAATGATTTCACTGTTTGGGCCTTGAGTAAAGCCCTTAAACCTCAGTTATTTGAGGTATTGTCTGACCCTTTTTCAAAATGTATGTCACTATGGATAAAAATCTTTAAAACAAGTGAAATGTAAATATACCCCCACCAATGGTTGGGGGGGGGGGGGGGACTACTCAATTTTCATACCCAAGTAAAAGTACAGATACCACACTAAAACGTTCATCCAGCAAAAACACTATCAAGTAAAAGAAAGAAATGCCCGGTTTTAAAAGTACTTAAGTAAAAAATGCTATATATTCACGTGTATTAATCTTACACAAATCAGCCTGTCCTTTTAGATTCACTTAAGATGGGTTTGAATATAGCATTATAATAATATTACATTTGATGGGCTGGTACCAGAGGTGAGGACTCAAGTAATCAAATCAAGTAATCAAATTTGTGTCATGAGTCAGTAACTCGATTCAGCAAAACTGGTGGAAAGACTTGGACTTGACTTATACGTGATGGCAAATCCTCAAGACTTTGACTCAACTTGGACCCTGTGACTTGAGGTTATAGTCCCCCTTCTGGATACCATAATGTTAATTTTATAATTTCAATGTATATTATTTCTCTGCTGTCTGCATCTTCAATGGGCAGAATACAAAGTCTCCTGAGAGAGTTTGTTGGAAAGATGCGTCACTCTATGCATTTACACGAATGTAAAAACTGTATCAGGACAATTATGAGTGGATACTCTCTTTTTTTCAACCTATCTCTGCATTTAAAGCACATATCCTATGATGTACTGTGGCCCGTGATTGCTGCAGTAAGTTTTAATCAATAAAGGTTAAAAAAAAAAAAATTGACATAGGTAGAGATTCAAGTTATATGACTCACAACTTGACTTGGACTCGAGTCACAAATTTGATGACGTGACTTGATGGAAAAAATGATGGAAAGACTTGGACTCCACTTGAACTTGAGGGCAAATGACTTGAGACTTGACTTGGGCTGCAATGTTTTGACTCAAGACTTCACTCGGCCTCGCCAAGGAATGACTTGTTCCCATCCCTGGTACTTTTAGACCTCTTATAAGTAGCGAATGAAATGGCTAAAATTCTCATCCCCCACTATGGAAAATGGCTGATCATCCACCGAGATCATCACAATTATTTTAATAGTAGCTGTAGTGCTACCAACTTTTGAATATTCACAAAGTTTAAATATTGGGCAGCAATTTCAGTATGTTAATAGAAATTTCGCGCAGTGCTACATATTTTTCCTTCTATCGTCATAAAAACAATATATAATACAAAATAATAAGAGAGAAATATATTGCGCAAGAATCATGAGAATGAATTCTGAGTGGACAAAAAATTTGATTCATATTTTTCCCAGAAATGTGTAGCCTTACTCAGGTGTCCTGCTTTCAATATCTTTTTAATTTAGCATTATTTATTTATTTTTCTTTAAAATTGGCAAATAATGATGGCCTTGTGCAGAATGTGTTGGTGTTTAAAAGGAAAAAAAAGAAAAAAAAATTGGCTTGGAAATGTAGCAAAGTAAAAGTTGCAGCAACTTAAGCAAAATGGAAATCCCAAAAAAATGTCCTTACACACACACACGCATACACACACACACACACACGCATACACACACGCACACACAGTCTCTTCCTGTACTTAATGAGATCCCATACTGCCACCCACATCTGCTGGCTTGCCTGGAGCACAGAAGTGAGCTCACACAGAAGTCTGCTTATCCCATGATGTAAAATCTTTCTGTTGTCTACATTTATTATATGGGAGTTTCTTTGGTAATGGAGTCGGGCCCTTACATGCTTTTTCTGTATTGTACAGTACAATTACAAGGGAGCGTTGCATTTATTTCTCTGATGCTTTAATGCTATGTGATGTACAATTGAGGGATCAGGTATCATGTGTAACTGCCTCCAAAACAAATCATTGAGCTGCACTGGGGGTGACCTAAGTCTTTATAGATGAGGTTTCAGTTTGCAGGTGTATAACTATATTCATTTGATATGTGTGTTTATGCTTCATTGCGGACTGATTGATTGATGTCCCAGCCCCCTACAGCAGTGAGGAGGATCATGTGCTGGACTTTTGGTCCAGTACCAGCTGGAAGTGCTTTGTCTCTGGCCGTTCTCTGCTTTATTTACCCGCCGAATGCAGCCAGATTGCTGCTAAATGTTTGCAGGATGCACGTGTTAGCCAATCTTAAAGGTGGTTTGATGGTGGAGAAGAAGGAAGATAAAATGGATTTGATGGGGGGGGGAAAAAAAAATGAACAGAATCATTGTTTTAACCAGGAGACGGAAAGTGTTATAGGATATGCTTTGTGATTTTCTTAAAAAAAAAAAAAAAAAAAAACTTAATAAAACATGAAGTAAACTGGGGAAAAGTCCAGACGCCCATAGTTATCTGTGGCCTTGTGTTTGGAGATCTTGCTCTCATGGCTGAATTGCTCAGCTGACCTTCTTCGTCTCTGATGAAATGGTTAAATTTAACAAACCTGTTCATGCTTCTAAAAATGTGGCGGGTCTGGTTGGCGTGGACTGTAGCGTGTGCCCGCCGTGTTATCGTCAGGTAATCCTGCACGCAAGGAGACGTCAGGCTGGGTTAACCAGTGGTATCAGGTCCTCACTATAACTGAGCAAAGTTGATGGAAAGTTGATGAAAAAGACAATAGTGCTTTTCAAACGTGCACATTCGCATAAGCTCCTGCGGTATAACGGGGTTTTCGTTTTATCTCCGAGGTTTAGTGAAATCGGAACAGTGCTGCGTTTGTAGACGCTGCATGCTGCGGTATGTCGGGCAGTATGACTACGCGTGCGTCATGCACGTTAGCAGCGACAGCTGTCATTTTTATAGCTTAACAAATGCACTGCTTAGTTCTTGGCGCCAGGTGGAAGATGGCCGTGTAGGGAACATCAAAAACCCAACACACCAATAGCAAAATTAAGTCCTTTTTTTTTTGGGTGGGGGGGGTGGAAAGTACAGTACAGCGTAGTAGTTTTATTAGGAAGCTATTGCATACGCTGCGTACTTGATAGTGAAAACAAATTCATTGCTCATGATCCTTTATTTGCCATTTTACATCAGTACATAGGAAATCATGCTTGCAGACTTAGTCATCAGTAAAACAGCCTTTGACGGGAAAAAACAGGCACTCCCAAAACATCAAAGATATATACGTTGTTTGTAAAGAACATGTAAATAGCAAATGCCTTTTTATCGAATAATCGACCTGTTTGCATGCTAAAATGAGCCATCTGCATCATGTCTTTTTTTTTTTTTTTCTTTTCTTTTTTCTGACTTCCTTCTGCCCCAAGGAACTGCGAATCTGGCAATCTGTCAGCTGGTTCGCTGTGACTAACCGCAGATAGTGGGGGGGGCCCTCTTAATGACTACATAAGGGCTTTCTCGCCCCTGCCTCGTCCTCCTTTTTATGGTGAAGAGACTGCAAAGCAGTTGGCAGAGGGGTGCGTCTGCGTTTCCTGAACGTTTCCACAGTCCAGGAAGCCTTGGGTTGGGGTCGGGGGTGTAGACTGAAACCTCATCTGTAAACACTCCTTAGATCACCCCGGTGCAGTTCGATGATTTGCTTTGGAGGCCGGCCAACGTTAAAAGCCGGGACGTCACTGTTGCTGGTTTGTTTTTAACTCGTAGTGTGTGTGAGTCTATAACCTTTGGCTTTTAAGTCCGTCGGACCTCTCACTTTCCCTCGGAGTGGAGCGAGGCCATTTAGATTCTCAGATTGGGCCCATCGGTGCTGAAATTAGAGCTACATTATGTTTCATAGCTACTTAATTTTTAGTATGTTTTTATACATGCGCACAAGCACACCTTATTATTAATAAGGAAAAGTCACTGAATCCAGATATTACGACCTTTTCTTGTCATGTTTGATCTCGTTATAATTAATTTAAAAACAAACATCCTATGTCTATAGTTTGTAGCCTTTTTCCGTTCGTCTCTGTAATGTGGTAATTTGATTTGTTTACGTTCGTAGCTGATCCAGTTTCATCCGGACTTTTATCGTGTTCTGCTGTGCACTTATTTCCTCGTTTGACCCTGGCTCTTACAGGGATGGTCCTGCTTTCCATAAAATCATACAGCAACGTTGTGTCTCTTGAGCTCAAGACATTTCAAGAGTACGTTTGTCAGAGCCGGGCTCAGTCTTGATGTAAATATCTCTCAGCCGTACAGGAAGCTGTGGGCAGCAGCAACCATGGTTCTGAGGTGTCATTCCTCTTATTTCAGCTGTAGATCTTACTTTCCCCATTTTTCTTTTTTGTCGTGAGAGCTTGTGCTTGAAATGACTTTGTTTGCAAGAAGAGTTTGTTTGAGGGGTGTGGCTATGATTGACTCTTGCAGTAAACTGCATCATTTGTTCCACTCTTTTTTTTTTTTTGTTTACCCTTCGAAAAGGGGATGCGATTGTGCCAGAGGTATTTCTGGAAGCAAAGAACAAACCACTCTTTTTATAAACTTACGGCGAGGCCACACAGTGCTGGAATAGTTCGTAAAAGACTTTGAAATGAAAATGATTGCATTATCTGGTGTCATGAGGTAAAAAGAAAGGAAAAGTTATGCATCATTGCACTTCTAGTATATTTTTAGCATATAGATATTTAGATGAAATGGCTCTGGTTTTCAGGGTATATTTTACCACTTCTTGAGTTGAGCGGATCGGGCTGCCAAGTCTGGGCTCGTGGAGAGTTTGCAGGGCCACACAGTGGAATGAAAACGTGGAATCTGCCCTTCTGCCAGCGGAGGACGTGCCCCTCCCACACACCACGATGGGGTGGGGGGGGGGGGGGGAGACTGCAAGTGGTGAGTCAGAGGAGAGCAGCGATGAGAAGGCAGACGGACACGGCTCCTCTTTTCCAGCCGACCTGTTTTGGCCGAACCTGACGGGTCACTCGCGGATGGATGGATTTCCGGATCCATTGCCAGCTGGTGTGCGGGGTATTAGGCCTGCGGGTCACCCGGGGGAGGGCATGAGGAGTAAACAGGCCCGCTGACCGAGGTCAACTGGCAGCATGGATCCTCACTGTCTAAGGGGACAGCACATCTCTCCTCCTCCCAGTGTCAGTGCTGGGTGAATAGCTGAAAATGAAGAGCAGCTGATATAAATTACTCCCTTAGCTTCTGAGTTCACATAGACTGCAGGCTCATGTGTACAGTAGCATTTGAAAAACAGATTTATTCTGAATTTCATAGAATGCATCTTAATCGTGCGGTAGGTCCGGTGAATCGACGGGTGACCTTAACTGTGACTGTGACCTTCTGGCCAGTCAAAGTAAGCCTGTTAATTTTGGTGAGCCGGGGAGTGAGTAATCAATCTCGTGCTCCAGCAGTTATTCAGCTTGTGCGGTTTAAGGTGCGATCCATCGCTTCGGTTGTGAACTTAAGTGTGAACATGAGACAGCAGGAAGCGTGGTTTTTTTTTTTTCTTTTTCATTTTATTTTCTGATGTGTTGCTTCATAGATAAGGTTTTGATTAACCAGCTTATTTGGAAGACCAGTATTGAGATGAAGGTATTTGGGGGGTGGGAAGGTGTGAAGGAAGAATATAGAATGACCCGTGTGGTCTGAAGATGCTACTTAAATGGCGTCCTGAGCATATAGTCTAAAGTTTCGCGGTTTCATAATATCTCACGGTGTTCACTGCTTTGTCATAGTTTAATTTGCAAAACTGTTCCCTTAAGCAGCCCTTTGGTTTGTGTCAGTGCCAAGTATTGTCTCCTTTTGTTATTCTGAGTCCAGTTACAATGTAGCATTCTTCCGCTTTCCTGTGCAAAGCAAATGGTCTGGGTTTTCATCAATGTAATCAAAAGCAGCAGATGGGTTTGAAATGAGTTTATGGACTTGAATGCATAGATTTGCCCCCCCCCCCCCCCCGCCACCGTTACACAGTCTGCATTTCCACAGGCCAATGCCGCCCGCTCCTCTGTGCTATGAGAGGTCTCTCTCGTTGGAGTCGAGCAACACGATTTGACGACAAAGCCCGGTCTGTTTCCCGAGGCCCCGGAGACTCGCTTGCCGTCCGATCGCCGGCTGCCAGCCCGGCGCGGAAGGCTGGACTTTTCCATGACAGACAGTGCGCCCGCTGCCTCTTAAGGGACCCGGCCGGCTTCTGGCAGTGCGCCGAATCCTGCCGCGGTGCAGGGAAGTGGAGATAATCGTAAAAATACCGTCAGTTCCTTTCTCCCCTTCCTGAGTTAGTGGGGGCAGACCTTCCTCTCTGTGAATTCCCGTTTGATTTTGGGATTCGGCGAATAGCCTTTCCTTGGCAATAAGGGCGTGAGTAACACAGACAAAATGTGAGCTGCTGTCACGTATTTAAAGCAGCCCGTGGACGGGGGGGGAGAGCCAACCTCAGGACTGTTTCAAGCCCCCTATCCCCTATCCTGGCCCTTCCATGTACTCTATCATACTCATTAGCTTATATGAACAGTCCATGCCTGTGTTCCCTGCAGGTTTAGTTTGTTGCTTATGGATGGAGCCGATCACAGTGTGGAACCGAAGGAACCAAATACTAAATTTCCCGGAGGAACCTTCCCGAGGGATTAATAAAGTACTATCTAATCTAATCTAAATCGCTCCGCCATGTGGAAGCGAGAGAACAGAGCCACTCCACTGTGTAGAACTTGCACAGATGTGCACTCGTGTATGAGATGCAGTTTGTAGTAGCCTGGAAACCCAATCAGAACCCTGCCGGACTCTGGGAGTCCTCAGACATGCAAACGCTGCATGCTTAAACATGCGATGCTGTGAGCGCAGAACCACCGGTCTGCTCATTTTGGGAGGCTTTAATTAGATGGAATGTGGATTTTGTTCTTAATGAACTCATTAGTTGCATGTTACTTGCCCTTTGTGTGGCTGCGAGGGGAGTGGGGGTGGTAGCGGGAGTTTTTATGACATCTGTTGATGTTTATAGCAACAGCAACAACATCTGGGTGGAAAGTCAAACTGGTTAATGTAATGGCATCATTGGTGATGCAAGCCATCGGTGTCACCTCCATAATAAGTTCCCCGAAATGTTAGCGAATGCAGCAGAACTTCATTATTTTGACAGGCCTCGCGGATGACTGCGTTTGGGGAAGCATGACGCATGCACCTGGTCATGAATGGCATCTACTTCCTCAATCTCGGTTAGTTTATGTGTGACCTCAGTTACACCTGCAAAATATTTCGGTGCATATAACCAAAAACCACACATGACCTACGCAACCTCCCATCTCCCAAACCAGCCCCGTGTCTCAGATCCGCTCTGATCTTCGCTCTGATCTTCGCTCTCTGGGCCGTCCTACTGCCCCGTTGCCCTTCTCTCATTATCTTTTCATTTTTGCCCATCTCATTTCTCATTGGCCGTCACGCTGACAACCTATTAGATCTGACTTGCATTTCCTGATGGCACCTTTATTTACCACCTAGGCCCGGGTGGAATATTTACGCAGCTGTTGCGTTAACATGTACTGCGTCGATGTGGGGGTGTGACGCACTGCTGCCACCTGCCATTTACCCTCCCGTATTGGGGAGATCTGAAAATGCAATGAACGCATGGGGGGGAAAAGGCATTAAATTCCTCCGTGACCTCATGAATAACCAGCATGCTCGCCTTCACGGTTAAAATGTCCCAGTGAAATCAACGCCACTTCTGTTTCTGTCTTTATTGCCGGTTATAAGAACATTTTTATAATATTAAGTCTATGAGGAGATTAATGCCTGTGCTTTTGTTCGAATGTAAGATATGAAGACCGTACATCCGCTGGCTTATGATTCTCTCCCCCTTTAATGTCTGTTAAACTGGTTCCAGAACTGCAGGAATCCCAGCATCGCCTCTTTGACTGGGGACACGCCGGGACAAAGAGTCTTTCCAAGAGTTTCTGGCTGCAGCTTTAAGATGAGCCGTGAAGCGTCACGCTTTGTGAAAAGCACACTGTGCGCTTTCAAAACACCCAGGGCTGACTCTTCGATGTGTGCTTCTGATCTCAAGAAGCCACTTTACATAGTGTCTATTTATGCAGAAAACTCCTGAGTCGACATGAGGTGTCCAGTTGTCGAAGATTTTTTTTAAACCAGCATTTATTCACTATTTATTTATTTAATAGTGCCTGAATTGTGGCCAGAGACACCCCCCCCCCCCCCCCCCCGAGCCCGAGTGGGCCTGTCTCCTTTTCTCCAGTATATTTCTCATTCCGTTGTGTTTGTACGTGTGTCTATTTTTTTTCACTATTTCTGATTTTACCTTCGATGCTCAGGTAGAATAAGAACCAGCACAGCAGAAATCTGCTGCAAATGTTCAGCCCGGCAATGTATAAAGTTCAGCTGGTAAAGAGAGGAAAAAAATAACCTTTCTTATAACTAAGAATAATGATGAAGTGTCTGATTACATCACAACAAACATGGACTCTGGCTGGATCCTTCCTGTTTTTCAGTGTCAGAATGACGGATGGTCTGAAGTGTGTGTAATTGGAAATTCTACGTAAGCTATCATATCTAATTTTGAGCCTGAAATTGTGAAATATGCGAGTGCTGTTCTGTAATTGTGTGTGTGCTGAGGATTTATAACCGGCTTCTTCTGTGTTTTTTATAGACCATTTGGGATGTTTTGGAGTATTTACCTATTCCCAACTGAATCAGTTTTAATTTTACTTTTTTTTTTTAAATATTTATTTTTTTTATTTTGTGTTCCATCAGTTAAAAATGAGTCATTTCATTACTTTTTTTATTATTAGATTTCAATATTTCTGCCAAAAGTAACGGTGAGATATGAAAACACTTCTGCACAAATTTGAATGTTTTCATGTTTTATTTTTATTAAGTTAGCATCGGTGACACGGGCAAATTTATTTGGGTCATCTGGACAGGATGTGTGCCATCAATGTCTCCAGCTGTCTAAAGGGTGGGGTTCTCTGAGGAGTTCAATTTTGGCCAAATCTGAGCATATTTGCTCATTTATTTTGATGCTTTTGTCCAAAGTGAAGCACAAACAGCGTCAGCCCGTGTTCCTGGAGCAGCTGCAGCTAAGGGTCATGCTCAGCAGTGATATGATTACTCTGCTGTTCACGGGACTCGAACCAGCAACCTTCCTATCGCAGACATAGGCTTGTAGCCCCTCCAGCGCCACACGGCCCCATGTGACAGTGTGGGAGGGATGGGACAATTCTCCTTCACCGGGTCTGAAAAGCCAGAAAATGAAGATGGTAAAATGTGCTGCTTTGCTATAGAATGGGGCATGAGACAGGCACCCCCCCCCCATCACAAAACCATACTGTAGCTGAAAAGGGAATGATTAGCCTGTCTTTGTAGCCCCTTCCCTTTCTGCTCTCATCGCGCGATTCTTGGATTTTCTGTTTTTCAGGTGGGAAAAGAAACTGTTCAGACGACCGAGGACCAGATCATGAAAAGGGACATGCCACCTGCCTTTATTAAGTAAGCTGGCTCTGCTGCCCTGTGTGTGTGTGTGTGTGTGTGTGTGTGTCTCTCTCTCTCTCTCTCACTCGCTTACACTCAATTCTGTCTGTGGGCTGGTCATGTGACGCTGCAGCCTTACAATTGCATCTTTCTCACATTTTCTGCAATGAATGCTCCCTTGTAAAGAGCCTTTTACAAACCCCAGCAGGGCACCGTATGAAGGCCTCTCTATCTGATACGGGCCTTTCATCTCGATGTCAGGCATGGCGTGTTAAGTGCTGGAGGGTTTCCTGTGTCTGTCCTTTTAAGAGATGACTACGCATGCTTTTGTGTGATCTGGCCGTTCCTGCTTACCCTGGGCTCCTGATGGTCGGTTGTGTCTATATTTTGGTTTCTTAGGTGCATCTAACATGACATTCTTCTTCAAACATGTCATTGATATGCATGCATGCAATCATGGTGGCTTGATTTCAAAAGGATCTTTAGCATTGCATTTCAGTCTGTTGCCCTCCATAAATCCATCAATGAATTTTGTACTAATTTACCAAAATACTATATTTCATGCATTCTTGGATTTTGGGGATGATCTCAAATGCACACTGACGTTGCTGCTTGAACTGCCATCGTTCACACTGCCGCCGCTTATCTTTGTTTGACACTCGCTGCTCGAGGAAGGAGAAGAATGGATCACAAAATGTGCATTCGTGCAGTTCTGTGCTCGGGGAAATCCGCCAGAGCCGAACGTGGGTGTGTCCTGATAACGGGATGCGTGCCGCTGTCTCCCAGGGACGGTGTAAACGGAGGCATTTCGCAGCAGAGCCAGTAACGGCCTCCCGGGCCGGCTGCTGTCAACGCTTATGGTGGCTCTGAATGTCACAATGGACAGAAGATCTATTTAGGAAGTGGGCTGTCGTATTTCTGCAGATACGACTCCCCCCCCCACTCTCCCCCATGCTTCGGCAGTCTCTCGTAGGACAAAAACGACCCACTCTTGCAAGGATCTTTCTTGGCACCTGTTGTCCGACCTCCCCAATCGCCCTCCGGAGAAATGTCTTATTTTAGATTCACATTTGTAAAGCGCCGCACGGCTGGTTGTACACGTGGGCTGTTTAGCCTGTGGCTCCTTCTACAACTGTCGTTTCCGTTTCTTTTGGTCACTGGTGACGGCAGTGCCCACAACGATTTGCAGTCTTGTGCATTTCAGCCGGCTGGGTTTTTCAGTAGACTAGTCTTGCCAGCCCCAAGGGTGCGATAACTAAACCTTCCTGTTCACACATGCAGTCATGCAGGCACCCGCTAGGTCTTGCCCCTATGGCCATTCATAGCTGCCTGGATGATTGCAGCAGAGAATATCAATCATTTAATCAGGATTTTATTTATTTGAGGCTTGAAGGTCATCGAGAGGGTAGCCATGTACCATAGGTGGTTCTAGACCAGGGGTCTCCAACTCCGGTCCTGGAGAGCTACTATCCGGTAGGATTTCTATCCTACCTGGCTTCTGTTGAGCCACACCTGTTCCTGGTATTTTCCTAAGAACTGTGGCTCATCAGAATCCAGGAAGGAGGGAAAACCTAATGGGCAGAATCTCTCCAGGACCGGAGCTGGAGACCCTTGTTCTAGAATCTATTCAGGGGAACATTTAGCGATTTTTGTCCTGTAGTTTAGTGTACATTTCCTACTCCTGGCTCGGCAAATTTTTATTGTGGGGACCCCCCCCCCTCCTTTCTACAAATTTTTAACCATGGTGGGGTGGGGGGGGGGGGGGTGTGGTGTCCCATTTTTCTTAAGGATCAAATCCTAGAATCTTCCCTGCCATCCTGCGTGGTGACTGATTTGGCAGCAGAGTCCCACAAGGCCACCATCAATCAGCGTACTTATGGCTGGCCGTGAGGAATGTAGCTCCCAGTTTATATATAGCGCTTGTGGGTTCCTCTCCTGCATGCCGAGAGCCGGAGCCTGGCAGGCCTCGATTTAGGGCTCCGTGCTGCATGGTGGGTGTCCAGGGTGACCCTTGTGCAGTTCCCCCCTCCCCTAGCGTTTCCCCGCTCGGTCATTAAGTTAGTCTGCTGGAGTTTTTAATCGCCGGCAAAAGTATGCAATATCCATCGTGTTGTCTGGGAGCTTAACTTGTTTCCTTTGTCCTGGGGTTCACTGATAGCATTTCCAGACTTTCCACTTATTTGCTGTGTTTCCGAATGGAGTTAAAAAGTAATCTTTAAATGTAGACACTGAGCCATGAGGCGCATAGAGCTTTTTCTGTGGAAGTTATTCCGTTTGCCTGTCTTGGACAAGCTGAGCACATTTCCTTGTATTTACGGTGCAGGGCTAACGAGTATAAGGCCTGTCGCTTCTGAATGGAGGCGGAGCTGTCACACTGTGGTCTCGTGGGAAGCTTGGGGATTTTCAGTGTTTCTTGGCTCAGTGAATCAGTGGAGTATTTATGTCATCAGTAGAGGTTCCTCATTCCTGAATTCCTCTGTTTTTACCCATTTATGATGTTGCTCTCATGTTTAAGCCCCCGAGACCGTGATGCAAATGCGACGTCTCTTCTGAACAGCGTTGCCGGTTACCTGGCGCGCCAAAGCTGTTGTGGTTTTAATGTTCACCCCTGTGTGTCCTTTATTATCGTTCAGGGTGGAGAATGCATGCACCAAGCTGGTTCAGGCGGCACAGATGCTAAAAGCGGACCCCTACTCGGTCCCCGCCCGTGATTACCTCATCGACGGATCCCGCGGGATCCTCTCCGGGACTTCCGACTTGCTCCTCACTTTCGACGAAGCGGAGGTACTGTTAGCCAGAAGGCATCAGAACGTGCCGTCTGTCCTCCCCACAAATTAAGAGCCCGTATAGTCAGACTGGCAAGTCAAGTCGAGTGTCGGAATTCATAGCCCAAGGGGATGCTGGGCTTTCTGGGAAAGCCACTCCCTGAACTGCGGAAAGACTATTTTATACCAGGATTCCCCAACTCCGGTCCTGGCGGGCCAGTCTGCACCACAGTTTGTAGATTTCTCTACTGAAAACCAGCTAATCGCCAGGTTCAGTAGATGTGTCGGAGCAGGGAAATCTGCAAACTGTGTCGCAGACTGGCTCTCCAGGACCGGAGCTGCGGAACCCTGGTTTATAGCATGAGACCCGTCGTCAGGTATCTGGGGCTGAAGTCATCTATTGGCTTCAGGTATTATTGTGAACAAATAAATGCACCTAAACACACATGGTCTTTGTTTGTTTTTATTAGCATCTCTGAGAGGATGGAAATCACATTAAATCAGCGATAAATCAGGGCTCTTTCTTTATTAATTAAAGTAAATAGGGTTAAGTATTTTCAGCTGCAGCTTATTCATTTAGGCTAATGGATTCTGTTAGCATTCAGTGATTTTGTGACAGTATGGGGGGGACTATTCATGTCGCATATATATATTTTATGTGTTTTGAAATTAAGTAGCTTGGTATGTGATTATAACACATTTTCTGCTCTTTTTCATATATGTTGCTTTTGTAACCCGACAATGACAGGTCCGCAAAATAATTCGCGTCTGCAAAGGAATCTTGGAGTATCTGACGGTGGCTGAAGTGGTGGAGTCAATGGAGGATTTGGTAACTTACACCAAGAATCTCGGACCAGGTTTGTCCCTTCCTTCTATCACGGCATTTACCTCTTAACGTTCATCGTACAATAATCTATAAAATCTGGTATCCCTGTACACAGTCTTGGCTGAAATATTTTAAATAGCTAAATGATAGCTAATGATGTTATTTTGTAATAGGCAGTCTTTACTGACATTTCATATGCATGCGTGCCTGGTTTATTCCTGCCCAAATACGTGGAAATAAATGTATAAAGTCTGTAGCTTGAAGATGAATCTGCAGTGAATAATTATTTGTGCCTGTGATTATTTATCGGAATGTGATCGTAACTGTAAGATTTCTCTCATTGAATGACTCAGCATGCAGATCATGGAAGAATACTATCAGCCTTCTCTCTTGAACCATTCCTGGCTCTAGTTTTAGAGCGGCGTAATGCGTATGGATGCGAGGTTTTTTTTTTTGCCCAGTTCCACCCGCAGTCTTTTCTCTGCCCAACAGTAGAGGGAGCTATAGAGCGATGAAAGGAATAGCAGTGACTGGACCTGGGATGACCCTGTAGGGTGTGCCTCATTCTGACTGCCGTTGGCTGTATTATCGGTGACTTCTAAACGTTTATATGCTCATTTGTTTGTCTTTATCTCCAGGAATGACAAAAATGGCCAAGATGATTGATGAGCGGCAGCAGGAGCTTACTCACCAAGAGCACAGAGTCATGCTGGTGAACTCCATGAACACGGTCAAGGAGCTGCTTCCAGTCCTCATATCAGGTGAGCGTGCCGGCCTCGTAGCGTGGCCATCTGCTGATCCTCTCTTAAGACAAAGCTGTGTTTCCAAATGTCCAATCGAGGAACTGATGGGGGAGGGGGGGGTGACACACGAAGGTGATAAATTGGTCCCCACGGCAATTCCGCTTTCCGTGCAACGCAGGTATAAAGATCTTCGTTACGACGAAAACCGCGAAGAGCCCCGGCGTGGAGGAGGCCCTGAAGAACCGCAACTTCACCATCGAGAAGATGAGCGCCGAGATCAATGAAATCATCAGGGTGCTGCAGCTGACCTCCTGGGACGAGGATGCTTGGGCCAATAAGGTGGGCCGCCCAGCCTACCACTAGTGTGTGTGTGTTCCAGTCACATGATGCTCCTAGCAGGAAGAGGGGAAGGTCTCCACCTGGATACTGAAAATATACAGAGACGCTCCTCTACTTGCAAACGAGTTGCGTTCCGAATGGCTGTTCGTAACTTGAAATGTTTGTAAGTCGTTATTCAGCATCATTTTAAGGGTACAGTACAAGGCAAGTATTTCCAAAGAATTTGGATGCTGGGAGTTCGCACGCTACGCTGCTGCGCGGCGGGAGTAGCGGCCGGATGTCGTACTAGGCGGAATTGGCGCGCAGAAAAGATAATTGATGTTGCAGACAGATAACGGGAGCCCAATGAACACAATTTGGACTTGCAGTCCTCTTCTTCGTTTGTATGTCTGAAAATTTGTAGGTTGAAAGTTCGTAGATAGAGGAGCGTCTGTATATATATTATGTATAATATTAAATTGTGTGTGTGTGTTTTTGCTCCAACATTATTAAGTGTATTTCTGAATCAAAACAAATTACCTTTACTTCACACGGGAGTCATTTTTTAAACATTAAACTTGTATTTTACTATATTTGCTGCAGTTATGTGAAAGTGTTACTATTGAGGTGAAGAAGCAATTCCGCTTTTGCGTCTACACTCCTCTTTGTAAATAGCTTCTAACGTCCCCTTAATCCAGGGGTGGGCAATCATATCCGCAAAGGGCCGGTGTGTATGCAGATTTTTGGGATAACCTGTAGGTCAGCTGTTCAAACCCAGGTGTGAGGACTTGTCAGCCAAACAGTCCTCTAATTAGTAATGTAATTAGGGAGTTGCAGCGAAAACCCGCATACACACCGGCCCTTTGCGGATAAGATTGGCCACCCCTGCCTTAATCCTATAACGCGTGTCTCTGGGCCAGTTGCTATCCCCTGTTCAGTCTCTGTTTTTCTCTCTTCCTTCACTGTCCACTCTCTTCCTCCCTGTAGAAGGTAAGGCCTTCTCTTTCCCTCTTTGCCGGACTGGCAGCATGTCGGCTACATGCGTGTGCCGTGTGCAGCGAGTCCTGTCATGCACTTGCTTTTGTGTGTAACATTCTGCTTGTGAATTTGCTGTGAGGTTAGTGCAGCTCATGGCATCGTTAACGGAATGATGGTGCATTTTTTTCCCATCTGGATTTGAAAAAAAATGTCTATTGGTCTTCTACATCTCATGCATCTCTAATCAGAATGCTGTTCTTCCTTATGCAGAAGGGGAATCCTTGCAATGCTTTGCTGGATAAGTGGTTGGAAAATGGATAGATGGATGCATGGATAAATGAACAAAGATAAAAGTGCATTAGAAGATAAATTTAGCCCAGTTTAAGGTTTTTTCGTGTGTAGTTATCGCCTGTCACACAAGACATTTCCTTGCAGCTGCAGCCTTGTTTCATTATCACCATGGTGATAAATGAGGCTTAATTACAGAACCCGTGATCTGTTCCTATTGGCTGGTCTCATAATCAGGCCACGACTCCATGGCAGCAGACATGCGTGCTGACCAATGCGCCGAGGAATTGACCGTCCTCCACGTGGAACAAAGCAGCCATGACTGAAATGGCCAGGCATAGACACATCTCCCACAGAATGGGCCAGCTCGCCATTCAGGGCTGATATTCTATTTCCGGCTCTCGGTCATGCTATCCGTGTGCACATCACTGAATGCAGCCATTGTGGCTTTGAGTCGACGGAGTGATTTGTTGCGGTTGAATGATGGGAATGACCGCATTGGTCTAAAGCCGGTTTAATTTATGGATGGGGCGGAATTTTGAATCCGGCTTACTGCTGGGGAGGGACGGGGAAATGGGGAGAGCGGTGAGACCCCGTGATCTGTACGCCGAGGGCATGACACCAGATATGCCTCTTGTGGTCATCCTCACACAAGTCGCTTTGCTAAATCTGAGAGCACACAAAGAACTGAGAGTCATGGCAGTTCTGTTTTTAATTTTAATGTTTTTTCCATATCCATTACTGGCCGTAATGTCCACAAACGGGGGAAAAACCGTTAGGCCTCACAATGTGGCTGTGAGGGATAGATTCGTTGGACAGAGAGCAGACATGTCGGTTCACTGCGTTCTGTTGAGCACCATGCAGTTTTGCTTTTAGAAACTGAATTTTGTTCTGTCGGTGCAAAGTGTTCCTGGCAAGAGTGTTTAAGCTGAATTGTTTGGCCAAACAAGTTAATCATTCCCAGTTGTTAGCTGTCTGGCTTTCTTCTGTTAAAATCTATGGTTTCTTATTGTATTTTTCACATTATTTTTTAAACTGTATGCGACAGATGCCTTTATCCAAAGTGATGTACAGTTGAGAAGGGAAGGTGAAATAGTAATAGGGGTCTGACGATGACATCACTCCACTGACCCTGGGATTTGAATCTGCAACCTTCTGATCACAGACACAGACTCATATCCCACTGAGTTATACACCCCACCCCAATTATCTGAAATTTTGGGGAATTTTTTTTATTTTGTTTTTTTTTTACATTTTTTCCAAGCTGATGTTTAAGAGTGATAAGCAGTGAAATTCTTGCTGTCTTGGTTGGTTGGTCTTGGTTGGCCTTTTTAGTAGTAAAGATGCGCTCTTTGTGTCATTAGTGGCTATCCTACCTCTGGGTGTTTGGGAAGCACATGCTCCTTCTCCTGGGGGGGGGTCTCCGTTGAGTGCAGCTGCTGTTTAAAACCAGCTGACTCTTCTAGGACCTGGTGGCTTGTTTGATTTCCACGTCCCCAAGTGCGTCTTTATTTGGCCACAATCAGTCGGGCCATTTCGCTACTGCAGGTCAGCAAATTCAGTTTTTCTCTCCCAGTACTATTTTTGATTAAAAGAGATGCCTCTTAAGCTAGACACAGATGTTTCCTAGAGAGCTGAAGGTCCCTCTCTGTTGTAACATTTACCAAATCCTTTTTTTCCTTCTACTTTAAAGTTAATTGATGTAAATTAAATGCACGTTCATTTTTCATATTGTAGCTTGAAGGCGGTCAGGACATAAGTGCTGATATACTGCAAGTTGGACAAGCAATAAATGACGGACTACATGCATGAGAGAGTGCAAAATTAAACTCTTATCAAAAGGCGTCCAGCATCCCCCACCCCCTGGTCTGCTGGGGTGAGGGATGACTCATGCTGACCACAGCTAAAAACATTAACCAAAAAAGGAAAGATGGCTCCATACCATGAGATGCTTAGCATTCACAGAGTGGTTAATGCCAAAGTATGAGAGACAGAAGTTCTGTGAAGCAATCTGTGTCTTCATTTGGGTGAGTCCTTAGAAAGTCTGTCAGCAAGACAATGAGCTAAATCTGAGTGAGTCGTTACTACATTTTTAAAACAATTCTCATAAAAGCATGTGATCGGTGATCTCTGAAGTGAGGTCAGGAAGTTGATCGATAAACACATGACGTCAAAACACCCTGCAGAGAACAGTAACAAATAGTGTGAGTAAAATATGAGCTGGGTTGTACATTTTAACAAAATTAGAAGATAAGCTGGAATTTAACCATAAGCGATGGACTGATTGTCAAGACTCATCTTGTTGGTGTGTGTGTTGTGTGGAGGGCATGCGCATTAAAAAAAATAAAATACAAAATACCCTGTGTGTGATTCTGTACTTTAGATAAGAATTTGTTTCTCTGTCTCTGTAGGTGTGTGAATGAATGGTAGCACGATTGTGATGAACCCTGTCATTTGTACTTTCCTTAAAGGACACCGAAGCCATGAAGAGGGCCTTAGCACTCATAGACTCTAAGATGAATCAGGCTAAGAGTTGGCTGAGAGACCCCAATGCCCAACCAGGTAACCACCATCCTGCAATATGACGTTTGCCGAAGCTTATGTGGCAATCGAGCGGCCTTTCCGGTCCAGTAGGCACTTGTGTCGTGTTGTAAGGTGATGTCGATTTCCGATGCGCTCTGCTGATGTCATGGCCTTGGCCTGTGACAGGTGATGCTGGCGAGCAGGCCATCCGGCAGATCCTGGACGAGGCAGGGAAGGTGGGTGAGCTTTGTGCTGGCAAGGAGCGGCGAGAGATCCTGGGCACGGCGAAGACTCTGGGCCAGATGACCGATCAGGTCTCAGACCTGCGTGCCAGGTAAAGCCCTATAGATCATGGAATGGATCCCGTGTCTACATAGGTTATAGTCAGGGATGCACATAACTGGTACGCAAGTACACATTCACCTTTAAAAGCGAAACGTGTGGCAATTGATTGTTGTAACATCGTAAATGCGTACGTATTTTATGTGCTCTTGCGCTGCCATGACAAGAAATTACCGCGCATTTTAACAAATGATGTACGAATTAGCATAAGGATAAAATGCACAATAATTTCTTGCCATATCTGCAAGTGCACAGTGCAAATGCGTACGTCTTTCATGTGCATTTGCACCGTTACAACAATTGATTGTAACAGGAATCACTTTTAATGGTGAATGTGTACTTGGGTACCAGTTACATGCATCCCTGATTATAGTCACAGGGAGGTTATTTAGCATGGTCAGTATGGATGTCACTATTACTGATTTACTAAATTCATAAATGTGTTCTGTTGATCTTAAGTTGAGCTCTGATATGGTGCACCACTGAGTCAATGAGAATACACAGTGTAATCCCTTTTGACAGAGCGCCCTGCCGATCTCTGCCAAAAAAAAAAACAGTTTAAAAGTAGCTTTCTGGTATGGAATCGTAAGCCGGTTTAGCTTCTTAATTAAGAATTGCACCCAGATTGAAGATCTTTGGCTTTGGGTTGAGAAGAGGAGGTTCAAATTTTGACAGATGGTCTAGAAATACTTTTGCCCACAAAAAAAAAAGTTTTTAATTATGAATACAAAGCTCCATATAAAACTTCAGCTTAAAGCTTCTTCTGCTGACAGGGGGCAGGGGGGCACCCCCGCAGCCATGCAGAAGGCCCAGCAGGTGGCGCAGGGTCTGGATGTTCTCACAGGCAAGGTGGAGAACGCGACGCGCAAGCTGGAGGAGATGGCCAACTCGAAGCAGGCCATCGCCAAGAGGATTGACGCCGCGCAGGTCAGCACCATGGCAACTGGAACGCTTCGCCTCAGGATGTTTGGGCTAATTAAGCCACAATGCAGACTTAAAATATGCGAGAGCCCTACTACTTGGTGCTTAGACAAGCTCCCCCCATAAACACCTCCATCACGGCATAGAGGCAATTCATGGAGGGTTTAAAATAAAAATAAAAAATATGGGTACTAATATGTTCAGAATTTGTAGATTCATAATATGTACTTATTCAAATTTGAGCGCTTAGTTATGTGCTGGTAGCACTATGCAGTCTTATCCATACGTTATTATTTGCACCCCCGTCAACAGCCCTCATATTTTTCTTCATCCCTTCCAAGAACTGGCTGGCCGACCCCAACGGAGGCCCCGAGGGGGAGGAGAACATCAACGGCCTCCTGGCGGAAGCCAAGAAGATCGCTGACCTGTGCGAGGACCCCAAGGAGAGGGAGGACATCCTACGCTCCATGGGCGAGATCGCCGCCCTCACCGGCAAACTGGCGGACCTCAGGAGAGCGTACGTCACTGGGGTTCAGCTCTATAGCTTCTCGTCTAGGCTCAGAAGCAGCAGCCTGGGTGCAGTATCGTGTCATTTGGGTTTTCAGGCTGCCGCTAGCGATTTTAATTTTGATTCATTTTGGAATAACTTGGGGGTGCGGGCTGCCATGTCAGCTTCTCCAATGCCTTTTCTCCGTGTCTTGGCCGCCGCAGCGGGAAGGGCGACACTCCCGAAGCCAGGGCCCTCGCCAAGCAGATCGCCACGGCGCTGCAGAACCTGCAGTCCAAGACCAACAAGGCCGTGGCCAACAGCAGGCCGGCCAAGGCCGCCGTCAACCTGGAGGGGAAGATGGAGCAGGCCCAGCGCTGGATTGACAACCCCACGCTGGAGGACCGCGGAGTGGGTGAGGCTGGCAGCACTCAGTGGGACCTTCTCATTTTCTCTAACGGTTCCATACTTCAGGCTCAGACTTTTGTGCATTATGAGCATTTTACTTTGACTTTGTTTAGCAGATGCTTTTACCCAAAGTGACGTGCAAAGTGTTTTTTTTTTCTTTTTTTCTGTGATTACTTCAGGGAACAAAATGAGGTGCTCATGTCCCAGTATAGGTAGCAAAAATAAGATACAGGAATAAATTCCAAAACAATTATACAATGAATAATGTGTATTTGTGTGTGTGTGTGTGCGTGTGTGTGCATGCGTGCATGTGTGTGTGTGTGTGTGTGTGTTTACCTGTATATACATTTATGTGTATATGTACTTATATATGTTATATAATTATTCATCATATAATTGTGTGTGTGTGTGTGTGTGTGTGTGTGTGTGTGTGTGTGTGTGTGTGTGTGTATGTATAAACGCACACACACGCACAGTCATACAATATATCTTCACATAACATTAGGATAATAACATTAGGACATTCCAACTATGAATGTAAAGTGAACAGCGTGAGTATAAAATAAATTGTTGAGGTCTATGCAAAGTCAGTGCTGTGATATGTAACCCTGATTGTAGAAGCAACAACAAGTGCGTGAAAATTCACGGTAATAAAGTGCAGCAATGACGTTGACTGTTGCGCCAGTGCCGTGTGACATTGATCTATAGCAGCTTCGATGCCAATTCACAGCGTTCACCGAAGTGCCAAAGTGCAGAAGCTAACAACTTTATTTAGAAGGTCCTTTTATCAAAAGTGACATACAAGTCAAACAGCATGTTTCTATATTATGATGAATTCTGGTCAAAACAAAAATATCAAATTAAAGCCTCAAAATAGTTCTAAGTATTGAGTATTACTGCGTTAATAATTTCCTTTATAGCGAAACAATTTCTGGTTGGCTAATGCATTGTAGCATGTCTTATCCATTCTGAGAGTGCCCCCTATGTGTCCTTCCAGGTCAGGCCGCCATCCGCGGGCTGGTCGCCGAAGGCCGCAGGCTGGCCAACGTCTTGCCCGGCCCGTACCGCCAAGAGCTGCTGGGCAAGTGCGAGCGTGTGGATCAGCTGATGGCGCAGCTGGCCGATCTGGCGGCACGGGGCGAGGGCGATTCCCCACAGGCCTCCGTCGTGGCTCAACAGCTCCAGGAAGCCCTAAAGGTCAGCCTGCGGAGGAGATCGGGCTGGTGGCCAAGTGCTCCCCCTGCTGGTTTGGACTGTCACTGCATCCAGATGTGCTTCTCTCGTATTCCAAACCCCAGCTGCAGGAATCTGGAACAAATCAAAACTACAGGGAGAAAAGATATCCCAAAGAAAACACATTTACACTGCATAAGCCATGTGTTGGAGGAATATAAGACGGTGTAAAGCCATTTCCACTGCAGACATCATGAGTATCCTCTCTGAAGGCAGATATTGTGAAAATATTTATTTTACATGGTATCAAGAGTACTCCGTGTTAAAAGGGGCAGGGTGTAACTCGGTAGTCGTCATGGATACTTAATAGTCGCCGTGGATTTAGATGCAGCTGAGTAACTGAAGTACTGTGTAATCCACATGCACGGTGTAAAAGATTTAGCATGTCTGGTGTGTTTTGTCTTGACTATGAATGGCGTCTGCATCGCTTGCTTTGCCAGGACCTTAAGGGGAAGATGCAGGAAGCCATGACACAGGAGGTGTCGGACATCTTCAGTGACACCACCACACCCATCAAGCTGCTGGCCGTCGCTGCCACTGCCCCCCACGATGCCCCCAACAGGGACGAGGTCTGTGTCTGCCTGCCTGTCTGGCTGTAATGGCCTCCCGACGTTGGACCCCTCTTCCTGTAATATTCATCTCTTTCCCAGCAAGACCCGTTATATGAAAGCATTGTGAAGGCTGCAATAATATTAGACCTAGCAAATCTGTTTTACGCAGAAGCTCATCTTGATGATGCAGGCAGTGTATATTCAGTATGGACTTATTTTAAAGATGTTTTGGCTCTTCTTCAAGATTTAGTAGGTCAGTGTTTATCAGCCCAGTCCTCAGGAGACCCAGGACAAGCCACGTTTTTGCTTACTGCCAATAAGAGCTGAGTACCTGGTACTGCTGTGCTAGGAGCTGGGGTGGGGGGGGCAAAAATGTGGACTGTCTGGGGTTCCCCGAGGGCCGGGTTGAAAAACTGCGTGCTAGGTGAAGATTATATTTTGGTGTTTTTTATCTAATAAATTTCCCCTCACGCCCGCCGTGTGGCTTCCTGTCTCCCTGATGCCTTTTGCTCTCAGGTATTCGAGGAACGGGCAGCTAACTTTGAAAGCCACGCTAACAAGCTGGGCGCCACAGCCGAGAAAGCGGCCGCCGTCGGCACGGCCAACAAGAGCACGGTGGAGGGCATCCAGGCAGCCGTCAAGTCGGCCAGGGAGCTGACGCCACAGGTGTGTGTGTGTGTGTGTGTGTGTGTGTGTGTGTGTGTGTGTGTGTGTGTGTGTGTGTGTGTGTGTGTGTGTGTGTGTGTGTTCAAATTGGGTGAATGTGTCCCCAAATAATTCCTGAAAAACAAATATGGAGACACCTCTGAATGGTTTTATCTTATTTTTAATGATACTGAAAAGAGTTTAAAATGATCAGTTCCCCTCTTTACGATATGAAGGCCCTGTAACAATAAATTTGGGATGGGGGTGAGTTGGCTGGCATGTGGGGGACAAAGCAGCGTGTGGGTCTGCCTGTGGTCCTGATCGCTGCCTGGTTACACCGCAGGGTTTGAGCCCAGACCTGAGTCCCCATCTTGCCAGCCTCTGCTTTCCTTCGTTCCAATGCTAGAAGGCAGGGCTCATATGACACTGAGCCATACATGTTTTCACATTAAATGCCGTTGCTGTTTTCTTAGGCGCAGCCACTTGCATTTTGGATGATCTCTGCGGCCTGTTATTTTGGGACTGTGTAGAAATTTCTGTTGATATAACCTGGAAAAAAACCTTTTTGTAAATAGAGTGGTTACTGAATTATGGTAGGAATGTACTTAAAAAAAATAAATAAATAATAATAATTTAAAAAAAAAAGTACAGTCTTGTTTTTGGATGGGAAATTGCAGCGTTCTGAATCTCAGCCTGTGCTAGATTGTATGCTAGCAGATATTGTTGACATGTTCAGCCCTTTTTTAGCTGTTGCCTCTGGCTAATCAGCAGGGTTTACCGGCTATGTGTCCCCTAAAAGGTGGTATCGGCCGCTCGCATCCTGCTCAGGAACCCAGGGAACCAAGCTGCTCATGAACATTTTGACACCATGAAAAACCAGTGGATTGATAACATTGAGAAAATGACAGGTACCAGACAAGTTCACCATGTTTTCTCCTATCTGCTTATTTTTACCTGCTGCAAAAATCCTGCTTCATCTCTAACTTGCATGCTTAACAAACACAGAGCTATATATTCCTATGGCTTCTGAACAGTTTTTGGTTGTCTTCTCAAAGTTCAAAGGACAGATGGCTTAAACATTCCTAAATTTAAGTCTGAGGTCCTAATCGAACAGCTGATCAGTATGTTAAGTGCACCTTCCTTTAGTTACGTATGCAGTACCTTTTCTGTCCTTTGTAAACACAGGCACAGTAGTTCAATACCAGCAGCACTATAGAGGTGTAACAGTGGCTCTTAATGGCAGAATCCCTAATAGTTTTTTGCACCTTTGCTTGTTGCCATGGCTCGTGATTCAAAACCCACTTTTGTCAGAAAGCTGCAATTTTGAATGCTGAGCTGCAGACTAACAGTGAATGGCATGGATTTAAGTGTGTGGATTCTTAATGTAGTGATATGCTGTGTGTGTCACTATAAAGTGATTAATTAAATTAATGGTTCCACTTTACAATAAGGCTACCCTTATAAATGGATTATGAATGGTTTATAAGCAGGTAATTAGGTTGTTACACTTTTGTAAATCATTACTGAACATTTATAAACAAGTTATGCCACAATTTTATCTTCTTATTTATGAGTTACTACCATTTATAAGTGGCAAAGGGTAGCCTTATTGTACAGTGGGTACCAAATTAATTTCCTGACTCTTGTTCTTGATGTTCTGCCCGTGCTCAGGTTTGGTGGATGAAGCCATCGACACCAAATCCCTGCTGGACGCCTCCGAGGAGGCCATCAAGAAAGACATCGACAAGTGCCGGGTGGCCATGGCCAACGTGCAGCCGCAGATGCTGGTCGCAGGTGCCACCAGCATCGCCCGCCGCGCAAACCGCATCCTGCTGGTGGCCAAGCGGGAGGTGGAGAACTCCGAGGATCCCAAGTTCCGGGAGATGGTGAAGGCGGCTTCGGACGAGCTGAGCAAGACCATCTCCCCCATGGTGATGAATGCCAAGGCTGTGGCAGGGAACATCCAGGATCCAGGTATCAAGCTTCACATCTCCTCCTAGTGAGGAATTGCCTGTCTACCTAGGGGCCTTCGAGAACCTCAGATATAATGGTCTTCCACTGAATTTCCATTATGTAGGTGTTTTTAATCGTGTACCAGTGTACAAAAGTGACACCTAGCAGTGTACAAAATTGACACCTAGCAGTGTACAAAAATCTTCATACCGTTCTGTGACGAGCAGGGCTGCAGAAGGGCTTCCTGGACTCTGGCTACAAGATCCTGGGTGCCGTAGCCAAGGTTAAGGAGGCCTTCCAGCCTCAGGAACCAGAATTCCCGCCTCCGCCGCCGAGTCTGGATCAGCTGCATGTAAGTCTGTGGTCAGCATTCAGACTGTGAGAAATTCTTTATTCCCTCATCTGCCACCGTTCTGGTTATCCTAGCCGGCCAACAGTAGATCTCTCAATGCGCTGGACGCCGCTGTGTTCTTCTTCCATGGCACGGTTGGTGTTTTGAGCGCCTCGGACAATTCCCCGTGTATTCTTGCAGTTGAACGACGATCTGGCTCCACCCAAACCTCCACTCCCCGAGGGTGAGGTGCCCCCACCCAGGCCCCCTCCTCCAGAAGAGAAGGACGAGGAGTTCCCCGAGCAGAAGGCGGGCGAGATGGTGAGCGAGCCCATGATGGTGGCGGCCCGGCAGCTGCACGACGAGGCCCGGAAGTGGTCCAGCAAGGTACGAGTAGAACTGGATCTGCATCCCTTTCCACATGCTGGGGTCCAGATACTTCAACTAACCTTCGACATGCAGAGCTACACATTCAGGTTTAGCGTGTTTTTCGTTTTAGGTTCTGTTTTAGTCAGATGTGAGACATGGATGTTATTTGTATACTTAAGACATCTTCAAAATGGACTGAATTATTGATATAAATCTGTATGATCTTGCCCTGAATTATTATAATGCGTATTTCTCAGAAATCTTGTAATCCTCGCAATGACTTCAGATTCAGCTAATAGCAATTAAGATTAAAAATCTTGGGACGCCATGATGCCTCATACCTCTGGGAGCAGGGATGGAGTCTCTGCCATGGGTCCATGTATGGAGTTTGCATGTTCTCCCCATGTCGTCCTGGGGGTTTCCTCCAGGTACTCCAGTCCCCCCCCCCCCAAAGGGTGCCTCGTCCTGGGTTGTTCCCTACCTTGCGCCCGTAGCCTCCAGGATAGACTTTGGACCCACCATGACCATGAACAGGACAAGCAGTTACAGGAATTGGATGGATGGATTAAAAAACTTTCATAAAATACTTGCATGCTATATACCTAACGATGATTGATTAATGTCTAACCCAGTCCTGTTATTTATTTATTTCTTCTGATTCCAGTCTAAATGTAACCTTGGAAAGAAACACGCGTGACAGTTACCCACAGTGGATGTGATCTTGATGGAGTTTTTGTCATAGGTTTGCTAGAGGGCACCAGAAATTACTTTCTTGTATTTTTTTAGTGTAACCATTAGGGGGCTAAGCCATTTCTGATGACAACTAAGAGCCCTTTTAGCCTAAGAATGGATTAAATGAACATTTCAGTTATTGTCAAGACTGTGGGCATAGTTGTAAAATTCAAGGGTTTGTTCTGATAGCTGGTTAATTCATAGAATTAAAAATTTCAAAAGCTTTTTTCTATCAAGACACCCCCTACTATGGCAATTTGGGTGGGGGCTAGGCTGTCACACTGTGCTGCTGCCTCGGTGCAACTCATTTTGTGCAAATCCTCAAAGCTTCGGTGAATTAGTCAAATTAGTCAATTGCCAGGTGTGTGAAGTTTAGGCGTCTTTTGAAATGCCTGAATGTAAAGACAGTGGTGTGCTGTGTGTGCCCGCATTTTCCCACGTTAAAGGACCCCGTTTTGTATGGTACCTGCTAACCTTCTGTAGTTTTTCCTTCTCTCTTTGCGGCATTCCAAAGGCCCCCAACCTGTGGCATTCTTTCACCTGCCCTTTGTCATTCTTTGCCCCCTGCCTGCATCATGTATTAAACTATTAAACTGTCCTCACTCTACCCCCCTCCCCCACCCCTCGACTGTTTGTTTACTGAGTGTTCTTATATTTGCTGTAGGACACATTACACTAAATATTTTGACAAAGACACAGGATCAGTATTAAGAAACGCAACATCAGAGGAACAGGCTTCCTTAGTCACAAAACAAATGTAATTATTATATTTTTTTTATACATTTTTCAAGTTGTTTTATTTAATATTTAAGGCACAGGATGCAGAAATAATTCTACTATATCAGTGGTAAAGTTTCTGCCATTAAAGACGTGTATGGATGGTTATTGTGATTGTTCTGGTGTATTTCTGGTACATGTCGAAGTCTATTGCCTCCCCAGCTTTACAGAGCCCCCTCTCCTGAATCTGATTCCTGCCCACCTTCCCGTCCCTATCCTGTAGACCAGTGTTTTTCAAACCGGTCCTCAGACACCCAGACAGTCCATGTTTTTGCTCCCTCCCAGTTCCGGGCGGGGAGGGAGCATCAGCGTGGACCGTTTGGGGGTCCCTGAAGACCAGATTGAGAAACAGTGCTGTAGACCTCCTCCTACTCCTCACACTAACTCTCTCCTTGTTTCTCCCTGCCGCCCTCCACCTCCTCCTCCCACCCAGCCCAGGGCCGCGGACGCGGCTTTCAAACCCGCTGAGGCGGATTTAGATGTAGATGATGAGGACGAAGCGGATTTTGAGTTCGTCCTGCCGTCAGACAATGAAGACGATTACGAACCTGAGCTGCTCTTAGTGCCCGCCAATCAGCCGGTTAACCAGCCCATGCTGGCCGCGGCTCAGTCGTTACATCAAGAAGCACGAAAATGGTCCAGTAAGGTACTCGATGCTTTGCCTCGCGGGCCGTGTGCCCCAGTCTGCATCCAGGCATTCGGAACGTTGATCCAGTGTTGCTGCATCACATCTGGGCCCTTGCTGGGTACCTCTGGCTATGTTGGAATGACAACTTATTATTTTTTTGGATTGCTCTTCTTGGTCAAACTGCCGCTGGCTTCACAAGTCGTCGGCGCTCCCCTTTGTACGCGTCCAGTTTGCTCCAGCCTGAAAGTGACCGGAGCTCCTTAGTGTTGCCGCTTCTGTAGATTGTGCTCACTCAGCCTGTGAAGTCACGGATGAGGGCTTCCCAGTCACGTATCAAGTCATGTCACGCGCCTGTTTTTCCACAATGGCTTTACTAAACGAACCTAATCCAACCAAACTGGAGATTTTGGTCTTTTTGAATTGATTAACAAAAAGGAAGACTGTCTGCATGACAACTAGTAATGTACCAAGAGATTGTAATTTTATAGTAATGTGAGCTGTCCTTTTTAACTCGGTCTGTTAATTTGAAATAAAAAACAGACTAACAGAGGGATACTAACTGAAGGTTTGGATTACTTTCCTAAATATGTTTTTTTTCCCTCCTTCGTTAAATGATGGTAAACACCCTTGTATTTTAGCACTGGTCTCAGATTTCTGACAGACACTCTTCCTTTTCTGCTGTGATTTACTAACACGTTCACACACTGCATGTTGTGACCATTCAGAAACGTGTGCTTGAGCTGTCTTGTCAAGTGTACAGTATCAAAATGACAAATTGTACAGCTTTGAATGTGGGTCGTCATTTTAGTAAGTTACATGTTCAAATTATTTGCATTTGAGGTTCAGTGGCATTTTTGAATTATGTGCAGTTTTGTTGAGAGCTGGAGGGTTTGACAAAAAGCGTTTCCTCCTGTTGAGTAGGGGGGTGTTCTCTTGCAGGATCCTATTCATCCAAACATGCAGAAAGAAAGAACCTGAAATGTTTTTTTTTTTTTTTTTTACCCTAAGTATTCATATTAACCAAAAATCTTATTTTTTAAAAAGCCTAATAACATTCTAAACTATTGATCTACGCAGAAACCAGCTGGATAGATGATGCATTGATTGTAATCGTGATGGTCTCATTTACAGTAGATTGATTTAACGATTACTATATACACTCCTCTGTAGGGTAATGACATCATCGGCGCCGCCAAGCGCATGGCGCTCCTGATGGCAGAGATGTCCCGCCTGGTACGAGGTGGCAGCGGGAACAAGCGTGCGCTCATTCAGTGCGCCAAGGACATCGCCAAGGCCTCCGATGAGGTCACCCGCCTAGCAAAGGAGGTGGCCAAGCAGTGCACAGACAAGCGGATCAGGACCAACCTACTGCAGGTCAGCATCCCTCTTTTCACAGCTTCCCACAGAAGCTTTTAAATTGCCAGCAAAGGTTCCAAAAACGCAAGGAACGGACTTGTGTTCTTGGCAATAGTGTTCTTACTAACTTGCCTCCCAAGAATGAACTCGGGATGCAACGAATCATGGGACTGTTCTCGATTAATGAGGGTGCAACTGTTGCATCCTTGTTATTTGGGGACGGGCAAGAACAGCATCCTGAGATTTTTACTGTGCTCCGCACTTCTGTTACTGAGTATCGGAACTGTACTTGGGCAATGAAAGATGATGTGAAACAGGTATGCCAGAACACAGGAATGTTCAAGTACGCATATTGATAAGCACCCAATATCTGTCTTTTAGTGTAATATTCAACTGCTGAGCCAATGGTACATTTGTATCAAGTATTGCAGAATACTGACATGCTTGGTAGATTTACAGACTTAAAATGCTTATGCTGAACTAAAATTTATTGGTGCCCACCATCTAAGGAGGGGACAGTTGGGAAAGCTGTCCCAGGCCCAGCGGGAGGGGTTGCACGTCACTTCGCTTCACTGTCATCACAGCCATCCTAGTTAAATGGCAGAGTTAGAGGGATTATGTACCTTGTCGAGTTGGACTGCGTTGCCCGCCTGTAAATCTCAGTCCTCCTCTATACAGGTGTGCGAGCGCATCCCCACCATCAGCACACAGCTGAAGATCCTGTCCACAGTGAAGGCCACCATGCTGGGCAGGACCAACATCAGTGAGGAGGAGTCGGAGCAGGTGAGGGTACTGCAGTGGGTGGGTAGAGGGTAGTTGTGTGTATTTACCGTATTGTGTGGACCAAATGTCCCTTCGATGTGGTAAAACCTGTTACTTGTAACCTTGTGGGGATATTCTTCCAGTCTTCACAATATAAACCTAATTTTTGTAAACATCTGTGAATGCAATTGGAAAAAAACAAAAATGGGCAAAAGTCTTGCATTTTCATTGATTACTTATGGTTATGGCTGGGTAGAGGTTAAGGTTGTCTTTGTTGGGAATATAGGTTTTGCCCATAGAAATGTAATGGAGAGTCCGCACAATGACAGGAATGTATGCACGCACACACTGTGTGTGTGTGTGTGTGTGTGTGTGTGTGTGTGTGTGTGTGCACACAGCCTTTCAGCTCAGTAATACAGTACCCTTAGGGCTCTCACTGTGTATCAGTGTTTCTGTGTGGTGTTATGTTTTAATAGTATAACAATCAGGGATTATGTTTTTGCTTACATACATTCAGGCACTATGTATGTACTGTTCCTGAGTCCAGCTCCCCTTGACTGTCCTGTGTTTGCAGTTTTTTTAAACGTGTTAATCCCTCACTTTGTCACTTGCTGTCTATCTTTTGCACTGTGGTCCTGGGGGAGAGTTACCCTGTGCTGCTGTATACCTCCATTAGGATGAGAGGGCAGTAAAGCTTCTCTCGACTGGATAATATCTCCTGCTGCTTTCTCCCTCTCCAAAAGGCCACGGAGATGTTGGTCCATAACGCTCAAAACCTGATGCAGTCTGTGAAAGAGACCGTGAGAGAAGCCGAGGCGGCTTCCATTAAGATTCGAACCGACGCGGGATTCACTCTCCGCTGGGTCCGAAAGACCCCCTGGTATCAGTAAGCCAGGAAGGAGGATGCCCTGCACAACCCAGGGCAATGATGTCCTGGAATAGGGACAGACGTGTCCCAATCTAAACATACCTGAAACAGTCCTACAAACCCTCCCCTGACTGGCTGACCACTTTGTCATTTTAAGCAATTGCTGCAGACCTAGAATTGTAGACAATCCAATTGCAAAGAAGTTTTTTTTTTCTTTTTTCCTATGAATCTAACTTTTTTTTTTTTCTTCAAAAAAAGCAAAATTATTTTTCTTGTGTTGAATTTCAGAAGTTGAAGAAAAATCTTGGTTTATACATGTGCATTTTCTATTTTGGTATCAAAGATTTTACATTTTTAAATATCTAACATATGTCTAAATCTGCAAAAATATATAAAAGCTTATTTGAAAGAGGACTGTTACCTGTAGTTTTGGCCTTAAGATTTAATTTTCCTCACTACTGCTTGTCACCTGTCTGAACATTTACACATTTCACAATATGTTCTTACGTTATTTTTCACGCTAAGTTATAGTATAATAACTCTACGAAAACACTGTTGCTCTTCTGATATTTATTTAAAAACGTGAATTATGAGTTGCGTTTTGTCTTCTGTTATAGCAGAAAATAGTTAACCAGCTTCCTGTACGTTACGCTGTCATGAAATATACCAAAGATTTTGTTTGTGTAATTTTGTGTTTCAGCAATATCTGGAAACACTAAGGGCTACTTTACTAAGGATTGTATCAGCTGAATGTCGTGTTCTTTTTGTTAGTTTGGGTGGAATATTTACCTATCAGAGATTAGAAATTTAACATGAATGAAAATGGTTTCTTAGAATTTTGACTGAAGTTATATAAAGAAAGGGTCTTTTTGGCCTTTAACTGTAAGCCATATGAAGATATAATACTTCAGTTGTATTACTATGAGATTACTAAAGTTACTATGACGTTAATGATGCAAATAAAAGGTCTCAGGCTGTTCCACTGTGTTATTTTTTTTGTGATGCAAATTCACCTTTAACCTTTCCCCATGTGAATCTATAGCAGGAAGGGGAGTCTCATAAAAATAGCGTAAAAATGACTTTTTATTACTAAATCAAGTGCTTTAAACTGCCATAGGGGGTAATTGGTGATGTGTCTGAAGTTATGCAGATGACAATGCCTTGCATCAATCAAAACATCACACGGAAGTTAAATGTTATCGCCAGATTAAAGGGAACATTCTCTCTAATCTCAATGTATCATTTCATAGTAATGCAGTATATGTAGGCTAACAATGTGTAATGAAATGTGCAGTGGTGACGTGTAACTTCCGTTACATTGTGAATGAACTTTGAATGATAAATAAACATGAATACTGCAATTTGAATGTAAATAGAATACTACTACTTGTTTTTATAGCATATTACAAATCTCTAGGTGCCTTAGGGTCTTACAGTTCGGTCTGAAGTTTGGCTCTAGTCAATGTATTAATTAAGATTTACGTGTTCATTGTCAAGCACACTTTACTGGTCCCGATTTGAGTTTTTTTGCAAAGTTGTCAGTTTGAATTGTACCATGTTCACACTTTTTATAATAAAGCATTTTATAACATTTACTTTTTGTTGTGATTCCTCTTAATATTGTGGCCATAGAATGATTCTGTAATGAATATATGGCATCTGGAAAGATATGTTTGTGTGTATTTATATTTAAATGAACCATTTATTTTGCACAAAAATTCCTATTCACCTTTACACTTACACAGGAGAATATGATTTAATATATTACAGTACAGTAAATCAGATTCATCTCCATGGACACATCCTATAGTTTTTGGTGACTATAATTATGTTCCCAAATTAAACCTGGAAATGTTTTTATTTTCATAGTCGTTAAAAAATATATATAACTGCGTAGTCTTATTCTGCATTTTTCGAGGCTGTATGCTTGTTAAATTAAGCCTTCATCCCATTTCTCCAAAATATCAAGATTTATTCTATATAACATATAAATGCTGCGTTAGTATATCACAGCACTACGGTAAAACTTCCCCGGTACTATCAATGGATTACTGCGGCCTCATTACAGATCTCCAGGCTATCAAATATCCTCGGAAAGTGGAAATTATAAGATTAATCCTAATTTTGTGTTTGCAGTTATCGCACCGCATGCTTCGATTAACTTCACAGAAGCTTCCGACTTGGAGAATTAATGTGCCTGCGTATCTTTTATTACACATCTTAAGAAATCCCTACGTAATACCAACTCATTCATTGCGTCCACATGCATACGCCTGCGCTGATCTGCGCTGCGTCCGCGGGGCCGAGCGCAGGCGGTGACGTCACCCCACTGCGCGTGCTTGCCATCAGTTCAGAGATGAAGCTCGTGAACACGCTCTTCTGGATCTTCTCAACATCTCATGCATCTTCCAGAAGTGCTGCAACTGTGCACTGATCATGGCTGCAAACCAGTCTAAACCGAAAAAACCCAAACTGGATAAAAAGACCCTCAGGTAAAGTCCCAATCAAATGCGACGAGCGTTACGCCTTATTTTAAAAGCAAAACCAACGCGTGCCCGGATAACATAATTCCCTGTAAATTAGAAAAACAGCTAGCAGGCTTTCGTTAGCTAGTTTGCCGTGGTCCAGATATTAAACGGTTTTTCTCTACCAGTTAAGCCAAAAGATTTAAAATGTTTGTGCTGAACATTTGACCATACACACCCTGTGCACAAAACAGAGGTCCGCCGCATAAAACGTTTAATATTTAATACTTGACTTTCTAATTCTTCCTCGATGTAAACTTACCTAGACAAATTCACTACAGTGTTAATAGCAAATTAAAAATGTTATTACATGATTTGGATAGCTATAGCGATCCTGGGGTAGTTATAAGACAGACGTCACAAAACGATCCGCCGTGGGAACCTCACAGAATGCTAATTGACACTGTAGTGTTTTTAATAAATTGTTTATGTACCGTTACTAATTTACCTTTGATTCGTAGATAGAACAAACTAACTACCCGTGTCCAGGAATACCAACAGTATACAGGCTACCCAGATTTTATAATAATACTCTTTTAAATGTGTAAGCTAAAGAACTTGCAAGAGGTTGGTTAGTTCACACTTGTTAATGCACTGTGTCCTATTAGCGACAGTCACAAATGGAGCGCAGTGTATCCTTGCATTCTTATAAGTATTAAGACTGATTATATTAACAATCGTTATTATACATAAAATAATAATAATAATAAAAACTTAAGACACGGTTGTAATTTTACTGATTAATAATTTAGAATTAAAAGCGACATTAACATTTCTGCATATCATTCGATGAGGTAAAAGTTACTGTTAACGAAAACAGACAAGATTTGTTCCTCTGGATTTAAGCAGATGTTTATTATTAGCTTTGCTTTTGCTTGACGTGAATCCTAACTTGTATGCGGCTCGATTTAACTATGTGCACAAATGGGCACACGTATAAAAACGGGGGTTAGAGCACACTATTCGCCATAGGTAAATACAGGGTGCAACAGAATTTCCAATCCAGTAATTCAAATCTGTATCCTTCAAGTTAATATATTACTGGAGTTCTGCTGTGAGCTGCGAAAGGAAGCTGTATTTTTCCTCCTATGCCAAGTCAACATTGAATTACGTTAACGTGAAGATGTTTGCCCGTTTTGTTTTACTCGTTTCTTCCACTCATTCATTACTACCGGGTTATGCTAAGGATATGCGCAGTAGAATTTTATTTGCCGCACGTTGTACGTTGTTTTACGAGACAGGCGTTACCGTTACTACTTTATTGCACCGTTGACATGTTTATTGAGCTGTGCATACAATTTAAGAAATTTACAGCTTGTCAGACGGACGAAAAAGGAAAGGGCGGCAATTGCCATCAATGGAGGTATTTACATCAGTTACTAGCTTTAGAAAATGTAGTGCTTTTTTGTACGTTTTAGTTGGTCATATGATGTAAATGTTTTCCAAGAACGCCAATAATCTTCCATGCTAAAAAACCGTAATGGTTTTTGAATACACCGCAAAAAGACACGGCGTATACCTGATTGAGCAGATAGAGCCAAGCTGTCAATCTAGGCGCGCCTCCCACTCCTTCTGCATCCAATCAGGTACGAGAACGCGGGGGCTGAGGGTTCCGGTTTTAGTAGAGAATCGACGCGGAACGCACGCTGCTAGAAGATAAGGACCCTAACGTGAAGATAGCAGAACCTCGTTACCGGGCACTGTGCCGATCTCACATTCTACACTAGACAGCAATGCCCGCCGCAAGGTAACAGCCTGTTCCACGGGGTATTTTATTATACATTTTACAGTAATGCTGGTTATCCGAGGGTGGGGGCGCAGTCGTTGTCTGTAGGAGTATTCGCCTTAAAAATATGGTTTAAAAGCATTATTTTGGAAATCCAAAGTTATATAAATTACGTTTTATTTTTAATAGTTTAGCCATTCATCGCGACGCGTTTTTTTTTAGTTAAGCGACAGTTATTACCGTAACAAATGTCATCATCTGAAGTCACCATATTAAATTGTCCGTTCAATTTAAAATAAAGTTACCAATGCTTCATAGATCGTGAATTGTTTTCTTGGGGTTCTAATGCGGTTCTAATGGGAAATCTGGTGTTAGAACGGCATGGTTTATGAAGGAATGGCACTTTTGATTCATTTCAGTGTGGTATTCACACTAGCAGATGCTTATTGGGTTGCTCGGAATACACATGTAGACTTACACCTGTTTGCTTAGAACCTTCAGCTCAGCACTTTGTCACATGGAAACACTTGCTACTAAGCAGTGTTTGCTACCCATTAGAACTGACTACGAACGCTTTACATGTGAACATTTTGGTATCTTTTGTGTTCCTCAATTGTATTTTCTCTGGACATTTTTTCTTCATTCATTCTGATCCGGACACATGATTCTTCGTTATCATTTTCTCCTCAGCCAGAATGCGTTGTTTGGAATGGGAAACCCATTGCTTGACATCTCTGCTGTAGTCGACAAGGACTTCCTGGACAAGTGAGTTGAATACTTTTGCATTTTCATGTGGAACTAGACTTTGGTAATGAAGGTTGCCCAATGATCTGTTTCTCTCCTCCTACTTCCAATGTTTCTATGTATGGATTTATGTTATTCTGTATATGTTAACTTGATACTAAGTGATGTTTATATTCTAAGAAAAATCCTTTTTTTGTACCAATCAAAGCAATTCCTGGTTTACAGCAGGGGCCTGTATCACCAAGCAGGATTTCTTGCTTAGCCGGATAATTTGTCGGATTTAAGGTAGTCTGGGCTAAATCTAAGTGAGCAAGGATGAAATCCATTTAATCTGGGCTACCTTAAATCCAACAAGTAATCCGGCTAAGTGAGAAATCCTGCTTGGTGATACAGGTGCCTGGGAGCACAGGACAACGCTGTTTTTGGTAAATGCAAGGTTCTGAAGTTGACTTTAACCAGGGCGCTATCCATTCCTCTAAGTAACACATGTGCTATTAAGTTTAAAAAGTTTGTAGTACACAAAAAATACTGTAGAGCTCGCTTAAGGATTTTCAGTAAAACTCTATTCCATGAGGTCCAAGAAAGGTGCTGATACTTGCTCCATTAGCAAAGTTTTACTAAATTCATTTTAGTTAATAATCCAGTTTTTTAACACCTGCTCAAAAATACTACGTAAAGATACTCGCTCACATATACTCACTCTTGCTTTCTGCCACCGTACTATTTAATGGACAGTGCTATCGGTACTGCTAGCATAATCGTTACCTTCTTCTGAACCAACGTCCTCTCCCGGTTCCTCCATATCAACATCACTCTTGAAATAATGAGTAATCAGTTTTATTTTTCATGTTTGTATCTTTCTAATGTGTGCCCAACTGGGGACGGACATCGTCATTCTGTGGCCCGAAAAATTCCAGGGCACTCTGTAAAATGTCTTGGAAGCTCCCTTCTGTCACGCTGTCCTTTGGTCTCATGCTTAGCTGAAGTCTGTCGCTTGTGGCTTTGAACCAGTTAGAAGAGCGTTGCATATCTTGCAGTGTGCAGGAGTTAGCCTGACAGCTAATATCACTTGCACATGTTTCAGGCTTGTGTAAGATTAGGGTGCCCACAAGGGTTGGGTAATCGGTTAGCCTCTGGAGCCCTGAGGTTTTAAATCCCTTAACTACTTTTTTTTATTTTATTTTATTTTATTTTCTTCATCATCATCATTGTCTCGGGGGGGAAAAGGCCAGAAGACTTATTACTGTTTAACCTTAATTGCTGTCTAATGATGACATTCCTAAATCTTTAAATGCTTTGGAGTTGCCATATTTTTATGGAAACTAAACTTAATTTAACTTAATTCCCGGGGGCGGCATGGTGGCACAGTGGTTAGCACTGTTGCGTCACACCCCTGGGACCAGGGTTCGAGTCTCCATGTGTGTGGAGTTCGCGTGCTCTCCCCGTATCGTCATGAGGTTTCCTCCGGGTACTCCAGATTCCCCCCACAGTCCAAAAATATGCTGAGGCAAATTGGAGTTACCAGATTGTCTGTAGGTGTGCATGTGTCAGTGAATAGTGTTTGAATGTGCCCTGTGATGGGTTGGCGCCCCGTCCTGGGTGGTTCCCTGCCTTTCACTCGTATCTGCCGGGATAGGCTCCAGACCCCCCGCGACCCAGGATAGGGTAAGCAGTTACAGAAACTGCATGGATGGATGGATGAATTCCCTGGAACTCTCCAATCACCCTGTCAAGCCTGGTCCTATATTTAGGATATCAGGTCACAATTATCACATGAGCCATTATACAAAGACCTTTATTAGCTTTGCCTGTAGGTCCCCCTGCCTTTGGTAGGAAAAGATTTTCCCCCAGGAATTAATTTTAAATTTAATATTTTTGATCTTCATTCCACATAATACATTTAAAAATGCTAATTAAGGAATAAGTGTATACAGTTACGAGAAAAGTTAGTGACCCTTTTGGAATAATCTGGAATTCTGCATCAGTGGTTCCTAAAATGTGATTTGCTCTTCATCTCTTTGGTTATTGTTGTGAAATAATAAAGTCTGTGTTATTTAACAAATAAACTCAGCATACACTGTGTTTTGGGCCAGTGTTTGGCTCATTGAGTGCATGTGATCGGGTTGCCTAATATAGTGTCGCCATTCTGTTGTGTTACGTTGCCATAATTTTTTTGAACAGATATTTTAAGTGGTCAAGAAAACATAAATGGAAAAAAAAGTACGTTCATAAGACTGGAAAAGTTTACTATGATTTGTACATTCCACAGTCAGGCCACTAATCTGAAAATGGAAGAAATTCAGCACTGGTGCTACTCTGCCTTTCAGTGGGCGTTCTACAAAGAGCAGTGCTAAATATGCTGTATGATTCCCAAACAAGTGACAAAGCAGCCTAGGATGGCAGGCAAGAATGTGCAAGAATATCTAGCACCAAGTAATGCTTGTGTTTTCTCAGTAAACCATAAACAAAAACATGTTTATCAGTGGTTACCATGGAGACCGCTGTTCTCCATAAAAACCACTGCTGTCTTTCTCAAGCTAGATAAGAACTACCTTGTTGTCCTACAGAACTACTGGATCAAAGTTTTGTGGACAGATGAGAAGTTGAACTGCTTGGTAAATGAGCGATGCTTCATGATTGGAGATAGCAAACCAACATCAAAACCCCCAAACTGTAAATCTTGGTAAGCAGCTGCATTGGTGCCTCAGGGCCTGACTGACTCAAAGAGAAGAAATTCTGTGTTTCAAAACAGTCAGGTCAGTGTCCTGACCTTAGTGCCTTTGAAATGCTGTGTTTAAATAGCTGTCTTTATTATTTTGAGTTAGATCATTCAAGGAGCCATTGATACAGAAATTCAAAGAATTCCAAAACATTTATCTGTATGTTGGTGCTCATCATACAGTGCTGCTTGTTTTATTTTTGAAAGCAAGAAAGTCTGCCGTCTTGATTTTCCTGTGAATAGAATAGAATGGAAAGGGGTGCACACTGTTTACAGCGCTTTGCTGCACCCTCCACACGACAAACCACCTCAGGGATGAGGACCTGAGTGCAGCCATGTGGCAGGTGATACCTCAGCACCACACTGGTCCAAATGGACCAGTTTGAGTGTTTTTTTCACAGTGCCTGGAGTGCCAATCCTGCACCCAACCCCCAAGTTATTCCAAGTTGGAGAACCTCCTTATAGGGCTGGATGTACATTAACGTCATACCCAGGATGAAGCAATTGCAGGTTCCAATAAAGTAGGATCATTCCTGCCATTCACAGGATTCGAACCAGCGACCTTCCGATTGCCGGTACAGATCCCTAGCCTCAGAGCCACCTCTTCACCAAATACAATAGAAGCTTTATGATCATTGTAAACTAAATACACAACAAAACTAGGATTCCTTCTGTTCAGTGCAATGAGAGAGAAATAAGAAATAAATAAAAATTCAAAATTTCTCAGTGAACACTGTAGCTGCTGTTGTAGACTTGTTTGCCATTTTATCACAACAAGGGTCCATTTGAAATCAAGACTGGAACAGGGTTGGGTGGATTCTCATTTAAATGTAAATATGGCATAAATGTTTAGCATGGCAGTATGGTGTACAGTCATGCATCACTTAACAATGGGGATATGATCTGGGAAATGCATCTTTAGGTGATTTCATTATTGTGAGATAAGAGTGTACTTGCATAAACCTATAGCCTATTACACACACAGGCTACAGTAAGCTATTATTTTTATAAGTAGAAAGAGGGTGCTCTAACAAAAAAGGTACAATACAGTAAATACATAAACCAGTCGTTTATCATATTCAAGTATATACTGTACATTACTGTATGTGTTATACTTTTATATGCCTGGCAGCGCAGTAGGTTTAACACCAGCATCACCACAAACGCGAGAGTAATGTGTTGTGCTACAATGTTGTAATGGCTACGACGTCACGAGGCGAGAGGAATTTTTCAGCTCCATCATAATCTTTTGGGTCCGCCATTGTATATGTGTTCTGTCACTGCTATAACACAAATGGAACTCAATGAGTAACAAGTCTAGTCAAGTTAGGCTTTACTTGTCATACCATCCATATGCACATTTACAGCAGCGTGGCGAAACACTCCCCAGGACCACGGAGACAGAGGGAGGGAGGGATTCAGAAAGGTGCAAAAAACAGGACAGTCAAGAGTAGCAGGACTTTTTATACAGAGTAAATACAGCCAGATAAATAAAATGTACAATAAGTACGATAAATGAATAGTAAAGTAAAGAAAAGATGATTTAAGGTCTTTCGGTTTTGCAGCTCAGCAAGTTCTTAGAAAGATTTCCGGTGAGTTTTATACGCAAGCAGACAAATCATTTTCTGGACACAGTATGGCCTCTGCTTGTGGAGATGAAGGAAATTCTTCCTGTTTATCAATTCAACAAATGAAAGAACATAAACAAATTACTTTGTGATGTAGGCCTCCCTGCTCATGTAGCTGTTTCTTTTGTATGTGTATCATGTATAATTATTCTTAATTACCCTGTATAATTATACAGATATGATGCTTATCCAGTGTGTGGTATGTAGTTATCATGGTGAAACACAAAGTGTAAGCTGAATGCACAATGAAGCGGTATTGGATAAGCAGTGATGGATGGATGGACACTTGACAGATCTATACTCAGATGTGCTGATTAGTCAACCAAAAACGGAAGTGTTTGCACACAGTCGTAACTGACAGTCCTTTGTTTCTGCAGGTATGGGCTGAAGCCGAATGACCAGATTTTAGCGGAAGACAAGCACAAAGCACTGTGAGTTTTTCCCCGGGATGAACTGTCTCTAATTACTCTCTGCTTCGGCTGACTGAGCACTCGTGGTAACCCCAGTCACCGCCTCTGTGCTCTCCCTGCCGAAGCAATGCAACCAGTGACTCCACATTAGTCATCGCTGTGAAATTCTCTTGCATTTTTTTAAAAGTATTCTCAGTACAGAAAACAAAATGGTCGTTGGATGTCGCCCGAATTTTTTTTTACCTTTATGCATAAATATTTAAATATATTGATAAAAGAAATAATCACAATTGCTGTGTGGGGATGAAAATTCATATTCACTTTTCTGTATTCACAACAATGCACAACAAACATGCAGAAAGTGCCTTAGAAGCCAGGCTTGGGATACACTCTTAGGCTGGGCTCCTGTCTGCCACACCCAGGCACCAGGCAACCAATCAACATAATGTTTTCAGGCCCATGTGACTGCTGGGCTCTTCTCTGTGTTAAAATGGTTGTTGGATGCTGCGAGTTTCCCTGGAGAAACCCCATAGTGTGAACCGGAGGAGTCTTCCTGACAGGCATAGATCCCCGCTGTGAGCAGCTGGGAGTAACACCAAACTGGTTTCGAGTAAACTGAGCTGAAAAACAAACAAGGCCCCTGTTAATTGCGGTCAATAAATCCCTCAAAAAGCTTCTGAGGCTGGCTTCAGCCAGAAGACATGACCCCAGTTTGATAAATCAAGGAAAGCCCATCCGTATCACAGCTGGAATCACAGACGGTGCCTTGGGTTTTGAACTCAAATGTCATGTGGCTTCTGTGATCTGTGGTTCACTGCTCCTCTAGTCCATGTAAGGCATGGGAGCATTAACACAGAAGATATCAAATATCTTGTAACACTTGACCATCGTAACTCATTTCCCGCACACAGCTGGACATTAAAGCACATAGTGTCATTGACGTATACGTTTACATATTGTAAACCACACAAGGCACTGCCCACATCATTTGTGTCTAGTAGAGTTTAGCAATGCAAAAAGCATGTGGATATTTGTTTGTTTGTTCCAAAATCTGTTCTGCAGTCAACTGGAACCTCTGTGCCGGTTTAAGGTCAGATGTAAGTGGCAGTCAAATTCCCGCATGATCGTGAGATAACCCAGTCACCCCCCTAGCTGTGGGGTGTGGGACAGGCCGTGCGAGTTTTGAGGTCCCATAGCTTGCTGAACCGGGCTGTCTTGTGATCTCGCATTCGTGCATCTGACTTCCTTATCGATGGCTGCAACGTCTCATCACGCGGGCAAGGCCCGCAGTTTCCTCTTGTCTAACCGCCGCCTTCGTTCCTGTACAGGGCTGTGGCTTTTCTGTCTGTTTGCTGAAAAGGGAAACAAGCATTGTGTTTTAAGGCCCAGACTGTGTAATCTACAGATGACTTTATTTACAGGGTGTCACTGAGTACCTTGGATGAATAAGTAATTTATTTATCCTGTTATGTCTCTTGCTGTGTTCTTAAATGGCTTTGGCTACTGTGCTGTACAGGCAACGCCATAGCTAAACTGGTTATATTTACTAAAAGCAAAGCGTCAGGCTTTCTGGTAAAATACTACGCCCATCGTGCCACGGAGCCTGTTTAATGAGCCGTGCAGCTGCAGTATGGCACAAATCTTACTGCCGCCGTCAACGGGAATTCTCAGGCTCTCACAGATGGTGGCTTATACTGGCAGGAAACACTGTGGACTCAAATTCCGCTCTTCCCCTGTGCTGAGGGTATCTCTACCCTGCGAAAAGAAGTTACTTGAATGGCTGGGTAGTTTCATTTTGAGAGTTTTCCCTACTAAGGCTCTGTTGGTTACCACAGCCAAATGTCGTGTTGGTCTCTAATGAAACCGCAGACGGCGACAGCTGGAGAGGCTATATGTAGCTAGCATATAGCTGCTGAAATTGAATCTTGAAGTTTTGTGGTTTGTGTAGGATGCTGTTTGCATTTTATTCTGTTAGGGACAGTTTTTTCTTCAGGTTAAAAGTGAATCTTTAATTTTTGAGCACTGATTGTTTTTAATTGCTGAATTGAATAATAATTAGTGATTTTGTTTTGTATTGGTTACCTTTGGATTTTCTTTTTAAATTTCCTTTCATGGTCGATGCACTTCTCTGTTGCCTTTCTGCAAATGACAAAAAGGACTTTTGTTGACATAAGATACAAGTGCAGTAGGTGGTGTACATTCCCATTAAGCTGTTGCGCTTCTGAAGATGGCACTTCACGCAAAATGTTCTGGTTAAGCATCCCGCTGGGTAAATGGTTAACGTTGCTTAAAAGCATTAGCTAAGTAGCTAAGGGTGCTTTTCCACTGCACCGTTTACTGTACATCACAACGCGAGGTGGGGTATTTTGCACTGAATTCGAAAAAAACTGCATTTAGTATATTATACGGCTGGATGGTGTGCGATATTAATACCAACATCACATTGTTATGCACATGTAATTCTTACATCGATAGTCAGTTGGGTTAAGATGAGGCTTTTTCTAGGGATGAGTCGATCCACATTTTTTCAGTTCCGATCCGATTCCGATGCACAACTGCCGATACCCATACAGATTCCGATACAAGAGCTCTTTTTACTTTGTTATACTTTATATATTAATTTTTTTCAGCTAGTAAATACAGATGGAAGAAATGTATGACAAAAATTTTTTAATTAGGCTACTACAAACATACCTAACGTACTGTTCTACCTCGTTTATACATCTTGTTTTAAGCGTTTTTGAGGCATTTGCAGTTCAATATGAATATCTACAAAGCAAGTATGCACAAGTGGCAAATGCTTACAATTTTAACACAATTTTTCTCCATTGGCGTCAGCTGTTACACTTTGTTGTGATGGCAGCCCCTCTTGTATCACAAGCTGCAGCGAGTTCGCAAGACAGTCCAGGTTAGCGACTCCCAAATCGTCCATTGCTTTTTTTTTTGTCTCGCAGTTGCGTGCGCCTTGTTAAGTGGGATTTTCCATTAAACGCTATTCCTACCTCTCAAAACTTTATTTTACAAAGATTGCAAATCACTGAGCTACTGGTTTCTGTTAAAAATGTAAAATACTCCCAGATCGTCACATCTTATCTTACGCTCCTCGGGCTGCGAAGGGTATGCGTATGACGTCACAGCAGGCGGAAATCACTGTACTCACACCCACTGAGTAGCAAAAATGACTGAGGGGCAGCGTTAGCGTTTGATTCGAATGCCGCAATAAAACACATGTAAAATGGGAAAGAGCTGTTGTGCGATTGATTGTACAAATAGATTTAACACGAAATAGGAGCTATATTTTATGAGATTACCAAAAACTAAAAAAGTAAGTATAGGACATGGATCAGTCACGCATGGCCGATACCCGATCCGTCAAAAATAGGTCTGGATCGGCGCCGATACCGATCCGAATATCGGATCGGTGCATCTCTAGCTTTTTCTTACTTTCAATTCTGTATATGGACATTATGGTGCAGGGAGTTTAAGTTTCGCTAAAGCATTTTTACTCTGGCATAGGAAAAAAAAAACCTTAGCTAGCTTTGCAATTTTAATTATTATTCATTTTATTGATTTTCTAATATATGTTTAAAAAACAGTTTAAAGATTACCTTTTGCATGAGTGTTGCATGCGTTCTTCGAGACAATCGTAATCATTTTCATTCTTGCTGTTTAAATCATTCCTAGACGGGTTTGTGAGAAATTTATTAACTCATTTTTGCTTAATAAATACCTCAATATTTATTACAACAAAATGACATTACTATATTTACAAAAAAATTACATCGCCAGGACAGCACACTACATGTTATATGCTATATGCGTGTCGTCCTAGTATATCAAACAAAATAAACAGGCTATTTGCATAACCAATCGACAAAGAAATCATTTCAAGTCCCATGCCAAAGTAGTACCCCAGCTGGTTTGGCACTTTTGGTACTGGAACTTCTGGTACTAGTACTTGACCGTAAGTCAATGGAAAAGGGAAGGTACCAAAAGTGTCATACTTGGTGTGGTGGCGAAGCACCCCTAGAGTAAAATGGTTTTTGGTAGATTCCAGACAGAAGGAGAAAAATGGTTTTAACTTTAACTGAACTCCAGATGAATGTTGATTCCCTGGCATCAAGTTATAGCCGTCAGCTGGGTCACGTAACGAGAGTTGTCTACCCTGTTCACCACCTTATTCGTTCTGTGTCATGCCACTACACTAGAGGGTGTATTTTCGATGCAGCAGACCAACATACAGAGCGATAATAAATGTATTGAGGCAAGTGCATGAGTTATTTTAATAAAGGAGATGACAGCTCTTTTAAAATGGAAGTTGCTCTACTATTAAACCAACAGCTACTATTGGTTTAATATTGGAAGCAGCACAGACATGGAAGCCTACAATTTAAGCGTCACTGACCATTACGTGCTAACGAAACATGCATTCCACAGCAAACCATTACAGAGTTACAACATATACAGTGGTACCTCAGAACTCGAATTTAATCCGTTCAGAACTCCGGATTGAATCCTAAGAAGTTCGAGTTTTGATAGAATTTTCCCCATAGGAAATAATAGAAAACCAATTAATTGGTTCCCGACCCCAAAAAATTACACCTAAAAATGTTTTTTTTTTAGCATTTAAAAACACAAAATGAACCGGATAAAACAAGAAGAGCATATACTGTACTAAACACATCTAAGCATATTTATTCAAAACAGTAATTTGTAAAGTAAGAAAATAAATGTGTCCAAACAATGTGTCCTGCCACTATCGTCCGCTCTTTGTGTGCCACGCCCCCTCGTTAACCCCGTGTGGAATCCCCGTGTGATCAGCTGTTTCTGGTTGTTGTCATCAGTCCTCTATTTCATCCACGTTTCAGTTTGTTTCCCCAGTCCGGTCATTGTATTGCCCATCTGCGTTTTGCCTGCCTTACCTGTAATTAAACCCCGTATTCCCCGATACCCTGACGTCTGCGCCTTTGTCTCTGTTCCGTCCCCGCTCGGCATAACAATATTATTATTATTATTAAATGTATTAATGGTTTATTATTAATATTAAAACAATTAATAAGAAATCTTTATTTTAAAATGCATTTTATTATATAATAATAAAAATAATAATTACTGTTACTGTCTATCATTGTCTAAATGTATTTTTACTGTCTAAATATATGTATTCAGCTAGTGTAAACATGCAGGATGCTATCACAGCGAATGCGAGGCTGAGACTGAAGCTTTACCCTTTGTTTCTGCTGAGAGACGTGCCGTGTGACTCATTTGCCCGCGCGTACAAGTTATCTTAGGTCGGCATTCACGCTTTGACTTCTGAGATTCAGATCGAGATCTAGGATTTATTTTTTTTTCCCGAGATCAAATGAGTTCGAGAACTGAGATACCACTGTACTATTAACTGGAATACACAAATGCACATATTAATGTACACTGTTTAAAGATAACATTGTATTGCCAAAACTACGTCGATTTTTCTGTAAAGTACATGGCCAGCTTTAGTGAGAATGGGCTATCAGTAAATACCCTGAATAAACCCTCAGTAAATGAGCTGCTTTAACATGCTTGTCATCCTCATTTTACTCAGCCTGCTGACTTCCCTTTCGTCGTTTCGTACGACTGTTGCCCTGTGCGGTGTTTGTGCTGGGAGTGCAGCTTGGCACAGGGTTCTCTACTGGAGTTGAGTCGTGCCGCGACATATATGCCGTTTTGCCATTTTTCTCTTGAAAAATGTAACTGTGTTTTCAGTTAGTTCATACACCTGATTGAATTATACTTAAATGCCTTTATCCAAAGTGTGGGACATATTTGAGAAAGCATGGCCAGCCAGTCCCTGGGGCCATTGGGGTTAGGGGCCTCGCTCAAGGGCCCAATGGTGACACAACTCAGGCTGTGGGATTTGAACTGGCGACCTTTCAGTCATAGACACAGAGTCCTAACCTGCAGAACGGCATACTTCCCTCTGGAGTTTTAGAAGAATTTTATAGTTTTAAGGTAGTGTTGGTTAATTAGTGGCTTGCCCAAACTGCTGAGCAATTTGTGGTGCAGTTAGGTGAACGGGTTTGTTTGTGTTTGGTTTGATCTGTATGCCCTTTTGCTGGCCTGACAGTGCTCCAGCAACCCCTGCCTTGTGCTTCATTTAATAGGCTCCAGACCATTTAATAGGCTCCCCCCGTACTGGATAAGTGGATGGATGGATAATTTTATTTTTTATAAGTCAATAGATGTAGTTAAACTGCATTTAACAGTTCGTATGGTCCTTTTTTTCAGGGGTGTATCATGCTTTTCGAAGTTCTGTTGAATTGACGGATAGAGATGCAGTACAAACTGTTGTAATACTTCCCTGCTTTTTAAAATAAAAAAAAAATGTTTTGTTTGGTATTTGCGGAAGTTGAATATGTGCAACCCGAAACTTTACATTACAGGGTGAAGGTTATTTGGTACCACGTTATTGGGCAGTACCCTTAATGGCCTGCGGGTGGCAGCAAAAGAATATAAATTCATGTTTCTGACCAAAAAGAGAGAAACATTTTTGCTCCACTTGTCTATATCATGGATAACAACATATTTTGGCCACTCCAGGTAACTGTAACAGAATGCCTTTTTTCTGAGACTTTATTATTGAACTTAGTAAAGGTTTAGGTAACTGTATATGGAGAAACGATGGTCGAATTGCTCCGCGGAGGATTTTGAATTCGTAGCCCTTTGAAGTCCTAAACTTGGTTCGATCTGCATAGTTTGCACCAAAACAGCACAGTATACTGTACACAAACAGAGGCCTTGCTCAGCACTTTAAGTTTCCCAAACAACTTTGAAGAACATTGTCAGTTTTATCTCTTTGTCATAACTGCAAATGGCTTCTGCAGAAGGTATTTCATATATGCAGCTAAGCAACCTCAGATTTAACTCCGATCTGATAACATCTGGTCAGCAACAGACCATGTGTTTAAGATCTCACTAAAGGATTAATGATTAATCCCTTTTAATTTTTTTTTTTTTAGAGTGCCTTTTCCACTCGCAAAAATAGAGATGTTTTCCTGTCACTTTCTTTATGTACAGAAAGCCAGTAAATTCTGCGTTATCGCATTTAACCTTCTGTATGAATAATTCACTGGCATTTTATTACCCGGTTGCCATTAGCATGCAGAACAGGGAGCTTTGTAACCGAAAAGGCTGAGTCAGTGTATTCTCAGGAGATTGAGACACAAATCCCACTATTTACCCCTATAAGTGGAGATGTTTCCACTCAGGCGAAATATTGCACTCATCACTGTGATGTGCTTTTTCTGGGACGCTACGCTGAGGTCCCCCCTCCGCAACGCCCCACCCCCACCGCCCCCTTCCTTGTTAGGAGCAGATGCTAAGCACCACGGCCTGTGCCTTTGCGTTCACGCCGCGACCCGTACCAAAGGAGAAGGTGGCTGAATCATCTCGAAAGCTCAGAGGTCTGTCACAGCCGTGGGAGTCCACATGAGGGTGCCTGCGTTCGTGTCCCGCACCGACCCACCTGCAGCTGACGCTTTGAACTGCGGCGCCTCTACCATCCCCCCCCACCCCCAGACGACACCAAAACCGCCTGCCCCATCGCTACTGCACACTGCGCTTCCTCGTGAAATCCACTCGATCCCTCCAGTGTCCCCGCGCTGCAGATGCGGTCCAGCCTGCCGCTGACCCGTGCGGTTTGGCTGACGCCAAACGAGCCTCTCGTCTGCGGCCCGATCGATGTCCCCGGCCTCGGCGCCGTACTCCGTTTGTGTGGGCTGAAGCTTCCTCCGGATGCCGCTGCTTCCATTGTCCTTCCATCCATCCCTCCTGGTATTTTCGGGCTCGGAGGAACCTGTCGTCTGGCATTCTGCTGCAGCTTGATGCTCGCGATAGCATCAGCAGCGTTGCGGTCACCCATCTGTCTCTTTGTCGTTTTATGTTTTGTTTTTCCCCCTCTCATTTTTTTATATGTGGAAAAGGGGGGATCTTTCCCTTTTATAAGCTTATTTTCTTCTTAAATGGTAATATGTTTCTCTGTCACTTTATTTCAAATAATAGATTGAATGTGGAATGCATTTATGGTTTGGAAAAAAAAAATGAATGCAGCGTTCTGTGTCCTGAAAACCATGCTTTTCCAAATTACTATGTTCCTAGCCAAAATGGGCATATGCCAAGATGTCTGTTTTCCTTTCCTTATATTAACAGGGAATTATTAAAACATATGTTTGTTTTATTTTGCTTTATTATCCTGAACCGGTTTTTTGAAGTATTTAAGCATACAGCTGTCCCAAGGATCCTTGCAAATTTTTTTTCCTCTAACGTTGCCTGTGCAGAGTCTTTCTGGGTGGTGGCTGATGCAATCTCAATTGAGACTAAAGTTCTGCATTTTGATCTTTGTTGTAGGCCTCATTGTCCAGCAGGTGGCACTAAAAAGAGCAGCAGGCATTTAAAATGTAATAGCCGTATAAGTAGATTATTAGGTACGGAAATCAATTGTCCTTTTCCCCCCACAGATAAGAGTAAATGTTTCTTTGTTTGCTTCGATTATTCATTTTTAAAGGATAGATAGGATAGGTGCTGTTCTTTCTAGCATGAGAACTGATGTGGTGTTTATGGTCTTTAACCGTTCTTGAGAGTTATGATGAAGGTGTTTATCTATATGCCCTTCTCAGAAGTAGACAGTATGAACCTAGCAGTTGTAATGATAGATGGGCATCTCCCTTAAAGACTCTTTAGGGGAAGACTGGTTGAAACCACACAGCTGAATTATTTTTGGGTCTGCGCTCCCCTAAGTACCTGGAATGGGCTCCCAACAGAAGACAAAAACATTCTCTTTGTGTTCAAAGTTCACACCAGGCCATCTGGTGTTCTCCACATGGAGCTGAATTATTCACATGGAACATTATAAATCGCCACTTTTCCCTGCATCCACTCTGGAGACCGGAGATGGTCCTTATTCTGAGTCCTGGCCTGAGGAACATTAGCCTTGGAGGGGGGGGGGGGAAGGTTTACCTGTGTTCCTTTCAACCGATTGGTGTAAAGCAAGTCAGATGAGTAACACTGCCCTGATGTCTGACCATGTCTGCTAGCTACAGATCTGGTCCAGGTTTATTTCTGTAGCAATTGACAGCTATTCAGAAACTCAAACAAAAAAATACGGTCACAACTTAGGAATATGGTGATGTATGTTCAGTAAGCATGGGTTGGGAATGAAGACAACCAATATGGACCGTGTTTTAATTTTAGGACTTACTAGAAGAGTGATTAGATGATCTCAACCTTGGGTGACGGCGAGAGTGATGGTGTTTAGGTTAAGTTTTCTGGCAGGTGAAAGTGATACCAGAATAATCCTGTGAAATCTGATGGTCTAAGCGGCGCAGATATTGCCGACGCTGCGACAGCTACTCAGCTGCAGGAGGGCTGTGTGTAGATGCCGATTTCCATGGATGTGCGTGGGTTTCCGTAGCGGGTCTGAGCAGGTGTGTTTTGCATACGAGGGCAAGCGTCCACGCCCAAAACTGTGAAACGCTTTCACACATTTACACCTGAAGCCCTTTACGCGACGTAACTTCATGCAAAATCTCAATGTTTACGTTCAATATTTACGTCTCGAGCTGGCTTCCTCTGGGACGCGTTTGCGGTGATGTTTTTAATTATGGCTCTCCCCGTGTAAAAGTGCTGCATGTGAAGGATCCATCCGGTGACTTTGTTAGGGATGAAAGCTCCACATCTCTCCCCCACATGTGCCTTTTCCGTACAGGCCGTGGAAACGACCAGCGTGCGTCCCTCCTTTCTTTTCGGTCAGTCCGCAAACTGGAGGGACAAAGATCCCAAAATCTCATTGATCAGCAGCTAGTGATTCCAGCACATTTGGGAATGACATTTGGCCAGATGACTTGAAACAGATTAGCCTTTTTAACTCTGTGCCATCCTGTATTGGGCGTGGTCCCATGCTGCACTATTTTTTTTTATATATATATATATATATATATATATATATATATATATATATATATATATATATATATATATATATATATATATAATTTTTTTTTTTAGTTTAAATTACATTTTTCTTTATTTTGTGGTGCCCGCAAACTTTCTGTGCACTTGTGAAAACCAGCTTGCCCATTTTCAGTGGCAGAACACGGTAGTTTTTTTTCCCCCAACCTTTTCCTCTTTATTAATGTTTCCCAGTCCCTACCCTGATTAGCACCAGTGCTTTTGATCGTGTTTCTTTGCCGTCCCTGTGATTTGTAAGCTGTTTAACGTGAGTGAAGTAATTAAATGACTAGACCGCGGAGGAGAAGAGAGTGGGCGCCGTGGCGATCATTAGCAGTGAATTACCTCTGTGTACACTTGAAGACTCTGAAGACTTTGAGTCCGCCCGCCTAGAAGGAAGCGGATCCCGTCTAAGCATTGATTAACAGAGGCTGGTTCCTCCTGTGAAATCACTTAATGGGTGTTTTTAGGGTCCTTTCAGTGTTAATGGGATAGGCTAACCTCAAAGGGAATGACGAGGAATCGCTTAAATGAGCTCGCCTCCTGTTAAACGTAAAATTCTCCGAGCAGCAAATCTTGTCTTATTGCACCAGCTGAATTTATGCCTCTTCTTCTGCCTACTCTGACAGTCATTTTTTGAACAGACGTCCCCCCAAGGCGCTTCACACCTAGAGACAAAATGAAATTTAATTTTCAAAATGGAAATATTTGTGACACTTTCGCATGTAATGATGTACCGTAATGAGTGTTAAAACTGCCTGTTCTGTTTCCTGCTGATGACAGAAGGTCCATAAACGGAATAATTACCGTCAACGTATAAACAAAATAATTACCGCCGACATACAGGCATCTTCGCTGAGCTTTGGAATCTTAACTTTGTCTGCAGTTTATGGCCAAGGTCTTCGGCTGCTGGTGTTTCAGCTATAAAGAAGAAAAAAAACCAAAACAATATTTTAATGTTACATCCCCCGGCTACACATTTTCGAACCAAGCTAGCTTTGAGCGTTTTTGCTCCCAGTTGAATAAAGGAAGGTGCCAGGTGGTAATTTTGTAGAAGTTTGTCTCGGGTTTTCCTTCAGTAGAGGGGCACAGCTAGCCTTCAGATGTCAGGGCTAATATGACACCCCATATGTATGTCTTATAAAATGTGCATAAAGGGCGAGTGTTCCCCCTCCCGGGAGGAGCTGTTCCTTGTGTGCAGCATTTGAAAAGACTCCCAGGGCTGGGGCTCCTGCTATTGGCTGAAAGGTCGAGCATCTAGTTGTTCTTTCTGGGTGGTGTGTAACAATCCTTAAGAAGCTCCTCGTCTGTTTCAGATAGCTCTAGGGGCCCTTGGTTCCCTGCGACATATAAACAACCCCTGCATTCACATATTGTCCCAGTAAACAGATGTAGCAGGTGTGTTGACGGTCTCTTATTTCATGTGTATAATGGTAGCTGAGCTGCCAAAGCTTCCTTAGGTTACCTCTCACTCGGAAGCAGTGTTCGCAGGCTTTGTGTGAAGATGGGCCTTTCATTTGCTGTTTTCTGTAAAGGCAGTAAAACCTCGTTGCTTATTTTCGCTTACCTACGTGACCGTGTTTCGAGCAATGTTTAGTAACGCTGTAATACTATTCTCCTATATTCGGCGGGTGTGAACCTTCCTAATACTTAAAGAGATTTTTAAGTAACAGTATGGTGCAGCTAATGCGAGCACTCTCAAAAAGTCAATGTTTTACGCTGTAAATCAATAAAAACAAACTAGAAACAAGCAATCTGAAATGCTTTTTTTTGCGTGCAGAAATGTGACTGAATGTCAAAGCACATGCTATTTTTCTAATCTATTCTTAAACAGTACCCCAGGTTTTATTTTTATAATGATAAAAGAATGGTTCATTTGTAGTGTTGAAATAGCAAAAATATGAAAGTATGGTTTCTTAAAATCTCATTCAAAAAATTGGCCTTCACACGAGGATGCATGTTGAAAGTTCTGGAGTCCGGTATTATTAGTCAGGTTTGTACCTGTTTCTGGTGTCTGGTTAGCACTTCTATAAGACAAGGAGAATACTAATGGAAACATTAGTCAGATGACCGTGCCGATTATTTTTAGACTCTGGCATTTAAAGTTGGAACACTTGGTTCCGCTTGTCTGTCAATGAGTCACCAGAAGAGAGAGGTTGCCACCCCCCCCAGGCTCTGCATTACCGGAGTAAACCGGGGGCTGCCAGACTGGGGATCCTCTTGTATACGCACCTCACATGGCCAATCCTGAGCTATGTTTGATTATGCGATGTGTAGCTAAGGCATGGCGTGGTTTCTTGTTTGTTTTTTTTTTTCTCACACCGTATCTGGAATGTCCCAGAAGGCACTCCTCAACCTACTTCTCAGGTTTTCGCAGGTTAGCCGCAATTAGTTTTATCACTTAAAAGCATATCATCTAAACCAAGCGAAACCAATCTCTATTCGCTGATTTGCCCCCTTTGGAGGTCATACTTTTTTGTATAATTATGATCAGTGATACGGCTCAGGCTGCGACAGCAGAATACAGTGTAGGGTTATACAGAGCAGCATACTTAGCATTGATATGTGGAGACTTTCCATTGTGATGATCAAGTAAATTTGAGCTTGTCTCCCACATGCCACTTCCTCTCAGTGCCGCCATCGATTTTTCTTTTTTTTTTGCACCGAACGCAATCGTAGAGCATTGACAGAAAACAGCCAAAGCCACAATGGTCCGTAATGGAATTTCCTCATTAGCGCATTTTTGCTCCTGTCGAAAATTTCCTTAATGTTGGAACGCCGGGTGTCGGTTCTAGGTTGGGACGACTGCCATCCGGTAGCCTGGCTGCGTTCAGGTCCGTTGTTTTTGCTGTGAGGACATTTCCGTTCTTTGGTCAACAGTGAAATCGGTTCCTGGTGAGGGGGAAAATGGGATGCTCAGTGTTCAAGTTCCCTGCAGTGGTTTTTAAAATTCAGGAACAGGCAGCTTAACATATATATAAAATATTTATTTTATCATGGTGTTTCACACTAAGTGTAATCCTGACATAATTATTCAGATGGTAATGATAGAAATCAGCACACAATATACCCAAAGGGCACTTCTCATAATTCATGCTTTTAATAATAATTTGCAACATTACAATTTGTCTTTGGCGTGATGAATGAAGTTAAATAAACTACTAATGTTATTCCCTTATACATGGCTGATTGTTTTATCGTCCTCCTTTAGTGTTAACTAGGCCCAGAGGCCCATTTTATTTCACCACTGTGCCAGATGGTAAATATTCCTTTTTTATTTCCTAAATATTAGTGAGAAGCTTGATCACTCAAACAGCATTTATTTCTTGTGCAGTGGTGCTGTCCTGCCGATGAAGACTTTACCGTAGAATCAGCCGTTTTATTGGTTTCGGTTAATGGCATCCCATTTGTTAACAAAAGCCATATTGGAAGGAAATATTCTGGATCTAATTAAGCAAGATTGTTGCGGTTCAGAAGTCAGCCTAAACAGATACACAAGACATGGCCTCTTTCAATACCTGTCTCCATTTTTTTTTTTTTTTTTGGCGTCCCAAGTCCTGCTTTTCGCACAACATTTCCTCAAGGTATCAGACGAGTTACGCATTTAAGGCCGTTTCTTTAAACTGTCTAGAGCAGCAGCATACATGAGACGTGAGGTTAACAAAATAATTTTCAAGATTGGCTTGAAAGAAATGTTTTAACTTTAGATTTAAGTTACTTTTTTCCATCTTGATTTAATACAGGCCGTTTAACTGCAAACACATGTTGAGGAATGCACTCTTGGCTTTTGTCAATGTGGCATTTAAATTCCAGTAAGATTTGTGGTACATTATTTCCAGAAGAATCGTCGAATGTATACTGAAATATTTTCGTTTTCTTTCATAAGTTTACTGTTGGTTAATTTATCCAGATCATCATAAATAGAACATTAAATGTTGCTCCTTTTGACACCTTTCTTCAAGTATACTGCTTAAAAGACCTTATTGTGTAGGATTTTTATATGATGGATATTTTCTTGATTGTCTGAAATTGTTTATTTGATATGTCTTATTATAAATGACTCGCATACCATTGAGTGAGTTTGTTCTACCTGTTCATATGTCTTAATCAGAAACCGACTGCAGATTAAGTAACATGTTAATGTTTTAACAGCTTTGCTGAACTCAGAAATCTTAACCATATTGATTTTCCATCCATCTTCCAACCTGGGGGGGAGGGGGGGAGGGGGGGGGGCTTGGAGCCAATCCCAGGCTGCATAATGCACAAAGCAAAGCTATACCCTGCGTGGGTTAGCAGGACGTGGCAGGTTGCACACCTGCACATGCAATCGCACGCTACAGGCAACTTGTAGGTGCCGCTTGCTTCTGCAGCTTTGCATGTGCTGTTCTCAGTGCTCCCTCCTACCGAATGTCATGCCACCTGCTTTTTTTTTTCCTGTTTAGAAGTCAAATCAGGAGTATAGCTGAGTCACCCGATCCCTTAGCGCAGGAGCGCGTTCACTTGGCGGCAGTGAAACATTATGATTTTTGGCCGCCCTGGGAATAGGCCGGCCCATTGTCTACCTTGAATGGGGGGAAAATTGCTGAGGATTGTGTGTCTGAGTGTAATTGAGAGAGTGTGAAGGAGACGCAGTCTGTGTGTGGCTTTCCCCAAAGCGCACTCTCAGGCCTTGTGGTAAAACCTTGGTGAGCAACTTGGTGTCTACGGAAGTCAACCCATCGTTCCCACGCTCTTAAAACCCACCGCGTGCCCCTCCTCTACCCCCCAAAACTGCTACCTCCCCCCCATCTCAAACGCCTGTCCTGCAACAGACCTAGTGACAGTGTGATGGTTTCAGTGGACGACGTGCCATTCCTCGCGGTTAGGAGGGACTGCATCAGACGGCAGACCCCCTCGTAAGGCCTCTGATTTGTTCTACAGAGGCACGTGTTAACTGCGAAATTAGCATGACCTCACAAATTGCTTTCTGAAGTTATAAGACAAAGTTCTGGGGAGGTTTGTTTTAAATGAAACCGAGGGCTGACATCAGCTTGTTTATTGCCCAATAAAAAGTATGTCTTATAGCCTTTTGTTACTTAAGCCGGCCTGGTTTTGCTGTTTGCCCTCCCCTTCCTGTCTGCCCATTAGGTCTACACCTACGATAGGCCAGGCTAACATATCTGGTAACAGTAAAATACTCCTCTTCTAGACGGGTAAATAGTTTCTAATTTTACCACCGTGGTTTAAATGGCAGTTGCAGTATAGCATGACATTTCACCCTTATTAGAAATTCCTGACGTCACCTATTCAGTTACGCCTTTAAGCCCTTCCGTGGAAATCCAGAAAGGCGTTGGGTGCATCTTCCTTTTGGAGAGTTCCCTGCATGTTAAGACTGATGTAAAGGAGAATGTGTCCCCCCTCCCTGCCAGAAGGGAATTGAAGGGGAGCCATTTGTAAGCTGAGAGGATTAAAACACCTTTACAGTCACCTTAAAAACATTGAAGTCAGAGGCCTGTATTTCTAATGCACACACATTTCATTACCTACGGCATTGCAGCGATTTACACTATTTAAATGATGCATCTATCTACAGTCATTACTGTAATCGTTCATTATTTTAAATGCATTAGCTACTCCCGTTCTTAATTGTATGTATGCAGGAATCATTTGGAGACTAATCATTTGTGCATATCTTCTTGTGTGTTGTCTTTGTGTGTGGGTTATGTATATATTGATTGAATGATTCGATGGTCCCCACAAAGATATGGATACAAACATGTATATATATATATATGTGTGTGTGTGTGTGTGTGTGTGTGTGTGTGTCGCCTGAGTTGCATGGTGACAGATGTACGTATGGACATATGCAGGGTTAAACCTTCTGATATCTTGTTGTGGGGGCCGTCTTGCTGCGTGTGAGCCTCATAACTCCCATTGCATCCCAACACCCCCCCCCCCCAATTCGCTGCTGTAGATCTGACCACAGCTTCCTGTTTGCAAACATGAACGTTGAGCGTGACCCAGCTATCCACTAGGTGCTGCTTTGCTGTCGCCCTTGACATTTCACTGACACTTTTAAAACATGTCATTTTTATTATTTTTTTATTTTTATTTTTTTTCTAGGTTTGAGGAGCTAGTCAAGAAGAATTCAGTAGAGTACCATGCTGGGGGCTCCACCCAAAATTCAGTCAAAATTGCCCAGGTTTGTTCTCGTCTTCTTTCATTAATAATAATCATGTACTTTTTTTTTTAATGCTTAGGGATTGAATGGCCAGGTTTGGAAAAAGAATACAAATATATTTTTGTTGCTATTTAAATGACTTTAATGTGGAATTTCATGGCCGTATATCGGGGTACCTTCCCCGGCCGCTCGCCATGTAGATCCAGCAAGCATCCATTATGTATGAACTGTTAGGATCCCCCCCCCCCCCGTTATGTGTGGCAGTATTTAGCTAATTGACAGTGCTGTGCTAGCAGAGCCACTACCGGCTTCCTGTGCGCAGCAGTACGACTACAGGAAAGAGAAGGCCTCGGGCGATCTAACATCCCAGCACCCTGGAGATCGCAGGCAGCCGCTTTTTCAAAGAGATACAGACATATGTGCACGCTGTAAATAGTCTTTAATTTTGAAGACCAGAGGCATTTACATAAATTCCCTCTCTAAAGACCCCCTCATCTTTTTTTTAAATGTAGGACATTAACTGCTAGTTTGCCTTGGATATGGGTTTTGGGGTGATGCCAAAAAAAAAAAAAAGTGAGAATCTTTCAGCCAGTTTTAAATGGTAGCCACTGGTGCAGTGCCTGAGGAGGCAGTGAAGCCACACTGGAGGGGGTCCCTGCATGTGGACCCTGGGGCTCCCAGCAGTTTCAGCCCTGGGCGTCCTGAAAGCGCGTCACCTTAGCGTTCGTTCGGCCGCCCACAGGTTTTAATCGATGCGAGTCACGCGATTCGCAAATAAAATAATGGAATATGTCTATAATGCTTGCTTGAACATGGCAGGCTTGTTCTCTGTGTTACACGAGTCGATTATACACTTCAAATCCTAAAGCCAAACTTCCGCGGAGATATATTTTCACATTGTTACAGTTGGTTTGAGCTCTGAATCCAGTATGTAGGTTTTTAGTTAAAGCGTCGACCTTAAAAAGGGATTTCCAGTGTTTTATTTAAACCGACTTTGAGGAAAATGCCATGGAGCTTATTTTAACTCCCTGGTGAAATCTTAGACACACTGAGCCTTCTGCTGCTCTGTACACTTAACCTAGATTGAGGAAGTATCTGTATTTCACTCTACAGCCGGCAATCACAAAAGGTGTACAGATTTTGTGCTTAGACACTGAAAACCAGATGCTCTGAAACCCAGGGTTCAAGCTGCAATCCTGGGCTGTATCAAATCAGGCAGGCTCAAGACCAGGATGCCAGACCAGTCCAGCATCAAGGCTACTATTACATGAAGTATTATCTGAATTTAGTTTCAGATTTGCTATTTAATATTGAAACCTTGAGATTGTTACATCAGGGTCTTTAAACACTACTGTCTGCCGTGCTGCAATTTTTTCTTACATTATTTAGCAAATTAGGAATAATGTTAAGAAAAACTGAATTAGTCGCTAAAATATTGTAATTGAAAGGGAATAAGTATTTGGTATGGTTCTTGGACATCAAAATATGAATGCGTAAAACAATGGAAAAACACTTGGACAAAAATGTTTATTAATTAGAACAAAAGGTTCTTATAGTTTCAATTAAATTCCATAAATGCGTGAGAGGTTTGTCGATATTAAAGAAAAATATTTCCCCAGTGAGTAGAGAATTTCTTTTCATAAATTTACCTTTGTATCATGTAGTTTCAAAGCTATTCTGTGGGCTATTTTCAGTGCTCTCTTACCCCATTAGGGCGGCACTGTTCATGGCTGTTTGTAGCTTTTAGTCCTAACCTTAACGAGACCTTTCAGTAGAAAGTGTAGTTATATATGCTTTGTATTATTATTGCATATACATTGTATCAAATAGTGTAAATGGCTGAGATTTCCCTTGTATAGGAAGAGTTGGGGACATCAGATTTTCCTGTGTTATGGAAGCTTAATGTAAAAAATGTGATGGTAATAACTGCAGTCTGACTGCTCATCAAACACAAAACGAGCGAGACACCTACATATTTGTGCAGGTCAGTGATCCATGAGCTTCAGAGACGGCGCTACGAAATCAAGGCGGCTTGCTTGGGATGCCAAACGCGTTCGTTTCATTTGCAGGTTCCGGAGTGTCATTTCCAACCTAAAACATCTCATACGCAAAGCAAACAAAAAGCAAATGCAGCGCAAGCGTCAAGCTGGCTAAAAGTTAAAATCTCGAGGGATAGCCGTGTTGAGCTGCGTCGCAGTAGCTATTGTACCAGTTAATTAAAACATCGTCAGTGAGAACTGGAAAAGGCAGTATAGATAACACTAGCTTAGCTTTTACAGATTTAGAATAATTAGGCAGCAGTTTGATGCAAAAGCAGCAATTTGCCACATGGTTGATTTGCAGAAGATGTTGTAATGAAATTCCGTAGTTGGCTTTATGTCTTTAGTTTATTTTGATTTGAAATGCAAATATTCCCCTTGATTGGCAGTCGGATCTCTTCCTTCTGACTGCCAATGACTGACTGACCTCCTCCGTTTCGTCGCTTTTGAGGATGAAGTTTGTTTTATAAACAAGTTGTGACTTCGAGGCAGAGAGAAAAATTGGGAGACACAGCAACGGGGGAAGAATTTCCTGACAGTATGATTTAATTTCTGCTAAGGAATGACTGTCGCTACAGGCTAAGGGCGATTTCCCCCATTGAAAATATGAGCGCAGCTCCAATTGCGCATCGAAGGATTGTCATGATGACCACTTCCCCAAAACGGATCCACATATTGCTTTCTATATGTGATGCAGTGGGATTTTTCATATCATATACTTTGGAAACCTGACAAAACAAATAAACAGTTTACACTACTCAACTACCCTCCCCCCCCCCCCCCCCCCCATTACTTCTTACTGTTGCTGTTCTAGTTGTCACCTATCATTTGAGCTTTGGTGGAGACCAGATCTTTAGATCCTCTGGCGCTTCTCTGGTGCATGTGGTTCCTCACCTGATTCAGATGGAGGGCTTATCCTATCGTATATGTAGATCCTATCGTATATGTCCCACGGATCTCCGCGTACCGCATTCACGTTCCAGCGCCGCGTAGCAACGATTAATATCTATGCGCTCGGGACCGTGACGTTCACGTACGGCGTTTATCGCCGGATACATCTCGTGGCTGCAGTCGGTCTCTCTGTTAGTGGAAAAATGTCACAGCTTAATTTTCTGTTAACTAGGGAAAAAATAGAGGGAGTAACACTGCAGGCAGGTTTGTGTATTTGTGCTGGCTGGGGGTCAGATGTGATGAAGGGTTAGGGTCAGTGGCTCTGAGTGACTGCTACCCTTGTTCCCCTCACTAGATTGGTGAATCTCATTTCTGTACATTTCCAGAGGAGAATATTTTATTGTCATTCTGCATGTACACCAAAATTCTATCTGTCCACCAACGCTACAAAACAGAATAGCTGTAAGATATAAATGTATAGAGTACTGTTTTTTTGGGGGGGGGGGGGGGTTTGCCTTTATGCCCACAACATTGTGAATTTATGCACCAAGCTTCAGGCACAATCCAGCAGTTTGTACATAGTTACTTTGGAGTGTATCATACGCCAAAATATACTCCTAATTAAACCATTAGAGAAAAACAGAAGAGAGATGCGTCTATATTCGGTAAGCAAAATGCAAAAAGCTTTAAAGGTGGCGATTAAATCGGAATATCCGGGAAACACTGCAGCGAAGAAAGTGCAGATCTTTGTGACTCAGAGAAGATCGTTTTGTTTTAGACTTGGGTCACTATGCCTTTCTTTGGTTTTTCTTAAGCATTCCTCCGCCTTTGCTTCCTGTGCTGAGTCTATTAGAGAAGCTCAGAGGGGCCCAGTGCCGCACTCAGGCTCCAGCTCCTTTTATTGGAAACACATGTGCGTGATGTTTTTGAACATTCTGTAGAAAATCTGCCTTTACATGCGAAGGACTTTCCCCGGCTCGTATTTATATGGAAACTCAAGCGGAGCTGGACGCCTTGCAGTAGGCACAAGCCTATTCCTCAGGGCATAAATGTCCCATGACCTCATGTTTGACTTCACAGTTCTTTCTTTTAAACAAAAAAAAGACCTTTCCATCTTATTTCCATTTGTTGGATAGTTTTAAATCAGGATTTTTTCCCTCATTCTGCTAGCCTGCTACCACATAGAAAAGATAGGGAAACTAATACTTTGTTTCACAAAAAATGCCCAAAATCTTTTCTCTCTTTTTTTGGGAGGGGGGGGGGTTAACTTTAACTGTACGTGGGATTATGTTGCTTTAAGTTCCCCAGAAGTTTCTGAATGACGCGTTTTTGGTGTGTTTTCGTTAATTCTGCAATCCAAGTGAAACTGAAAGGGACAGTGTTAATCACATCAGCACACTGTAACCAGGTCAAATCTCAGAAACGACTGTCATGGACGTAGCATGGTTTAAAGTCAGATTTACATGCAGAAATATTTTAAACAAATCATGCAGAATAAATATGAATGAATGCACTTGTAACTATAAGAATACTAATTAACAATTAAAAGCTGTAGATCGGGGTGTTGTGAGATTTGTGAGCAGCGAGGAATCTGGAAGAAAACGCTATCATTAAAGCGGGTGACTCATTTGTTTTAGAAAGGTTAATTGAACTCTGCCATTAAACCCACTGCCTGTTTTCAAATGGCTGCTTGTGCCAAAGCTTTTTACTCAAGCTCGAGCAGGAAGGGGTCACAGACAATTTAAACTCTGAAAGAATGTGCAAATTCTCTCCTATTCCCTTGGACGACTTAAAAGTCTTGATGTGTCGTTTGCCAGGCACAGTAGTAATTATTTATTTCTACCTTTTTTTGCTTTTTTTTTTTTCTCCCTTCCTTTTTTCACCCAATAGCGATGCTTCTCTATGTGTGGGTTTCATTATCATCCCACTGCAAGGCAGCTGTGTGATCGTATCACATGATTGCTTGTAACATACCACAAGGTGAGCCATAGGCCTCTGAATTCCCAAAATGAGCAATCGGCCATTTGTGTGTCTCTCTGTATTACGTGTCGTGAGTCGCAGTACCGGAATGCTGCTAATTAGTGCCGTGCGAAGGTCACTGTGGTTGACAGCGAATTCTGCTCTTCTGAGACACTTTTGTATGATGTTTTGGGTATCATTGCAAGATTACATGCCCTTGGGTAGTGATAGGGCTGAACTTTACCCTTTATGTGGCTAGATCCACTAAATAAAACTGTGCGTGGATGTGTTGTAATTTACATGGCCTACCTTATAAGTTAAGCATTACTTCCTTGTGTCCACCAATTGCATGAAGTCTTACAAATCCAGTGTAGTTAATAATAATAATAATAATAATAATGTGTAAATAATAACATGGTAATGCAAATTATCAATTTTTGTTTCATGTACTATTTGTCTAGAAAACCCAACGGAGGGTAATTTGATATGTCATCCTTTTGAATATCAGTTATCTTCAAAACCCAAATCCATGGTTTAAGAAAAAAAAGCCGATCCTCAAGGCTAATGCTCTATTTAATTTTCTTTTTCATTTTGCTGTGACCCAAATCCACCTTTGATCCCAAAGCTTTTCTGAACTTTTTGTGCAGTGTTTGTTTTTCGTTTTCTCTTGCACTTCCTAATTTAAGATGCTTATCTTGCCTGTCGCTTCAGCTGATGAAGTTACAGTGAGCAGTCAGACAGTGTGCCCTGCTAATCTGTTGACGTTTTTATAAGGAAGGGTCACGGCGGACTTCCTGGGTCCACATCCACTGGCTGATCTTCATATTCTGATGACAGATTTCATTAATGGTACAACGTGATGTAACACAAACAAAACTGAGATTTCAACACAGATTTCTTGGTGATGGATTCATGTCAGATTAGTGTTGTACAGTGTCTGATTTGAAACGTGTAATGTGTAAAAATGAAGACTTAAAATGAGAATTTATGCTTTTTAAACCCAATTTTTTAGGAGTCTCAACTCAAGCTGGGAATGATTTCTCAAATATTCTCTTTCCTTCTCTTAGACGAGGATAATTATGAATAATATGAATGATTTTATACATTAGATAGAATGTGCAGATCATCTTCTCTGCTCTTTACCTGGATTTTGTTGTTGCCTGGTTACAGTGTTAATATGCAGTTCAGGTTGGGCCAGACACTGATTGGTATTAAGAGCAGCTCAGGTAGATCTTCTTAAGGCATAATGGCTGGTTTTGTCCTTCAGTTATTTACCCAGTTCACTGGCAGTGTTTGCAGTGTTGGCAGTGTTGTGATATTTAATGCGCATTTTAAACTGCTAGGATATTTAGCGAAAACTCTCAACTGGCAAAGCTTGATCAGATAATGCTTGGAAAATGAATCCCTTTAGCCCCAATGTTTGGATAATGATGTTCTGGTTCACAGTTACTCGCCGCTGCCTGATGTGGAGCTACTTTTCTTAACTTCTTAGTACAGCAACCCTTTAATTCTTTTCTTCCTGTGCATTTTCCAGTTCATTTAGCCGTTATTTTTCATCATTAGGTGAACAGTTACGTTGCCATGGGCGGTCCGTCATCTCGCTGAGTAGCACTGTAGTCTCACACCCCCAGGGCTGCGGGTTCGACTCCTGGCTGTGGAGCTCGCTCGTCCTCCCTGTGTTTGCACAGCTTTTCTCCAGGTACTCCGGTTTCCTCCCACAGTCCAGAAATCGCACAGTTAGGTGAACTGGCAAGCTTAAATGGTCCCTAGAGTGTTGTTATGTGAGTGTGTGTGCCCTATGATGGCCTGGCATCCAACCCAAGGTGTACCCCAGCCTTATGCCCAGTGCATTCTGGGAGAGGCTCCCGGCTCCCTCTTTACTGGATAAGGGACATGGAAGATGGATGAACATTTTTTGTTAAATATAAGAGTAATTTCGCAACTTAGGACAAAACAAATCATCTAAATGGTCTTTTAGAAATAAGAGAAAATAAGGAGTCCCTGAAGATCTGAAGATGTAGCTTAGTGGATGTACATAATAATTATTGCCTTTTAATGTACGTTTTCCTATTCATACATTTTATAATAATGTATCTTTGTGAAGGAGGTAGTGCATCTTTTTCCTATTGTTACCTCTCTGAACTAGTCTCAACAGTATTTAATCAATATTTAGAGGGATTATTCACTTTTTTTCCCCCAGTGCACCTTTCCTGGCTGAAACAAATGGCCTTTAAGCACTAATGTCACTAGATGAAATATTTAAGTGCATTACAGACTGGCAGTGCAGAAATAGGATCATTCTTCCATATAAAGGAACAGTTTAAAAAAAAAAAAATCAGTGGAAAAAAGTAACCTAACAAGTGACAGCCCAGTGAGCCTGTTAAGGAACTGTCTGTTTGACCCCAGAGGAAATGTCATTCTTACATTCAGTCTCAGAACATAATGATTAATTAGCTGTTACACAGCCACCAGTTATTTAGTCATTTTTGTTGTCCAGGTACCTTAATACCCAGGTTCTTTTATAGCTTATAACAAAGACTTGATATGGCTTTAACAAAAACGTTATAAGGCTGAAATGTGAATTTAAACTTTCTAATTGGTAAGGAAAAAGATTTCCTTCAATGAGTAGTCTTCATTACACGTCACATTTATATATTGTTACTATATAGTTTTTTTTAGATTTTTTTGTGCAATACTGATATACCCTATATGGATAAAAGTATTGTGACACACCTCTTAATTGTTGAATTCACGTGTTTCATTCAGACCCATTGCCATAGGTATATAAAATCAAGCAGTCTGGTTTACAAACATTTGTGAAGGAACGGGATGTTCTGAAGAGCTCAGTGAATCCAAGCATAGTACTGTCATGGGATGCCACCTTTGCAACAAGTCTGTTCATGAATTTTCTTTCCTGCCAGATATTCCACAGTCAACTGTAAGTGGTATTATTGCAAACTTGAAGAGTTGAGGAACAATAGGAAATCAGACACGAAGTGGCAGACCACGTAAAGTAACAGAGCACGGTCGCTGAGTGCTCAGGTGCATAGTGCACAAAAGTCGCCAACACTGTTGACTCAATAACTGAGTTCCAAACTTCCTCTGGCATTAACGCCCAGCACAAAAAACATGCATTGGGAGCTTCATGGAATGGGTTTCCATGGTCGTGCAGCTGCATGCAAGCCTCACATCACCATTCCATCCAAGTGTCAGATGGAGTGGTGTAAAGCACGCCTCCGCTGGACTAGGAGTAGTAGAAACATGTTCTGTGGAGTGACGAATCACGCTTCTCTGTCTGGCAGTCTGATGGACTGGGTTTGGCAGATGCCAGGAGAACGTTACCTGCCTAACTGCATTATGCCAACTGTAAGGTTTGGTGGGGGAGGGATAATGGTATGGGGTTGTTTTTCAAGGGTTGAGCTACGCCCCTTAGTTCCACTGAAGGGAGCTCTTAATGTTTCAGCATACCAAGACATTTTGGACAATGTTTCCAACTTTGTGGGAACAGTTTGGGGAAGGCCCTTCTCTGTTCCAGCATGACTGTGCCCCAGTGCACAAGGCAAGGTCCATAAAAACATGGTTGGGTGAGTTTGGTGTGGAAGAACTTGACTAGGCCGCACAGATCCCTGACCTCAACCCCGTCAAATACCTTTGGGATGAAGTAGAATGGAGATGCGAGCCAGGCCTTCACATCCAACATCAGTGGTTGACCTCAAAATGTTCCTCGGGATAAATGGGCAAGAATTCCCACAGACACACTGCAAAATCTTGTGGAAAGCCTTACCAGAAGAGTGGCAGCAGTTACTGTATAGCTGCAAAGGGGGACCAACTCCGTATTGATACCTATGGATTTAGAATGGGACGTCATAAAAGTTTCTATAGGGGTAATGGCCAGGTGTCCCTTTGCTTTTGTCCTTATAGTGTATATATCTGAAATTACAATAAAATGCTTGTATCGAGATACTTAAGATCTGCTGAACATTCATAACAGTGTTGGGGATCTTATTGTTCTTCATTTGCTATATTATAAAACTATGCTGCCATTGAATTAGTACGGTGTTAATTGGCAACTGAATTAATTATGGAGATTAATAATGATGAAGATTGCTTTTGTGAATGTGACTTGAAAATGGCCTACCTCATATGATTATTATATGAGAGACCAATGTTGAATTGGGGCTTGGCATGGCCACCTGACGCTGGGCATGAGTTTATGTATCTCTGCATATATAGGATTTGCATGAGTCCTCATTGGGTCTTCCAGTTAGCTTTGTTACTTATAGGATAAATTCCTGGTCACTGTTACCTAAACTGTATAAGGTAACTGCTGAAAATGGAAGGATAGCGAAATTGCAACTATGGATGCTTGAATGAATGAAAGATCTGGAAAGGAGAACAACAGGGGTCACTGTGACCGGATGGTCGCTGGTTCAGATCCCAGGGTACTGTATTTGAGTGATTTCTCAGTTCAGAGTGAGGAGGCTCTTAACCTCCAGTCGCACCGGCGACTGTCAGGTCCTGCTTTCTCAAAAAAGAAGAAAAACCTGTGTCACTTTGCATAAAAGTGTGTGGTAAATAAAGAAGAAAATGTGTGTTCTGCCTCTGTTTTGTTTCTGCGGTTTCCTTATTAGTAAAGGTGCGTTGTTTCATTTCTATCATGGCTGATACACAGAAATGATACACGGAATTACAATACAATGAATTTAAGAACACGTGTCTCTGCAAGTACTGGCATCCCGTCCAGGATCTCCCTTTCCTTGTACGATTCCCAGGACAGGCGTGCAGTCACGCCGTGACCCTGACCCAGCTGAGCGGTCAGAAGATGGATGGATGTTTTAAGCGTCCCTGTACTCTTCCTTCAGATACCTGCCATTTTTTATCGCTTCAGCGTCCTGTAACCGTGTTGCTCACAGCTGCATTTCACCTGTAAACATGGAGCTGTGCTGGAACAGGTTAGAGGTTCCAGCGGCTCTGAGGCCGACGTGCATTTTGCACATGAGGACGGTATCCATTTATTATATAATGCTCGCAAAAGCTACTGATTCTATAGCTTCAGGAAACTGAGCTTAGCAGCTTTGATGCAGAAGTGATAAGGGAAAGCAGATTAGCCACATAACCATGTTTTTTTTCTGTAGCTACACAAAGTAACACATTATTAGCCTGAATATTTATCCATCCGTCCATCCATCCTTCTCGGGTCGTGTGCAGCCTGGAGACCGTTGCAGACAGCCTATGGTGCAAGGCTGGAGAGCCGTGGACGGCGTGGGGCAATAATCTTTCATGCCAAAATCTCAATGAATTGTAGCATATGCATTTAATAACAACTTGTGAAACTGGTCCTGCCCTAAAGTCATATAAATACCTGGAAAAAACTTTATTGCACTTTTGTTTTTTTTTTCCCCCCCATATCTCAGCTATTGCTAATGCAATTTATGAGACAAGAATCAGCAAACCGCATTTTGATGAGATAGATTTTAAGTGTCGTAAAAGCTCTATATATTCCAGGTATATGAAATACAAGAATGCGTCCTGCATGTTAAAATTGCAGAAACCATGGCTGAGATAAATTGGCTATGTTTCCTGTTAGTGATCTTACTTTCAGAGTGCTGGTGTGGGCATCCAGTCTAGGATTTATCGGGCCGTGCGTCCTGCGCTGCCAGGGATCGACTGGCGGCTCACCTGCACGGAATAAGTGGTTATGGGAAATCGAGGAGTGGATGGACTCCTGCTCTGTCATGTGTAATAGTATCAAATCCACAACAGGAAGCCTCCATAAAGATCGGGGTTTTCAGCTAGTCCTGTGACGGCCCCTCGCCCTGACTCCAGGATAAGAGCTTCTGCTGGGAGATGCTTGTGGAACAGCCGTCGCACTACTTGATTGAAAGCTGTGTGCTGGCAGTCTGCACCGACACTTAAGCATAGCCTTCCGGCCCGCGGGCCCGGCTGAGCTCCCGGCGCCGGGAGATGCGTTTCCGAGCCGCGGAATACATCGCCGCGCGCAAAACCGGAGGCGAGCCTCTCTCCAGATTAGCGGCCGGCACACAGGCTCCTCCAGCGACCACGGACCGCATCTCGTGCGTCTGGGTGCCGGGGGAGTGACGAATCTATCAGCGCTCCTGCGATATGGAATTCTGACCAGAGCACAGAAAGAAATTGCCTGCAGAAAGGTTCCCACTGCGCCGTCATTTTTAGATGCGATTTGCAAGAAACGCGTATGGCTGAATTCACCTATTCTTAAGTCATCGTCCTAGTGGATGCTAGGCTAGGTACTTCTATGAAACTCATGCCACATCTTATAGTAACTTTTAATGAACTGGTTGTTGATTAGGAGCGGTATGGTGGCATAGTGATTAGCACTGTTGCCTCGCACCTCTGGGATCAGCGTTCGAGTCTCTGCCATGACCCCATGTGTGTGGAGTTTGCATGTTCTCCCCGTGTCGTCGTGGGGTTTCCTTCGGGTACTCCGGTTTCCCCTCACAGTCCAAATTACACGCTAAGGTGAGCTGGAGTTGCCAAATTCCCTACATTTGTGATTGTATGTGTGAACAGCGTGTGCGCGCTGTCTTGGGTTGGGGCCCTGTCCTGGGTTATTCCCTGCCTTGCGCCCATAGTTTACAGGAAAGACACTGGATCCTTGTGATTCAGCATAGGACGAGCAGGTATAAAGATGGACGGATGGACGGACGGACAGACAGTTGTTGATTTATACAACTATACTAGAAGCTTCCCTTGGACTGGCATCGTTAATGTTGGGGATTGATTTTCATATTGAGTAAAATGAAGGTAAACCAGCATATTTTCCTAAACGGGGGAGGATGTGTTTTCCGTATCTGTGCTCCTGCTTTATACACCCAGTAAGGTTTGTTTTGGCCATTCTGTTTGCTGGCCAAGCAGCTGCACTTCTCGTGAAAATGTTGCACAGCAACAGAAAAACACCTTTAAATATTTTTTTTTTTTTTGGGGGGGGGGGAGGAATTAAACTTTCAAGAGGATATCAAAGAGCCAGTAATTAGATTTTATTCCCATAGGTCGCAAGTTCAACGGGCCTGAGTTTGAAAATATACTGGTGAAGTGCTAGTATTATTTTGACTAATGTTTCTCATTTATGCTTAAACGTCTCGGCACTGGCCTTGCTGGCAGTAGCGTTCAAGCTATAAGGAGGCTTAGCGGTAATTATTATCATAACAATAAGTATACATGCATAAAGGCACATCTGTCGTATGTCGTGCGTGTGCATTATTAAGGTTGCTGTGTGTATCATGTAAATAAAGTCGGTAGCACATTGTCGTTCTCCCCGGGTTGCAGGTTTTAGCCAGTGACAGACTGGAAAATAGTGGAGGAGAAAGTGCGAAGTGTAGTGCTGAGGTTTATGGAAACAGATGGGGGGGGGGGGGGGGTTTGATATCAGCAGCCTGGCTGACGTGCTGGTAGGTGACAGACAGACACTATTAGTAATAGTCCTTATTAGTGGGCTCTCGCTTCACAGTGAGCCCAGTGTCGACACCCCCCCGATGTTCCTCCTACACCTTTGCTATCTAGCGGGGGAACCGATAAATGATTGGATGCCTCATCGTGTGTTCGGATTCGCAGTGCCGGTAGCGGTCCACATGCACACATATAAATCGTGTCATTATATTATCTTTATTTATTTAATTTCCGCGGTAGCGAAAATGCGCGCGGCACCTCTGTGGGCAGCTGGCGGAGCCGCAGAGCCGCGGCGGCTGGGGTCGAACCCGCGAGCGCCGAGCACGGTCACTTCCGGAGAAACCCGTCTCTCCGTCCTCGAGCGAAATGCAAATGATCCGGGCCAGTTTAACTGTGGGCAGAGAAAGAAACGGAAAAACCTCCCGTGTAATTATGCTTCGCTAATCACTCAAATACAAAGGGGTCTCCATCCAGGATTTTGAGTAATGTACAATCCTTTTCCAGGACTTACCGCGCCAGCTTCATTTTAACCTGAATAAATGGATCCCTCCAGACAAAAAAAAAAAGAGCGCCAGCCTTTTACATTTCAGGAGCTGTAAACTGCTAAGAAAGGGCGAGGTGAAAGGGCCACTGTAGCCTTTGGAGTAATAACAGAGAACCCTACAAGAGAGAAAGGGGTCAGATTTGAGCTGGAGGTTGGGTGGGGAGGAGGGGGGGGGGGGTAGTGTTGAATAAAGGAACATTTATTTTTGTGCTCCAGTCTGTAACAGCCCCAGGAAATGGCTCAGATTCTAGATGAAGAGCAAATCTTATTAACTTCCAGCCCTCTCGCTGTAATAGGCTTCACCTCGGACGCGGCGCGAGCTCAGGCTGATACCTGTGTCTGGAGGGTTGGATGCGCGAGGCCTAATCAAGTCAAACAATCTGCTCAGCTGTGGCAACACAAATGAAGATGTTGATATTCAAGCGCGTTCCCAGCGGGCTCCTTCACACTTCCCCAAGCTAATGTGAAGGAGCGAGAGTCGTAATGGTTCAGGACCGGGTTACACGAGCCCATGAGAATCGGAATCCGATCTGGGGGGCCGCTCAGCTTTCTCAGGTGTGTTCCAGCCGCGGCGTGGTTACCGGCTATGCGTGAGCCAGACCTGGCAATGCCGAGTCGGGCCCGTTTCAGGCGAAGGAATCTCTTCTGGTTTTTTATTTTTTTGGTTTCAGGACAAAAATCAAAACAACGAAATAGCCTGGCAGGAAAGCCTGAGCGGATAGTTTCTGTACATTGTTTCAATTATGGTGGGAAAAGGTATGAGGCATTGAGATTTTTTTTTTGTTTGTTTACTTTCCAAAAACTTTTTTTTCCTGAAGTTTGTTTTTTTTTTTTCCTTCTGCTGTGTCCTCGCTGTCACTATTGTTTGCGATGGATGCAGTTGCAATGAATGTTAGTAGTTTTGGTTTTTAATCACCACAATGTCCTCGAGACAACTAAACAGGAGGTTCACTTTATTTAGTTTTAAGAACATTTAGCCCCAACCGCACAGTTCACTGTGCATGTGTCCAGAGAATAACAAGCGGTGTTCAGCTAAAATTAATCCAGCTCTAACGCTCTGCTGAAGTAATTTTCTACGCAATTTGCAGAAAAAATACTGCCGGTTTGCCCCAAACTCAAGTTGCCACATTCCATCCTAATAACATCCCATAACAAGTCATTTTCTAAACATTGTGCAAGTATTTGCTAACATCAATACCATGTACTAATGGTTTCTAGGTTTTGGATATAGAATTTAGTTACATAGATTTATCTAGTTGCTGCTATCTTGATGTTTAGAAGTGAAACATGTCTGTAAATCTTTGTGAGAGCTTTAGCTAGACGTACCACACATCAATTAGCATTCAATAAATTTGTCGCTTGCTTTAGAAATGTAATGAACAGAAAATGAAAGGGCTACAAATTTGAGCGGGTAATAGTGGGAAACGTGCCCCAAATACTGTGATGATTAACACAAATATAGCTCCTGTGATGCCTGATGTTTATCTGAACTGGTATGTAAACAGGGCGGCATGGTGGCCTTCTGTTTCCATGGCTGAGACAGAGATGGATAGTTCAGGTCCAGAAAGTAAACTCAGCTATGACTCAACTGGTTGGTTGAAACAAAATCTTGTTTTGGATTCTTACTTTCTGGACCTGATGTATCCATCTGTGGTTGGGAGTTTAAATCTTGCCTCTGCCTGTCTGTGTGAAGTTCTCCTGTTCTCCTGTCTTTGGGATGACATAGGCTTCATCCCATTTGCCTCACTTAAGGGTAAAGACACTGAAACGCTACACACTTCGGTGACACATGTTGATGTAAAACGTGAAGTGTGCATGTGTATATGAAGAGTTCAAGTGCCCTGGGATTTCTTGAAACCAATGGGACACACTTGATATCTCAAGAGGTGAACAAGAAACTCGCTACAACTATGCTGTCATTTGTGGTAGTTGTGTTTGGGAATATCTTTCACTGTAACCTAGGCTATGAAAATTGAAACTACTTCGGAGGCATGTTGGACTTCCTTGCATTCACGGGCAGACTTTCGTACTAGCCGGCAGATTACCTTGCATTCGTTATGTACTCATTAGTCATCACTGATATGGTGCATTGTGGTTTCTATATTTAGCCAAAGACTGCTTCCGTGTGGTTTTAGCCAAAGTGTGGGTAAAATGCACATGAAGCTCAATGCCCTTGGCTTATTTAAGGACACCCTTGAATACTTGTGCTAAGTGCATGAACACGAATGTCAAGTGTGGTAGTGTGCAAGTGTGGACAAATGGGACGAAGCCATGGTGTCTCGCAGCCCTTAGCGTGTGATCAAGTGAGCATGTGTGTCATGATCACCTGACATCCCATGTCAGTTGTCTCCTTCCTGTGCTTCCTAGAATGGGCTCTCGGTTCACAGTCACCCTGTACTGAAACAACGGTTATGGAAGATGGATGGATGATACGTAAACACATGGAACACTCCATCCTTTCCCTGTGGACCTCTGAGTTTTCCGGCGCTCTATTGAAGTCTGGAGAGGTACTCCAGGCACCCAGCAGCTTGAAGTATAGATGGCTTTATTAGTATCATTAAGCTTTGTAGTTATTAAGTAGTTTGATTTTGTTAGCATTCCAGTAAGGCCCAGGGATTCCTGTCTGTAATTGAGTTCTTCCCCCCCCATCCCCCTCGGTGACTAACGACTGCAGAGCATCTCGAGTTCTCTCCCCCCCCCCCCCAAGAAATGTAGTGCCAAAAGAATGTTAAAATGTGTACCTCTGAGGTATTAGCCAGTCAAGCTGATTCCATGCATTTCAAAGAGCCGTTCATCACCGCTAGTCCGTTACACGTTAACCGCTCCTTGTTGACATTGTTTTGATTAGTATCTTCCTCACCCGTTAAGATAATATTCCCTAATTAGATTTTTAATGTACTGCTGTGAGATTTCTTTGATAATTACTGTCAATTCTCTCTAGTGATTTTTACGGCTTGTCTTCACTGCTGAGTTCATGCCTGGTTAGTTCACAGTTATAAACAGAAATGTCATGTCGACAGCTTGGTTTCCGACACGAAATCTCTCTGTATCCATCAGCTGAACTCTGAGCTGCAGAGTGCCAAACGGCTCTCGCAAATCTACTGCTTTATTAGCACATTAGAGATATATGTATGGTCTTCCTTTTAATTAAGAGAACGACTACATCAGACATAATCTAGGCTGTTATACATATATTCATTAATCTGGGATACAAGGAGACATTCAAAGTGTACAGGGTCAGTCCAAGACCAGCCGTGCCGAGCCCTGTACTGAACCGGAGAGTCGAAGGTCATGCTGCAGACATTAAAATAAATGATTTCAGCCTGTCTGGTAATGTAGGATGCTTGATTCTGAGTCTGTACCTATATTGTTCAATTTTAGTCTCTAAAAGCAATTTATGTTTATTTGATGGACTGCAACTCTGACAAGAGTGAACAACAATATGTGATTTTTTTTTTCCCCCACCCCTTTTTTTCCATTAATACATGTCATTGTAATATTTCTCTGAAGCAGTCCAGGGGGGGGATGATGAAGATAATCTTTATTTCTTGACACTGACAGACTAAACCAGTATTAAAGACTTCCATGATAAGTGGTGGTCCACTGTTCTATTCTTTATTGTACTAAGATTACTTCTTGGTTTGACAGGCATACTGTATATTTGCCTGTGCACTATAATGAATCTTTCTGAACACCATTTTGCATGTCCTGCAGTGTGTGAGTGCATCAAGGAAACCATTATCTAAGTTTCATTATCTCACTTTCTGACTTTTATTATTTTTCTTCTTGGAAGCTTTCTGGCTTTTTTTTTTTTCTTTAAATTATCTTTCTTGTGCTAAGTTTGACAATTTGCTTGTATATCGCAGAACACAGGAGAGGGGGAGAAAGCCTTCTCAAAATAAGCATCCATCGCTTCGTTCTGGATGCGATTAAAATTTTCCATGCTTGTTCAAAATGTCAAAACAGTCTGCATCCTGTATGTCGTGCTCTCTGTTTACAGTGCTGGGACAACATGCGACCCCTGTTGTTTCTAATAAATACAGAATGCATGTTGACAAAGTTTTCCTGGCGATAAGCGTTAATATCATACACATAATGTTCATGGGAGGGTGAATCACTTTGAATTTTTGAAGGATATAAAACGGATCCCTTTGTGTTATGGAGTTGTCCATCACAAAGGAGCCCTTGATGGATCTTTCCGGCGTAATTGTCTAATTATGGCGGGCAGATGGGGCACAGCGCTAACTAGGACGTGTCGTGCTGCCCCTCCTGGACTCGATAACAAAAGGCAGGCCGGTATGGCAGGCCCTCGAGCGAGGTGAGGGGAAAACCCTGCCTGCCACAGAGTCATTCCCACACTCAACATGTTACCACAGAAACAAACACGTCACGTAAACACTGCGAGCATTCGGGCTCCTGGGAAGTGTAGCACTGCACAGTAATGGAGTTAGTTTTCAATCCTGCTTCTCAGCTTCCTATTGAGACTTGATTCATTACTTAAACCCTAATTAGAGAGAGTCTGGTTAATGGCATTCGATAATTGATCACGTCGCCCAATGCAGCATACGCTGTTCTGTAGGGCTGGGTGACCCCGCCTATCAGACTGGTTCATCTATTTGTCTCCTGCAGAGAGGAGCGGGGGCAAATTAAAAACACATTTTTGCAAGCATTTTTTTTTTTTTTTTCCTGCTTTTTTTTTTTATTTTTTTAATTCATTTGCGGTGGAGGGCAAGAGACAACCACAGTGCGCGTCGTGTGTTCATTTCACAATAGAGATGTGGTTCTGATTAGCAGGTGAAGTCTTGATCTCCTGGGAACACAGTTTGGTGTTTTGACAGCCTGAAATATCAAGTGTCTTTTCGCCTTTTGAACAAAAAAAAAAAAGAAAAAGGCCGCAACGCAAACGCGTTTGATCACCCAGGGGCTCTTAACAGGTGCAGCTGCGATTCCATCCTGAGATGCACTGATTTCCAGCCACTTCCTCATATCATGAAGGTGCGTTTGCGCCTCATTCAGGCCGCTGCGTTTTCAGCACCCCCACATTTCTTCAGGCCTGTAATCCCAACACTGTAAGAGATCAAGAAAGCATTTGATGAATGGAGCAATGAATTTTCGCTAATTAATATTGAGTCAGCTGCATTCTTTTGCCACAACCATTTCAGCGAGCCAGAATGGCAATTTCTATATAAATAATTAAAATGGTTCATTTCATAGAATAAAATTGTGAATTTATTTTAGAATTAGTATAGGTATCATACTTAACTACTTTTACATTAATACCAGAGCAGTCAATTATGCAGCATGCTTTAAGAATCATTAATGATATTTTATTAATAGCTTTAATATTTTTTCATATTGTGGCACAATCGTAAGTAACCACTTGCATAACTGTGTGATTACGTAGTCTGAATTATATTGTTAATAATGTTATTTAGCTAGCCATTGTATCATCTTGAGTGGTTTAACAAATTTTGCCCTGTATTAGAATATATATTCATATTTATATTAAGGATTCTGCAAGAACTTTAGAGAGCATTCACACATTCATTAATGTATACATGTGTCAACGTGTGCGTGCATAATATGCATTATAAAATCCCGATTATGTGTTACAAATTGCTGTACACAATAGAAATAATCATATTGAACACGAGTTAAATGAACATGCTGAAATCTGAGTAAGGGGATGGGATAGGACATCAATGCAAATGATTCATGCTCTAATGAGAGCCAGCGCTTACAGTACCTTAGGAAACAATACCACATTCAAACACAACTCGACTGTACAAAATATTGGCTTGCAGTTTTAGTCGAACGACTCATTAATTATCCTATATGTTTTCATTGCGCTTGAGAACATCACATTATTTATCGAGTTAACTTGTCTGTCGCATAATAATTTCTAGTGTAACTTTAGAGGAATAATTGTAGTGTGTTCACTTATTTATTTTTTTCTTAGTTTTTTGCAAATGATTCGAATCACTTCTTGAAGGTCTGTATTGGACATATTCCAGATGGCATCACACCAAAGGAAAACATGTTATTACAGAATGGGTGTAACTTCCTTGTGCCAATCACATCTGCTGGTGTAGCAGTTCTGAATTCCTGCGGCTGGCAGCTGTTTTTAATTTCTTTGACAGACTCTTTAAGAAACTACGCAGGGGATTTCTCATCATTAACACATTAATCCCACAAAAACTGCAGGTTGATAGTTGTAGGGGCCCGAAAGTACCACTTTTCGTTTTTAGGGAGCATGTGTTCACTGGCATGTTCTAATTACACCATCAGACAGGAGATCATCTGGGTCACAAACTAACCCTGTTCGTGCACCATCATGACTTTAATTGTATTAAGGAGTAGAAATCGTTTGAAGTGTCTTTTGGATGGTCATGATTGTTGGGTGCAGCTTAGAGTATGAGTGGGGCGATGTTCTTATTCGTGCATCGGAGTGGATCTTATTTGAATTTAAAAGCAGCCCTCTCAGTAAAAGAGTACATCAGTCTTCTGGAAATTGTACTTCTTAAGGGTGTCACGGCAGCAAGCCCAGTTGCCTTGAACCTCCATTGATGGGGGTTCGTTCCCCACCTCCATTGTGTGTTGATTGAGTTACTCTCAACCAACCGCCCTCCAAAGACATGCAGTTAAGCTGCTTGGTGTCTCATTTTCCTGTGGTGTATCATTGTGTGTGTATGTGCCCTGTGATGGACTGGCATCCCAACCAGGGGGTACCTCAGCCTTGTGCCCAGTGCATTCTGGGATAGGCTCCAGGCTCCCTCTATAATGGATGTGGAAGATGGATGAATATTCTTGTTGTACCAAAAAGAAAGATACTTTACAGCAAGTTTAGAACAAAATAGGTTACGTGACCATCACCGACATAGACGGGTAGAAGACAAATGTAATTGTTCATCTAAATCGAGATTTTTAATTTTTTTTTTCGTTGGGCATTTAGCCCCTTGGTCAGAGCTTTTCGGGGTTTCCAGCAATCTCTAAGCGGTTGGTGTCTGGGGCGTAGAGGGGGCTCGGCAAGGCGATGGTATTAGCCCGAACAATCTGCTGAACACCGTGCAGGCCCGCTTCATAGCACAATTACAGCCCGTTCACTTCCTGCGAGCCGCGAGCCGCAAGTCTCTTTGAAGGAAATTAGCCGCAGCAGGAAAATTTAGATAACTGCTTTTGTGTTTAAAAAATTAGCCCATCAGGGATTGTTATTATGATTAATTTACCAACTGATCAGAGGGCTCTCGCTGCAGAGAACGCAAGCGGGTTTTGTTGGATTAATGTTTCATATGAAAAGTTCTGGTTCTGTTCCAGTTTTCTGGAATTTTCCTGTTTTCAGAGGCTCATCTTATTTGACTTATTGCGTTGGTGGCTTGCATCCCTGCCGGGTTAATGAATAGCTGGATGTTTAGCACAGTTTTGATCACCTTTAAGGTAGGGGATTGAATGCAGAAATGGAGCGATGCCAATAAAGTCCATAGTATTTAGTGTTAGGTTTAGCATTTTTTGGATATAGATGTTGTTGGCTCCATTAACTTTTTCCTAATGTTGGCGTTGTATAGGTTCCATATTCAGGTGTATCTATGAGATTCCCTCTCCATTGAAGTAAGTTTATTGCTGTTTCAACCAGTATCCATATCTACTACATTTATTTAGCAGATCCGTTTATCCAAAGCGATAAGAAAGTAGGGTTAGCCAGTCCCTGGAGCAACTGGGATTGAGAGCCTTGCTCATGGGCCCAGCGGTGACATCACTTTGCCTGGTACGGGATTTGACCCGGCGATCTTTCATATCATGGATACAGCATCCTAAACCACCAAGCCGCACATCACCCTCTTATCAATTAGCTCCTCCTGGCGATTGTTTTCTGCCGATGTCAGCGTGTTTTTGTTTTGTTTCCACCCTCATATCCCAGTAACCCAGTTTGATGCTGGTCCCAGGACTCCAGTTCGATTCTCTAGGTTGATTCACTCTTCAGCTTCTGAAACGCTGGTACCACGTTTGTTTAGTTTTCTGTCTTGCCAGCCTGGCGGCTCCTAGCTTTCGTCTTTTCGTGTTTGTCGTATCAGCCCACCCCCGTCTATCCGTGGGAAGAGGAAACGTCATCGTAGACCTGTGCCTTCGTGTCAGCTTGCCGCACCTCTGAGCTACTTTCGACCAGAAATAGTCATCATTCGGCAAAGTTGAGGATGTGAGCAGTGCACATCTAGCAGGAGAGAGCAATGATTGCTCTCGAGATATCCCATGATTTGTAGGACATATTGTCGCTTTTATTTTTTTTTATTATGTTTGGTTAGGTTGTTTACTTCGGAATAAATGTCGTTTTATTTTCTCCATATCCTCCGTTCAAAATCTTGTTTTTCTGTTAGCTGCTCTGCCCAGCTACCGTCATGACGAATACAGTGGTCTCTTAGTATTCCAACAGACGACATTGAAAGTGCTTTCGCCAGCTCAGCCGGTTCAATGGGCACCTCCCTGAAATCCTCAGAAAAAGGTCCTTTCTGAGTATTTACTGCCTCACCTGTGCTGCCAAAGCTAACAGAGGAAAAGGTTTGAAAATGCAGCTGACTTGTTTACATTTACCATCCAAGAAAAGCCTCGTGCAGAACGTCCCTCTCGTAGAGGTCGTCAAGAACAATGTCTGTGCCTGGCTCAGTTACTGTGTGCGGTTTTTGTAGGAATGAACTAAGATCTTGTTGAATTTTGGGGTTTTGATGTATGTTTGGACAAAGTTACACTAAAACAAGGACTTTCTCACCATGATGGTGTTGTTCACAGAATTTCTCACAGGTGACAATCATGATAAACGGACTTCAGTCCAACTAATGATGACTAAAGTCTTTGTTTCTCACTGCTTTTTTCCAGAGTAAAATGTGTGTTAAATGTGTTTTATGTCTTTAACCGAAATCTGATAAAGTACTTGACTGAACACCATATTTGGCACAGTGTGCACACCCTAGCTGCTTATAAATCACATACTTTTTTTATTTTGTTTTTTTTTCTATTTGAAAAAGATTTAATTGGTGTGCATAGTCCCAAGTCTGACCCTACTTACATTCTGCTGTGTATAGAAAGTTTAAGGAACAGGTTAAACGGTTCCAAGATATAGGAATTATTGGCTGATGCAGTGTTTCACTTGGCAGGCGAAAGACTTTTGAAAGACATTTTATGTGCGGAGAAATCTGCATCAGCCCTGAGTATTTCTTAATTTTTGCAAAGCATTAAATGTCCCGTACCATGTTTCCCTGCTTACTGCGGATTTATAAACCGTACAACACCAGTCCATTAAAAGTGAGAGAGCACTCTAATGGAATTCACGGGGTGCTCAAGTGACATTGTTATTACTGCAATCCGCGGGAAAGTTATGGTGGTTGACAGTGTATATTTGATTTATTGCATGGATTAGATTTATGTCGGACTGCGTTGGAGCGTAACATCTCGTTGCCCTCTCGGCGGAAAGGCCCCAAGCACCCAGTAGTGGAAACATCTCCACTAAAGGGCTCTTCTCTTCTTGGCGTCCACTCACAGTCTAGCAACATACACCTGCAAGGACATTGCTCACGGCTGTTTAATGCATCTTGTTTGTTTGATTTACATTCCAAGGCCCCTCCTGTAAACTTGAAACATTATTAGGCTTGATTTAACGATAAATTTGAGATGGAAGAGTGATTTTCAGGCAGCCGCCGCCGAGACTAGTTTTATGGTCTGTGGAAAGTAAAATACTGAAAACCGTGCGATGCTTTTAAATCCATTCTAATATATATCCAGTGTAATATACATATATATTTATCGTGAATCCACTGAAGACTTGGAGCTCTGTGAAATCAGTATTCCAGAATTCTGGTACAGAGAGTTACAGTTTCCTGTAGTGTCATTAAACAAAGATACAGGCCTTACATCATCGCCATTTGGCCTGTTTGTCTTTTCAGTACCAGAAACCAGAGTCAATGGAAGAAAGAGTGTGGAATTAAATTTACTCAGGTTGCCGCACATTTTCTTCTTTTAGCCAGTTTTTATTTATTTTCTCTTTTGTATCTGGGTGAATAAAGCCCCAGGGGTTGTTAATTTTCGGAGTCATTAATGGGTTAGTGTTCCACGTCATGAGCTGACTCTTGGCCGGGTGATTTGTCAGGCTGAACAAAGTTCTGTGCCTTCATGACTTAGGGCCAGCAGCACGCCATCGATTTCCAAATTTCACATTTCGGACAGTCGAGGTTATGAGATGATTCACGACAAGGCCCACGGATGAGATCTTTCCGAGGTTGAAATGATACCTGCTTTATAAACGTGATTTAATCCTGGAAAACATTGTTTCTGCCAGACATTATCTGCTTAAGCGGTGGATCGAGGGCTGTTCTTTACGGCTCCATAGTAACCCCCATATTTTTCCTGGAGTCACAAGCATTGTTTACCTGCCTTGTGTTTATGGAGATGAATGGGCCATAGCTCCACTGGATCGCCCTGCTTCTGGCAGCAGCTGAAGGAATCTAGAAGGTTATCAGATTTATAAATGAAAACTTTTTTTTTTTTTTTATTATTTTCCTTTCCGCCCATTTTGTTCCCGTGCGCTTCAGCAAGCACTTACGACCGTCACCGCTCTCCGATTCATCCCTGCCAAACACTTTGGAGCGACATAAAGAGCAGAAAGATTCAATTACTATTGCTGTTTCGACACCACCCAAGTACACTGAGAACAAATGTTTCTTAAACTCATCGTGATTGTGCTTTGTGTCTCAGCCAGCCTTGTTTTTCCTCTAAGAATATACGATGTTAAAAAAAAGAGCCGCACTAATAAACTACATCAGTATCGCCGTTTTTGAAACTTCTCCATCGAATGCGCCATGGTGACATTTCCACATACAAATACAGGGCTGTATATTGGACTTAATGATATTTTTCTCTCCACCGTGATCCTAAATTTATTAAAAGTTTATTAACGTGTAATCAAAACGCTCGCTGTTAGTAAATGCAGATGACTTGTGTGTTTAATTACAGGTTAGTTTCTGGCTTTTTAAAACCCCGTTACCAGTCCTTTATAATCCAGCCAGCCTCTGAGAAAAGGACTCTATCTATTAGTGTCATGATAGGCTGTTAGTCTAGCCATCCGGCTGATTTAATGGCATCCTCGTCAGGGTCATTCAGAAGTAAGAGCTTTTTTTTTTTTCTTTTTTCTTTTTTCTTTTGGCTCACCTGCATTGCAGCCAGAGGATCTGCACACCAGCTACTTTAACACGGGGTTTTGTAAAAGGAGAAGCAGCTCTGCAGATTTTCAATAGGTAACTTGAGAAAACCTCTGTGTCCGCAGAAAAATGTTCGGAGGGGGAAGATTTTTATTTTTTTTTTAAATCCAAGTCGTTAAGCCAAATGAGCACTGTACTGTACATGCTGTAGGCAAGGGGAGTTTTGTTTTGATAGTCAAATCAGGGTTTGTTATCGGGCTTCTGTCAAATATTTGACACGGCTGTTGAGGAGTAAACCTCCCCTTTTTGTTTTGGTGTCCGTGCTGCCGGAGGTTATTCCTCGGATGACGAGATCCTAGGATGCAATCTGAATAATCTGTCGGATGCAGTTCGGCTTCTGGGAAGAGTATAGCCGGTCGTACGTGGGCAGGATGGAGGAGTGTCGTCCTGTGTCAGTAATATAGGGCAGATAAGCTGCTCATAACACGCCGTGTTTATTGAAGGAATGAAGACGTTGATTTAATGGCGCACAATGGGGGGGGAGTTTGTCTTAATCTGCTGATAACAGTCTTGCAGTGACATAAGACATGTGAAATACGAGAGTGACCGCTGGGCATAGCTGACCCCTTGCACTCTGCAGCAGTGTCTGCACACAAGAAGAATTTAACTTGTAGCTGGAGCCACAGAGAGCCAAGTGGATACCATTTAATACCTACATTTTATTGGACGGATCTTATTTTTAAGTCAATTTTCCATGCAGCCACATTAAATTCAGTCTAGCCCTGACCTGTGATAAACTCCCCTCCCACCTCCACCACCCCCAGCCTTTTCATTGGTGTGCCATGCAGCTGAGAAACTCTGTCCGCCATAACCGCCCCCCCGCCCTACCCCCAGCCCGGTAACGGGCTTCCACAGGGGCCCCGACATGTGCGCGAGATCAAAGAGCCGCACAAAATCCAAGGTACCGGAGGGCAAAACTGATTTCACCTGCACTGGTGGTGCAGCGACGGTGACTGGCTGTATGGCGGTGGGGCAGCTGCACCCCGACCCCCCCCTGGAACTGGGGGCTCTCAGATGGGATTATGGGATTGAACTCCTAAAGGGACCTCCACGATTCCTCTGCTCTTCCAGCCAGACCCGAGAAACGTAAATACCGTTTTATGATAAATTCCCACAGTAAATCAGCCTGGTTCCTGCCGCCTTTGTCTCCCCAGCGGGTGGGGGGCCGGTTGCCTCCCCCCCGTCACCGTGACGTGCCATAGCAGATGTGTGTAAATGACAGCCCTGCCCCTCCCCCGGCCTGGGCACGTACTCCGTGGTCCGTGAGGTAAGGGTGACCCAATTGCAACTGAGAGCCAAGAACCAGGTTCCAGTTTAGTCTGTACTGCCTTGTTTACCCTGTAAATAATTCATCTTTCAGCAGAAAACGGTGGAGGGGAGGGTATGCTGGTGTTTTAAGATAAGAATGTCTTAGAAGCCCAGGAGGGCGGGGGGGACTGGGTGCTTTTTTTTTTTTTTTTCTTTCGAGATGAGCTTGGCGCCTCTGAAGATCACGATACAGCGCTCATTCCTGCAAAGCACGAGATGTCGCTGGAGCCGGGCTACAGGTTTTTTTTTTTTCTCCCCCCATGCCTGCAGACTTCATCCTTTGATACCCTTTCAAGGGAGAGAAGATAATGCCAGGACATTCCTGGTGTACTTAACATCAGAGCGTGTATGACTCCACATCACCTGGCCTGATGTTTATCGCCGCGGTCCGCCCCAAAGAGACGCGCGTTTGTGACATGGCGCCCTCACGCACGCCACTACGGCGGCGGCTCCTTGTCTCGCACAAAGGAAGCCCCCGCTGTCGGCTCCTCGCTGCGAGGGTGTTACAGTCACGCTCACTCCGCGGGGATCCCTGTCAAGTATCTGACACGCCGGTGATCTGCATCCAAGCCTCAAGCTGTCCTTTCCTCCTCGATTTTTGGGAGAGAGCAACGGTAATGAGGGCAGGATACATTTTAGTGTGTTATGGAGTAGCCCACCCCGGCCTTCCCCCATTGGCCACTTAATGCTTTTAAGTTTTTGGGGAGCTCCGTCTTTGTTCCCAGGTTTCAGGCAAGGTAGCCCAGGTTTCAGGCAAGGTAGCCCAGGTTTCAGGCAAGGTAGCCCAGCCCATCCCTAGACAGGTTCTCCATGTCTTTAACAGACTCTAGCTTATACTGTCGTCTGTCATTACTGGTTCACTGTACCTCATTGGTTAAGTGACCTGACGGGGGGGGGCACCATACCAAACTGGTGCAGCCTGAGCTAGTCCTGCCCCCTTTCTTCAACAGTTCGGCTCCCGGTTCCGCCTTTCCAGCCACCCCTTTGCACGGTGTGGGGGGGCGTTTGGTTTGGGGGGGGGGGGGGTGTAGAGGCCAGCCCGCAGCCCCTTGTGAGCCATGCACAAGCACCTACACAGAAAATGCTCCGGATAGCTAACTGTGCATGAAATTGAACTGATAGGAGTTATTGACCAGATGTTCCGCTCCAGGAGGAAAAAAAAAGCCTAGCATGTTACCTGATTGAGTGAAAATTCCTCAGCCCCTTTTTGAAGGCTGAGACTTAGCAGGAAAGAGTGATTTAATAGAGCCTGCCAGACCTCATCATTGTCAATACACTCTGACAAGCCCTTTGCCTGCTGTTTTTTTTCCCCCCCATGTCATCCTTGACAGGTATTGATGGGCAGATGTTTAGCTGTTTTTATTGATAAATTATTTATTTCTTCCCTGGCACTGCCTCTGTACTCCGAGGGGGGAAATGTGTGCTAGCAAAGAATAGAACAAGCTGTTCCAGCTCACTTCTGGACACAGACTCCAGTTGGCTATTTTAGTCGTCTATAAATAGCCTAGAATTTTGCCAGGTTGATAAGCCTATAATTAATGTTACCATTATCTAGCATGGAAAATGTAATCCCTGGAGCACATTACTGGTTAAAAGAGCTTTTGAGGTTTAGGGGTATTTACAGCCCTTATTGAAGAATTGACTCGCCAAACTAAATGTTGTTAAATTTTTATTTCACGTTAAAGAGAATCGAACAGATTAACCACTCCCCTTACATTTTTCGGCGGCCATTTGTAAGAGGACCGCGCGCGTACTGTCATCACATCATCGCTCAAACGAAAAAGTGTCCTCATTTGTTTTATTGGGGGAATTACCGAGGATGTCCCCTCCGCTGGATCATCTTTAGGGCGGAAATGGCTGCTGTTCTGCTCTGTCTGCAGTGGCCATTTATCCAGTCGCTGTTTTATCAGATAGAATATGCAAAGACTCGATACACATCGCGTACACGGTCCTGTTATGTCCTCCGCACCACTTAATGTGAAATAAATAGTGCAGATTTAGAATTTTGTAATCTTTGTAGGCAATATCATTTTTGTATTGGACACTAGGAGAAATATACACAAATTAGGGAGTAAGACATGTAATGAGTAGTAATGGGAAGGTAATAGGGCTTTGGTACAGCAGAGACTGGAATAAACAAGGGCATGAATATGAGGCTGTCAGACGCGGTCCCGTGTCCCCGGCTTGGCTCCCGTCCCCGTTGTTGTCCTCTCCGGATTGGCCGCTGCAGCAGTGCAGGAGTGGCAGCTGTTCGGTGCCGTGCATGCTGGGTCAGCTCCCCAAGCGGCCCACCTCGCCTCGGCAAGATGTCATAATTAATAGCCATCCGGAGGCCTGAGGAGACCAGGCCCGTGCACGAGTCAAATTAAAGAGAAACAAAGATTCATCCCCCCACTTAACTTTTACCACGAGCCTGCCACATTGAGACAGGTGAGAGCTCTTCACATTACGAGGGCTGCCCAGGTTGTACCGCCAGCCTGTTTTTTTTTTATTATTTTTTTTTTTTAAGTGGCTTTGTGTCGTTCCCCCCCCCCCCCCCCGTTAATAATATGTGATGCAGAGCTGCAGTGACTTCTGGGACATTTCCTCAAGTTAAGTCAATATGTGAGTCATTAGGTGTTACAGGGCCTGGTCACACCTTCCGCTGGCTTATTGCAGATTGCGGTATGCCGCCGTTTCCGCCACCTGGGGCAGCGCCTCGCCTGCTGCTTAATTTCACCGCTCCGTGCCACGGTAATGAAGCGCCGCCGTGTACGTTTGCCAATTCCGGCATCCGCGCTGTCGGATAATTGGGAAGACACCAAGCATGAATACCCGGCACAAGGATGTTTGACCTTTCAACCCGCAGATAGCGCTCTGTCATAATGAAGGCATTATCTGGGATTCGGATCAGAATTGGAAAGGAACTGTCAGCCGGGGTTTCAGGGTGAAAATGAGTGAACGTGTTTTCCTGCTCGGGGGGGGGGGCACATGAGAGGCAAGGCTGATGTCTGTAATTGGTTGGTTTTGCAAAAAAATACTTCATTTGCTTAGCCCAAAACAAGAGAGAGAGACTGTAATGCCTGCTTCTGAAGTCTCTAAACAGCTTTTCCAAATGGAAGCCCCCTCCGGTCATGTTTTTTCTCCTTATCATTATTTTGCATCTATTTGCCTAGGATTTGACTAGCAGAGGATCCGTGACACAATCATTTCATTATATTTTGAATTTCCCAAATGTGACTCAAACTGCGAGCTGCGCTTCGACTAGCTGGATTCTGCCTTTTCTGGGTGGGATCCAAGATCGAGGTGTGAGCCGTCGGCAACGTCTGCGGGACGGAAGAAGAGCTCAAAGCAACGGGGGTAAAGATCTTGGAATGTCCCAAACAAACTTTAAATGACCTTAAAAGAACTTGATTAGCGATTGGTCCCACAGCCAATTCGTTTTTCCTCTAGTGCACCACTTGTGTACCTGAAACAGGTAATGAGCAGTTTGGCAATTGGTTGACTCATTGAATGAATGTAATGGAACAAAAATGCGACCTTATTGTGGATGGGGGGAGGGGCCGACATCTGGGTTCAGAGCTACTGGACTAGGTTAAGTGAGGAGTCCATGTCTCACCACACATGCAGCCAAGATACAAGTGGGGGAAATAAAGCAATCATTAAAGAGCCGACATTAAGGTCTGGCGTGCATTATTAGACAGGGCGGCAGGGTACAGACTTTTCCGCAGAATTAATGATCTGCGCAAGATCGACATGCTGTGCTTTTGGAAGTCTCTGGCTAGCAGATATTCACTGGAGGTCCCTGGGAACTTACCAGAGACCAGCTACAAATGAAAGGATGGGAAGATCATCAAGCAGTTGTTTGGAAGATGGATGGGTTTTATCTGAGTACATTCAAGCCCCCTTCTCCTTTGGCCGTCATCGATGTCATAAACTATAGCGACTGCTCACAAGACATGGCAGTACTGCTAAGAATTGTTAGATGTGATTTTTCTGTGCTTGTCTGAAAAGCACTTCATTTTTGAGACGTGTCCTTTTAATATGTCCGTGTCCACCTTGGACAGGGTCACATGGAAGCCCTGAGCCTATCTCTGGCAGCACAAGGCACAATACTCCCTAAATAGGATGCTAGTCTGTTGCACTGCACACGCTCACACACACACAGTGCCAGTAATTAGAGAGAAATGTCTGGAAAAAACCTGTAGGAGATGGGGAGAACATGCAAATTCCATGCACACGGAGCGGAGGTGTGAGTCCTCCACCTTCCTCCCACTGAGCCACTGTGCTGCCCATGACCATATAATCACCCTCTTTCATTTCAAAGACCAGCTAATGCAATGCAAACCATGAATTTACAAGTAGAAAGAAATCGTTATAATGTCCACTAGTGGTTTTATGCCGCATCCTGCATGAGGACGAGTGAGTGAACACAACGTGACACAGCAGTGGAGCTCCTCTTGTCTTTCTTCATTGCTTCATAAACCTTGGTTGGTGTATTTATAGACATGGTGCTTTTTGACCCATGTCAAGTTAAGGTATAGCTCTCCTGTATATTTTATGTATGAAAACAACCCACCCCAAGCCTGGTACCCTTGATCCAGTTGATTTATTCTGATTGACACTGTCTGGCTCATCTTTCAATCAAATGATCCAGATGTTATCGGTAGTGGGGTATACTGGTAGGGGCAAGATATTACTAAAGTGTATTTGTCACTGAGTCAAGAATAATACCTTATATTGGGGAGACAGAAGGGTGTTTTTAATTAATGCGGTTGGGTTATGCTAAATTTTTGTTTTAGTGTTTAGATGGGCTAGCTAATTCTAGGGCAACACCATAATGCTAAACTGGTATTTTCACATGGGCTAGCTAATTCTGAGGTAACTCTGTAGTGCTATACCGGTATTCTCGCATGGGCTAGCTAATTCTGAGGCAACTCTGTAGTGCTATACCAGTATTCTCGCATGGGCTAGCTAATTCTGAGGCAACTCTGTAGTGCTATACCGGTATTCTCGCATGGGCTAGCTAATTCTGAGGCAACTCTGTAGTGCTATACCGGTATTCTCGCATGGGCTAGCTAATTCTGAGGCAACTCTGTAGTGCTATACCAGTATTCTCGCATGGGCTAGCTAATTCTGAGGCAACTCTGTAGTGCTATACCAGTATTCTCGCATGGGCTAGCTAATTCTGAGGCAACTCTGTAGTGCTAAACCAGTATTCTCACAAGTGCTGGTATTGTCTGTAGTAATAGTAGTTGTAGACCCATTTAGGTATCATTAGGGAACATTGCTGTCTCTTGCCACCACCCTGTGAAAGAAGGTCCAGTAGTAGTGATGAGAGAAGCCGGGGAGCAGTGCGAATCCCGTGCATTGGTGCTACTGCGCGACACCATCCAGGGACCTGCCCCAGAGTCCAGATCTGCTCCCACCTGAGAGCTCACAAATGGAGAGGACACACTGTCATTATTTACAACTCGCAGCTTCTAACCTTGGCTTCGGAGCTCATTGCAGTTGAGGGAAAATCATATTGGAGCTGACGGGTCCCCCAGAGTGGGTGACCTTGATGTGTGTGGGGTGCCGCAGGGGGAGGTGGACGGTGAGCACCTATTTCTCTCTCTCTCTCTCTCTCTCTCTCTCTCTGTTTTGCTCTTCCTTTCCTCTGTCTCTCTCTCTCTGACTTGCTCTTCCTCTCCCCTATGCCTCACTCTCTCTGTTTTGCTCTTCGTCTTCTCTCTCTGTCTCTCTTTCTCTCTCTTGCTCTTTCTCTCCTCTATGCCTCTCTCTCTCTCTCTCTCCCTCTCTCTCTGTCTTGTTCTCCCTCTCCTCTATGCCTCGCTCTGTCATTCGGTCCAAACATAGGGAACAGTTGTTTTGAGGACATGTGCTTCCTCACAGTGGTAATGGCCTCCTCCACTTCAGATCACTGTTCCTCTCATGCCTCCTGCGTCCTTCAGCAAATCCGCGTTCCTCGGTAGGGATCGGAAGTTCCCTGGGGTTCCGTGGCACGGGATGGCCAGCCGGCCGCGACTGGGAGCGCGGTCTGATGACCAGCAGCTGTGCCAGTTCGCCTCCGTGTTCATCTTCTATTCTCTGTGTCCTCTGCGGAATAGAGGTGGAAAAATGTCTTAGGGCTGGTAATGGAAATGTTTTTTTTTTTTAAACTCCGTGGAGATGCATCGCGGTTATGTGGAATGATTAATTTCACACATATACAGGTCATCCCTGTAAGCAGCAGCATCTCGTTCACAAGGGGGCCCCTGTCAGCAACAAACGCAAGGTTGCAATAAAACAAGCAAACATAGCATCATGTACACCAATAAATCTTTGGAGGTTAAACCCAAGTGCACTAAAACATCGGTTTCATCATTCTCATAAAAGTGGCAAAGTCACACCATATTTCTCATGTTTCCCTAACCATAAGAATAATAAATAGGACTTCATTAATTACATTTAGTAAATTTTACTTCTGTTGCTACAGAATGTTGGGTTGAGGAAGGAACCCTACTCTCTTGGTGCTGTGTGCAGCATATTTACCCAAGTTGGCAGCATGGTGGCTCAGTGGGTTGCATTGTCACCTCACACCTCCAGAATTGAGGCTTCGAATCCCGCCCCTTCTCTGTATGTGTGGAGTTTGTGTGTTCTCCATATGTTGCTTGAGTTTTCCCCAGATACTCTAGTTTTCTCCTGCAATCCAAAAAATTCATTTAGGTGTATTGGCGTCTCTAAATTGACCATAGTATGTGCCTTTCTGTGCCCTGTAATGGACTGGCATCCCGTCCAGGGTATCCCCTGCCTTATGCTTCCTAGAAGAGGCTCCGGGCACCTCCATGACCCCCGTACTGGATCCATGGTCAGGAAAACGGACAAAGGTTCATCCGAGTTACAGAATCCTCCAAACACCTGTATTGTAGTCATAGTTTGAATCAGCGGTCAGATTTGTAACATCTATGTTGTTATTCTCCTACTTTGAATACAGTGGATGATTCAGCAGCCGCATAAGGTGGCCACCTTCTTCGGGTGCATCGGCACCGACCACTTTGGCGAGATCCTGAAGAGGAAGACCGAGGAGGCTCATGTGGACGCCCGCTACTACGAACAGAGCGAGGTTCCCACCGGCACCTGTGCGGCCTGCATCACCGGCGACAACAGGTGAGGCTAGCCGCCAGAAGTGGCATTCTGTGGTCGCCGTAGCTACCGCTGTCATGTCTTGCATGCCGAAGACCTCCCTCCAGTACCAGAGAGCTTTCCATCTCTCTTGATTTCCCTGTTTATTTGTTTATTTTGGTATGCCATTGGCAAAGGGTTTTGATACGCTGCTCAACATGGCCAGTTGCTGTTTGACTTTGATTAGCCGGTTATCATGAGGGAGGTCACATTAGACGACATTTGCTTCCTGCCAGTGACAGCAGGCTGATTGGCGGGCCGCCCTGCCAATGAGTGACAGCGGGCGCTTTGAGAGGATGCCCTCCTGCCCCGCTGTTTGTTTGGCCCGGGCCGCCCTGGTTACGAGCCCAGTGCAGATGCCGGGTCCGGTACACGGCCGAGCGGGTTTCGGAGGACGTCATCCTTTCGGCGAGCCTTCCACCGTGACTCACACTGGTTATGGAAATGTCAACTGTCTTAAGTTAACAGCACTCCCCTGCGAGGACATCAGCCAGCAATGGGGCCAGGATTTTGCAAAACACGATGTATTATTCACCGTCCAGCAAAATCACGCTTTTAATATTGACTTCACTGTCAGTAAATTGGAACCAATGTTTAAAAAAATAGCCTATCCTAGTGTTGATCTGTCATTCGGGGTAAACAAGTCTTTTTTTCTTCTTCATATGTAAATAGAAATCCCTGGATTCCATCAGAGTAAGACTTTTTTGAACTGACAGCATCTTTCAAAGTAAGATGGTGCTTAGAGGCAGAGACTACAAAATGTACTTACTCTGGCAAACCCCTGAACATCAGAAACAGTTCTGGCTGAAAAAAAACCTGGAAGCAGATCAGGGGCTGTGGATAATAACGGAATAGTGGTTAAACTACCAGCTCCAGACTCTGTGTCCCAGTACAGAGTATTTATTTGTTGGCAGTTGTCTTACATAATTAATAACTGAAGGGCAGCTTCAGTTGTTTTGCACGCAGTTTTTATTGTCAGTTTACATATACATTATGCTACACTCTGTGTTACATTCTGCTGCATTTCTGTTCTTATGGTGCCCTGATTTTTGTTGGATCTTAATTTTGTCAACTGCTGACCTCCACAGCGCTGTGTCTTTCCAAAGATGCTGGACGTTGATGAAGAGGGACTGTGATGTAGATGCTGGAGTGAGTCACACACAGCTGTATGGCTGAAGAGCTGCTTACGGGCCCAATGACACATAATATAGCTAAGTCTGTAGCCAGTACTGCTAATTATGTTAGGAAAGTCTAGAGGAAAGATGATTCAGGCCTGGCTGAATCATCTCATTAAAGCCGGTCAGTGAAAATTTGTTTTCCTCTTGCATTTTCTCATTATTTAGTGGCGATTTATTTAATTCTTTTTCAGAAGCTACGATCTATTGCAGTCCTCAACCTTGTACTTCTTACATAACTAATGTGAATCAGTCTGACTGATTACTTTAATTGTAAATGATAAAATATTGTAACTACAAATGATTTTTTGTATCACATTAACTTCAGCTCAATCAGCTAATTACTGGAAATTTATTCTGGTTAAGTAGCTGGACCACTAGACAGGCTTTTGATGTTCTGGTGCCAAATATAGTAGCATGGTAAACACCAGGTGAGCTCTTACATTGGTCGGCACTGAAATCCATGCCATTGCCTTCTGTATATTTTGTTATTATTATTATTGCTTATTTTTGAAGTCAACTTTGTTCTGTTCACGTTCTTCTGGATTTTTATTTTTCTTGCAAAATCTGTCCCTCTAACTATTTTGCTGAAGTGCAGTGCTGTCTGTTTGCTTTTGGAAAGGTTGGGGTTTTTAATACAGCTGTTTGAACTCAAAATTTAGAATATGTAACTGACAGAAGGTAGGGAAACATTTTCAAGCGGTTTTTCATGTTTGGAACATCCCTTGACAGCTAAGCCGCTACCTTGTAATTACAACTTCCAAAATGGGCTCAGTGATGCTTGTTGATGCTTACGGTTGAGGGAAATGTCTTCTTGATATTCACCCTTTTATTGCTGGAACCTGGTTGTACAAACAAATGATCACTTTCAGTACGATATTGGAATATATAAAATCTTAGCAGAAAGATTTGAGAAGAATCATTAAGCATTGTTTTCTTCTGAAGTCATTTTTAAGTCCAGATTAATTCGAAAGGGATTTCTTTGCATTATTATTCATTTCATGTAGTTAATTTAACGTAATAATAGTACATATAAATAGGCTGTTCTGGGTAGATTTCCAAACGTCTGTTACTTCAAGTGAATTTTTAAAATTAAACTATATTTGAGAAAATATTTGTTTGGGTTAAAGTGTGGACTTTTCGTGTACATATCAATACATAAATCAATACAAAGTGCATATACTATACTACTTTTGATAGCGAAGTTCCCTGATTGGTCAGCTAGTAGAGTGAGTGAGTGCTCGTTTGATAGCACAAACTGGCCTCCGCCGTTGCAGTCCCCCTCAGTGACCCGCTCCGGTCCTCATTGACAGGCCATTTGAGGATCAATAATCCCCTAAAGGGTTCCCACTCGTTCAACCTTCATCTGATGCTGCTGAAGATGGAAGTCATTGATATTCCTGCCCCCCCCCCCCCCCCCCCTCGATCTTAATAGGATAGTTGATGTTCAGGATGGCACGTGGAAAGGTCAGCAACAATTTCAGGGGAAGCCTAAAATATACCTCAGACGTGTTCAACAACGAGCCCAAGAGACTATTGAAGAGACAAGTTCCCAGTCTGCTGGAGCAGAATTGGAATTAGGATACCGCGCAGGACAATGTGAAACCATCTTCTCTTAGCAAATAAGGCCATTTACCTGTTTAAGTAACTTCTGACTTACTGGAATCACTCTTCTGTTCTTGTTGTGGCAGGAAAAAAAAATCACATCGCCCTAGATTTGTTTCAGAGTTAAGATTATATGTTTCAGTTTCAATTAAGTGATTAATGTCAAGATTTTTTTTTAACATGATGTAAAGAAGGAAGTAACTTCCCATGAGAGCTGTTAAAAATGTCAGCCTGGAACGCCGATAGTCAATTTTGGTGTATTATTGATGTATGTTTTCATTTATTCATAAAAAAGATCTTATGCAGCTCTGATGTGCATATGATTGTAGTTTGATTTTCCATGAAAACTAAACCTCTGATTTCTCTCGCAAGACAACTGGGCCTGCAGCCATTCAGAGTATGAAATAAATAAGGAATGAAAGCCCTCTTTAGACGAACACCTTGAAATTGTAGATTTGAGGCCTGTACCTGTATCAGATGGTCAGATGAGATCAAGGCCGCAAGACAAGAACCGCACCGCTTACTCTCTCAACTTCACCCCTCACACCAAGGAGTCTTCAGTTCCTGTGCCGTCAGATGTCAGGAAGCCTTGCGTCTAAGTCATCCGTTTGTTGGGTATCTTTCTGCAGGTCCCTTGTTGCCAACCTGGCCGCGGCAAACTGTTACAATAAGGAGAAGCACCTGGATTTGGAAGGAAACTGGGAGCTGGTGGAGAAAGCCAGTGTCTACTACATTGCTGTAAGTAGAATGTACCCCCACTCCCCCTGCCCCATCCCCCATTCCGCTTCATTCCATACCACCGATGTTAAGGACAGGTCACTCAAAATAAACTCCTGGGATGTGGGACAGCAGGTTAAATTATGGGCTACGCAGTTCTTTTGTTTTAAATCTCTCCAGGCAACCTCCTGATTATTGTTTGTACGTCCAACTTTCGTCTTTCCGAGAAGGCAGATCCGCATTAGCGGTTGAGATAGAACTGCCGAACGTTCGCCTGCTTCTCCTCACCATTATTGCTCTTGATCAGCATGTACTATATCAAGTCATCACCACTCACTGTGCAGCAATGAGGGCTTTCCATCCGTACACTGGTTGCGCGGCATCAGTTAATTAGAATTGTCAACAGTGTGACAATGCCAGTTCTGTCACGATGATGGCGGATTATTTGTCCTGTTGCCGTGAATGTGGATGTGCCAGAGGGATTTGATGAACGATGAAATGCAGTAGGCCTCAGAATGATGTCCACCAATCTGGGCTGTGCCCTTCCCTCGCGATCGTCCAGAGTGAAATATTTCACACAGAGGTCAGTTCGTATTAAATTTACACCAACTACGGGAAGCTTGGCAATAAGTCACAGTTTCTCTTGTGTGGCAAATTAGTGCTTTGCTGTACATCTACCAGAGATTACCTTAAAGTGGCTCACAGGTTTATTTCTATACTGATGGACAGACAAAACTGACTTGGAATCAGTCATGCCTGTGGATTTAATTTGCCTTTGTCATCTTTTTTCATTGTAACATTATTATGCCCAGAACAGCCTTTAATCATCTTATTACTTTGAACTTTGTGTTTTTGGTTAATCACCTTATCACTTTAAACTTCAATTCCTTTTCAAGTGTTTTGAAATGACTTGAAGCAGGCCGCTCTCAGGCTGAAGCAGGCCGCTCTCAGGCTGAAGCAGGCCGCTCTCAGGCTGAAGCAGGCCGCTCTCAGGCTGAAGCAGGCCTCAACTCCGTACACGTAATCTGCAGCTCCTCTGTCTTTGTATGAGTTTCCTCGTCTTATTCTGGGTTCCCGCAGTGTTTTGGCTCTATAGGGTGTTTATGTGTGCAAGTGTCCTGCAATGGACTAGCATCCGATCCAGGATTGACTTCTTCCTCCCAGGTTTCCCGAGGTATAGGTTTCATTTCATACCGGATCATATCATGATTCTTGAAGATGGTTGTATCGATGGCTGTATTATGAGCCCCTGCTTTACTTTGTTAGAGACTTTTCTCGATGTAGTCATTTGTGGAAATCATTTGCCTAATTACCCTTTTCTCTTTGTACTCTTTGTTTTATTTTTTTTTGTTGTTTTTTTTTTTTTGTATAATGCATTACATTTCTCCTGGCACTTTGACATTTCTCCATTTCGAGACCTAATTCTCCAGTACTTTGAAGAACTCCGTATCCCATGTACATGTCAATCTACTAAGGAATTATCTTTTAGAAAACCAAGAAAAGCGTGTATGCCAATGCATATTTTTTTTTGTCATAATTTAAGATTTGTTTTTTTTTACTGAGGTGTGGGGGGGAGGGGTGAGTCTGTGCAGTTTAGTTCCTAGCCTCTCACTTTGTCCCACCCCCTGTTGGCATGAAAATCACCGTGCTACTGGTAATATATCCAGCACACTGACACATTTTTAATTTCAGGACACCTATATCGCAGGCTCGCTCAGCGGCCCCTTCAGCTGGAACGGGCGAGCAGCTGCTGTGCAAGTGTGAAAACTGATTACCTAGCCAATGAGTGCATCGAAAGTCCAGTTATGAGCCTCAGCTGTTGGGGCTGTAGCGGCAGTGATCTGAAGGCCCCTGTCCGTTCCCCAGCCAGCCAGGGCTTTTGCAATTTCACCACCGTCAAGTGGCCCCTAGAGCGGCTGGCTGGGTCCCCAGAAACTACCCGTCTCTCGCCCCTCATTGTCTTGGGAGCATATCTGAATCTCTGACAGGGACACATCTGTGCTCCTGTGGTGGGAAAAAAAGAGTCTTGCGTTGAGAAGATACTCCCCTCCACACAGTACATGAAACGAACATGAGCTCAAAGCCCACCTAGACCTTTCTCAGAAGTCAGTCTACCTAGTATATTATACTCAGGACCAGTTCAAATTTTTAAATTCATCCAGCCAAACAGCGATGGAATTAAAAATGGCGGGTCATTCAATAAGTTCCGCGTTAAGTTCCGCGTTATCATTAAGATGTAGCCGTAATTCAGAATTCTTCCGAAGCCATTATTGTGTGTTACCAAAAATGCATTCATTTTCCAGAAATTTTCAAGAGTTAAAAAAAAAAATAAAAATGGAAAACAAGCAAATGTGTTTTCTGCACTTGGCACTTGGGAGGAGTTGTTCTGTCTTGAGAGTGAGCCCTCTCCAAGAAAAGGACACGTTACCGTGAGCTACCATTCTCGGTGATGGCGGCAGCCCTACAGCAATGCTCCTCTGTTGACGATGGCGTGAATTTTTTATTTATTTATTTTTTTTGGTTGGGTGGGGTGCGGGCGGATAGTGTACATTTCTTTTTTTTTTTTGTTTCTTGAGTTTGGGTGGTCCCGGGTTTGGACTGTTCTGTATTTTGTGTACGCGACAGATGCCCTGCGATTTGGCAGAGGTCCGCTAGCTTGTTTGGAGAAAAGCTTGTGCAGCATGGTGAGATTTACAGGGGCTCTTTGTCAGTGCTGAGGATCTCGAGGCACAATGCCCCTCCCACCCATCCACTGTGCAAATCCAGTATCCCTCTATTTAGTGCTCTTACCTTCCCTGGTCGACTGCGTAATCAGATGTACAGCTACAGCCATATGCACTTAAAATACTGTGGCTTGTCTAGACCGAGGTTTACCAGAGTCACTCTCCTAACAGTAATCTCCATTAACCTTGTCAAGAGCAGTCGCAAGCTCCCGGCTGAAATCGAGATTCACTCGTTCTTTTATTCTCGCACGCGTCTTTTTTTGACTTTTATTTTAAGGGGTTTTTGTAGAGGCGAGTGTTATCCCATATGCACACACTTGTCACGCTTTAATCTGGAAATCAGATTACAAAACGGTGTGTTTCAGAAGCCGCGATTGATGGCATTTGGCAGGGGCTTTCAAGGTGCCTGCCACCCGCGCCGCGCGATTGGACGGACGTGGAATTACCAGGGCTCCGGATCAGCCAATGGGGGCTCATCCCGCAGCAGCGGCAGACGTGGAGCGGGGAAGCGACTGTGCCATTTTTCACAAAGAGAATGTTGAAGTTCTGCCAAATGTTTGGTGGCAGGCTGTTGCTAGGAAATCAGGGTCCTGAGGCAACCGTCATACTGCGAGCAATTAGACAAGGAAGGAAAAAAAAAACAACAACAGGGGAAAAAACAGAACGCCGAGGTTTTTTAAAAATGCTAATGCGGATGCGTATTTAGCACGCGTCAATTTTAGTGGGGATTTTTAGCATCAGAAATGGTATGCTGCGCTGAAAAAAAATGTTTTAAAAAATGACTGTTAATATGACTGACACTAATTGGACGGGGTAGTTTGTGTGTGCTGGCCCAGTTAAGCCTCCCACTTCCCAAACCCCCTTAAGAACATAAGAACATAAGAACTATACAAACGAGAGGAGGCCATTCGGCCCATCGAGCTCGCTTGGGGAGAACTTAACTAATAGCTCAGAGTTGTTAAAATCTTATCTAGCTCTGATTTAAAGGAACCCAAGGATTCAGCTTGCACTACGTTATCAGGAAGACTATTCCATACTCTGACTACACGCTGTGTAAAGAAGTGCTTCCTTAAATCCAGTTTGAAATGTTCTCCCGCTAATTTCCACCTATGGCCACGAGTTCTTGTATTTGAACTAATGCTGAAGTAACTATTCGGTTGAACAGCATCCAAACCTGTTAGAATCTTATAGACCTGGATCATGTCCCCCCTCAGTCTCCTTTGCTTGAGGCTGAACAGATTTAGCTCAAATAACCTTTCCTCGTATGACATTCCTCTAAGACCAGGAATCATTCTTGTGGCCCTACGCTGCACCTTTTCTAAGGCCGCTATGTCCTTTTTAAGATATGGTGACCAAACCTGTACACAATATTCTAGGTGAGGTCTCACCAAGGAATTGTATAATCTTAGCATTACCTCCCTTGACTTAAACTCCACACACCTGGAGATGTACCCCAACATCCTATTGGCCTTTTTTATTGCTTCCCCACACTGGCGAGAATGAGACATGGAAGCATCAACATACACACCAAGGTCTTTCTCATAATCAGCTACCTTTATTTCAGTAGGTCCCATAAAATACCTGTACTTTATATTTCTGCTCCCTACATGGAGTACCTTACATTTGTCTATGTTAAATTTCATCTGCCAGGTGTCAGCCCAGTCACTAATTAAATTAAGATCCCGCTGTAGCTGCTGAGCCGCTAGTTCAGTATCTGCTACACCACCCACCTTGGTGTCATCTGCAAATTTCACCAGTTTACTGTATATATTGGTGTCTATATCATTTATGTAAATTAGGAACAAAAGTGGTCCTAAAATTGAACCCTGCGGTACCCCACTATGAACGCAGGCCCACTGTGACATCGAGCCTCTTATAACTACTCGCTGCTTCCTATCCGTTAACCAGTTATCAATCCAAGTCGCTACAGTTCCTAAAATACCTGTCGCTTTGAGTTTAAGTGAGAGCCTCTTGTGGGGAACAACATCAAAAGCCTTTTGGAAATCTAAATAGATGACATCATAGGCCTTCTTATCATCAACTTCCTGAGTAGCTTCCTCAAAAAACTCCAACAGATTTGTTAAACAGGATCTACCTCTCCTAAATCCATGCTGGCTATCCCTCAAAATGTTATTTGAGTCCAGGTAATCTACCATTTTCTCTTTGATTATAGCCTCCATAACTTTACCAGTTATACAAGTTAGACTGATTGGCCTATAGTTTGACAAATTACTTCTATCCCCTTTTTTGAAAATGGGCGTTATGTTGGCATGCTTCCAATCAGAAGGTACCACACCTTCAGATAAGGATTTTTGAAACAGTAATGTTAAGGGTCGGCAAATAATATCCCTCATCTCTTTTAACACTATAGGTAAGATGCCATCAGGGCCCTGTGATTTATTTATTTTGAGCTTAGCTAGGCTTTGCAAAACATCAGCTTCAGTTATATATATATTAGTTATAGACGATGTTGAATTAGTAATAAGAACTGGTAAGTTACTAGTGTCCTCGACAGTGAATACCCGTGCAAAACTATCATTGAACTCATTTACTATGTCAATGTCGTTTTCAATTATAAGACCCTTACTATCCTGCAGATTAGTAATTTCAGCTTTTAGAGCTCTTTTAGAGTTAAAATACTGGAAGAAACTTTTAACGTCATCCTTAGCCTCCAATGCGATCTTCCTTTCGACATTCCTTTTAGCTCGTCTAATGTCATTTTTTAATTCAGCCTGTAGATTTAGATACTCTTGCTTTATTATGTCATCATCAGTTATTTTCCATCTCTGGAACAAAGCCCTTTTCCTCCTTACTTTATACTTTATGTCCCTATTAAACCACCTAGGTTGCAATTTCCTAGATTTATTCTTGCTAGAAACAGGTATGAAGTCCTCTTGTACTTGCAATAATGTGCTTTTAAAAAATTCCCATGCCTCTTCAACAGTTTTGTTATTTAACTCCATCCAGTTCACGGTTTCTAGTTTTAATCTCATACAATTGAAGTTAGCCTTCCTAACATTATATATTTTTGATTTGGACTTTGCTCTTCGGGCACTAAACTTAACCTCAAATTTAACCATGTTATGATCGCTACTGTCAAGTGGTTCTAAAACATCTAATTTACCAATCCTGTCCTGGTTATTAGACAAAACAAGATCAAGAATGGCATCTCCCCTGGTAGGGGTGTTAACAAACTGAGTAAAAAAACAATCCTGTACTAATTCCACCATCTCAAGTTCATTTTCAGAAGAGCCAGCAACAATGTCCCACTGTATCCCCGGTAGATTAAAATCACCCATAACTACCACATCATTTTTATTGCTCATAATCCTAATATCACTGTATAACAATCTGCTTTCCTCAGCAGCTACATTGGGTGCTCTGTAACAAACACCGACAATTAGGCTATTTGAGTTTGTAGCATCTAATTTTACCCATATAGCTTCCGTACTTTTACTTATATCAGTAAGCTCCCTTGCCTGCAAGATTTCCTTTACATATACTGCAACACCACCTCCCTTCTTACCTATACGGTCTTTACGGAACAATGTGTAACCATCCATATTATATTCTTGTCCATCCTTATCACTCAACCACGTTTCAGTTATTGCTATAATATCATAAGAGTCCGATGAGATAAGAGCCTCTAAATCATGAATTTTATTCCTAATACTCCTGGCGTTTAAATACAGACAACAAAGGGTAGGCTTATTACAGTGCCTACTTATAATATGATTTTTTTGGGCTTTCCGTTTCCCCCCAGTTACATACTTAACTAACCTCCCTGCCCCCCCAGTCCCTAGTTTAAACATTCCTCAACTACTCTACAAATACGCCTTCCCAGTACACTGGTTCCCCTCCGGTTCAGATGCAACCCATCCGGCTTGAACAGGTCCCACCTGTTCCAGAAGGTCCTCCAGTGCCCCATAAACCTAAACCCCTCTTTCCTACACCATCCTTTTAGCCACGCATTTAATCTCCTTATCTCAGCTAACTTAGCCTCACTTGCGCGTGGCACGGGGAGTATTTCGGAAAATACCACCATGGACGTTCTGCTTCTAAGCTTATTGGCGACTTCTATAAATTTATCCTGCAGAACAGCCCTTCTACCCTTGCCTATGTCGTTGGTGCCAACATGCACCACAACAACTGGATCCACCCCAGCTGGGGCCAAAAGCTTGTCCACACGATCTGGAAGGTCTCCTACCTGGGCACCAGGCAGGCAAGACACCGTACGGGACCCTCTATCACGCGTGCACACATAACTGTCTACTCCCCTAATAATTGAATCCCCCACTACCACAACCTCCCTCTTTCTGGGGGGAGGGGGCTCCTCAGTGCCCAAGGGCCCACCTGCTTCCCCAGTCCCTTCCGGCTCTAAAGCTGGAAGCACCTGAAACCTGTTAGACACAGACACCTCAGGTGATGCCGCCTCTGTAACGTGTGTACGCCTTTTCCTGCGTCTACGACCTACGGTCACCCAGCTCTCTCGACCTCTCTGCTCTTCATTCTCCCTCCCCCCCGTTAGTGGCGTACACACCGTCTCCCTAAACGGCGTATCAACTAGCTCATCTAACTCACTGTTGCATTGGATGCGAGCCAGTTGCTCCTCAAGGTCGCGAACCTTGACCATGAGTGAGTCCACTAGCTTACATCGCTCGCAGATGAAGTCCGACTGGACACTAACGTCCAGAAGGGCAAACATCTTGCAAACGCAACACTGAGCTGGCCCCATAATTAACTAACTCACTATGACCCCGTACTCCCAGCCCAGTAAATTTATATAGTGTATTTAACTATAAAGATTAATTTGCGTAACAATAAATGCAGTAACGTGCGGAGTACACTAAAATAAGTTATTACTTGTGTTAAAACGGAACTTTATTATTATTTTATTAAAAATTTTAAACCTGATAAACTTACTACTACTTACCAGAAGAACTTCTGCCTGAACCAAGTATGAACTAAAAACAAGGCGAAATCGAAGTTGCTCTTGGGAGGTCGAAAAACCACAAAAACCCCCTCACAGCAGGCTACTGCCGGAGCGGGAAAAAAGTGGAAAATGTCCTCCCGGCCCCGACTGGCGACCGAGCAAAGCTCAGGAGCAACTGTCCTTTTCCGACGCTTGGTAGCGATACCGACGTTAGATGTTATTAGTTATAATCGCCCCGCGGGTGTTTGTTACGGAGTTTAAACGCGGACAGAAAAACGCCGCGCACGCGACACCCGCAGCTCTTCTGTCGGTAATAATCGCGCTGTTGATTAACAGACAGGACAGACAAGCACTCACGCTGACCGAAATAAGAACAATAAATAGAAATAAACAGCCACCCACGTAAACAGGTAAAGCACACAAACACTCAAAACACTCCAAAAAAACAATCCCAAACAATCGCTGCAGCTCAACACCACTCTCTCGCAGCAATCCCAGCAATCCTCGCAGCAATGAAACACACACACCCACGCACACACCCTTGGACACACACACCCACGCACACACACACACAGGAGCAGAATCTACAGTATATTTCTTGGATTTTTTTAAACCGCTGAGCAGAGTTTGCCCTGTAATTTGATCTCCCCTGACAGATGTGTTTTCAGTGATGCCACTTTGAATTAACCCGTTGTGCCACCGAAGCCCTCAGCCCTGGCAACTGATTATCTATCTATCTATGTATCTATCTATCTATGTATCTATCTATCTGTCTATCTATCTATCTGTCTATCTATCTATCTGTCTATCTAGCTTCTCTGATGCGGCAGGGAGAATTCTCTTAAAATGGCTGAGTTCCCCCCCCCGCCCTCGCCCGTGACGCCCCCCCCCCCGGATGCGCCCGCCCTTCCTGCGTGGAGAGAGCCCGGTGTGCGCGGCTTGCAGCGAGGGAGGTTAATGAAAAAGAATTAAACAGAGGAGCGCGAAACGCATCAGACTGCCCGCTTACAGATGGCACTAAATGACCTGAGGATATAAAGAAGGGCTTTTGACACTTGTGAGCGCGTGCCAGCGCCGCTAAATCGATCGCACGTCCAGAGGGGGTCTGGCAGCGCCGGGGCTGGCTGCGAAGGGATGTGCGACCTGTGAAATGTGTTTTTCTCCCTGCTCATTAACTGCACGCTCCCATCCGAGAGGCAGCCGTGTCTCAGGCGGACGCCGCGGGCTCTGAGCACTCGCGGTGATCCTGGAAAAAAAAAACCTTATCTCCTAGCGCATGCGCCATTTGGCTACGTGGCCCCCAGGCCAAGGTCCTGGGGAAAGGGGTTTGCGCCCCCCCCCCCCCCCTCGTGGAGGTCTGACTTATCGTGTGGTTTGTTCCACCTCACTTTACTTAATCGGTGATATGGTCAGCGTTGTTCAAACCGATACTAAATTCAAGCACCCAATAGCTACATTTCCATTTAATCATTTGGTGATTTTTATTTATTTTTGACTATTTTTGACCCCTGATGATTTATTGCTATTTATTTAATTTACCACATTAAGGGTATTAGGTGCCATCCTCGTCTTATTTTCGGTAGGAGCGTGCAGCAAAAAAAAAATTAATAAATAACAGTTGAAGAAAAAAACCGCAAAAAGGAAAGCTTGAAAAGCGAACGGCACAACAATGACTGGCACGGCGTAGCGTGCGTACGGCTCCGGCGGGCCCTGCCAGGCTCCTGCAGAAAGAGGCGTTTCCGAGCACAATCACTGACACCTCATTTGCAGGCGGGCCGCTGATTGCGCAGAGGTGACTGCGGCTGGGCCCTGCCGTGAAGACACCGTACCACCCCCCCACTTACCCCCCCCCCCCCCCCCGCTGTCCTCTCACTGACCTTGAGCGAGATCTGGCGTCAGCTGCTCTGCGCGGCTGTCCTTCTCCCCCCCCCCCCCCCCCCATGTCGCCCCCCCCCATCCCCGTAACTGGAGGGGACGCGCACAATGCAGAGGCAGCCGGGAGACAGGGAGCTGGCAGGCATTCTCTGTCTGCAGGCGATTGGTTACAGTGTTGGTTGCTGATGATATTTAATCCTGCAGTATTTACATGCCAAGTTTCACTTCTGGCAAGCCTTATTAAATAGATTTGTAAATGCATTTCATCTTGATTAGAATTCGTCCTCAAGAGATTAGGCTTTGCTTTTTCGTGATGTGGGGCATGTAAATGATTCTGCCATGTAGGCTGCGAGTATCACAGTGGAAAATGCTCCCCTCTCTCTCTCTCCCTCTCTCTCTCTCTCTCTTTCTCCCGCTCTCTCTCTCCCGCCACAGCCTCTCTTTCCGTCACGTTGATCGGTGGCGTACAATACCAGATTCATCAAATTGTCCTCCTCTCCAGGCTACGTCTCTTATTCATGCAGTCTCTCCGTTAGCTTTATCAGCTTCTCTCTCGCTACCTTTTTGCTGGATGCGCCTTTTTTTGAAACCCGCTTTAATCTGATAGCAGCCATAATTGTTAAGCCATCTGATGAAAACAAATCCCTGATTGCACAATTACTCGAGCATTGCCTATTAACTATATCCTTGTTTTTTTTTTCTCCCCCTCTAATGAAAACATTTAAATTTGAATAGGCCAGCGAGCTATCTGGCATAATAGCCCACCCACCCCCACGTCGCTAATTTCTCCAGTATCAGACGTTTGCTGTATTTTGGGGGAAGATAGGTGACGGTTTATTCAGCAGAGAGCTGTAGATGTTTATCTGCCTAATTGAACCGTCGTTAGCAGCTATGAGTGGAGGCGTGACACGTGTCACCGAGGCTCCCAGCAGCTCCGGGATGTGAAGCTGCCACTCCGAGTGGGAACGGACCCCATAAGCACAGAGGGGGGGCCTTTGAAATCCTGCAGTTCTCGGTTTTTGGACACAGCTGGGGAATGTAGACTTGCCCTTACCTCCAGGAGACGTGAAGAACACGTGTGTGAAATAAATGTCTGCATTTATGAGTCTGTCATATACCGAGGAATTGCAGTTTTTATTTATTAAAGGATGACAAGAGACGTAATCACTGCCTTTGTATTACCTAGCTATTTCTGTTTGTTTGTTTTGTTTGCCTTCGTTTTTGAGTTTGTTTGCTGCAGCCTCGCCACGCTTTTCCGAGATAGCGTTTCCCTATTTTGAAGAACATTACGACGTGAAATAATCGCCTTAATCCACAGCATCTGACTAATTTTCCAGAGCCAAGAGCAGAACCTGGCAGAGCTCCAGAATGCAGTCTGTACCACTCTACCTGCTTCCCAACACGTTCCTCCTTTCATACCACTATGACTTTTCAAAACCAATTCCTTTTGAAACTAATAGTTTGTAATACCTGCAAAAGTGGGTGTGTGGCTTTGCGCCTTTTGTATTCTTTCAAGTGAGTAGATAATTGGTTTATGTTTCAGACGTGAATAAAAATTAGTCTGAAACGCACATGCTTACGAATGAGTGATGCTTCAGATGACTCGCCTATGGCGCAGTGTTACCGCATGTCTAAAGGGTTATTGGTTTGCACTTGGCCATCAGTTCCACACATGTACAGTTTGCCTGTTCTCTCCGTGTTCCTGCACCAATGTCCTCCCACACTGCAAAGATGACTTGTGGTCCAGGTGAATCAGTGAATAAGCTTTAGATCTTCAAACCAGGCTCTAGACTTGGGTCCACAATTTCAGGCCGGACCTGCTTGCACATGACTATTGGCATTTAAATCCAGTTTGTGCCTGAAAAAAGCTTGAGCAAAACCACGAAAGTGTGTTTGTTCCTAAAACACTTGAACAGTAATCTTTTTATTCATTGTAAGACGCCGTTAGTAACTTAAATGCGAAAATGTGGAAAAACTTGCAATTTTGAAATACATCATAAAATAGCGTGATTTTCAAAGCAGGCAATTGGAAAATTATTGTAATGCATTTTGTATATGAGGGTTATAATGAAAGACTTAGTTCTGTTTAGAAATCGCTTGTTGCTATTATGGAAATATCGCTGCTTGGTTTCATTGTCTGTTTTTACCAGCTGATTGATGGTCAGTGATTACTGCACCGTGACTAAAGATGTTATTGTATTTCACGCTGATAGATCAATACTTTATCAGTATGACGGAGAACTTGGTTCCTTGTTGAACCTGAATCAAGAGGATGTGTCATGTGTTGTAAGTTTATGTGAAACACATGCTGCGAAGAATTTTTCATGATGATAAATTTCCACTGCTTTCACATAGACTGCCTTACTTTGTTCAGCTTTATTGACTGGTAGTACAAATTTGTTCATAAATTATTTGTGAGCATGTGGATCTTCATTGGTTGTACAGCGGTGTTCCAAACTAAACTCCAGTCTGAAGGGTTCCGAGGACTCTGCTGACACAGTTATCTGGATGTGGCAGATGTATGCCCGTTTTAGATCATCTGAGAATTATTCTTGTGCATTTCCTGTTCATACAGTTCCCAAGCACAGGACTTGCAGAATGTTAGCGATCATACCTGCGATCGTAGACACAGTTCCTCTTTAAGCTATTACAATACACCGTCTGTTGTCATGGATTTCTGTCCCGTACATTTGCCAGGGTAATAATAATTTATTTTGCGCATGCTGCAGATGTGTTACAACATATTGTATCATATTTGGTAAGTGTACCGTGTGAGGAGGTTCAGGTATCTTGAAGCTGTACATTCCCCGACAATGTAAAGTCTCTGGAGTGTGATGAATTTTTCCTTCGGAGCCTTGTGCTAACAAGCACTTTGTGATTTATTAATCATCTGTTGTGTTTTAATCATTCGCTTTCTTTGTGACAACACCCTCACTTATGGCCATAGCCCAGTCGCGGGACCCCTGCTACACAAGCCAAACCGGACCCAGGGAGAGACCTTGCAGCTGCAGTTCCACTAAACGGGGCCCATTAGCTCCCTGGAGATACTCTCTGGTTCTGGCCCTGCCTTGCATTAACCTGCCTCTCTCGTAGGCCCTCTCAGAGTCACACGTCTCATAGTTTCTCTTATCATCGCTGTCAGCCAATGGCGTCGGTTGTCATGATCGCCAAGAGACTATATGTCTGACGGAGGAACAAAGTCGAAACTCCAATGTGCCAAGTGCTAGTCCCCGGTAAATAAAAGCAGACGTCTTTTTGATGTTATATGTGCGTGCTTCCACAGCGGTGCGATCCCAACTGAAAGTATTTTGCGCGGTAACATAACAAGGAAGGCCAATCAAAACAATAACTGCGTTTCCCTTTGACGAAGCCCTGGGCTTCCAATTGTCAGAATATGTAAGCTGACTCATTCGCACAAGAAGGGCAACCATCCCTTGTAGCTCCGGGACAAGTCGAAAATATAAATAATAAAATTGTTTTGTTTTTTTTGGTCATGTTTATGTTCTCTGTCCTGTAAACAAATTTAAAAATTCTGATTAATAATTTGGCTATTTTTATTTTTAAGATCCATTTGCAGTGTGATTATAATTCTGTGATAAACGTTATGATCACATAGTTGAATTTAGCTTCATTTAAATTTCGGGTGGAAAAAAACACCTCCGTTCTGCAGTTACACTTTTCTTCCTTTTGGGTACTGTGGTGGGTCTGCACTTCAGCACCGTTTAATGAATATTCATGTCTTTCTGACTGAAGGTATTGATGGATCTAGGTTGGCTACATAATTGCATTCACAGTGTAAAATACTTAGGTTAATTTTATATTATTAAATGCAGAACAAGCACAGCTGTTAGTGGCATAGACATTAATCTGTAATAGAAAGTATTAGCTGATATTAATTGCCAAGAAACATTTACTGCAGGAACAGCTCCTTGAAAAATGTGTTCGGAAAACAACTATGGGTACTAAAAAGGAATGGCAGAACGAATGTATACCTATAGGAACTTTAGAAACCAATAAATCACAGTCAGTTACAAACTTGTTTGTTGTATTTCCTGAAAACTTAAGTTAATGCAAAATCCTCTGTGATTTACATGTGCACATACAATGTTTTAAGTATCAAGCTCATTATTCATCCATACATAAATCCAACTTCTAAGCTCTTATCCTGATCTGGGAGACATGGGGCCTGCAGTCTACCCCAGGAAACTTTGGGCATAAAGTTGCACCCAGCGAGGTATAATATGTAATATTGTGGAGTAAAAAATTAAAAATAACCCAAACAAAAAGAGCAACATATTTCTCAGTATGAAGCCTAGTTTTTCAGCACTGCTGAAAAATGTGAATAATTTGTACGGAAACTGCACGCATAAACACTCTTCAAAGTGTGAGGTGCAGGCTAGTCTCTACTACTGTTGCTGTCCAAGGTATGGAAATTTGAAATAAGTAACTTCTCTTGTTATTCTTTTCACCAATCCAGCTGCATACTTCATTAATGAAACCTTAACGCCTTAAAGGTTTTGCAGAAGTAATTGCATACAGTTTTTAATTAGTGCTACGGGAAAGGCAAACTGAAAGCGATGTCATGCGGAGATGTAATAGGTGTTCATCTGCACTTGAAATGTTTCAGTAATCTCTGGCATGATCTTCAGCAGTGTTCTCTGTGTCCATGTAGTTATTTAAGTAGGATTTTCAAGAAGGCCATGCCATTTTATTCTGGGGGAAATCATTTGGTGGTTATTTATTTATTTATTTAATTCTGTCCTGATGCATTTCTCTTTGGAGTTCCGGAAGTCTCTCCACTTTGAAGACTATGGGACAGCTAAGCCTCATAAGTATTTCCTGTTATGGCATTAATATAAATTGAGGAAACCAAAGCAGATTTATTGACCACAGAGCATAGAGAGTCTCCGTTATCTCGAGTGCGGCTTAGATTTAACGCTTCTGAACATATGGAAAATATTTGTTCACTCACCTTCATAGTAGAATCCGAGACATTTCGTGATTGATCCAGATGTAAATAAAAGCAAGTACATGTGCAGTTTTCGGCATGGCAAATGTATTTGTTGTACACACACTGATTCCATTCAGATGGTGGTGTTTACACTGATAATGAGTAGTATTTTATTGCTACGGTGCTATGCTAATATGTCTGGGCAGAATAATAAATGAATAAATCTGAAGAGCGGTCTTTGCAGTTTATTTTTACTAAGGCATATATTAATATGTGATAGGGCATAAGATATTATAATTCAGTATTAACTCCTGGTATTTTCCAAATTCACCTTTCAACATATTTAACCAGAAAAAAAAAAAAAAGTTATGTGCTAAATCATAAAGTCTGTCACATCTCCAACAGCCGTTTCCCCGTCTGCTTTGGTGGTGACGTTTCTTTGTGCCTTTTACCTCATTCTGACACTAAGATTTGCCAAGTTATAATCAGCTCCTATTTTAATAGAATATAGCTATAATTTCATCAAAGCTCGTCATATGTCTGATACTAGTGTAAATGACCAGAGACAGAAAGTGAGAAGCAAACAGTATGTGTGTCACACAAACCAAATTTCTCCCATTCTGTAGTGAGGGGAATAGTTTCTTCATTTACATTCAGGAATTGATTTTATTGATCTAAATAATAATGCTAAATGATGTGTCACATTAATGAATAGAACCCGTGATGCGTATATGGGATTTAGAAAACGGCAGTTGGCAGTAACTCCAGTGGACAAAAATTGATTAGACAGTAGGTGTTCTTTGAATAGCCCTTGTGTGTTTTCTGAGGTTGGCATTTTGACAGGATGTTGACCTCAGCCATTGCAGAGCCTTCAAATCACAATAAACAGTGGCAGATTTATCAGTCCTATTCAAATTGAAAATAAATATATATTTGGCAATCATATATTAGCCAAGAATTATTTACCTCTGGATTTGGCCAGATGTAGCCAAAAGAAATTCTTGCCTGTCCATCCCTTATCCCAAAATATAATTTGCTGCAGGAAATTAGATTGTAATTACTATTGTAAGTTTTCTTTCTATCGAAAGGAAATTCATTAATATACTTTACTGACCGCTATAATGTGTTTGCTACTGATTTTGTATTGCACTGTATTCAGCAAGTCCCCACAACCTTGGCTAGGATAAGTGGTTGGATGATGGGTAGATAGGTGTTTCCATAAAGTATAATGACCGTTTTTAGCAACAATTCAGATTAAAGATTATTTTAAATAAATGTAGTAGTTACATCAGCAGAATTATTGTTGTGAGGAAAATTCCCTAATGATTTTAACTGACTCAAAAGGATATGTAGTGAATCGGGGTATACTTGCGTATACAAAAATGAATATACTAATGAGGCACAGAGAAAAGCAGAGGGTTTGTAGAGTTTAAGCCATACTATCTCTTTGTTGGGTGTGCTGTGCAGTTATTTTTGAAGAACGGCGAGCATCACATGCAAGGTGAGGGATGAGATTTTAAGTGGTACAGTTTACTACAGTTGCTCTCCATACCAGCAGACATTAGACACTGCAGTGTATTATGTACTGTATGTTGGTATTTCTTATCTGTAATGCACTTAACTTGATTTACGCAAACAGCCATCCTAAATTTGTCAGGACTCTAATAAAAGCATTGTGTGCTCGCTGGCTTCCAACTAGGTGTCCATAGCACAAACACTTCGTCCTCTGAGTTCATGTTCCCTCAAGGTGCAGATGACATACTTTGTATCGTGTCAGTTAGCCCTAGTTTTTGTTTACTTCTGCCGATGCATTCAAAACCCCAATCACCGTCGCTCCGGCTCGGCTCGAAAATTGCATTCGAAACAACAGATTACGCTTTACGCTGAGCGTTTGCGATCTCGCCGGACCTTGAGAAATAGTGGTGGTCAATGCTAATGAGGGACTCAGCGAGAGGCTTGCTGCCCCGAAATAGAGGCACTCTTGTCTGGATATTCACACACACATGGTCCCCATAGACGGTGTCTGTGCCTAGTGATGTGGATTGTCCAGCATGTGAAGAATATATTCAAGGGCATTTGGACAAATATTATATCCACTGGCCATACACTAAACAAACTTTTTTGAACACTGGTATTGCCAGGATATGTTGCAGGGGCGCAGCCCTAGATGTGCTGGAACTGTACAGGTGACCAAAATGTTGGTCAGATCTCTGGGGATGGTGCTGTTGTACCCTTGAGCAGTGAACTCACTTTTCATTGCCTTTTTTTTTTTTTTTTTTTTTTTTTTTTTTAAACGCCAACATTATGAATGGGAAGAGTACCGTGTAAGTTATGTCTGAGACACACTGGATAAAATAATTTTCCAAGCATATTTTTCTTTGTTTAACCAAGATTCGAAATGGGATTACTAGCAACACTGTGTGTTTTGTTAACCTGCTGGCTGTCATCACATCACCTGTCCTGGGATAATTCTTGGATAGCTAACAAGTTATTCATTATCCCTGTGAAGATCTAGCATATGATTTAACAGTACGATCTGCTGTTACTTCCTCAAAATATACTTTGCTGATAGTGATACACAGCTCCTTCTTCTTATATCACATCTGTCACTTCCAGTGAATATGTTGGGTGCTGAAATAACACCTTTTGCTGCTTTAATACTAGCGTGCATGTGTACACACACACAAAATTTGATATATTATATATACACGCACATTTACGCAGTATATAAATATGTGTGTGTATGTATGTGTATACACACACACACACGCGCACAAATTGCATACAGTTTTGTACATGTACAATGTGTGTATGAAGTTTTCCAGGTGTAAGCATATACAATTGCGTACAACAGAATACTGTACAGCACCGCAGTGAGCAACATGAATGCAGTTTGGGTGCAGCTTATATTCAGATATTTACAAATTGTTTACAGTGATCTGAACAAGGCAGTGACCAAACATGGTACTGTTTAGTCTGGATTGTTGGAGACTCTGGTCTGTGTGTACTGTAAACATTCCAGCGCGATGTTTTTTCCCCTTCTGCCTCGTCCCTGGTCCGCGAACTCCACAGGCCTCCTCCGTTAACCAGTCTTCCACGTCTTCACGTCATTCTGTCTGTGGTTTGTATTTTTATGTCTTTGTCCAAGTGAGCCTTTTAACGCAGCGCATTGCGGGTTAAGTCAGCACTCAAACAAGCGAAAAGTTTTATGAAAAACGGAAATGGCCAGCGCAACAATAGTCCAGGGATGTTTTCTCATCCCACATGGCACTCCAGTGAACAGTATGAATTACCAAGGCCTTTTATTTAAGAATGAAGCCCTTCATTCAGTATTGTTGTGTGGATTTCTGAAGTGAAACCACCCAGTCACCACAGCCGATGTGTACTGATATGTATCGGTACTAGAACTACAATCCTGAATTAAGCCAATGATCTGAAACTGGATGCATTTGTTTCCCTCTGCATTAACCGTCTTTCAGTGTGGTTTTATTTAATGGTTTATTAGTTCTGGTTAATAACATTCAGTTAGGCAATGTGGTCTGAATTGAAGTTAATTTTCAAGCCATTTTACAACAGCTGCCTGAGTATTATTTCATATTATAGCTAAAACTTTGATGTACATGTCCTCGCAGTAAAAGGTTGGTGCATTCGAATGCGTGCTGCTTGCATCATTTACTAACTCCCATTAGCAAAGGCTGAAAATCATGCACCTCCGCATCAAAGCGTAGGACTTTTACACAGAGTAGCATGTGTATTTGTACACAAACCTTTTTTCTTCACCCCTGAAGCTCCCTATATTTAGTACATATATGTAATTACTATAATAAATCTTGTTTTTCAGACAGGCAGATTAAGAGCAGACACCACTGTCTAACATTTTAGACAGTGTGGTTATTTGTCTGATGTAATCTTCTGTAAAAAATAAAAAAAGAAGGAAAAGCTACGCATCCAAGGCTTTATTTCAGTTCTTTTGCTTCATCCATTACAGATGTTTTGAGTGGCACAATTAACTTTAAGGACAACATTCATAGCTTTAAATCTACAGTGACATCAGTGTTTTTCCCCACGCTGACAAGATATAGATTGGTCTTTTGTTAGGCAGGCAATTCACATTGCAATTGTGTGACCCTGTCATGGACATGGGACAGATGTGCTTATTGATCTGAACGGTTCAGTATCTTTCCAGAGATCTTTAACACTGCCGTGATGTTGGCCATGGAGAATAGAAGGAAGTTTTATTCATTGAGACCCACAAATTGCCTTGGGATGCCTCCCTTTGAAAGACACACTGTTTTGTCATATATATATTTTTTTTTTAAGATGTCCTCTGCAGTCTGGCCTGACATCTATTGTGTCTTTTCATGAATTTCTGACCCTTGGAAATATGTTTTCAGATATCTTTGTTGTTGTGGTTGTTCTGCACGGATTGACTTGTCTGGGCCTCTCGTTCCTTCCTTTGCCGTTTCGGAATTTGAACCTTCCCCCCCACCCCCACCCCTGAAACACACACACACACACACACACGCACAGAGTTTGATGCACATTTACAACGCTGAAAACTAGTATGTATATTTGCCATGGCAACTTTCTGCTGTTTGATCAACGTGCATCCCTGCGAATGTACGGCCTGAGCAGCTGGACATTTCTGCCGTCAACTCGATTATTTCCTACAGCCCCTATGGAGACGGTCCCTCGAGGTTCCCGAGCAAGAAGCAGTCCAAGCATAGGCGGAGGGGGGGGGGCAATCTGCAAGAGATCCTAGCGGCCAAGCTCCAAGTTCCCACATGTTGGCCAGCCCTTGTGACACATGTAGAGCATCCCCTGCAGCCTTTGAAGATGCAGACATATGTACCACACATGACCTGTCGAAAACTGCAGAATTGTCTAGCTGGTCATTGATCTTCAGTTAACACTGATATTGCAACACTAGATCATCTTTTTCAAAGACAATATTCTATTTTTAATCAAGTGACAGATAACATCAGTAAGCATTTTCTGTTGTGTGCCACTATTGTATTTTAATTCCACTGATAATGAAATTCCAATGCATTATTTGTAAATTGAGAAGATTCTGACGTACCTGCATGGTGCTGTATATAAATGTTACTGTATGTATAAGCCTCACACTACTTGGAAAGTGCTTCCATCTGCTCTCCAGCTTCCCATATCTATTTCTAGGGCAGCAGGCTGAAATTGGGCTTGTGATCAGGTTGTACATGAACAATCCCTTGTGGGAACCTTGCTGCTAGAGGAAAAAAATACATGAAAACCCAAAAATGTGGGGTGAGAGAGTAGAGCTGAAAAAGCTAATCGAAAAGTCTTGGTTAGAGATGAATTTCAAGCAGTCGTCTTTGCTAAGTGCTGACATTTCCAATGCGAATAACTTAATTTGACTGATAGGATGGCAAGCCACGTCTTTGACTTGCACTTTCATGAGTGCAGCTACCGCAGGCTAATTAGGACACGGATCATGGGCCACGGCTGCCTCAGAGCGGTACCTGTCTGTGCTGCTATATCAGCGTTCTTCAGGAGACGTCCGGTAAACATCCCACGGCTGCCTCTCCTACGTGCGCGCGCCCGTGTGGGCCATACTGCCTCCCAGCAGGTCGAGTGTGCCACGCGGTCTCACGTCGCGGCATTCGGCTGCTGTCGCCTTTGAAGGAACTGGAGGGTTTCTCTCTTCCTCGCATGCCAGATAAGGCCAGGAACCTCAGAGGATTACACTGGCTAAGCCCTTATCGGGTTGGGAAATTCACTGCCAGCTCCGAAGTGGTAGGAGGACAAATCAAGAGGAAATATTATTAGTTTATTTGTTCCTCTTCTCATGTAAAGGCGCTGCGCCATTGATGGAACGTTCCTTTTTTTTTTAGTTTATCGGGGTTTTTATTTTGCATGCTCACATTTACAAGGCTTCTTCAAGTTGGAGGTTATGTGTAGGGTCGATGGAGACTTGGCATCTAGAAAAAGAAGTTTTAAGGAGCCTCGTGTTCCCTGTAACGACATTAAATATCCATAGGAGGTTATTTCTATGGTGAGATAATGGGGTCCTGAGAGGAACGATTCTCAGTACTCAGCATTAAGAGAGAAACTGCTTATTCCAGATCATTTATCTCTTAGGTGTAAATTATATCCCTCAGTCACACTTATACGGGGTGCTTGAACCTGTCAGTATCTTTAATAGTTATAAAACTGATGGGGAAGACCATTACATATCAATGATTAACAAATGATTAGTACAAATGCAAACTTTTCACTTGAGTCATGAGTGGCATTTATTGGCATTTCTTATTACACTGATTAGAATTTTTTTTCTCCGGGCTACCTTTGGGTGAATTATTACCTAATGAAAAGTTATTGATCTTGACCAATTCCAGTGTTTATTACAATGGCACCAGCTGTGCTTTTCACAGATGGCTTCCATCATGCTGTACATTCTGGTTTTATAAATGCATGCTAACAGAAGAAACAAATGGAAACAAACTAAGGTAGATGATTCTCTAACAGATCTTAGTCGCTGGCATTTTCTGTTCCATAGTGCTCGCAAGGATATATAAATTACTAATATTTTGAGCCTTAAAGTCCCCTTTGAAAAAGCAGCTTCTCAACATTCAACTCTATATTCAAGAGGGTCTATGCAAATCAACGGTCAATAGAATGCAGGATTTACTCTTTGGGTGCTTTTACATGGATTAAGAGGCAATGGAAGAAACCTTCATTTCACATCTCCTGAAAGGGATAGGAAGTCCAGCAAAGGGGAACTCAGACCTTTCTTGGCTGCAGGAACTCTAAGCTTCCTCGATGTGTGCGCTTTCCTCAGCAGAGATTGGTTGTAAGTGGCTTATGCGAATTGCAAATGCTGCATCGAAGCGCAAATATCCAGAGTGTGTGCGTGTGTGTGTGTGTGTGTGTGTGTGTGTATGTATATCACTCGACAGCAGTTACTGAGGATGAGGGCACGTTAGCTGAACAGTCGGTGATAGCGAAATTATTCACATTGCATGGATATGTGCACTATTTATTTTACTCGTGCTCCATGCTAGCTTATGTAGCAGTTAGCATCCTAGCATAAACTCTTGAAACACAGTACCTTGTAAAATTTAAAGTGAAATGTGAATATGTTTTCGTTCTGTGATGTACTCCTTTTATTAAAAGGAGATATCCATATGAATAAGGCACATTAAGTATTGATGGTGAGGTTACATACACGGTTGAAATGAACTTCCTGCAGTTGTTAGACTTTTTTGTTCTGTGATGAGAAACCGTTCTTATTAAACAGGAGATTCTGTTAAAAAGAGTATTTATTCTGTAAAGACTTCTTTCAGATTTCATTGGAATTAATTTCTGTATGTTTTAATAACGCTGAATAGTTTGTTCTTTAAAAATATTTAGCTATCCGTTAAATGAAGTACAGGATTTGTGTGATACTGCCCTGATGTGTTCAGTAAATTTCAGACATTTATAACTGGTATTTTTACCTTCCTCACAGTGCACCTTTTTGGCTTAATGAGTGTTTGCACTCTACTGGTTTTAAAAATAAATAAATAAATAAAGATGCCATTTACCAAGCACTAATTCACTCAGTTCAGTGTAAAACAAAGATATATTTCTTCAGTGTTAAGGGCATGTGTCCTGTCACCTTGACAACTGTTCTAATTACCTTGGTCTGGCCAATCAATAGCTGATGTGTTTTTTTCCCTTCCTGCACAAATGTGGCTCTTCAGCCATGTAGCCTTCACTTAGCCTTTTGATTATTTTCAGCTGAAGAGATTGGGCCCTAGCGCTTGCTCTTCTTGGCCGCAGACCAAGGGCTCCCTCTAATATAATCCTCTTCATCGATCAGATTTTGTTGACTTACATAGCTTCCCCCCTCCCCCCCCCAAGCAATTAGGAACTTACCTTGCTCCTACCGAGCAAAGCTTTTAAAGTGCTTGGTCTTTCTTGGGCCCCATATAGGCTGTTCGGGCCGAATAGCTACTTTCCTAATTTGGAAATGATTACGATACCGCGATCACACGGACTGTAAGTGGCCGTCAGTTAAACTAAGAGTAAAAGCAGATGTGTTAATCCTGACCTGGAACAATAATTATGAGATCAGTCAGTTGGTTGGGTTGGAGGTTAACAAATAGCATGAATATGATCTTTAAATCCTGTTAACACATTATTGCCACATTTTATTTTATAGTTTTGGCCAAGAACAACTTTTTATTATGATTTTTAGTCCCCTGCTGCTTTGTCTGGTGATTATGTTCCACATTCAGAATATATCTGATAAAGACAGGTCTACAAAAAAGACTTTTTATAAACAATCAATTATACATAAATATAGACAAAATAAAATCATCATAATGATAAATCTAAAATTGTGTAATGTTTAACCAAAGCATATTTGGTGCTGCATTGAAAGCTCGATTATAAATTAATATCAGTGTTTCATTGACTTTTCTCCTGCAGTGTTCACTTATGATGTTTACATTTAGTGTTATATTCCATCCTCTAGTTCAGCATAAGAATGGCTTTCTAACACCTGATTAGCATGCTGAATTACATTTTGCATTTATATAGCTGTATATGAATTTATTCACTATTTGCTCTTTGTCTGTGTGTGGGTCTGTTCTCTGCTAAATTCTGATTTGCAATAAATAATGTAAAGGCTGCTTTTGTATTATTTGTTGTGATGTTGATTGCATAGTGTTCAAAAAGTCTGCTGGAAGTCGGGAAGACATGATCAGATACAAAGTGTAATGATATGGTTGCATAAGTATCTCCTTTTGAAAGGAAAATTGCATTTGTTTAGTGAAATCTGTATACTTTTGACAAAAGCACAATACTACAGTTCTACCACCCACGACTGTAATTAACACTCATTTTAGCATACGTTATTTCTACGCTTTGGGTAATTTATTCAATTTTCAGATTACATGCACAGAGTTCAGTCATATCATTTCAATTCACAGTCAGGTTGAAAAACTAAAAACACATTTGTGTTCTGCTATCACAGCTTTGGTGAAAATTTGACAATTCGTTTATAGGGTTATAATGAGACGTATATCTTCAGATGACTAACCTCCTATTGGTTAAATAGCCTTCTGTTAACTTAAACTCAAAGCGACAGGTATTTTAGGAACTGTAGCGACTTGGATTGATAACTGGTTAACGGATAGGAAGCAGCGAGTAGTTATAAGAGGCTCGATGTCACAGTGGGCCTGCGTTCATAGTGGGGTACCGCAGGGTTCAATTTTAGGACCACTTTTGTTCCTAATTTACATAAATGATATAGACACCAATATATACAGTAAACTGGTGAAATTTGCAGATGACACCAAGGTGGGTGGTGTAGCAGATACTGAACTAGCGGCTCAGCAGCTACAGCGGGATCTTAATTTAATTAGTGACTGGGCTGACACCTGGCAGATGAAATTTAACATAGACAAATGTAAGGTACTCCATGTAGGGAGCAGAAATATAAAGTACAGGTATTTTATGGGACCTACTGAAATAAAGGTAGCTGATTATGAGAAAGACCTTGGTGTGTATGTTGATGCTTCCATGTCTCATTCTCGCCAGTGTGGGGAAGCAATAAAAAAGGCCAATAGGATGTTGGGGTACATCTCCAGGTGTGTGGAGTTTAAGTCAAGGGAGGTAATGCTAAGATTATACAATTCCTTGGTGAGACCTCACCTAGAATATTGTGTACAGGTTTGGTCACCATATCTTAAAAAGGACATAGCGGCCTTAGAAAAGGTGCAGCGTAGGGCCACAAGAATGATTCCTGGTCTTAGAGGAATGTCATACGAGGAAAGGTTATTTGAGCTAAATCTGTTCAGCCTCAAGCAAAGGAGACTGAGGGGGGACATGATCCAGGTCTATAAGATTCTAACAGGTTTGGATGCTGTTCAACCGAATAGTTACTTCAGCATTAGTTCAAATACAAGAACTCGTGGCCATAGGTGGAAATTAGCGGGAGAACATTTCAAACTGGATTTAAGGAAGCACTTCTTTACACAGCGTGTAGTCAGAGTATGGAATAGTCTTCCTGATAACGTAGTGCAAGCTGAATCCTTGGGTTCCTTTAAATCAGAGCTAGATAAGATTTTAACAACTCTGAGCTATTAGTTAAGTTCTCCCCAAGCGAGCTCGATGGGCCGAATGGCCTCCTCTCGTTTGTATAGTTCTTATGTTCTTATGTTCTTATGTTCTTATTCTTGTATCAGCCAGGAGTCATTGTTTTCAAATCTGTGGTAGACGTTTTCATCTGGGATTGTCACATTATAGTAGCCTTGAGATGTTTTTTTAAAAAGTAGTTATGAATCATCAATTAACTGCTTTGTATGAATTATTCTTTTTTTTTTTTTTTTTTTTTGAGAACTAAGCATTACAGTATATTTTATTTGTTACATCCCAGCATGGAGCACTGGGTGCAGCTGATTAGCGGTGAGTTGTTACAGCATTGTATACAAGCATATACAATTGTTTACATGCTGTTTACAATAATTAGGGGATTTAAAGAAGCCGTTAAGAGTGAGAGGCATGGTCCTTTAGGAGCTCTTAGACTTTACGAGGGAAGTATAGATCAAATTAACTGTCCGTTTCTTCGCTGGAGGTATCACTTCTGGCTTTGTTGTTCAGTCTCTGTTATTTTAGTCCCTCGACCAAGACCAAGTATGATTCATTGGCTTGTATGGTTGCGAGCACATTTTTCAGTATGGTGATATTCATTAGACAGACGATTGTACTGCAGTGACAGACTGCCTGTTTGAATGTCTGTGACAGAACAGTTACAAGCAAGACTGGAGGTAGGTTACACAGCAGCCACCCAAGATGATTTCTGCAATCACAGCCTGAAGCTTCTGGTCTGTGGGCCACAACTCTCACTGTGGTTGTCTCCTTGAAAGATGTATTCATATGAAGAAACTTCACAAGTCTTGCTGATATTTTTACCATTATGTATTCTTGGTCATAATAAAACCGTATTTCAGTACAATGTAGATACAATATGTCTGACAGAACCCTTAGTCTGTGTCTAGGTTCGTGCGGACAAATCATTTTTTCAAATTAGGGACCGGTTCATTCAGCCGGACACATTACTAAATCCACCTCTGATGTGTATGAATTTTATTGTGTCCAAAATATGGATTTGAGGATGTTTGGGATGAATAAGTCAAAAAATTCATTAATTTGACAGTCCGCATTCAGTGTCATGTCAAAAGCAGATACTGTAGTTGTGCAGTATCAGATTCCACACAAAATTCTGAAATGCTGGTCCACATGACATAATTATCAAAGGATTGAAAATTTACCAGTTAAATTTTCTGAGTATCACTATAAAGTGTGCAGAATAGAATAATAGCTTGTAAAGACAATAATAAACGTTTAAATATTCTCACTTAAAAGAAGGCAAAAACTAGTCACTGATTTAGTATGAAACAGGGAGTATCTTAGACAATGTCCATTTAGTTAGTTGAAATATATAGATTGTTTATGGAACACATTGCCATTGTATGAAGCCAAAATATCTATCCACGACTGTCTTAGAATCACATCCCTTAGCGTACATTTTCTAGCCACCATCTTAAAGTTTTTGACATTTAAAAAGTTTCCAATTCATAATTGCTACTAATTCTCATTTGTTGTTTCTTTAATCACCAAAACATTAGCAGCCGTAAGGTGCGCTTTACCTTTTTAAGAAATGTTGACAGGCCATTTGTCAAAAGTAATATTGTAATGGAACTATTATTTAATGAAACATGGAATTCATATAAATCATTGTATTTGTTGCATATGCAGCACCGTGATAAAGTATTTGCCACCTTTCTGATGTTCTGCATGTTCACGTCGTTCAAGAGAAAGGGAACCTGAGTGCAAGAATGATTGTCATTTATTTTGTAGCGTTATGCTACACCCAGCCCTCCTGTATGATAAAGTAATTGTCCCCATGCACCCAATAATTAGTTGTGCCACCTTTAGCTGCAGTGACTGCAACCTGACATTTCCTGTAGATATTGATCAGTCACTGACGGTGTCACGGAGGAATTCTCGCCTGCCCTTCCACGCAAAACTGCTTTGATTCTGGGAATTTGTTGATTTATGAGCATGAAATGCTCATTTCGGTTCTTGCCGCAACCTTAAATGGGTTTAACTCTGGATTAGGTCACTTTAGAGGTGCAGTATTTGTTCTTCAGCAATTCTGATGTACACATGCGATCATTTCGTTGTCTTGCTGTGTGATCCATTTGCATTTTAACTTAGAGATAAATGGTCCGACGGTCGTTTGTAGATTTGGTGGAGAGCAGAATTTGTGATATTAAATCATCTCAGTCCTGATGCAGAAAAGTATCCCCAAACCGTGGTACCACCATTACGCTTGATTATTGCGGCAAGGGCGTGCATCTGGGTTTTTCCAGATAAAATACAGCCCATACTTTGTAAAAATGTCCACCTTCTATAGTACAGTGTTTCAAAGCGCTAGTTATACAGCCATTTACTGGGGAATTTGTGTTAGGCATTCACGATATTGTGAACAATAATCCTTTATTTGTTTTGAATTCATTAGCGAGAACAAAATAGCTTTTTATCACCTGAATGTACCTTAACTAACCCTTTTTTGACTGTCTAACAAGCAAGGTTGGCGTCGTCGGGAAGTGACAGGTGACATAGGTGTACTTCCTGTTTCCTGTGAAGAGACACCTAGTAGCACATTTTTATGTGTAGAGAGATGTGCCATCTTCTGTGTGTCATGCTGTGTTAATGAAGTGCATTAAAAGTCAAGGCAGTGTGAATTACTGAAGCAGGGGAAAGAATAGCTTGATTTTACTGAGGCATTTGAGAACAATATCACTTCTCTCTAACGAGGTTCATACCCCCCTTTAAATGTGCCCTCATAGTTTAGCTTTTTTGAAGAAAGTTTCAACATCTGTTTCTGTATAGGTGGGATTAGCAGACTGTTTCTTGTTACTCAGGCAACATTTTCCATCCACCAACCCCCCCCCCCCCCCCCTCCCTGGCATTCTTAACAAAAAATGGCAGCAATATCTCAACCTGTCTGCTCTGAGCGGACTTGTACCTCCACCCTCATGCGTCCAACGAGTCTCCATAATAAGCCACGATTGTAACTGCAGCCAAATGAGGAAATGAGAGTCAAATATTTCTGGGGATGTTTGTGCAGGTATTAATTATATGCAAACTGAACAAAAGTGTGTGGTTTTGTCCATCCCAGTTCCACAAACTGGAATGAAACGGCTTCCTTTCCATCAAAGTCACAAAGTCTGCACTTGAAAATATCCCCAAGTACTAACAATGTCTGCTCTGTACCTATTTGTCTAAAACTGAGTTTTTAAAAAAATCTGCAAGCATTTGCATATACATAAAACTTTCTTAAATTTCCTTTGGGTTAGCATATGTTGCTTTTACACAGCGTGAGTCTGAGGCTAGGTTATGCACTGAATTATGTGGACTAGAACTGGCATTTGGAGTCTCTTGGCTCCGAAAGTTGTCTGTTTTAAATCCTAAGTACATTCCTCGCTGTTTTTTTTTTTTCTTCTTTCCCCCCTCTCGGCCCAGTCTGTAACTTTATCCAGCACGTTTTTTTTTTTTTTTTTTTTTTTCCTTCCCAAACACTACGGGAGAGAGCACAAGCCGCAGACCCGAAGAGCTGCGAGAGCATGTCGCACAGCAAACATTAGTGAGATTCTGCGCTAATTATGTAAACTCCCCCTGTATTTAGTGGATGGCCACCTTTAACCTCCCTGATAGGGTTAACATTCCTGGGTTGGCGCTTTCACGCCTTTTTTGCTGGTGTGCGGCTAATGTGCCACAGGCCATCGTGACTGCGCTTCTCCAGCATGCGCTTCTCCAGCAGCAGTGCAAATTAAAGTTTCAGATCCTCCTTTCCCCGTCCGTTCGGTCTGAACGCGCAAGGTTAGCAGACCGCTGCATGATAGATGCGATCGGCCAATAGTGCTGCAGGTTAGGTATCCGCACAGGGCTGGGACGGATGTCACGCTAATGGCACCACTGATTATTTATTTATAGAGATTATTGCTAAATTGCTGATTACATATATTTGTAGTATCTCATTCCTTTACACATTAATTTCCAGGATGAAGGATACGCTGTGTCCTAAGTAAATCGATTCCTGTAAAAATGCCATCAGATGTGAATATGATAGCTCTCATTTTATGGCATATAAGCGAGGAAAATGCGCCGTGTACATTTATATTATAATTTAATTAATTAGGTACTGATGCAGCCATAGTGTGTATCTGTATGCTCTACATGCAATTGCTATTCATCCTGGTTGTTTTGTTTTGTTTAAAATTAAATGCCTTCCTTTTTGGAGCACATACTAATGAGATCCACAGATCTATTTTCAATAATCACTTATTCAACACACACACACAGCAGAAATTTATCATATGAATAGAATATAAATTCTTTTATTTGTGAAAATTATGTATTCTTTGTTTACTATATAAAGATTACAATAGCCGAGTGTTATAAAATGCTGCGGAGTAGCGCGTGTGAGGTTTAGCCGCACCCTGACCACGGCTGATAGCAATTTGAAGCAGCTGTTTTATATGTGCGGTACGTTGTGCCAGTTCCAGGCAGACTGGTTAACATGCAGGAGCATCACAGAGACAATTTAGAGTCCTGAAATATACAGTAAAGGGCTTGCATGGAACACAATTTACACTCTCGCCATTGATCTGAGATTTGTTTGACGTAGTGTATATGATACAATTAATAAATCATCGGATCCATCAATAACAGACCGCAGCAGATAGATTATGAAATGAGATAGTTGCTTTAAGGCAATTGCATTTTTTCCCACCTTATAGAATTTTTACACACTGTGCAAGTTGACCCCTGAAACCCTGTTGCTGTGAATACGATACAGTTAGACTGCGGTAGCTCAAGTCGAGTAACAATTCCAGGAATGAGCTCTGAGTCCTAACTGTGGTTAATGGTATTCCATAGCAGGCTGCCGTAGTTCAATTTAATGACTGCCAAGCATTCCCATTCCTTTGGTTTGGCTGCAGAGGTTAATAAAGATGTATGAAATTTGTGTTTCACATCAATCAATGTAATTCGTCGTGCTTTATGAACAGCATGTATGTTGCATGTACACAGTGTAAATTTTAATGTGGCCTGCGATGTGAGTTTCATTATCTGGAACATGTATATAAGTTTCCAGGTGTCTGACATTTAAGAAGTCAGATCCTCACTGTCATATAAAATTCAACTTTCCCCTATTGGGTAGGTTGACAGTGGGGGGGGGGGGATCAAATTACCACAGTGCATTTTTTTTCCTATGCAGTCAACCCATTAATGAACACAACAAAATTTCTTCTTAACAAAAAATATTTAGGTGATTAATAACATTTTAGAGGCTGATCTAATTCTAATTTGTTGTTTTCTCATTCTGACGGTCTATTGTCTATTGGACACATGATTACTAAAAGAAGTAGAACTGGTAATTAGCTAGTAGGTTGTACAGGGTTTTTAACACAGACATAGTTACAGTCATGAATTCTTATACTTTACTCTGCTGATGTATATTTGTAGTTTTGAACTGGTATTGATATGAGGAGTAAAGACCTTCTCTGCAGGAGTTTGTTTGTAGGTCTGATTCTTGGAGTGATAGTGTTACCCTTGGATGTTTGGTCATTTAATGACCTTGTGAGGTGATTTTCCATTTTAAAGAATTATTCAGCATTTGTCTCCTATAGTGTTGTGCTTCTGTTTTTACCTAAATATCTAATGGATCCCCCCCTCTGTATTTTGATTCTCATTGTAGACCTCTATTGTGATGGCTAACTGGTGGCCACGTATTACAATGGCTGCTTTGCCTAAATTTTACTGCCTTTTGTCCATTGACCTGTATGAAGTCCTAAATTTCTGATAAGGTTGTCTTGTACATGAATATCTGATGTTATGAAAAGACACGACAGATGTTATCTGTACAGTTACACTCTGAAAAATCCAGAAATTTGGACATATTTTACACCCACTGGCATGTTGAATGATGCTGCCCTTTTTATTGAAACAGATTTATTGTCTGTCCCATCAGCTTAATTGAACTTGTGTTTAAATAAAACCAACTGACCTTGTTCTCAAGTGAGAAATAAATCAGCTGCTTTAACAAAACAACTGTAGCACATATTTTGTATTCATTCCTCTATAACGGAAGTATATACAGAACTTTATTTTCTCTAAATTGCTTTCATCCCCCATGCAACCGGATGGTATTTTTTAATGTAAAAATGTTAATTTACTTTGTACTTCACAAGGACATGCGATTTCCTTCGTTGTGTTTTAGAGCAGAACCACTGAGACTAGCTGCTATGGGCTTTTTGATTCTACGAAATGAGATCTGTGTTTGTGCCACAAGCAAATTTAAGGTACCTGTTAAGACAGAGACTCAAACTGCGTTAATGAATCCCCCCACCCTAAGATATTGATCTTCTTGTGCTATGATTTTGCAAAGCTGGAAGAGGATACCAGTGTGTGATAACATATGACCTTAATCAGTGTAGCTTCATGTGATTCCGCATAATGAAGTCTGTCTACCTCAGCGCATGTCGGGGGAGCTCGCCTGAGGTAATGAGATGCCGAAACCTGCTGGTGAGTGGCTTTAATAGACATACTAAACCCGGACAATCTGGAAGACATTTATCAAAACAGAATAAAGCTCCTCGTGGGGAAAGTAATTGCAGCTTTGAGAAACCTTTCTGTAAACAAACATGAATTTAAGAAAAATGAGTACGAATGTCAGAGCTGCACGTAATATAGATGATTTACCGAAGTAAAAGCGGACGTTTCGTTACTGCGCGTTCATTATAGAGTATGGGTACACACATGTCCTCATGCTCGAGATATTTGGCTAGAATTAACATGGATCTGTTCTAAAGGTTTAGATCTTTTATTGTGTATTTTTAAGGAATTTGTAATACTTTCGTATTAGTTTGCGGGCGCCAGTTTTCCAAATGGAATGATCTCCTGAATGCATGAGGAACCAAACATTCATCTCAGCCAGCCAGTCAGAATGCAGGTGTGGCCGAGGTTATTTCGTGCTTTTGTTACTTCTGTTTGATGAGCGTGTATGACGATGGCGAATTCACGATGGTACTGGCTCTAAGGTGAAGGCCCCTATTGGCAGGGTGGCATTGCAGTGAAGGGTTGACAACTAACTGAAGTGTTGCAGGATAACATTTCTTAATGGACCACTTGAATTGAACCAAATTGCTTCTCTAATGAACTGTTAAAATAGTTATTGCTTTGTGAACTTGTAGTCCACTAACTAATAATAATTATAATAATCCACCCGTCTATGTATTCAATTTCTATAAGCAGTAATCAGTACACAGTCATGACGGTGATAATAATCATAATAATATGACTAAATCATATTATAATATAAAAATATGATAATATTGATTATATATTATCTATACAGTTTGCCTAAAATTATATTTGGACTATTATAAAAGTATAATCCCTATGTCATTATGTACATTGAACCTATTTTAACAAAATATGGTCATTCGTGGCTTTTGCTTAGTGTTGTATAAATTGGAACTTGTACTTCAAACGTGTACAGTTTACATGACAAAGTGGACGTCTTTGCTAACAGTTGATGCAGCATAATGTTATGAAGCTTGATGTCCGTCCGTCCGTCCCGTCCCCCCCCAGAAAGACTTTAAATATTTCAAGTTCTGAAGCTGTGACACTGTACATCATAAAACTGTTGTGAACAAAGGGCATACAGGAGTAGCAATACATAGAAAAATATTCTTGCTAAAATAGAACACTTTCACTCTTCAGATGCCTGGTATATTTTTAGTCATGTGAGCTCATTCATCTGTGTAACACGGATATTCTGATGTCAGAACATCCCCAGGAGCACAGACCTGAGTGCAATTAGCATTGATGTCCTATTAAGTGAGTTTCAACTTTAGTTTAGTGTTAATTTGTGAATGATTTTGTATCGTAACTGCAGAGTCCTGAGAAAGCATTCATTACATAACCATCCACCCAAAATTCAAATTACCTTGGTTGAAGTTCACCACCGTGTTGTGTGAAGCAGCAAAACAGTCTCTGAATGACTTAATACATCTTTTGCCACAACTGAAAAACACAAAGTGTACCGTAAGCACTTTGATCCTTAGCTGGAAACCGTATAGTCATTACTGTAAGACTCTATGACATCTGGAGAAATTACATCTGTTATTCCTGACACACAATCTTTACCTGAGCTCTAAAGACTTGATTTATTCAGCTTCTGTTCCACAAAATCAGCTTTATGATAGGCCTTGGAATTTCATAAGACCTGGGCTCCTTACCCAGAAGCCGCTGAAGTCACAAAGCTTATAACTTTCAAAAGACGTACATTATTTTTATGAAAGGTCTGCCCCGAGCATTCCTCGGACTTCAAACACAGAAACACAAAAGCTGTAATGTGCAGGGATTGTGTTTTCCAATTCCTCGGCATCAAAGCTGAAGTGTGTTGATGACTTGAAGAATGCAGCGCAGAACGTAGCAAAAGATGAGGATGGCCTTTATATCAATACGATAAAGCGAGAAACGGCTATGGTGCTCCATGCTGACCACATATGGGTGCCTAAGCACTAAATTTGTGTAAATAAATTCAGCTGACCTTGGTGATAAGGTGATGTGTCAGTGTACACTATGTGTATATATTTTTTTCCTCAAGCTTTAATGTGTCAGGATCTGGAATTTTAATCCCTTAAAACATCACTTACAGAACTAGTTTTGTCAGTGTTTTGTTATTGATGTACTGTGATGTATTGTAATGTTAGACAACATTATAGTGCTCTTTTAATTAAAAAGTCTATGCGGAATGTGTTTTTAAAGTTCAACAACCCCCTGGAAATTAAATAGATGCTCTGCCCTTTGATCAGAGGCAGTAATGCAGGACCTACAAATGCTCGTCTCCGGCAACATAAAAAGCTGGTATTGATCTGAAAAGGGGAGAAAAAAAAAAGCAGCGTTTCCCTTTAATAGACTGACAGCATCTTAGAGAAAAATGTCAGGATCGGTGATTGGCCATGTGCTGGAGGTGAGCCTCTGGTGTATTTATGGCAGCACTGGTATAGGAAATTACAGTCATGTAACAAAGCAAATCAACTTTGGCCTACAGCAAACTGCAACGTAATCAAAAGCCATTTTTGTGCCACACATAAAAGCATTTCAAAGTATCCCGCATTTATATGAAATTCTGTAATTTTATAGATGTTAATACATCGAGGGGGTTCGTCACAGTTTGCGCTAGGAATGCTTTGGCATTGTGCACATGTATCCAGTAGATGTATTTTTTTCCCCATTGATGCAAAGCTATTACGAATAATTGTGTAGCTAAAACAAGGTTAGGAAGATCAGTATCAAAAGGGGAGTTTTGTGTACTTGGCATTGGGGTGTCGTTTCGGATTTCCAGTTGAAATACAAAGGGTATTTCTTACCTGATTTGTATTCATTCACACAATGCAGAGAGCAACCTCTCTTGTTTCCAAGTAAGGAGAGTCCAGACAGGACTTTTGTTTTGCACATAATCCGATACGAGCACGGTGCTTCCTTCAGTACAGGCCCTGGACCTCAGCCATCGCTCTTGTCTTGGATGCTTTTTTCAGGACGTTCTTTCAGCTGGGTGGAAAATTACATGTCTGGACTTTTTTTTTTTTTTCCATTTAACTTTGATCCCATTATTAATGATTTAAAATAGTATTTAAGATGCATACATGCAGACTCTAATGAAGTCTTTAGGGATGATGAGCGAATAAAACATTTGATTTTCTAAAATAATTTGGAATGTGTTGCAGGTATCATTTTTGTTTTTAAAAGTCTTCCATTTTTTATCTATTGTCTCATTTGGGTGTTCATTATGGTCTTTGCAAGAGGTCTACATTGATCTATATGTATTTGACCTTGCATTAAATATACAGTGTTCTAATGCACTGAGGACCTTTGTCATTATGTATCTTGTTCACACTGAAAGTCTCTCACAAATATGGGGAAATTGCTATTTCCTTTCAGGGCTTTTTCCTGACAGTGTCCCCGGAGTCCATCATGAAGGTGGCCAAGCATGCGTCCGACAACAACAAGATCTTCTGCCTGAACCTCTCAGCCCCGTTCATCAGTACGTTCTTCAAGGAGCCCTTGATGAAGGTCATGCCATTTGTCGACATCTTGTTCGGGAACGAGATGGTAAGTGAGTTTGTTCCATTTGTCAGCGCCCCAGGACTGACATTATCTTCACAGCATATGTATCACGGTTTAAATGCCTTTAACTCGATCCGTGGGCGGGGAAGGTGGGCGGATTTTGCGATTATGTTTGTGAGTGTGTGTCTGTCTGTCTTTGTGCGTGACCTGAGAATTCATTGCGCTGACCCCCGTTGAAAAAGGGAAAAAAGGAAACACACTGTAGGATTTTCAGGCATATTAAAGCCTGCTGTGCTTTTTTTCACCCCCACTGGCAATTTAACATTTCACAAAGGCACCACTTGGTAAAGAAAATATTAAGAATCAAACTTTTAATCATTTGAGATCTAATGTAGTTTCCAGACTTAGGTCGGTCGCAGGTCAATAAATCATCGGGAGGTCCTCAAAGCCACCTCTGAAAAGGAGCATGCCTTCAGCAGCTTTCTGGCCTACCCAAAATGCGCTTGGATGAGTGGGGCAACTAGTAGTGGAGGTTGTGGGTCCCCCCCCCCCTTCGTAAAGCCCGGTAAATCTGAAGACTTGATCCAGAATCCCCAGTGGGGGCCCTGGTCCAAAACACCGCTCACCACCAGGAAGTTTATCACCCCCGCTGATGAGCCAGAGTGATGATGACTTAGAGTCATCTGGAGTTAAGGCATGGGTTTATTAACTCATATAACCATTGAGAGGTTGCACACATTATCACTGTTGGGGAGTCTTCTAATAAGACTGTTTCACTTCTAGCTCTGTGCTCTCCAGGGAAAAGCTATCACTTATATATGCATGTTCCACGCTAGCTTGACTACCAGAGCTTGCTGCTCCGTTTACAGTTACATATGGATTTATGTTTTGATGGAGGAAGCTTCACCAGGTCTTGCTTCCGATCCTCTGTCGTTTTTTTTTCTCTCAGTAACTACTTATCCAGTCAGTGTCACGCTGCTCCCGGGGGGTATATAGCTGTTTATACTCTGAAGGAAATTCCAGACTATCTTGGGGCACTAATGCATACACATACACACACACACAGCTTTGTAATTATGTCTTTGTGGGGACTCTCCATTCATTTCTATGGGGAAAACTCTAATCACAACGACCTTAGCCCCTACCCAGCCCTAACCTTAACCATAAGTAACCAAACTTTTATGATTGTATTCAGGTCCCCACAACGTCAAAATAACAGGTTTTTATTACATTGTGGGGAACATTTGGTCATTGGTAATATAAACACACACACACATCTTCCTGCGCTATAAGAGCAAATTATGGTTACCTGAATCATGTTTTTGGACTGCGGGAGGAAACCTTTGCAAATGAAGGGGGAAAATGCACTCTAAGGGCGGTGTGTGGCTAAGTGGATTAGAACCCTTTGCCAGTGATCAGGTCGTCGCCGGATCAAATCTCCTGGTTAGCAGAGTGATTTTACTGTTGGGCCCTCGAGTGACGCCCTTGACCCCAATTGCTCCAGGGACTGGCTGGCCCTACTGTCTCAATTGTATGCTATTTGGATGAAAAACATCTGCCAAACAAGTGAATCAAATAACTTACCAGATAAAGTGCAAATTTGGTGCGAGCTTTGAACCTTGGGCCATGGCATAACAGTTGAGTCAGTGTATCACCCCAGTTTTAGAAAGCTGTTATAGAGAAATTGATATGATCAGCAGCATTGTACATGTTGTTATGTTTCACACCTGCATAAGCTTAAAGCGCACTCGTCCTTTGAGGCATCTCAAATTATCTTTAAATCTTACTACATTTCTAGCAAAAGATATCTACACACATAAGGGGAAGCAGACAAGGGTTCAGTGATTATGAAACGATACTTCTAGATAAGTTCTGAGAATCTTCCTTAACGAAAATTACTGTCTTTGCTTATCCTTCAAAGCCCATTATCTGTTTTATTTATTTTTTTACTGCTATTTATTGTTTAGTAGCACCTGAAAATACACGCTTCAGTTCACATGGTAGCACTTATTAGCCAAGTTGACTGTCCCACCAAATCAGTGAATGTGGCAGTAATGTTCCGGGTCTCGCGGCTGCAGATGTGTTTGAATATTTCATTATGTTGCCTCTGCCATATTTGATGTAACTAGGGGTGAGTGATATGGCCAAAAAGTTATATCACGATATTTTTGAATCACAATCCATGATATAGATTTTTTTTTTTTTTTTTTAAACAAACCAACCAAATTGGAATGTATGTAGTAATGACAATTACCCTACTTAAGCAGCAATTCTATGCTAACAAGAAACTGTTTGTAGCATTATAATATGTGCACATAACCAGATACTCCGCATGTTGTCGGGTCCTTGCATTTCAGGTGGTCAGAAAGATTGTGCCACCTGTTGTACGAATGGTATCTTCATGAAATTTGTTAATTACAGTACATTGGTGCATGTCAGATTGTGCAAATTCAAACCATTTCCACTCAATCGAAGTAGAACCTTGTTTTTTATGGAACAAATTCTTCCCCATTAGCCACGTCACATACTTCCAACATCTTGAAAAAATGACATTTGTTTACTTAAGATCTAGAGAAAATTATTCCATTATCATAAGTTTAGCTAACTGGTTAGAAAAGATCAATTAAGTTTTCAGTTCAAGATATAGTCACTAAGTTGACATCCACTGAGACAGATAATTAGCGAAGAAGTGAGATGTACAGAAAATGCTGAGATGTTATGCAGGCTGAAATTGCGTCGTTTCACAGCGGTCTGGGTTTTTTTTTTTTTTTTTTTTGTAGCACTGTTGCTGCCTCCAAATATGCAGCTATCACGTGACAAGCACTTGTTGGTTTGTTCAGTCGTTATTGTAATAGTGTTAAGTATTGCTGTACTGCGATTCTTGCAATAGCTCTGATTTGTGCAATTAGATACAACTGCAACCAGTCACTATAAATTATCCTCTTATTGCCCACCACTACCGTAAGCCCATTGTGTTCCCTACCCTTTTCCTGTAGAATGGAGCGAATCCCCAGTCCTACAGTGGCCTGTTTGTTCATTGGTGAGCCCAACCTCTGTCGTTAGGAAAAGCTTGCAGCCTGCTCGGTAACAGTAACTAAGTGACAGCTATGTCTCTGTGTGCTCATGCATGATGTGCTGTGAATGACAGGTGCCATGGATGCCACACGTCACTGCAAGTCCCTTGCTGTCAGGATAGTAAGGACCGTTTCATTCAAGTATGTACAAATATCTGAGGGTAATTCACTGTTAGTCGGTGAGTGCCGATACTGAAAGATTCACATCTGAGACAGCAATCCTAATCACATGACCAGTAGATTATGGTCTGTTTAATAAGGCGGCTAAGATTGCTACTCTGCCCCTTACTGTTGGGAGCCGTCGCGTCATCGTGATCCTTCCTCGGACCCTCAATGACAGGGGCACATACAGGGAGACGCTACTGGATATGCTCCCCACCTGTGGGCTTGTCATCCCGCTTCTGACACCAGCGCAGCGACTCCGACGGGGGCATCTGGTGGCGAGGCTCGAAAATTCCGGTCTGTTCCGGCCATCCTGCTGCGTCTGTCACCGAGTCACACTGCCGGAGGTAAACAGGCGACTCCTGCTCCTGTCATAGCGACGATCCATTTTTTTTTGTGGGGGGGGCTGAACTGGGTGTGACCCAGGGGGCACGCATTTCCGGCAGCCTGCAGCTGGGCCACCTGCCGCTGAAGCTCCACAAGGATGTGACTGAGTGTTGGGGTGGAAGCAGGAGAGCAGGAAGCCGTGCTCTCCCAGGTCCCACTGCCCTGGCAGGGGTCACAGAAACCCCCACGCTGACTTCTTTGGGAGCTGCCTCTATGCTGCTGTGGCAAGAGTAGCTGCCCTTTTAGGGTGGGGGTACAGTCAGCCCCATGGGGGGGATCCCCTGCCTCTTCATCCTCCATCATCCAGCCACCAGTCAGGTTTGCTAGCAGACCTGCAGGCTGTACCAGGCAGGATAAGGCACTAGGCAGGGGTGCACCCTGGGTAGGGTGACAGTCCATCGCAGAGCACACATGCACATAGGCAGAGCCGTATTTTTTGGGCAATTTAGATACTTGGACTGCAGGAGGAAACCAGAGAGCCCAGAGTATACCAGCGAGAGCAGCGCCACTCGATGAGCCGCCACGGGCAGGGATGTGGAGACCCGCTCCGACAAAGCGGCTGCTCTGTCCGTCTGGTGGGCAGTGAAGCCACTTCGCCCCTTAAGTCTGGGGGCGGAGATCTGCAACAGTTTGGTCTCCAAAGTCCAACCTGTTTCAGCCATCGGACACCTAAGGGAATGTCCCCAAACACAATTCCAGTAGGCAAGGATCCTTTAATGGGGTACTAGGTAGGTTGGTGGGCTGGTGGGTAGATAGATAGATAGATAGATACATGCATGCATACTTTATTGATTAGGATTCCTACAACATTCAGTTCAGTGTAATCTACCACTTTTCTTTGTGGTAAGTCAATGTCCCTGTTCAGTAAGGGTTTACTGAGGCAATTTGTCATTTTTTCACAGTGATGCTTAATTACTAGTTAATTCCACTATATAAAAGCACTTTCTATTATACTATTGGGTGGTTGCTTATAATGGAATGCTAAAATCTCTGTGTCTGACGGTCTCCCACGAGCCAGTAATATTTCCTGAAACTATTAAACCAGCTCTGCAGCATCTAACCATGGATCCGCGTCTGTAAACAGCTTTTGCAGGAGTGCAGTAATTACTGCTTTCGGGGAGTTATTCAGTTCAATGGGAAGTGAAGGGACGCCATGCATTTACTCAGGTGCCGGGGACACAGGGATGGGAAAGGCGAGGGCAGCAAGCCTGACATCTTTCTCCCTAATTGGTGAATATGACCTAGGAACAGAACTAGCCTAATTGAGTCCTTGTCGGCTGTCCTCTGACTACATGGCATAAATTCAGGGCATAACATTTCAGAACACTTAATGGCCACAGTTAATTAAGCAAGACTGAGGAATCGTTATTGCCGAAACCAGATGGCTTAGCTGACAAAATTATTCACAATTTGCTTGCCATTTGTTGCACATAAGATAAACTGTACAATGGAAATTATTTGGTTATTACTCATGAAATTTTATTGCAGAAGCTTAGGAAGTGTAGAGAAATGGCAAGATTAATTGAGATGGAATGAATCACCAGGACTGATATTGTATAGGCCGTGATTCATTGCAGCGTGATTCAGATCATTTGAAATGACTGTCTTTATAAAAAAAAAAAAAAAAAAACTGGAATAGCTGCAAGGTTGGTAAATGATTTAAAACGCTCTATTCCTCATAAAATGGAGTCGGGAGTTACCGTGAGCCAGTGCGCGATTAAGAGATTTATTCTCCTGTGCTTTCGGCAGCCTCTCCTCGCCATCATGTATCTTCCGCATGCCGGGACATGGCAGTGTCTCTTGATGCTGTCACATCCTCTCAGCACAGCCGAAATCACGGCTGCTCTATGTATACATCTTCCCGGGCGTTTGATGGCCGGCTCGGAAGCCTCGTCTCCTCGGTTCAGCCCGTGGGTCCTTTTCGGTGTCGGTGTACGGCGGTGTCAGTGTGTGGGTGACCCCAGAAAGCTGTGAGAATCCCTCTTCCCGAACGAGCCAGGTTCTGTCTCACGGTTCCACTTGATCCTCAACCTGACAGTATGTCGGTATCCACCATGCTTTCGACTGAGCGTAGGGTCTGGTATGGTGGGAAAAAAATGCTTTATTTGCCATTTGTACGAGTATGTGTACATGTACATTGGAATGTTTCTTTGGGAATATCCTATCTTGTTGTTCTTTGAGACATACGTACACATACAAGTGAGAACCAAGTTGGGGCCTGAGCACTGGGTCAGCCATTAATACGACTCCCCTGTAGCATTTTTCGGGGGGTTAAGGGCTTTGCTCAAGGGCCCAACGAAAGCATCAGTCTGCCAACTCTGGAATTTGAACCGGTGACTTTCCAGTCACAGGCATAAAATTCTACAGTAACTTGCTGAACCGCACGGCAAAGAAGGAGTTGAGGGTCAAATCTCTGCAGGGTGCACTATGCCCCTATTGCTTCCGAGTACCTGGGAAGTGTTTGCTACAAGCTCCTGAGAGTTTTACTTACACAAAAATGTTCTGAGGGCAGATGGAAAAATGATTTGTTCAGAGTGATAACCAATCAGATTGTATAGGAGGTGGGTCCAAGCAACTGTAGGAAGCTGGACCAAGACAGCTGATTGGTTGGTCCCTCCTCCTCTAGTTGTGTGGACCCATTTATCCTATGATCTGATTGGTTATCTGTATGAACCAATCATTTTTCCTTCTGCCCTCAGAACATTTTTGTGTAAGTAAAACTCCCATGAATTTGAGACATGGTGGGGGGGGGGGGGGAGTGTATCCTGTTTTTGTTTTCTGGCCCATTGAAGCAGCCCACAGGCTTGGCCGAGAGAGGTGTCTCCCGCGTCTTCCAAAGGAAAGGATGTGCCCGTGAGAAAGACGGATTTAAACGTAAAGGAAGTAATAAGGGAAGTGCAGAGACAATGCGTACGGCCAGATCGAGCCCGCCGCCTTCCTCCGAGTCACTGTCCTCAGTCATTTAAGTCAAAAGCCCACACAATGCTTGTTAAAGACAAAAAAACGGACAGTACTGACACTTTCTGTATTGTGTAACTGGCTTCATTGTTGTACCAAGTGCCATGTTTATTTATTTATTTCTGAAGCACCATTGGCACGGCGTTTGTGCCAGCGGCTGCTCTGCCGCGGTTTTACTTCACAGCGCCGCGTCGAGACCGTACCCATCGCCAAAGCGCTCACCTGCTGCTATAGAGCGCCGAATCAGTATACGTCGTCTCGGTACATGTCCCAGCCGGGCCCTGCCAAATGTTTTCTGTCAATAATCCAAGCAGCGAGAGAGCATGCCTCCACCAGGGGAGCTCGGCTAACAACTGTAATTGTGCAGACTCGGGGTAGCCTTGGAAATCCTCCGAAAGTGAACCGTGGAATATTTGAAATCGCCGAGGGTTAAAAGAGGGGTTCTCGAACGGCACGCGGGAAATATGAGACCGTGCGGCATCTTAACAAGCAGGTTGGGACCAGAGTCCTTTGAACGAGAGTAATGATGGATGTAAGAGGAGATATTGTGCTGAGGGTCGATCAATAGTGTGAGCTCTCCGCCGGCGCTGGGGCCGGTATATTTCTGTCACAGCGAGAGTGAGTGCAGGATGTCAGCTTGTTGCTGGAATGACTTAGAGAGGTTTAACACCGGCCTCGTCTGATACCCTATAACCCTGTATTTTCCTGCTTGTGATCTAGTAGGACTCAAAGGCCAAAGGGATGTTTTCCTTTCTCTTATCTTCCGGAGCACTGTGGAAAAGAAGGCCTTTTGTCCTCGGATGACAATATTCCCACAGTCCTGTCATGTTTTTTTTATTTTTTATAGGGCACACTCACCCTTTGCTTTCCGTCACCTCTCATCCCCCCATTCTGCTGCAGTTTGTAGATTTATTATTACAGTATGTTGGACCGCAGGAGTTGTATAAAAGTAGGTTCAGAAGTCTTTTGATTTTAGGTAGGGAAAAAAAATCTAAATTTGATATATTTCAAAATTCGAACTGGTTGCGTGGCCTAAAAATGCAGCTTCACCAAATGTAATGGGCATCATTTATTTGTTTATTTCCCAAGGTTATGCTGGAACTCATTTCTGTGCTTGTGGGTGTTGAAAACTGAGTAAATTAGGTATTATATCAGTGACATAAATTTTAAGTCTACGCTTTTTTTGGAACTGGTTTTCATTAATGAAATTATACGGTGTTCTCCTATAAAGGTTTTGTTGAACAAATCTAAACAATGTCACGTAAAATGTCTTGCATTGGAGGGAGTGTTGCATTGCTGTAGAATGAATTGATGTAACATGGGGGACACTTAGAAACATATATAAGATTGATGGAATACAGACGATTGAATGGTGGAGGAAATGATCTGTTACTTATTTTCAAACCACACCCCTTTGAAGTGCAGCATTGTTCCCATATGAACCAAATAAGTTATTATTTTGATGACCCACATTATTGTGGTCTTTTTGATTGCATGGCGGTAAGTATTTCCTTGAAGCAAAGCCTTGCGGATATAGCCTTTCTTTTTCGGACTCCTTACGGGTAGCTGCGCACAGGCCGGGGGAACAGCTCGCTCCTCCAAACCTCAGTAAATTAGACCCTGCCCCCCCCCCCCCCCCCCCCTCACCTGGCACGGGGCCATTTCATGCCACATCAGCAGATAGGGCCCATGAACAAATCCGAGTCTGATGTGGCCAGTTCATTAAAAGGAAGCTTTCATCTCCTTGACACAAATGGTTCATATTGTCGAAAAATACTTTTTTCTTCTTCTTTTTTTACCGTTTTAAATATGCGCGCAGTAAAAGAGAGCAAGATCTTTATTATGTAGTCAGAAGTGAATAGAGCAGGCTAAGTGATCTAGCAGGGAGATTATGTTCTTTTTCTCTATGAAGCTTTTGTATCCAACTGCTGAAAGTTTATTTGATTTTTTTTTTGTTGTAAAGAAGCAGTACATAAAATATCATATCATTTAGCAGCAAAGTACTTTTACTTTGCCAGTAGAAATAACCAGTTGTTTCCCCTCATATTGTTTTGATGGATCTTTTTGGTATTATTCCACTGCCAGTAAATGTCTGTTGGTCTGTTGTGTTGTTTCCGTTTCACCTCGTAATGAGTATAGGTGTAAGCGTGGTCTTTGCTTGGGGACAGCCCCATGTCACTGCAGATGCCATTCGCATGCACAAGCCAGTAATTACGCCCACCCCCGAGAGCCGAGACAATGTGTGCCTTTGCATTGCTTCCTTTACCTTATGATGTTATATCCTGTATTACAAATTCTCTTAACTTCCTGTTGCTCCTACGACATTCATGGCTTATCAGATGTAGATATACCGCAAATGTTTCCTTCTGCTTTAACTCTGAGCTTTTCCAGAAGCCGCGGGTTAAAATTTTATAGTCCGCTTCTTGGACAGTTAAATGGGTCAGAAGAGAAGGTCACATGAGTGTCATTAAAGTAGGAAAGGGGCACGTGCTTTGCAGAGGGCTGAAGCTGCCATGCGGGCTTTGGAGACCAACCCTCTCAGTGGCTGTGTAACACTGTTTGTTTGTGTTGTCTGCCTATCACACCAGGCCTGACAACTGAGCATATCTAGCAATCTCTTCAGTCTTGCTTGGCTGCTAGTGTTTTGATTAAATTGTGTCTCGTTGCCAAGTGACAGTAAAATAGACGTAAGCTTGTATTCTGTAAAGTCCCTCCCTATCAGCTCCTTAATTGAGAGAATGGAGCTATGGTAGTTCATGCAGAACTCCACACAGTTGGTAATGACATCTGTCAACCGCTGAGGCAAATCTGGTAAAGGCTCCAAGTCTCGCTTCTGTAAAAGTTCACCAATGCAGCCTGTAAATGGCAGGGAAATTAAATTAATTGTGAGCTTCTCTCCCAGCAAATTAAGCGGAGTTGTAACTTGACCCATTTTTTTTGACAGGTATCAGGATGGAGAATTCTGCTTAAACTATAACTCAAAAACTAGATGAGGAGGTTAACCAGTACAGTACTGAGTGCATCTCTAGATTTTAAGCTTTTAAGCTGTCACCTACCTTTAAATTTGAAGGTTAGACAGATCGGTTCCAACTATCCATCTTGTGTGTGAATGTAAATTTAAGTTCACTCTTTGATGGTTAGCTATGATATTTATATTTTATGAATTTCAATACAGACATGTCTAATTTTGCAAAATTTGTATACAAATAACAGCTAGATATCAATTGTCTTTTAGTGTAGATTATCTGACTCAATCCACTACAGTGTCTCTCATCAGAGCCTCACAACTAAAACCTGTCTTAAGCAATTTGTCTCTGACCCAGATTTCGTAGCTTTCAGATGTTTACACATGCAGAATGCATTAATAAACAAAGTAAAATTACCTACAATAGGCTAACACGCCGCTCACTGTATTATAATTTGTGCAACATGAGTAACCTAAAGGGATTTTGCATTCATGCCAGGAAAGATCTGGAGAGATACACACTATGTTTCGGGGCTGCTATGTGTGTTTGAAGAGCTTACAGCACCATCTCTCCATGTTGTTGTCTGATTAACAATGTGGGCATATGACTTGCATCAGAACCTATGTTGAAATCATTATAAACCAGACCAAGTATAGACAAAACAAGCCTCTAGACTGTGTCAACCAAATCTGTAGATCAGCTTCAAGTTCTTGGTGAAAATAAATCCCTGATGGTTGTCTGTTAGTTGGGGTCTGCAGACTTGGTTAATACTAAACTTTTTTGGTACCTCTGTAGTTTGATGATTTTTGGTGTGGCCTGGTGTTTTAAACAGCCAAAAACAGCTCCAGGCAAAATCCTCTTTATTCATCAAGAGATCATTTTAAACACATGCAATAAAAGCTGTGCTGTTAATTTCCAAACTGCCTTGAATGAAACGGGTATGTCTGTAATGTACAGGTAAGAGCTTTTTAATGTTTTGTGCCGTTGCACTACAGAGAGTTTCATCTTCTTCAGCTGGGAGTGTACGTTTCTCCCCATCTGCCGTTTATCTTCCAGAAATGATATTGAAAAAAATTATCTCTTCTTCCCTTCAAAATTTTGGTATCAACGAAAATGATCTTTGTGGGAAAGAAAATAGTGAGTTGAATACGGTGATTTGTGGCAAAACTAGATGTTGCTGGTCTCTGTTTAAAAAAAAAAAGTATGGCATATTGGCTGAATTATGAAAGTCATGCAATCCCAGACTCAGTATAAGTCCCAGATAACTATAGTACATACATTGGTAACATATATCCAATAATGTGTAAATTTCATGGTATGAATACAGACTGTAATTGCTTCAATAAACTTTTCTTTGATGTGGCTCCCAATATTTTCACATTTGCTGGTTTATCCTGAAGGTAGCTTAGATTATATAGCACTGCCAGCCTTCCTCTTAACCAGAAACATGGGGCTTAGAGTGTGCAGCTATTCTTTATTTTCCCTGCAATGATTTGTTTTTGACATGAGCACGCCAAAGGTGCTAAATCACACTTGTATCCCACTGTGCACTTCCACAAGTGAAAGAAGACATTTGTATTACTGTTTAAACAGTTTAACCCTCTTTTCACTTTTTCTCTGAAATGTTTAATAATGTTTATATAATGTTATCCATGTATTGATTTAGGTCGGAGTCGGGATATACTGTAAGCACCATTGCCTCATAGTCCAGGGTTTATGGGTTCGATTCCTGAACTGGTTTCTCTACATTGACCCTAATGAATGTATGCCCTGTGAAAGACTGGCATCCCATCGAGGGTGACCCCCTGCCTTGTGTCCTACGCCTCTTGGGATAGAATTCCTGTGACCCTATAATAGCAAATGGATGGTTCATATTGGTCCATAACCATCCCTTTTGGGAAGTCCGCTGCCTGTTTAAGGAACTGTCTCCAAACCACTCAGACAATTGTGAAAGGTGTGATTGGCTAAGGAATCTACTTTTGTTTCATTGTATTCATTGTCTCCAGGCGTAGCATATCACATTAGACCCAACAAATGGCCATTTGCTGAAAGATCACAAACACAAAATAAGTGTAACTCTTACTGTAAATAAAATATGGGGCCAGCGTAGCTTCCCCGTGTCAAACACATTTTAATTTCTGCCTCAGCATTACTTTAGGCTAGCGCAACTGAGCTAACGTTTTTGGTTTGTATTTGCCTGGGGGAATTTAGTCTTTCAGTGTATCAACTTTTATTAACCTTAGTGCTGGGCTCTGATCTTTGATTTATATTGTTTTTGAAACACTGCCATCATTTTTTTGCATGCTTGTCAAATAATTACAAACAACTGTAGACAATACAGCAGACTTAATCACAGTATTTATTATTTGTATGTCATAGCATAAACGTTTGGTAAGCTTCACGGGTTCGAAATGCTATTATTTTATCATTGCAATTGTCAGTGGCTGAAGTGATGCCTATGTTTCTGGCCCATTGTTCAAACGGATGCATTAGTGAAGCACCTAAGAACAGATTTTTTGCAAGATCTGTTAAAACACGTTAGTGTTGTTTTTTTTTTTTTACATATATTGAAGTCTGCTTTGCAGGCCAATAAAAGCCAAGACATGAACCAGAAACTCCTTCTGCGTGAAATAAATTATTCAGCAGCGATAACGGAGCACCTGGTCATAATAGGGACCGTCGTGCTCGGCAATCGTTGGGGCAGACGCGGAACTCTTGGTCTTTTCTCACTATCTAGCCGTTGAACTTTGTCTTGTAAAATTCAGTTGTGTGACAGGCGATTATGAAACACACTAACTCGTTTTAACCTCTCATATTGAAGTCGAAAGAAATTTTGGTAACACTTTGCTTAAAGCAGTCATATAACTAACTGCATTATAGATATCTTCATAATGCATTATAATGCATTCATAAAGTATTATAAACACAGATATAACTATTTATAAAAAGGCATAACACTTTATAACCATGTTTATTGACCATTATGAATGCTCTCAGCTATAATGCACTATAAATGCCTTCATAATGCATTATAATGGTCAATATAATGCATTATGAAGGTATTTATAATGCATTGTAGATGAAAGCTTCCTAGAACATTCATAATGCATTATGATGGTATGTATAATGCAGTTATATGACTGCTTTAAGTAAAGTGTTGCCAACATGTTTTGAGGAATGTGCAATAGTCAGATTGACTGAAAATTTGTGTATATGAATGTAGACACTGCTAGACTTTCTCTGTCAGTGAACAATGCAAAATATGGAACTAATTAATATTGTCCATCCATCTATTCTCGAAAACTGCTCATCCAATCCAGAGCAGGAGCCAATTAAGACTAAAATTTGAATATAGATAAAACACCTAGATAAAAAGCTATTATTTACATTAATGGGGGCTCCATTTCAGAAGGGGCAAGCAGCCAAACCAACTGGTCTATTTAAAATGGAGGACATGGAAGGTACCAAATGGCTAACTGGGCAGGGATCTTTATTAGTTTCACCTCAGTGGCCAACCCAAATTATGAGTCATTGATTCTTTTCCATGTTTTTTTCTTATAATGCTTTTTTTTGTTATCATCCCTTAATATTCTATAAATTAATTTGTTAATAGGAGACATCCTCACTGAATTCTTTATTGGTAGACCCCTTAAATTTTTATGGTGTTGCCCAACTCAGTTGCTGGAGGTCTGAGGTATTTGTAGACATTTACTGTGTTCATTTTTTTTCTCTCTAGATTGTGTTTGCTTTTGTTTGATGTTTTGTTTTGCTTTTCTACTGTGCCGTGTATAACCTGTGGAGATACTCGTTTCACCCCTTGCACCTATAATAAATCAGAGCAAAGAACCGGATCCTTGTCTGTAAGGCCTCTGCTGTTGGCCATCTTAGCAACAACACTGTTACATAATAAGGAAATATATTTCATGTGGTTCACACTGTATAGTTATAATAAGGTCTAAGCACTGACTTCACACTAATTCAAGGAGTTAATGCTAAACTGTACTGCCTAATTACTCCCAGTAAACCCTGTTTAACCTTGGCAATGCAAATAACTGAATTAGCCAATAATGAAGTTGTGATTTGTGGCCTGGAAGGTATGAAAGGATTCCAGGATTTTATTACGCGGCGCTATAGGGGAGGGGCGCACTGCCACCCTGATAGCACATTCCCGGCGGAGCGGCTGTGGTGTGTCAGGCTTACATCCCGAGCAAATACCGAACTCTTTCTATGCATTTACATAAAAGTGTTCAACGAATCCAACTTATAATTTAATTAAAATGCAGGCACAGGAATAGTTGGTGATGTATGCGTATCGCAAAAAAAGGAAAGAAAATGTCTTTAAAAAAAAATGCATTTAATTTATGTTAATATTAATTTTCCGAAATACCCCTTCTTCTTTTTTTTTCCGACTATCCAGGCAGACATTTGCCGTCTTCAAGCCGTTTGTTCAAGCAGAAAGTAGGGAAACAGCTGCTGTAGCACTGAATCGAGCGCTACATGTAAATTGGCAAATCGCTCGCTCTTAATGAGATGTGAACGCAAAACAGTTCCTTTGCATGTAACCACAGTAATTTAAATAGTACTAATAGTAGTAATAACTATTGATCCATCTCCTAACCACTTGGCCAGCGGAGTCTTTGAGGTATTTATTATTACAAAATGTCTTGGTTGGCCTGATGTATTAGTCAGTATCTTGGTCATATGCAGAAAGAGATGGGGGGGGGCGGTACAGAGGGCACATCCACAGGAGGTGACAGGAGGTAACCAATGGAAATTGACATGGGGGATGGGGCCTAGTTATTAGCTTCCACAGTGCCAGGATGGCCAGACAGGGCTCCTCCATTCTCATCATACGCTTCCAGCCACCCCCTCGCCCGTCCGAAGCCCGGGCTGGTGCCAGGCCCACTCGCTTGGCCCAGCCTCTGGCTCATCTGCGTGTGGCAGATTAATTGACGTGTCCCCGGTACCATTATGCTGACCCGTGGCAGACGGGCCGCCAGCCGCCCCCCGGGACCCACTAACCTTATTGCTTTTTTTCTCCCCCCTCACTCCTTCCTCTCCTAAAGGGCAAGGATGTCAACATCTCCCCAAGGTCACACTGTAAAGCAAATGCAAGACCTTTCCGACATAATTGGATAATTTACCATCATAGACTCACCTCACTGTAGCATGTGGGTTCCGTAGTTAAAACCGTAAATCCGGCGATGGGATTAGTCCATCAATACTGTCTTCTGTCATCGTAATTTATGGCTTTTTCACAGTTCGTTATGCGCCGTTGACTGCCTATCACCGGACATTAGTGATGAGTAAAGCGGCATGCTTTCCGTTTGTCACCGTGTCTCATGGTGTTGCATACTTCACGGGCTCGACCTTGTTATTTTTCAATTTTCTCATGGGTTACAAAAGAGAAGTGAGATGGTTCAGGCTGGAACCTGCCACGCTGTTGTCATGCTGCTGGGGTAATTTAGGGAAAAAAATACCCCTGGCACATCAGAGCAGTTGTTTAGCGTTTGGAATACTAATTGAAAAGAAGGCAGAGTGGAATCGGTTTATGATACTTAACCTCGGAAAATAGCACAAGGCTTAAGATAAGTGACTGAAGAAAGTGAGATGTCTCTGCTCATATTGTGTTGTACCCTGCAGAGTGTCTCTGTAATTAACTGCTCATTTTTGTTTTATTTCAGGAGGCAGCCACTTTTGCCAGAGAGCAAGGCTTTGAGGTGAGTTGACCGGCAGTTGCTCACTAAACAGATCCTAAAGGATTATTTTTGCTGATAATGAAGTTCTTTTGGACAGTGATTGATGTGCTATTATACTCTCCAGGTCTTGCAGCAGTTGCCATGGAAACCTGGCAGTCGTCATGGTTTCTTTGTTCAGCCAGCTTGGTGTTATGACGCACTCTGCTAGGTCTGCACCCAACATCGCCTACAGATGTTATTTATTGAATTTTGAAAAGCCTCATGGGATGCTGAGGAGTTGGGCACGGCTTACAGCTTCCTCCGCAGATACAGGGGATATCAGGCTGCTTAGTTAAAAAGCCACCTCATTAGCCTCATTACAGTTGGGGAGGATTCACTGCTCCAGATCTGTTGTGATGCTACAGTAAATGGTACACTACAGTAACCTTTTAATAACTGAATTACTGCCACCTGTGGTTTTAGAATATGCAAATTAAAATGATAGTCCTTCTCAGTACATAAAATATTTATGTATAAAAGCGGCTGCTTCTTAAATGAACAAGAAGTGGTAATTTTGTCATTTTCCTGTCACATCCATAATATGGGTCTTTTATTGTCTTTTTGGTCTTTTTACTAAAATTCTTAGATACCAGGAAGTAAATACAAAAGCCAAACACAGTTGCACACTGTGGGCACTTCAGTTTATTTTTTGTGTGTTTTTGAAATGTATCAGGAATTAATTCCCTAGTTAGTTAGGTTATTAGAAGAGCTAGGATAAATATACATGTATACACAGGGGACAGAAATGGAAACCTCAGATAAGCAATTGCTGTTAATGAAGTTTTAACAGGCAATATGCGTGAAATTTGAAAATCTTTCCTTAGCTTCCTGTGCTGCATGAGGATATTGGACGTCTGGCACTTATTATTATTTTTTTTTTGGCTTGGTGCCCATCGTTTATCATTTTAGGAGGTCAGCTGTGGCATTAGCATGCTATCGTATGCTAAAATTCGAGCTGTTCGGTCCATTTATCATTATCGCGGCTGTGATTTGAAGCACAGGTGCCCGGGAGAACATTCATGCTCGCTCCTCCAATGGCTGTTATTTGGTGTGTCAGGTAATTAGCATACAGTAAACACAATATCACTGGTGAACAGTAAACAATGGAGAGCGCGTCTTACATTAAAGAACCATGACACTCCTGCAGTGAGCAAATCATTAAAAAAACAGTCTTTTACATGTACAGAAGAAATAGTATAATTTAGAAAATCCATTGGTTTTACCTTGGATTGACCTACAGTCAAACATAATTGGTTCCAGAAGGTAAAACAGTTCCATTCTGAACAATTCCCAGTGTTCCAGTGAACAGGTTTTGTTTCCTCTTTTATTCCCCTTTGTTTGGCAACACTGAGAATCTAGCATATACAGTTGCTTTGATATACAAAGGAGACTGGCACACATTCCTGATATATATATATATATATATTATTACACACATGAGCTGCATGTATGCATATGTGTATGTTCTGCACAGAAATGAACCCTCACAAATGAATCACCCCTGGTCTCTGTCTTGTGTGTAATTTAGGGTCCATACTGATGCTTTCATGTACATTTCCTTCGTTTGCCAAAGCTTTATTACAACACTGAACTTCTGATGAATGGTATGCACATTTAGAGGGTCGTTTAAGGATGTTACTGCTTAAGTGTGTTAATAATATCTTTACATACATTTGCAGAGATCTTGAGGCAATATGTGAGGGTGTGATAACATAATGAGTGAAACCATTTGTACATTCCCGCAAATCTAAAGTCCATTTTCATTATTTAGTAACAGAAAGCGATTTGATAAACCCCTGTAATGTTTGAAGCTCAAAGAGGCATTTATTTTCCACTCTTTATAAAGCTATCATTAGGACCATGTGCACCACGCATTTTTAAATAGCCTTACATGGGAGGTCAGCAGTTAAACCGTAACTGAAACTCACAAAAATTAATTTTAGGGGAATATGAGTTTTATGCACCGATCAGCCATAACATTAAAACCACTGACAGGTGAAGTGAATAACATTGATTATCTCATTACAATGGCACCTGTCAAGGGTGGCATTATATATTAGGCAAGTGAACAGTCTGTTCTTGACGTTGATGTGATGGAAGCAGGAAAAATGGGCAGGCGTAAGGATTTGAGCGACTTTGATAAGGGCCAAATTGTGATGGCTAGATGACTGGAACAGAGCATCGGAGCATCTCCAAGACTACAGGCCTTGTGTGGTGCTCCTGGTATGCAGTGGTCAGTACCTACTGGAAGTGGCCCAAGGAAGGTCAATCGGTGAACCTGCAATGGGGTCATGGGCACCCAGGGCTCACAGATGCATGTGGGGAGCAAAGGCTCGCCTGTGTGGTCCGATCCCACAGGAGAGCTACTGTAGCACAAACTGCTGAAAGACTCAATGCTGGTTATGATAGAAAGGTGTTAGATCACACAGTGCATTGCTGTGTATGGGGTTGTGTAGAGTCCCCACACTGACCCCTGTGTACCACTGAAAACGCCTGCAATGGGCACGTGAGCGTCAGAACTGGACCATGGAGCAATGGAAGAAGGTGGCCTGGTCTGATGAGTCACATTTTTTCTTATATCATGTGAACAACCGGGTGCATGTATGTTGTTGGAGAGATGGCACCAGGATGCACTATGGGAGGAAGCCAAGCTGGCAGAGACAGTGTGATGCTCTGGGCAATGTTCTGCATGGCAATGGTATTCCCTGATGGCAGTGGCCTCTTTCGGCAGGATAATGCACCCTGCCACACTGCAGAAATTGTTCAGCAATGGCTTGAGGAACATGAGAAAGAGTTCAAGGTGTTGACTTGGTCTCCAAATTCCCCAGATCTCGATCCGATCGAGCATCTGTGGGATGTGCTGGACAAACAAGTCCAATCCATGGAAGCCCCACCTCACAACTTACAGGACTTAAAGGATCTGCTGCTAACGTCTTGGTGCCAGATACCACAGGACACCTTCAGAGGTCTCGTGGAGCCCAAACCCCGACAGCTCAGAGCTGTTTTGGCGACACGAGGGGGACCTACACAACATTAGGCAGGTGATCTTAATGTTATGGCTGATTGGTGTATATATATACACACCAGTGTATATAGTGACTTCAGCCTGATGGAAAACCTACACATTCTAACATAATAGAAAATTTGGGAAATGTATTGGCGATTACACAATGCCGAGATGTTGCAAGTTAATACAATTCCCTCTTAGCATAAAATATTCGTTGCACTGGGCATATGTAAATGAGTTATTTTCAGTCAGGTGTGTTACATTAAGCACACAATTTGCATTATCTTCTGAGTAATGCACTTTTAATGTACATATGTGTATTTATAGTGAAGTAAAGGTTGCAAATAAATTAAGACACTGGAAAGGGTAAAAAAAAATGCTCTGAATTTTATCTGCGAGATTTACTTTTCATTCCTTTGAGGAGTAAGTTCAAGTAGAGGATCAGGTTTTGCACTAGTAAGCTTAATGCTATGTCTCCTGGGTTCATAGGACTACTGTGAAGTAGTTGATTAGGTGTTGATTGGTTGAAGTAAAAGTGCTGACTGTTGATGCATCTAAGTCCCATGAAGCCCTTTTGATTGACTAAAAAGTCTGATCCCACCCTGAAACATTTACACGTTTCTCAAAGTTCCTATGCTTATATAGATTATTTGGCATTGCCTGTTGAGTCTTTTCTAAAAGGCTTTGTAGAGAACTTGAAACAGGTTTAAGTACATAGTCACATGCTGTTGTCAGACAACATAAATGGTTACAGGTTGTGCTGTCTAACCAGTGTCTGCTTTATGTTTTTACTTTGTTTTGTGTTTTATGTTTTAATTCAAACCGCGAACTATGCCCTGTCTTCTAAGGTGCTTTAGCACCTGGGTGATACTATTCCGTTAAGACCCTTCTGTCTCACTATACATGTATACAGTTTGCATAGCACGAAGCTCACCTTGCAGCCCGCTGTGACACACCCAGCCAGGGCAGTGAAATCTGAGCAGTTTGACAGGTTGTTTCCATTAAGGTGCTGCATTCATTGTACAACTTGTTGCTAACCTGTGCAAAGGCAGGTCATTCAGTAGTGCATTAGAGTTTTGCGTGCATTCAAAATGCTATTGATAGCAGGTCAAATTCAGTACATCCTCTAGAGTATTCACAATTAATGGAAACAAATCTTACCATTAAAAAGTACAAGTATTTAGGTTTATATTGATGATGTCTTAAACAGCACAGTGATCAATATGAGGTGATAGAAGTGTCCAGGAATTGCAAATCATCATTATGCTGCATGTTGTTTTAATTCTTTGTATATCTGATGTTTAACATTATATAGAGGACATAAATTAAAAATAGCTTTGTGCTTTGTTAAAAGGTGTCATATGCAAGAAACAGTGGAGTGAAATCTGCATATAACCTGGTCTTGCATTATTTTGCTTTTAACTGAGTAATGCTGTTCTCCTTTGACATTGACCGCTTAAGGATTTAAGTTGTGTTGATCAGAAGGTCAGTGGCCAAAAACAGGAAGATGAAACTTGCGTTTTGTCTGTTTCACTTTCAAAAAACACACATACTTTTCATGTTAGATAAAAATCATTCTTTCTCACGCTCCCTCAGTGATGTTCGTTTGCATTTCAGCTTTATTTGATTAAAGGTAAATTTTAGAATCAGATTTATTTTTATATATGCACATCCAAACAAGGAGATCCATCTGTTTGTCACTTTTAATTTGGGTTTTATATGTCATAGTTTTATGGATCTATTTCTGTAGTTTTCTACCAGTCACCTGGATATAGTAACACGTTACTACTGTGCTATGTTGATTTGGACAAGAAAAAGGCTGAATGACAAACAAAAAGGTCTGCTAGGTAAAAAGCCTGAGGCTTCTGCTCACAAATAGAAATCACTCTGGCACATTCTACCAAAAGTCGTTTCACGATTACCTTTTTCAATTAGCCTCTCGCTTGGTCTCCCTCTGTGTGACTCTTGGCCAGAAAGAGATCACATTTAGGAAGCATTTGGCGGCCCTGTCCATATCGTTATGAACGAGGTGTCATGGCTTCGTCCGGGGGGGGGGATCGCTTGCATCAGTCCCAGTCCATTTGCACGACCACGGCGGCGGACACATCAGCCCCGGCTGCATTTCTCTGGGCAAATGAAAGGGGTAATTCCCCCGCCGCTGCCCTGAGTGACTGATAGACATTCCATCTGCTTCTAATGTGTCTTGATAGGTTAATTATGAGGTAGCTTTGACAGGGGATCAAAGTGAAGCCCGCCGGAGGCTGACACGGTCCCTGGGCGCACATGCATTCTGCGTGAGAGTCCTGTGTAAACATAACCTGCTTCCAGATTTACAGTGTCACGTGTCTTCCTTTCCAGTGGTCTTATCTCCGAGCGCCATCTCCTCCCCCTCAGCATCTCCTCCATGCCCCAAACCTTCATTATTATAAGAAATTACGTAACTGTAGCGAACGTGCATGTGTTAAAAGCCATGTAGGCCCGCATTTTTTAAAATGTGGATTATTTTGAGATGGTGAGCGATGTTAAAGATGGCCAGATAAGGCCGTCTTTGACGTTAAATATAGATATCCCGTATGGAAGGAAGATGTCTGTACATTTTTTATGTATGGAGACTTAAAGGTTTTCATAAGGTTTAAATATATATATTCACTGGTCTGTCTTTCGATATTTTTGAGTGTGTGTTTTAGGATAAAGTGTAGGGATATAGGATGTTTTATTCCATAACACATACCTGAAGGGAGCAAAATGAGCTTCTCATGATCTGGTATAGGTAGCATTAATATTCAAAATGTGTCTGCAAAGCAGGACTGTAATAACTATGAAATAAAGTATTTATCTGAAGGATTATCTGTTAGCTAGTCAAAGTAATGTTGAGAAGAGTTTTGTCTCATTGTTTGATTGCTTCTAATTTGACAGAGGTTCTATTGCATGTTGTCTTATGTAAATTGTTATATTTAATACATTACCACAATGTAGATCTCCAAAAATGGCGTTTTACTAGGAGAGAGAGCATTTCCAGCACCCGGTTTTGGCGCCAAGTTTTCAGTTATTCCCATGACCTGAGTTTTGTCGTCTACCAATGATTTGAGGTTCTTCATTGGGCGACACAACTGCAGTCATACTGGGACTCTCAGCTGGCCCTTACGTAAGGATGTTGAACAGACCTGACAGATGCTTATTGGTTGTTGTTCGCTACCCAGTTGGTGCTAGCTCTCCTGCATAGCTCCCTGTGACGTTTCAAGTGCTAAGAAACCGATCAGCATTGCGAAGTGGTATTGAGCAAAAAATGTGGCTAATGCTTTAGCGCACCAGACAACAAAGAATGCTGATTTTGCCATAGTGCATGGAGAATGTGTTCTTTAGGGTTTCCAGCTTCAGTCAGCTGGCTGGCGTGAGATTTTTAATTCAAGACAAGTCTGCACACACATACACATATATGTGACAGTTTCACTACCTTGAAAATAGTCTGTAGCATTTGCAAACTACCTCAATGCTTTTGGTGTAGCTAATTTTAGGCTTATAGGTTTATAATGTAATAATATAAATTTGCCATAAGATTTCATGTGAGAGCCTGACAGCATGAGTGTCACACCAGATGCGTGAGAGTTATCAACCCTGGTTCTTCAAAAAAATACATACATTTGTCTTTTATGCACCATAGACTGACACAGGTGAGCTGTATGCAGAAAACATCCAGATGATTAATACAATTTTGACAGGTAGCCATCTGAAAGTATGCAAACAAGCGTATCAGTAACATAATTTCTATAAATGAGTCTGAATTATATTATTCATATTATAACTACAGGCTACTATTTTTTACAGCCTTCCAGCATTAGAAACCTTGGACGCCCTTTTATGGATTGGTAACTGGTTATTGATTGAGTTAAATAGTTTTTAAAACGTTAACATGTAGCCCCTACTAATGAAAACTAGCGGGCGTCATGAACATAAATAATGACTCTGTAGGTGGTTTCCTACAGAGAACAGCAAATCAGGCCAGCCAGTATGGATCACTGTAGGGCTGGGCCAAGGAGGTCAACAATGGTAACATTTATTTTAAAGCTTACTTAACCAATGGCAATTTTTATGGTGTTAGAAGTATCTGAGGTTTTGAGTTATTGTGTGTTGCACGACTGGCAGAACGCCACATCCTCCAAACAACACTCGTCGCTTAAATTCTGTTTATGCCGACACTAACTAGGCTGGACTGTATTGAGGAAATTGCAGTTTGAAGCGGCTTTATATCAAAGTGAAATCAGAGACCGGAGCATGTGAACCCATTTTTAAACCCTAAAGACGTGCTGCATTGGAAATCTGCAAGTGTAGTTAGAAACATAAGCAGCTCAAAGGACAGAAAATAAAAGGAGATATGGACTGGGGGTGTGGGGGGGTGGAGCAGCGGGGCTTCACCATGAACAGGACTGGTCTCCCGGAGACAAAGCCGCCAAGTGCTGGTAACCGTGATGACGGAAGACCCCCAAATCCACAGTCTGGCATGTGGACAGCGACAGAGAAGCTGGCATGGGGCCACGGCCTGAGCCCAAGTGGCGGCCCTTTGTCTGCACGCAGTAAAAGGTTACAGAGAGAAGTCATTGGGACTCACCAGTGAATTCGGTCGCCCTGCTCGCACACTGGCCTTTGTGGCTTTATAAGCTCGCTTTGTTTTCGTCGACATTGTCGTCGTTCCCCCCGCTTTCTCCTGCACACCCCCCCCCCCCCCCCCCCCCCCCCTCCCTTTTACCACCCCACTCTTCCTCCAGTTTTGACATTTGTGCTCCTTTTCCATAGGAGCAAAAAAAAATTTATAAAAAAAAAGAGAAACATTTTTCTTGTGTATCGAAATAAAAAAGAAAAATGTCCTTTTAAGTCAGAGAAATCAGACAAGATGTAAGTGACTAAGCAGGTTTCACGCTGCTCTCTGAGCCTGGGTTGTGCACGTTGAAAGATCGCCTGGGGGCAGAACCAGACATCTGCCATCTGCCCAAAACCAGCTTGATGGGTCAGCATGGAGAATTATTGGAACAGCCCAGTTCTATTCACCTCCTCTTGCATTATTTCACTTTCTATTTCTTGGTTTTCACTTTATTTTAGAGTTTGAATATAATTGAAGTGGTACTTGATAATCAACTCCATAGCTCATTTGTTGAAACTTTAATTGCAGGTTCCTTTATTAGTTACCAGTTGTGAAGATAAATGTGTCTTTTGTATTAAGTGGTAGCTTAGATTGAAATAGTTTCTCACGTTGAATAATTAAGCCTTAATTTAAGTTAAATGACTTCATGCTCCAAAATGGGAAAACCTCAAAGATATTTTGCTTAAGACTATTGGACGTGTTTATTAAGATCAAACTCAGGCTTTATTTTGGTCCCAGTACTTAGCCTTTTAACTTGAAATCTACAACTGAGCAATGTTAGCGCATCTTAGCCCAAGCCCCAATCTCGGCCAAATTGCTCTCGGAGGATTTATGTGACGATGAGCTTGTCGTCTTAATTACTGTCACTGAGGATTGCCATTTTCTTTTCAGACGGAAGACATTGGCGAGATTGCGCGCAGGACGCAGAGCCTACCGAAGGTGAACGAGAGCAGGCAGCGAACCGTGGTCTTCACTCAGGGCAAGGACGAAACTGTGGTTACAAAAGGTGGGGAATCTTCGGACTCCATCTCCAAAAAGAGCAGTAGGCATGTATGGGCCTGTTGGTGGCCGAGGCCGCTGTCGTTGAATCTTAAAAGGTATTTTAAATTGTTTTGTGCATTGTTTCAACCATTTACAACGTAAAACGCTTTATGTCTCCTTAGAATTATAATACATACATTTTTGACTAGCTACGTAATTCAAGGAAACAGGTTGTGTAGTGGTCATGGATATCTATCTGCTGTTGCACCCTTGAGTAAATTATACAGCTGAATACATAGGTAACAACTGTATGTCGTTTTGGATAAAAGGAAAGCTAAGTGATGCAATGTAAATGTAGCTAGTCTCCATCTGTGCCCAATATGGTCACTGCCAGAGCTGTTTTATTTGTGATCTCAGAGAGGTGTTTCAGAAAAGTTTGACAAGATCTGGCAAGACTTAATAGGAAAAGGACTGATTAACGTCATAGTGTAGTATAAAAATTAAGATATTTTAAGCAGACAAAAAAGAAATTTGTATCTGTATGCATGTTTCACGGAATCCAAAATGCATATAGAGTTGGACTATTAACATAGATGGTGTTTGGTTATATGGGTTTTTACCCGGCAGTGGTGTAGAATGAACCAGCAGTGGATTGAATCTTACAATTAGGGTAAATGTAATTTAGCCATTGAATCTTATTGTTAAAACTCTTATAAAATCATATTCATCATTTAAAAATATATACAAATTTAATAGTATTTTCCCTTCCCTTAGTTATAAATTGATTTCCTATATTCCAATCTACTAGGTCACTTTAGCTGAGCCTTTTAACAGTACTGTATATTTTTTCAGTTTTTCTGGTAAAAGTGTTTGGAATGAATTCACCCTTGACACTGACCTCTTATCTCTCACATGTACAGTATGTATCCAGACAATTGTTGTACTCAAAGCATTGCTATGGTAACTGGAATACAGGGGATGTATTCCCCTCTAGAGGTTTTAAGTCTTAACTAAATAGCATAAAAAACACAGTTGTTGCAGAACGAGCGAGTAAGGTGCTCCAAAGCCTATAGGAGTTTTGGGAATAGAGGCACAGACAAAGAGTTGTATAGTTTTACTTTCCCCTCCTGTAATAAATTTAACGTAGGAACTACCGGTAGACAGTTTTCCCCCTTAACTTTGCATGATCTTTACATTATTTCATAGTTTATCCAACGCCACTGTTGTTTTGGTTGTTCTTGCAGTTGTTTAACATTTGAGTAGGTGCAACAGGACACAGATCTTTAGCTGAAGAGCTTGGGGGGTCCAGCAGTGTGCAAGCGACAGAGGTTTCGGGTTACGGCTTACAGGCCTTGACTGTGGACTCACTGGATGTCTCTTCACTGGAGCCCATTTCTCTGGCCCGCTCACTCAAATGGCGTTCACTGGGACAGCGGCCACACTAGCAGCCCATCCGAGCTGCACGCTCCACTTTAGGGGAAACGCATTTTTGCTGCTGTTTGAAATGGTATGAAACAGTGGGGGCTGGGGGGTGACATGAGCGGCAGTTTGGATGTTTACCAACAAAAATGAGGTATGATATTATGTTATTCGAGGTACATTATTGACTGAAATGGTAACCTTGCAGTCTCCTGTGTGAATAAGTACATGTGCTTTTCAGCTCTACATGCTCATTACATGCATCAAACATTATATAGATACACATAAACCGATATAATTATATCTACATGTATATATCCATGCATATTTATTATGCAATAAATAATAAAGATGAATGAAAAATGTAACTGAATTTGGCATAACAGGACATTAGTAGTGACACTACAGTTTCACGTGATAGTAGGTGTCGCTAAAAAATGCTGTGTGTTGTCCTCTAAGTCTGAATGCTAACAGTCCCAAAAAGTCGCCACATAGGATAGCCATTTGAGGTTATGACACTTCCTCTTGGCCTGCAGTGCGCCTTTCCAGCGCTGTTTTTGCAGTCTTTGTCTGTAAGGTTTTTAATGGACAAGCCTGCTTAAAAATAAGCTAGTGACCAAATAGTAACGCTTTACATTAAGTGCACCTTCATAATGCCTTTATAATGCATTCATAGATCATTCATAAGCAGCATGTAAGTATACCATATCATCCTAACATACTTTAACAGCTGTAACATACATTAAAAACAAGCATTATATGATATCAACAAACATAACAATCATATAATGTTTGATATTAATGTATTTAAAAGCTGTTATGGGATATTAGCATCTTAAGGTGTACTTACATGCTTCTTAGGAATGTTTTATAGATGCATTATGAATGCATTATAATGGTGCATTGAATGTTCTATGAATGCATTATGAAGCTGCAGTTAATGTAAAGCATTACCCCCCAAATCCTAAGACATTTCAGCTCCAATTGAAACCCCCCAATCTCTGGGGGCCTGAACAGATTGAACCCATCTTTTGTCCCGTAGGTGTTTTTAAAAGTGATAAATAATACCTGCTATCCTCCCTCATTGATTCTGTATGAAGACAGAGTTGTGCGTCCCTGTGAACTTTATATAAAATGCATGATGAATGTGAGGAGGTTGAAGACAATGTGTTCTGGTGTCGTCTACAAAGGCAAACATGATAAATGTCAAGGAGCATCCAAGTCCCCCCTGATAAGTGGGACCGTAGCAGGCACTGCTCAATGGGAGTACGACATTGTTATTCATGGAAGTTAAATAAATGTCAATATAAAAGAGAATTAAATATTTTTATTTCCCAGAGGCGGAGCTCTAATATACTTGATCTCTCATTTCATTTGTAATTTGTACTCTTGTCGGTATATGATCATTCACCAGACTCCATGTGTCATGATAAGCTACTTAAGGATGATTAAAGACGTGAAAATGCTTTGCCTATAAAGCAATCTTGAAAAGAGATGCCAATTTGCTGTCCCCCCTGCCTCCCCAACACTCCTTATAATATTAAAGCACTCTTTCGTCACCTCTTGGTATTAAATATGCTTTATGGAAGCTCCCGGAGACGCGTTGTCCTTAATTTAAAAGCCGCTGACACTATTGAACTGCGCTGCACCTTACTGATGCACCTATTAAGGCACTAATTAAAATCGTTGTGCCCTGAACTTTAACAGTGGAAATATCTAATAAAGGATCGTCGAGGAGGCTGGCTACCCCTAATAGCTAATAAAAGCCAAATAAGTCTCAGGTCAGCAAGAGAGTCTGGGGGGTGTCAAAGAGACTCTCATTGTGTCACACTGTGAAAAGGGCCAGGTCTTCTCGCGTTAGTCAAAACAAGAGAGGATTTACGTCCATCAAAGGCGACTGAACTGGGATGTGCTGCACTTTACAACAATGCTGGGATGAGGGCCGTACTTTATTTACAGCAGCACTGTGATATTTAATGCTAGGCCCTTTCCCTGAGTTTTTGGGACTCTGTATTATATCATTATTAATCCACACAACGTTGGAAAATGGTATCGCAGGAAACACTTCTGGAGATTAACAGGTTTGCACCACTGAGCTAAAATACTGCATTCACAAATCTGATTTAATATTGATTTACATTTACATTTGCTAGATAGAAAAAGAACTGAGTGATTTACAAACACCAGTTATGTCTTCTGTCATATTTACAGCCTAACTGCAATGAAAATAATTATAATAACTTGGAACCTGAGAACCCCTGTTTCATCTGAGGCCACATGAAATGAAGATTTGTAGCTTTTTCAATTTGTTTCTATACTCCTCTATGGTCTATTTAGTTGGTTTACTTACTTTACTAGCAACTTATCAATTATGGAGATGTTTAAGAGGTTGCAAGTGGTTTATATAGCTCATAATAGTGGTACATTTGTCCTTTGGATTATATAGCTATTGGTTTGCAGTTGTTTCCTAATGAATGTGTACAGTGTGTGGAATGAGACTGAAGCCAATACAAAGTCATTAAATTACAATTATTGTTAATTCACTAAACATTATTGTGTATTTGTGAATTATGTTAAAAACAAGCTGATCTAGATGCCATCTCTATCGTTTCTAATTGTAAGAATTCTGTAGTTTCCTTGGACCTGTGTTATTTTTTTAATGCGATCTTTGAAGTGGTGCATGTTTTTTTTTTTTAATGATCTCCCCAGGGATAAGCCAGCAAGTGTTTTTTGCTTCCCCCCCATGCCCACCCCCAGCCTCTAAAGGTGATTATTAGCTTCTAATGAACAGACTCCTAAAGCATGATGCATTTTCTCTGGAGCTAATTTATGCTGTGCTATTATTTTGGAGTGATTAATTAACAGGTTACATTAAGGCAAATCACATTCTTAAAAAGTGAGAAGATATTTTAAGTAGATGTGCCTTATTCCAATATATTGGCAAAATAGTTTTACAGTTAATTGTGAGCCGGGTGTTACACTTCTGACATTCATCTTATGTGAATACCTGGCTTATTCCTGGAGAGATGTCCATTAACCAGAAAAGTGAGTGTGAGAGCAGATGTCATTTAAACCAGCTCCTGGAGACAGTTAGCAATGGAATTCTTTACTTTTCTCAGTGATTTTTCTTTCCATATCCAATTTTTCCCACCCTTCTAATATGTAATTCCCCATCCATATATAAGGGTCAGGAGCTTTGGTGTGAGCACTCAGACACATGTCACAAGGTAGGTTCAAACCCAGGGTCCCCCCGCCCGCCCTCCGTCAAGTCGGTATCTCTGGAGATAGTTCTCTCTCTATTTCGTGCCCTGTACTCTGCCCTAGCTAAGCACATTTGAGTATTTGAACCGTGGAGGGCAGAGATTTCCGACTTCCCCTTCGTTTTAGCCCAAACAGAAATCGAAAATTGCGCACAGCTTGAGACACGCTAATCGACACATTTTCTCTTTAAGAAACATAGCGGGGGAAAAAAAAAAACACTAGCAGAGGGGTGTAATTAGCAGAGGCCTGATATGGTGCGTGACATGGCTTGACATGTCGCTGTGTTATGAGGATGGGTTAAGGTCAGGCTGTTCCTCTTTATTATGACCTTAGTACTTCTCAGGCTGCACTGATTAGCATTACAACGAAGCCTGCGAATCGACTCAATGGTCTTTGACAAGGCTTCTGTTTTTACTTTTCAAAAGACATGGAATTTTCCTCTGATAGTGTTTCCATCATTTTCTCACACTCCCTCTGTTTCATCCTATTTCACAACAACCTTGCTGACAGATGTCATATTAATCAGTCACACGTTCCTCAATCTCAGCGATATCGATGGTGGGGGGGGAGAGACTATGATGAAGGAGCAGAATGGATGTCAACTCGTTAACTTGGATTCCTTGCCAAGAAAATGGCAACTTCTTCTTCTTTGGCCCAAAACCAAGTTAAACATTCCAGTACATTATCGTTTCATTACTGACACACAATAAAGCATTCATCTCCAAACTTCAGAAAGCTTAATTATACGCTTCTAACATGGAGCCCTATTGACACATTCATAGTTTAGAATTAACTTGTTATAGAAAAAAACATTCAGGTAGTTCAAGTAATGTAATTATGTAGAACTTAAATTATGTCAAAGCTACAGTCAACCTAATTTTTACCTGAAACCCCATAAAAACTGCTTCCAGGTTTTAAGGATTTAAATGTTCATAAAATTAGTAACTGCAAAATACCTTATTTAATTAATAAAGTGTGGAAGTTATGCTTTGCAAGTATGCCAGTAACCATCAGGTAGAATGCCATTCGAGGGACCTTGTGTCATCCTTTTCTTACCATTGATTTTTTTCCCCCCAAGTTTTTAAAGACTATGCTGCTAGTTGTGTGAAAGAACTAGATGACTATTTTACTTGATTGTTACCTTTTCCTTATCTTTGAAGGGTCAACAGGGAAAACTCTCATTTAAGTGGAGTTGGAGCTTGTAAAACAGGGGCAATAAAGCTGAAAGCAACTAAAACAAGTCGAGCTGATGTTTACAGACACGCCACAGGCCTATAACAACAAAAACTCAAGGCCTGGCAGAAAATTTTTCATTACCCTCCCCGTTTCTTACCAAAAGCTGTGCCAGTGGGCTCTTTGTGTTTTACATTAACAGAAAATTGGTCTTGGACCAGTCAAGGTTTTTGACTGGTGCTGACTTTCTGTGTCGAATCTAATCATCTTCCTCCAGCAGCAAAGTTATACATAAAAGCTTGTTTGATGTGAGCTACAATGCTGGTAACAGCTGCACGGGGACAGTAGGCTCAGTGTGGCATTGGAAATATACAATTTTGCTTTTTTTATATGATATTTTAAATATTATGTTTCTCCATTTTGACTTCTTGATATGTTCATTGATATGTTCGTTCACTTTTGGGAATTTCCCAGAAACTGCAGCTTGCCTTTCAGCCTAAATATGTATGATCTGTTTTATTTTTCGCCTTCCATTTAAAAATCTGTTACTTTCTTTTGTGCGCTAAAATATAATTCATTCTCCCCTTGGGTACTTAAGAGACTTCTGAACATTATTTGACAGTCAGATGCTTCGAAAGTGCACACATTGTCCCAAGTCAGCTCTGCTCATTTCACACACCCTCCCGATATTATCATATCAATTGATGCAGCTTGTATGAGACAAAGAAGGGTTATGGGAACCACCAAGAGCATCATGCACCATTAAACATTAAAGCCGTCGACACGAACGCTTAGAAACTCGCTCTTGTCAACCTGCCTTCTGCTGTTTGTTTTGCTTCATCACGGATTCGAAAATATGAAACATTTCCCCCCAGCGAAGGTTTTAAGGTTTATTTGTTTTTTTTTTAAGCTTTTTAAATATTAGTTGCACGCGCATGAGTATGTAGCTCTGAGGCTATTTGTGTCTTTGGCATTTTGTCGCAATTTAAATGCCTCCTTTGTTGTGGATTGTCGTGCTCCGTTAAAAGTACATTAGACTTTCCCGTTTACGAATTAATTCTCACCCGCGCATTACTGATGTGATACTGTGCGTTCCGTACCCCTGCGTCTGTTCCTAATGACTCACCGAGGCCCAGTCACCTGGGGCCATGGACCGTGGCTAGGAGCTCAGGCCCAGGGCCGACTGAGAGAGGCCAGTCAGGAAGGCTCATTATGCTCCGTTTCCGCCAGCTCTTTAAAGCCCAGCTGAGCACTCTGCGGTCTGCCAGCGTTGGACCTGCAATTACGCTGCCATGGTTTCCACCGGCACCACAAACCCAAACTCCTCCCAAGAATGAGGTGGGAAAGGAGCAGAGCATTTTATTGCTGCAAAGTGAAGAACATCTAAATGCATTATGTACATCTGCGTGACTGTATGTATATGATGTATCTTGTGGCCTATAAGGTGACATATATATACGTTACATACACGGCATAGTTTCATCAGCAGAGTGTCTCCCTGGTGGCTGGGTAGAGAGCAGTGCTTATTCCCCTGCACCGGGCCTGTACTCTAGCTCGTATGGCAGTTAGATTGTTGGGTTACTTGTGCCGAGAGATGCGATGTTCCTTCATCACAGCGGTAGCTGTCCTGCGCAGAGCTGCGTGAGACGTGGTGTGACAAATAACCATCGCGGGAACGAACACTGTCTGTCCTTGATGTTGTCTGGCACATATGAGGAGGCCTTGTGCCTTGTCGATGTCTGAATGAGACAATTGGAGTGTGTGTGTGTGGCACCCCTTTTGGTTTGGTTTATTGGCAAAATAATAATATCGACCAAATAAGTATATTTTAAATCACATTGATATGAAACAGAAACATGAAATGAATTAGTGGCACTGAATTTTGCCAGCTCGGATCCAACAACAGGGATATTTATGATATACTTTCCAAAAACTTCATAAGATTAAATATTTAATTTTGACTTTCCCCTGCAATCCTCTTTAAGCCCATATTAGTTGAAAACAGCCATGCCTGTTGGAAGTACACAATTTCAGTACTCGTTGCTACTTAAAATTATTACATAGTGGTAGTGAATTATGTCTATTTCAGACCCTGCACAACACCATCATGATGGGATCCTTATTATATTGCAAGTGATTAATTAGTACAACATGAGCATTCTAGTAAGAAATCTTTTAAATTGCACCCCAATTCATAATTTTAATCTCTAAATGCAGAATAACTCACAAAGTCTGAATTGCTCTTACCGTAATTTACATGTAAGATTTGCTATTAATCATTTCAAGAGGGAGGTGGGCTTCCATGCTTCATCTACAACAATAATTAAGTAGAGTCATTTTGCTGATAATTAGCTATTTCTGAAAGGATCTGTGTTTAATGTAATTAATTATCAAAGCAACAATCAACTGCTTCATTGAGGGGAAAATGTTCTCCACAAATAAGCACATTTGTGTCTGATTACTTGCTTTGCCTCACGTTGGTCATTCCACATTTTTTAAGTGGTGTTCTTCGTAAAATCCCCAGTTGGCCTGAAATGGCCTTGGTGGTAACAGGACTGTAATTGTATAGAATATTTAGATAGATTCCAGTTAAAACAATGCATAGCTTCAGCGTGACTTTTAATGAATATAATCTCTTTCTCTGATTCATAACCCCAGTTTTCCTTTGCCTGCAGTGGAGCATGGCATGTCCACCCATGTGGCTTAAAGCTGGGGTTCCGTAACGCACATTACAGGTTACCCAGCCAGATGCAGTCGGCCGGTGCTGACTGGTACATCTGTCATTGTTGGCCATCTGTAAAACCTATAGGTACCTGACAAGTCTGTGGGAAGTTCGTATCACCCGCGCCCACTGAAACTGAAGAGCAGAGATTGTTGAATGTTGAAAAAATCTGAATTATTTATTTATTTATTTTTTAATGTAGTGTCAAGGTGGGTGCTATACCAGTGTTAGCAGAACACTGGGATAGAATCCTTCATATTAATTCATAATTGCTGGAATGTCTTAGGTAAGTGCAACAAATGACCTTGTCCAATTGACATTGTACCAAGTTAAAACAAAAAAAAAGCAGTTTCTTGGTTTTCCTACTAGAACACACATTCATATTCTGTACCCGTTCATTTTTTTATGTGTATAGAAGTAATCTTTAAGCAAATTCCATTAACCGTATTATTAGGACGGTAAGTAAACTGTGGATTTTTTTCTCGTCTTCTAGCTAGCTAACCAGTTTCCCTCAGTCATTTCCAGCAACACTCAGTCAAGGTTGGCAGGTAGCACTGCAGAGACATTAAACGTTTAAAGAGTGTTCCAGGTGTAACAGTAATCAAAGATCTGGGGGCACTCAATTAGGATCTCCACTCTGATAAATGAATGTCTCATTACATCATAATAGATTATAACTAGGTGTTTTAGGAATAAAGATGTCGCCCATACCCATTTTGAATAATCAGTCTCAGGACAGTAAGTACTTCAGTTAAAAAGACAGTCCTCTGACCCCTCATCAACTGAGGTAAAATTTAGTAATACTATGATGTCAATCAGAAGATTGTTAAAAAGGATTTGTCACATTTTTGCCATTTATGCTACCAGTGCCAGTCTTTAAATCACATATCTATACCACTGATCTGCAGTTGTTTGAAGATCTTTTTTTTGTTCGATCCCAAGTGGTTAATTTCAAGTTGTTCTGTTCCTCCTGTCATCTAGTAGTTTTTTTTTTCAGTCATTTCTAACACCAGAATGTCAAGTATCTCCAATTTTAAATTCTGTTTCCAAGGACAGTCGGAATGAAGAAACTGTCAGATAATTGCTGCATACACAAGAAAATTGTACTACCACAGAATTTTCTATTTAATGTTCTCTCTCTGTATACACTCTGACTTTTTGTGCTGTATGTTTTTTATGGAACTTGCTCAAATTCAATCTCGGAGATCCTGTCAGATTTTCATGTACTGTTTGCTGAGTCTCTTTTGCTGTCTGTTCCCAGGTGATAAGGTGATAACTTTTCCTGTCTTGGACATTGATCAGAATGACATTGTGGACACTAATGGAGCTGGAGACGCGTTTGTGGGAGGTACGGTATGTTCCAGAGCAGCCATCATATACTAGCAATGGGAAGTATTAAGAAACTACAGAATATATTTCAGAAGTAATCCTTCAGGAACTTCTCAAACAAGATGCTAAAAAAAAACAGACCAGATCAACAGAAAGACATACCAAACACCCAACATGACAATAAGTGCAGCGGCATTGCTTGGGTAAACATATGATGTGGCACAAGTCAATGTAAAATAAATACTTTCCTCCAAACACTTAACACAATTAGCAGCTGCGAAGAGACTGCAAGCAGATATCTCCAAAAAGGCATCTTCTATATTACACTAGCTAAATGCTTTGAAGGAAACACACACCTCCAGAAGATGCTTTTCCATAGCCAGCAGATCTTCTCCACCCAACTGCTAAGTTTCAGTTTCGGTTTCACACCCTTCCTCGCTGTCATTATGAAAATTCGGATTTCTACGTGTCGGAAAAAGGAGGGCCAAGTTAGCGCTATGCTGCGTAGTATTTGTGTGTTTTTTTTTTCCTTTGCAAATTGAAATGTTTGAATTAATGTGAGGAAAGTAGCCGCATTAATCTGATCATTAGCTTTCGGGAAATATAATTGACGTAACTGATACGGATTGTGCAGGGCTGGTAACCAGCCGAATTCATAACAACGAGTAAAAGTAATGGTTGATGGTAATGGGTGGGGAGAGCGGTAATAGGGTTTAATTTTCTATAGTTTCATCATTTGATAACATGCATTAATTATTTCACAAGCTACACAGTGCTGATGAGTCTTCCTGTCACAGTCTATCAGACTCATTAGCTGGTCTTGAAAATAAAATTATTGACGTTTACAGTGTTTGACACAGCTCCTTATCCCCTGCAGTTTCATATAATAATCTTATCAGTGCACCTCTTGCCGAGCTCTGCTGCTTCAAGGGCTGGGAGGTGATTTGTTGCCACATTTTTTTTTAGTAGCTGTTTCAGGAAAACCAAGACATCCTAATAAAGCTGTAAGCATGTTTTCTCAAACATAGTATTGATTTTTCTCCTTTTCCTTTCTGAGAGAGGTTGGAAGCCCTGTGCTTTGTAGTGTCAGAAAACGAATTCGCCGCCTGTTACTTATTTATTTTTTATTTTGGTGGCAAAACTGGAAACCAATGGGGCTTGGGGTATCTCGGGCTTGGGGCCGGCATGTTGATACCGCTAGAATATTTTTACATTATGGGAATATAGTTTACTGCATTTTAACAGGCCTTGGAAATATGTCATGTAAATCGATAGTTCCACAAATAAAAGGCCAGTGGGAGCTCTCTACTTAATATTTGTGTCCATTCTGTCACATATATACCTGCTTCAATTTTGCTCTAGGTTTCCTGTCCGAACTTGTCCAGTGCCAGCCTTTGGAGCAGTGTATCCGGGCCGCACACTATGCAGCTAATGTCATCATCAGGAGGACGGGGTGCACGTTCCCTCAAAAGCCAGACTTCCACTGATGTCCAGCCTGTGTTATATGGGACTATTGCTTTTTTTTTTTTTTTTAATGGTTGCCTCTATATCCCTCCCCTGCTATCTGCATCGAGCATTCTGTAACACTGTGTTCAGTCTGTCCTGTTTCAGGAGCCCCATGTGGTTGATGTCGTGCAAAAGCCTCTAGCTTCATGAATCCGTATTGTAAAGAGACATTAGCTGTGACTGAAATGTGCTCGTTTACTTGTGTTTTTTCATTATAATTCCACAGTGCCAAATGATTTGACTTTTTCCACATAAACTGGAAGTTCACACGTGTTCTTAAGGCTGATAAATTAAAAAGAACAAAATTTTAACTCGGCGACTCTTCATACTTCACTGCAATATTTGACTTTTCTACCAGTGTCCATCAAATACCCACAAATACATAATTCATACCACATTTGGGGGGCGGGTGGAACCACACAGCCATGATGTGTTGAACTGGTTCTTAAGGCACAAACACGGGATACATGCACGTGAATGGTCACGATTATTTAAAGGGTACTCACACACAGTTTTGTATTCAAACCAGGATTCCCCTCTTGTACGACATTCTTTTTGAACAATATGCCATCTTATACTGGGGAAAAAAATTTTTAAATTAGACTAATGGTAACCAAATGGGCTGTTTACTTTCATGATTTAATGCAAGTAGTCTGCAGAAAAGCCTTTTGCAAAAAGGTAATGAGTATCGTCCCCGCATACAGTGCAGGCCGCTTAGTGCGCTCATTAGTAGAAGGGGGTCCTGACTGGTGCCCCAGTGCTGCCCAGTAATCTCCCCGTGGCTCTGCAGGGCCTCTGACTGGATGCTGCATGTTCCTGGATTTCAATTGCATGCCCGCAGGAGGTCGTTTTTCTCAGTTATGGGATTAGTGGTTGCTCTTCATGGTGATCATTAGAGAGACCTGAAAATTAGGCTGATCCTTTATCCCCAACTGCGCGGCCGGTGTATGGTACGGCTGCCATTGGCAGACATCGATTAGAGGGAGGCTGGAAGCTGGCCCTGCCCCGCCTTCTCAGAAAGAAGACACCAGCCCCCATTCCCTGTCCAAATGTAATATAGACCCCAGTGTCCAACCGCACAGTACACATCTTCCTGTTTATGGGATGCCTTTCCCACTCATTTATAATTAGCAGTCATTTGCCCTGTGGTTCAGAGACATATTTGGGTAACACTTTACTTGACAGCACACAAATAATACAGCTTTATGCTATTACTCATGTATTAATTATCCAAACTAGGAACTACACTAAGTCTTACATACTGATCTGATCTTAATTGATTGTTAATGAATGGTGATGCATGTTTTATCTCAAGCAGTTACTATATTTGTTACTATATCTGTTAATTCTGTAAACCTTTGTGAACTACTGAAGGAAGTATTGAAGGAACGAATAACTCGTTAAACACTTATCATGTTTGTTTATCATTAATGAATCATGATGCATCTTTTATCCCAAGCAGTCACTGTATGTTACTATATCTGTTAATTCTGTTTACCTTTGTAAACTACTGAAGGAAGTACTCATGAACTACTGAAGGAACTAATGAATAACACAAGTGAAATACTGATCTCATTTATGTTTATCATTACTGAACCGTGACACATCTTTTATCTCAAGTAGTGACTATATTTGTTCATGATTTGTACTTCAGTAGTAACTGGAGTTATTACTAAGTAATTGTGCCCCATCATGTAAAGTGTTACCCATATTTGATTGGTAACTCAAAATGCTAATATTTCCTTTTGTATATATTACACCACACAGAAATCATTGCCAAGGAAACATGATATTTATGACAATTCTAGTCTTAGAGCTTTTTAAACAGAACACGTCATAATTCAAAGCACACTTGCGGCCCGCACCATTTAACGCTAAACAAGAACAAATTTTAATAATTTATTATTAGCATTATGCTAATTAAACTTTGTGTGAATTTGAAAGTTGGGGGGATGTAATTAACAACTTGTTTGGGTCTTTTTTCCAGCAGTGTTTTTAAGGTTTCACACAGATGCATTTTGAAAAGGGCCACATTGCTGATTGGACCGGATCACACTCCATGACAGCTGGTTCATTCGCTACTCAAGTTGACAGATGGCAAAACACAAACACAAAAAAGATGGAGCCATGATTAAGTACAGGGAGTGTTTACAGTCACGTAGAATCGGGTATGTTTTTCACAAAATTTTGTTATAGAATAGATATTTTTGCTTGAAGTTAAACTGTGAATCATTTTCATTATTTTTGCAAAAGGGACACAACTAATTAGTGACTGACAGAATTTTTCTTCATTTTGTTTTTGGATTTGCCTTATTAAATTTTATCACAATTGTTAGTGTCCTCTTGGAACTGTTTTGGATATATGGCTTAGAAGAGCAGGTTGTTGCCTTATGGTTTGGTTCAGTAACTGAATGCCCAGTCACATAAACTTGAGAATGACAGACTGCTTTTGGCTTTTGGTCCTCGACCAGCATCTCTTCCCTGAGCAGGAAGCAAGGTGAGTGCAAATTTTGGCTATGGTTTGCCCCTAGATGGGTGCTGGTGTTCTAAGCACCAGCATGGCAGTTGGCAGAAGGGGGAACTGGGGGAGGAGGGAAGACTGGGTGATGAGCCTGATTATCCTGGGATTGGTGCAGTCATGGAGGACCTGGCCAGACCCATGTTAAAGAGCCTTATCTGCATAATGAAGACACAGGCCTGTTTTGTCACTGTTTTTCTTCACTTGGCATTGGGAGTTCTTTTTTAAAAGTGAAAATCGCTGTGTTTAACATACGACGTATAAAGAAGTTCTTTAATTTTTCATCATGTTCTGCAAATTTTTATTGGTTTCATATGCAATGACATAAGATCAAAAAGGAACAGGCTGGTGTGGTTGATAAGGATTCACACGGCTTTGAATTTAATTAGTTCTGCTAAAAGCATCAAAGCAATTTTGACATTAAGTAGTAAATCAGCAGTCGCATTAAAAGAAGATGTAATATACATTTCTCCTGACAGAAAATTCTACTGTGAGAATAGTGTGATCAATTAGCAGCAACAAATGTCAAACTTAATGAATTTACACACTCAAGAGTCTGTTACCTTTAACATTTTAGATTTTTCTCCATTTTTACAAAAAGGGTGCTGCTTTTGGGAACATAGAGTCCAGTTCACATTGTCTTACATGCTGGATTTTAATGATTTCCATTATGTTTCTATCATAGTGATAGTTCAATTATACTTTGAACTGATATGAAGAACTGTTATGTATAAACCTCAAATGTAACGTTCTAACATTTTTTAAGGTTTGTGTATTGTGGAACAGTGGATATGCTATTATAACAGATTTGTATTGGTCTATTAAGCACCATTCCATGTAATTAATTAACATCAATTTGGGAAATAGATATCCAAGTGGAATTTCAGGTACAGTAGATAGTGGTACAGCTACTTGTACAGTACAGTGCCTATTTGTAACCAAAACTAATAGATCAACCAATTCAGGAGTTTAAAAAAACCCTCTTCTAATCCAGAACTGCTGGAAAGCCCACTTATTTCAAATTTTGTAAATAATCACCAAAATTTCTTAAACTTCATAGGCATATATATACCAAAAAGAGAAATATTCATTATTACGGAAGGACAAAGTTTTTCATTAGAAAATATGCATGGAATTCATTATCACAAAACTATGTTCAGGTGATTTGTTTGGAGTTTAATTTACAGAATTTTCAGCTGGTTAGGTAGGTCAGCAACAGGAGCGATGAATTAGCTGTTCAAAATGGAAGTCAAGTGCAATGATTTACTATCACAATAAGGATTCTCTTTAATTATGTTTTAACATAATTTGAAGGCGGTGATATTAATATACTTTGGGGCTTCTAGTTCATCTTGTTCTGAACACTCTAAGCATAAAAATAGGGCAGTGTTGTACGCTATTTAACTTATATATTCCCAAAATATGAATACACATTTTTAATTAATAATGTTTAAATGTCGTACCATTGCACATTCCCAATAGATCCAAGTCCCTCTGGAGTGAGTATAACAAAAATAATCCCCCCCCCCATCCCCATGCTTACAGTTTAACGTTTACCTTGGAATGTAGGTGTGATGTAAATCAAAGAGCGTTTTCCCTGTTCCTGACAGTCTATTATAAGGCTGTATAGATTATGCTTAAAATAGCACGCTGTTCTTAAAGGACACGTAAATCTCACCCTTTATTGTTGTAATTTAAAAAAAATCCTTATCCTTAAAACAACTGCATCGCCTTAAACGCATGCATTTGTCACTATAAAGACACTGTCCTCTTGAATCTTAAATTATTCTTTGTTTCTTCCGATCATTTAAACCTGCCAAAATACTTGTTTATTGCATTACTTGTAATAAAATGCGCACGGATACTGCTCTAAATGTAATCTTTATTCGAAACCAGTATAGGTATTTTTTAACATATTTCCCTCATTAAAATCATTTGTATCATTTTTTTCTGAGACTTATACGGTTCTGGAGATTTTAGATCTTCGCGCTACCTGTCTCTGCGTCTCATCAATATATTAGTTATTTATTTTTTCCACCCAGCAACGTTTCACGGTGGTCTCCTCACTGGGAAAAAAATATATAATTTCCCTATGATCACCCTATGAGTACATATAGCGGCAAGACTTGGCTGCAAACATTTGAGATAGAGTGAAGAAGGGGGAGGGTACTACTTTGTCACAGGCTGCTATGTAGATTAACCTTTCAATTAGCTAGCTAGCTAGTTGTTATCAGGTCTATTCTGCCTGAGCGCGAGCTGTCGCGTGCGTCCCTTTATTAAATACAACAAAGTCTTGGGATTGATTTCCTTCCTGTAATTATTCCTCATCGTTTCAATTACTGCGTTTGCGAAGAGGAGAGAAGAAACCTCGAGAAAAAAAAAACTTGAAAAGGTAACAAGCTAGCAAGCAGCAATGTTAGCTGCAGGCATTTTCTTGTTGTGGCTTCCTTTTTTTGTCTTGCATTTAAATAGAGCCGATCGTTGTTATTGGACCGATATTTAAGGAATACCTAATCGTTTAGGCATCGGAAATAATTGCATTTGGGTTCAAAATTAAACCGCGCTGGAAAAGACATTTGTAACGTGAAATAACTATCGAGGCAGCAAATAGCGTGATGAGCGCTGGATATTCCGTCGGATTACTGGCATTTTCTTTTTTTTTCCGCTAATACTGTCATTAGAATTTTTGGATATGGAAAGTTGGGTGAACATGTTTAAATCTACATTTCGCTGTGTTGTTACTCACTTCGATTCCTCGGGGTCGCCTCGCTAAGTTGTTACCTTAATGCACAATGCGTGCAGCTACCCAACTATTATTTTGCAGGAGTGTGATGTAACGGCAAAGCCAACACAGACATGCAGGCTATCTTGGTCGGCTAACAAAATACTATACGAGAGAAAGAATACCGCTAGCTTGCTAAACAGCTATGTGTCTACGTTTTGCAACTGTGTAATTATCCAAGAAGACTATGTACTTGGATAACTGCTTTCATACGTGTTCCTGAACAGAATGTGACACGACCAGTTTTACTGCTCAGCGGCAACTTTATAAAAAATAATTTAAAGAAACGATTCGACAGACTCGTGAAATAAACGATGGAAGTCAAATTGTACGTCGCTAACTAGTTAGCTTCCCCGGTGTCAATCCTTTCGAGGAGGAGTTTGTTGAAAGGTGGAGTGCTGCCTGGTGTTGCTCTATTTGCCAAATCATTGACCCTTCAAAACATAACCGCTTAGATTTGCTCGGTGCCTATGCATTCGGGCGATTATTAAGTATTTGGAGGATAACTCATACGGATCTAGCGTCCTTCACATGCGAAAGATGCAAGGGGTCTCGGTGGTATGGGATGTGACTGGCGCTTGGTAATAATAATTGCTAAGTAGTTACCTTAAAAGGCGGGGCAATTGAATATCAGTAGCAGGTCGAAATAGCCAATAAACTCTTTTTAAGGGGGAGCGAGAGCCTATTTTCGATGATTGACGTGCTCTTTATCAAATCAGAAATCGATTTTTTCTGCCTTTACAACCAATATTAAAGTTGCGAGGGAGGGCGCATCGCGGTGAAGGTAAGGTTTAATGAGACTCCATTGGGTTGTAATCAGTGTCATGTCGGATTCATGTAAACTACAACATTGTAACAAAATGGCGTCTGTTAGGTACCACCAGCGGCAGGCAACAGCGCAGCCCTCAGCCACTCACACGCTAGAAGTCAAGGTTTGTGATTTGCCTTTCGTTTACCGAAGTCACAGGTTAATTGGACGATTAACTCGCCGTCATAAATTATCCGCAAGCGTCCCTCGGAGGCTGTCATAAATGTTTGCCTCGAGTTCGGAGTTAGCGGCGGCTAGCTAGCCATCTTGGAGCTGCTATCTGACGTCTGACTAAGCTAGGTATCCAGCAATTAATTTTAGCAACTTTGACAGCTATTTTTTTTTTTTTTTTTTAAAGTGAAAACGATTTTTGGCGCCGGAGGGGGAGTTTGTTTTATTTATGTAGGTAATGTTTAAAAGTTGAGTTTGGGAGGAAAAAGGTTAGCGAATATTTCCTAGTAAGCAGAACTGTCAACCTACGATGTCGGTGACACGAACTATAAGTACATAAATGATCGGCGCAGTTAAAGGTTTCTCTTTAGCTGTGGTGACATGATTTATTATTATTATTATTATTATTATTATTATTATTATTATTATTATTATTATTATATCAACGCTGTGAGGATTTCATGGCATGATGTGACTGGTCGCTTGGGGATGCCGTCTCTCCAGCTGCAATCCCCGGCTGACCCCGCTGCTGCAGTGTGGAGCCGAGTTTGATGCGATCAGCGGAGGCTTGCTGGCCAGCTAACTTGCAGGATGACAGGGGTTGCGGGGATCCGGGAGAGAGCCGTCCGATACACGTCACCTGCTGGTAGCTCTGCGCACTGTTCTTCCTCTGCCTCCGCGTTTATTCAAATCACTCGCAAAATACACGCAAAAACAGTTGCTCGGTTGCCACACGTACTCTTCCCCTGTTAGATCTATTTTTTTTTTGTAATTGCCATATGTAGTTATAACTCGACAAAATGAACTGAATACCCATATTAAGCAGAGAGACTTTAATATAGACTAAAATCGATTCTTCCAGTGTCTAGTGTAAAATAAGTCGATATCAAGATATGTAATTAGTGGGTTAGATCATGGGCTTCTTACCTGAAGGTTGCTGGTTTCTGTCCCAGGGCCTTGTGTTTTCTCTTCATAAAAGCTACCCAATTTACTCAGCTGAAACCCAAATGTATATCTGGATATAAATTGTCAGTTTGAGATGGTGGTATTGGAATAGTCTCAAAAGAAGAATTTTCGCATATTTGTATTTTAAGACCTGATAAATTGCCATTGTTCTTCAGGTAGTTGGTGGTCAAGGTCTATGGTTTGTTTTAGACAAGTCCAGACTTATGGTATAAGCTTGCGGTTTTCCCATAATCAGTATTCCTGAACATGTTATTAATCAGTTTGTAAATTTGCTTATTCATCTGGTTGCTTCAGTCATGAATTATGTTGCCTAGAAATCCATCCATCCATCCATTCATCTTCCAACATATTATCATGCATATAAAATTCAGGTGACAAATTGATTCAGTAAGTTTTGTATAATGAATGTTGCTGCTTTAATATGTATTTTAACCGCTATCATACCTGTAACCTGACTAATTGCTTTCAGTGTGAAACTGATTTGAGAGGTTGCGTAAATGTTAAGAATGACAGCATTGCCATGAACTTGTTGCTTCGCAAAAGAAAGTTGGTCATATTTCCAGCTTCATCTGATGTATTCTGACAGCTTGTTAATGAATAGCCATAATATGTGTGCAGTTAGTTTGAATGTTTAAACAAACTATCTACAGTGGTAAGAGACATTGCTGTTGTCATTGCTGGTATTTTATTGCTGCAATAACCTCTTCCTTGTTTTATTGATTTCTTTTTATTCTTTTAGGTTTCCACTGAGTCCAGGAGGAATTTTAAAGAGTTTGTGCTTTTTGGGTGATGATAGTCAACTTTATTAAGGATATTTTTGAAATATATCCTCTGCTAAATCTATCTTGCTGACTCTTCCCAGGATTTACAAGAATGCCCTACACTATGCTTTGTCACATATTTTTACAATCCTTTTCACTGTATGGATGCCATTAATTAGTAACAGAGAAAGAGAAATCTCTATGGATCACCTCTGCCTGAAGCAAAGTATTCAACCATGGTAAAACTTGCAAACCCACTATATACGGGGTGGATTCTCGAAGCAATACAAAAGATCAAAAGGCAAAAGCAGAGACCATCTGAAGAGAGAATCTGTCATGCAGTATCAACATCACATGGACTGGACAAGGAGACCGTTTTGGAGCAGTTGGAATTAAGTGTCCATGATGGCTCCATTCTCAAGGTGACAAATAAGGGAAGTGCTTCTTATAAAGACCCAGATAATCCAGGGCGAATAGCACCTCTCAAATCTGGAGGCTTCTCTGTGTCTCTAAAGGGATCAGCATGGAGCTCAAGCGACCTACGCTATGTAGACTGGAATAAGATCTTGCGGCAAGCTATCGAAGCTCTCAATGACCCCATTGGTTCCTCTTTGAAGAACATCGAAAGGTATCTCAGGAACCAGGATGACTTGTCGAACATCATAAGCAACCCCACTTTCCAGCAGCGGCTAAGGTTGGCAGCCAAACGGGCGGTTAACAATGGAAGGCTGCTGAAGAATGGGCCGCTGTACCGGATGAACTATGGAAGTGTTGAAGGAAGAGGATCTTCCAGGTGTACAAGTGCTTCCCCATCATTCCTCCCCCTTGCAAGTCTTCTTCCACATGAGAAAGACCAGGTATGCTGTGTACCTCTTCATTTCCTGGTGTTGATGTTGAACCAGCATTTTGTGTTGAACCCTTTTTGTCACCAAGTTTTGTTTGGCTGCTTTATGAAATCTTAGATGGTCCATTTAATTTCTTCAGAAAGTATTTTTTTTTCAGTTAAGCAGTATTTATACTAGATAAGATGTTTGCAATTTCATGGCAGAGAACTTTGGTAAACTATCAAGATCAGTGTGGTTTTTCTTGGGAGCCCATGCTAGACTGGTGTGATTTTTGGATTTGTGTTGAGTGTTGATTTGTGAGTTTATTCGGAGAATAAAAACTAGCAGAAAGTATGATGGGTTTTGTGACTTTGTTCTTTTGTATAACTTTACAGGTTAATAGATCATTGACTTGATTATGCTGCTGTCTGATTATGCTGTTGTATGAATGCTGAAATCAGCATGTATATAAAATGCCTCTTTCTGTCATGTATAGTAATAAGTTGACCATTTTTCTTCCCAGTTATCTTCCAGTTGTTAGGCAACAGTTTGTAGTTAAATTCTTTTAAAAATATATGGGTTTGGATGTTGTGCATTTTGAGAAATGAAGTATGTTAATTGCAGTGCATTTCAAGCTGCTGGATACTGCATAATATGTAGTTAGCAGCATTTAAACCCTTTTCTTTTTTTCTAGTTTAATCAATCGGCCTCTAAATATTAGGTAGATATACAGCTAACTTGGTTTACATGAGGAATCTGCAAGTAAGCGCCCTTCCTTTTTGTGGTTTGGTAGCCTTCTGTGAATGTGTTGGTCCCTCCCAATTAATGAGCGTAAAAAAAGAAAGATGATGCCCATGTAAAACTTTCAGTTAAGTAATTGATTGTGGAGTATTGATATGTAACATTCAAGCAATTATCTCCACCAATCACAAACACTGTTTTATGTCTGTTGCCTGGTCCCAAGTTCAGCTGGTTTAGCACTTCAGGGAAACTAGCCTGTGTACAGGTAAGTAAGCACTATGATAGCCAATCTGCTGATTATAGCCACCAAGATGAAGTTTAGGCTCTGTCTCCTTGCTTATTATTTTATCAAAATTTGTTCTTTTAGCTTGAATGCCAGGATTTAGGATATTCACTTAATTTATGCAATAATTTATGCTGAAGTATAACGAACCTTCAGTTGTGCAGTAAGAGACATAAAATTAACTGGTGGTTTATTGTATTTTTTTATGATCTTTCACGATAGTGCCATTGTCAGACATGCCTGTTATGTGTTTTTTATTTTTCTGTCCAAATAAAACAATCCCTGGTTTTTGGTGTCATTAAAGCTGTGATTTCACCCTTTCTGGAAAATAGTACCACTATCCAAAAGTGTGTGCAATTTTTAGTCTCTTAATCGTCAGAAAATTGAGTTCTGTGGTTGACTCGTTTAAAATCAGTATTTTTCAGGATTTTAGTGAATCGCTTTAAATGGTATGACCTGTGGAACAGCAGGTTACCAAAAATTCACTAAATTGTGGTTAAATTGCACTGTGTGAGGGCACAAGAATGAATTTAAACAAAAGTTGCTTTTTACACCGTTGCTGTGACATGCTCCAAACGTCAATTTACCCAGGCTTCCCGATGTGAAATTGTTTTTCTGCTTTGGCACCACGAGCCAAGCCGGCTTTTTCTGTTGGTAGATGCTGGAGTTGACCCCATAAAATGGCCTCTGGCAGCATATGAGTTGCTACCAGCCAGGCTCACCTGTTTCATTTGCTGGTTATGTCAAAAGTTGGACACATGGTTAGCGATCACTGCAGTAGGTTACTGTGTTGATCCATCAAAGACAATGTTAAATTACCATTCCCCTTTTTTGGATTCCAATCAAACAAAGCAATTTCACAAAAATCTGTGTGGGTGTTTCTGTTGGCAATGGTATGAATTGTGCATTTATAATGTGACAGTCATCCTTTAACACTATCCAACCATCTACTTTGAATAATGGATAGGGTCACGGGTAGGGTTAGCTGAACTACAGTCAATGTTGGGATGCACAGAGAAGGGTATGTTCTGGATGGCATGCCAGGCTGATGGATGGCACCGATGCACAGAGGCATACAATAATGGCCCTTTTGGAGTTAGTGCACCTGAACTACCAGTTTGCAAATCTGGAACATTTATATCAGAATATTTAGTGAGTTTAAAGGAAAGTCTTTTATGTAGTACTGGGGCAAAGTTATGTGGATTCTAAATAGACAAATGATAATTAATGAGCTGTGAATTCTCAGAACCACAAAGCACTGATACTGATCAGGTTAATTTGTATGTGCAAATCAATAGGACAGTCAGGCTCCAATTCAGATTTATAAAGATGGATAATGTGCTATCAGGGTATAAATGCATATGGGATATGGCACCGCCTTTTCCAAGTCAACATGGAATGGATGTGTATTGGGAGAGGTTCTTAATATCATCAGTCGGACTCAGAACCCAGGAATATTCCAAATGATCATTGACGTGCATATTAAGGTGATTTAAGTCAGCCTAATGCTAAACAGACACTTTTCTGTGACCACATGTGTATCTTTAATTGATCTATTTGGCCACCACTCACCTGCAGTAATGCATTCTTTTTCTTCATTCAGCATTAACACTGGAAGCAGCTAAGTAATCAAATGAAAACGGGACATTCCCTTGTCTTTGAATTATTTAATTACAGGCCCCTGGTTTCCAGGAATAGACCTTGTCTGTTGCTAGGAGGTATATTAAATTGACATGAGCATGTGATAGTATGGTGCCAGTTCCTCAGCAGTTAGAAAAGGTCTCCTCTTGCAGATGGTCCTGCATCTTGTGATTGATTGTGTTTATGAACTGGTTGGTGGTTCTGTAAACAATGGGGGCAGGATTGGGATCAAAGCCCCCTGTTAAGTGACTGTACTATTTCAAGCTGGCAGTCTGCATTAGTTTGTATGCCACTGATAAATCAGAATGTTTATTTTTTTTTTTTAAAAAGATGGTCAGCCTAGTTTTCTTTTTTTCTGGGTTTGGTAAGATTGATCCAAAAATTGATTTCCTTACTTAATCCTGGATCACTCCTGACAGTTTAAAATCTTGCTCTGTGGCAACTGGGACATGGGACAGATATAGATCTTCAAAAAAAAAAAAAAAGAAAAAGAGGAGTTTGTGCTGAGCTTTAGCCTGCTTTAAAATTATCTCTCTGGTTTCACTGACTAACGAACAAGAGGAAGTGGATTCATTTTCTCGGTTTGACTCACGACGGGTAGCTGAAGGACAGTAAGTGGTTCACACACTGTAGAGGGATGCATTTAGCCTCCTCTTAAATGCTGTTTGTCTAGAGCAGTGTTTCTCAACCCAGTCCTCAGCGAACCCCAGCCAGTCCACGTTTTTGCTCCCTCCCAGCTCCCAGCCAATCAGGAACACCGAATAGCTGGTACAGGTGCTCTGGGAGCTGAGAGGAAGCAAAAACGTGGACTGGCTGGAGTTCGCTGAGGACTGGGTTGAGAAACACTGGTCTAGAGTGTGACTTCACTCAGCAGCTGAAAAGTGCATGCACCACGACTGAATATTCCTTAACATATAAGGCTCCCTTTAAAATAATAGGCCATTTCTGTTGAACTTTTAAGTAGAGGAAGAACCTCTTTTTGACCAATGGGAGCCCAGCAGTGGTTTGCTTGTCTTGCAGCAATGCGTATATAATGCCAATACTGTGATATGTTGCTCATCATGGGGACGGATGCCTTTGTGTGAAGTATTAAGCTTGTGGTATCATTTAAAAGCAAATTTGCTAATGCTTTTATTTATTTATTTTAATTAGACTTCTTTAATTATGTTATAAATGGCAATTATCAGCTTCTGGTGTGCAAATCCCTCTGCTCATAGACTGTTCCTTTTGGCTCCAGTTTTTCTGCATCCAGCTGACTGATTGATCATCTCAAGCTGTTTATTTCATTGACAAACCCTCGCTGTGCTGAGCACTTTTCACTGCGGGTGCCCTGCAACTGCTGATATTTGAAGAACCTCGGAGACTTACTGAACCGCCCGACTCTTAATTGACTGGTTAAACGGCTGTTAAGTCATTTCATCTATAGGTTTTTAAAAAGAATATTGATGCATTCAGTATTAAGTACACAACAAGCTGTTGTCCTCTTCATTCATACTAACAAGGTAATATGTTGCATATGGCCATGCTGAATTAACCTTGGTTATGCAAGTTGTTTTAGACACGGTAGTTTGGAAAAATAGCTCCTCCCCTCCATAGAATGGGCGGAGTATGATTGTTTTTGTATCACCTAATACACATGACTTTAAACATTCCAACAAGGCTATGATGTTTCGTTCTCTGTGGCTGTCTTGCCATGTTATTGCCTTGTGCTCTGCATTTAACACCTGAAAATGCTTCTTTTCTTGAAAAGGTCTTATTTTGTTATGGAAGGTTAAAAAAAAAAAAGTAATTAATCATACTATAGTAGTTGAATTTTTGCTTTTGCATGCATTGCAGATTAGTTGAGATGGTATCATTGGAATCAGTTTGATTCTGTTTAAAGTTCTGTCTAGCCTAGCTGAGAAATATTCCCATACAGCATTTGGTAGCACCATGTAGCTCTGCGAACAGAAGTTTTTTCTTTTGCATTTTTACTACACTTAAGTAAGTTAAGTGCAAAAATGCAGAAGCGGTCCCTGCGATTTTCTTGTGGCTGCTCTTATCTTCAGTGTTCCCAGGTCTTAAAAAATGCTGACTCACCTTTTGAAGTTGCATAATAAGCTTAAACAAATGAAAGCAAAGAGGTCTTCATAGAATTGCCCCTCCTTTATAACCGAACACCCATGTTGTGTTTTGAGAACATATTCAGCTTTGTGTACAGTGACAGAGGAACTGTTTGTAAGCTCATAGTTGCTGAGAAAAGTCAGTTACTTTTGTGAACGAGGAGCTTTCGTGAAGGTGTGACTGGCTGCTTGTGAGAGCTCGGGCAGCAGGCTGCGTAGTGGTGAAAGGAATGGATCTGCAACTGAACTGCTGCATCATTTCAAATTTGGGGGAGGGGGCTGAACAAACGCAGTTTAATAATCTAAACAAATCACAGACTTTAGGGACGGGTAACTCTTGCATTCCTCAGGCATGCTTCTGTTGGTCGCCAGTTGGGTCATTTCCGAGTTTGCTGCTAAAACATTAGCAAGAAGTATCCTATCTGTCACCGAAAATTTAGTCATAGACAAATGGCTGGTGAGCATGGCTACTAGTGAGGTGATAAAGGTTGAGTGCACCCTGCTGCAGGGTGAGGTTTAGCTGGGAAGCTGTGGTTTTGCACTGTTTGCACGCAGGCGGGCTGTTACGGACACATGAAGCTAAAAATTTCTTTTGACAGGAACACATTCATTCTTGTATAAACAAAGTGGCCCCATAAATGAGGCTCTCTTGCCGTACTGCTCAAGGATAATGATGAATATGGATAACTTTCAGGAAGTTGCCGTAACTAGCCTGAGACATTTATACGAGCTGGGCCAGACTGCATTTGTAATGGTGATTTGGGTACTTTTATTTATTTATATTAAATAGATGTTTTATAAGAACAGCATGTGAACATTGCTGAGGCACTAACGTGCACTGAATACTAGATATGTGTGTAGTTTCTCTAACTGCAGTTTAATAAGTCATTATAGTAGTCAGATAATAGATCTTATGGTTCATCTGTTCGTTATTAGATGTTTTTCCAATGGTCTCTCCCCATAACTGAATTGTATGCGCTAAGGTGCAAATCCCCTGAGCCTGATGTTAAGCACACGTTGCCCACAGCTGTAGGCTATATTACACTCCATCAAGTCTAGCCAGAAAACAGACCATAAATAAATGAATGAAAATAAAGTGATGCAGTGAACCAGGTAAATGGACGTTGGATCTAAGTCGGGCTATTTTGTTTGAATCGGTTTTCTGTTACTGAAAGGAAACGCGCTGTTAATTAGCATCAGTGACTTACAGGGCCGCTGTTAGGGCTGCCACAGAATGGGTGGCTTTTGCAGGTCTGGTTTTCATTACATCACAGTGAATGTCGACCTCGCATCTTAGCTAACACAGGCCATCAGCTTCTTCATTATAAATAATACAGGTAAGTTTCTGTTGCTTGTCTTGTATCCCCCTTACATTTTAAGGCCTGGTGTGATGCTTTGGTCTCATTGTGTTTCAGCACAACATGTTGCAGTAAAGATTTCCCAATTGCTGATCTCAGTCCCTTTATCGGCTCGAGCTGATATAGCGTGTATCTGACGCTGAGGTGCTGCATGCGTGCTTTCTGAGTCACTCAGTTTATTAGCTGTCTGTGAGATGCAACAACGGTGTGATTAGGTTATTAAAAACTGGTGATGATGAAGATTGTGTATTTATTTTTTTTAACTATAAACAGACATTTGAGCAACCTGTTGCACAAATGTTAAGTTTTTGGTTTTTGTTTTTTTGTATTTTTTTTTTAACCACTTCTCATTTAGTCAGTTGTATATGACTGTGAAAATGCCTTTGGCTGAGCTTGTAGTTCGAACCACGTGACTGACAATTGGGTGGGGAATGGGATCTTTCTTTATGGGGGGAATGGTGGCACTGGAAAAGGGCTGACGGCACACACTTCAGAGCTACAAAAGCAAACTGCCCTTCTAGAGTAGAGTGAAATGAAAATCATGGGGGCAGGAAAAGCTGGTACATGTCAGGGGACACTGAGTAGACTTTCAAGGCGGGGGGGGGGGGGGTGTTCTCCCTGGTTATTAGGAATGTGGAGAGAGAAACAGGCCTCACCAATTAATACCCTTCACTGGTAATGAGGGACAGGTGGAATTAATCAGCATACCAATCTTGGGCACCTGAAAATTCCTCCCAAGTCTCCTGAAGGACTAACAGATCTTAAAGATGTTTTGTGTTAATCCACATGTGTAATTAGACCTACAGGTGGTGACTGAAGTCAGTGAGAGACTTTTCCAGTATTAATGTTTTCTAGTTGAATTTGTGAGATGTAGGAACATCAGACCAAATGAAAACCTTTACAGTTTCTTTTTTTCAGCTCTTACCTGCAATACTCCTAATGCATCGGCCCTGATAATTAATAACAGAAAATGGTGACTAATCATGTCTGTGTGGTACTTTTTACACTCCCCACTGCTCATTGTGATCTTTTTTTCTCTCTTGCTTGCTCTCCGTATCTCCCCTGCGCTGTGCGCCCCCCCCCCAGCCTCGCGCTGACCCCATCCCCATATGCAGCTTTTGTCTGGGCACGAAGGAGTCCAACCGCGAGAAGAGGCCCGAGGAGTTGCTTTCCTGCGCGGACTGTGGGAGCAGCGGTGAGTTTCCTGGGTGCCTCCATGCAGTAGCAATAGAGGCATCAGTGTTTGGGCATCCAGCTTGCCAGTGATGTGATGTGATGTGACTTGATGTGATGTGATGCCAGAGCTGGGAACACATTTCTTAAATAAGCTTATAAGTTTGTCTTATTGAAGGCATTGCAAATACAGTATTTTGGCAACCACTCCAGAACAGGGTGCTGCTTTTTTTTTTTTTTTTTTTTCCTTCTTCATGTATCAATCTCAATGAATTTGTGAACCACAGTATATTGTATTGTGGAGAGAGTATTCAGCTGAAGCAAGTCTCTCTGCGCCCCTCTGAATGAGGCTCTACCCTTGTGGCAGGGGTGATTAGAAAGACGCGAGGTCCCTTTTCACTGTGTGGCCCTTCTGCAGAGGTGCCAGACGTCACGTGTTGAGATTTCGAATGTAGGAAGGCTTTTGTGAATTCATCCACCATGTTTAAATCCTAATCACTTAGTATTTTGGTTTCTTGTTTATTAAGAGGTTGTATTTCCTTCTCACATGTTTCTTTGCTTAAATAATAAAATCAGTTCTCCCATCTGTTGATGTATGGGTGCTACCCATAATGGTTTGTGGCTATGTTTGTGTGGTGGCTCTGTTTCGGTGATTAGTGCTATCCAATACATATTTTGAACATACCTATGAGGCAATGTGAAAATGCTGCCGTAGGTGTAGAAAGTATTTGAAGACCGAACTTGTGTGTAAATATAATTATTTTGCCACACATTTTGCACGTTTCTGCTGCTATTTTACCGAACTTTAGACTTCCAGATGTCTGGTTAGATGTTTGGTAAGATGTATTCCAAGGTTCAGCTTATTGTAGCAGGTTGATGTCAGTCCTGAGGTGCGTCAGTGCTGAGCAGCATTATGGGAAAGTGGCATATAGATTGGCCTCGTCTTGGTGGTGGCATTTTTCCACACTCTTCTATCTTCTGGACTCTGCTGGCAGCATCCCATTAAGTTACCTCTTCAAAGTAGTAATTTGAGTCAAACAATTATTTGAAATGCCAAGAGTAATCACTTTCCTAGTGACATTCTTATTGGCTAAAATTGACTAAGGAGACGGGTTTCACTCCATCGTTCGGAGTGTGTCAAAATGCCCCCTGCTGAAAAACACTAGTTATGAGACTGACAGACTGCCTTCTATTCCCTTCCTTTCTCCCCCACCATGACTTTCATGGATTATCTTAATGTACAAATAAATGCTTCCTATCTCTCACTAAGGTCAAACTATCCTTCACCAGTCACTCATTAAGGTTAAATGTATTATTTTTTGGAACTGCATTCAGCATAAAAATCACATTGTTGATGTAATGTCGTATCTTTTATGTGTTGATTCTGCATCCATCGTTTGCTGCCATTTAGAACCATTTTCTTTAATCCTGCAAACTATTAATTTGATGGTGGCTCCGACTTTGAATTCTTCTAAATGTTAGCTTAAGAGGCTTGATGTTTTGTGTGTTAACAGGTTTTTGTATTATGCAGTAAATCTGATTTTGTATTTTGCCTTGATTTTCTTTAAGGACATCCGTCCTGTCTGAAGTTCTCTCCAGAGCTGACCACGAATGTAAAGGCGCTGCCGTGGCAATGTATTGAATGCAAAACGTGTAGTTCCTGTCAAATCCAAGGGAAAAATGCTGTAAGTAATTTGGGGGGGAAATCTTGATTGTCTCCCCCTATGAGTAATGCATGCATTTTAACAGAGGAAACTGTTTAGTACCTTGTATATGGCCAGTTTGAATCCAGTCATCCCCTTCAGAAATGGTTAGCTTTGCTAATTAGTTCCTAGAACATTTACAGGGGCGTGAGTGAACTCTGTGATTGCATGGAGGAGATTGGATCACAATATAACATGTAAATCATGATAGTCTTGCAAGTTGGTGCTTAGACTGAAATCTAGAAGCTGGATGAGGGAATTTAGAGGGTGGCAATCCCTGGCTGTGTGCTGGAAGCCACAAGCGGTGAGGCAACTTGGCATATTTCCAGCGAGGGAGAGAATCGGCCGGGATTTTATTTCTTTAGTGCATGCGTGACTCGGAGGAGGCCGTGTCGTCAGTGTCAGCGAGGAAGCCGAAAGCGAGGTCGCCGTGTAAAATGAGGTGAAAGTCAGGGATAAAAACGGAATGTGAACTGATTCTTCCAGGATGACATGCTATTCTGCGATTCTTGTGATCGGGGTTTCCATATGGAGTGCTGTGACCCACCGCTTTCGAGAATGCCAAAAGGTAAGATCATCAATCCATCTGCCCCCCCCCCCCACCGCCCCCAGTTCAATGTTAAAATGTTATATCGATTTACCTTGCATTACAGTATGGGGCCTGACAGCCGTGCTCGTAAAGCTTGTGGAAATGTGAAAAAGTCGGCTCATATACTTCCATGTTATTACCTTTCTCCGTCTATTTTCCTTGAAAACGTTTCCGTTTTTTCTCTAATTGATTTCCGTTTTCCCCGAGTTGTGAATTGACACCAGAAATGAAGGCATTTAAATTGTGTGCATTACTCGGGAGTATTTCAAACGAGTATGTGTCCTTTTGAATTGATTGACCAATCAAATGCTCTTTCTGCTTGGACATCCTCCAGGAATGTGGATCTGCCAAGTGTGTAGGCCAAAGGAAAAGAGAAAGCGTTTGCTGCATAAGAGAGCTGCCCAGATCAAACGTCGATATGCAAAGCCGTTAGGAAGACCCAAAAAAAAGCCCAAACAGTGTACCATGTATGTTAGTCTGAATTTGATACCATTTGTGTGGAAAGATTTTATTTCTGTATGAATCTGAAGTGCATACATTTATTTCTTTATCTTTTTATATTGGTTTAAGATTGATGGCAGTTTTTTTTTTTTTTTTTTGTGAAGTCCCAGTTTCCAAAAATCTTTTGAAGTTAGTATTGTATCAACTTTCACCTCAGATATAAAATGTAAGAGAAAAAATTCAGTATTTTCCTGCAGGTTTGATTTTTGCCGTATGTCAGATCAGTTATTTCTGGCTCTTCGACGCGCCAAGCACCTTTTATCATACTGAGGGTCCTCCTGCGTTGGATTAAGCATCTGACCAGCCACTCTGAATATCGCTCAGAGTTCCTCATGTTCTGTGAACATGCTCTGCATTTTAACCATTCCCTCTTAACTGTGGCTGCCTGTCCTGTTTGCATGTGAGCCTGACCTCTGCCTTTAAGGGGCAAGTTAATACAACTGTTGGAGAATGTCTATGAAAGTCTGTTTTTCATTATACGTTAAATGCTTGACGTTCTGTTGATTTGAACTATCCTAGGTGTAAATTTGATTTCGAACGCTGATGGACCTTTTTTTTAACTGCATCTTACCATTTCACCTACCTGTAGGTCTGTAACCAGTGGAGGCGGTTCCATGATAGCACTGGCTGGAAGGGGGTCACCTGGTAGGGGTCAAAAGATTACCGTCTGTACCACACGTTCATCTGGTCATGCCGCATCTGTGACGGACGCAAGACACGGGGAGCTGGCTCTTACAGACCCCTGTTGGGCTGATGACGCCACCAAATTCACCACCACCCCCCCCACCCCCACCCCCGCGTGTTTCACGTCCACATCCACCTCCCCCAAACTCACTGTTAACAAGAAAACCAAAGGTCTTATTGATGGGCTTTCGAAATTTTTCACGCCGTCGCCGGTCGGCCGCCGGTCGCGGGGTGAGGCGGTAGGCCCATCGAGGCGGGGGCGCCCAAGGAAGCGGGGGCTTCAGAAACCCCCGTCCGCTCCTCATTCCTGCATTGTGGCCCCTGGCACCACCCAAAAGCTAACAACCACCACCACCCCCCCCCTCAGTGCACTCCCGCCCGGTCCTCCATTACCTGGACAGAGCCCCACCTCTCAGAAATCCAACAGTTCCACCTTGGCTAACTCCCCCCAGAGTTCTTCGAGCCAGTCTAGTGCGCCTTCCTTTAGTAGCCTCTCCAATAACAGCCAACTTAAGGGACTTTTCGATGGACTCTCTCATATCTATGCCACTCAGGGACAATCTCGGAAAAAGGGACTCCCTAGTTACGCCCCGCCTAAGCGCACGCGCCGTAAGCCGGATTTGTCTTCCACGGCAAAGTCTTGCCCCCAGCTCCACGGAAAGAAAGACGTTAAGAATAGGATGGCGGCCCACTCTTCCCCCCTCTCCGGGTGGGGCCTGCCGAGAGGACGCCCCTTTAAGGCGGCTGGTCATTTCAGGCGACAGTCCTTCCTCAGAAAGCACAGGATGCTAGGCAGGTTAAAATATAAAGTGACCCCTCAGAAGGGTACCCCCTCTCCAGGGAAGGGGGGCTTGACAGATGGAAGGAGTAAGCCTGAGCACACTGATGGTAAGCAAAAGGCTCCACACTCCAGCCAAACCTGCGTCTCGTCCAGCAAAGACACATTGTAACATTGAGCTTCTGCCATTCATCTCCCCTCCCCATTGTTTCCTAACTAAACTATCGGAAAGTAGTGAAAAGCACATTTGCGGCTCCTCCTTGCTGATTAACTTGTAGCCTGTCCTTTGACTAATCCCGGGTCTACCTTTTTTGTTTTGTTTTCTTTTCTTTTGTCCCCCTTTGGTATTGCTCTGTGTGTGTAGTCTCTTTAGGGCACGCTCCCACACCTGCTTGCGGATCTGTCATTGCGCATGGTGGCCTGTCCTCATTCAGCTCCCCCTGCCCCCCCCGCCCGCCCGCTCTGTTCCTGTCCCCATACCTCTGCCTTGACTTGCCCATCTCCATCTCCTCCTAGTGGCCTCCCTTTTTCCGCGAGCCTTGTCTCTTAACTCGATTTCACCACAAAAATCTGCGCCGCTGATCAGCGCCCATTCCTCATGAATTGTGGCTCTTGTGCTAATTGTAATAGATTTTTTTTTTTTTCCCCCCACTCAACCCCCCTTGTGTTCACCCCTTTGTAAGCCACCCTGCCTAAATGTGGGAAAAGGGGCTTTTTTTTAAAGCCTTTCGCTTGTGGTTTATCGGGTTAAAGATAAGGGTTTGCTTATTCTGCGCGTAATTTGTGATAAAATTTAGATCCTGGGCCATTGGCACATTTTTTAAATATGATCATTTTAATGTCTGTCTGATGTGTTTGTGATTTTGTTTTAACTGCAGCTACTGTAAAGTGGCTTCTCCTGCTGTATAATAGCTTTCGTGTTCAAATACTGTCACAAAAGCGGCAAGTGAATCATTTCATCTCATAATTGAGTGACTGAATGCCTCAGGCTCTTCTGTGAAGAACCTTTTCTGCTTCTTTACAGCCAAAAGTGAGGGATAGAGACGAAACACCATTTTCCTTTGTTTATTATCTGCTTTATTACTCGATCTAATTAAATACTGTTATATGAGGAATGGCTAAGAACATGAAAGCTATTATGTGGTGGTCCATTAACTTGAGTGTTGACCTTTTTGTCAAAGCTTTTATTTCATTCTAATTAGAAAATGATTTAAAATGATTTCTTCAGTTATACTAACATCATAACATTCTTGATTAGCGTGAATATGGATATGTATGCTAAGCTAGTGTTTGAAAGAATCAATTCAGTAATCTAACGTTCAGCACAGGTTGGCATAGATTTGCTTTGTTTGCATACATTTTGTGCGATTAAGTGTCTTGTTTCTACTTACTATATTTATAGGTGCTATAATCAAGCTGGTAATTCAGTGATTCCATGACTGTGAAAATGAGCTGAAGCATGTTAATGATAAAATGTTTGAGAGAGAGCTAGATTTAGAAGCTGCTAGATATTTTTGGAGAACCTAATGACAGGTGTTTACTCCTAGGAGAACCCAATGGACATCTTGTGTGAGCCTTTAAAATGGGTATTTTAAGGTTCTAGGGCAGTTTTATCGAGGTATTATGCTTTGATTTGGTATTACTGTGTATGCACTGTCCCTGTATCCATGTCTGAAATGCAAATTTTTTTTTTCTTTCTTTTTGTGAATGATTCAGAAAATGAAGGCATCAGGAAAGTAAAGCAGGAGACTCCAGACTTGAGTGCGGCAGTTTCAAAGGAGCACGTTACACAAGAGGATTTAGAGATTTTTAAGCAAGTGCTGGAGCTCTCGATGCAGGTGAGGAGGCTCATTTTGTGTCTGAATTACTCCAGGCTTCTCCCATCGGTGCACAGAATTATATTGCTTTAGTTAAATGTTAAGGCATTGGGACCCTGATGAAATGAGTTTTTGAAGTACATGGTGCTTCTTGCAGCTCGCAGACCGTAATCGGTGTTCTGTCCTTCAACGTACTGCAGTTTATAAGGTTTTAGATGTTATTATTTTGGAAGATTTCAATCCTTCCCTAACCCTTGTCCTTTAAGCCTGTACTTATACACTGACATACTATTATTCTGTACCCTTGCAGAAAACAGGGTGTGCAAACACAACAGGTTCTGGGCGGTACCCCACAGTCATTGACTTTGGGAAGTACGAGATCCAGACCTGGTACTCTTCGCCATACCCGCCCGAATATTCAAGGTATGAATCACCGGTAGCCTAGTTCTGTCTGCCAAGCCGACGTCCGGCCGAGTGTGACGGCCTCCCATTCTGCTCCGCAGATTACACAAGCTGTATCTCTGCGAGTTCTGCTTGAAGTATATGAGGAGCAAGAATATTCTCCAGCGGCATTCGAAGAAGTGTGGATGGTTTCACCCACCAGCCAATGAGATATACCGAAAGGATGACTTGTCTGTGTTTGAGGTAAGTGGCCACTTTGTAATCTTTAGACGCTCAGGATTGGTTTGTCAAAATTATTCTTCTGTATTTATCTAATTTCTTCAACACATTGAGTTAAACCACCCCAGTATTTTCCCCACATCAATGTCCATTTCCAATTCTGTAGCTTGTCCTCACCTTCCCCCCCCCCAAAAAAAAAACCTGTGATGCCCATTGAACTTGTTACGTGCCGTGTGTGACATGTAGCCAAGGCGTCCCTGATCTGATGGAGCTGCCTTTCTTACTCCTTGCCAACGGTGACCTGCAGCCTCAGTGCAGCCGCCTCTCTCTCCATCTCTGCCGCTCCTGCGGCAGCCGGCAGAGATGCACTGAATGATTTACACTCCGGTCTCCTCCGGCGGAGCCGCGCTACACGTATTCTGTCGATTCACGGTCCGCAGAGGACGTGATCTCAGCATGAGCTCTAAGCTCAGCCACCCCCCCCCACCTCCCCCCAGTCCCCAAGCGTTGTCAGAATTTAAACACAATGTTTGGATCCGCATCTTGCTTTGTCTTGCTGAGAAAATTCGATTTGCTGTAAATAGTTTAAATTTACCTTTTTTTTTTGAAAGTGGAAACTTTGTTATATCCGTAGACTGGTTCTTGTTATATAATTTGCACTTGACATGGAGACAATGCTGAGTGAAGCCTTTTGCTTTAAATCTTCCCTCTCAGGTTGATGGTAATATAAGCAAAATATTCTGCCAAAACCTCTGCTTGCTGGCTAAACTCTTTCTGGACCACAAAACGCTTTACTATGATGTCGAGCCTTTCCTTTTTTACATACTTACAAAAAATGATGAAAAGGGATGCCATCTTGTGGGATACTTTTCAAAGGTAAGTTTTTTTATTTTTTTTCCTCATTATTCATTATGCTAACGCTGTTCGGGCTGTAGGGGGTGTAACAGTAATTTCCGTTTCAGATGGGGAGAGTATGTGGTTTGCGGAACAAGGTGCTCTGTATTTAAAGAGAGATTCCATCCAATTTTTTTTTCCCCCTACAATGTCCTACATATCAAATGGAAATCATATTTCACTTTCCCTGACCAGAGAGCTGGCTCTGCAGAGTAAACTTTTAAAATGCACTGTTGCCAAGGGACATTTCTATTATACTTGGTGTCAGAAGTCTGTTTAGCATTAATTTAAAAAAAGGAAAATCAGCAATATGCCAGTGGATTTTTTTTTTTTTGTCTCTTCAGATTCGCCCCCAAAAAATCATGACCCCCCCCCATCTCCAATTTCCATTCTATTTTTCCTAGAATCCTGGTTACATTGATGTCATACTGCCTGGGAATTCTGTGATACTGCCAACCCCTGTCCCTGACACACCAATCCTTATTTTATTACCAAGAAAATGAAATCAACATGGTTTTCGCAGCATATGAAATAATGGGATTTTTGGAATTCCCATTTCAAACTGGCAAATTGGTGCTTTTTTTTTTTTTTTTTAAATTTTTTTTTTTTTTTTATTGGCAGATATGACGTATTTGAAGGGATGTGTTTATATTTATGCATGATTATGGTATTATAATGTCACCTCGTGCTACATGTGCAGTTGCCCGTCTTTCGGGCCCGGGCTGGTGGCAGGTGTGGTGAATTGCCGGCTTCAGCATAGCTTTGACATCCTTGATCTGTTTCCCTTTCCCCCAGGAGAAGCTGTGCCAGCAGAAGTACAATGTCTCATGCATAATGATCATGCCTCAGTACCAGAGGCAGGGCTATGGCCGCTTTCTCATCGACTTCAGTAAGTCGCTAAGTGCAGTGGTGGGCTGTGGGGGTGGGGGGTGGGTTGGTCCACGCTCATCTTAACAAGAGTCCATCTCGCTCCCTCCTTCCACCGCCCCCCCCCCCCCTTCTTGGTTCTCATGGAGGTCAGCCACGTAGCGCCGCGTGTATTTCTGCATACCGTTGGCACATGACACCGCGTGGGGTAATTTTTAACAAATCGCTCAACATGGGATTGAATTTTAATTGCCCGCTGTCGTTGCTGTGGTGTGACGGGTTTAAAACTTCACCTCTCTGAACTCAAAAGGGATAGCTGGACAAGGCTTTTTTATTTTTTATTTTTTTGGGGGGTGGGGGCATAACACCTCTGCCAGAGGCCTCCCCTGGTGTGTGTGTGTGTGTGTGTGTGTGTGTGTGTGTGAGAGAACCCCATTTGTTGGTTTAGGGCACTGCTTTCCCAGGAGGTGACTATAGCTGTTCAGGCTGTGTGTGTGTGGGATCCATCATAATGAAAGTGGGAGGAGGGTCTCCGTCTCAGTGGGCACTGAGGACCCTGATCCTCGGCTTTTAGAGGTATTTATTGTAAAAAAGGGGGCTATACGTGGTAGCAGCTGTGGGCTATTTATTTCACTTTCTCCCTCTTACTCTTTTTACTGTAGGAAAAAGTAAAACTACAATTGTTGGTAATGAAATGTGGCTGAAGAACAGCCCCCCCACCTCCTTGTTTTTTTCCCCTATACAATTCTTAGCTTCTTATGTCAAGCTGCCTCTCTTTAAAACCTGAGAAGCATTTGGAATCATACAATCATATTCAAGTATAATAATTGCATTGTTTGCCTCTTGTTAGAGATGAAATGTGACCGAGTTAATGGCTCTCTGGTGGTTTGTTTTATTATTTATTTAGTGTTGTTAGCCTGACAGTGCCTGCAGCAAAAATCCTGACGATGAGTCATAAAGCAGTGACTTAACTGTCCTTTACAAAAATTCTTTTCTAACATTTAGCTGCCATTAAACCGCAAGGACCAAAAAGCAGGAACGCCGCTTATGCCAAACGCACTGCAGTGTCATTTGTTACGCCCAAGGAATTTCTAGAAATGACTATTTTATGACCCTTTGTCTTTTGCAGTTTGGCATGGTTTTTTTTTTTTTTGGTTTTCCTTTATTTGTAGCTTCTTATAGTTGCATATGCTCACAGTAAATGACGTGCTCTGTTCAGCTGGATTTTTCTGTAGGTGTTCTCACCCTCCCAGCGATACCGTAGGTGTTCCTAGTAGCGCGAGTCCTTAAAAGCCGTACGGCTTAATTTCGTGCCTCTCGTAATAGATGGGCTGCTGTAAGACTAATTACTGATAGCGGCGTCTCTTCCTGCCGCCGCCTTCCCCCCGTTTATCGGTTCGGCTTCTTGTGAGCAGTGACACCCAGCTGCTTCTCTCCATTTGTTCCGCTGCATTGCTTGCCCCCAACCTTCCCAGTTGCCCTTGCCAGCATGTTTCGTGGAATTTGACAGGGGTTGAAGGAGTGAAAAATATATTGTCTCACCTCTTTTAGGCTCTTTTGAAGGTGGCAACGGAGCACTTACAAATAGCCGCCCCGCCCCGCCCCTCCTCCATAGAGCCGGTTTCGCAGGAAGTAGCCCGCTAGAAATGGCGACGCTTAGCTTAACTTAATACTCTGCTTTTGTTTCGTTTTTCTAGGTTACCTACTGTCGAGGCAAGAAGGACAAGCGGGCTCCCCTGAGAAGCCGCTGTCAGATCTGGGCCGCTTATCCTACTTGGCATATTGGAAAAGTGTCATACTAGAGTACCTTTATAACCACCCAGATAAACACATCAGTATTAAGGGAATAAGCAGAGCTACTGGCATGTGTCCACATGACATTGCCTCAACTCTGCAGCACCTCAATATGATTGACAGGCAGGATGGCAGGTGAGTCGATGTGCAGTTTATGGCCATTATCTCCAGCCAAGGTTTGATAAATTTGCAGCTGTGGGTTTTTTTTTTTTTTTTTTTAAAGAGATTCCTTGCCCTCCTGCCGCAGCACCAATGTCACCAGTCCAAGACCTAGCTTCTCGCTTTCCTATTATCCCCCTTCTTTTTGAATCCTCTAGAAGTCAGTCCAATTTAAACGTTTGCCCATTCTGACTTACTAGGCATGCTCGATATACATGGGTAACTATGACCTTGTGTTTGCGGGGTCTTTTAAGGAATAACGAAATGCAGATGGCCACTTGTCATAGCAGGTAGTCAAGTCTTCCGTGTTTTTTGGCAGGAATGAAGGTGACAGCTAATGTCAAGGAAAAATAAGAATAAGATATTTGCTGAATTTTTTTGGAGAATAAAATGTTTTGCTGAATATGAACGTCCAAAGTGTTGATTCTGAACGATCACGTACCATTGACTTTGGTCCAGATTCGTCGTCATACGGAGGGAGACACTGATCCAGAAGCACATGACGAGGTTGAAGACAAACCCCCGCCGGAACGAAGTGGACCCCAACTGCCTTCGGTGGTCTCCCGTCATGACCTTCAGCACGGTGCTGTCTGAGGAAGAGCGCGAGGCTGAGATGGAGGTGCATTTCCTGTCCCCTTTTTGCAAGTGGCCACTAACCTAAAGGCTTAATGAGCTACGGGGCTCCTGGGAAATAGTGCCTGGTGATAATTAGGCTATGTTCTTTTGAAGTGAGCTGATCTCGGCGCTGTTGTCAGACGGGTTAAATACACTTATCTGTCTGCCATCAGCTCTTGCCTTTTAAATTCGCATTGTGGTAGCTCTATTTGATTAGTTTTTCGTTAAACTGTTAATGCTACTGTTGATTTTGTTAAACTGCGTTAACGCCACTTTTGTCTAATTAATGCATTCCTTAAGTACTGCACCTTATCATCCAGTTCATGAATTGGGTGTTCAGGCATCAAGACGTACAAACCGATGCCCTTTAACCTTTAAACAGCCATGCCAGCATTTTATGTCTGAATGTAATGGCAGGCCTTTTTAGTTACTCTATTTAACATTGCCAGATCTTTTCAGTACTTGGGCTGCTGTATGAAAAAGCTGTAAGCCACCGATTAGATCATGCAATGACCTATTGCAATTGAGTTAAATTTCTGGACCTGTGATGGATTTGGATTCACATTCTGTAAATTGTACATCCCTCTGCTTTGTACTGTTGTACTCCCATTTTTAATGGTCACATTCTTCTAGATTATGAATATAGAGAAAAATGTGTTATATTTGTGTGGGTATGGCCTGTGACAAGTTGGACAGCTTAAATTCATTCTCTGCATTATCGATTGTAATTAATGCCATTTTTATGGAACCTATGACTGTGTACTATGTCAGTAACCTTCCTTTAGTGTCTGTACCTCTTAAATTTTATTCTCCCCTTTCGTGTTTTTATGTAGGCCGAGCGTTTGGAGCAGGCCAGCTGTTGGGAGAAAGAGGATCGGGAGCCTTGCTCGTTAAGTCACTCGAGCAGACCGCCATCCTCAAAGGTGCTCAGCAGAAAGCCACCCTGGAAGGCGCCGGACCGTGCATTCAGTGTGGCGGCAGGGGCCGTGCGGGAGAGCGACGATTACAGCGAGGAGGATGGGGATTCTGACCTCTCCCCACCCATCCTCACCAAAGCTCAGGCTATGCTTGGAGCCAAAAGGAAGGTGAGGGGGGAGATCCTTTGTCTGTGCTGCATGAGTGGTGATCAGTTTCCCAGCTTGGTGCAAAAGTTTATATGTGGCGGAATGATTGTCTGTTATCAGCGCTATTCGTTTTTTTTTTTTGTTTAGTCGTTTGTTTCTAGTCTGCACACAATCTGATTTTTAGTGTTTCCGTTGTTGCATTTAGCAAATTTTATATTACTCTTGTCATAAATGTTGTTTGGTAGCTAAGGCACAAAAGGTCTATTTGCTTTGTTCCTGTCAAAACCGTCTGTGATCTTCTATATATGATAGACGTAATAAGTCATCCCTCTTGACTCCAGTTGCTAACATTATGTAACAAACACATGTAGTACTGCCCTCTTGTGATTCTAAATATTACTACAGTAAAGTATGACACCTGCAGGTATCTGTACCATATTGAGATGAAATACAAGCTTTTGTGTTAATACAGTGTTTGGGAGAATTATCTGGCATAATGGAAAAACTGACAAAATTTTGCATTAGAGCAATGAACATAATTAAGACCACTGGCCTTTCTATCTTCTGCCCAATATTTCTGTGCTGGATGACTTCAAAGGCAGTGTAGGACTGTAGCTTTTCTTGTTCAATGAACAATTTAAAGGTGTTTTTTTTATATATATACCTCCCATAATTTTAATGTCAGTATTTAAAGGTTGTAACTTGGCTCCAGAAGGGTGAAAATGTTGGCTTCTCCTGCTGGCATGATCAGTCTAGGGTAGCATGACCTCTGGAGCAAAATACATACATAAAAATTCTAGGGCAAGCTGTATCAAAGAGATTCCACTGGTTTGTGAACAGAGTAGTATGTCATTGATTCTGTGGTTTTTGCCCTATTTTTGCTCTGAATTGTGCCAATGGGCCTTTCATAGTGTCAGGACATGAACGCTTTGTGTGTCTCTGCTCAGAGGCCCATCCTCAGGCGCAAGAGAGGCAGGAAGAGGAAAAGGATCAACAGCAGCGTGACGACAGAGACCATCTCCGAGACCACGGAGGTGCTCAACGAGCCCTTTGAGAACTCCGAAGACGAGAGGCCCATGCCTCTACTGGAGCGCACTGGTAGAAATGGAGAGACTGAGGAGGAGGAGGAGGAGGAGGAGGATGAAGAGGAGGAAGAGTCCAAGTTGGTCAGGAAATCTATGGCTCGCCACTGGGACAGGCAGAGAGCTATGAAGGACATGGAGAAAGACAATCACAAATGCCAAAATGAGGCTGTGGCGGAAGGGCACCTTAAAGGTAGTGTAGCCTCTCATCCTTTATTTTTTCCCCCCATTTTAAAGAATATAGGTTTTAAATGTCTTATTCCTGAATAAGCTGCATCTCTATTGTCTTTATCATAGCAGTCGATCCTTTCAGACTTCTTTTGATTTTGGGGCTAAGACCTTTCAACCACAAATATGTAGATTTAGATGATTTTGATGTTTGTTTTTTTCCCACATAGACATTTTTCACTCCTTGTGGATACTGAATTAAATCTTTGTGAGCTTTGATTCACCTCACTTCAATTTACCCCCCCCCCCCTTTCTCATTTCCATGTAGTTTTGATGAAGGAAGACAATCCTCGGCCGCCCAAGCGCAAGAAAGGGTGGCCCAAAGGGGTTAAGCGAGGGCCCCCGAAATGGAGGCTCAAGAGGGAGCAGAAAATGGGCTTTAAGCTGAATCTCTATACTCCACCCGAAACGCCTATGGAGGCCGACCATCAGATCCCAATCGAAGAACCGAAGGAGAGTCCAGAGAAGGCTCCTGCCATCACAGAGGAGGATGTCGAACCTGGAAAAGATGTGGAGCCTCTGGATGCAGAAATTGATACTCTTCTCTCAGACCCCCAAGCTCCTGAAGTTTCAACCCCCAAGAAACAGGACCAGTTTTTTGACAAACTGGGTTCTCCCGAAGATTCCTTTAGCCACGACGAAAGCCAAGAGGATGCTGACAATGCAGTAGACGATCAGGACGAAAGCAAGCACATGGTCGACGAGCAGGAGCACAGTACGCGAATGGATGAGATTGACGAAGATGAGGAGGAAGAGGAGGAGCCGGTGCATGTCGAAGATCATGACGCTGATGATGAAGATGATGGCCATGCAGATTCAGCTGATATCGAAAAAGATGGGAAAGTGCAGGACGCTTTAAAAGATCCAGAAGAATACAAAGAACCTTTTTTAGATCCAAACGATCTAAACGGCCAGGAACCATGTCAGGAGGACCCAGCTCCGAGCTGCGACGGAGAGCTCCCTCCCACTGCCAGCAAGGGCATTGAGGAGGTCACGGCTGACTCGGAGCGTCCTGTGGATTCGGAGTCTGATGAAGAGCACAATCGTGAACTGCACCAAAAGGAGAGCGAATCCCTGGGATTGGTGGTAAGAAAGGGCGCTCATGCTTCCTGCCACGAGATCGATTCAGAGACTGTGCAGGCAGTCCAGTCGCTTACCCAAGAAGCTGAGCAGGACAGCCATTTCCAGGACTGTGCTGAAACGCAGGAGGCTTGCCGGAGCCTGCAGCGATACACTCATATAGACCAAAGCCCCCAGATGGCGCCCCTGGACGACTGTCAGCAGTCAAATCACAGCAGCCCCATGTCATCGGTCCACTCTCACCCCAGCCAATCTGTTCGCTCCGTCAGCAGCCCCGCCGTTTCCGTCTTGGAGAGCAGCTACGCGCAGATCAGCCCCGACCAGGGTGCCATCTCCATGCCATCCCTGCAAAACATGGAGACGAGCCCCATGATGGATGTCCCCTCTGTTTCGGACCATTCACAGCAGGTCGTCGACAGCGGGTTCAGCGACCTGGGAAGCATCGAAAGCACAACAGAAAACTATGAGAACCCAAGCAGCTACGACTCCACGCTCGGGGGCAGCATATGCGGGACGAACTCCTCGCAGAGTAGCTGTTCCTACAGCAACATCTCCTCCAGTGGCCTGTCCCAGAGCAGCTGCGCTGTGACGCAGCAGATGGCCAGCGTCAACGGGAGCTGCAGCATGATTCAACAGAACAGCATGAGCTCTCCACAGAGCTGTGGGGTTAAGTCCCCCCAGGGCTGTGTCGTGGAGAGGCCCCCCAGTGGAAACCAGCATCACCAGCAGCAGCTCTCTCAATGTGGCATGCCTACCACCTTCACTTCGCCCATGCAGCTCAGCGACATCCCAGAGTCCGGCAACCCAAACCTCGGTCTCTACGAGCGGATGAGCCAGAGTGACTACGCCGGGGGGCATTACCCCCAGCCGTCTGCCACGTTCAGCCTGGCCAAGCTCCAGCAGTTGACCAACACGCTGATGGACCACCCTCTGCCTTTCAGCCATTCGTCCTCGCACCCCATCACATCCTATGCAAACACCGTCCCCCTGTCTTCGCAGCTCAGCAACTCCGGCCTTGTGTCATTGCCGCAGTCCCCACACGCGGTCCCTGGGGGACCCCAGACACAGGCCACCATGACCCCTCCCCCAAACCTCACCCCCCCGCCGATGATGCTACAGCGCAACATGGCGGCGTCAAACATGGGAATACCCCCGTCACAGAGGCTTCAAACTCAGATGGCCGCCAAGAACCACATCTCGATCCGGTCCAAGTCTGTACCCTTGTCGCATCACCAACAGCAGATGTACGGCCGGACCCCACAGGGCGTCCCTATGCAGACCCCTGGTCGGACGCTGGCCATGCCTCGGATGAACATGGGGGTGAATCTTATGCCTGCACCAGCTTACAACGTGAATTCCATGAACATGAATATGGCCCCTCTCAATGCCATGAATGGGTACCGGATGACTCAGCCCATGATGAACAGCGGCTACCACAGCAACCATACCTACATGAACCAGTCCCCGCAATACTCTATGCAGATGGGCATGATGGGAACACAGCCATACCCCCAACAGCCCATGCAGGCTCCGCCCCATGCCAACATGATGTACACCCCAGCCAGTCACCATGGTTACATGAACGCCAGCATGTCCAAACAGTCTTTAAACGGACCTTTTATGAGACGCTAGTCTTCAGTTCTTGATCTCCAATAGCCCATTTTTATTTACAGTTTTTAATTTTTTTATTTATATAATTTTTTCCCCCCCCCTTGTATGTAGTTATTTTTGGTTACTCTATGGAAAAACCAGCACTTGGTAAGAATGCAAAAAAAGAAAAAAAAAAAAAAATGTTTTTGACACATTCTCTAAGCTTATTTTTTTTTTCCTGGTTTTTGGGAAGCCTTACATTAACAGATTTGATTTGATTTAGTGTCGTCCGCTCTCAAATGTATTTGATGATGAGCTTCAGCAAGAGGAGGCTTCTGTACCGGCTCTGCGGTTTTTTGGCAGCCTGGGTGATGAAGCTATTTAATGTGCCTGCTACCGATAGTGAACGTGTATTAGAGCCTTTCAGTCTACCTGTCCAACAGTACTGAAATTTAGTTTGTACCATAATTTATGCCTTTGTACGTTTAAATTATTGTACATTGTTTTATTTTTTGTAAAGTGACACTTAGCATGCTACAATGTCTTTGTTAGTGACAGTGCATTAAGTAGTACTGTACAAGTGTTGTGCTTAATAGCAAGCCATTTTAAAAATGTATGGCCTTCATTAGATTTCCCTGTTATGGGAGAAAGATTATACTATATTTTTGTTAATTCTAATACTGTACAAATTGTAAACTTAGTTTTGTTTTTGGTTAAGTTTGAAAGGTTTTATTGCTAAATGTGTATAATTCTGAACTTTTTGTAACAAATTTCCTTAAAGGAGGCAGCTTTCTGTTTTATAATGCAGACTGATTTCTGTCTAAATAATGAAGCATATCTCATATTTGTACCCGAAAAGTTCTAAAACATTTCAAAGTATGCGAACCGAAATGTGGCAGAATTTTAAAAAGTAACGCTGATGAAGATAAAATAAATTTAGTCCAAAGTTGTATTTTATGGAAATGCCTTTAACTTTACATTTTCATTCCATCTGTAGATTTGTTTTCTATCTTTATAAGATGTGGGATTTATATTTTACGAAAGCGTAGAGCAGTAGCCTGTGAATAGAACAAACTAAGCTAATGAATCGCATGTAAAAAGCAAATTGTACTCGTGTCTGTTAATACTCCTTTTTTTTGTAGCCTTTGTACCTGTACAGAGTGGCTGGTAGGAATGAGAGGGGAAAACCTGCTTATGTGTACAAAATAGTACAGAACAAGTCTCGTATTTATGAGTTATCTTAGTCCCTTAAAATGCTGTACATTTTAGCATAAAATAAATTATGATGAACCATGTGTAGGCTTCTGTTATTTGTTAGCTCATTGAAAAGCTCGTGACAGTTGGATGTTCAGACTTCTCGTTAATTAATTGAGATTGTGGAATGTATATATGCTATCGGTCTTTAAGGAAGTAGCTTTGAGGCACAGAAACGTATCACTTGTCACTGAGGTTTTGTAAGCTTTAGCACCGTTGACCATGTGCCTCAAGTCATGGGCATGGATCTTCTGGGTTTAAATGGAGATGCTTGTCATTAAGCACGTGTATAGATCTTTCTTCTGGTCTTGCTGTGCTGTTGTAATTTTATCCTACCTGACCACAATTGCTTGATCCAATTGTCCTTTTTGTCTTAAGTGAAATTAGCTCTCCCCTGTCACTCTGCTGAATTTTGGGTCTTTAGCGGTTCCACATGCACTTATGGTGACCATCTTGAACATATTTGACTTTTATTAATAAAATGGTCATCAATAACCTTAAGGCGATTTTTGTGTCATGTAAAGATCCTGAGTTCAGTTAATCGCAAATGAAGCCTATTATGTCACTTGATGATACAAAAACATTAAGATGACTATGTACATTGTTAATCTGCAGTTTTTTAAATTATTTTTAAAAATGGAGATTTTTTCTTTTTAAGTTTATGCCCCAAGGCAAAGATTATCGAATAAGCTGAATGTCTTTTGAAAAGTAAAATAAAGCCAAATGTACAGGTATCATTAGAATGACTCTGTAATATTTTTCCCTCTATTAGTTGTTCATTTCTGGAACTGAAGTCGTTGTATGCTCTTTCAATGGAAATACATAGAGGCTTTTATTTTGACCCTTGTGTGTCATGCTCGTCCTTCGCCGTCTCTGTGTCGTGACCCATGTCACCGTCTGATCTCTCCAGCTGCCCTTGGAGCTGCATGTCCAGCTGCCGTAGCTGTTTTAAGAAGCCCCAGTTGGGAAGGATGCGCCGGTGCTGCTTCACGCGCTCGATGGCGTCCACGAGGGTCATGTTCTTGTGAATCATTAGGTAGGCCAGGAAGAGCGTGGCTGACCGGCTCCTCCCCATGACGCAGTGAACCAGAAGCTTGTCTGAAAGAAACGGCCAGATGCTGTTTTAATGGGTTCAAACTTGCTCCGACGTGTTTACTTAATCAGTCCTTTTCTACCACGTTAAGTACAATTGGAACAGAAGCGTTACTTCATTTGGGAACTGCTGTGGCTTTTTCATCTAATTTTTTATTTTTTTTTTATCAAAAAAAATCCTTATACAAAATAAATGTTTCTCTAACTTACTAAATTATATCTAATTGGCATACTTTTATCTCTTGAGCATATATTTTGTCTGCTTATGTATTACTAATTTCGTCATAGTACTCCACGTAAGTGTAAATAACTAGACAGGCTTATAACCTACTCTCCGGTCCGCTCAGTGCGTAGTCGATAAACTGTGCAGCCGAATAGAAGAACTGGCTTAGGTTGAAAGTTGGAATGTCCTCTGCTTCTACTCCATAGTAGTCAATGTTCATGTCGCTGTAGTAGTCAGGCCCAGTGTCCACGCTGTTCTTTTTCCCTTCCGCCGCATTCAGGACGTGTGTCATTCCCATCTTCTTAAGGACGTAGCGATTACGTGCAATCTCTCTGCTCAACAAATTTCTACCAGTTAACGTTGACCCCCACCCCCAACATGCACAAATACACACACAAAAACTAAAAATGTCTAAATAGGCTCATTATTGACTTAAATAAAATGGGAATTTTCATGCACAGTGCTTATATAAAGGACACTTTTTTTAATGACATCATATTTCATCTAGTAATCACCCTTCTGAAGGAAATCATTGATGCTGCTTATTCATTTGCATGGGGTTTTATAAAGCCATTTCCAAACAATAGGAAGTCTGTCTTTCCTCAGTGGGCAAGGTAATTTACAGAAGGTGAAAGTTCAGAACTGTTGCCAGTCTACCCCAGAGTGGGCATCCCACCAAATTTACCCAAAGATCACGCCACACGCTATGCTCTAATAGGCTGCATGAACCACGAGGCTCCATCCAGGGATCTGCAGCCCTCTGTCAACATGGCAAACATTAGACTTTAAAATTCTCCTATAAGGAAAATACTGAAGATGAATGGCTTTCAGGGAGGGGTAATCAGGAGGGAAGCCTCTCTACAGCTTCGGTTTTCAAAATAGCACTAGAATAAACCACAAGTGTTCTGGAACGGTGTCCTCTGGATAGACAAGACCAGAGCGGAATCCTCTAGATGTAATGTGAAATGTTGCATATATCAAAAAAAATCAAGCACTCTGTCATCACAAGAACCTCAAATGAACTTGGTGGCAGAGAGGTGATGACTCGGACGTGTTCTGTGGCTGCAAGACTCAAACACTTCTCTCTCAAGGAGTCTACTGTGAATTTTTCCCTATATCAGTGAATTCTTGAGAGGGATGGTTTGCAGAAGAACTGGACTGCGAAAGAGGACCAAGAATCAAAACCACTACATGTACAACTGAAAGAATGTGGATGTTGGAATGCCCAAGTTCAAACTTCAACCCTGTTGAGATGCTGTGGTGAGTGTCTCGACTTCTCTCAGGCAATGAATAAATAATGACAGGGTAATTTCTATTGTCACGCAAGGTTAGGTTTATGTACCACTGGTGCTTGGTGAACACTAGATGAAGGTCAGATATGTCTTATTACGTAAAACCATAGATCCTAAGGGGGTTAGCTTTCTTTTCCAAAACCTATATATAATTATTTACTTAGCATCAAGTAACTAAAATTTGTATGTTACATTATTTTGGTATTGTTAAGTACCAAACGTTTTGATAGGTGCTTGAGAACTGAATAGTTTGAATTTTTTTCCTCAATATAATCTGTGGTTTATTTTGATGCTATTATGTTGTGCCTTGCATTCTACATGATAGTTTTTTTTAGAGGTTGGCTCACTTACTCATCGCCAATGTAGACGTTAGGCCAGACCTCATTGACGTGAGCATATGCTGCAGTAGGACCACGACAGAGGATCTTCTCGAGTTCATATTCCCTCGGCGTAAGATATCCATCCACTGAATCAATCGGCACCTTTTCATAAATGATCTTCTGGGATGTCTTTGAGCAATAAGAAGCCATTTTCTCCCGAGTAACTGGTTTTCACACGTGTCCAACGGCTTTGGTGATCTGTTCCCTAGAGGACTAACACAGATTTGCTGTTTAAATTTGAGATGAAATCAACTCAATATGTCTTGTGGATTTTTTTTGGAACTAAGCTTAATTTGCTTTGGAATATGAGTAATTTTGCAAATGTGCGCAATTGTTGGTTAAGTCGTCCATTTTTGAAGATTATGGCCTGTGTGAGAAATGTTACTATATTGATGCTGTATCCATACTTAACTGTTAAAACAGAAGTTTAATAATGTGAATAAGCCTTTGCTATCAATTTGTTATTCTACTGTCTTGGTTTAGAAGTAAAAGAAATTGTCTGTGTTACAAAGTCTTTGTTAACATTAAACCATGTAATCACACATTTTTCCAGCAAGCCAACAACTTACCAGTGCTCCCCTCGATTTCCTTTTCTCTCGATTACATTCGTCAGCCACACCATTTAAGGTCATCGTCCGAGAGTGTCCCAAATCGTTAAGGCTGTTGCCACCGGCATTCTTATTGTCGAATGTGTTGTGTAAGACGAGTAGCAGATTTCCCAGCCTGCACCCTGTCGTCTGCAGGGGGCTGGGGCAGGGCAGTATGGCTTCTGCGACTGGCGTCGGATTCTGTCGGGTATTTTTAGGAAGCTGATCCGCAAGCTTTGACCTTAGGGAGGCATTGCCTGCCTTGCAGGGCAGAATCTCCCACCCTCTACTCTACACCCTCCATGTCTGCTTGGCTCTCCTCTCATAAACAAGCAGGCTGCAGCAGTTAGACTCTAATGCTGGGCTGAGGCCCATCCTCTGTGTTCTGCTATCCTGAGGGACACCCATGCTTTCCCATCAGCTAGGCGCTTGGACCTGCAGCTTAATTCAGGATATTCCCTTTGAACGTACCATAATACAGCGGGAAAAAAATCCCTAGTGCAAGGTTCTCTAATAAGTTCTTTTAAGAGGTGCAGGATTAGAAGGATAAAGTCAGATAGGTTTCAGAGTCGTAAACCTAAAACATTTATTGTGGGGCTTTTAATTGGATTATTGGAATACTGACAAGCTCATCTAGCCTTAAGGAGTCAGGTATGAATATAGTGCTTGCAACTTGAGGTCTTACTACAGTGACAAAGAACTTGAATACCCTAGAGCAGCAATGAGATGTTAGAGGTGCCACGCAAACCAGCATAGTCCTATTATGCTCACAAAGTGCTGATTCTGCTCTAGAATGATGTTTTCTAGGCTTCTGCTTGCTGAGTGGTTGTCTGGGGAGTAGCGCATCTTCTACAACAGTGCAACAAGGACAGGAGCTGTGAGTGCAGTGAGTACACACTGTCATTTTAGGACAGTTTTTTTTTTTTTTGCTTGTGTTTATAAGAGATTCCCACGTTTAACCTTAACACCCTGTCTTTTGCACCTGAGAACTAAGCACAGTGCTTCAATAGGTGCTGCTTTCATAATCATCTAGTCTGCATTTGGTCAAGTCAACTTTTCCTAGTTTAGTTATATGACTTTACACTGCTGGATTTTCCCTCTGCTCCAGTTAAAGAGCTTTCCCCAAGGCCCCAAAATCTTATAAAAGCTTTCCGCTGTTTGAAACTGCCAGTGACATTCCTTAGCCATTACGGAAACGCATTGTTTGCAGCATATCATTTAGCATTAATTATTTAGCCCAGTTTCTGAAGCATTTTTGCCTGTAACTAACTGCTATATTGATTTATCGCGTCAGTTTTCTTTCGGATGCATCACTTGCATCAGTTTGTTTTTTCCTTTTAGCTCGTGATATTTATACGGCGGAGACTGTAGTAACCCTGATAATGTCTTGGAACGAGCATAATGTCTCCAGAGAGGCGGTACAACCTTATTTACACTTAGTCAATTATTCCTTTCGCAAGTTGCCTGTCTGTGGGATCTCCCAGTGGCAGCTGCCATTTACTGCTATTTATTATGAGTAGTACATCTCAAGGGGCCCAGGCTTGATGTCTAATCAAAATGGTGTTGCCGGTGCTGAACTGCATGTAATCTCAATAATGCGAGTCCTGCAACTGTGATGATAATTGTATTTTAGAGCCCAGCTTATGAAAAGAACATATGCATTATGTCAGCCGCAGGAGTTTCAAACCATTATTCTCTTGTATTTAGAGTCTTCTGTCCAGACCCAGCCATCATTCATACTGACGGTGAAATCATTAAACCTCTAACGCATTTTGACAGGACCTATTTACCCATGCATTCTCAACAGCTTGTTGTTCTGAATCGACTCATTTATCTTGTATAATCTTTGTCTAGTAAAGGGCTATAATTCAAATAATACAAATTAAATTTGTGTACAAAAGCTCCCGAAGAAATAGCAATTCACAGTGTAATAAATCTCCAGTAGCATAGACGTTGATGGTTAAAGCTCACAATTATAGTTTTTCATGTTTTCATGTGTAGTGTGTTGTTTAAGAAAGCAGAAAGTAGAGAGTGTTCCAGGCCAAACTAAATGCGATTGTGGTGCAGCAGAGAAACGACAGCTCGAAAGGATGGCCAGTATTTATTGTTTTCAAAAGCAACCCTTGTCCCCCACATCTCTACCGACTGTGTGTAAACAAGGGCTGACTTCACCACACACCTTCATACATACTAGGAATTGGATTTATGCATCTTTCCCCAGTGCACACCCAATTGCCCCCCGCGGTCTGCTGACTTTGGAGACTGGCAGTAGTCAGTGCTCCCCTCTGGGCCGCGGATGATGGACTCGCTAGTATTCGGGTAGCGGAGTGCCCAGCTTAGCTGCGCCAGAACCCTCTTCACCTTTAAATCCCCTTTAAAATATTGCTGTCACTTCCAATCTTGTTACCTCTCTTTCTGTGAATCCTTTCCTCCGGCCCTTGTGTTACTACGGGTATGAACGCAGTTTTACATGCAATTTTCATGACTGTTCATTCGTGCCACTGTGTACGCATTTTAGCTAAGTTGACAGTTGGGTATATTGTGGAAATTTCCGTTATAATTCATGTATGTTTTTTTAGAACTGCAAATCCAGTTACGGTCACAGAGATCTGGACTGTATGCCAGAAGACTGAGGCACAAATCTGGGCATTCTTGCATACGCATGCAGGCATTTTGCACTGCACTTGAAGATACACTTTCTATGAGTCCTGCTGTGACTTCATTGTAGCTAACTTCAGGTCCAAATGGTGCAGCTGGCTCAGAAACCCTGCATTAGGAAGGATGTTCCTGTGCTGCCGGACAGCCTTGATAGCCTCTGCCAGAGTGAGCTTCTCGCAGATCATGAGGAAGGCCAGCACCAGCGTGGCAGATCGACTGATTCCCCGTGCGCAGTGGACGAACACTCTCCCTGAAAGAGATGTGCATTGGCCCCTGAAGATGCCACTGAACACTGATATATGCTAAGGCTGAACAGTATCGCGATATGTGAAATATCCACAAGTAATACTGTGATATTTCTAAAACGAGAAATGAGGAAATCACCCAAAATAAACTATAGCCAAATATTATTTCTAACTTAATTTTTAATAATTGTTAACTTAATATATCGATACAGTGTGTAAAATAAGTCGGTGGTGTTGCCGCAAGTTGTCAATAAACACATAGCAGTGCTGAAGAATGCGATGTGATTATTGCACATGTGCATATTGCAGTGACGATTCTGAAACAATATACTATGTAGCCCTGATGTGCACAAACTTTTAGCACTCAGATTTAAACAAGATCAAAGGATTATGGTGAAATGAGAACGTGTCAGTAGGAGGGGTTATGAAGCAGTCACTAAAGGTTTACGTGAGAAATGGTGGCACACAATTTACAATCTCCATTGTTTCGTTAATAAATAAATGAACTGCTACTTCAGGTGACGGACTTGCCTTTTTGGGAAAGTGCCTCCCGCATGAATTTCGCAGTTGGATAGAAGAAGGGGGTGAGGTCAAAGTCCCGGTGATCTGCAGCCTCCACACCGTAATAAGTCACGGCCAAGTCTGAGTAGAAGGCGGGGCCAGTATCGATGTGATCTGGACCACTGGCGGCATTCACAATGTGGGTGATTCCCAGGTGTAATAGTAACTGTTTATCACGAGCTGTGGATCTACATCAAGAGGCATTAAAAATCTTTCATTTCTGACCAGGAAAAACGATGGATGGATGGAGGAACAGGTGGGAGCATGGATGATGGAGGGGTTGGTGGGTTGATGATGGATGGATGGATGGATTTTTGCAGCTAATGCTTTCACATTGAATACACATAGTAACTGGTTTTGTCGTGTGTGTGTGTGTGAGAGAGAGAGAGAGGTTTTTTTCCTTATAATATTCACTCAATGTGTTTGTTTCCCTACCTCATCAAATCCTTTAACACATGTACTGCCAACTCCATACCAGTAACACATTTCTGTTCCCAATGATCTGCCATTCTCCTTAAAAAGTAGATCGACTCTTTTGCCAGACTGGCTCTCCATCAGGTTGTGTAACAACCGTGTGTCCAGCTGGAACTGGTGATATATAATGTGTTTTTATTTTTTTCTATCGAAGCGTTATTTGTGACTTGTGGTAAGTGCTACTTACGCGTTGCCTATGTACACAGCAGGCCAGACCTCATTGACTGGTCCTGTAGGGTGTCTGCCTTTCAGCAGGAGGTGCAGAAGGTCCGGAATAGGCGGCGTTTCATACTCGTTCCCCTCCTGATTTGAACGTGATTCCTTCAGATCCATTCTGCGAAAGGCTTTACAGGCATTTCACAATACTAACAAGACCTCGTTCCACGTATGTATGCATGGAGATTTTACTTCTATAAGACTGCTCTTGCATCATATCTCAAGTAGAAATCCGTTAGTATTATTATTTTAATATTAGTTGCAGTTGCTGAGTAATGTATTTCGCATGATACTTTTGTTACTGTATGAGCTGCATATGCAGTTTTACAAGTCATTTTACAAAAAGCTTCCAAAGCTGCTAATAAATTCACCTTGAGCACTGGCTTTCAGCAACAATGTTACAATAAAACATAACAACCATCTCCCCAAATTTGCTCAAAATTATTCTAATGTGGATGAAAGAGATGATTACCCAAGCAGAAACCGTGTAATATTTTATGTTAGACACTATTAATTCTCAGCACTTAATTCTGGGCATCTGCTATGCACGCTTTGTTTCTACAAAGCTGACTTGTGATTTAACTTTTCATTTATGCCTCCAAAAGTCAATACAGTACTACAATTAAGCTGCATGACTTAATCATCCATTGATTGTTGATAATACCTGAATAGTGATTAACCATTTGGTGCCTATTGTTAGACGAACAGATTAAGCAACGGTAATAAGCCAAGAAATTGTTTATGTGACAAATGTATCGTTATTTGTAATCAAGTTGGGGAACCCCCTTAATTTTTTTGAAAATAAACACAACTCATTGATCTAAATTCACCAATGCTCTGAAAATGGCAAAGACTCATCTCACGTGAATTTTGCCTCTGTGTACATTATTGAACCAGGTCCGTCATGTTTGTAATGCAAATAAATGAGCGTGTTTGTTTTCAGATGGCCTTGTAAACTTACTTATGGCTGACACAGTCTTCTTTCTTCCCCCTGCCGAGTGCCTGCTTCATTTTCCAGCCCTGGGAGGTGTCTGCTGCAAGTTCCAGGGTTATTTTTGGATGCTGTTTCCCTTTTTAATGCTGAAGAGGTCTGTAAAACCTTCCAGCTCCCGAAAGCGTTTCTCTCTCGGAGCAAGCCGATGTATATCTCCAAGGTGCATTTTGTCGATAGTGTAGGACACTAATAAAATGGAAGAATAGAGTATTTGAGTGGACACGCTACTGGATTATACTGTGCTACTTTATTTGAAAAATTCAAGCGCTCCCTCAGCAGACCTTGTGTGAAACACTGAGGTCATTGTTAATTACAGTTAATTTTATGAAGTCAGTAGGTTGCCAGTCCCTGATCCCAGTCAGGACACGCTGACCCAGGACATTCCTGTTTCCAAGCCGGACTTTATATACAAGGAACTTGGCTGCAATGTAAAAACCTATAGTGATAATTCCAGAACAATGTCAGCTAGACTGATCAAGCCAATGGTTAACTGAAACAGATTGTGCATGTCAGTGAGGCATCATTTTCAATGAAGCTGCAAGATGTATAAGACCTTGCTGCACAAAAACAGACCCAAAGACCAGTTAATGAAAAGATGTTTTATGGACTGATGTAAATGCGGGTTTACACTTCAAGAAACCAAGAAAGGAAAACAAAAGCTGTCACGGCAAAAACACCATTAGCACAGTGAGACCTGAGCATCGTGTTTCTACGACAGGAAAAGCTAATAGCTCAGGGAGGCCAAGTGCATCATTGTTGCAATTTCAGCCTTTAGAAATAACTGACAGCTACAAGTCTTTACAAAAAGGCTTTCTCCTCCAGGGCGTACGACTAACAGAACAAAGCAACAAAAGATAACTGACCGAAAAAAAAAACCCGAAACCACCCACGACAGGTTTGAGCCTGCTGGAGAGCGCTTTTCATTTAATTTCCGGTTATATAACATTATCGGGATGAAATACATTTAACAATCTTGATGTGCCAGGATGAATAAAGTTACGAGTTGACAACTAGCTTGTTAAAAGAGATCAACCAAAACAGGAGCCATCTTTGAACAATATCTAGCTAAGCACCTCACCTTTGTAAAAATCGAGCCATTATTGTGTATCTATGCCATTCAGCATAGAGGTTACGCCCTAATTGTCACACAAACCGGGACAACTGGAAAGCTTTTCGTTCTTTATTTGTCCAGTGGGTTAAAACGAAATGACAGCCAATGTGTGAGTAAGGTGATAGCTGAGGAAAGGGAAACTGCAGCTATTTTCATTTCCCTTTTCGGCAATTAACCCAGAATCTACGAAACTACTGACAAGGCACAAAATAAATTAGCTAGCAACCACCCATTCTTAGCCATTCAAAGATGGGGGATGAACACCTTTTCGTATTCCTGAGTTGGGATCCCTTTATTTCAGATTTATTTATAATGCATTTTGTACTGTCCGGGGCAACAAATTAGCCTTTAACTGGCGAGCGCTTAATCATTTTTCGGAGGGAGTTCATTTCCCCAGGCAATGTAACTGCTGGTCGAGCTTGCGAAGCTGCTCCAGGAAGCCGGAATTGGGGCAGATGTTCCTGTGTTCGCTGACGGCTGTGATGGCCTCCACCAAGGTCAGGTGCTCGTGAATCATCAGGTACGCCAGCACCAGTGTGGAGGAGCGACTCAGGCCCATGGCACAGTGGACAAAGACCCTGGCTGCAGGTAAATAAAAACAGCCGTCCTCATACAGAGCCACACTGTGCAAATCCTCCAAATAAGTGAAAGCGGTATTCAACACTGCCAGCTCCGTGGTTAACATACCAGAACCAAAGTTTGAAAAAACTGTCTGTGTTACTGTTCTGACTGACACTCCAGCTAAAACTGCTATTTTAAGCATCACGGAGAAAGTGACTGCAACCCTAAGTACGACAGTGTAGAAAGTGGAAAAAAAAAAATGGCCCCAACCGTTTTCGCTGCAGCCTGCAGTGGAAGCATTTTGCCCCCTGCAGACTCAAGTATGAACAGCAACCATTATGAGTTTGTGATTGTGCTCGGCTTAAGAGTAACTTCACCATTTTAATTTGTAAATTGGCTTCATTACTTGACTCACTTCATTACATTCCAATTTCAGAACAATTTCTACAGAAAAATCCATTCTGTGTAATTCAGTACACTACATTAATTACCCAAAGAAATATAATAGAATTAGTTTACACATCTATCTATCTCTCTCTCTCTCTCTCTGTGTGTGTGTGTGTGTGTGTGTGTGTGTGTGTTGTAAATGAGGATGACATTTCTCCAATTCTCAAATTTCTTTATAATTTGGAAATGCTTACAATTCTGTCCCAATCTGGGACTAAATATTCCAGTTTGGTGAGGCTTTCATCGCTTGATGGTTGAATTTTGCCACCATTCTGTTTATGTGTTTATACTTGCACGTGAATACATTTCAGCACAAATGACCTAGAGAATACAGTATAAGCTAACTCTGTCATTATATGCTGCCCAATTGGCGATCGGGGGATGATAAAATGCCCTTATTTGGACAAGGATTTGTAATTACTGCAAGCGCCAAAATATCCAGTCAAAGAAATGCTTCTATTTGAAGGGAGATTTAATTTTACGATATACGGGTTTTACACCAGACAAACTCTGTGTAATTAGAGCTGCTTAGACTAAAAACATAATCGTTCATAAACATTACACTGACTTCTCATCTACAGAGAATATTATTATGGGTGGTATGAAGACACACAGAACATGTTAAATTCATGTCGGTAAGATTTCTTTGGTCACATAGGCAACAATTACTTCTATCCATTGTGTGATTTGTTCACCTGTGTAACAGTTACTGTCCTCCCCATAGACACAGTATTAATAATAAATAAAGGATGCTAGTGAATAAGGGATGAAGACACCTGGGCGAGGAGTGAAATAGGTTGTGGATGAATAAGCCAGCCTTCTCACCTGTCGGATCGCTCAGGGCATCCTTGATGAATCTGGCTGCGGAGTAGAAAAAGGGGCTGATATCGAAGGAAGGCATGTCGAAGGCCTCCACGCCGAAGTAGGCCATGCCAGTGTCCCGGTAAAAACTTGCCCCCGTACAGACGTTGAACTTCCCGTCAGCCGCATTCAGCACATGAGTGATGCTATGAGACTGGAGAGCCCGTTTGTCTTTGGCTGCCCACCTAACAATCGAGGGGTTATCGCGGAGATAAGGTCACGGAGAACTTTTTTCCCCGACTCCAATTCATTGGAGAGCGACATGCATAATATACTTTTTTTTGCGCCTTTGCTGCAGAAATAATAGTCGTGAACGATCTGACCTCCTGCACCTGGTGGGTAACGCATGCATCATGCGACCACGACATTGAAGCAGCGCTCCTGAACCCCTTACATGTCTCCAATGTATATCCTGGGCCTGACCTCGTTCAGGTGCGCGCTGGTCCCGCTATGTTTCCACATCAGCCGTTGCAGGTCATAGGCTGAGGGTGTCTCGTACCTGCCGTGTCCCCCCTCGCGAACGGCATCGTACCTGCTCCCCCTTGGCATAGCGGAAATGTGGAAGACAGCTTCTGTTAAAAAAAAAAAAAAAAAAAAGAACTCTCTGAGTTACACCTGGATTTTCTGGGGCCATTTTTCCGTGGTTCTGACATCTTGTGAGAGCTTAAACACTTTAATAGTTAAACATCATATCTCCATGAAGTGGCAAAAGACAGATACAGGGGATCCCATACTTCATTACATATACTGTATGTGATCATTTTTAAGATCTGTCTAATTCAGCATTTTATATTTTTATGAAGGTGAATTCTGGGACACTGGATTTCCCCCCGTTATTCTTCATATGGTTTAAATAGTAAAAATAAACTGAGGATTCTTAAAGTGTAAACCTATGAGTTTTTTTCTTATCAGAAATTGGTGGATTTGCGCTTGCTTACAGTGACAGCGTTTCCTGACATGAAAGCCCCCAGCAGTATTAGAGAGACATCTTCCAGCTCCCGGTAATCCTTAATAAAATTGGATCGTCGGGCAATGACGTGTTTGCGCCCAGTTACCTGCTACAGTAAGTGCCACTAAACAAAATGATGTCCTTCTTATTGCAGCCCTTGGTTTTGTGTGTGTCTGCTTCTTACTCGTTTATTTATTGGGGCCGTGCAGAATAACCGCCAGCGTCCTTGCCTGCTCATTACTGTGATCTTCATACTGTGGGGACTTTCTGAGCCGGGCGCTCTGCTCAGCTGGTGGAGGGCTTTCGTGCGCGTCCGCGGGGATGAGCATTGGAAACAAAATCTGTTTTGTGGCTTAGCGACCTTTTCTAAATTTGGTGCAGCTTAGAGTGGAGCGCTCCAGCATCTGCTTGATAGCCTTATCCATCTCAGTATCTGTCAGGCTCCCTGAGGGACTTACTCTGTGGCACATTAATACCCTGTGCGCTCTCAGAGCAGCGGTCCTCCGTGCCAACTCGAGGATCTCCCCCTCACTCCGCTGCATGGAGACTCCGTGAATCGTGCAGGCGAGACCTTCTGATGATATGGCGTGCCTGCTGCTGTTTTTGCTGTGTAGTTTCGAGAGTCACTATTCCCAGGGTTTGGTCTAGCACAGGGACTCACCTGGAAGTCTCTGCCACTAAAAATTGGCAGCATGGAATGTCCAGCTTGTCCTACACAATCCGTTTTCCCCAGTTTTCCTGTTGTCCTTACAATACCATTAAAATTTCCATGTGTGAATCGACTCATGATGGAAAAAAGACTTACCAGCCCCTGCTACTAGAGTTAATAATCACAGATCCGGTAAATCGCAAATCCTTCTCACTATAAGGATAAGGACCTTATTGAGGAATTAACTGACTGGAATCCTAAAGATTACGCTAGAGAATTAAGCTCTCCCAGCTCTGATTTTGAGCCATTTGAAAGTATCATTTCATAATAATTGTTCGTACTGCCCAGGTTAGGCTATTTTGAGGACAAGCCTGGGTTATAGGTCGTGTTTAGTTTTCCCATGTTGGAGCTGCATTTACTATTACATCACACTGGGTAATACGTACAGAAATGCTGAATGTTTGCAAGGTTCAAAGACAAAAATATGAATCCTATAACCTGCGACATTAGCAAATTAATGTAAGTTTAAGGTAAAATGTAAGGTATTACAAATCATACAACTTATATATTGGACAAAAATAAATGCCTCTGAATTATTATTCAAGTATTATTATCTGGCATTAACAGAGGCATTTAAAATTTTAGATACCCGTCTTTTAGATGCTGTTAATAGTCATTCGAGAAACAAAACAACGCGATTCTGTAAGGTTTGTACAGCCAAAGCTGCAGCATTTAGCGGTAAGGAGCATATTTACGGACAGCTATCTTACACGGACACACACAAGAACTTGCCTTTATATCCTGCTGGTCAAGATATTATTGAGTAGACCAAGAAGCCGTACGTCACGGTGAATGCTTTGTTTTCTCTGCTGCACGCCAGCGGGGAACATGCTGCAATTTGCTTCTCAGGGTCTTCTATTTTAATATATGAACGTGAACTCCGAATTTCTCTGGCACCATCTCTGGATGTCAACTGACCTACCAGCATGGAAAAAAAAAAAAGTTTCAGTGATACGTTAACATGATTCTGTTGCCGTGAAAGTAAGTCCTTTGATACAGAATCTTGTCACATTAGAGGCCCTACTTTTGCCTTGATGATAAAAACTGGGAGATCTAGTTTTGGCTCTGGCTCTTTGCTTGTGTGAATTTGCAGTTTTTTTTTTCTGTGTCTGTGTGATTTTCCTCCCAGAAGCAGGGGCACCGTAAAGAGGGGGAAAGTCAATACGATTCCAAGGGCCCCTGACTAACAGGGGCCCTCAAAATTTGGAACATAATTGGATTGGTCTGGATTGGGGGTCCAGTATGATATGCTTTAGTAGGGCCCAACATCCCTAGCGACACCCCTGCCCAAAAGCATGCAATTGTGGTAATTGATGGCTCTGAATTTCTCATAGTGTGTGAAATTGTACCCTGTGATGCACTGCCGTTTCCAGGAAAGCTCCATCTTCATGCTCCTGTGTGTGGACTTTCTCTTCTCCCTCTCTCTGCATGCGCTTCCTCCTGCAGACCACAGACTTGCGATTTATGTGAACTAGTGTCTCTAAATTCCAAGTAATGTGTGTATGTGTCCCATGATGAGTATCATGCACAATGATTCTTCTTTTTATAGGGTCAGTTAACAAAGAGATCCCATACCCATCTATCCATGTCAAACATCTTATTCTGTTGTGTGTCTTAGGGACAAAGAAATGGTAATAAATAAATTGTAGCAAGTCTTTGGTACGTATGAAATATTTTTTTTTCATCAACATCTATAACTCATTTAAGCAATAATGAAGTAACTGAAGGATTTAGTGAAAAATGTATTACACAAGTAGTCGATTGTGGCACAACCTTGGCAGTAGCATATCTAACAAACAGGCATAGTTCAAACTTTAGTTTCCAATTTCGGAAAGAAACATGAACGATGGACGTAGGGCAGTATGGCAATTTGGATTCAGATCTGCAATGTTGCTTATTTATGAGTTTGGTCCAGTGTCCTGGCATGAAAATGATTACATGAGCAATCAGGGTGTAGCATAAGCAGAAATGAGAATTACTAGTTTTTAGACTTAAGGGCCAAGTACTACTTTACAGTATTTATGATTGTGTCACCTGTAAAAACATGCTTTTTATTGAACACTGACATTCTGGAGTAATTTCGGCCCAGTGCAAATGAGAAAAATTGGGATAACTGTGCTTCAATTTTCTATTATTAAAAACAATGGGCAAATTGAGGTATTCATAAGTTTCTACAGAGGTAGATTTAGATCTGCAAGAAGATTCAAAATTCACATCTGAAACAGAGCAATCGCAAATGATGTAAACTCTAATACACAAATCTTATAGGAGTTAGAGAGACTCTAACCATGTGGTCTATTGATGCCATTCTGTTTTTCACTAGTTTGAGGTAACAACCATCACATTTATAATATTCACAGCAATTTTTGAGGTCATCATCTAGGTCAGTGTTTCCTAAACCAGTCCACAGGGACCTCCAGACAATCCATATTTTTGTTCTCTCCAAGCTCCGTCATGCCAGGTATTAGGAATTCTTCATTGGCTGGAAGCTCAGAAGGAGTAAAAATGTGGACTATCTGAAGGTTCTCGAGGACTGGGTTGGGAAACACTGTTCTAGGTGTTAGTTCTGATAGGGCTTGTATTAAAAGCTTCCTGAAATAACTAAGTGTATCAAGCCACTTTCAATTGGAAAGGGATATCTACCTTAATTAAACAATCTCTGTGATAACCTTAGAATCTACAGGATACTGAGTACACTGTGTGCGTTATTTACATTTATATGTATTGTTTCAAAGACTGAAAAACAGAAATTTTGTAGCAGTAAACGGTGCTCTAACCACATGAGGAACTATTCATTTTTATAACATAAATGCAAGGTGAAATTTCACACCTATTCCATTTAAAGTCATTATTTTAAGTGCATTTCACAGACTATTATATTAACCTGTATTATATCCTGTAGTCAGCATAGATGAGTTTATGTCTCCAGAATTTTCTGCAGCATCTTAATGGGACCAGACTGTCATGCTCCTCATTATAAAATGACACATATTCTCTTTTTTCTTTTCAGCTGAAGATCAAGATCTAAAAGCAGCGCTAGGAAATTCCTGTTGGGATAGATGGCCCTTTTCTTGATGACTTTCCGAATCGCGCTGTGGAGACTGAGGTGATGATACAGCATTAGGTATGCCAACACCAAGGTGGAAGATCGACTCATTCCCATGATGCAGTGCACCAGCACTTTCCCTGAGAGAAGGCAAAGTTAAAAGGGGATATCTGCAGAACCTCCATCATATAGTAATAAAATACATGACTTCCCACCTTTCACTGTATATCCGGTATTTCCTTTAGGTGCCCTAATATAGCGTCCCTCACTGTCAGAATCACAATGACAACTACACACCATGTCATGTCCCTTTTTTACAAGGAGAAACATATGTAAGGATGTTTATGGAGTGTAATTATAAACTTCAGACTTGCAATGTGAGAAATCTAAGCTGCGTTGATGTAGGTACAGAACAGATCTTAAGAAACTTATGTCACAGAGTGCAACAAATAAGAAATGTATATTTCCTCTAAATAGTAGGACTACGTGGAAAGCAATGCAATAGTAATAATACAATAATGATGCCTCTGGCAGAAGCAATTTAAAATACAGCTACTGTGTCATTTAATCTTCAGAAGCTTAATTTTCCTTTCGCTCAGGTAAGCAAACATACCATCCTTTTCCTTTAATGCCTTGTGAATGAAGTCGGCTGCTGGTCTGAAGTAAATGTTCAGGTCGAAGTAGGAGGAGTCGTCTGCGGCGATGCCACAATAGACAAAGTTGCCGCCGTAATATTTCTGGTCACCTATGCTTCCTTTCTTTGAATGGGCAGCATTTAAAATGTGAGTGATGCCTAAATTCTGCAGGGCACTTCTGTTCTGCGCTATTGTCCTGACAAGACAACGAAAAGCACGTTAAGTTTAAGCCTAAAAACAGTGTGTGTCTGTACTGTCTATAAGATACTTATATCATGGTTATTTTTTCCTTCGTAAAAAATATACGTAAACATGTAGAAATTAATCCTACATCATATGACCACATATACAAAAATTCATTATATAATCTAATAAATTTAACACATGTATAACCAAGTATTTGTCTCCAACAATTGCACTGTCAAGAAAATTGAAAAATGAAGAATATAACATTAGACTGAACCATAAACTTTGGATTGTTCTGTTTGGATCTCAGTGTGAATGTCTTTTAATTATTAAAATGACTAATAATTTTCATTTTATATAGGTGTATGAAATATAAGTCTCGATATTATTATTGATAGAAACAAAAATACATACTTACACATTTCCAATATAAAGATTTGGCCAGACTTCATCTATTTGGGTCAGTTGTAGTTTGCAAGTATTCAAAACATTTTCCAGATCGGCAACAGAGAGGTATCCGTGTCCTTTTCCTTGAGAGCTTTTCATTTTATATCCGAATTTGGATCACACTAAGGCACTCTTGCCGACCGCCGTTCCAATCTGGCTCCCTTTTCTTTTCCCTGGTGCACAATGATTTAGCTGAACAGGTGTTCGCCGGGGTTGCGGGTGTCGCTGGTCGGTAACCCGATTTAGCAGGCAGCTCAGCGGGCAGTCTTGCTTTCTCTTCTAGTGCGATTTGGCAAACTGCAGTTCGTACTTTGCCTGCCGCAGCTGGGGTACAGGTGACATTAAAGGACAACTCCCCCTTATTTTCAGGGCTGGTAAAATATACTCATACACCGATAATTAGTGCTTAAATTTAAAATACAGGTTTATTTTAGGCCAATCTGCAGTATATATATATATATATATATATATATATATATATATATATATATATATATATATAATTGTAGCACCCAAAGTGGTATTCACAGAGCAAGACTAAAATTCTTTTTAAAAAAGACTTTTTATTCTTTTAAAAATAGCTATCAGCATTAAACTATGTGTTTTTAAAGGATCATAGATGTACAGATGTTTTACCCATCATTCCTAAGTTATGTCTCTGGTAGCTGGGATGTACCTCATGACCAGTTGGTCACATGACTTTACCAATGTATCTCTGTGAATGACGGGATCATTGTCCATGTCAGAGGCATGTACTAAACCCAGGCATGTGTAGTCCCTGCGTTAACCTGCAAATGTATTGAAATTGAAATGCTGACCTTGCAATTAATACCAACTGACAGTTCCTCACTGCAAGTCTGTTACAGCTACTGCAAGTTCTTGTTTATACTCTTCAACCTTTTATCCATTTAACCGTTATCTATTGCTTTTTGTGATCTCCAAGCATGGAAATAGTGTTCCAGTCCAATGCCCTATAGTAGCATAAATTTTCAAGAAAGTTGGCCTAAGTCAATCCAAAAATATTTCCCTTCAAGAACAGCCAAGAAGTTCACTGACTGACCAACCATCACTTTTAGCCGAGCATTACAGGTATAGCTCAACTGCTTATGCTCCCAAACCACTCATATTTTCCACTGGCTGCCCTTCAGAAGCAATGGAGCATCCATAAAATGCTACATAACACTTCCCTCTTTTGTACTCTTGTTCTCTCTCTCATTCCGGTTCAGGCTGGTGGTTGCCTGCACTTTTTTGCAAGGAGTTTCCTGGACTGCTGCTGTAAGAATTTACAATGAATCAGCTGAAGGAGACCATCTAATTCTCTTCTAATACTCTGGTGAGAGAGTATTGGGTATGCATCTTCCAAACCTGGTTTCACAAGAGAACCATGTAAAATGGCTCAACAGTGACTATATTATTCAGCTTAAGGGATTCATCCATCCATCCAACTTCCACCTACGTATCCAGGACCAGGTCACAGGGAACCTGGGGTCTATCCCAGGCAGTACAGGGTACAAGATTGAGGTTCTTCATTCGGTTTTTAGAACTTTAAATATATTTTTAGTTTAAAAATGGAGTGCACTTGACTAAAAATTGATTTCTATTAAAAGCAACTGAAAAATTACAGTCTCATTTTAATTAATTCAATATAATCCAATACGATCAACAGACTGCAAAATATAAGTAGTGAAAGTAAAGAAAAACTAAATTCTAATTAAAAAAAAACATAATTGAACAGAGTGCAAAAAGCACAGAAACCACTGGAAAATCAGATGGTAAAATTAAAAAGCCAACTACTAGGATTATGCTGAATAATAGAAAATCATCTTTTATTAATAAAGACATGATTATCATTACCCATTGTTTAATTTTACATCATTTAATTAATTATTTTACTCTAAACATATTCTTCACGTTTTATATTTATATATAAAAAATATAAAATGTTCAGTCCAAAATGCTTACAAAGCAGATGGTAAAGTCTTTCATTTATTTTAGATAAAATACAGATTCACCCTGGGAAAAAAAAGCTCTTCTAAATCCCACATGAAGTTTAGCTTTAAAATTGAGTAAATGTGAAGTTCTCTGAGTTTCCCTTCTCTCTGACTTTGCCCGTCCTCATTCTACGCTCTTTTCCCTGCGTAAAGTTGCATCTAGTCGTCTTAGCTGCTTCAGAAATCCTCGGTTTGGGAAAATCCACCTGTTCTCTTTTACCCTTTTAATGGCATCCATCAGTGACAAATGATGATATATCATTAGGTATGCCAGCACCAGGGATGCAGATCTGCTGACCCCAACTGCACAGTGGACAAAAATCTTGGCTGGTGACAGAGAAGATGTGGATTGCGTAAGATTACATAGCGCTGTGCTGAAAAAATCCTGATATCTATATAAAAGCCACCAGGAGAGGAACCACCTGGAATCAAGTTACAGCTAAAAGCACAAGATAAACATTGAAGTGTCCTTAAGCAAAATGAGTTTGCATTTTCCCAAACGGATGTTGTGCTGTTTTTGGTTTGTGCAGCTATGGACTCACCGTTTGGAATATTGAGAGTCTCATGAATATAATGTGCTGAGGGGTAGAAGTAGGGAGATAAATCAAATGTTGGCAAATCATTAGCTGGCACCCCATAGTAGTCCACAGTTGTCCCGTAAAAATCATGACTCCCCTGGCAACACATTTTCCCGTGAGCTGCATTTAGGACATGCGTAATGCCCAGCTTCCATAAACCATACCGGTCATGGGCCATCGACCTGCCATCGGATTAATGAGACAAAGACACACATGCCATAATTTACTGCGTAGCTAAACAAGGTAAAGATGCAAGTGCTTATTAAAGAAAAATTAAAGCCCTTACAGTAAGTCCTAACACAAATATTTCAGTTGTCCCAACTTACATGTCTCCAAGGAACAAGTCAGGCCACACTTCATCCACGTGGTTACAGGTCTTTTTACCACCATATAAAACACATTCCAGCTCTCCCACAGATGGGATGTCACACGAAGCACCGCTACTCTCCTTCATATCTGTCGACAGTGGACAATCATCTAAGTTCACACCGGCAGACATTGTCTACAGAGCACATTCGAATGTTGTCTTGATCGCAGTGATCTGTTGCTTTTCATTAGCCGATTCCTAAATTTGGATTATCACAGCTTGTCCAACAATGTGAGTGACACTAACAGTTGCAGCCTGGGCTTCGTCCGTGTTTGAGGATCGAAAGAGGGTGCCAGGCGATGCTTTTAGAGTGAAAATATGAACATAAGCAGAAATGGTTAGTGATTTTTATTTTAATATTAATTAATGATTTTATTATTAATTAAACGAAATCAATATAAATTCATTCGACATTATGACTGATTCAATGGATATCTCAGTTCGTCAATTTAGCATCCAGTAGTAAAGCCTTAAGTTAAACTTAATTTATGAACAGAGCGTCTTGCCGCATACAACGGACAGTGCAGCATCCGCCCACTAGGTGTCACTGTCGCGATTTTTTGAAGTGTTTTGCGCGCGGAGCGGCCGCTTTGACAGTCCTCGCGCTCTGCTTTTCCTGTTTACACTGATGCGCTGTCAGCTCACGTGTTTGACTCCAGCTAGCTAGCGATGCTAACGAAGTTAGCCTGCTAAGTCAAAGAGCGATGATTTGCGTTGACCCTCTCCATTGCGCTGTGATTCAAGACAGCATTCTCGGGCATGTGTGAAATCTCTACCATAAATATAATAAGCTAGCTGCCCGCTGGCTCCTGATGTTATCGGACAACCGAAACCTTCGGGTGAGTGATTCAAAAACGACCGAATTTAATTTAGGTTATATTTTTGGAATCCCTTCAGATGGCCAAATGTCAGCTGGTAGCTGTATATTTAGCTTAACTATATGCTCAAATCGTTAGTCTTTATTAGTTCTGTGGCGATTAAACAATTACACAGAAATAATCAGCTGTGCCAGTGAGTGTTTTCCTTGTCATTCTAGTTGCAAGCCGAATTTTAAGAGGTGTAAACGACGATCGTTAAGAGATGGCTTGCCAGGAGGGCTCGTATTGCGCCGTATTATTTACTGGGAGTTACCGCACACACCCCTGTTGTTGGTTTAAGGAGTTTGACCAGTATGGAGCAGTTTAGAGGCTTTTGTAATGCTGATTTAGCGCTTTAATTCTGCGAACTGTCATTGCAGAGTAGCCGTGACTGAGTCCACTTCCACTTTTCAGCGTTTTAATGTGTTGAAAGTTTAGCATGAAGCTACAGCCCCCGAGAAACACTGTCAAAGGTCAGCTGCCGTCCAGTCCGGGCGATTTAACAATGGATCACTGACAACAGAAGAAATTATCTTTCTGATTTTGCGGAGTCTTCGTGCAGTGCTTTTGGATGGGTATTACTGCTATATTAATATTTTGTGTTCCAGCATGTAAATGAACAGACAACTAGTTAGTCGTTGTGTTTTGCGTCACATTTGCATTTATTTAGCAGACATTCAAAACGGACTTTCAAGTGAGGCGCATAATGCATAAATAACAGTCCGAAAAGACATTAGTTGTCTTAAAATGTAAGCATTTAATAAGCATAATACCATATAATAGCCCGGATGACTGTTGTGTTTTTGTTTGTGTGTGTGTGTGTGTGTGTGTGTGTGTTTAAATATGAACGTGGCTCCGGCTGGTCTTCAATTTAAAGAGTATTATTGGAATGTTAAATTTGTTGGTCTGTTCCTAAGATAATGTTTCTATTAGCATTTATAAGGCAATTGCTTTATGGTGGTCTGATTGCATTATTACATTGACTAATTACAGTAGAGCTTGGTTATGTCCTGGAAGAATGGTCAGTTAATTAGTATTTATTTTTTTTATTTAAATAACAATGTGTCACATCGCGAGAACTTTTTACAATGATTGCGAAATGTCTCTGAGCAGCCTTTCACGAATATGATTTTCTTTTTATCCCCCTCAGAAGACATATTCGGACGGGAACCAGCTCGATAATATAGAAGGCTTAGTAATGGACATAAAATCACAAGTATAAAAGAATAAGAAAGGAAATTATATTGTGCGTGTCTCGACAGTAATGAGTGTAATATATCTGCCGTATAACCAGATCTGGCCATTAATGCCAATCAAATGAAGACACTGTCATGTGTTTTTAGTACGTTTTTATACCACCTGAAACACGAATCACTTTTAGTGTCAGCCTCTCTGTGTTTAATCACTTAGCCTTTTTAATGTATACAATAAGAAACTGAAGCAAACACTGTTCTCACTCTTAACTGTGACATTTAATTTTAGATATCTAGGTTATTATGAAGCAGTAAGCTCGGCTTATCTACCAGGTTCTCTTGCATTGAGTTTGTTTTATGAATATGAATGTTTTTTTCATGTTTTACTTTGATAGTCAGACAGTTTGGGTCCTATGCAGCCGTTTTAGCATGAGAACGGAAATGTTGCTGGAAAATCATATCTGGAGATTCCAGTTTGTATTTAACGTTACATGTTCCAGAGTAGAAAATAACCGCATAATTGCTCATTTTGTTGGACTCCCTACTCCTAGTGTTCCTGGCAACAGGATGGTTAGTACAGAGGGATTCATTTTCCACGTATCATTATGGTGTTGCAGCAATAGAAACTGCCCTGGGTGTGGACACAGTTGCGCTAGGAGATGCTTGCCGATGGTGTGTAGTTGTGATCTTGGACATTTGCGGACTGGGGGAGAGGTTGCAGTGTTTCGTGTGATGTTGAAAAGTAAGTTCGCTTCAGCTATTCCAAAAAAAAAACCAGGAATTGTTTATAGGCTGATGACGGGGCCCGGTGCAGTTTTGAGTGAAGATTATGTAGCGGTGTTTTTGGACATTGACTGGTTTAATGAAGACATGTCGTGATTCAGTTTATCTAAAAAAAGATAAAAGGTAAACTCTCACATGGTTTGGAATGTCTTTGCTTGTGCGGTCCCCTTTTGAAGTAACTGGGTGGCATTTAACACCAGAAGAGAAGAGTCTGTGGTACTATATGAAATCTGAGAGTGTGTGTTTGTGTCTGTGTGTGTGTTTTTGGGTACAGATAATTAACTGCAGAATAGGCTGTTAAACTGGGTGTGCCAGAGGCCCATTGGCGTTATCATTATTGTCGCACTGTTAATCTTGTGTTCCCTGTTTAGTCCAAAGTATAATACAAAGTTTGATTTCTCTTGGAGGCTGCGGAAGTCTCTCGTGTGAGACTGTTTCATTACGCAGCTTGCAAAAACATTGTCTCAGAATGGGCTTTCCTCTGTACAAACGAAAAGCCTTTGAGAATTCTGAAATGCGGCATGGAAGTTTGGTGTTGGCAAATTTCATGTAGCTTGTCCACTTGCGGGCAGGATGTTGCAGCTCGTGTGTTTCTACTCAGAAAGCAACAAAGTAATTTATTAAACGGATGCAGGTCATGTTAACAGAATACTATTTGATGGAATATTTAAAAAACACATTGAAAAGAATGCTTGTGAACCTGTGTGTCAGAATGATATGAAAATGCTTGGGATTTCTCCAGCATTTACTGTGATAACAACACAACTGCATCAAATTTACATTTAAAAAATGAGCAAAGCAGCCCAGTATTTGGCCGAGATGTTTTTTATCCCTGTTGTGCTGTGTGTAGGCTGCAGTTGTATTTCAGTGTCATCAGAGCTAAAATGACCCATCTCTTCAGAAGGTCTCACAAAGATCAGTATATTTGACCCTATGCATCAACCGGGCTCATAGGGATGCAAGGTGAACATCTGACACATGCCTGTTTTGTGTAACAGTAAATCGTAATGTTAGCCCAGCTGAGCTAAAATCGTGTCTGTTCCATTACAGATGTGATGGCTACATCCTCTCTCTGTCCTCTATCCTCAGTGCATTCTCAAAACAGATGCCACATTGTTCTGTGGGTAGTCAAATCACAACTCAAACTCAAGTCATTTTACATTGCATGAAGTGAATGGTTGCATCTAAATTATGCAATCACAAGTCAGGAACTTATGAAATCCACTGTTGCTTCATGAATCTTTGCATTCCTATTGAAACGATGTAGAAGACCAATTCGTCTGTTGCTCTATTAGTTTCTCTTTTACTGATTGTAATGGATAGAGGACAGGAGAACTTTAGGCAAGAAACTTCATTCATAAATGCGATTTATCCTACAGTATTAGCACGTAAGCTTGACTTTTGAGATCGTATTTAAAATGGTTAAACATGTACTTCTGGTTTTAACTTTCTAGCATTCAGGGCACATTGATTTCAGTTCCCAACAGACCGTTTTGAGCGTCATCTCATGTCAGTATTAGTGATTCCACATTAGTGGTAGTGCTTCATTTAAATGTTAAGTAGAACGCTCCTGAGGCATAGGGAGTTCTGAGAGGCACTGCATCCGGCTCAGATTCATAGCTGAAAATAGAAGGATGCAATGCATAACCTCGCAATTCATTAGCTGAATGTTCAGTGGACCTTTAATCCAGAGACCGGTTATCTCTCAGGTGGCCAGACGTATGGGATTTTCATCCTAGCTCTCAGCTAAATAAACATTTTAACTCTTTGGACAGAAAAGAACACTGTCTGGGTTTTTCTGGAATAAACAGTTTGCTGATTTTTCTCTGTGTGCCTGCTAACGTCTCACCTGAAAGGTCATGCAGCGTCATGCTGATTAATTATGATTGTTTAACTGAGTGCTAGAACATGGTAAAAGTTTGTATGTCTTCCAGTCATCCTAAGCTTTCCACCTGTCACTCTCTGGAGTTTGGACCCAACAGGACCTGCTAATATATAAGTGTATTATTATATATAAATGTGTGCTTATAAACGTCCTTATTTTTCCTGTAGAGTCCAAGAAAATGGCAGGTGGTCAGCTGAGTATACGACACTGGACGACAAAGCACGTCGCCAGGTGGTTGAAGGACGAGGGCTTCAGTGACTATGTGGACCTTCTGTGTAACCGTCACCGGCTGGACGGCACCAGCCTGCTCACCCTGACTGAGTATGACCTCCGCTCGCCGCCCTTGGAGCTCAAGGTACTGGGGGACATCAAGCGGCTGATGTTGTCGCTGCGCAAGCTGCAGAAGCAGAACGGGGACGTCCTGGAGGAGCTGGGCTTCTCCTTCGACGGGCACTCTCCGCAGGCCGTGGACTGGCTGTGCAACGGCGAGCCGGCGCGGGACTGCGACAGCGACGGCAGCCCCGGGGTGGGCGACTACCACCAGTACACCAACGGCAAGCACAAGCAGCATGCCCGACGCCTGGACCCCGAGTACTGGAAGACGGTCGTCAGCCTTGTCTACGTCGTCTTTGTCTTTGGCTTCACCTCCTTCGTCATGGTCATCGTGCATGAACGTGTCCCTGACATGCGCACCTACCCGCCCCTCCCAGACATCTTTCTGGACAGGTCAGTACCCTCGCAGAGTCTTTCATCAAACTTCTCGCCTAGGAATCCTTGGTATCGAGGCCCTCAGTCAGAAAAATCTGGGCCACTCTTTGCTCAAGGAGGACTTTCTGACGTAGACGCTCGCTCGGTGATTTTGTAAGACACAAGAGAGCCCCCCCCCCCGGCATGGAGGTAGAGCGTAAATTTGCAGACAGCTGAGCAGTATGCTAAACTTAATTAGTTCTTCGGTTATTTTAGATTGACGTTAGAGACCGACCGGATCCCAAAACGTCAGTCCGGTGACGATTCATTGTTGGTCCACCCATTGTTTTTGCGTTGGAGGGCCACTGGCTGTTGCATAAAAATTACCAGATTTCTTGACCTGTGAATAATGACGGAAGTACAGTTTTTTTTCTGTAAATCAGCCTTGGTAGCCAAAGAAATCTAGCTTTCTTGTTGCATGAGGAAGCCAACCTTACCATTGTAAGATATTGCAACACAATGGAATGTATTGGGTAAGAAAGAACCTCCTGGTTCAATTGTTAACTATGTGGAGAGAAAATTATCACTAATTATGCCATGACTAAAACAAGGTGTCTGATTGGATGTTGCTTTGAATGAATTGCCTTTTCACTCGATCAATAAATTAGATTGCTATACATACATACATACTTTATGGACCATAATGGCAACAATGAATTAAGTATAAATATGTAATTGATGTGTAACGTCAGTGCCATTCTTCTTTTGCTGCATTTATCAATTCTGACGTGCACAGATAAGTAAAGGGGAGAGTTCAGAAGCAAAGATTAGCTTCTGTAAACACATGAGTGCGCCTGTTCAGCAAGTTTGCCGAGCTTTTACTGAGTCACAGTGTGGCTGTTGTGAAAATAAGGGGCAAAGTGACTGTCAGTGCTGATCTCCACAGCCCACAGCAAACTGTCCTCTTTGGTGATAGAGAAAAGTAGGTCATGGGACTTAATGCGGATATGGGTGGGGAGAGATTATTAAAAGGGATCTATGCTGAATCAAGAAAAGGACGGCAAGACAAGTAAAATTATAGTGAACTGAGGCTATCGGTTAGTTTTCCTTTAATCTTTTTTTTTTTTTTTAAGAGGTCGCGAGTGGTACGGGGAGCTTTTTTCGCTTATGACGCACTTGTCCGTTCTGTCCACAGCGTGCCCAGGATCCCCTGGGCTTTCGCCATGGCTGAGACGTGCGGTGTGATTCTGTGCAACGTCTGGCTGCTGGTGCTGCTGCTTCACAAGCACAGGTAGTGCAGTGCGCGGCACTTCCCCTCGCCGGCCCCTCCGTGCTGGCAGAGTGGGCTTCTTTACAAATGCAGTCATGTGACTTTAAGAAGAAAAAAAAAAAAAACACTGTGACAGGCGAGTACTCAAAGCCTGGTTGTGTCCTTTTTTTTCTCAAATGCACACTTTCCTCAATACTGTTCTGGCACAAGATCGTAGGCCTTGGACGACGTGTGCACGCACGGCCACACCCGGTAATGAGCGTGCAAGCGGACTGGCCTTGGAGTGCAGTGTACGCGAGTGCCGAGAGCACGTGTGGGTAGTCCGCTAGCTGCTGTCGCTGTCTTTGGCCCAGGTCCATCCTGCTTCGCCGTATGTGCAGCCTCATGGGCACCGTGTTCATGCTGCGCTGCGTCACCATGTTCGTCACCTCCCTCTCCGTGCCGGGACAACACCTGCAGTGCTCGGGAAAGGTGGGTCATGCAGCGAGAGGTACTCCAGCTTACCGCACGGGTCTCCGTGGCCTTAAAAACGTGCTGCCTGATCTCACGCTGACGGTTATTTTCAGTACTCGAATTCTCAAATTTTGGGGCACCGGATAATTGGAAAGGGGTCGCAAGGTAATTTTCTGAATATGCAAAAAATTAAAAACTATTGGGGTTTTTTTTTTCTTCTTTTGTGTATTGGTACCCCGTAACAATCTGTTAGCAGATCTAATCATCGGGGCTGCCCTCATCTCCCCACTTCTGTGGACTTTGGCTTTGTTGAGTAATCCTGATGTAGTGGATATGCTGTTATGGATCATTGGGTTGGTAAAGAAAGGGGTCACAAGACTTGACCAGTGTTTTTTACGGGGGTCTCCCAGACAAAGTAAACATTTCAGAACCACTGTGCTAATGAACAGACAGTACGTTTACAAGTTTAAGACTCATTTTTGGGGTGGTTTGACCGACACTGAAATGGGATCTTTGTTAAAACGATCGGCAAGGCCTTACCGATAGGCTGGTGTGGGCGATAAGGCCTGCCGTGTCTTTGCCTAAGGCCAGCATGCTAACGAAGGCTTCCTTGACAGGGCTACAGCGACATGTGGTCCAAGCTAAGCAGGGCGCTGGCCATCTGGAGCGGCTTTGGGATGACGCTCACGGGCGTGCATACCTGCGGAGACTACATGTTCAGCGGCCACACCGTCGTGCTCACCATGCTCAACTTCTTCGTCACGGAGTGTGAGTGCCGACAATGACGACACTCAGCCGGATGGCGCATTTAATTTTGCATAACCTAGCTGTCGCCATGGCGATAGATGCTGACGCTCAAGTAAAAGCCTGCAATGGTCGTACCCGCTTGCATGTTTGTTATGCAGATGTATGTTACACGTGCAAATTACGCAAATGCATTCAAGTGCAAAGGCCATAATGTAAGGAAAGTGCCATTGTTGCTGCAAGATGCCATTGAGCAGAACTACAGACAGATTAAGTTCATTTTTAAAGTCCGTCATGCAGTCAGCAATCTTACATTTTGTATAGAAGTGCAACATCACAGACAGCTGATTACACGTAACTGGTTTAACGTGGCACGAATTTGAGGTTCTACATTTCTAAACCGCTCTTTCTTTCCTGTAGATACCCCAAGGACGTGGAACTTCATACATACCTTATCCTGGGTTTTGAACTTGTTTGGGATTTTCTTCATTCTGGCTGCCCATGAACACTACTCCATTGATGTGTTCATAGCATTCTACATAACAACAAGACTGTTCCTGTACTACCATACGCTGGCCAACACGCGGGCCTACCAGCAGAGCCGCAGGGCACGGATCTGGTTCCCCATGTTCTCCTTCTTTGAGTGCAACGTCAATGGCCCTGTTCCCAATGAGTACTGCTGGCCTTTCTCCAAGCCTACCATCCTCAGGAGGCTGATTGGGTAGCACGCTCCGGCACTGTGGCACGCGTCCTGTGCTACTTGGCCGAAATCCCGGTGGCAGCATCCTGGGACTGGCAGAAGTTTGAGTGTCAACATTTTTTTTTTTCTTTGACCCTAGGGTTACTACAGCTGGTGCAGGTGTCAGAGTTCAAATTTACTCCGAAGCAGTTGGAGATCGGCTGGAATTTTGTAAAAGTTTTCTGGAACCCTATTTTATTGGAAGCAGAGAGAGGGAAAAAAAGGGAAACAGAAGTTTCAAAACAATGGAATATTTGTTTAACTCTTGTATATTTACTAGGGTTTTTAACACCATTAAGTCTTATGAAATGAAATACTAGCCTTTGAACTGTGAAAATACTGATGCACCAGTAAATAAAGAGCTAAATTGCTAGGGTTCGAGCATACTGAAATTTCACTGCATTTTCTCACCGATTCCTTTTCTATGAATGCTACTGGACATTCGACATTAATAACTACGTGGCTCTGCCAATGAAGATAACTTCCCCGGGGAGAGGCTGCTGTTTCGCTCCAGCTGAACATAAGCAGGTGAAAAAGATGACGTGTGAGAATCTTGTAACTTGACTTTGGGCCTTCAAGGTGGTAATGCAGGTGGGGGGAATGAGAACTCTACACGGAGGTGGAAAAAACAGAACCTATCCAGGCGTTTTCTAAATGCGGACATTAATTGATATGGTACGACAGATATAAAACTGGTTATGTCAGGTGACTTTGTCTCATAAATATGCTAAAATAGATCACATTGAATTAGATGGGAAATGCAATGCTAAGACGTTCTGCTTATCTTCATTGCATGGGGTTAGAACACTGTGTTAAAGGGCTAGGAGTCGTCTTGCTACCTGACTGTGGTGTCAAACTTATTCTAGCCAGAAAACAGCTGCATTCCTTCACATGTTGTGGTTTTGGCAGAGAATGCTGACCGAAATCTTCCATTATTTGCGGTGCATCGTTTTTACAGGTCACTATAGTGCGGATATTTTTGTCTTATTGTACAATTGCTCTGAGAAATTTTATTTTCTTGGTTAGAAGTATTTCTGAAAACGAATGCGCAGTTTATTATGGCTTTAATTCAAATGTAGCCAAACTAGTCAAAACAAAATAATCTTAAGATATGAATTGCCAATAAATTTTCAGTATTACGCATGCATTTTCTTTGAACAAAATTTTGTTGAATAATGTGGAATAATGTGTTTCTGTGTTTATGTTTACAGTTAACTGTTATGCAGATGCCTATTACTTGGATAATCTGTTAAAACAATATACAGATGGATAAGTTGCCATAAATTCCCTGATTTCTTGAAGATAGAACATTTCCCATCCTGTTTTTTCCTTTTGTTTTTTGGTGAGTGGTTGTATTTGAAGGTGGAAAAAATACTCCCACATACTGGAATGGAAGTTAAGAGTTTACAGAAATGCACAGTCTGTGTTTAGGTGTGCATTTGTTTACTTAGAACAATTATTTAAGATAGACTTTTGCATTTTGTCCTTGAAATTTTGTCATGAAAATGCAAAGAAGCAAAGAAAACAAAAAACAAACAAGGGGTGATGGGGTCCGTTGTAATTCCCCTTCCGTTTTTCCATTTTCATTCTCTGTTTTTTTTTTTGCCTTTTGCAGTTATGTTCTTTGCACATTATTTAAAACAGTTCTGGAGAATCAAGACAATGGAAAACCACCAGTGGTACTATTTGAGATGTACCTCACATAACCTTGGTGTTTTTTGAAGCACATTATTCTCCTTGATAATTAAGTTTAATATTACTGACATGTTTATTTACACACACACACACACACACACACACACACACACACACACACACACACACACACATATATATATATATATATATATATATATATATATATATATATATATATATATATATATATATATATATATATATAAACAATTGCCACAATGCTGCAAGAAAGTCCAAAAATAGACAAATTTGTGTGAAATTGTTCATAATCCTTACTTATGACTCCTCAGTTTGTCACTGAACTGTTTCAGAGTGTTGACCATTGGCTTTTACACATAGACAAACGCACATAAATATCTACATCTACCTGTTCCATTTTTGCACTGTAGTCTCCAAATCGATTGCTCTTAAAGTCCAGCACACTGCAAACAATACCTGCTGCTACTGAACCTGTAAGATAAATATTATCAGAAAATATATTCCTAAGAGAAGTCCAAAAATTATCACCTCTGAAATGGTTTCAGAATCATTTATCATCTTTATATGTAGCATATAATAGCTTTTTGTGTTTTCGGGGCTTTGCTATCCTTGCTAACGAAGGTGTCATAATTAGTGTAATTAATCACCAAACTGTTCTTTTTTGTAATTATTGAATTAATGATTTTTATTGTACATGTTCTGTGTATAACAAGTGTCTTTTCCTTTATTAAATGTTTATTTCAATATGTACCCAGCTTTTATTTCTAAAGACTTGCCCAAGACGCCGTACTGATATTTCATTTGCGTCAGAAACTTCTTGTGGATTAGATTAGGGATTTAGAAATAAGCATGAAGTTCATTTTGGCATTTACTAGGAATAGTTAGTTGTTTCATGTTTTAAATGTTTGTTGCTGTTTCTCATAACAGTACTGTAGGGATGTTCTCATTACTGTTTTTGAAATGCATGAAAGCCACCATGACATGGTTATGTGCAGGTTTATAAACAGAATTATTGATAGCCTACACACACAGAGTGTATGAATTGGCAAAGATTTAACCTGGATTTACAGTCTTTGGGCTCTGCTAATTCAAAGCATTAATTTAGAATCACATTATAAGTCATGATATCTTGACCAAAAATGTGATTGGATAATTGAGAATCTTTTCATATATTGAACACCTTGATCCACTGCACATTAACTGTATTTGGTGGAATAATATGGGATTTTTAGATATATGATATAGCCACCCCTAGTAGCACTAACTTGCACAAACATTTCCTGTTCATATTGACCAATCCTGCGCACAGCTTTGAAGGATTTTTATTGCTAGTGTGACTACACTATTCTAACAAAATTGAGTAGAAGCTTCCATTGATGCACACATAATCTGTTCATATTGTAAAGAAATTTAGCAAAGTTCAATGATACAAATACTATGCACAATATAAAATAGTTTCTTTGGTTTAAAGGAAAGCAGGACTCTAGTTACTGCACTTGATTTTAGATATAGCAAGACTGTACTGAACATGAGTGTTGCATTGTAACAAATAATGCAATGTAAATTACCAAGCACTGGGAAATTAGTAGTACTGGGTAACAAAGTAGTGACCGAGGACAAAGTACTGGATAGAGTGACCTTCAACACACAAGAAATAGTTGGTCAAGACAAAGTGTATGGCAAAGTACTGGAAAAACAGGTGATTGAGAGGAGATATTGTACATGACATTCAAGAGAGCAATTCACATAGGGTCAGTAGTGTAAGAGAGATGTTTGTTCGGGTCAGGAGCCTTGATGTAGGCCAGAACCAGTCCTGCAAAATTCTTCATTGTTCTGGGGGTTAGTGTGACATAGCAGAAGTCTGGAGTTACAGCTACTGAGGACTTGAAGGACTGAAGTACTGGAAAGACTGTTGCTAACCTCAGGTAGACTACACACTGTCTTAGATGCCTCTCTGTGTACATTTATTCTTTGCTGAATTACTTAAGCTCAAAGAAGAGTTTGGACAAATTAATCTAATTTACATTTCAGTTAGGTTAACATAGGCACTGTTTTTCCACTTTAGCCAGTAGACAGCTTTACTGGTGAGTTTTGAACTGTTGTCATGGTACTAAGCTCCAGTTCATGGATGAATACCTTGACATCCTCCTGTAAGACTTTCTGATGCAGTTCAGGAGTCATTATTTACATCAGTGATGATTCCCAGGTCTCTTTCATGCCAGAAAGTTCCATGAAACATTCCTTCTACTAGCCATCTGGGCAGTGTTCAGTTAACTTGAGATGGTCATTCAACAATTAACACTCTTGTGCAGTGATCCCTCAGGGTGTATATTAAAAACACTGTCAATGTGCCTGAAGCTGTTATCTTGGAGTTCTATGGAACCTTATAAATATTTTATGCATAACTTACTGTTGCTTGAGGTCACATTGATCGGAACCGATGATTTAAGTTACCTCCACTTAATAGAGCTTAATGCTTTTTTTAATCAATGGATCAATGTGTTCAATTATTAAACATATATTTAACATGAAGTACGTTTTGCGTTTTAATTAAATTTTCTTCAATTTCCTTTTTTTAAAGATTACAAAAGGAAGACTGCAAGAAAGCAAATACACATAGTTAAATTATTGCTTAACATGAGGCACACCCTCATCACACCACTGACCAAGCCACCATTCCCCATTTGTTGATCATTATTTACGTAAACGGTGCTGCAATACATGTGTAACCTGCGCTATTCTCGTCAGCAGTCCCAGGCAAAAGTTTTCTAAAAGACGCCCGATATTTGCCCTTAAAGGGAGTTTCAGTTGGCTAACAACTTTATTAATTTAAACACGAATAATAATTATTAAGTAATATTTGTCCTATATTTTAGTAGCAAAAAACGATTTTTAACTGATCGTGTATAAAATAATTTTATTTTTAATTGGACAGGCGCTCAGAAGACAGCTTACCTTTTGGGTCCTATCGGTGAGGCTGTGAGGGTTTGTGTTGTACTGCGGTGTCTCCTTCACTTCGCCCTCCAGCCGGAGAGATTTGTCGTCACTGTGGGACGCCATAGTCAACCAAAAGAGTACAACTTTGCACTGCATTACATTTCCACTTCATCTTTTACCCGTAAGTCTCATCTAATACCTCTTGTTACGCAGGTGTCAAGCGAAGTACTTTGGGTTTGTTTGACTTCCGTGCGGACTTTTGCGTGAGTTTGGAGGAGGCCCGTGTAGTCCGTAGATTCCCGGTGAAGACAACGTGCTCCGGTACTGTCAGGCTGGTTCGGAGACTGACATTTGCAGTGTTTGTTTCTGTAATTTTAGTTTCGTGTTGCGCTACGTTGCTGCCTTGTTTATTTAAGTTATTTATTACGAACTATGGCAACTTTTTATTTTTTGTTTTATTATAAGTTTGGTGTAGTTGCCTTGAAGAGCGCTACCATTGTAGCATTTTGTTCGTAAAAGGAGATTCAATTTCATATAAGTAACCTTATTTCGTGTCAGGATTTTTTTGGAGTCTACTAGCTAAACCTTTAGTTCCCTTTTTACTTTAGATTTAGTATTAGTAGGGGGAGTGGTATTACTAGTATTAACTTTTTTTCGTTTGTGTTTTAACTCTCTGGTTATTGCAGTGTGTAGTATTTGGTTAGTCCCTTTTTAAAATTGGCCATAACCGTCAACCGCGCGGATATTAAAAATTACATTTCAGGTTTTCAAAGGATAGTGCAATATAGATGTTAACATGGCTGCCTCCTGTTAACCTTGCTGAGCTGAACTCGTAGTTATGAGGCACATGACAGTGGTTCACAGTCTTTTAACAATGAATTTTTCTTGCTTGATAAACTGAAACAAGGTTGTCCTGATTGTTAAAACCATGAAAAGCAGGGGTCTTGGTGCATTTATTCTGCAAAATGGTATATATATATATATATATAGGTGGCAATTCACTTTAGCATTGTTGTAAAAGTATTTGAGTTAATGCGTGTCTGATGTAAGCCTTTTATTGAATGCGTTTGATCACTGGCTTTTTACTTAATGAAAAGGCAAATGTGCTGTTCATGAATCTATGTGCAAGTCAATTATTCATATATTGAACTAAAGGCTGCCGGATGGAATGTTTCCGATGGTCGCGGTTGAAAATCTTGTAGGTCATTCATACAGCACCAGGAATGTAGTAGCTTTTTCTGAATGGATACTTCCGCCTGAGGCGTAATGCCAGTGATGTGTGATTTGTGATTGCCTAACACAGCCACAAAACTCTCACTGAGGGTGCTTTCACACCTGCCTCATTTAGTTCGGTTGAATCGCACTAGAGTTCGTTTTCCTACTTGGTGCGGTTCGTTTGGGCAGGTGTGAATGTAACAATCGCAGCCGAGTGCGCACCAAAAGCGGACCAAAAAAGCGTACCGAGACCTCCTTGAAGAGGTGGTCTCGGTACGCTTTCAAACGAACACTGGAGCGGTTCGTTTGTGGTGAGAACATGATCCGAACTCGAACAGACCCAACTGCAAAAAGTACTGCGCCTTTTTGGACTAATCCAGCTGCCGCAGTCGTCCCTCCATACTAAATAGCGGCATGTTGTCTACCGGCTTGTTGTCTCCTCGCTTTGTTTACTTCCGGGAGTTTTGGAATTTTCCCGCACGTTAATTCTGACCAATTAAAAAGCAGTTTACGAAATACGTTTAATGGCACATCTGGCCAACGAGTGATGTAGATGTTGTCACATGACTGCATTTTGGTTCGTTTCAACTGGTTCGGACAAGAGCAATCAGTGTGGTTTGAAAAGAACCCAAACGGCAGAAAAATGCTACACTTTATCATTTGTTGCTCTTGGTTCGGACCAAATGAACTGAACCAGAGATGTCAAAGCACCCTGAGATGTGCCATTTGTCAGGTCCGAGGTGCTGAGTTTACGGCTTTGCGGCACATGATGCTTGGTACCTATATTACTAGTCCCTCCTTTTGGTTTTAATGTGTGCAGTTTTGTTTCTGGTTAACACTAAACACTGATGTACTGTCCACAAACTGGATTGTCTCTTTTTCTGTCATAGGTAGCATGGCTGTTCCTCCATCGTATAGTGACCTCGGCAAATCTGCCAAAGACATCTTCAGCAAAGGATATGGTATTTATATACATTTAGTCTGCTTTTCTTTTCTTTTTTTGACTGAACACATTATGTAAGGGATAATGTACAGGCAGCCGGTAGTTATCGCTTCGCGTCGGGTCCTGATCACACTGTCGGGGCTTATTTCGCGATAACTACCGGCTGCCTGTACATTATCCCGCTTATTACACGGCTACTTGCCACATAAGGAAAAAAACTGGACATGAATATAAATTTGAAACATTTTATTGACATATTTGTTTTAAATTAACATTTTTAAACGATAATCTTTGTTGGCGCGGACTGATTTTAAACATACAAGTAGTACCGGCTATGCGTTATTACTTTGGAGCGGTTATTATTTGAAAAGAACGAACCTGCAAATGTCTCAACTGACCAATCAGAATCAAGCATTCCAGAGAGCCGTGTAAGGGGCCGTTCACATATCGCGTCTTTTGCGCGCTCAAGTCCATTATTTCAAATGTAGACGCGCGGCAGCCGCGCTCATAACGGAAGCGACGCGCACGCGGTGCGACGCGCCCGGTTTTTTCAGGCGCGTCCGCGCCGCGACGAGTTGGAACCATCTCAACTTTTCAAAATGCTGCAAGCGCACCGCGAGTCATGTGACAAGATTCAACCAATTAGCTTCCTCGCCTTTTCCGTTACACTGACGCCTCAGCAGAAACTGAGGAGCAGCTCATTATTGTGATCCAGGGATTTCCTGAACTTTATGATTTGTCATACATATATATATATACACACAATTGCTGTACTAGTTACTTAAAAATATTTTAATGCGTATAACTAATTCCTTGTTAAATCCATCATTGTTTTTATAGAATTGATTTATATAGAATTTGTTATTGTTTATATAGATTTTATATAGAATTATTTCAGTTATATTTTTTTAATTTTGTGTTTTGGTCATTTCGGTTATGACGGTAATTACAAATGCAGAGCCGTTGTGCAGGAGAGATGGTTTCACGGCAGAAGCTCTGTTTGCTGATGCTAGGGCCAACTTTTCCTAAAATATAATCCAACTGGTCCTTGTCAAGTCTGAAATAGGCTTTGAACCTCCCGTTGTCCAGGCGGAGCTCCTGGATCAGCTGGTGAAATTCCCCGTGTTTTTTACGTTTTTGAAGAATGGGGTGCACCCAAACACTACGGCGTTTTTTTCTTTTCTGCGTAAATAAATCTTGTAGAAGAGTCACAGCAAGGGTTTTTCGTTGGTGGAAATCCGTTTTTTAAATTAATGGAGAGTGCGGCGGATGGTTGCTTAGCACCACTTAGCGCGCCTAGCGTTTTCCTCGCGTTTTTAGGCGCGATATGTGAACGGCCCCTAATAAAGCTGAATAGTCGGTGCCATTCAGTGTTGCCAATTGCAGGGCAGGGCAATCTGTTTTTTTCTTAACCAGTCAGTCACCATCAGTCACAACTCGCGCGCATTCATTTAAACTTAAATGAATGCGCGCGAGTTGTGACTGATGGTGACTGACTGGAATGTATGATAGTTTTTTTGGAGGAACAAATGCCCGGGACAAAGTGGGCGAAATACGACAAGAGATATAACAATCTCTTATATATTTATCAAATATATTTATTTTTCTCTTCCCTGAACCTATGGGGGCTCCGTAGGAAAAGTCGCTTGTTTTGGGCTTGTTTTCACAGGCCTGGTTGCTTATTTATCTCGCGAGATCTGGCAACACTGGTGCCATTGAATAGTCAGTGTCATTTGTTACTGTTTAATGTAGTAATGTGAGTTTAGCTGTAGTAGGTTTGCCTTGTTAGGCTTCAAAGGCAGCTAAACTAGTACTTCACAGATTCGTGAAACCTTAATATTTTCATCAGGAATGTTAGAACAGCCATCACATTAATCTGTCTAAACATCCTTTTTGTTGAGTTTTTTGTAGAGCAGATAGACATATGCAATGTGAGACAGAAAACCAGTGTTGGATGTGGATTTTGCAAAAAAGGAACCAAATCTACCTAAACATACAAACTCTCCCATTTTCCTACATCAAATGAAAGGGACAAACCAACCAAATGCACAATGATGAAATGACCAAAATCCAGAAGTGCCAAAGTGTTTGATAATGCAAAATCGGACATAATGTGGCATTGTTAGTGATCAACCTTGATAAAGGAAGTATTGTGTTATAACAAGTCCTGAAGTTTTAACAGTTCGTTTGTAAGGTGCTTTTACGTATAATGGTCAGTGTACATGAAACTTTTTGCTTGTGGTTGATAGTTCAGCACTGTTGGTTTTATATGTAAAGGAAAGGATTGAACATGCGATTTATTGAGCATTAGTTTATACATTTACTACCAAAAGAGATTTTAAAATCTAGTGTATGTTCAGCTTTTAATGATGCTCAATACCAGACATTACTAAGCACACCATTCTAAATGTCCTTAGGTTTTGGTGTTGTGAAGCTTGATGTAAAAACCAAATCTTCAAGTGGAGTGGTAAGTGGGAGTTTTTTTTTTTTTTTTGTGTGTGTGTGTGTGTGCACTGAATTTCTGGTAGTGCACAGCAGCACATGTCTGATTAGATAAATGTGATCCATTCATGGCTTGTAAGCACGAAACGTATACCTATCTTGAATTTTGTGCAGGAATTCAAAACATCTGGTTCCTCCAACACTGACACCAGTAAAGTTAATGGAAGCCTTGAAACCAAATACAAGTGGTCAGAGTATGGACTGACCTTTACAGAGAAATGGAATACCGACAATACCCTCGGAACAGAAATTACCATTGAAGATCAGGTGTGTACACAAGTTATTTGTTGAATTACAAAATAATTGGTTCTTAATTGGTTACCTGGTTTTCTCTGTGGATTCTTATTTGCGACCTCGCTCCTAGATTGCCAAAGGCGTGAAACTGACTTTCGACACAACATTCTCACCAAACACTGGGTAATGTTTATCTTGCTTTTGCGAACATAGATGCTAGGTTTTCTTTAGCCTCTTAGTGTCTTAATTGACTTTTGTTTAGTGTAATGCAGGTTGGTTTTATTAAAATTGTACAACTAGGTATCTAACCAGCAACCTCTTGGTTATGTTTGTGTCCAACAACCTTGCGCTGACCTCAGTGTCTGTTAGAGAAAATGCGTATTTTATACTGCATTGTGGCAGGGAGAATGAATGTATCCTAACCCTATGCTTTTGGTTAAGTCAAGCATAAAAAGATGCTCCTGTACTTGAGAAGTTTTTGTGGTTTTGTATCAGTTTTAGGATATACAGTGTTTTCCTTATCGTATTAGATATGATGCATATATATGAACTTTTCTTACTTTTGTACTCCATTTAAATGTTTCCTCTCCAGCAAGAAAAGTGGGAAGGTGAAGACAGCGTACAAGCGTGAATATGTCAACCTCGGCTGTGATGTCGACTTTGACTTTGCTGGTCCAGCCATTCATGGTGCCGCTGTGGTCGGCTATGAAGGATGGCTTGCTGGCTACCAAATGACCTTTGACACGGCCAAATCTAAAATGACCCAGAACAACTTTGCTGTTGGTTACAAGACTGAGGATTTCCAGCTGCATACCAATGTGTAAGTCTGAATATGAATTGTCAAATTCCCCCTTCTCTTATATTAAAATATTTTATGGTAGAATTACCCCTTAAGGTTGCAAAGTGGAGTAGCAGGGGTAGCATAGTCAGATTTTGTTCTATTTTTAGATTGAAAAGTGAGTTGTGCTTTTCAGGACACAGTTTAAAGCCTGGTAGTGACTTTTTTTTTTTTTTTTTTTTAAATTACATTTATGGCCATACGTTTTTTAGTTTTTACAGCCAGATGTCTCTTTCAGTAATGACGGCACAGAGTTCGGCGGCTCGATTTGCCAGAAAGTGAGCGACAAACTGGAAACTGCCGTCAACCTGGCATGGACCGCGGGCAGCAACAGCACACGCTTCGGCATTGCGGCCAAGTACCAGCTAGACAGGAGCTCCTCCATCAGCGTAAGTTAGTGCTTGGTGGCTTCGTTCTGCAGCTTTAGAGCTGTAACACAGATGTTGGTATGGCTGTGTGCAGAAAGGCAGCTTCCTGAGTTACTTTAACAGTCCTTCACAGAACAAATAATCGTTTCTGATTCAGTACTTGTACTCAGTAATGTAACTGAAACCTTGTTACTGTTTTTAGCAGTTTCCTATTTTTTTTGGGCGGGGGGGGTCATCATCAGTGCCTCTTATTTTATTTAATTTTCAGGCTAAAGTGAATAACGCCAGCCTAGTTGGAGTTGGATACAGTCAAACCCTGCGGCCAGGTATGACCATTCTCAAGCCACACTGTAGTGAGACCGATGTGAAACTAATGATGGCACTTGCAGGTGAAATGATCTGGTGTAGCCGCTTTGTGAGAATAATTTCTGTGCAAGCCCCTCTGAATATCCCATCCATTTAGTGTGGAGTTTGTGTACACTGCACCAATTCTGTGGTATAAAGGGATGAAATCCATTCTGACTGTACCCACCTGGATATGCAGTCGTTCCTCTGACCCCAGATTGAAAATATTCAGGGGGAAAAACATCCAGAAAGTTTCAAAAAGCATAACTTGAATTTGTTGTGCTGAGCACTATACTGAAAAGTTAAGTTCCCTTAACCTGCAGTTGCTTCATCCTGGGTATGACGAAACTATCCCCTGTGGAAATATAGTGCCGACTCTATAATATAATTGTATAATATATTTTAAAACCGAGCTTCCTTTTTCATTACTTGCAGGTGTGAAGCTGAACTTGTCTGCCCTGATCGATGGGAAAAGCATCAATGCTGGTGGTCACAAGCTGGGGCTGGGTTTGGAGCTTGAAGCTTAAGGGTCTGCTGGGGCTAATGTCAGTGAAGGGGAATATCTGAAGAATTCGGCCTTAACTTCATTTCCAACTTGACCAGCATGGGATTTCCTCCAAGGGCTGTTGCAGCACCGAGATGCGTGACCCTGTAGTACTGTTAGATAGCTGCCTGTGAGCTGATCTCCACACATTTGGTCTGTGTTTATAGATGCAGCAGAGTTGTGATAGGGTGATAATTTGCACCCCTGAGAGTAACCCAGATTACATCCCCTACCCTCCAAATGAAATGCACTTGTATGAAATGTTGACACCTGTACATGGTTTTGCTTGTTTCCAAAACTTTGTGGAATCGATGTTGGTTATGGACTGGGGCCTGACTGCTGTCTAATAATACTACAGTGCTCTTAATGTGGCCCCCGGTTGTTTAAGAACTGGAATGTAAACCTCAATGTTATGAAGCACTCCTACAATTGTGTATTTGTTTACACACAGGTCCTGCGTTAAGTGTGTGTGTGTATGTATGGACATTTTTTATTTTTTTTGGTTCTGTTAATCTCCATACTTGCTACACTTCTTTCTGATGGGTAGTTCATATACCTAATCCCTCCCCAAATTTTGTTTGTGGGGGTTGCTATTTATTTAAGTAGGGTGCTTATTTCTGGAACTGGTGAGTTTGCCTTCACAAATTAAATTGAGTTTATGTTCTATGCAAAAAAAATAATTTCTGGTACACAGCGATGCCCTGATGGCACTTGTGGAATTCTGTACTAGATTGGTCAGTGTCTCTCCACCAACATGTCATTGACAGGTTAAGATGTTGCTGGCAAACTTCGGACGTCCTCTTATGTCCTCTTAAGCTTTTGAATAAAGACTTTGACGTCAAACCCAATACGTTCACCAGGCATTTGTTTTATTTTAAACATTATGAAGGGGGAAATCTTAAGGTTAAGGTTACTTTATTGTCATCAACGGCTTTATACATGTACAAAGTGTGATGAGGCAACGTTTCCCCATGGCCCGGGTGCAACATCTACTAACACTGAATACCACATACAACAGGGCAAAAAGGTGCAAACAGGCAACACAATAAAGTGCAAAGGTTGCGATCACATTACCGTGCACAACAAGTTACAATAAATATATGGAACAATAAAGGGATAGAACAGTACACGACACTCCAGTATTTTTGAATGGGGAGCTTTAGTGACTGAAATTGCACATGGTAATATTATATTGCACGGTACTATTGCACTGGTTATTATATTGTACAGAGTAACCATAAAAGTGCAGGTATGAGGTATTTCAGAAGAGCCATGATCAAAATTTAAAGTGTGTTCAGAGCCCTGATGGCTTGTGGAACGAAGCTGTTACACAGTATCGTGGAGGCAGAACGGAAGCTACGAAACCGTTTGCCAGATGGTAAGAGTGAAAAAAGTCCATGTAATGGATGGTAGTGATCCTTCACTATGTTTCTGGCTCTGTTACAGCAGCGGGTCTTGAAATTTCTTTCAAGTGAGGTAGGGACACACCGATAACCTCAGCTGCTTTCACTGTCCACTGCAGGCTAATTGGCGTTGCTCAAATTGCCCTTAGGTGTGAATGGTGTGCGAGTGTGCCCTGCGATGGGCTGGCCCCCCCGTCCAGGGTTGTTCCCTGCCTCGTGCCCGTTGCTTCTGGGTTAGGCTCCAACGCAGTAGGATAAGCGGGTTGGACAATGGATGGATGGATGGATAGACTTGCACAACCCTTTCAACACCCACACCCTGCTATCTCCATTTTTCTTTTGCAGAAGTGATTGTTAAAACTAGTCTCCTGTATGTATATTTGAGTTAGGTGTACTATACGTGCGAAGAGATTGAAGTATTTTCTGATGTCTCAATGTAAAATAGAAGATATAAACAATGAGGACACATAACCTGAATATGTAAAGTGGAAACAATTTAACTAGGTAAAAATTGTATTCTTATACAATAAAGCCTCATAAAATGACCCTTTCTTGAGCTTGAATTGTACAGTATGTCCTGTAAGGTTTCAGTATTCTACCTCATTAATCATTGTGCAGTCTTCTGAAGAAATTATACCAAATCAGAAAGGCATTGTCTAGATTTATTTTTGACCTTTACGAAATTGCTTTCAGCATTCAAATGTTGCTTTCTGTCTTGTATTTTGCTGTTAAATTGATCTTTTAGATATTCATTTTTAACACTAAACTTTTAATCAAACCTTTCTGCCGCCTTTTAAAATATTTTATCTTTCACATAGCTTTGTACTCATTGTTCATATGTTTCTTTTTAAAGGTCTGTGCTTCATTATGTTACTGCATTATCTGAATCATCAGTACCTTTAGTGGAATTTTAGATCAGGATGATTCACTATGCGGGCCATTTCAATTTCAGCATCTGTTTTGTTTTTTCAGGAGGCATTGGGGTTCCTATACATATGTAAGTATGCTGCACGTCTCACATTCTTTCGGGGGCTTACTGTTCAATCCTTTCACTGATTATCGTATTAATTCTTATGTCATTCACAGCACAAGTTCTTCCAGGTCACTTGTATCACTTCTGATTTTGTACTTTAGGTGGTATTACAAGCTAGATACTCCAGTTGGTTCATATTATGTCTTGGAGGACATGTGGACCCAGAATCTACGATAGATGATTAGGGCTGGACAATAATTCGATATCAATATATATCGCGATATAATTTTTTTCGATAACGGTGATACGATTTTTAAACACATTTCCGATATTTCGATATACATTTGAATATTATATATATTCACCGGCTTTTAAAAATGTATCACAAGTGCTAAACAGCGCGTATTCAAATCGCATTCGCATGGTAATTTGCTGAACAACGCAGCTGTGAAACGTGATCCAGGTAAAACTTTTTTAGACAGCATAAATAATATTGAAGCATTTGTTTTCATGCAGACTGTTAAAAGCAAAAGCAACAAAGCATTTTAGACTTTGTAAAGAAACCATAGTAACCACGTGTATGATACTTTTCAGAGCTGCGTCAGAGGGAAATGACTGATGAATTTAATTTTGACACTGGTTAGCTTTTTGTGAAAACGAACTACAGTACACCCCGCAGGTTTTTTGTGATTTTGTGAGCGATCTTTGTGTTTTCAATGTTGGAGAATATAATTAAAGGTTTGTATCAAGAAACGACGGTGGTTTTTATTGTATACTGGTAAATCTCTGCTGTTAGTTGGTGGTATGCCTTTTGTTAGCCAACATGTATGTCGGGGCCGGCTCTACGCTGGGGCAATGCCCCCTTAAGCAAACGTCCTGCCCCCTTAAATCAAACTTTTAGAAGTTGAGGAAGAAAATAATAATTACCCACAAACTGAATATGGACAAGATTTACTACAGTAGCTGAAAAATCCACTGAAAAAGGCACAAACGAGATGATAAGTTTCACTTCTTGTTCGCTCTTTCCCTCCGCGTTCTGTATGTGCGCGGGCTCATGCAGCACTCGGCAGATCCCCCACTCACCCTCCCCCCAGCTAAACATCCAATCACTGTTAGTATGCAAATGAGCCAGTTTCTCAGTAGGCAGGGCAAAGCGAAATGAGCTGCGTGATTGCGGTAGGTTTGGAGGAAACAGCAATCTCTCTCGTCAAAATCATAGTGACTAGTGAGATCATGGTTCGAATTATTTTTGTCTATTTGGGGGGGTCTTGATCGGGGGGGTACTGTACCCCCCAGTACCCCCCGATCAAGACCCCCCCAAATAGACAAAAATAGCAGTTTGGGGGGGGGGGGTATTAAAAAAAAAAAAACAACAAGAAAAATGTTAAGAAAGAACCTCACCTTGTAGGAAAATTTTATGTAAAACGATTTTAGACACCCCTAGTGTGGATCGTACCATTTGAACCACCTTGGCGCTAGAAGCAGCTTAGCCAGTCGGTTACGTCATTCATTCTCATTGAGCGACTTGTTCGTTGTGATTTCAAGATTCTTTATTCGTCACATACATAGTTATAACAAGTACAACATGTAGTGAAATGAACCCTGACCGATCCTATTTTTCAGTTTTATATTTCAAGACTCGGTGAATTGATTTTTTCTTTTTCATAACTTAGCCTACCCTTTTTAGTTTTGGTAATATTGGCAATAGTGAAAAGTGTTTTGTTGGGTTCAAATATGTTTGATATAGGCCATCCAATTAAGGTAAATGTCTTGTTTTTAATCTGATGAGGAATATTTTATTTTATTTTTTGTTTTACTTTTCAGTTTTCCCCCTGAGGGATTGCCACCTTACTGTGGTCAGGGGCTTTGCGTGCCTCAGTGACCCTAAGAGCTACACCAGCAGAAGCTTAGCCTTCAGGTGGGACACCCAAGTTGGACAGGTCTTAGGGCAGAGGCCTGACAAAGTGCAATCCAATTACATGACAAAAACAGTTATCCAGAGCACCACCCCACCCCTTTCCTGCCTTTGTCGCCACCATGTGCCCCCTTCACATTTCTGTCTGCCCCCTCATATATGCATGTCTAGAACCGGCCCCGATGTATGTACATATTTATAGCATGCCGATCGCGTCAAACAAATCGCGGCAATGCCAAAAACCCGTGCATGTACATTCTCAGTTATTAACGCACATAAATACATTTCAAGCACATGCTAATATAGTGCTGCCATATTGGTTTTCGGTTATCTCGATCATCGGTTATCTCGACGCTTTTTGGCAACCCCCTAGGCCGGCGACATAACCGGGTTCGACTGTATATGAATAATCAGCCTGTTCTAGTTTAAATGGAAATATATTATTGTTAATAAGCTGAGTCTGAGAGTTTTATTTATTTGATAGTTTATTTCACATTTCTTGTTTGTAAAGGCTAAATACAAATAAAAAGTGAACCTTTTTTTTTTTGTACTGTTTTTATTTAAAAAAAAAATTATATAATTTTAATAGGAGGAGCCTGGAGGTATTATAGACTTTGCAAATTCAGTTTGCAGACAACCATTGTGCGTGTCCTCGGCAGTTTTTTCCTGAGGCTTTTTAATATTGTCCATATCGATATCGGAATTATATCGTATCGACCAAAATTAAGAAATATATCGTGATATAAATTTTTGCCATATCGTCCAGGCCTAGTTATAACAAGTACAACATGTAGTGAAATGAACCCTGACCGATCCTATTTTTCAGTTTTATATTTCAAGACTCGGTGAATTGATTTTTTCTTTTTCATAACTTAGCCTACCCTTTTTAGTTTTGGTAATATTGGCAATAGTGAAAAGTGTTTTGTTGGGTTCAAATATGTTTGATATAGGCCATCCAATTAAGGTAAATGTCTTGTTTTTAATCTGATGAGGAATATTTTATTTTATTTTTTCTTTTACTTTTCAGTTTTCCCCCTGAGGGATTGCCACCTTACTGTGGTCAGGGGCTTTGTGTGCCTCAGTGACCCTAAGAGCTACACCAGCAGAAGCTTAGCCTTCAGGTGGGACACCCAAGTTGGACAGGTCTTAGGGCAGAGGCCTGACAAAGTGCAATCCAATTACATGACAAAAACAGTTATCCAGAGCACCACCCCACCCCTTTCCTGCCTTTGTCGCCACCATGTGCCCCCTTCACATTTCTGTCTGCCCCCTCATATATGCATGTCTAGAACCGGCCCCGATGTATGTACATATTTATAGCATGCCGATCGCGTCAAACAAATCGCGGCAATGCCAAAAACCCGTGCATGTACATTCTCAGTTATTAACGCACATAAATACATTTCAAGCACATGCTAATATAGTGCTGCCATATTGGTTTTCGGTTATCTCGATCATCGGTTATCTCGACGCTTTTTGGCAACCCCCTAGGCCGGCGACATAACCGGGTTCGACTGTATATGAATAATCAGCCTGTTCTAGTTTAAATGGAAATATATTATTGTTAATAAGCTGAGTCTGAGAGTTTTATTTATTTGATAGTTTATTTCACATTTCTTGTTTGTAAAGGCTAAATACAAATAAAAAGTGAACCTTTTTTTTTTTGTACTGTTTTTATTTAAAAAAAAAATTATATAATTTTAATAGGAGGAGCCTGGAGGTATTATAGACTTTGCAAATTCAGTTTGCAGACAACCATTGTGCGTGTCCTCGGCAGTTTTTTCCTGAGGCTTTTTAATATTGTCCATATCGATATCGGAATTATATCGTATCGACCAAAATTAAGAAATATATCGTGATATAAATTTTTGCCATATCGTCCAGGCCTATAGATGATATTTTGCAGGTATTGCAACTTTAAACGTAAACTGAATTCAAATATGCTTTCAGTAAGCCCTGAAATTGTCTTAACTCAACTTTTTTTTCTGGCTCTCTGCTGAATATATGGTTACCTTTGTTGCTATTGGCTTTTGAGGTGGGAGCCTTTTTGCAGTTCATTGGCTGAGTTAGTCTCAGTGTTACTAAGCCTAGAGGACATTTCAGTCTACTCTTGTCATTTTGCTGCACTCTTACAGTTTGGCACCCAAGATATACTTTTGCTTCTTGTATTGTGATTTGAAGTACACAAGAACTTTGCTTTGTGTCTGCATTGTCATCATGGGTCTTTTTGTCCCCTCACTGGGCATCTTGCGAAGTGGTTCTCTGTGTTCTGTTTCTGGGCCAAGTTCATCTTCACTAGCCTGTGCTTTTTATATCACTCTCCTTGCAGGAACAAGTCTCATGTGATGTATCCTCTGGGGCCTTTTCTAATATTGGAACATCCTCTCCTTCAGGAGTCACTTCAGTGTCAAACATTTTCCCTATTGTCTTCTTTCTCCACAAGCCCCATTTTCTACTCTTGTTAATTCAGTTTGACCTTTGGTTTCCCCAGAATTTGAGGGCATCCTCCCTCTTCTCAACAGATATTCTGCTCTGCTAATTGTGTTCTTATGCAACATTTGTCACGATAAGCATTACTGATTATGCAGGTGGTTCTGCAACCAAAATTGTGAGGAACTGGAGCATCTTAATCTTGCAGGAATATTAGAAAGCAATAAATGGAAAGTTATTACACAGCTGTAATTCCATATGGCATTTGGATGTAACTATTATATTTAAGCAGTTATGAAAGATGGATAGATGAATTGTATTTATACTATACCTTATTTTTGCATAATATGGAGACAACATTTTTTAATATCTGTGTTACACAGCTTCACTGCATTTTAAATAGGAAGCCATCTCAGCGTCTAATGCCATTATCACATTGAGCAAATTAAATATTTGCCCAAGTAGGCGGACATTTCATACACTATGTTTAAGGTACCGCTCTACGTATTCTAACGTGGAATGAGCACAGATATCCGTATTTAGTGTTAAAAGTTGATATGCTGAAGTGAGCAGGAAAGCGCTACCTGATAATGACTGAGATGTGGACTATCATTCCTGAAGCTCATTAATTTGACACTCCAGAGCTGAACTTCTCTTATATCCGCGCTATTTAATTTCCAAAACGTTCTCAGTTCCAAAGGAAATCGACAAATCCTTTAGTTGTGCCAATACTTCAGCTACCTCTCGGTATTTATTTCTGAGGGTAATTGTCTCTTCGACGAGCGATTAGAGTTTCCTGTCTAAGTGTTTCACAAACGCGTGTATTACTCAACTTTAATCCCATAATGCGCTCTTCCACGTCTGACCTGCGTTTGATCTCTGCTTCACATTTTTCAGTCAAAAGTCGGATATCTTCCTCCAACTTGTGGTGGTCAGATTGAATCTTTTGCTTCTGAAGTGTAATTCCATGTATTCGTTTTTCTCAGATTTTTAATCTCGCAGCCAAATCCCTGTGACGCGGGGGAGGTTTTCTTTTTCCTTTATAAGTCAGTTTCTTTCTCCAACATTTTGTTGACATTCGCAGTGATGCCGTTTTTTCATGAATCCCGCAAAGCAGTCATTTAATTCCTTCAATAATTCCTTTTCATTCATTGTTTCAGCTCCTCCGAAAAGGTACATGTGTTACGTTCCGTGTCGGGCGATCAAGCAGGAAGCAGGGAATCACTACACGGGCAGACAGAGATCCAGAAAGACTGAGGTTTAATCGGGAAAGGCACGAGCAACACTAACCACACGGTAGAAACCTCAATGACAGATCTGGGAAACAGAGGAAGACGTGGACTGATATACACAAGACTAGCCGAAATAACAGGACACAGGTGATCACAATCGGGAATTCACATGAGGTAAATGAGGGGGCGTGGCACACACGAGGATCGTACGAGCAGGTCATGATAAAATGGTAACAAAACCGATTAGTTGTTTTCTGCTCTGTTATTTTTTAAACGCACGACAAAGGTATTTAGAGTTTGATCCAGAAGTGAAACAAGTGAAAAGTGCAGCTTTAGTCCACGATGCCTCACCACAGCTACGGCGCAGTGCTTTAATTACGACTTGCTTCTCTTCTTTATAGATGCGGAGACACTACTAAGTATGTCTGTCTACGCTGCTAAAATTGAAAGGAGAAGCCGCCTCGATCGTTATTACCCAGTGTTACTCTTTTATTTATTTGTTATGAAGTGTTTCTAAGTATTCCTCATTATAATGGCGGTGAAGGATCACCGAGTACAAATGTCATTAACTAATTTGCATCTGAATACAGCCAAACTAAAGTGGACTCTAGGTATACCGAATACTGCCAGTAGCAATTTACAGCAATGCAGGTAAACAGTACTAGAGATCCACTGTGGCCCTTATCAAAGCATCATCTCAGGCTTGAAATATGACATTCATTTGAAAGTATACACTTTTATAAAATATAATAATAATAATAATAATAAATTTTATTTGTATTGCACTTTATATTTTAGAAATCTCAAAGTGCTACACAGTAAAAATAAAGAAATAAAAACAGGAGGATCTATAAAATACTTTAATAAAATGCCTTTCTAAAAAGATGAGTTTTTAGGTTTTGTTTAAAAGCATCAGTCGACTGTGGGGCTCTCAGGTAGTCAGGGAGGGCGTTCCACAGCCTCGGCGCCACAGATGAAAAAGCCCTATCACCCATGCTGCGGAGCTTAGTTCTGGGGACTTGGAGGGTGTTAGTGTGTACAGAGCGGAGGGTGCGTGAGGAGGTATGGGGGGGTGAGGAGTTCTCTTAAGTAAAGGGGAGCATGTCCATAGATGCATTGATGGGTGAGGAGAGAGACCTTGTACTCTATCCTGAGTGGGACAGGGAGCCAGTGAAGGGTTTTCAGGATGGGGGTGATGTGGTCATGCTTTCGCACCCTCATCAGGATCCTGGCAGCGCTGTTCTGAATATACTGTAGTCTCTGGATATTCTTGCCAGGAATCCCAATGAGGAGTGCATTACAGTAATCCAGCCTGCAGGAGACAAAGGCATGGACGAACTTCTCTGCATCTGCCAGGCTGAGTGTTGGGCGGAGTTTGGCGATGTTCTTGAGGTGGTAGAATGATGACTTACAGAGGTGTTTGATGTGGGTGTCAAAGGTGAGTTGAGGGTCCAGTTTAACACCCAAATTGGAGACAGATGTGGAAAGGGGGATGTTTTGGCCAGAGAAAGTGATACTGGTGATTGTAGAAGAGCGGAGATGGTGAGGTGTGCCAACTAAGATGGCTTCTGTTTTGGAACTGTTCAGCTTTAGGAAGTTGAGCCTCATCCATACCTCTATATCCTCCAGGCAGGTAGTCAGTGTGGATGCTGACAGAGGGGCAGTAGAGGAGATGGGGGTAGTCCTGAGATAAAGCTGAATGTCATCGGCATAGCAATGAAAAGATAAACCATGTCTGCCAATGATGTTTCCAAGGGGGAGCATGTAGATGGTGAAAAGGATGGGGCCTAGCACAGAGCCCTGTGGGACACCACAGGTGACGTTGTGGGTGTGAGATTTTGCACTGCCAAGGGTGACGTGCTCAGTTCTGCCGGTCAGGTATGATGTAAACCAGTTGTGAACATTTCCTGAGAGTCCAATGGAGTATTGCAGGCGGTGAAGGAGGATGTTGTGGTCTATTGTATCAAAAGCAGCGGTCAGGTCAAGAAGGATAAGTAGAGAGGGGGAACCAGTATCTGCTGTCATCAGAAGGTCATTGGTGACCCTGACCAGGGCTGTTTCAGTGCTATGGCCAGGGCGAAAACCAGACTGAAACTTTTCAAACAGGTTATTTAGTTTGAGGTGATCATGAAGTTGTGCTGCAACAGTTTTTTCCAGAACTTTAGAGAGAAATGGAAGATTGGAGATGGGCCTGTAGTTAGACAGAACTTCAGGATCCAGGGTGGGTTTTTTCAGTAGAGGTCTGATGACAGCAGTTTTTAGTGCAGAAGGAATATGGCCAGCCAGGAGGGAGTTGTTTATAATCCTGGTGATGAGTGGAGAGACAGTAGAGATGTTAGCCTTCAACAGGGCTGAGGGGAAAGGGTCCAGGGAACTGGTCGACGGTTTCATTTTCCTGATGACGTCCTCCACCTCTTCCCGTGTGGTAGCAGAGAAGGAGCAAAGGGGCTGGACAGTCTCAGACAGTGGGTCGATAGTTGGAGGAGGCAGGATATCCGTGGTGGAGAGGTGTGAGCGGATGTTATAAACTTTTTGTTTGAAAAAATTGAGGTACATGTTGCACCTCTCCTCGGTGGCCTTGGAGTGGGCAGGTGAAGGAGGTTTTAGAAGGTGATTTATAGTTGAAAAAAGTTTTTTGGAGTTCATGGAACTGTTGCTGATGATGTTGGAATAGAACCTGGACCGAGCAACCTTCAGAGCTTCTGCATACACCTTCTTATGTTCCCTGTAAGCTTGTTTGTGGACAGTCAGCCCAGAAACCTTGAGCCGCCTCTCAAGGACACGCCCAGCCGCCTTCATTTTTCGCAGCTCACAGGTGTACCAAGGTGCTGAGCACGAGAATGAGACAGACCTGGATGTTAAGGGCGCATGCAAGTCCAGAAGACTGCTCAGGGACTGCTCAGTAGAGTCCAAACAAAAAAAAAAAGCTTGGTCGGGATTTTTTACATTAAAAGGCTTCATTCGAACAAAAAAAAAAGACGAGAAACATTTGTACGCGCATGAATATATAAAGATTTCGGAATTTATAAAGAAAAACTTATCCTGTGAAAGTTAGCACATTTACGAGGGGTCCAAAGCAGTCATACGCAGGTCTTGAAGGAAACAGAAAAAAACGATCTAGAGTTCAGACAGAAACATTTAAAGTTTTATTGCTCAAATAAGTATTGAAACACATATCTGGACTACAACTAACACTGAGTATTTCTCTGAAGTGAATCAACATATTTACTCTTTTAATTGAATGACTTTATATGAACCAATTCATTTATTGCATACAGTCTAGGTTAGAGATGTGCGTACTGAGAAGTCAGAGTAGACAGCAACAGTCACTCACACACAAGATCGGCTGCACACAACAACAAATAACGATATACAACATACTCCTTCCCACTTAATTAGCAAGAACCACCCCAAACACCCGACATCCTGTTGGCCCTCCAACTCATACCATAAGTTCCATGCTAACAACAGTGCAGCATCACCTTATGTCAGAACAGCACAGAAACTGAAAGACAGAAATAACATGAACAATAAACCTCTCAATTCCTAACTCACTTTTTAATTTTATATATATATATATATATACTGTGTATATATATATATACATACATACACACACACACACTCACCTAAAGGATGATAGGATAGCATCTTGCAGTTGATGGAGATTTGTGGGATGCACATCCAGGGCACGAAGCTCCTGTTCCACCACATCCCAAAGATGCTCTATTGGGTTGAGATCTGGTGGCTGTGGGGGCCATTGTAGTACAGTGAACTCATTGTCATGTTCAAGAAACCAATTTGAAATGATTCGAGCTTTGTGACATGGTGCATTATCCTGCTGGAAGTAGCCATCAGAGGATGGGTACATGGTGGTCATAAAGGGATGGACATGGTCAGAAACAATGCTCAGGTAGGCCGTGGCATTTAAACGATGCCCAATTGGCACTAAGGGGCCTAAAGTGTGCCAAGAAAACATCCCCCACACCATTACACCACCACCACCAGCCTGCACAGTGGTAACAAGGCATGATGAATCCATGTTCTCATTCTGTTTACGCCAAATTCTGACTCTACCATTTGAATGTCTCAACAGTAATCGAGACTCATCAGACCAGGTAACATTTTTCCAGTCTTCAACTGTCCAATTTTGGTGAGCTCGTGCAAATTGTAGCCTCTTTTTCCTATTTGTAGTAGAGATGAGTGGTACCCGGTGGGGTCTTCTGCTGTTGTAGCCCATCTGCCTCAAGGTTGTGCGTGTTGTGGCCTCACAAATGCTTTGCTGCATACCTCGGTTATAACGAGTGGTTATTTCAGTCAAAGTTGCTTTTCTATCAGCTTGAATCAGTCGGCCCATTCTCCTCTGACCTCTAGCATCAACAAGGCATTTTCGCCCACAGGACTGCCGCATACTGGATGTTTTTCCCTTTGCACACCATTCTTTGTAAACCCTAGAAATGGTTGTGCGTGAAAATCCCAGTAACTGAGCAGATTGTGAAATACTCAGACCGGCCCGTCTGGCACCAACAACCATGCCACGCTCAAAATTGCTTAAATCACCTTTCTTTCCCATTCTGACATTCAGTTTGGAGTTCAGGAGATTGTTTTGACCAGGACCAGACCCCTAATGCATTGAAGCAACTGCCATGTGATTGGTTGATTAGATAATTGCATTAATGAGAAATTGAACAGGTGTTCCTAATAATCCTTTAGGTGAGTGTATATATATGTATATATATATATATATATATATATATATATATATATATATATATATATATATATATATACTATGGGAGGGGGGTAGACTGCCCCCAACCCTGACATTACCCTGGGGATAATTCTGCCCCATTCCTCTGGTTATGTCTTTACACTACAAATCTAAACGTTCTGGAGGCCGGCGTTCTCTCTTAGGGTAGCGGTGGACCACGTTGTTGTCTGGTGAGGCCACACTGCTACCAACAGAAGCCGCCAATTTAAGTAAGGGGCCCATTGATTGTTCCGTGTTCGAAATAGCCGAAAGGATGGGTCCATCCGACATAGGATCCACTGCACATGGTGTGTCACAGGTGGATGTGTTTGTGGTCGGGTGAAGTCGGTCAAAGGCCCCACCACCACGCCCCCGTGAAGCTTCCTGTGGAAGGCCAGGTTCAGCCAGCAGCTGGTCACTATGCCTTTTCCAGACAATGTCTTCTGCTGTTTTGACAGTATAGGACACGGGATCTGTTTGTGCCGTGACTGTGGCCGGCACCCATTTTGGTTCATGATTATAGTTACGTGATGTTCACCTGGGTGGAAACCCCGCTCCTTTGCGGTTCGTCCGTGTCTCTCAATCTGCGCCCTTTGCTTCTGGAGCACAGTCTGCTTAATCTTTGGTGGTTTCAGCAGGACAAGGTTTGTCTGGAGTTGTCTATTCAAGAGAAGTGTGGCAGGTGCTGCTTTGGTAAGTTGTATGTGCAACATTTCTGTAGGATAACAAGAAGCTGTTTAATCGCTGATGCAGAGAGCCCTGTCCTCGTGAAACCCTTAAAGTATTTTTCAAGCTCTGAACAAATCTCTCAGCTAATCCATTGGTGGATGGGTGGTATGGAGCAGTACTAATGTTTTGAACCCCATTTAGCTCGAGGAACCTTCTAAACTCCTGTGATACAAACTGAGGGCCATTATCGCTCACAAGCTGCTCGGGGAAGCCGAATCGGCTGAACGTTTCGCCGAGCCTTTCAATGGTTTGCTCCGTAGTAGTAGACCTCATGATGAACACCTCTGGCCATTTACTATGTGCATCTACTGCCACCAGAAACATTCGATCTTCGAATGGCCCCGCAAAGTCTATGTGGACACGCTGCCATTGCTCCTCTGGTCAGTCCCATGGGTGTAGAGGGGCTGGTGGTGGCATGCAGCGGTTGGTTTGGCATGATGGGCATGTTCTCGCGGTGTCTTCAATTTGTCTATCAAGTCCGGACCACCAGAAGTAGCTTCTGGCAAGCTCCTTCTTACGCACCATTCCACAGTTGCTGCAGGAGTCTTTTCCTCAAGGCTGGTGGAATGATCACTCTATTTCCCCATAGGAGGCATCCTGCTTGTACAGAGAGTTCATTCCTTTTTGGAAAATATGGTTTTAACATTGGAGAGTTGCCACTACCTCCCTTTACCACTATTCCTAACAACATTGAAAGTACTGGGTCGGATCAGGTGTGTCTTTTCACTTGGGCTGAGGTGATTGGAGCCTCCTCTACTTGTCTGAAGTAGAAAATCTCAGCTGCTGGCAATTCCTCTGGTTTTACTGGTAGGGGTAGTCTGGAGAGGCCATCAGCATTTGCATGAAGCTCTGACTTCCTGTACCTAATGTCGTATGTGTGAGCTGATAGCAGCAATGCCCACCTTTGCATCCGGCTGACCGCTAAGGGCAGAATGTCAGTGTGGGGCCCGAATATGGCTGTAAGAGGGCGGTGGTCCGTTAGGAGGACAAACTTCCTACCAAAAAGGTATTGGTGGAACTTCCGGATGCCAAACACAATTCCTAGAGCTTCACGCTCGATTTGTGCAGAATTACTCTCTGCCTTGCTGAGTGAACAAGAAGCGAAGGCAATGGGTCGTTCTTCACTATTGGGCATTAAGTGTGAAATGACCGCTCCTATTCCATAAGGAAAGGCATCGCAGGCGAGTTGTATGGGGAGATTGGGGTCAAAGTGTGTCAAGGTGTCTGACTCCAGCAATGCCGTTTTGGTCTGTGTGAATGCGAGACGGCACTGTTCAGTCCATTTCCATCTGTTGTGACAGAGTAACTGGTGAAGAGGTTTTAGCTTGGAAGACAGGTTTATTATGAATCTTCCGTAATAGTTTAGAAGACCCAGATAGGAGCGTAGCTGGCTCACATTTTGGGGCTCTGGTGCTTCTATAATGGCCTTGAACCTTGGATGGAGCCTTGTGTAAGCCATCTGAGTCAATTATGTGTCCCAAATATTCCACGGAAGCCTGAAAAAACTCGCACTTGGATTTACGCACTCTAAGTCCATATTTCTTTAAGCGCTCCATTGTGGCATCCAGGTTTTCCAGATGCTTTTCCTCGTTCTCGCCTGTGACGAGTATGTCATCCAGGTAGCATTGCACACTAGGCAATCCACTCAGTATCTGGTCCATAGCACGCTGGAACAGAGCTGGGGCTGATGATATTCCAAATGGCAGTCTACAGTATCTGTAGAGGCCCTTGTGTGTGACTATTGTGAGCAGCTCTTTGGACTTCTCATACACAGGCTTTTAGAGATAGGCTTGGGTAAGGTCAATTTTACTGAATCTTTTACCCCCAGCTAAATCCGCAAACAAATCGTCGATGTGGGGGAGCGGATATTGTTCGACCTCTAACACAGGATTTATGGTGACCTTGAAATCGCCGCAAATCCTTACGGAGCCATCTTTTTTAAGAACCGGTACAATTGGTGTCGCCCAGTCGCTCTGACTGACAGGCTCTAACACTTCCCCTTTTACCAAGGATTCTAGCTCTGCCTCTACCTTCAGCCTTATTGCGTAGGGAACTGGTCTGGCTCTCATAAACTTCGGTGTGCTATCCGCTTTAACCTTCAGGTTAACCTTAATGTCCTTCATAGTACCTAGTTCCTCTGTAAACAGCTCCTCATGTTTGCACAGTACCCTTGAGACATGCGAGTCCTTTTTGCCCAGCCTATGGATTGCTGGCCAATCCAGGGCAATTTTCTCCAGCCATGACTGCCCCAGCACCACATATAACGGCAGCTTTGCAGTCTGCCCATTTATCTGTACAGTGACCTCCAGGACTCCTTTGGTCGGTACCGGTTCACCTGTATAGGTTTTCAGGATGAGCTTGGATGGCTGCAATGGCAGATGACGTAGCGTTTGTTTATTAACAGTCTCAGGAACTATGGAAACCGCTGCTCCTGTGTCAATTTCCATATGCACCACCTTCCCGTCTAATAATGGGGTGACCCAGTACTCCTCAGCGCCTCCTGTAATAGACAGTACGTACACAGTTGTCTCATCCAATGAGCTGCTACATCCTGTTTGGGTCTCGTCTGTTTGCACATTATAGACTGAACGTCCTTTTTTTTCATGGTATTTTGTTTTGTTGAAGTGTTTTAATTTATCGTCCACTCTTTTGCTTTTACAAGATCTTTCCAGGTGGCCTTTTTTTTTTTTTACACCTTATGCCCTGTTTTGTCACATCTGTAGCATTTGTGCTGTGGACTCTTTGCTTCTGTGGAGATTTTGTGTAATATCCCAGTTGTCCTTAGCTGATGAGCCTCCTTAGCAGCTAACTCTATGGACACGCTAACATCAATGGCTTTTTCCAAGGACAACGCCCCCTCAATTAGCAGGCGTTTTTGGATGGCTTCACTACTCAGCCCGCAGACAAGCCTGTTTCTGATGGTGTCGTTTAGCACCTCATTGAATTCACAGTGCTCCGCCAGCCTTTTTAGAGCTGCCACAAACATGGTCACGGTTTCCCCTTCCTCCTGATTCCTCTTATGGAAACGGAAGCGTTCTGCAATTACAAGGGGCTTAGGAGAAAAATGCGCTGTCAAGGTGGCTACAATATCCTGGTAACGCTTGGTCCCGGGCTTATCGGGGTGAATCAGACAGCGTAGCAGATTGAATGTTCTGGGACCCATTACGCTTAGGAATGTTGGCACGATTTTAGCGTCCTCAATACCATTCGCTTCGATAAAATACTCAAAACGTTCCGTGTAAGAGCATCATTGTTCAGTATTTTCATCAAAAGGGCCGATGCTGCCAATAATCCCAGCCATGCCGATCTCCCTAGCAATATATTTATTCACATTTTATTTATTTATTTATTATTTGCGTGAGCTCCCCGCCACTAGTCACTCGTGCGTTAGCATTAGCTTCCGAGAGTTTTACTTACCCCTCCAACCGATAACAAGACACACGCAGCTGTTGATAGTCCTCATCGCCAATTGTTATATTCCTGAGTCTGGTGGACATATGGGTATATAATTTTTCCGGTGCCCTCTGTAATAAGAGTCTAGCCGAGTTAATGGCGGTGACTGATCCTTCTTTTATTAATCTTCAACATCCAGTCACACACACACACAAGATCGGCTGCACACAACAACAAATAACGATATACAACTGGATGTACAGGCAAACATGACAATACAATTTGCAGCAATCTCCAGCTATCCTGTTGTTGTCAGTGCTATTGGCTGCTCGCACATTGAAAGAGCACCATCAGAGAATTAACCCGATATTGCAAAGACAAAGCAGTTTCATTCCATCAAGGTGCAATGTAGGTTGTTATATGTAATATATAATTTTATGTATATGTACACACACACACACACACACACCATATGGACAAAAGTATTGGGACACACCTCTTAATCAGTAGTTCATGTTCTAACAAAAAGTACTGAGTCTGGATTAGGTACTAAAAAGGGTTCCAGAACTACCTCAGAGGAACTACGATTGGATTGAGATTAAACCTTGTATAAACTTTGTACTGTGGTTTCTTTCTGGCTGGAGAGATTGATTGTTACACAGTTTGAACGACATACAATACCTTTTGATTCATTTTAAAAGATGGCTCTGGAAATGGCAAGAGGTGATCCTCAGATGTTTGATCAGGCTAACTTATTGGTGAACTGTGAATAGCAGGTTGATAATGTTAGGGACATGTAGGGCTTTGCAATATGAATGCAATCTTAAATCCTGATAACGATACATATCATGATATAGCACATTTTCTGTAAATTCAATGAATAAATATAGTTTATGTAAAATGACCACAGGATTTAAAAAATATCATTAGACGAGCTAAAAGGAATGTCGAAAGGAAGACGTTAAAAGTTTCTTCCAGTATTTTAACTCTAAAAGAGCTCTAAAAGCTGAAATTACTAATCTGCAGGATAGTAAGGGTCTTATAATTGAGAACGACATTGATATAGTAAATGAGTTCAATGATAGTTTTGCATGGTTTTCACTGTTGAGGACACTAGTAACTTACCAGTTCTTATTACTAATCCAGCATCGTCTATAACTAATATATATGTAACTGAAGCTGATGTTTTGCAAAGCCTAGCTAAGCTCAAAATAAATAAATCACAGGGCCCTGATGGCATCTTACCTATAGTGTTAAAAGTGATGAGGGATATTATTTGCCGACCCTTAACTTTACTGTTTCAAAAACACTTATCTGAAGGTGTGGTACCTTCTGATTGGAAGTATGCCAACATAACGCCCATTTTCAAAAAAGGGGATAGAAGTAATTTGTCAAACTATAGGCCAATCAGTCTAACTTGTATAACTGGTAAAGTTATGGAGGCTATAATCAAAGAGAAAATGGTAGATTACCTGGACTCAAATAACATTTTGAGGGATAGCCAGCATGGATTTAGGAGAGGTAGATCCTGTTTAACAAATCTCTTGGAGTTTTTTGAGGAAGCTACTCAGGAAGTTGATGATAAGAAGGCCTATGATGTCATCTACTTAGATTTCCAAAAGGCTTTTGATGTTGTCCCCCACAAGAGGCTCTTACTTAAACTCAAAGCGGCAGGTATTTTAGGAACTGTAGCGACCTGGATTGATAACTGGTTAACAGATAGGAAGCAGCGAGTAGTTATAAGAGGCACAATGTCACAGTGGGCCTGCGTTCATAGTGGGGTACCGCAGGGTTCAATTTTAGGACCACTATTGTTCCTAATTTACATAAATGATATAGACACCAATATATACAGTAAACTGGTGAAATTTGCATATGACACCAAGGTGGGTGGTGTAGCAGATACTGAACTAGCGGCTCAGCAGCTACAGCGGGATCTTGATTTAATTAGTGACTGGACTGATACCTGGCAGATGAAATTTAACATAGACTAATGTAAGGTACTCCATGTAGGGAGCAGAAATATAAAGTACAGGTATTTTATGGGACATACTGAAATAAAGGTAGCTGATTATGAGATAGACCTTGGTGTGTATGTTGATGCTTCCATGTCTCATTCTCGCCAGTGCGGAGAAGCAATAAAAAAGGCCAATAGGATGTTGGGGTATATCTCCAGGTGTGTGGAGTTTAAGTCAAGGGAGGTAATGCTAAGATTATACAATTGCTTGGTGAGACCTCACCTAGAATATTGTGTGCAGGTTTGGTCACCATATCTTAAAAAGGACATTGCGGCCTTAGAAAAGGTGCAGTGTAGGGCCACAAGAATGATTCCTGGTCTTAGAGGAATGTCATACGAGGAAAGGTTAGTTGAACTAAATCTGTTCAGCCTCAAGCAAAGGAGACTGAGGGGGGACATGATCCAGGTCTATAAGATTCTAACAGGTTTGGATGCTGTTCAACTGAATAGTTACTTCAGCATTAGTTCAAATATAAGAACTTGTGGCCATAGGTGGAAATTAGCGGGAGAACATTTCAAACTGGATTTAAGGAAGCACTTCTTTACACAGCGTGTAGTCAGAGTATGGAATAGTCTTCCTGATAACATAGTGCAAGCTGAATTTTTGAGTTCCTTTAAATCAGAGCTAGATAAGATTTTAACAACTCTGAGCTATTAGTTAAGTTCTCCCCAAGCGAGCTCGATGGGCCAAATGGCCTCCTCTTGTTTGTATAGTTCTTATGTTCTTATTACATTTTGAATTATTATAGACAAATAAAAGGTACTTACTCATATTTAATTTTTTTTTCTTTTATTTAGAAATTTGTGGAAATTTCCAATTAAGCATGTAACAAAATATAAGATATTAATGTATAAAATATAAAACTGTAAATAGAAAACTGTTGGAACATGCATTGTGGAGATCGGGCAGTTCTGTGAAATGGTGCTCAATGTTGCAAGAAACATAGTGAGCATGCGGCTGCAAACTGGGCAGTGACAATCGAAGCCTTCAGGCAAATTTTCTGCTTTCATCCATGCAGTGTATAAAAATCACAAAAAGCAGTACCAAGACCCAGTTAATGCCATGTTATACAGTTGAATCAGTGACTACAAGTTCAAGTACTTTTACTTTAATACTTCAAGTATATTTACAAGCAAGTACTTACTTTTACTTAAGTAGAAAGGCCAATGGGGTACTTCATCTTTTACTAGAGTACATTTTTTGCCTGTTTATGTTGTGTCCGATGCGCGAGCGTGGAGCGGGGAAGCAAATCCAGGAGATGAGAATTCAAGAACAGGGTTTTATTAGGGCAGACGAGGAGCCGAGATAGGAGGGACAGAGGGACGAGGAGCAAACACGGGAGGCACAGAGGGATGAGGAGCAAACACGGGAGGCCAGACAGGAAAGGACGGGGGGCAAAGGGGAGTCCGAGGGAGCCACAGCGGGCGACGGGCGGCAGCCGGAGGGGCCGCTGGTGACCGAAAAGCCGAAGCCGGAGGGATCCCAGGCGGACCACGAAGGGGCCGAGGAGGAAGCCGGAGGGACCAACGGAGGGGGCAAGGAGGAAGACAAAGGGGGCACCAGCGAAGGCGAAGAGGGAGCAGAAGGGGACCACGGCAAAGGCAAGGAGGGAGCAGAAGGGGACCACGACAAAGGCAAGGAGGGAGGGGAAGCCACAGCAGGCGACAGCGCAGCCACAGCAGGCGGAGGCACCTTCCACTGACAAGCCGTAGTGGAGGGACCCACAGGCGAACAATGAGTCAGAGCGGGGGAACCCGCAGGCAGCCGACAAGGCATCAGAGGCAGGGCCGCAGGGCCAACAAGGTGATGGTGGGGGACCCGCAGGCGACAGCCAAGCAGAAGCCCAGGGGACTGCAGGCGAGCCGGGGGGCAGGGCGGGCGGGACCCAAACCCTGCACCTATGTCCTCTCCCTTTACGGGACATCAACAGGCAGGGTTCTGACCGGGTTCGACCCTTCTGAGGGCGATGGCAGAGGAGTTCTCCTCCTGGGGAAGTCTTTAGGGGCGATTAGGGAGGTCCCTGAGGGGTCCCATTCAAGCTCCTCCTCTCCCTCCATCAAGGGAGGAGGAGCAGTGTTCTGATAGTCCGGGACCTCCTCAGGGACTGGATCTGGAGCCAGAGGCACTGGAGCAGGATCAGAAACTGGGACGGGTGGAGCCGGGGCTGGAGTGTTAGGCCGTCTGGAGCCGCGGGCGGAGCAGCAGGCGGTGCCGGGACCTCAGGCAGAGCAGCAGGGGCCTCGGGCAGATCAGGAACCGCCGGCTTAGGATCAGCAGGGCGCCTCGCTGGATGGCGCGGCAGCCGGGACAAGCAGGTCTGGATCAGGTGGGACAGGCAGATCAGGCAAAACAGGCGGGACAGGCAGGGCTGGCTGGTTAAGGCAGCACGGGCAGGACAAAAACAGGTTGGACAGGCGGGTCAGGCACACCAGGCACCGGCGGGACAGGAACATCAGGTGCTAGGAGGGCTGGCATTGCCCCTTTTAGTACGGAGGATGGTGATACTGCAGGAGCCTCAGAGGACGGTGTGTCATCCGCAGGGACAGGCAGGTCAGGAACAGGTACTGGCAGGTCAGGTACAGGCAGGTCAGGAACAGTTACAGGCAGGTCAGGTAAAACAGAAACCGTGGGGGGCGAAGACGGAGACTGCACCCCAGCCGCGGGCACCACCTTCCCGGAGAGTTTGGGGACCGGAGAGTTTGACCTGGCCCCTTTAAGGGCTAGGCGCATTCCCCGGAAGGGATAAGCTGCTGGCGCGGGCAGCATAGCGGCTTAGTTGTGGGCTTCAGCAATCAGCTCGCGGAAAGTGGTGGTGGTGACGTCTGGAACGAACACCGCTGGGTTCAGAATAGTAAGGGGCATCCTCCGACCCCTGACAGGGGAGACTGTGGAGATCCGGGCAGCTCCCAGGAAAATTCCCGGTATCTCCTCCTGCTCACAGAGCCTCCGCTGTCCTTTCCTTCCCCCAGCTATTGGTAAGTGTCAAGCGTTACCTCCGTTGTCCTCTCCCTGAGCCACTAGAAGTTTGTGCACACCTCTGCACCCTGGTTTGTGCACACCTCTGCACCCTGGTTTGTGCACACCTCTCCTCCAAGAGGTCTCTGCTCCAGGTGATTAATGCCCGAGCCGCGGGATCCTTTTTGATCTTGGGCTGCCGCAGCCAGGAGAGTACCTCATCAACGAGATCAAGGTACTTCATCTCGGTGAGGGGGTGAGCCTTCTCCTCACCGGCTCTATGTCATTCTGTTGTGTCCGATCCGCGAGCAGGGAGCCGGGAATCAAATCCAGGAGATGAGAATTCAAGAACGGGGTTTTATTAGGGCAGATAGGGAGCAGCACAGGACAAACGTTAATGACAGATCTGATGATATGCACTCAGACGTGGACTTAAATACACAAGACTAAGGGACGGAAATGCAAAACAGCTGAGAACAATCAGGAATTCACATAAGGTAACGAGGGGGGCGTGGTACACACGAGGATCATACGAGCAGGTCATGACAGTTTATTTCTACTTGGAATTTTAAAAAACTATTTAAGTACTTCATCCACCACTGCTATGGAGGGACAAACAGGAAATTTGCGTGAAGGCCCCCAATTGTCACAAATTGAGATCCACGTTTAGCTACGTTGACTACATTTACACATGATAACCAGGTAAAAATGGTTTAAATGCGTTTTAATAACCCAATTACTTTTTACATGACTAGCTAATTGGGTCATTAAAAACATATGAAAACACCTTAATCAGGTTTTAGGCAGATTAGCCATATACAATATTTTGCACGAAAATAGCTAATTGTTCAGCTTTAAATCAAAAGCACATGTGGGATATGACAATGATTCCTCCCATTTCTTTTCCAGCACATTCCCTGCGAGAAGCTGGGTGGTTTGATTTTTCCCAAAAGGGTCTAGCTGCAGTACTCACCTGTAAATAAACCTCCCCTGTCAGTAAATGTTGTCTGAGGGTAAGGAAATGACGTAAATGATGTACACGGACCTCATTTATATCGATAATTATCAATATTACAGTTTCACAACACTGTTCCATGTAATAATCAATATAATAAAAATAACCATATTCTGACAAATAGAATGAATACATTGAAATAAACAATATTAGTAAACAAATATTTATTTTCCAACAAATTTTACTATTTACATACAAATTTAAATTCCCATAAAATTTTAAAAGGTTATTGATTTTCAAGTATTCAAAGAAACACATAGCTCAAAACAACAAAACCAATAAAGGTAACAATGTGCAAAACACTATAATATTACAAATATGTTAAAGGACAAACATAAAATAAAGCAGGACGGAACTGACTGCAACAAGTATCTGCCTCTATTTTTGGTCTCTTAAAAACTTTTTAAAATTCTGAGGTAGAAAAGTATCTAAACCAAACAAAAAACTTGTATTCAAAAAAATGCCAAATAAGATTAACGTAGTATTGTTTAGGCGGGAGCGAGAGAGGCTCGAGCCACACCTTTTTCTCTTGTGACGATCGATAACTTATCTGTATTCGGCAAGTTAGACTTTTATTTTTTTACGCCTAAAAAGTTCTATAATTGGACGGGACATTTGGTAAGATATTTCGCAAGGCAGTTGTAATATACAGCTAGTTACTCAAATTTTGTTTCATATTTCATATTTGGATTTTAGAGATAAAATATTGTCACCTTCTAAAACGATTTTGACCAAGGTTTGTTAGCGTTTGGACTCGTTAGCTGACTATATGATAAGTGTCACGGAATGAGGAGACCGGGAATCCAGATGTGCAGGGATTAAGTAGGTTTATTGCGAGCGGGAACCGTTTATACGGTTCGAGCTGGAAGTCTCGCTCTGGGAAGCGGGGCAGAGGAGAGGTGGAGGCGTGCGGTAATCGTCGTCGAGGTGCGTAGTCCGGGTTCGTAATCAAGGGGATCCGTCCGACAGCGAGAGACAGGAACAGGGCACACGAGGCGGGAGATGACGGGCTTGATGGGGCAGGTAAGTCACGGACGGGAACGGGTCTGGAGAAGGAAGGTACGGAGGCAAGGACAACACACCAGGGCGACAGGTAAGGCAGGGAGAACAGGGCAGACGAGAGACAGGTAAATCGCTCAGTAAGGCTCAAAGTCATTGGCTCAATACTTCGCACCGAGGGATGATGCCGGTTCTACTTTTAAACCGGTGTCAATCCCCTGTTGGTGCACTGCACCTGTCCGGTCCCGCCTCTGTGGGCGTGACAGGACCCCCCTCCTGACGGCCGCCACCCGGAGGCCGACGGCGCTTACGAGGGCGACCCCGCGGACGGGGAGCCGGCTTCCCAGGATGTGCCAGGTGGAAAGCGTTCCGCAGAGCCGTCTCAGACAAGGAGGAAGCAGGGACCCAACAGCGGTCAGCCGGGTCGGACCCCGTCCAGTCCACCAGGTATTGGAGCGTGCCGCGACGTCTGCGGGAGTCCAGGATGGAGCGGACCTGGGAGGGGGAACCCACCTCCTCGATGGGAGGAGGCGGCGTGTCGGGGGTCTCCGTGTCTGGGCGCAGATGACTGTGTTTGACCGGTTTCAAAAGAGAGACGTGAAAGGTCGGACAGATCCGATAAACACGGGGAAGCTGGAGTCTCACCGTTACAGGTCCCAGCCTTCGTAGGATCTTGAAAGGTCCGATGTATCGTTCCGCGAACTTGCGACATCCTGGGATACGTAGGTTCTTGGTGGACAACCAAACCCTCTGTCCTGTGCGATAGGGGAACCCCGGCCGACGATGTTTATCAGCCTGAACCTTGTTGCGGGCGGCTTGAGTGCGCAACGCAGTCTGGATGCTCCTCCACGCCTGTTTGCATTCTTGGTACCAAGCGTCCACGTGAGGTACGAGTCCCGCAGGGGCATCCCAGGGGAACAGAGGAGGCTGAAACCCTAACACACACTGGAAGGGAGTGAGTTTAGTGGTTGGACTCACCCGAGAATTCATAGTGTATTCTACCCACATTAGATGCGACGACCAGCTGTCAGGATCGTTACGACATAGAAGTCTAAGAGCCTTGGAGACCTCTTGATTCGTCCGTTCTGCAAGACCATTGGACTGGGGACGATACGCTGAGGTAAGACTGAGAGAGATACGTAACTTGACACAAAATTCCTTGAACACCCGGGACGCGAACTGCGGTCCTCGATCGGATACAATGTCCTCCGGGATGCCCGTCACGCGGAAAAGCTCATGTAACAGGACATCAGCGAGTTCTACTGCCGTAGGCAGCTTCGGCAGTGCGACCAGCCGACACATTTTAGAGAAGCGATCAACAATAGTGAGGATCACAGTCTTACCAGAGGAGCGAGGGAGATCTGTGATGAAGTCCATCACCACGTGCGACCAGGGTCTGGAAGGAACGGGCAAAGATTGGAGAAGTCCAGAAGGACGAGACGAGGAAGACTTGCATCGGGCACAGTCCGGGCAGCTGTCCACGAAGGCTTGTACTTGCTGACGCCACCCCGGCCACCAGTACCGACGAGCCACACGGAGTTGGGTGGCCGACACACCAGGATGTCCAGTCCCATATTCGGAGTGGACCCACCTCATCAATTCCGGACGGTGAGAACGAGATACATATAGAAGCCCCGGGGGACACCGAGAGGGGACTGGGCGTTGTTCGTTATCCAATCGGATGGTTTCCTCCAAATCCCAGGTAATGGAAGAGGAAAAGCAAGATGGATCTAGGATGGGACACGTGCGATCCTCGCACTCGGGGGGATCGAATTGTCTTGATAAGGCGTCTGCTTTTCCGTTCTTCTTCCCTGGTAGGTAGCTGACTCGAAAGGTGAACCGTGAGAACCACTGAGACCAGCGAGCTTGACGCGAAGAGAGGCGTTTGGCAGACTGGAGGTATTCTAAATTACGATGGTCTGTCAGAACGACGAATGGATGACGAGCTCCCTCTAACCAATGTCTCCACTCTTCCAACGCTAGTTTCATAGCCAGTAGTTCTCTGTCACCCACCTCATAATTCCGTTCCGTGGCTGTCAGCTTTCTGGAGAAGTAGGCGCAGGGATGTCTACGTCCCGTCTCTGGATCACGTTGAATCAGAACGGCTCCTACCCCTGCCTCTGACGCATCTACCTCCACTTCAAACGGTAGTTCCGGGTTGGGCTGCTTGAGAACAGGAGCTGAACTGAAGGCTTGTTTTAGTCGAAGGAAAGCCTGGTCAGCTTCGGCTGTCCAATGCAGTCGAATAGGCTTACCGCGGGTCAGGGACGTGAGAGGCGCGGCTTTCTTGCTATAGTCACGTATGAATCGTCTATAGAAATTAGCGAATCCCAGAAACCGTTGCAGATCCTTGAGAGTCCGGGGTACCGGCCAGTCTCGGATCGCTAAGGTCTTCTGCACGTCCATGGCTACAGCTCCGGGCTGAATGACATACCCCAGAAACCTTACTTGATTCCGATGGAACTCGCACTTCTCGCCCTTGACATAGAGCTTGTGATCTCGAAGTCGGTGTAAGACCTGTCGTACGTGTTGGACATGAGCCTGCTCAGAAGGGGAATAAATCAGAATATCGTCAATGTACACTATGACGAATTTGTGCAACATGTCATGGAAGACTCGGTTCATGAAAGATTGGAAGATTGACGGACTATTAGCCAACCCGTACGGCATCACTAAATATTCGTATTGCCCCCTACTGGTGACAAAAGAGGTTTTCCACTCGTCCCCTGCTCGAATCCGTACCAGGTTATAGGCGCTCCGGAGATCGAGCTTAGTGAATACAACCGCCTCTCGCAGTTGTTCAAGGGAGGAAGGGATTAGAGGGAGAGGATCACGTCTCTTAACCGTGATCGCATTAAGGGCACGATAATCCACCACAGGTCGTAGACCCCCGTCTTTCTTCTTAATGAAGAAGAATCCAGCTGTTACAGGTGAGGTGGAGGGTTGGATAATTCCCTGCTGTAATCCCTCCTGGATGTATGTCTCCAGGGACTCTTCCTCGGTTAATGAGACAGGGTACAGTCTACCCCGCGGCATTTTAGCCCCCTCTAACAGGTCGATGGCACAATCGCACTCTCGGTGAGGAGGGAGTCCGGATGCCTTCTCCTTACTGAAGACGTCTTTGAAATCCAGGTACTCTGCTGGAACAACGTCAAGGTTTTCTGGTTCGGGACTTTCTATGCCAGTTGCTTGACATGGAAGGGACATACAGTCCCGGAGACACTGGTCCGACCAGGCTACAATCTCTTCTGTTCTCCACTCCAAACGAGGATTATGTTTCCGTAACCAGGGCAGCCCGAGTATGACGTCATCTTTGGACTTAGGCAGTACATAAACCTCCAATGATTCAGTGTGCAAAACCCCCACACTTAGCCGGAAGGGTTGGGTCCGATAGATTATAGTACCCTCCGGCATACAGTCCCCGGTCACCCCTCGAACGGAAATCGGATGAGCCAGTCTCTGCAGGGTCAGATTCATCCGTTCAGCTAGGTTAGCATTAATAAAGTTGCCGGCGGACCCGCTGTCAATGAGCGCCCTCCCCTCATATCTGTGACCTCCCCGTTCTACACATATGGGCACAGTGAACTGGGAAAGCGAATTCGTATAAAAGGAGGATATACCTACCGGGAGTTGAACCGTGCCGGGGGCAGGACGAGAGGCACAAGAGGCGATGGAGTGACCGGCTCCTCCGCAATAGAGACATAATCCCCCTTGGAGCCGTCGTCTTCGTTCCGTGGGTGTCAGGGGCGTCCGGTCCACCTGCATAGGTTCCGCAGCTTCGATGGCAGGGAGGGCTGTTCCTCTGTGACCCTCCGTGGGAGGACGTCGGCGACGGCGATCCCTCATGGTGTTATCTAAGCGTATGGCCTGCCGAACCAGATCGTCGAAGGAAGGGGCCTCTCCCTTATGTGCGAGCTCGTCCTGTAAGTCTGGAATCAGTGCTCGGAGAAAGATGGCTTGTAGACAGTCGTCTGGCCACCTCAGGTTTGCGGTGATGGTCCTGAATTCAAAGGAAAATTCAGCCGCCGTGCGATTGCCTTGGCGGCAGTCCAAAAGCCGAACCGCTGGTCTTCTTCCAACGGCAGGATGGTCAAAAATCTCCATCAAAGCCTGATGAAACTCCCTACCGGACCGCAAAAGAGGACTGTCGTCACTCCAAAGGGCCGTGGCCCACTCACGAGCCCGTCCGGTCAGTAGGGACATCGTAAACCGAACCTCAGCATCCGGAGAGCGGAACATCTCTGGGTGTTCCTCGACGTAGAAGCCGCATTGCATTAGGAACCCCTTACACTGCTCCGGGTTCCCATCGTAGCGCTCTGGAAGCGCAATCGGCACGGAAGCGGGAGGACGTGGAGGTGAATCGGGTAGTGGTACCTGGGCAGCGCGGGCGGCCAGGACTTGCTCCATGGCAGCCACACGACGTTCTAGGGTCCCTGCTGGATCCATTCCAGGGCGAAGTATTCTGTCACGGAATGAGGAGACCGGGAATCCAGATGTGCAGGGATTAAGTAGGTTTATTGCGAGCGGGAACCCCCCAATTGTCACAAATTGAGATCCACGTTTAGCTACGTTGACTACATTTACACATGATAACCAGGTAAAAATGGTTTAAATGCGTTTTAATAACCCAATTACTTTTTACATGACTAGCTAATTGCGTCATTAAAAACATATGAAAACACCTTAATCAGGTTTTAGGCAGATTAGCCATATACAATATTTTGCACGAAAATAGCTAATTGTTCAGCTTTAAATCAAAAGCACATGTGGGATATGACAATGATTCCTCCCATTTCTTTTCCAGCACATTCCCTGCGAGAAGCTGGGTGGATTGATTTTTCCCAAAAGGGTCTAGCTGCAGTACTCACCTGTAAATAAACCTCCCCTGTCAGTAAATGTTGTCTGAGGGTAAGGAAATGACGTAAATGATGTACACGGACCTCATTTATATCGATAATTATCAATATTACAGTTTCACAACACTGTTCCATGTAATAATCAATATAATAAAAATAACCATATTCTGACAAATAGAATGAATACATTGAAATAAACAATATTAGTAAACAAATATTTATTTTCCAACAAATTTTACTATTTACATACAAATTTAAATTCCCATAAAATTTTAAAAGGTTATTGATTTTCAAGTATTCAAAGAAACACATAGCTCAAAACAACAAAACCAATAAAGGTAACAATGTGCAAAACACTATAATATTACAAATATGTTAAAGGACAAACATAAAATAAAGCAGGACGGAACTGACTGCAACAAGTATCTGCCTCTATTTTTGGTCTCTTAAAAACTTTTTAAAATTCTGAGGTAGAAAAGTATCTAAACCAAACAAAAAACTTGTATTCAAAAAAATGCCAAATAAGATTAACGTAGTATTGTTTAGGCGGGAGCGAGAGAGGCTCGAGCCACACCTTTTTCTCTTGTGACGATCGATAACTTATCTGTATTCGGCAAGTTAGACTTTTCTTTTTTTACGCCTAAAAAGTTCTATAATTGGACGGGACATTTGGTAAGATATTTCGCAAGGCAGTTGTAATATATAGCTAGTTACTCAAATTTTGTTTCATATTTGGATTTTAGAGATAAAATATTGTCACCTTCTAAAACGATTTTGACCAAGGTTTGTTAGCGTTTGGACTCGTTAGCTGACTATATGATAAGTGTCACGGAATGAGGAGACCGGGAATCCAGATGTGCAGGGATTAAGTAGGTTTATTGCGAGCGGGAACCGTTTATACGGTTCGAGCTGGAAGTCTCGCTCTGGGAAGCGGGGCAGAGGAGAGGTGGAGGCGTGCGGTAATCGTCGTCGAGGTGCGTAGTCCGGGTTCGTAATCAAGGGGATCCGTCCGACAGCGAGAGACAGGAACAGGGCACACGAGGCGGGAGATGACGGGCTTGATGGGGCAGGTAAGTCACGGACGGGAACGGGTCTGGAGAAGGAAGGTACGGAGGCAAGGACAACACACCAGGGCGACAGGTAAGGCAGGGAGAACAGGGCAGACGAGAGACAGGTAAATCGCTCAGTAAGGCTCAAAGTCATTGGCTCAATACTTCGCACCGAGGGATGATGCCGGTTCTACTTTTAAACCGGTGTCAATCCCCTGTTGGTGCACTGCACCTGTCCGGTCCCGCCTCTGTGGGCGTGACAATAAGCTGCTAGGTTTCCGTTTTTAACAGACATGAGAATCTATAAGGTACAACGTTAAGAGACAGACTATAATTCAGTAAAAAAAATACTTCTCACATTACTTATTCAGGGTTGCAAACTCTCATGTATCTGGCGATACTGACACTTTTAGACTCACGCAAGAAATCTTACAGATTTCAATACAAATTACAAATACATATCGTTCCATTATAAACCTAGAATTAGCTACATCAAAACGTGGGGAGTTTGCAAACCTTACAAAAACCGTTACCTACTTGTAAATGCGCATGCAGACTTAACTCGAATTTAAAATCTCACGCCAGCCAATTGACAAAAGTAGGCAACCATGCTTATTTGTGGTATTTAGCTTGCTCTTTAGCAATTTTTTGCTTCAGAGCAATTTTAGGTAAACAAGAATTGCCACTGTAGGAGTTGGTGAATGAATCATAACGAATCTTTTAGATGAAATGTCCTAAAACAGGGGTACCCAATCTTATCCGCAAAGGGCCGGTGTGTATGCGGGTTTTCGCTGCAACTCCCTAATTAGATTACTAATTAGAGGACTGATTGGCTGAAAGAGTCTTCACACCTGGGTTTGAACAGCTGACCTACAGGTTATCCCAAAAACCTGCATACACACCGGCCCTTTGCGGATAAGATTGGGTACCCCTGTCCTAAAATATTCGCCCATCACTAATACCCACGGAGCATGCGCGAAATGCACCAACATGTCAGACGACGATCTTTGCTTCCAGTGGGCGTGACGGTGTGACGTAAATTGCGAGTTTTTTTTGACGTAGTTTAGAACGCAGATGCTTATTTATACTGCGGGACGGGAGACACTGCTCATTTCGCCTCGGATAAGAAGATGGGAATCTTGAAATTTGCGTGTGCCGCTGGAGTGGTGGCTGCCGCCGCCGGTACAGCGTACCTCTACCGGCGGTTCAGGAAAACGCCAGAGCAGGAGGAAGGTACTTAAATAGTTATGGTCTCTATGTATATGTAATAGCATGGATGGTGTCATGGAGTTGGTATATTAATGTGATTTATCTTGTTGTTATATATTTTTATACCAGTGATTAAAAAAAATGCTTCATGTGTCCCTCTTAAAATTGCATCTCTTTGGCGCCATGAAGAAATTTTACGTGAAAGTTTGCTTATTTTCACCAAAAATATGGTTTTATTGTATTTCTGACAGTCGATAATTGTCCAGTCGTTGAGTGTCCAAAGCATAGCAGTGTTTCTTGTTCTCTCTTTTCAGTGAATATGGCCACCTCATTACATGACGAAACTCTTATGGTGGCAAATGATTACATGGACTTATGTGTTGGAATCGAGAGGACACCTCCCAGCGAGTCCGCTAAAGCCATGCGATACATAGCAAAGAAGGTGGAGGATATGTACTGGCTCCCACTGCGCCGTCTTGTGCAGTCATTTTTGATCAACTTTCCCATACACACCTGGACCGAACTCAGGAATGTGATGCTGGATATGGTTGATCGTGAAAATATGAGGTGGTCCCAGATTGTGATTCTCTTCGCCTTCACGGGAATGCTGGCAGTTCAAATGTCTACCATAGATGAAGATTTCACCTGCTGTAGACGGCTAGCAGACATGATCACTGATGTTCTTAGAGAAAAACAGGAATGGATGATCCAGAATGGAGGCTGGGTAGGTGCATGTAATTTTGTAATCAAAAACTGCTCCTTTTATGTAGTTTCTTGTTATATATTTTTTTTTTCTTGGTTGTCTTGCCTGTGTTAGAAAGTAAGTGGTTGTACCACCAAAGCAGTCCAAGAATATGGAATCTGGGAGAACATGTTCTCAGCATCTTGCTCAGCGTTTTTGTTGTGTTTCAGTGAACAAAGCCTAATATCTCATTAGTTATATTGATAACAGAGATCCATTTCTAGTTATCTTGGTAAATGCTACTTTTTAAAGGAATTCAGGGTTAATTTATCAAGCAAAGATATCTGTCTGTCTTGATATTTCAACCTGTCAGCCCAAGGTATATATATGTTTCTCCTTTCATGGTGATCAATAAATAGGGAAAATGTAGGACTGAGTCTTGAGAATCAACCTACATCTTTTAAAGACTGACACATATGTTTGCTTCTACTTGTACCTGCTTGGGTGTCCCCCCTCCTCTTTGTCTCCAGGGTTGCAACTGACATTTATCTTCTCTCTGTCTCTTGTGTAGAAGGGGTTCGTGGACTATGTCCACATATTCAGACCAGAATATCCAGTGTCACCTGTGATGAGAGCTCTCTTCAAAGCTGCAAATGTGGCAATTGCCTTTCTTCTTGTACGTTAGAGTATTTCCTTTCCATTTTATTCAGAGAAATGTTTTCCTGAAAGATTTTTGATCAAGTTTTTGTTAATTTGCTTATGTACATACAGTATGGTTCACTGTTGTTTCCCCCATGGCCCTTTTCTTATAAATTATATATGACCTATAGTCTGTTTGGTATATTTGTTTCATTTTATGACATTGTTACCCATACAGTTGTACAGTATAAAACCTTCAAAAAATGTTAATTGTTAATGTTAATAGTTATAATAAAATTAATTGTGTTAAACATTTTCTCCCCTTTTTGTGAAAGTAGTATATTTTCATCTAGTAGAAGTGTTTTTTAAGTTTTAAGTAAAAGTAACTGTTGTGGTAGGTGAGCGAGCGAACCGGGAAGCAGGCGAAGCAAGCCAAGAGTGCAGGCAAACGGGGTTTATTCCGGACAACGGGGTAGAGACACCAACAAACATCAATGACGGATCTGGGGTAACAGACTCAGACGCGGACTAAATACAGCAGACAAGCCACAATAACAAGGAACAGCTGGGCACGATCGGGAAAGCACACGTGGATAATGAGGGGGCGTGGCACACATCAGGAGCGGACGGAGCAGGGTGTGACATAACCCCCCCCCAAAGGCGCGCACTCCGGGCGCGCCAGAGAGGAGGCGACGGACGAGACGAGACCGGGGAACAGGACCTGAAAGACAAAACCAAAAACCATCAACGAAGAACAGGGAACAAGACCGAAACACAGAACAAAAACAAGGACGAAACGAAAGACAGGACCCGACAAAGAACAGGAAACGCGGACAGGCAGACAGAGAAAGGAGACCCAGAGGGGACAGAAAACGGAGGAACAACAGGGCGAGGGGTGAACACAGGAGACACCGAGGGACGAGGAGCAAAGACAGGCGGGACAAAGGGACCAGAAGGGAACGGAGGAGACACAGAGGGACGAGGAGCAGAAACAGGCGGGACGGAAGGAAAGGGAGGAGGAAGCAGGGGAGCCCAAGGGAACCCAGGCGGGCGAGGGAAGGCAGCCGCAGGGGCCGCAGGCGGAAGGGAGGCCGGAGCAGGAGGGGACCACACAGGGGACAAGGAGACAGACGGAGGGACCGACAAAGGAAACGAGGAGGGAGCAGGAGGGAACCCCGGCGCAGGCAGGCAAAAGGGGGAAGCCGCAGCAGGCGGAGGCACAGCCGGAGCCAGGGAAGGCGCCGTCCGACGCCCAGCCGAAGCGGGGGGGCCCGGAGGCGGGCGACGAGGCACCGGAGGGGGACCCGGAGGCGACAGCCGAGCCGGAGCCGTAGGACCCGCAGGCAGCCACCGAGCCACGGCCAGGGGGCGCACGGGCGAGCCAGGGGGCAGGGCGGGCGGGACCTGGGCCCGACGCCTGTGTCCCCGTCCCCCACGGGAAACGGACAGGCGGGGTCCTGGGGGGTGTCGGCCTCGCTGAGGCAAGGGCGTGGGAGTCAGGGCCTCTAAGGAGGCAACAGGCGGGGCAGTCGGCGCCGCAGGCGTGGCCGCGGGCGTGGCCGCAGGCGGGGCAGCCAGAGCCGCGGACAGGACTGGAGAGCTAGCCTCAGGCGGGGCCGCGGGCAGAGCGGCGGCCTGGACAGGCGAGCAGGGCTGGGCCGACCGGACAGGCGAGCAGGGCTGGGCCGACCGGACAGGCGAGCAGGGCTGGGCCGACCGGACAGGCGAGCCGGGCTGGGCCGACCGGACAGGCGAGCCGGGCTGGGCCGACCGGACAGGCGAGCAGGGCTGGGCCGACCGGACAGGCGAGCCGGGCAGTTCCGGCGAGCAGGGCTGGCCGGACAGGACAGGGGAGACGGGCAGGACCTGCGAGCAGGGCTGGCCGGACAGGACAGGCGAGACGGGCAGATCAGGCGAGACGGGCGAGACAGGCAGGTCAAGAGCCGGCAGGACAGGCAGTTCAGGAGCCGGCAGGACGGACGAGACAGGCAGGTCGAGAGCCGGCAGGACAGGCGAGACGGGCAGGACCGGCGAGCAGGGCTGGCCGGACAGGACCGACGAGACGGGCAGGACCGGCGAGCAGGGCTGGCCGGACAGGACCGGCGAGACGGGCAGGACCGGCGAGCAGGGCTGGCCGGACAGGACAGGCGAGACGGGCAGGACCGGCGAGCAGGGCTGGCCGGACAGGACAGGCGAGACGGGCAGGACCGGCGAGCAGGGCTGGCCGGACAGGACAGGCGAGACGGGCAGGACCGGCGAGCAGGGCTGGCCGGACAGGACAGGCGAGACGGGCAGGACCGGCGAGCAGGGCTGGCCGGACTGGACGGGCAGGTCAGGCGAGACGGGCTTGGGCGTGTGGCCAGCAGGGAGCACCTCGGGCAAAGCGGAGACCGCTGCAGGCGTGCGACCAGCAGGCGGCGCCTCGGCGGGCGCCGCCGTCACGTGGTCAGCAGGGGCCGCCTGGGTAGGCGCCTCGGGCGTACGGTCAGCAGGGGGCGCCTCGGCGGACAGAGCGGCCTCCTCCTCCACCGGCGTGCGGCCAGCAGGGGGCGCCGCGAGCCAAGCAGCGTCCTCCTCAGGCGGTGCGGCTGCAGGGACTGCAGGCAGGTCAGGCAGGACAGGCGAGACAGGCAGTTCAGGTGCCGGCAGGACGGGCGAGACAGGCAGTTCAGGTGCCGGCAGGATGGGCACCTCCGTCACGCGGCCAGCAGGGGGCGCCGTCGCGGGCGCCGCCATCACGCGGCCAGCAGGGGGCGCCGCCATCACGCGGCCAGCAGGGGGCGCCGCCGTGGGCACCTCGGGCAAGCAGCCAGCTGCAGGCGGTGCTGCAGGCAGAGCGGTGACGGCAGTTGCAGGCGTGGCTGCAGTGCCGACAGGCGAGCTGGGCTGGACCGGTGAGACGGGCAGGGCCGGTGAGCGGTCCGCAGGGGCCACCGTAAGCAGCACGGCAGCATCAGCAGGGGGAACTGCGGGCGTGGCTGCTGGTGAGCAGGGCAGGACGGGCAGGTCAGGCGAGCAGGGCAGGACGGGCGGGGCAGGCGTAGCCGCTGGCAGAGCGGCAGAAGCTGCAGCAGGCACGTCCGGGGAAGGCAGGTCCAAGATAGGCGCCAGGATCGGTGCCGGGCGTGATGGCGCTGCCCCTTCAAGGGCCTTGGGGATCCGGGGAATCGAATCCCAGACGGCCCTGGCCCCTTTAAGGGCTAGCCGTGTTCCCTGGAAGGGGGAAGTCGCCTGCGATGGCAGGATAGCAGCAGCGAGACAGGCATCAGGCTGTTGCGGTGCCGCGGGCAGAGAGGCGGCAGCTGCAGGCAGCGCAGCCGCGGGCAGAGAGGCGGCAGCTGCAGCAGGCAGCGCAGCCGCGGGCAGAGAGGCGGCAGCTGCAGCAGGCAGCGCAGCCGCGGGCAGAGAGGCGGCAGCTGCAGCAGGCAGCGCAGCCGCGGGCAGAGAGGCGGCAGCTGCAGCAGGCAGCGCAGCCGCAGGCAGTGCGGCGTCAGCAGCCGCTGTTGCTGCAGGCGGTGCAGCGGCGATGTCATCCCCGGCGGGGAGTAAGGAGCAGGCCCCCAAGAGCAGCGTCGGGGCGGCTGCTTCCCCTTTCCCCTTCCGCTTTTTCTTCTTCTTGCGGCTGGGGCATGACGATGGCGGCGGGGTCACCTCGGAGAGGGCGAGCGGCTGAAGCCGCTTCTCCGTAACCCTGTCGACGAGCTGTCGGAGGTTCTCGCGAACCTCCGCCATGACAGGCGCTGCCGTGAGCGGGGTTACCTCCTGAAGGAGGGTCCCGCTTTTGCTGGCTAAGTCCCGTAGTCCGGAGTCCTCCCGGACCTCCGGCTGGTGGAGCCAGTAGAGCACCTCGCGAAGCAGATCGACGCGTTGATCATCGACCTGCGGAGGTGCGTTGTTGAGATCCGTCATTCTGTTGTGGTAGGTGAGCGAGCGAACCGGGAAGCAGGCGAAGCAAGCCAAGAGTGCAGGCAAACGGGGTTTATTCCGGACAACGGGGTAGAGACACCAACAAACATCAATGACGGATCTGGGGTAACAGACTCAGACGCGGACTAAATACAGCAGACAAGCCACAATAACAAGGAACAGCTGGGCACGATCGGGAAAGCACACGTGGATAATGAGGGGGCGTGGCACACATCAGGAGCGGACGGAGCAGGGTGTGACAGTAACTTGCAATAACAGATTTAAAGATACTCGAATGAGAGACGTTCTACTAATATAACGTCTGACGTTAAACGGGTGTGGGAATTTTGTTAAAGATTAAAGATTTGGTTTGGGATTTGCATATCATATTATGAAGTTTGTGATTTGTGTGTATAGTTTACTAGCTAGTTGCTAACACAGCAAGCTCGAGCAGCGAGGAGCCAACTTACAATGGTTAAAGACAAGGTGACAGAGATGTTTGACTTAACTGCCTCTGTATTGTTTTTAATAGATCAATTATCTGCTAAAAAGATCCCTACCAGGCTTGGTCCCGTTCAAGAAACTGCCAGAAACATGAGTTTGCTAGATGGGACAGTCTACCAGAAATGTGCATTATTTGTCCTAGATTGCTAATGTGAATAAAACTTGTATTATCCAAAAGTCTAAAACTGACTCGATGGTTCATTTCTGTGAATGTTTCTATAAAAGAATATTTCATTCATTAGATTCTCAGATGTTTTTTCTTTATTGACACTTTTGAAAATTACAAATCCTGAAAAATGGACTGCCCCCAGCCAAATTGAGCTACATTCTTCATAGCTTTGTTATGATAAAAAAAACTTTCATTTAAAACACACTTAAAATGTAACAAGTTTTGGATTTTTCAAGTATTCAGAATGTTAGGACATGTAGTACCTCAAATTAAAAAAGAAAATAAATAAACTGTGTATAGTTTAACAGTGCAAGTATGCTAAAGTACAAACATAAGACAATGCCAAGTCTGTAATGCTGGCAATCAATATCTACCTTTATTTTGTATCTCTAAAAAATCATGATTAGAACTGTATCTAGAATCATTTGGACCTTCTTTATGTTACAAAAAAGAAAGCACACATTTGCTTTGACACACTACAGGTTTTTTGCTAAGAAGACCGGTTTACGGTCTCAGGCTTGGTTGATGCTCTTTTGCAGGTAACAATGTTGCCTCCTGTACTAAAAACCCTTTCTGAAGGTGAACTAGTGACAGGAATACAAAGATACCGCTTAGCTAGGAGGCTCACTTTTAGGAAAGGCAGTTATGTGGGTTTTCCACCATTCCAGAGAACATAAGAACATAAGAAATTTACAAATGAGAGGGGGCCATTCGGCCCATCAATCTCATTTGGGGAGAACTTACTGTAAATAATAGCTCAGAGTTGTTAAAATCTTATCTAGCTCTGATTTAAAGGAACCCAGGGTTTTAGCTTCCGCTACACTAGCACTATTCCATACTCTAACTACACGCTGTGTAAAGAAGTGATTCCTCAAATTTGTTTTAAAATGTTCTCCCACTAATTTCCACTTATAGCTGCGAGTTCTAGTATTTAAACTAATATTGAAATAGCCATTTGGCTGAACAGCATCCAGACCCATTAGAATCTTATAGACCTGGATCATGTCCCCCCTTAGTCTCCTTTGCTCAAGGCTAAACAGATTCAGCTCAGCTAACCTCTCCTCATAAGACATTAGTCTAAGGCCAGGAATCATTCTCGTAGCCTTCCGTTGCACCTTTTCTAAGGCAGCAATGTCCTTCTTAAGGTATGGTGACCAAACCTGCACACAATATTCTAGGTGGGGTCTTACTAAGGAATTATATATATGTAACATCACCTCCCTTGACTTAAACTCCACACACCTAGAGATATAACCCAATTACTTTGTACATGACTAGCTAATTGGGTCATTAAAAACATATGAAAACACCTTAATCAGGTTTTAGGCAGATTAGCCATATACAATATTTTGCACGAAAATAGCTAATTGTTCAGCTTTAAATCAAAAGCACATGTGGGATATGACAATGATTCCTCCCATTTCTTTTCCAGCACATTCCCTGCGAGAAGCTGGGTGGTTTGATTTTTCCCAAAAGGGTCTAGCTGCAGTACTCACCTGTAAATAAACCTCCCCTGTCAGTAAATGTTGTCTGAGGGTAAGGAAATGACGTAAATGATGTACACGGACCTCATTTATATCGATAATTATCAATATTACAGTTTCACAACACTGTTCCATGTAATAATCAATATAATAAAAATAACCATATTCTGACAAATAGAATGAATACATTGAAATAAACAATATTAGTAAACAAATATTTATTTTCCAACAAATTTTACTATTTACATACAAATTTAAATTCCCATAAAATTTTAAAAGGTTATTGATTTTCAAGTATTCAAAGAAACACATAGCTCAAAACAACAAAACCAATAAAGGTAACAATGTGCAAAACACTATAATATTACAAATATGTTAAAGGACAAACATAAAATAAAGCAGGACGGAACTGACTGCAACAAGTATCTGCCTCTATTTTTGGTCTCTTAAAAACTTTTTAAAATTCTGAGGTAGAAAAGTATCTAAACCAAACAAAAAACTTGTATTCAAAAAAATGCCAAATAAGATTAACGTAGTATTGTTTAGGCGGGAGCGAGAGAGGCTCGAGCCACACCTTTTTCTCTTGTGACGATCGATAACTTATCTGTATTCGGCAAGTTAGACTTTTATTTTTTTACGCCTAAAAAGTTCTATAATTGGACGGGACATTTGGTAAGATATTTCGCAAGGCAGTTGTAATATACAGCTAGTTACTCAAATTTTGTTTCATATTTCATATTTGGATTTTAGAGATAAAATATTGTCACCTTCTAAAACGATTTTGACCAAGGTTTGTTAGCGTTTGGACTCGTTAGCTGACTATATGATAAGCTGCTAGGTTTCCGTTTTTAACAGACATGAGAATCTATAAGGTACAACGTTAAGAGACAGACTATAATTCAGTAAAAAAAATACTTCTCACATTACTTATTCAGGGTTGCAAACTCTCATGTATCTGGCGATACTGACACTTTTAGACTCACGCAAGAAATCTTACAGATTTCAATACAAATTACAAATACATATCGTTCCATTATAAACCTAGAATTAGCTACATCAAAACGTGGGGAGTTTGCAAACCTTACAAAAACCGTTACCTACTTGTACTGTAAATGCGCATGCAGACTTAACTCGAATTTAAAATCTCACGCCAGCCAATTGACAAAAGTAGGCAACCATGCTTATTTGTGGTATTTAGCTTGCTCTTTAGCAATTTTTTGCTTCAGAGCAATTTTAGGTAAACAAGAATTGCCACTGTAGGAGTTGGTGAATGAATCATAACGAATCTTTTAGATGAAATGTCCTAAAACAGGGGTACCCAATCTTATCCGCAAAGGGACACCGACCCTTTGCGGATACGATTGGGTACCCCTGTCCTAAAATATTCGTCCATCACTAATACCCACGGAGCATGCGCGAAATGCACCAACATGTCAGACGACGATCTTTGCTTCCAGTGGGCGTGACGGTGTGACGTAAATTGCGAGTTTTTTTTTGACGTAGTTTAGAACGCAGATGTTTATTTATACTGCGGGACGGGAGACACTGCTCATTTCGCCTTGGATAAGAAGATGGGAATCATGAAATTTGCGTGTGCCGCTGGAGTGGCGGCTGCCGCCGCTGGTACAGCGTACCTCTACCGGCGGTTCAGGAAAACGCCAGAGCAGGAGGAAGGTACTTAAATAGTTATGGTCTCTATGTATATGTAATAGCATGGATGGTATCATGGAGTCGGTATATTAATGTGATTTATCTTGTTGTTATATATTTTTATACCAGTGATTAAAAAAAATGCTTCATGTGTCCCTCTTAAAATTGCATCTCTTTGGCGCCATGAAGAAATTTAACGTGAAAGTTTGCTTATTTTCACCAAAAATATGGTTTTATTGTATTTCTGACAGTCGATAATTGTCCAGTCGTTGAGTGTCCAAAGCATAGCAGTGTTTCTTGTTCTCTCTTTTCAGTGAATATGGCCACCTCATTACATGACGAAACTCTTATGGTGGCAAATGATTACATGGACTTATGTGTTGGAATCGAGAGGACACCTCCCAGCGAGTCCGCTAAAGCCATGCGATACATAGCAAAGAAGGTGGAGGATATGTACTGGCTCCCACTGCGCCGTCTTGTGCAGTCATTCTTGATCAACTTTCCCATACACACCTGGACCGAACTCAGGAATGTGATGCTGGATATGGTTGATCGTGAAAATATGAGGTGGTCCCAGATTGTGATTCTCTTCGCCTTCACGGGAATGCTGGCAGTTCAAATGTCTACCATAGATGAAGATTTCACCTGCTGTAGACGGCTAGCGGACATGATCACTGATGTTCTTAGAGAAAAACAGGAATGGATGATCCAGAATGGAGGCTGGGTAGGTGCATGTAATTTTGTAATCAAAAACTGCTCCTTTTATGTAGTTTCTTGTTATATATTTTTTTTTCTTGGTTGTCTTGCCTGTGTTAGAAAGTAAGTGGTTGTACCACCAAAGCAGTCCAAGAATATGGAATCTGGGAGAACATGTTCTCAGCATCTTGCTCAGCGTTTTTGTTGTGTTTCAGTCAACAAAGCCTAATATCTCATTAGTTATATTGATAACAGAGATCCATTTCTAGTTATCTTTGTAAATGCTACTTTTTAAAGGAATTCAGGGTTAATTTATCAAGCAAAGATATCTGTCTGTCTTGATATTTCAACCTGTCAGCCCAAGGTATATATATGTTTCTCCTTTCATGGTGATCAATAAATAGGGAAAATGTAGGACTGAGTCTTGAGAATCAACCTACATCTTTTAAAGACTGACACATATGTTTGCTTCTACTCGTACCTGCTTGGGTGTCCCCCCTCCTCTTTGTCTCCAGGGTTGCAATTGACATTAATCTTCTCTCTGTCTCTTGTGTAGAGGGGGTTCGTGGACTATGTCCGCATATTCAGACCAGAATATCCAGTGTCACCTGTGATGAGAGGTCTCTTCACAGCTGCAAATGTGGCAATTGCCTTTCTTCTTGTACGTTACAGTATTTCCTTTCCATTTTATTCAGAGAAATGTTTTCCTGAAAGATTTTTGATCAAGTTTTTGTTAATTTGCTTATGTACATATGGTTCACTGTTGTTTCCCCCATGGCCCTTTTCTTATAAATTATATATGACCTATAGTCTGTTTGGTATATTTGTTTCATTTTATGACATTGTTACCCATACAGTTGTACAGTATAAAACCTTCAAAAAATGTTAATTGTTAATGTTAATAGTTATAATAAAATTAATTGTGTTAAACATTTTCTCCCCTTTTTGTGAAAGTAGTATATTTTCATCTAGTAGAAGTGTTTTTTAAGTTTTAAGTAAAAGTAACTTGCAATAACAGATTTAAAGATACTCGAATGAGAGACGTTCTACTAATATAACGTCTGACGTTAAACGGGTGTGGGAATTTTGTTAAAGATTAAAGATTTGGTTTGGGATTTGCATATCATATTATGAAGTTTGTGATTTGTGTGTATAGTTTACTAGCTAGTTGCTAACACAGCAAGCTCGAGCAGCGAGGAGCCAACTTACAATGGTTAAAGACAAGGTGACAGAGATGTTTGACTTAACTGCCTCTGTATTGTTTTTAATAGATCAATTATCTGCTAAAAAGATCCCTACCAGGCTTGGTCCCGTTCAAGAAACTGCCAGAAACATGAGTTTGCTAGATGGGACAGTCTACCAGAAATGTGCATTATTTGTCCTAGATTGCTAATGTGAATAAAACTTGTATTATCCAAAAGTCTAAAACTGACTCGATGGTTCATTTCTGTGAATGTTTCTATAAAAGAATATTTCATTCATTAGATTCTCAGATGTTTTTTCTTTATTGACACTTTTGAAAATTACAAATCCTGAAAAATGGACTGCCCCCAGCCAAATTGAGCTACATTATTCATAGCTTTGTTATGATAAAAAAAAACTTTCATTTAAAACACACTTAAAATGTAACAAGTTTTGGATTTTTCAAGTATTCAGAATGTTAGGACATGTAGTACCTCAAATTAAAAAAGAAAATAAATAAACTGTGTATAGTTTAACAGTGCAAGTATGCTAAAGTACAAACATAAGACAATGCCAAGTCTGTAATGCTGGCAATCAATATCTACCTTTATTTTGTATCTCTAAAAAATCATGATTAGAACTGTATCTAGAATCATTTGGACCTTCTTTATGTTACAAAAAAGAAAGCACACATTTGCTTTGACACACTACAGGTTTTTTGCTAAGAAGACCGGTTTACGGTCTCAGGCTTGGTTGATGCTCTTTTGCAGGTAACAATGTTGCCTCCTGTACTAAAAACCCTTTCTGAAGGTGAACTAGTGACAGGAATACAAAGATACCGCTTAGCTAGGAGGCTCACTTTTAGGAAAGGCAGTTATGTGGGTTTTCCACCATTCCAGAGAACATAAGAACATAAGAAATTTACAAATGAGAGGGGGCCATTCGGCCCATCAATCTCATTTGGGGAGAACTTACTGTAAATAATAGCTCAGAGTTGTTAAAATCTTATCTAGCTCTGATTTAAAGGAACCCAGGGTTTTAGCTTCCGCTACACTAGCACTATTCCATACTCTAACTACACGCTGTGTAAAGAAGTGATTCCTCAAATTTGTTTTAAAATGTTCTCCCACTAATTTCCACTTATAGCTGCGAGTTCTAGTATTTAAACTAATATTGAAATAGCCATTTGGCTGAACAGCATCCAGACCCATTAGAATCTTATAGACCTGGATCATGTCCCCCCTTAGTCTCCTTTGCTCAAGGCTAAACAGATTCAGCTCAGCTAACCTCTCCTCATAAGACATTAGTCTAAGGCCAGGAATCATTCTCGTAGCCTTCCGTTGCACCTTTTCTAAGGCAGCAATGTCCTTCTTAAGGTATGGTGACCAAACCTGCACACAATATTCTAGGTGGGGTCTTACTAAGGAATTATATATATGTAACATCACCTCCCTTGACTTAAACTCCACACACCTAGAGATATAACCCAATTACTTTGTACATGACTAGCTAATTGGGTCATTAAAAACATATGAAAACACCTTAATCAGGTTTTAGGCAGATTAGCCATATACAATATTTTGCACGAAAATAGCTAATTGTTCAGCTTTAAATCAAAAGCACATGTGGGATATGACAATGATTCCTCCCATTTCTTTTCCAGCACATTCCCTGCGAGAAGCTGGGTGGTTTGATTTTTCCCAAAAGGGTCTAGCTGCAGTACTCACCTGTAAATAAACCTCCCCTGTCAGTAAATGTTGTCTGAGGGTAAGGAAATGACGTAAATGATGTACACGGACCTCATTTATATCGATAATTATCAATATTACAGTTTCACAACACTGTTCCATGTAATAATCAATATAATAAAAATAACCATATTCTGACAAATAGAATGAATACATTGAAATAAACAATATTAGTAAACAAATATTTATTTTCCAACAAATTTTACTATTTACATACAAATTTAAATTCCCATAAAATTTTAAAAGGTTATTGATTTTCAAGTATTCAAAGAAACACATAGCTCAAAACAACAAAACCAATAAAGGTAACAATGTGCAAAACACTATAATATTACAAATATGTTAAAGGACAAACATAAAATAAAGCAGGACGGAACTGACTGCAACAAGTATCTGCCTCTATTTTTGGTCTCTTAAAAACTTTTTAAAATTCTGAGGTAGAAAAGTATCTAAACCAAACAAAAAACTTGTATTCAAAAAAATGCCAAATAAGATTAACGTAGTATTGTTTAGGCGGGAGCGAGAGAGGCTCGAGCCACACCTTTTTCTCTTGTGACGATCGATAACTTATCTGTATTCGGCAAGTTAGACTTTTATTTTTTTACGCCTAAAAAGTTCTATAATTGGACGGGACATTTGGTAAGATATTTCGCAAGGCAGTTGTAATATACAGCTAGTTACTCAAATTTTGTTTCATATTTCATATTTGGATTTTAGAGATAAAATATTGTCACCTTCTAAAACGATTTTGACCAAGGTTTGTTAGCGTTTGGACTCGTTAGCTGACTATATGATAAGCTGCTAGGTTTCCGTTTTTAACAGACATGAGAATCTATAAGGTACAACGTTAAGAGACAGACTATAATTCAGTAAAAAAAATACTTCTCACATTACTTATTCAGGGTTGCAAACTCTCATGTATCTGGCGATACTGACACTTTTAGACTCACGCAAGAAATCTTACAGATTTCAATACAAATTACAAATACATATCGTTCCATTATAAACCTAGAATTAGCTACATCAAAACGTGGGGAGTTTGCAAACCTTACAAAAACCGTTACCTACTTGTACTGTAAATGCGCATGCAGACTTAACTCGAATTTAAAATCTCACGCCAGCCAATTGACAAAAGTAGGCAACCATGCTTATTTGTGGTATTTAGCTTGCTCTTTAGCAATTTTTTGCTTCAGAGCAATTTTAGGTAAACAAGAATTGCCACTGTAGGAGTTGGTGAATGAATCATAACGAATCTTTTAGATGAAATGTCCTAAAACAGGGGTACCCAATCTTATCCGCAAAGGGACACCGACCCTTTGCGGATACGATTGGGTACCCCTGTCCTAAAATATTCGTCCATCACTAATACCCACGGAGCATGCGCGAAATGCACCAACATGTCAGACGACGATCTTTGCTTCCAGTGGGCGTGACGGTGTGACGTAAATTGCGAGTTTTTTTTTGACGTAGTTTAGAACGCAGATGTTTATTTATACTGCGGGACGGGAGACACTGCTCATTTCGCCTTGGATAAGAAGATGGGAATCATGAAATTTGCGTGTGCCGCTGGAGTGGCGGCTGCCGCCGCTGGTACAGCGTACCTCTACCGGCGGTTCAGGAAAACGCCAGAGCAGGAGGAAGGTACTTAAATAGTTATGGTCTCTATGTATATGTAATAGCATGGATGGTATCATGGAGTCGGTATATTAATGTGATTTATCTTGTTGTTATATATTTTTATACCAGTGATTAAAAAAAAATGCTTCATGTGTCCCTCTTAAAATTGCATCTCTTTGGCGCCATGAAGAAATTTAACGTGAAAGTTTGCTTATTTTCACCAAAAATATGGTTTTATTGTATTTCTGACAGTCGATAATTGTCCAGTCGTTGAGTGTCCAAAGCATAGCAGTGTTTCTTGTTCTCTCTTTTCAGTGAATATGGCCACCTCATTACATGACGAAACTCTTATGGTGGCAAATGATTACATGGACTTATGTGTTGGAATCGAGAGGACACCTCCCAGCGAGTCCGCTAAAGCCATGCGATACATAGCAAAGAAGGTGGAGGATATGTACTGGCTCCCACTGCGCCGTCTTGTGCAGTCATTCTTGATCAACTTTCCCATACACACCTGGACCGAACTCAGGAATGTGATGCTGGATATGGTTGATCGTGAAAATATGAGGTGGTCCCAGATTGTGATTCTCTTCGCCTTCACGGGAATGATGGCAGTTCAAATGTCTACCATAGATGAAGATTTCACCTGCTGTAGACGGCTAGCGGACATGATCACTGATTATTCTTAGAGAAAAACAGGAATGGATGATCCAGAATGGAGGCTGGGTAGGTGCATGTAATTTTGTAATCAAAAACTGCTCCTTTTATGTAGTTTCTTGTTATATATTTTTTTTTCTTGGTTGTCTTGCCTGTGTTAGAAAGTAAGTGGTTGTACCACCAAAGCAGTCCAAGAATATGGAATCTGGGAGAACATGTTCTCAGCATCTTGCTCAGCGTTTTTGTTGTGTTTCAGTCAACAAAGCCTAATATCTCATTAGTTATATTGATAACAGAGATCCATTTCTAGTTATCTTTGTAAATGCTACTTTTTAAAGGAATTCAGGGTTAATTTATCAAGCAAAGATATCTGTCTGTCTTGATATTTCAACCTGTCAGCCCAAGGTATATATATGTTTCTCCTTTCATGGTGATCAATAAATAGGGAAAATGTAGGACTGAGTCTTGAGAATCAACCTACATCTTTTAAAGACTGACACATATGTTTGCTTCTACTCGTACCTGCTTGGGTGTCCCCCCTCCTCTTTGTCTCCAGGGTTGCAATTGACATTAATCTTCTCTCTGTCTCTTGTGTAGAGGGGGTTCGTGGACTATGTCCGCATATTCAGACCAGAATATCCAGTGTCACCTGTGATGAGAGGTCTCTTCACAGCTGCAAATGTGGCAATTGCCTTTCTTCTTGTACGTTACAGTATTTCCTTTCCATTTTATTCAGAGAAATGTTTTCCTGAAAGATTTTTGATCAAGTTTTTGTTAATTTGCTTATGTACATATGGTTCACTGTTGTTTCCCCCATGGCCCTTTTCTTATAAATTATATATGACCTATAGTCTGTTTGGTATATTTGTTTCATTTTATGACATTGTTACCCATACAGTTGTACAGTATAAAACCTTCAAAAAATGTTAATTGTTAATGTTAATAGTTATAATAAAATTAATTGTGTTAAACATTTTCTCCCCTTTTTGTGAAAGTAGTATATTTTCATCTAGTAGAAGTGTTTTTTAAGTTTTAAGTAAAAGTAACTTGCAATAACAGATTTAAAGATACTCGAATGAGAGACGTTCTACTAATATAACGTCTGACGTTAAACGGGTGTGGGAATTTTGTTAAAGATTAAAGATTTGGTTTGGGATTTGCATATCATATTATGAAGTTTGTGATTTGTGTGTATAGTTTACTAGCTAGTTGCTAACACAGCAAGCTCGAGCAGCGAGGAGCCAACTTACAATGGTTAAAGACAAGGTGACAGAGATGTTTGACTTAACTGCCTCTGTATTGTTTTTAATAGATCAATTATCTGCTAAAAAGATCCCTACCAGGCTTGGTCCCGTTCAAGAAACTGCCAGAAACATGAGTTTGCTAGATGGGACAGTCTACCAGAAATGTGCATTATTTGTCCTAGATTGCTAATGTGAATAAAACTTGTATTATCCAAAAGTCTAAAACTGACTCGATGGTTCATTTCTGTGAATGTTTCTATAAAAGAATATTTCATTCATTAGATTCTCAGATGTTTTTTCTTTATTGACACTTTTGAAAATTACAAATCCTGAAAAATGGACTGCCCCCAGCCAAATTGAGCTACATTATTCATAGCTTTGTTATGATAAAAAAAAACTTTCATTTAAAACACACTTAAAATGTAACAAGTTTTGGATTTTTCAAGTATTCAGAATGTTAGGACATGTAGTACCTCAAATTAAAAAAGAAAATAAATAAACTGTGTATAGTTTAACAGTGCAAGTATGCTAAAGTACAAACATAAGACAATGCCAAGTCTGTAATGCTGGCAATCAATATCTACCTTTATTTTGTATCTCTAAAAAATCATGATTAGAACTGTATCTAGAATCATTTGGACCTTCTTTATGTTACAAAAAAGAAAGCACACATTTGCTTTGGCACACTACAGGTTTTTTGCTAAGAAGACCGGTTTACGGTCTCAGGCTTGGTTGATGCTCTTTTGCAGGTAACAATGTTGCCTCCTGTACTAAAAACCCTTTCTGAAGGTGAACTAGTGACAGGAATACAAAGATACCGCTTAGCTAGGAGGCTCACTTTTAGGAAAGGCAGTTATGTGGGTTTTCCACCATTCCAGAGAACATAAGAACATAAGAAATTTACAAATGAGAGGGGGCCATTCGGCCCATCAATCTCATTTGGGGAGAACTTACTGTAAATAATAGCTCAGAGTTGTTAAAATCTTATCTAGCTCTGATTTAAAGGAACCCAGGGTTTTAGCTTCCGCTACACTAGCACTATTCCATACTCTAACTACACGCTGTGTAAAGAAGTGATTCCTCAAATTTGTTTTAAAATGTTCTCCCACTAATTTCCACTTATAGCTGCGAGTTCTAGTATTTAAACTAATATTGAAATAGCCATTTGGCTGAACAGCATCCAGACCCATTAGAATCTTATAGACCTGGATCATGTCCCCCCTTAGTCTCCTTTGCTCAAGGCTAAACAGATTCAGCTCAGCTAACCTCTCCTCATAAGACATTCATCTAAGACCAGGAATCATTCTCGTAGCCTTCCGTTGCACCTTTTCTAAGGCAGCAATGTCCTTCTTAAGGTATGGTGACCAAACCTGCACACAATATTCTAGGTGGGGTCTTACTAAGGAATTATATATATGTAACATCACCTCCCTTGACTTAAACTCCACACACCTAGAGATATAACCCAATTACTTTTTACATGACTAGCTAATTGGGTCATTAAAAACATATGAAAACACCTTAATCAGGTTTTAGGCAGATTAGCCATATACAATATTTTGCACGAAAATAGCTAATTGTTCAGCTTTAAATCAAAAGCACATGTGGGATATGACAATGATTCCTCCCATTTCTTTTCCAGCACATTCCCTGCGAGAAGCTGGGTGGTTTGATTTTTCCCAAAAGGGTCTAGCTGCAGTACTCACCTGTAAATAAACCTCCCCTGTCAGTAAATGTTGTTTGAGGGTAAGGAAATGACGTAAATGATGTACACGGACCTCATTTGTCAGTACACCTCCTCTATCATGGAACACCGTTAGGGTATAAACCATGAGACAGAATACGTCTCCAAATTGCTTTTTTTTTTTAACCCTCCAGACACAATTAAACGTATGGGACGCCAGCGGTGTACATGCCACGACTGAGGGTATGAGAATGACGTAAATGACGAAGTGATTAAAGCGCCAAAAATCATATCATTGCGCATGAGCAACCCAGCCATATTTTCTGTGCGGTGATAACTTGTGGTGGGCTTAGATAGAAGTAAATAGTTCCTACATTAAACTGCTCACTTCAAAGTCTGTTATCTTGAGTAACCAGGTCATGATTTCTGGTTGAATTTTCTGGTGCTTTAATCACCGCAGAAAGAATGCCATTCATTCCCATTGTATTTGAGAGAAGATGACATTTCTACAGCTAATATCCCCAAAACTCCCAGCAGAACAACTTTAAATTAGTTATTTTAATGTTTATAAAAACAAAAAGTGCACAGTTCTGTAGATTTTATTTGCGGTTTTCAATGCAACATAGACCTCAACCAGGAAACTACTGATCTCTTCAAAATATCGACATATACGGTATCATTTCATCCTATCTGTCATTTGAAAATGTATCGACTTCCGTTGTATTGTGAGTGGATCTGCAGCGTTTTGTTTTGCATGTGTTTTCAGAGTTTGTGTTTTTGGAATTTGCAGCGTGTCGACACTTATCGGCTAGATTGACTGAGTAATTAACTCTACTCTCCCCAGAAATTAGTAGGGCCGACATAAAAAAGTAACATTATTATTTATAGTACAACACATATTCCAGAGCATAGCAGAACACTTTCACGTCTGTCCAGTCAGGTTGGGGAGCATGCACTGGTAGAGCAATTTTCCGTGCTCACCACACTATGAAATGCTGGTTGGCAATCCCCCATGCTGACACACAGTCCAGTCCCACCCTCTGGTCTGCCACATCTGTCTGCCGCGGCCAGGTGTTACATGGGTGTCCCTGTGGCTTGGCCCAGCCACTCGGGACCTCAGCAATGAAGATCCAGCCAGTCAGATCACCCTCAGGGAAATGTGCCACATGGCTGTAGTGTTGTAACTCAGCGTTTCTCAAACCAGTCCAAAAATGTGGATGGTCGGGGGGTCCCCGAGGACTGGTTTGAGAAGCACTGCTGTATCTGACACTCCCTCACAAAAGAGGTTATGTGCCTCATTTAGGACTCCCTGAGCAATTGCTTGTTCAATACAAGGTCAAACGGGCGGTATACAAGGATTCTCTGAAGAGACACAATACCAAAGGAGTCCGGTGTTTGTCTCAGTTCACTGGATAGTAGAGCTGGGCGATATGGCAAAAAAAAACATCACAATTATTTTTCCTGTATTGACCGATATCGATAATTATCAATATTACAGTTTCACAACACTGTTCCATGTAATAATCAATATAATAAAAATAACCATATTCTGACAAATAGAATGAATACATTGAAATAAACAATATTAGTAAAGAAATATTTATTTTCCAACAAATTTTACTATTTACATACAAATTTAAATTCCCATAAAATTATAAAAGGTTATTGATTTTCAAGTATTCAAAGAAACACATAGCTCAAAACAACAAAACCAATAAAGGTAACAATGTGCAAAACACTATAATATTACAAATATGTTAAAGGACAAACATAAAATAAAGCAGGACGGAACTGACTGCAACAAGTATCTGCCTCTATTTTTGGTCTCTTAAAAACTTTTTAAAATTCTGAGGTAGAAAAGTATCTAAACCAAACAAAAAACTTGTATTCAAAAAAATGCCAAATAAGATTAACGTAGTATTGTTTAGGCGGGAGCGAGAGAGGCTCGAGCCACACCTTTTTCTCTTGTGACGATCGATAACTTATCTGTATTCGGCAAGTTAGACTTTTCTTTTTTTACGCCTAAAAAGTTCTATAATTGGACGGGACATTTGGTAAGATATTTCGCAAGGCAGTTGTAATATATAGCTAGTTACTCAAATTTTGTTTCATATTTGGATTTTAGAGATAAAATATTGTCACCTTCTAAAACGATTTTGACCAAGGTTTGTTAGCGTTTGGACTCGTTAGCTGACTATATGATAAGCTGCTAGGTTTCCGTTTTTAACAGACATGAGAATCTATAAGGTACAACGTTAAGAGACAGACTATAATTCAGTAAAAAAAATACTTCTCACATTACTTATTCAGGGTTGCAAACTCTCATGTATCTGGCGATACTGACACTTTTAGACTCACGCAAGAAATCTTACAGATTTCAATACAAATTACAAATACATATCGTTCCATTATAAACCTAGAATTAGCTACATCAAAACGTGGGGAGTTTGCAAACCTTACAAAAACCGTTACCTACTTGTAAATGCGCATGCAGACTTAACTCGAATTTAAAATCTCACGCCAGCCAATTGACAAAAGTAGGCAACCATGCTTATTTGTGGTATTTAGCTTGCTCTTTAGCAATTTTTTGCTTCAGAGCAATTTTAGGTAAACAAGAATTGCCACTGTAGGAGTTGGTGAATGAATCATAACGAATCTTTTAGATGAAATGTCCTAAAACAGGGGTACCCAATCTTATCCGCAAAGGGACACCGACCCTTTGCGGATACGATTGGGTACCCCTGTCCTAAAATATTCGCCCATCACTAATACCCACGGAGCATGCGCGAAATGCACCAACATGTCAGACGACGATTTTTGCTTCCAGTGGGCGTGACGGTGTGACGTAAATTGCGAGTTTTTTTTGACGTAGTTTAGAACGCAGATGCTTATTTATACTGCGGGACGGGAGACACTGCTCATTTCGCCTTGGATAAGAAGATGGGAATCATGAAATTTGCGTGTGCCGCTGGAGTGGCGGCTGCCGCCGCTGGTACAGCGTACCTCTACCGGCGGTTCAGGAAAACGCCAGAGCAGGAGGAAGGTACTTAAATAGTTATGGTCTCTATGTATATGTAATAGCATGGATGGTGTCATGGAGTCGGTATATTAATGTGATTTATCTTGTTGTTATATATTTTTATACCAGTGATTAAAAAAAATGCTTCATGTGTCCCTCTTAAAATTGCATCTCTTTGGCGCCATGAAGAAATTTAACGTGAAAGTTTGCTTATTTTCACCAAAAATATGGTTTTATTGTATTTCTGACAGTCGATAATTGTCCAGTCGTTGAGTGTCCAAAGCATAGCAGTGTTTCTTGTTCTCTCTTTTCAGTGAATATGGCCACCTCATTACATGACGAAACTCTTATGGTGGCAAATGATTACATGGACTTATGTGTTGGAATCGAGAGGACACCTCCCAGCGAGTCCGCTAAAGCCATGCGATACATAGCAAAGGAGGTGGAGGATATGTACTGGCTCCCACTGCGCCGTCTTGTGCAGTCATTCTTGATCAACTTTCCCATACACACCTGGACCGAACTCAGGAATGTGATGCTGGATATGGTTGATCGTGAAAATATGAGGTGGTCCCAGATTGTGATTCTCTTCGCCTTCACGGGAATGATGGCAGTTCAAATGTCTACCATAGATGAAGATTTCACCTGCTGCAGACGGCTAGCGGACATGATCACTGATGTTCTTAGAGAAACACAGGAATGGATGATCCAGAATGGAGGCTGGGTAGGTGCATGTAATTTTGTAATCAAAAACTGCTCCTTTTATGTAGTTTCTTGTTATATATATTTTTTTCTTGGTTGTCTTGCCTGTGTTAGAAAGTAAGTGGTTGTACCACCAAAGCAGTCCAAGAATATGGAATCTGGGAGAACATGTTCTCAGCATCTTGCTCAGGGTTTTTGTTGTGTTTCAGTCAACAAAGCCTAATATCTCATTAGTTATATTGATAACAGAGATCCATTTCTAGTTATCTTGGTAAATGCTACTTTTTAAAGGAATTCAGGGTTAATTTATCAAGCAAAGATATCTGTCTGTCTTGATATTTCAACCTGTCAGCCCAAGGTATATATATGTTTCTCCTTTCATGGTGATCAATAAATAGGGAAAATGTAGGACTGAGTCTTGAGAATCAACCTACATCTTTTAAAGACTGACACATATGTTTGCTTCTACTCGTACCTGCTTGGGTGTCCCCCCTCCTCTTTGTCTCCAGGGTTGCAATTGACATTAATCTTCTCTCTGTCTCTTGTGTAGAGGGGGTTCGTGGACTATGTCCGCATATTCAGACCAGAATATCCAGTGTCACCTGTGATGAGAGGTCTCTTCACAGCTGCAAATGTGGCAATTGCCTTTCTTCTTGTACGTTACAGTATTTCCTTTCCATTTTATTCAGAGAAATGTTTTCCTGAAAGATTTTTGATCAAGTTTTTGTTAATTTGCTTATGTACATATGGTTCACTGTTGTTTCCCCCATGGCCCTTTTCTTATAAATTATATATGACCTATAGTCTGTTTGGTATATTTGTTTCATTTTATGACATTGTTACCCATACAGTTGTACAGTATAAAACCTTCAAAAAATGTTAATTGTTAATGTTAATAGTTATAATAAAATTAATTGTGTTAAACATTTTCTCCCCTTTTTGTGAAAGTAGTATATTTTCATCTAGTAGAAGTGTTTTTTAAGTTTTAAGTAAAAGTAACTTGCAATAACAGATTTAAAGATACTCGAATGAGAGACGTTCTACTAATATAACGTCTGACGTTAAACGGGTGTGGGAATTTTGTTAAAGATTAAAGATTTGGTTTGGGATTTGCATATCATATTATGAAGTTTGTGATTTGTGTGTATAGTTTACTAGCTAGTTGCTAACACAGCAAGCTCGAGCAGCGAGGAGCCAACTTACAATGGTTAAAGACAAGGTGACAGAGATGTTTGACTTAACTGCCTCTGTATTGTTTTTAATAGATCAATTATCTGCTAAAAAGATCCCTACCAGGCTTGGTCCCGTTCAAGAAACTGCCAGAAACATGAGTTTGCTAGATGGGACAGTCTACCAGAAATGTGCATTATTTGTCCTAGATTGCTAATGTGAATAAAACTTGTATTATCCAAAAGTCTAAAACTGACTCGATGGTTCATTTCTGTGAATGTTTCTATAAAAGAATATTTCATTCATTAGATTCTCAGATGTTTTTTCTTTATTGACACTTTTGAAAATTACAAATCCTGAAAAATGGACTGCCCCCAGCCAAATTGAGCTACATTCTTCATAGCTTTGTTATGATAAAAAAAACTTTCATTTAAAACACACTTAAAATGTAACAAGTTTTGGATTTTTCAAGTATTCAGAATGTTAGGACATGTAGTACCTCAAATTAAAAAAGAAAATAAATAAACTGTGTATAGTTTAACAGTGCAAGTATGCTAAAGTACAAACATAAGACAATGCCAAGTCTGTAATGCTGGCAATCAATATCTACCTTTATTTTGTATCTCTAAAAAGTCATGATTAGAACTGTATCTAGAATCATTTGGACCTTCTTTATGTTACAAAAAAGAAAGCACACATTTGCTTTGACACACTACAGGTTTTTTGCTAAGAAGACCGGTTTACGGTCTCAGGCTTGGTTGATGCTCTTTTGCAGGTAACAATGTTGCCTCCTGTACTAAAAACCCTTTCTGAAGGTGAACTAGTGACAGGAATACAAAGATACCGCTTAGCTAGGAGGCTCACTTTTAGGAAAGGCAGTTATGTGGGTTTTCCACCATTCCAGAGAACATAAGAACATAAGAAATTTACAAATGAGAGGGGGCCATTCGGCCCATCAATCTCATTTGGGGAGAACTTACTGTAAATAATAGCTCAGAGTTGTTAAAATCTTATCTAGCTCTGATTTAAAGGAACCCAGGGTTTTAGCTTCCGCTACACTAGCACTATTCCATACTCTAACTACACGCTGTGTAAAGAAGTGATTCCTCAAATTTGTTTTAAAATGTTCTCCCACTAATTTCCACTTATAGCTGCGAGTTCTAGTATTTAAACTAATATTGAAATAGCCATTTGGCTGAACAGCATCCAGACCCATTAGAATCTTATAGACCTGGATCATGTCCCCCCTTAGTCTCCTTTGCTCAAGGCTAAACAGATTCAGCTCAGCTAACCTCTCCTCATAAGACATTAGTCTAAGACCAGGAATCATTCTCGTAGCCTTCCGTTGCACCTTTTCTAAGGCAGCAATGTCCTTCTTAAGGTATGGTGACCAAACCTGCACACAATATTCTAGGTGGGGTCTTACCAAGGAATTATATAAATGTAACATCACCTCTCTTGACTTAAACTCCACACACCTGGAGATATACCCCAACATCCTATTCGGCTTTTTCATTGCTTCTCCGACTGGCGAGAATGGAAGCATCAACATACACACCGAGATCTTTCTCATAATCAGCTACCTTTATTTCAGTGGAACCCATAAAATATCTGTACTTTATATTTTTGCTCCCTGCATGGATTACCTTACATTTTTCTGTGTTAAATTTCATCTGCCAAGTATCAGCCCAGTCGCTAATTAAATTTGTAAAGTCAGAAAATAAATGTATCCAAACAATGTGTAAAGTTAAAAAAAACAATGTGTCGTCCGCTCCTTCCGTGTGCCACGCCCCCTTATTAACCCCGTGTAAAATCCCCGTGTGATTAGCTGTTACTGGTTGTTGTCGGTCATGGTCGGGCAGAAGGCGATCTGGGAAGCAGGGATACTGAGCCAGGAAGTAGGGCAAACGGGGTTTATTACGGCAGAATCCACAAGACGGGGAAGAACGACGGGTAACATTAATGACAAGTCTGGGGAAGACTGACTCAGACGAGGACTAAATACAACAGACAAGCTACGGGTAACGAGCCACAGGTGAGAACAATCAGGGAGAAACAGGAGGTAATGAGGTGGGCGTGGCACACATTAGGAGCGGACGGAGCGGGCGTGACATTGTCATTAGTCCTCTGTATTTCGTCCGCGTTTCAGTTTGTTTCCCCAGCTCCGTCATTGTATTGTCCGTCTGCGCTTTGCCTGCCTTACCTGTAATTAAACCCCGTATTCCCCGATACCCTTACGTCTGCGTCTTTGTCTCCGTTCCGTCCCCGCTAGGCAGGACAATAGTATTATAATCAAATATATTAATGGTTTATTATTAATATTAAAATAATTAATAAGAAATCTTTATTTTTAAATGTATTTTATTATATAATAATAATTACTGTTACTGTCTATCATTGTCTAAATGTATTTTTACTGTCTAAATATATGTATTCAGCTAGTGTAAACATGCAGGATGCTATCACAGCGAATGCGAGGCTGAGACTGAAGCCTTACCCTATGTTTCCGCTGAGAGACGTGCCGCGAGACTCATTTCCCCACGTGTACAAGTTATCTTAGGTCGGCGTTCACGGTTTGACTTCTGAGATTCAGATCGAGTTCTAGGTAATTTTTTTTTCCAAAATAGTTGGTTCGACTTTTAAGAAATTCGAGTTCTAATGAGTTCGAGAACTGAGGTACCACTGTAGTTTAGCCCAGGGGTGGCCAATATTATCCGCAAATGGCCAGTGTGTATGCGGATTACTAATTAGAGCACTGATTGACTGAAGAGTCCTGACACCTGGGTTTGAACAGCTGAGCTACAGGTTATCCCAAAAACCTGCATACACGCCGGCCCTTTGCGGATAAGATTGGCCAACCCTGGTTTAGCCTAACCCAGCCACTTAAGGGAGCAAGCCAGCTCAACTAGGTCCCAAGCCCGGATTAATGGGGAGGGTTGGCGTCAAGAAATAAATAGACTATCTTCACTGCATCACTGATGTCAAAATGTGGGAAATATGTGGTTGTATAAATAAATGCGTTAAAGTGGGTTAATGATTCTGTGCTGTCTAAGTTGTATAAAAAGTTTGGCTACATGACATTTGAATGGGTTATGCCTGGATGCATGAGCGCATTATGAGAATGAGAAACACGGTGCCTGCACACCAATTAACCCAGTAGTTTCTTAATCTTTTTCTGTCATTCCCCACTTTGGAGGTATGGAAGGGTTGTAAGCCCCACCTGTCCCAAATCGTCCCCAACAAAATTGTAATAAACTGGGCTTTAAGTTTAACTGTTCAAATTTATTGAAATAACATTACATTTTAAAACCGTAACTTCATATAACAGCATTAAAGTCTTTCACACATGGAACCTAAATAAAACATCTAATAAAAGTACAAATATATTATCACTTTGCATGAAATAACACTTTGTTCAAACATATATGATAACTATAATAATAATGCATTTATGTTTGCATTTTACCTCTGATAAACTCAATTTAGAAACAAAGAAAATAAAAGTGTTGTGTTTTCTTTATATTTTATATACACTCACCTAAAGGATTATTAGGAACACCATACTAATACGGTGTTTGACCCCCTTTCGCCTTCAGAACTGCCTTGATTCTACGTGGCATTGATTCAACAAGGTGCTGAAAGCATTCTTTAGAAATGTTGGCCCATATTGATAGGATAGCATCTTGCAGTTGATGGAGATTTGTGGGATGCACATCCAGGGCACGAAGCTCCCGTTCCACCACATCCCAAAGATGCTCTATTGGGTTGAGATCTGGTGATTGTGGGGGCCATTGTAGTACAGTGAACTCATTGTCATGTTCAAGAAACCAATTTGAAATGATTGGAGCTTTGGGACATGGTACATTATCCTGCTGGAAGTAGCCATCAGAGGATGGGTACATGGTGGTCATAAAGGGATGGACATGGTCAGAAACAATGCTCAGGTAGGCCGTGGCATTTAAACGATGCCCAATTGGCACTCAGGGGCCTAAAGTGTGCCAAGAAAACATCCCCCACACCATTACACCACCACCACCAGCCTGCACAGTGGTAACAAGGCATGATGAATCCATGTTCTCATTCTGTTTACGCCAAATTCTGACTCTACCATTTGAATGTCTCAACAGAAATCGAGACTCATCAGACCAGGCAACATTATTCCAGTCTTCAACTGTCCAATTTTGGTGAGCTCGTGCAAATTGTAGCCTCTTTTTCCTATTTGTAGTGGAGATGAGTGGTACCCGGTGGGGTCTTCTGCTGTTGTAGCCCATCCGCCTCAAGGTTGTGCGTGTTGTGGCTTCACAAATGCTTTGCTGCATACCTCGGTTGTAACGAGTGGTTATTTCAGTCAAAGTTGCTCTTCTATCAGCTTGAATCAGTCAGCCCATTCTCCTCTGACCTCTAGCATCAACAAGGCATTTTCGCCCACAGGACTGCCGCATACTGGATGTTTTTCCCTTTGCACACCATTCTTTGTAAACCCTAGAAATGGTTGTGCGTGAAAATCCCAGTAACTGAGCAGATTGTGAAATACTCAGACCGGCCCGTCTGGCACCAACAACCATGCCACGCTCAAAATTGCTTAAATCACCTTTCTTTCCCATTCTGACATTCAGTTTGGAGTTCAGGAGATTGTCTAGACCAGGACCACACCCCTAAATGCATTGAAGCAACTGCCATGTGATTGGTTGATTAGATAATTGCATTAATGAGAAATTGAACAGGTGTTCCTAATAATCCTTTAGGTGAGTGTATTATATTACTTTATATTTTTTTTTTACTATTTTAGTGGCTGCAATGAGCCTGTTTTGTAGCACACATGTTTTCAAAACGAGGTTGAAGGCTTGATACTGCCACTCTCAAAAGTACTGTGGTTCCACATGACATTTTCAATGCCATTCGCTCGCTGATGTTGTTTTAATTTAGGATTACGTTTAAATGTGTCTTTGTTTTGTTTTGGGTGTATGGTAATTAAATAAATGAATTCATAGATTTAATAACACAAATGAAAAAAATAAATGAATAAACAAAAAAGTCCCCCTGTATTTCGCGCCCCACTTGTCACGTCTCTGTTCCCCACCAGAGGGGCGCGCCCCACACTTTAAGAAACACTGAATTAACCTATAACCTATTCACTTAGACAATACACTGTAATTTTTGCAACAGAAATGGATGAGATGGGCAGGCAGCTGGAGGTGGAATTTTTGTCCTTGGTAAAACTCTGTTGGTCTCCACACTGGTAACAACGTTGCTTTCTAGGCATAGCCAAACAAATCTCCTGTCTGAAAAGGCGTAGAAAATGCAATTTAGCCACTAAAACTTTACAGTTTTTGTGAGGGTCAGTCGAATTCTCTCATTAAGTTTTTCTTGTGATCCTGCCCTTACACTTTCATTTCAGCGCTGCACATATACGTGTATGTGTGTGTGCGTGCCCCGATCGGTGTTTTGCCCAGAGGCCTTGTGTGCAGTTGTTCTGCCACTGCTCCCAATCCATCCACTTACTTCATAGGAAGAGTCACCAGAGTCATGATGCTACGATTATACAATTTCTTGGTAAGACCCCACCTAGAATATTGTGTGCAGGTTTGGTCATCATACCTTAAAAAGGACATTGCTGCCTTGGAAAAGGTTCAATGTAGGGCTACGAGAATGATTCCTGGTCTTAGAGGAATGTCTTATGAGGAGAGGTTAGCTGAGCTGAATCTGTTCAGCCTTGAGCAAAGGAGACTAAGGGGGGACATGATCCAGGTATATAAGATTCTAACAGGTCTTGATGCTGTTCAGCCAAATGGCTACTTTAACACAAGTTTAAATACTAGAACTCGTGGCCATAGGTGGAAATTAGCAGGAGAACAGTTTAAACTGGATTTGAGAAAGCACTTTTTTACAAGGCATGTAATAAGAGTATGGAATAGTCTTCATGTTAGTGTAGTGCAAGCTAAGACCTTAGGTTCCTTTAAATCAGAGCTAGATAAGATTTTAACAACTCTGAGCTATTAGTTAAGTTCTTCCCAAACAAGCTTAATGGGCCGAATGGCCTCCTCTCGTTTGTAAATTTCTTATGTTCTTTCTTCTTATGAATGTCACTGTCAAGGGAAGTGAACCTCTCGACAAGGTTGACATTCTCTTTGCAGACAGATACACTGCTGACTGCTGTGTCCAAGAGATCATTAAAGGACTGGATCTTAGTTATAATCCAGGACGCTCGCAAGCCCAAACACTCAGTATTCTCATTCAATCTCTTGAGAGCCCCCATCAGAGCCTCCATTGATTCTGTAAAGATCACAGTATTGTTGGCAAAGCCAACATCTTTACTCACAAACAGATACCCCACAGTCACTGGACCCCCCAACTTTAACACCCAGTCCATGTAAGCATTGAACAAAGTAGGAGCAGGAACACACTCCTGACGAACCCTAGAATCCACTGGGAGGAATGCAGAGGTTCTGCTTCCACTCTGCACAGCACTCACAGTACCTGTGTACAGGTCTGCCATGATGTTCCGCAACTTTGCTGGATCCCCCTGAAGCCTTAGGATGTCCCACAAAACAGCTTGGTTGATTGGGTTGAATGATTTGTGAAAATCGTCAAAGGCTGCAAAGAAACCCTGCCAGTATTGGCGTTTGTGCTTGATGAGACTCTTCAGTGACAGGATGCCAATGATGGTAGACTTTTTAGGCGTAAATCTAGACTGCTCCAGTCACTGATAGGTGAGCAAGTGATTACGGATCCTGTTGAGGATGAGCCTAGCAAGAACCTTATACGGCACTGAGAGCAGTGTTATCCCCCTGTAGTTGCCGCAATCCAGGCGATTACCCCTTTCCATTTCCAGATAGGAATATCATGCCCCGTTTTCCAGTCATTTGGGATGATGCCTGTCTCCCAAATGGAAGCAAAGATTGCTTGCAATGCCAGGCGGACAGCCTTATCACCAGCCTAGAGAAGTTCACCCCAGATACCTCAGATCCCTACCCTCAGCTGGTTCACTGTGTGTGCAGTCTCAGTGAGATTGGGTGGTTCACAGCTAATTGGAGGATTAGCCTGAAGAACCATGGACCCAGTGATGTTGCAGTTGTCTTTCTCAGTTCTTGGGATAAACCAATAATGTTGCCATCAAGCAGTACGCTGTGATTTTTTTGGATAATATTCAGGGTGCCCTGCGAGATGAAGCACCGGTAACATAACACAAACCTCAACAATCTTCAGGGTCTTATCATGGAAGTTCTCCCACATCACATAAAGATCAGCAATCACACCCAAGTCTACAAGTTCCTCACACAATCTATATGCAAATTTATTAGAAACAGCCCAATCTTCCAGTCTGGCCAGATCCAGCCTTATTCTCATAGTAGGTGGTAGCCTACTGGACTTAAGCTGGATCTTCAGAGTAAGAACAACAAGTCTGTATTCAGACCTCCCTCTCACCAGCCACTTCCTTCAGCTCCACTGGGGGCATTTCCAGGCCAGCTGAGAGATATTATCTCCAGCATGTCCCAGGTCTGCAAGCACCTCACCAAAGAGGCGTCCAGGAGGCATCTTAGATAGGTGGTTCAGGCATCTCAACTGGCTTCTTTCAATGGGCAGGAGAAGCAGCAGCTCAACTTTGAATTCCTCCTAAATGTCTGAGCTCCACACCCTATCTCTACGGCTGAGACCAGACACCATTCTTTTGGTCACTATCCAAAGCTTGTGACCATTGGTGAGGGTAGGAATATCGATCGACTGGTAAATTGAAAGCTTTGTCTTCCAACTCAGCACTCTCTTTACCATGACAGAACGGTAGAGCATCCACATTACTGCTGACGGGGCACTGATCTGTCTGTCAATCTCCTGCTTCCTTCTTTCCTTACTCGTGAGCAAGACCCCAAGATACTTAAACTCCTTCAGACAGTACCTCATCCTCCCCCAGGAGAAGGCAATCCATCCTTTTCCAGTCAAGAACCATGGCCTTAGATTCAGAGGTGCTGATCCTCATTCTGCTGCACTGCATATTGCAGCTCACAGTCCAGTGATGCTAACAGGACCACGTGATCTGCAAAAAGCAATGATGTGGTCCTGAGGTCACTGAACCACACCCGCTCTGCCACATGACTATTCTAGAATTTTTTTTGAACAGAATCAGTAACAAAGAACAGTCCTGACAGAGTCCAACAGCCACTGGGAACGAGTCTGACTTACTACTGGCGATGTGACCCAAACTCTCAATCTCTTAATACAGGGATCTGATGGCCCACATCAGTGGACCTCGTACCCCAAAACCTGAAGCAGCCCCGGAAGGACATGGTCGAATGCTTTTTCCAAGTTCACAAAACACATGTAGACTGGTTCCCATGACCCCTCCAGTATCCTTGTGAGGGTGAAGAGCTGGTCCAGCATTCTGCGACTAGGACAGAATCTGCATTATTCCACTTGGATCTGAGTTTTGACCAAGAGGTGGACCCTCCTCCCCAGTACCCCGGCATAGACCTTCCCAAGGAGGCTGATGATTGTGATCCCCCTGGAGGCATTTAGCGGGAAAATCATATACTATGAAAGCTACAGGTGCCATCGTTCAAAGATTTCATGGTATAAGGTGCGTGTGGACGCTCCAGTGTAGGGATGGGAGACTAGGAAAAAAGAAACATGTTTGTGTTTGTTACTCTGATAGACAGCTTACTGTGGGGGTAAATGTTATCAATTTAAATGTTATATAAATTATAATTTTCTATTTGAGGGAATGGGGAAAATTGTAGTAACAAACCTGGATGCTGCCATATTTTCTTTTTAAAAATACATGTGAAAATGCACATTAATTAATAAACCTTCTGTCTATAAAGTGACTAAAAATAAGCATTACGTTACACCTGAAAACCTTGTGCAGATCTTGTGTTTTGTTGCTTTGTAAACTAGGTAGTGGTTACAAAAGTACCTACACTGGCCTCAAAACCTAATTCACTTCTACAATACATCTCAGCACAATGAATCATACATTTTTAAGTATAATATGCTGTTGTGTCTCCTGTTTATCCTTTTCATCAGCTCAGTCTTCGTTGTTTTGATTCTGCTTTGATGGGTGGTGTCTCCGATGTTTTAGTGGAGTGGTTATTTTCCTTGTCTTTGCTAAGGTTAAACTGATTTAGAGCAGAGTAGCAGGCCATCATATGACTTATAACATTTAATTTGGTGTTGACTGGTGAATTATTATCCGAGTCCGAGGTATGCATTACATAGTGCTGCAACAATGCCTGAGAATAATTAGTAATGGGAGAAATATGTGAAGATAAAAACACACACACATTCCTTGATTCCTTAGACATAAAGTTAAAAACTTAATTTATAGTTTCGGCCCAATAGGATGTTAAAGGTAAATTTTGTGCAGTCTGATCGCTATAGTCTTGAGTGTTTACTCTGCTGGTTATATTTTAAAAGCCAGCGTCACTCCATCTCCTATAGTCAGCATGCTCAAATTCACTCGGGTATCTCTGTATATCTTCTTATTAAGCTTGTCAATCGCTTGTGTGTTCATGTCATCCTGAGCTGGGTTGATAACCTTCCCACTCCACAGAACCTGAAAGATGGGGTCGAGGAAAAATGATTTATAATTGTAGCAGCGCAAGTATTGTGTGCAAATGATAAAGCTGAGCATTAACATCAGTTAAAAGAAATTGCAAAGGCAGTGTAATCAATCTGTAGATTTACTAGTACAAGCAAAATGATCATTTGTTTGAAAACTAGAGCAGTATTTTATTGCCATGGAAAAGAGAGCCACAAAACGATTTAAAGTAGCATTTCATGAAACACCTTTAGTGAGTGCGCTCATGATGGTGCTGGCGGTATACTCACATTATCAATTGCTATAATCCCTCCTTTCCGCACAAGTTGAAGGGATCTTTCGTAATAGTTGTCATAATTTATTTTGTCAGCATCGATAAAGGCAAAGTCAAAGGTTTCAGCTTCGCCAGCCGCTAGGAGATCATCTGACAGTAGATAGACAGAGCATGAGGTTTTGGTGGTATATCATGCAGGAATTTATGTGGAATAGTTTGATTAGTACACAAATTACCGAGTGTTTTCAGGGCTGGCTGTATGCGGAGATCGATTTTGTGCTGAACTCCAGCCTACAAAAAAGAGAAAGATGGGTACTTAAGATGTTCTGGAGATTTGGCGACAATTGCCTAATGTCATGCTTTTGGGTGTTCTGTGCACCCAGAATGCACCTTGAGAACTACTGAGATTTAATGTGGGGGAACTGATAAGTTTCTGGTGGAGAATGTCAGCCAAATGTGCAGGGTGTTTTAGAAATATCCAGATGATTCCCAGCTAGTGTATATCTAACCTTTTCTGTATATTCATGGTGCAGGGGGGCTGTGGTCATTTTACCTGTTAGTCAGGGGTGGGGAACTTGTTCCATGGAGGGCCGGTGTGGGTGCGGGTTTTTGGGATGACATCTCAGTCTGCCAGTAACAAAACAGTGGTTCTCAACTCCAGTCCAGGGGAGTCACTGTTATTGAGAGGCCATCCCAAAAACCCACACCCACACCGGCCCTCCATGGAACAGGTTCCCCACCCCTGCCTTCAGTTCAAACTAAGTAATGAGGCTGCCTATAATTTTTTAGAACTGAGAAGGAACCTCATGTGAAAAGGTTGGGTGTTACACCTTCAGTTACTTTCAATGACCTGAATGTTTTTATATATTTTTTTAATGACTGACTAAGTCTTGTACATCTTTGTGGTACTCCTTGGACTTTTGGTAATTCAGCCTCTTTTAAGAGTACATCAGGTCTGTTGTAGATATATGTTGTACTGCTAATCATCACTAGTTTAGATGAGCCATTTCAGTGGCTATGCTAACATGTCTATAGATAAAAAAGTCGACTGTATCAGTTGCACAAATCACTCCTGGTATTTAAAAGTTGACTGGTGTGCTTGTGCAGGCTGTCCAGTGCTGTTCATACAATACACACTCAATGTGACATGTGGAGAACTGGGATAGACTATCTTGCAGCTTTTCCATAATGCATTTTTAAATGGAGTTTACTGGTTTTACAGAATACATTTACTTGCACAGGATTTTACAGTCTACATTAAATACATTACTCTTTTATAAATTGAATAGAGAAAGCAAGAATACATTGTTAATTTTAATATTGTGTGTTGCATGGGGGTTTTCTTCTAAGTTGCAAAATAATTGTCAGTGAAGACAGTACTATTAGCAGGGTGATTGGTTAATTTTTAATAACACTTAGACTATGAGGGATCCTGGGCATGAACTGAAGCATGATGCTTACCACTGTTAACATGCATAATGCAAGAATTTACTTTGTTACCTGGATGGCAACTTTTATTCTCCTTTCAGCACTTTATAAAGGGAAAATGACACCAGCGCATTTGTTACTGGAGAAAAAGCAGTGGCAAAAGAGAAATGCTCAGAGAATGTTGTTAGAATGCCTCGCACGCAGGAATCCGTTAAAATAGCTGAAAAGTGAAATGCACTTTGGCTGTGAATGTCCAATATAAAACTTCACATTATACTGATCCTGTTTTTGGCCGGAACATACATTTCATTAGAGACTGGTTGTTAAACTTTCACAGCGATACTTCAGAAAAGGCAACTTGCAAAGCAAGTATATTTTACTGTACCTCTTCCCAGAAGGGCTTGCCCACGTCAGTATACTTTTCCTCTACATCACATGCCACAACCCGGCCATCTTCGGGCAAAGCCAGTGCCAGACTAAGTGCATTGTATCCAGTGTACACACCTGGGGGTGGAAGGGTGTTGGGGTGGTGTTAGAAATCTCATTGACACAGGCATGGTGCTCCAGTTTTTTGTTTAATAAATGCCAGCACTATGTTGCTGATGGCATGCATTGATATGCCGAATCATATTTAGAATCCCATTCTCTCTGTATACTGTGTAGCACTTGATTCTTCTGACTACATAGAGATCTCCAGTAATGTAAGCATACCCATTTAGTTCTGTTTAATATTGTTGGCATGACAGACAGAAGTTTGGCTCGTGATTAAAAGACTGAGTGGTTTTCCCAGATTCTGTTAGACAGGGTTTATTTAACCATAAAATAAGCTGAACTTTCTGTACATACCTATCTCAATGGCTTTTTTGGCCTTGATCAGCTTTGCAAGGTTGGCCATCAGCTGAGCCTGCTCACATGCAACCATCATATAGTTATAGGGATCTTCAAGTGTCTTCTACATAGTGTAGGAAAAAGATGCATCATTTAACTAAAGTTAAAACTGGATATTTTACACAATTTAAAAAACGGTTGAACTACACCACTCAACTACAGTAACATAGAATTATATTACTAAATACCTATTCGATTAAACCCAAACAAATGTATTATCTGGCAGAACCTTTTATCCATCCATCCATCCATCCATCCATCCACTTCTAATCCTGACCATACCAAGCTATGTGTAGTGCTGACATATTGCCATCTAGTGGCTAAACTGTACGTTTTCCTTTACTCATAAAATTTCTTAAAACCACTTTTAAAAGCTTTTTCATTGGATCAGTCTAGCCGGCATTTCATTCATTCAGTCATGTATTCGTCCATCTAATATACCGTGTGTCCTATACTATATTTTCTAATATTTGAGAATGTAATTTATTACCAGTCGGAGCTTTGTCAAAGCTGGGTGTTCTCGCAAAGAATGATTCAACACGTACAACATCAATGGGTTGTCTTTAGCTCCACTGTGGCTTTTAAAAAGGTCCATTCTGGAAGAGACAGTTCTGGTTTTCCCTACAGAGAAGATAGTGGATAATATTACCATGTGCTTTCTCCATATATAATGTGTGATACAAGTCATACAACCAAAGCCAAAAGCAAAAGATATACGGCAGTATTAGGGAGGGTTTCGGACTTTGCCCTAGTGTCATTTTATCTAGACCAGGGTTATTCAACTCACGGTCCTCGAGGTCCAGGCACTGCTGGTTTTCCAGCCTTCCTTTACCTGTCAATCAGGTGTGAAGCCTCTGACCAATCAGAATCAGTAATTATTAAACAACTACCTGGGAGAACTGAAAACACGGCCTGGATTAGGAATCGAGGTCCAGAGTTGAAGAACCCTGATCTAGACTTACTGATTGCTCACAAAAATTACGTAGAAGATAGTTGCTGTAGGTTGCCAGGTTGGGCCTCCAACTCAATGCCTTGAACTCTATAAACAATTATTACAGTATAGTAGGGTGCATTACCCTGCTGAAAGAGGCTATTGCCATTGGGCAAATACCGTTGCCATGAAGGGGTGCACCATTTTCCCCTCTTCCATCACACCAACTTCAAGAACAGACTGTTCACTTGCCTGTCTGGCAGGCACCATTGTAACGAGATAATGAATGTCATTCACTTCACCTGTCGGTGGTTTTAATCTTATGGCTGTTTGTCATAATTATTACAAAGGTTGGGGAGTAATTTATAATTTGACTAAACACGTGTAATATTGAGGCGTTTATTTAAAAATAGATGTTTATAAAGCCATTCATATTGTTAGAAACTGCACCCGCTTAACAGTATGCACATGTCATTACTTAGTCAATATTACAAAACTGATGAAGTAATATTATGGTGAAAATACTCGTATAAAGCTATAATATTATGTGAATTATGTAATAGCATAAAATTGAAGTGATCTTAAAAATAACAGTGTAATGTGTCAGGATGTGTAATTCTATAGTACCTTGTCTTTTAAATGAAATATGTACTTTAAACCAAAAGGATCAAGTTTTTGATTGGATGAGATGCACATGTCTGACCATAGTCCAATTTAATTATCAGCATTTTAGAGTAAATCAACTCGGATCGCCCTTACCCATGTAGTAACCTGCCACAAGAGCAACACCGAGTATGGCAGTACCAGCCATAGCTTCTCTTGATACATTGTGAAACGACATTGTGAAAAAGACCCTTAGTAGTTCGCCGTAATCTGAAATTAAATCGTCTCCGGCGGCTTCGGCATTTCAATGGGACACTACCGAAAAAGCTAGAATATTTGTCTTCAGGAAAAGATCGTCTATGTTATACAGGAACAATATAATACCATGGCACCTATATTATGAGATATACGGTCTTTGTCACATGACCTCTCGTGTGTTCCGGGTAAATACATCCGTGAGTTCCTACTTCCTAGTCTAATATGTATTCAGAAAGTCATTTAGCGAACAATCCGAGTCAAACACGTCTGTTATGTTTTAAAGTAAGTAATTCCGCGAAGCGATTTGCTAGGCTTTTTGCGCTTAGCACTTCTGTGGACAAATACCTCTGAAACGATGTAACGTATACGGCTGTACAGTATTTAAAAAGCGTAGTAAGTCGAGTTTTGCTTGATATACAAACTGAATTAAACAGTTTGTCGTTTGAATATGCAGAAATTATCCCATATCCAGGTTTAATATTAATACATCGATATTATTAAAAGTGGATATGGGATAATCCCTGCACATTCAAATGACAAAATGTTAAATTTTGTTGTCAACCAAATTAAACCCCATATCGCTATATTTCCTCCAGACTTTTGTCCACTGTACTATAAGGACAGTTACCAAGATAAACAGTGCAGTTTCATACTCACACGCTAACCTTACAGGCTCAGATCAAGGTGCTGTCCTACGGAAGGATATGGACTGTATCCAAACCCCGTTCCTCCTCGGTTTAAAATGGCTTCTAAATGGGAGGTGACAGCCACAGTTGCTTAACCCTTAAATCCAGTTTTCCCTGAAAACCAGCTACAAAGTGAGTATAGTAACCATGGCCGTAATCCGTAATTGTAATATATATGGGGCGGGGCATGTCCCCCAATGTTGACTTCATGGCCACGGCCTTGGTACTGTAGTAACTAATAGTTATTTTTAGATTGTTCACTGAATGAAATTGCTTAATGAATAGTCATGTATTTAAATTAAAATCACCAGGCACCTTCAGCTCGAAGTTCATAGTAGGCCTACAGCCGTATTATTCAGATTTATTATCAAATATTCCGTTACTCTCAAAGCTGAAATACCTTCAGAACCTTTCATTTATCATTTTGGCCTTTTCTAAAGCTAGGACTGCGTGTGTAAGTCAGGCAGAATATTTTGTGGACGATTAGTTAGGTCGAAGTACAGTACCTTATAGGGATTACAAAGGCTGCGATTTAGGATATGCATTATTCAGCAGGTCTAACCCAGGGTTTAAAACTCGTGAGAATAGTTTTACAAATTCATGCCGTCCTCCTTGTATGACACATTCTCACCAAGGAGAAGTGCTATATGCTCCTGTCGTGCCTGTCATGCTCAGCAAACAGAAGTGGGCCACACGTCCACAAAACAACAAATACATGAAACCCAAGAAACATTTTACCTTCGCGGTGCCAAAAAATATTGATTCCTCTGCAGAGCTATAAGTGAATGTGAATAAATGAATGATACACATAACTGGTATGCAAGTATACATAAGTAAATAAATCTAAGCTGTTTTGCCTTAAATTTATAGCAAATTGTTGTGGATAAAGAGTACGTGGAGTAATCTGGGAAGTGTCCACACCGAATCATATGGCCATCATCACATGACAATGTTATTAATTTAGAAACTCTGTTTAGTGTTCAGGGATGAGGTATTCAATAAGTTTGCACAGTTGCATATTTTTTCATCCTTATATTAGCATATAGACCAGTTCACATTTTGATGGTATCTCATATGGTAATGCTGCGTCATATGTTTTAAATCTATTACACACTATATTGAACTGAAGCTTGACTTAAGAAAAAAAATCATATCGCAATATCTGTCAGAAAAATCACGATTAGATATTATACCCAAATCGCTCAGCCTTAGTACCTAAACTACTCAAAACATTATATATTCTCTTAGAATAGGGGTGCGCAATCTCATCCAGAAAGGGCCGCTGTGTATTCGGGTTTTCGCTGCAACTCCCTAATTATAGATAGCTAATTAGAGGACTGATTGGCTGAAGAGTCCTCACATCTGGGTTTGAATACCTGACCTAAAGGTTATCCCAAAAACCTGCATACACACTGGCTCTTTTTGGATAAGATTGCCCACCCCTGTCTTAGAACATGCAAAATAAAAGATGTTGGTCACATTAAACATGATTTCTTGCTTAGCCAGATAACCTGTTAGATTTAAGGTAGTCTGGGCTAAATGTAAGTGAACAGAAGAAAAGTCCATTTAAACTGGGCTACCTTAAATCTGACAAGCTGTCCAACTAATCACGAAATCCTGCTTCGTGATGAGAACTTTGCAACGAACTCTACATTTTAATGCCTTACTCCACCCACCTTCTGGCTTATCACAAATTCCATGGCACTGAAGTGTTTAAGTAAATTTTCCAAAGAGAGAAGACGTTAACCAACTTAGTGACTAAGAAACTCCATAGAACCTTTCTGAATGTATCATAAATAATAATTTAAATGTTTGTGTGAGAAATGGCTGATGGGTTAAGTCCCTGTCACATTTTTGAGAGAGAGTGGTATGGTATTCTCATAGCACAATGCCAAAAAGATTAAAGTCATATATGATTAACCAAGCACCATTTTTTCTACCATGCTTTTTTCCCTGTGACCATTGAATGTGCAAGACTACTGGGTGTTTATCACGCATGCAAAAGCTTTATTATAATATTATTACCTAAGTGGCACTTGCTAGCAAACCCTGAAATTGTGATTTAATGTCATCAAGATGGATTTTATCCAAACTTGACACATAATAATGAACTGTTTTATTCAGACTTTACAACAAATCGTCTTTGTGTCACTGCCTGAGTTACCCAAATAATCTGAAGAAAACAGTCTAAAGTTTGCTTGAATCACTTGGAAATTCTACAGGGCTTATTAAAATTGTAGAGTTAATGCATGCATTCATTTACATGGACATGTATTTTCTGGTTGTCATGGGCAGTGTCTGGGATTGTGGGTGTCCTGGATAAAGACACAGGCACAGCCATCAGTAGTGTCTGTCTGCGGGGAGAATGTTGACCTTGTTGAGAGATTTACCTCGGCAGTGACATTCATGTCTCTGGTGACTCTTCCTATGAAGTCAGCAAATGGAATGGGAGAGCATGGGGGGTCATGAGGTTGCTGGAAAGGGGTGTGTGGCATTCCCAATATCTTTGCAAGAGGACGAAGTTCCAAGTCTTTAGAGTCCTGGTGGCTGTGTGGCTGTGAGACATGGACGCTGTCCAGTGAGCTGAGACAAAGACTGGACTCCTTTGGTACTGTGTCTCTTTGGAGAATCCTTGGGTACCACTGGTTCGACTTTGTGTCAAATGAGCGGTTGCTAGAGGAGTCCCGAATGAGGCACATTACCTGCATTGTATCCCGAATGAGGCACATTACCTGCATTGTATCCTGAATGAGGCACATTACGGCACTATGGCCATGTGGCGCGTTTCCCTGAGTGTGATCCGGCTCACAGGATCCTCATTGCCGAGGACCCGAGTGGCTGGATCAGGCCAAAGGGATTCCCACGTAACACCTGGCTGCAGCAGATGGATGGCCATTTCTGGAGGGTGGGACTGGACCGTGTATCTGCTTGGGGGGTCGCCGGCCAGGATCCAGAGGAGTTTTGCTGTGGTGGGTGTGGCAACGCGCTGCATCAGCGCATGCTCTGCACCTGACCTGACCTGACATGGGCAGTAGAGCTGCATCTTATTTTCTTTAATTTTCTTTATTGTTAGCTATTCACTTTTGTTAATTCAGTTTTGGAACCCAAAATCAGCATACCATATGAGCAATTAAATTACAAAAATCGTTTTTTTAAAGGTGAATAATAGTGTAAGGCTGTTCTAATTTTCTCAGCTGAAATGCAAAAACGTAAATAAGGTTGTAAATAAGGTTGGATTTGTAGTCTCGCTATACAATTGGATTAAATTTTTAAATTTTAAACACACATAATGTGCTGTCCATAATGTAACCATGAACTCCCAAAAAAACACTCTTTGAAGGTCCTCTTTGATACATTCAGCCTAGGTAGTATCCTAGTAGGAATAATCTTTGCTTGAAGTTCTTCTCTCTGATCTTTGAGAATTTCATATTTTGCAAAATGAGCTTTATAATGCTTTCATAGCCTATTTGAATTTTCATAGCTATGCCTGTGTTGCAGTATTTTCAATTATAACAGACAATACCAATGTCAGTCATTCACAAAATAGGGGTTTGTGTTTTTAATACTAGGAGATTAAATGTGGTCAAGATGGAAGATGATGACATGTTTATGAAACAGCACCCTCTAGTGTCTGTAATGCCACACTGTATGCTTTACCTTGTCCACAGTCACCTGTTTGAAATTTGAAGCATTGTATGGTACTGGCTGTATATATAATATGAAAGTAACATGTTTTTTTTTCCCACAACTGTTTATCCACGTTCACACTGTTTATTTTTAAATGTTACTTTTTAAATTGCCCAACAGCAGTTCAACAATTTGAACACAATGGGCTACTTTAGTTGTTTTGAAAAGTATCATTAGTTTCAAGTAAAGTGTGTACAGTCAGCCTTGTTGTCTCATTCTTAAATTCACATCTCACTCATAGGGCAAGTTTGATTATTGCTTGGGAAAATAGTCTGTGCATATGGGTATTGGGTCTTTCAGTTTTTGCCATTCGAGACTGGAGTTAGTCCTTATATAAATACATCACTAAATTGAAATCCCTCAATTCTGTGATAATCAGTGGAGATGAAATCTGAAGCTGGTAGTTGGGATTTAAACTTGTTAAAGATTATGTAGCCTATGCTTTTGTTACATTATGCAAAAGTAACTTCGCAATTTAACTTATTTGGGAATTAAATTTAAATGAGATTAATGTTATTTTGGGGGGGATTAGATAAGGTAAACACCTCATTAATTACATGGCAACACAGAACAAAAGCCCTGGCAGCGTGCAAACGAGTTTGTTTCTCAATTGATCTCTTCTTTCCCACATCCGTCGTAATAAAATTAGGTGAGTATAAATAGAACGTTGTTAGGGGATCTCTGCGGAGGATATACGCCCTCTGTTGATCTGTAATTAAGTATGCGCAGATGCAAATAAACCCTTTGCACAGAAGTACACATCAATTAAATGAGTCATGACTCAAAGTGTCTTTGCAAAAACTCATTTATATTATGCGTAATGATGAGAAATAATACCTCGAAGTAAGTTTGCGGTTTGGGGGTCTTGTCTGTGAAGGCGCCAAGCCACCTTCCCGCATCCTCCCTCTCCCCGCATTCACGGACTCCTTTATGTGACACTAATTGTTTCTGCTACTTGTGCCAAGTACCTACTGTTCTCCGGCACATCCTACAGACAGGGCCCGGTCCCTCGGCTGCTTTTCCTGTCGGAGCAGGAATGAAAAGATGCATCTTGCCATCTGCAAAGGAAAAAAAAAAACTGCCTCATTCGTCTCCCGGGCTCACACTGGTTTTTATATTGCCTGTGGCTGTCGCCTTATCCCATCGAAACTCTGTATAGACAATGAACACTGGATTTTTAGTTTTAAAACAGACCGACAGCTTATTATTAATTGAAAGATAAAGTAATATTTTTTTCTGTTTACTTACTACTTTGAAAGTGTTCTGAGAGAAAGCATTTGGAAACACCTAAACTAACTTATAATTTCTGCAAAGAGTGACCTCTTGATTTATTACAAACGGTAGTTGTCAAGTCCTGTAGTGCTGCGAGTTATTGCAGTGCTGAAAACTGCACCGAATCAGTTGTCTCTATTGTATCGTAAAATGAAATTTAACTTACAAGCTATAGTTGGAAGCTACGTAAATGCAGTATTCATGTACAGCCTGTAATGCATACTTTTGTACAGTGTGTGGCAGTGTTGTCAAGGTTATCGGCTTCACATCTGCAACTTTATTTTCCCCACCCTTAGCTCTTAGTCTTACTGTTGTACCGATGGCTGTTTCTTTGTATGACTTTCGTTTTAAATTTGCTGATGTGCCATTGCAGTGAATGCTCCGATGTAAAAATGGCCATATGGGTTTGTCTATGTCCAGTGTCTTGCAACAAAGGGCGGTTTATCTTAGATCAGTCAGTAAGTTATATATTGACAAAAGGCTTTGCTTAGGGAGAATTAGGGGTTTTCTCTTGTTATATTGCAGAATATGCTGCAGAATATTTAAAGTTTAGACTGTGTGCTATCGACTAGAAATTGTTGAAAGACGCTGATGCGTAATTCCATGTTTAGATGTAGTTGTGGTTTTGCTAAAAGCAGTATAGAGTCAACAGTTTTCATAGTAAAAAAAATATCAGTATCGCTATGGTGAATATTGTGAAAAATCCACTATGCAGTGCAGAGGATGAGCAGGGGCAGTTAAGGTCCAGGCCGCAGTTGTGGTTATTCCTGAAAAGTGTTTTAAAATGTATGGCTCATGTTTCACTTTTCAGTTGTACAAAGAGCATGCAAAGTAACTTTCACGTATCCATGCTTTGTAACTGATACCTGTAGCAGAGTGAATGCATGCAGGAAGGGACTGGTTTTTACTTTTTTGTATAAACCATTGAAAATGTATTTTTATCAGTCAAGTGACAAGTCACATCTTGTCGAATGACAAGTGTGAGGCAGGCATTTTGTGGCCGGAGACTTGAAACTAGTTTGTGTGAACTGTACTCCTTTTGTGGGACGTTTTACTTGTGCCATTACATACTTTAATTTGAGAACAACCAGCCTTTTAAAATGCCACAGACTCCGCACAAAGAGCAGTTGTTTTCCATGTAGGTCATTCACACGTTCACAGGCTTTATAGCCGGGCTGGTTTTATCATTCAAAGCCAAAACGGCTAAATGTAGATGTCTTCGGAAAAGAATGTTTCGGTCATGGCAGTCAGAAGTGTTTAATTTCCGTTTAGGATGTGGTGTAAATATGGAATCGCATGATGTCTTGGCTTAATGCACATTTTTCTCTTCCCATTGTTATACTGGGACAGTTCTGGGGAAGAGGAACGAAGTTTGAGTGACAGCCACAGCGGACGTTTGAATTTCAAATCATTTCAGTTTTTTTTATTAGCTATGCATGTAAATAAATACAGATTTTTATTTTTTCATAGAGTCACGCATGCCATGACAGTCCTCAAACATCAAATAAGGTGCTTAAGGGCAATCTTGCTGCTGCGAAACCTTTTATATGAAAGGCACTGACACCTTCTGCAAGCGTGCAAAAGGCACGTCATTTCTTCAAAAAACAATTAGCGGATGGATATGGGGTGTAGGGTCTCTGGCAGGAGAATCTCTCTTTTAATCCCTTGACTGGCACTGCAGTCCTGTGCTGTCAATTCTGCTCATCAGCTGCCGGTGACAGTTTAGGTCCCATGTCAGTCAGGGCCGTGTTTACAGGCAGACTGGGACTTAGGAATGTCTTGTCTGTGTTCAGACAATGTTACGGTAGCACTGTCAAGTGTCGCCTCCCCTGTTATTGTCAATAAGTTGTCCTGCCTTTCAATGGCAGTAAAGTTTACATTGTTGTGCAGCTTCAGAATGACATGTAATTTGAAAAAAAAATGTTTTTATTTATTTTTGAGCAGGCTGCTCCGGTTGGGTCTGTCTAGCTGTGGTCTGGAAAAAAAATTAAGTGGCACACATAGAAACATTGCTGTGTTGTACGAACAGAATAGTACTATATAACAGCCTTGGCCATCTTTGTTCAGTTACAGTGCAACGTGTGGGGAGTAAACGTACCCAAGGCAGCCATGTTGCTTTCCCTTCTCGATCAGAAGTGCCACTTTTGTCATCGTTTATTGCCCAGATATTCCCGCAGAACTCCTGAGACTGTTGTCATCGCTCACACCCAACGTGTAATCTCTGGACGTAGGAAAACATTAAATGCTCTGTTTCCAGTGTCTCTGTGTGAGTAATGTTCTTCCATTAAATGCTGCGCATGATTGTACGGCTTGTCTGTAGACAGGCCGGTGATTTGAGACTTTGCTTATTTTATCTCCATATTACTGACACCCGGACTGTTTATACCACCCGGTGCCTTTAAATGGAACACCTTTTGTGTGAGGTCACCTCCTTGTCTCTCCCAATCGTTTTTCCACCTTGCAGGGGGTGTCCTGTAATTGCCGCGGTTCAGGTGCTGATGATGATGTTATAACCCGGATCAATTCTCGACGGCTATCGGGCGAACTTAATGGAGTCGATTATTGGCCCCGTCGTGGCTGGCACACCCGAGCCGAAGGGAAGTGCCCCGCCTGCCCCGTCCTCATGGGATGGGGGGGAGAGAAATGGTGTGTAATATCGTGGTCATGTCCCTGGAGTTGGGGAACCTTGTTCAGCCTTCCGAGCGTAAGACGCCCGGCCACTTGCCATATATGAAGTCTCTCCAGTCATGTGATGGAGATGCTTTACCGTCTTCTACAGGAAACGTAGCAGCACGTAGATGAAACCGGAAGTCGGTGGTGAAGACGATTGACTTACTACCCATTTTAAGCTAGCTGCAGCGTTAACCAAGGGGGTGTGAGGCGAAAGCTTGTTAAATGAGACTGTTGTTAAGGCATACAGCTCTTGGAAAAGCCATGCCGCTAGATTGATTTGTGCTGTGCAATTGATGGCATTATTTGGTATTATAAAATAAAGCTACTTTTGTTTAACTCATAACTACATACAATGGAGAATTGAATTTAGCTTTTTTCATAAATAAGGTTGAAACATGGGTTGATGGTGTAATTAAAACTGGAAAATTTGCAGAAATCTGCCATTTTGAACTGTGTTTATATCTAATGTCTATGAAAGCAGAAGTGGACAGAGATTAAATGTTTCATTTTAAGCAGAATAAGTTCTTTTGTCTGTGGATTCTGGCCAAGCTTATAATGCCTAAGCCCAGGGACGTTATAAAATGCGTGGGGAAACGGTACCTTTTGGCAGGTGTAACCTGGTGTCTGTTTCACAGGTCCCTTCACTGCAAGGCCTCTGCTGGTCTGCATTGTAGATCTGAGAGAGGCACTCTGGCTGAAGTCCTGCCAGTCTTCCGAAAGGGCCCGTTTGATCATTGCAGCCGCCAGCGCTAAGTGAATAGATGGATTCCTCCACTGTGTATCTCCTCTGTGGCGTGAGAGAGCAGGGTGATGCTTAGTTCATGTATTCCGCTGCAGAATACTGTCAGAATATCTGCGATTTAAACCATAAAAAAGGGGGGAAAAAACACCACTGGAGTCTGCTGGTCTCCAGTGTAGTCTGTTGAGATTGATGGAAGGAAAGGTGTACCATCAAAGAGAGACACTGTTTATGTCCATGTATTCCAGTTGGGTTCTTTTTAAAAATGTTTGCCTTTATTTAAAGCTAGAATGTAGCCACGCAATGGGAAATAGGGATATCATTTCATAATACTTACGAAAAAGAGACTGCGACTGTGACAAAGCAGCAGCGAGCGCCGTCTATTTAAGAATGCAGGAAATGTTCCGTGAAGCGCACAATGAATTTTATTGATGTGACTGTTGATTCCTAACTGCGTGATCATTATTTTTTATAAGCCGTGGGGAACAACAAGTCAGTCAGCTGACAGGTGCTAACGCTGCGAGTAAAAGACTGAGCCCATAAGTATAGGTGGGTTTCCTTCCAGAGAGGGGCCGTGTGCTGCGAAAATCTGTTGTGCATTTCACCTTATTCGGTATATAGCTGCAGGATTTACAGGAACCTTGTAAACACCCCAATGCCCCGTGTCAAATATCATAAGTCTTGATAGCTGTGAAACATAACTCAGGAGTGCTGCTTTCTGTTTTTTCTCCCTTTTATTATTTATTTTTCTGCAAAAAGGCCCCTGAGCTATGTGTGGATCCTGCTCACCTGCTTCGGCGGTACGAATCACGGCGTGTTCTTTCAGCACAGCAGAGACCTCGTTACGGTGCCGTCACTTTTATACTAGCAGAGAAATCGGGGGGGAAATTAATAACTGGACAGACCGTCCAATCAAATGAATGATGCGAGCATATGGAGGTAAATAAAGGTGATGGATATGCTGGGCCGTGCTGGGAAACTGCGGGGTTGCCCACGTTGAAGGGGGGGCGCTAATCTCGGTCCTGAAACCAGGGCGGGGCCAAGTTTGGCGCTCTGCTTCTTCTGCCTCTATCATGGCTGATGAATGGCTGATTTATCAGATACATCCCCTCCGGGTGGAAGTCAGCCCCGGCGGGGGCCCCCCGACTGCCGGCAGCCCCTGGTTAGAGACAAACTTCGGCCAGCTGGTGGGAGTGCAATGAAGGGGGGGTGTCGGTAGCTGTGGAGTCAGGGGGAGGGGTGTGGGGGGGATATCGTCCTGCGGGGCCTGGTGTGTGCAGCTGTCCAGCAGTGCGAGCTCCGCCCGAGGCGTACGCTTATCCACCACCCCCACCCACAGCCACACAAACATCACACAAACACGCACACGCACGCAGGCATACAGCAATACAAAGGTAATGCATTAGCCTAGGTGTTTGGAGACCTCTGTGATAAATACCTCCACCGCTCACGGCCAGTTGTCGGCAGCTGGCAGAGGCGCGAAGCCACTGCGTACCAATCGTTTATCTCATTACTCGAATTTATTTCCAAGTTATGCACCCGCTATTCTCTCCTACTTTATTTATTTATTTTCCCCAGCGTTGCTGCCCACAGGTTTGCGGTTTGCGACACGTAGCTGGGAGAAAATAAAGCCCGTGTGCTGTTATGAAAGCAATATATTACTGCACTTAAGCACTCAGCGGTCCAGAAAAGGGAAATAAAGCTCCTGTACAGTTCATACAGTGTGTTTATATGAAAAGAATGGTTTCACACCGGCTCTTTTATTGGGTTTTCCGAGCTGGTTATGACACACAATTTTTGCTGTAATGCATACGCCGCCGTAAGCTTATTAAGATTTGAGCTTTATATTTATTACATGTGGTGCAAAACGTAATCTTTCTAGATAAACCATAATCTGTCCCCAGAATCCTTGGTGAATTCCTTTTATCTTGTGCGTTTTATTTATTAGTAGTCAACGTAAAGAGTCCGTGGAGTGCGGCCGACTTCGTAAGGCTACTTTAAACAGCCGTACCTGCTCTGCTTGTTCGGTGGAAGATCTCTGCAGTAGGTGTCTGTGTGTTGGTTGTTCTCTCCCATCTGTAATGGAGACTGCCTACATGGATATGGGCAGACATGAGGAATGTTCAGTTGCTTTTTAAATGAAAAACTGTAGTACTAATTCTAAGTTCCAGTACAAATCGTGGAAATTCGATAAGAAGATTATGTTGACGTTGACGCTTGACCTTGCAAATTCCCATAATGGCTGAAAACTATAGGATGAAATGTTCAATGAGTGTGTATTGAACTGAACGGTTTATGTGTGGAAACATACCCGCTCAACTTGACAATCATGCAGCCGTGGTCAGAAGTATCACACGTTAGGGCCTGTCATTCATTACGGCCAGATCCCATAAGGGATTGTGAATGCACCCTGATTAGCCACTAGAGGGTCACACATTTGTCACACCTGTCTTTGAGCTTAATGCCACTTGCAGCCTTTTTCCCGGCCACGCTGGAGTAAGTGCTTGAATTTCATGGTTCGAAAAATTGCAATTGATCGCAGGTGCCTCCCTTATGCATTAGTGTTACACAAATCTGCATCTGGTCTATAGCCTGTGAAAAACAGAGTTTGGGACATTAAAAGTGTACAATGGAATAAACCAATAAATAAGTAATAACCTTATAATGCCTTTAAACATGGATGTATTAACATCTTATGACTACCGTACAATTTTTAATCATTTAAAGATTTAATCATACATAAACACATATGATCCTTATAATTTTATTGCCTTTGAAAATTAAGATTTTGTCTATATTATTTGCCTATTTACTTTACAGCCACTATCCAAACTGACCTGGTAATCAATTTAGCTCTTTTAATGGGTGCCTAGGTATTCAGATTGAAGCTGTTTGATAAGAAATATATATTGGCATTCATCGATGAAAGGGATTCTTCTTTGCCCGCTAGTGCATTTCATTGTTTATGTTTTAAAAGCTATTACCACAAAATGATTCTCTCATTCAATAATCCCATAGATTTGCCATCATTGCAATATCTAACCCATGCATAGTGTCCACAATTTCACACACATGCAAAGGTTGAGTGCATCCATTATTCCACAGGCCCTATAGTGAGTGCTTTGTGTGTAGAAATCAATGGTACGACTCATTTCTATACAAAAAAATGACATCCTCCCCTGGAAGATCATGAACCCTGTTTCTGACCGGTTAAAAGCATTATATATCTCGAGCATTTCAGTCGTACTTTTTGCACACTATATTGCTGTTTACAGGTATATAAAAATATAAAATGCCAGTGTATAGATTGCTTAAGCACGTGAACACACTCGTATCTCATCGCCCAGCTAAATGTAATTTTCAGAGCGGTATTCCTCAAATCTGCCGATCTAGATCTCACTTTCAGCTCCCCCTCCACCCCGATGTGTGAAATGTGAACCTGTCAGTGCCTTCCATTTTCCGTCCTCAGCTTCTCAGCTGAGAGTCAGTCTTTGGCAGCGGTCTTTCAGCAAGATTGACGGCAGAGTAGGCTGTTCGGTGGCATCAAAAAGTGCTGCCTGACAGCTCAGCTTGACAGCCTTCTTCCACCTAAATATACTCCTTGTTCCTGGCATAATATCATCTTGACAAGAAAAGGAGGAAAAGAAATCCCTTGATGAAGAGGTAGACGGTTGCCTAAAGTCAGGTCAGCTGCAGTGGTATGTTTTAGTGAGTATATGAATACTCCCTCTGTATGACTTTCAGGTTATCACACAATGTATGGCCATATTAAGGAAATTGTAATTTTTTTCGCCTTTTCTAAGTGGTTGGTTGTCTGTAATTCTTTATGGTTTGTACATGGGTTTTCTATCAAAGGTATACCCCCTCAGAGATAAGACCAAAATGACTTATCCTGTATTTCTATATTTTTGTTTTCTTTTTTTCCCTGAGTTATCTCTATGAACCCATGCACTTTGTTGGCACCATTGCATGTAATGTACATTTGTTTTTTTTAACAAGGTCGTCGTGGATTTCTATTGGAGCACACACATCTTGCCTTGCGGTGTGCGATGACACTCCACTGGGAGCATGTGATATGCAGTGCTGCTTCCTATTGGACAACTCTGTTCAACTCCAGTTTCATTTTTCCATAATGGCTTCACTTGTAGAGAACTGAGCTGTTAGCACAAATTGGAAATAAAACTCCGAATGCAGCTAAAAACACAGTTCAATTAATAATAAATAAGTGAATGAACAAATAAAAGCTTAAACGTCCGAAGAGGTTGCTTGGTATGAGAAGTTCATGGCATACAACAGTCCTTAGATTCTTGTATTGTTACTTTAAACTTGTATGATTATGTATCCTGTTTACCGATTAATTAGCCCTGCTTATACAGACAGTCCCTGGTTTAAGAACACCCGACTTACAGACAACTCATACTTACAAATGGATTACCATAAAGCCTACAATATTACAAATTCAGGTTAAATACAATGGTTCATAATATAAGTAAATGCTGATATGCCGTAACTATAAGACAGGTACATGCATTGTGTTTGCTCATCTTGCTCAGCTTCAGGAACTTAGCGCAGGATTTAATCTTGCTGTCTTGCACAGTTGGTTCATATTCATGGTTCTGATTCTTACATGCTGGTCATCAAAGGAATTGCTATTCAATGGTGTGCGTGTGTCTTTATGACTTGATTTGTGCTTCTCTGTCACTGTAATGTGAAGAATTTAAATGGGGGGGGGGGGAATAAGGTAAAGGTTTGTTAGACACGGTAGAGTAGAAGCAGCTTCATTCTGTTTGATGGCATGGCACAAGCTGTTTGAAATTATTGCTGCATTATGTGATGTCATGGTGTGTCACACCAATACAAGGAAGTTCGGGGTGCTCATTATGCCTGCTGTGTTTTCATTAGCGTTATGTTAGCCTCCTGATTTATTACATAGACTTTGCTTATAAATAATGGGCTCTTGTAGGCCGCTCCCACATTTCTTTAATGCAGTACAGTTCCTCAGCAGCAAAAAAATATGGCCCCTAAACAGGTTCCTATAGAACGTTAATGGTGAAAATGGAAAACGTTTGAAATGCCACCACATTCCCAGGCAGAGTGTGGCAAGATGGCCTTGGGAATGCGTTTTCTCATGTATTCGCTCTTGTGGTCGAGACTTTTCTTTTTCCTTTTACTCCATAGTGTTCACCAATGGGGGCTCGCTTGTAGCTTCAGTCCCATAAATTTAAATGTGTCTGAAACATAGTTTAAGGCTCACAAGTAATAATTGGTAAAGAACATGAAACTTGTGTGAATGCAAAGCTCATCACTTCGTTATTTTTCCTCTGTGCTTCTGTGCAGTGTATACCTTCAAAGGCAGGAATCTGAACCTTTGAGATGAATGTGAAACATGTTAGGGCTCTCATGCAATGACTACTAGAGTATATTGAAGCGCAAACCTGGCATTTCCCGTGAATCCTCATTAGTGGGTAATTGCCACCCCTATCTGTGGAAGTAGAGACTCAACAGATGTGCATGAGTGCTCAGTGTTGGTATGGTATAGGGAAGGGCATTTCAAGCAGAATTAATAGTAGTTTCCCTACTCATCATTCAAATAATATTCGATTACCCCCCCTCCCCATGCCCCCTCACGGTATGTTGTATACTACTGCCCTTGAGCTTCCGCTTCAGTTTAATTTCAGTTTCAATGCAATGTCTTCAAGTTACTTTTTATTCATTATATATGGAGAAAATCGGTATTCTCTATGAAGTGGGCTAAATGTTCAGTTTTAAATCAAACCCACATGTGAGATATCACAAACACTTTGATTAAAATAGTCTATGGTCCAAACGTAATGCTAGAACTGGGTTTCCTTGTCATCTCATTTTGAAAATATATCGTTATACGGAAAACTTTCGTTATACCGCCTAGCCTAAGTCAAAATATTTAGCATATAAAATGAGATATTCCTGTTTGCTGCAAAAGGATAATTTAAAACATAAAAGTAACTTGAATACATTATATTGAAACTGAAATTAAACTGGAGTGGTAGCTCAAATCCAGTAGCATACAAAAATGTTAAATAGCTTGTACCTTGGCCAGTTACAGCGAACACCATTCTAACATCTGGTTGCCATTTTTGGTCAGCTGGCTGGCGTGAGAAGTCTGCATACACATTTACATGTATGTAACAGTTTTATTATCTTGTAAATTGTCTGTAGGGTTTGAAAACTTCCTCAACACTTTTTTTGTAGCTAATCATGGGTTTATAATGGAATAATATAGATTTGCTGTAAGATTTCTTGCGTGAGTCTGAAAGCGTGAGTGTTGGCAACCCTGATAATAATTCTCTGTCTGATAGGTAACTCCATTAATTAATTTCCGCACAAAATAACACTGAATGATATTTGGAAAAATCTACGAAAATAAACTATAGCCAAAAAGAACTCATCTACCAACGGAGACTGACATTAGTGGGCATTCTGCTTAACTCTAACAGCTGAATTCAGAGGCGTAAACGATTGAATGAGTTGGTGGTGTCGCCGCGAAGCTACTGTATGCCAACAGATACAAAGCAGTGCCGAAATCAATTTCTCAATATTGTCTGTGTGGAATCCAAAGTTTTTCTTTACAGCGGAAGATGAATGTCCTTTGGTGACCAGTGACCAGATGAGTTTTTAATTATTGAAAAGATTTAAGGGGCTAAGTCAAGTTTACCTGGGACTTGACTTTTTTTTTTTTTGTTTGATGGAAGGAAGGTTGGCATCGGAGCTAAAATACTGGGGGCTATAGCCCCGACTGATCGGACCTAACGACGCCCATGCCAATGAATGTTGGCTTTTCTCTTGCTAATTTTTGTAAAATTTCTCAAACGCGCCACATGGTCTACAACTGAGTCAAGGAGCTGGGACAGAAGTGTTTAGTGCGCGTGCAGTGCTTATGCAAAAATTGTGACGGTAAACTTAAATAATAGTCATTACAATTACAAAGCTTTCTAAGTTATGTTCTCAATGACGAGGGAAAATGTTTTAGCGTAACTTATTAATGCTCTGAACTAAATGACTGTTGATTGTTGCATTCCTTCCGATGTGACAATTGCATGTGCATAACATGCTGTGTCAATATTAACCAGGGCTGTCAAGTTTTGAAGACAGGCAAGAGTGACATTCCACAGGATGCCTTTTCATTGGTTGTTGTGTTGTATTTTACCCAGATACAATAGTACTATTTTCTGATTGGCTATTGTCCATTGTGTAGGCCCTTTATTTTTTTTTTGATTGGCTGGTAAGTGACAGGCTCTTGGGGCAAATCTTGTCCGACTTCATAAAAGAGGCGTGTTTCCGACGGGAAGCGACGTTTTTCTTGACGTTTCGTGACGTTTTCATTCGAGTTCCGACTTGGAGAGAAATAATCGAACGCACCATAATGTCACTCAACTCAGAATTTCCGAGTTCCGAGAGAAAAACGAACGCACCATTAGACTCCAGCGGAGACATGCTTGTTTTATAGTGAGGCGCTGCTGTGCTGCGGTCTGGGGAAAAATTGGGCTCTGCGGCATATTAGCCTACAAATTATTTTTCCGCGTGAGAAATACAATGTGTGGCGGGAGTGCGTGACAAAAGACTGAAAAGAGCTAGTGTCACTCTCAATGCGTGACACTTGAGAGCCCTGTATTAACATAAGTAGCCTTCTGCTGAAATTAAACAAAGTGTAGCTCAGTTGCGGTAGCATACTATGACGTTTATTGCGCCGGTGTTCTGACAAAACGTCCTACTTTATCAAAGCCCTAACCCTAACCATAACCCCCCAAAACCCCTAAAACCCTTACCTTAATCCTAATTCTAACCCCTAAAACCTAACCCTAATCCCATGACGGTGGAACTGCACATGCGCAGAAAGGCTCGATAGCACGTCTCGATAGGTAGGATGTTTTGTCAGAACACCGGCGCTATGGTTATGTCTATTTTAGAAAGACGGCTTCAGAATGCATAAGCCTCAAATTATTAGAGAAAATAATAAACATAACTCATTATATTGCTGCTAAATAATTTAATAATAATTTAATATATATTTTAAAAATATATCTATTAATTGAAAGTTTTTTTCGTAGGCCTACATGTTGTACAACGTTAGAGTTCTGACTTACCCCTAGTATATCTTTGGCCACTCAGCCCAATGGTTTAAACCTCTCCCTCCAACCCTAAGAGCATGCTGAAATCTTAGAGTGATTCCCACTTAAAATGCTTTTGTGACCTTTTAAAAATCTTTTGTTTCTGGCCGTTGAAATCATCATCGGATCTGCTGGGGCTGTAATGCTCTACGAAGGCTATAGAGTCGGTTGACATTTGGCTCTTCCAGGTAAGAACCAGAAGCAGGCAAGGATGGACCTTCACGGTAAGGTACCACCCTCTGATGAGGTAGAACATCCATAAGACACTTTTTTTCTGCTATATGAAACACTGTTTGTGCAACTAGGAAGCCCTCAAAAGAGTCAGTCATTGATCTAGAGACTTGTTCAGCATGCCACTCTTATTACCGAAATGCTGTGGCAGTAGGATTTATGCCATGTTCTGCTGGACAGATACATTGTCTTTCTCTTGTGTTGCAACAGATTGTTTGTGTATCTTCAAACCTATGTAAAGGCTGTACTGGGTGCATTTATAAATGGTTCTTATGCATGTTTATTGAGACCATAATTGCCCACTGGTTTGGACTCACAACTGTCAGAGAGAGAGATTTTACTGCTTGGGAAGTCACTGCCAGATACACAAGCTGTTTCAGCTTTATCTGTCAATTATTAAATCATAATTAGAGATTTGTTTTGCCATTAACAACGGGCATCATGTTCAGTTTTGATAGGTCAGTAACTCTTTGCTTACTCCTAGTTTCTGCCTTTGGAAAGTGTTAATTTAAATCATTGTGATATGCCTAGATTCTATTTCCCCATTTAGCTAATAAAGTGCATAAATGATTCATGGCAGCCATATACATAATTCATAATTAAATCACAGGCTGATGGAGTGGAATTTATTAATTGTGAAAATGCATGTGCTGCCATAATACACTAATTTATTTCTTTAGTTTTTATTGGCACATTGCTCACTCAGCTGTAATCAGCTGCTGTGTCTAGTTACCAAGTCACAGTAATGTATTATTACAGCAAATTATCTGCGTATTTGGAGAAGACAGTCTGTTAGTAATCTCAACAATATGCATTTGTCTAAAAAACTTAGAATTTTTTATTGGTGTTGTTATGTTGTCTTGCTTAGTAATTATTCTTAATATCCAGTAAGTGACAGGTGATGTACCTTAAGGTCAGGTGCTCTGGGGCTCTGTCCAATCTAAGATAGTTTTACTTGGCCAGATTATGATTTGAAAGTGATGTTTCTTCCTGAATTTGGGCCTAGCAAAACTGATGAAACTAGTTCTCTGTCATGTATAAGGTCTACACCGAAGGTGGATGTAGATGAATATCGAGATTCATAAATATGTACTTTGTTCTTGTCACTCGTAGTTATACTTAATAGCACTCTTAGTTGAAAATAGCAGACAATAGAGTTTTGCTGGAGTGCTCTAATGTAGGCCTCAACTTACCTATCTGCTTTAAGTCGTTCATTGAAAGAAATTGAAGGCAGATGATTTTTCTTTTCTTTGCTGACCTCATATCTTTTCCTTTTATCACGTGTCATCAAAGGAATATTGGGCACTGTTTTATTATTTACAGATGCATTATCAAACTAAAAGGCAAAACAGACAAAATGTTACCCAAATGCTACCCATGCAAGTGCATCTGAGCTAAATTAGAAACAGTTGTCTCAATAATCCTGCACACCTCTTTTTTGTAACAGGCTAATATTTCTGCCTCCTGATGGGTTGAATAAAATATATATATATTTGTGTGTTTTCCATCAGGCCCGTGTATGTGTCGTTAAGACAAAGGTAGCTGTTTTGCTAATGGTCCATTAGCATTCATAGGAATCTGCTGCTATCTATTGATTCAGTGTCACCCAATTTCTCTGCCCCTTACGCCTTGCCTAATTCCCATTACTGGGAGCACTGTAGGCTTATCAAGGGAAACAATAAGCCAGTTGTCAGTGGGATTGAAAATATGAGCGGGACTCTGTCGAGGCGGAAGATCCCGTGACACTCTGGTGGCGAAACTTTGGCTTGGTCTTCTCAATGACCTCAGTGCTGGTGAGCAAAAGCAACGTGTGAATGTTAAACTAAATCTGATCCGTCTAGAGATAAATCAGAAAATTGAATCTTGCTCATTTCATAAGGGGGACCCAAAATAGCGGCTGCTTCCCTCCCTATAAAACTGTCACCAAGATATGTCTTTTGCAATGATGGCACCCTCTTCTCCCCCCATCTTTCCTTCCTTCCTGTTATGTCTCTCTGCTCTTTTAGACAAAGGGTAATAAAGCTATAAATTGTGTGTCCTGTAGAAGGTATAGACATTCTGTCTCAGATCTGCTGTTGAAATTGCCATAAACCACCCACAAAGTCATAGATAAAGATTTACAGTTATTTAACATCCTCCGTCTCCCCTAAATCAGTGTGATAAGAGAATTAAGTGATGGCCGTTGGTTCCCTGTCCTTAGTCTATTGATTTTTTTCTCTTTTTTTCTGGTATATATAATATATTTATTGATCTTTTTATTTGCCGCAACACTACTGAGTGAAATTGGTGTGTTTTTCTATTCTAACAGCTAATATAAAAATATCCAGTTCATTAATTAACCAATTTTGTCATCATTAAAACATAAAAGGGGGGGGGGGGGTGGCTCACAGTCCCCTTGACCTCTCAGGACTGTTTCTTTTTCAACCAGGATCTCTGTCAGGTTTTTCGCCGACATTTGAAAGAAACAACAATGGTAAGGCAGATAGTGTGTTTTTTTTTTTTTTAACTGATGCTGCTGTCTGAACTGAGCTTGTCTTCATTTATCAGGGCCCTTCATTGAATACAAATGTTAAAACACTGTAAAAAAATGTACAAATTCTACCTGCTTTACAATTTTCACTTTCCCACCTGACATGCACCACAGAAATATGCCATGAGCTCCCATTATTAGTTACGAACGATCTGTTGAAGAGTAAGTTGGATGGAACAGGTTGATCTGTGCATGATTGTGGTGAAGTCTTATTGACCTATTTTAATATAAGTAGCTTTTTTTTTTTTTTGCATCTTTTGATATTCCAGTAGGAACGTTGCTTTATTTATAAATAATGTAGAGAAAAGACATTCTACCAAGGTAACAATGAAATCTGCAGTTTGTCTCAAGGAGGAGACCATTTTGAACAGCAAAATTTTCCGGTGGGGCCACTTTATTTTCAGACGTGCAGCTTTGCAAAGCCTTGTAGGTAATTGTGAGGCGGGTATGTGGTAACCTTGTGATACGTTATTTTTTGCACTGATCGTTTGCTGGTTATAGTGACCGCTTGCATCAGCCTTGAGAGAGCACTGACTGGTGAAAATCCTTTACTCCTGACCTTTTACTGTAGTGAACAAGATTGGCAGGAGTTAACTTACTCCAAGTATCCAAGATGGACAACCATGGTGACTGTATTAGATCTCCTATGGGGATCTTGATAGGCATAGATGACTGTACCGGGGGTGGACCGGAGGTGTACCTACTCGTACCTACTTGTCAGGTGAAAGTACTATTTTGACATATTCAGAAAAATATAATTATATTGTAAAGTTATGGGGGCGGTACGGTGGTGCAGTGGTTAGCACTGTTGCCTCACATCTCTATGATTAGGGTTTAAGTCTTTGCCGGGACTCCATGTGTGTGGAATTTGCATATTCTCCCCAAATTGTGTGTGTGTGTGTGTGTGTGTGTGTGTGTGCGTGAATGTGTGTGTGTGTGTGTGTGTGTGTGTCATGCATTGGGATGGCTCCCCATCCTGGGCTGTTCTGTGCCCTGCGTAGAACATGTGGGCACAGAGGATGGATGGATGGATAGATGTATGGATGGGTGGATGGATGTAAAGATATATTTGAAAATGTAGATGGTCATATGTGATAATGTAATAATACTTCTTTGGAAATATTCACTGTCTGTTAATTTATTGATCCACTGATTCATTGACTGCAAATATATCTATCTGGATGAATGACTGGGTGGGCTCTCTCACCTTGTACTCCAGGGAGAAAAGCATAGATTGTCTCCTATGTTGCTGGAGCTGCGGACACGGTCATTTCTGCACAGACTAGGGCACCCTCTGGAGTCTTTTTTTATGTGCAGCACGACAAATGTCCAACAACAAGCTGAGAGCGTGCATATCGGCGTCTCTGTGCATTGGTTCAACATGGGTGTATGCATGCCCATTGGCAATTCAGTGTTTCTGTCAGTGGATGTCCCGCTGTGTGGAAGTTGACATGAGCAACACAGCCTACTGTGAGGCTGTGTAGATGACAAGAAGCACTGTATGCATTCTCTCTGTTTACTTTCTCATGTTTTTCTCGCTTTTTTTTTTTCGCTCTATGAAACACTGTTCATGCAACTAGGAGCCCTCAAGCAGAGATAAAAAAATCCATGCTTGATTACCTTATCATTTTCTGACAGTTGACTTTTTAAAGCAGTCACAAAAATTGTAGTTAAATTATTGTTACGTTGCACTCCAAGACAGTTTCATTATTAATGAATTCAGATATGCTGTATCTATATTATATAAAAAATATATTTCCGAGTGGAAAGGCAAACTGAAAGAGTTTGGCTTTTGTTTCTGCCTGCATCTGTTAGCTGTGAGATGAAATGTATATATTTTATAATGGCAGCAGTAAGACCTTTTGTCTCGTGTATTTAAACATGATCCTTTTCCAGTGAATGTTCTGCAGCTGCCTCATAGTTTGTAAAACACTGTCTTGGGGGAGACGCCTTTTTTTTGTATGAAGTAAACCTTGAGGGTTACTGAAACACAAAGCTTTTCAATCGATCAGCCTTCAGAAGGAGCAGAATTTATCCTTTATCTCGCTTACCGAGCTCTCGCTGAGTAAAATATATAGCTATATATTTTTTTATATATAAATTACCACCGCAAAGTAAAGAGCATCTGAAACCACTTTAGTAAATTATTGTCAATAAATAACAATGAATCACTTGTGAAATTGAAGGGGCCCTGATTTACAATTACAGACTGACTTCACAAGAAAATATTGCCACTGGAGCCAAGAGTATTTTGGTTGGTTTTTATGCTCATCCATCATTTGACACACAAATGATGTTTAATGCTCAACATTGCTGGCCCACTCAACGAGAGCATTACCTTTTTGTTCTGTCGTCTCTGTTCCTCATAACCTTTCAAGGCTTTTGTTTTCTCAGGCTTAAATAATTTATTTTGTGGATAATTTCCCAATGTTATGTTTCCATTTGGGACTGGATAAATATCTGTTTTTTTCTTTCATTGATATAACCCTGCCTTTCAGCAGGCTAAGCTTCTTCAGTTAATCACAGTGCCTATGCTTCATTAAGAATGGATATTGAAATATCAGCAGTAGCATTTATTGTGATATAACGGAAACATCATTTTCTTTTATATTGCAGTGTAACAATAGATATATAAAATAGCAATAAAAACGTTATGCAGGAACATGCTTGTCATTATGATAGTTATTATTTTGTGCAGACATCACAAAGCAAGTGCCAGGGCTAGGTCTGTGTATCTCAGAAGCAAACAGTTGAATATTTCTGGCTAGAAAAATGGGGTGGATCTGTTTTGTGCTGTGAAATCTTGGGAAAGATCCCATTGGTCACAGAAGTAACATTCCTTCACATGAATTGCACTCGCAATTTAGAAAAACACATACCGCTCTGTAATTGGCTGGTGATATTTATGTGAGTCGTAGCAAACAATTAGCATGCAAAAAAGCCTGAATGATGCGGCCTCCTCCCGCAAATGTTCTGTCCTCGTCGTGTTCCGCTCTGCCTCAGTTCTGGCCCGGTAATTTATTTTAGCTTTGGAAGGCTAAGGCGATTGTCTTCACAGTGAATGCTTCAATGACGTTTTGCATGAAGTTCGCAACCCCAGAGGTATGATAAATGCCAAGCACTGTGGTCTCCTGTAAATAGGGTGTGCCTTTGCCAGGCTGTTTCTCCAGTGTGGAAAGGAATTTGATTCTGGATTACACATTATACATATGTGCTCTACAAGAAAAGAAACAAATGCCAAACTGAGCGTCTGTGCCACAAGCAGGGTATTGTAGGGTCTCTGTGTTTATATGGTATATATGTTTGCTAGTAGGTCCCAGCTTACTTTGATTAAAAAATGTAAAGTACGAGTTTAAATTAATTGATTTCAATCAGTAATTGTTAACTTTTTTGATCACTTTTTTCCCCCCATTAAATTTCAAATGAAGGTTGTAACAGAGTGATGAATATGTCAAAAAATGTCAAATTTCTGCCACATTATACAATCAGGAAGTTTTAACAGTAGTAAGCAAAATGTAGCTCATTAACGTGGACTAATGCAATATGTCATTTTACCCATCAAACCACTAAATTTAGCCATGTGTGTGAATTATTAGATCTGTTAATTTTAAAAACAGTTTTGCAGCATTTTACACATAACACTTCCTATACACGCTGTGAACTCAACGCTGCCATCTAATGGATTTAAGTATATATTTTTTTTCCAAGTTGTGAAGCCAGGGACACCTAATTTTTATATTAGACAAGGATAAGTTAGTGTATCAGGGAATTATGCAAAAGTAATGAAATTTTGGGAATACTAATTAGCACAGTAGATTTTAGACTACACATTTTAAGCTTTAAGTTTATGTACTGCACCATGAGGGTATATGCAGGATTAAAATTAGTTTTTATATATATTCTAAAATAATCTTTTAAAATATCTTTCATAGATATTTCTCTTTAAAATAATGAGGAAAACCATATATTACAATCACGATATAGTTGTAATATAATTATATTCACCCTAATAATATCACTTGATGATTTGGTTACACTATTGCTTTTTATTATACTCTCTATGGGAAAAATAAGTTCTCAGACTTATTTGTGAAGGAATGGCGCACTGTTTTCCTGTTTAAATATTCCTGAATGTTAATGATTTTGTATTGTAGCAAATACAATAATCATATTCTCTAGTAATTATCAGCATTTATCCGATGGCAGCTGTCATCACATGAATTTGATGCTGTGTGCAAGTCTATACCTCGATGCAGAAATGCGTGAAGACCTCCCTGTTAGTTAGCTGTATAATAAACCAGCTCACTAAAATGAGACTGAAGCATTGAATCTATCTTTAGCATGAAGAAAGGGACATATTTGTGTATTCCAAGTACAGTAAGTGAAACCACAGATTACTAAAGGCATTTTCCCCCTTTTTTTTGACAAAGTCAGTTTGTTTAATATCAACATTGCATAAATATTGCTGGCTACGGTCAGTGTTGGCTTGACTGGAATGCATTCACAGCTATATATCCGCTCTCCTTGCAATGACCCCCATACGAGACAACAGAAGAATTTATAGGCAGCTGGCTGGAGGCTGATTAGGGTACTGCTTGTAAAACGTATTTTGGCATGTACGAAGGTTTTACTGGTGCTCTCTCTGTCAGACAACAGCAATACATCAATACCAGGATCAAGCAGTGAGGCATTTTCTTTACTGTGTATTACTTTGCGTGGTTTTATTTCAAGGAACATCCATCTTGTTGGCCGACTCTAGGAATGTCAGACACGGTTTTCCCATTTCACGATGGGACGAGAGGTTGATGGTAATTAATAACATCAAAGGCCTCCCTCGCTCATTATACTTTTGTGCTATTTGTTTGTTCCTCTTGCAGTCACGATTTTGCACGTCGGTTGTCTGGGCGGCGAGTGTTCAAGTTAGTGTGCACACAAGGCCTCGTACTCACAAGTACTTCACATCTGAAAATAACAAACACAACGTTGTTTAGTTTGTATCTAACTATATCCCGGACTACATGTAAAATGTACAGTACTGGGGAAAAAGTCTGTGATAGACGCTGATTAGCTTAGTTGCCTGGTTCACTGGTCTTGCACGGCTACAGACAACCCTAATGTTTACAGGCGTGAGAAGAACATCACAGAATTTCAAATGAAATCTTTATTGAATCACATGGACAAAACGACAGTACCTCCTTTGCTCCTGTGCCAAGGTATGGCAAGGACACATGCCTACCATTGCATAAATGAATTTGAGCCTTTTCTGCAGCCATTCAAGTGACCCTTGGGCAGGCCATCTGCTGAAAGACAAAGAAGGGGAGCATACTTTGAGCCTTTGGTAAACTCAATCTTGTTTGATGGACTCCATCACCTCCTTTTCTCAGTTCAAAATGAGGTCACTTCTTAATGTGGGACCTGTGTATAACTCCCATGGGACAGCCATATGATCTACACGCTCTTAGTCCTCATTAATGTACTGCATGTCCATTGAACTACAAGGCCACAGAGGCCAGCTGGTGGTTCAGTCCGGCATTTATCTGCACTGTTGAAGTACAGATGAGTCATGGTGGAGATGTGGAATTGCCTCGTAGATTAAAAATGCAAAATCCACAGAAGTAATTTCTGAGCGGAGCGACACTCATTAATCAGGAATATCGCGGAACACGTCCACGCGGAAGTGGATAAACAATTACTTTAAACAATCCGCGGGGGTGCATTAGCATTATTTATGGCTTTTGTGTGAAGATAGAAATGGGGATCACAGCGTTTGGAAATCACGTTTTCTCAAGGGTACCATGCAAGTCATGCTGCTATGTATTAAATCACCGATGCAGATAGGAATAACAGAGTCTGCATAAGATAATAGGGTTGCTTAAAATTTGCATTGTACTTAGCAGTTTGTGCATGGTGGAGCGACATATGCGGAGAGGTACAAGCACTCCTATAGGATCAATAAGTTGTGCCGTGCTCTGAATTTATGAAGTCTTGTCATTGGTCATTTAAAGGGAGGCGGTCTGAAATGCAAATGGGCCTTATAACTATATTAGGTGTAGCACAATAATTCTGGCCCATAAACCAAATGGCTGGAGTTTTGTTGGGAATATTTAAATTGAAATCAGAACAGTCTTTTCTGAGTATAACTTAGCCTTGGTGATTAAAGGATTAAAGTGTAAGGAGAATGGCATCATGAACTAATTGTAGAGAATTTCCATGCCTACATCTCCAAACCGAAACCTCCGAGGGAAGTCATGGTCAAAGTCGTGTTTCTCATGTAATTTTAACCAAATTATAATAGTTGAAGTGCGTAGTAGATTCTTCCCATAAAGAATGTAAGCGCTTGTCAGGTCACTTTTCTTTTGGTGGGGCTTCAAAACAAGTAGCTTTCAGCATGCAGCTGATAATCATGCATATTCTATGTGCAGCAGGCAATAAGTCTCCATCCCAGTTCCACCTCCCAGCCATTCATCAGTCACACAGGAGTGGGATAAAGTACAGGCTGATTCACGATATTTCAAACTAACACGTGGGATGTTTACCAGGAAAATGTTTGGAGACAAGCCGCAGTGAAATATAGCTCTGCAGTATTGCTTAAATGAAAACCTTCCTAGATCCTCACCCAGTTAAGGGCGTATGGCATGCATGCTTCCTGTTCTTTCTGACAGTTCTAATGCCTCTTTGTCATCCAAAATGTAAATATTTTGGAAAACCATAAATGCAGCATGACTTGCGTATATATTTTACGTGGGGGTGGCATGGTGTTTCTGAAAGGAGTGTGTATGTTTTTTTTTAAATTATTATATGATTTATTATTTTTGTGCTTCCATGGTGGTAGGTCCGAATCTGTACATTTCTTCCAAAATTACAGAGGCCTTAAATTGCTGTAAGTGTGCTCTGTGATGGACTGGTATCCAAAACAGTTAGTTCTCCATGTGGTCACTGAATAAGCTCATATGCTATTTAAGCAGCCATTCAATGGTGAGATGTATGAATTATATTTTTGTATATATGGAAACACCCTGGGGCCGCTGAGTTATACCCGTTCGTTAATGAAAACACCCCGCTCCTCCAAATGGAATTATATGGCTACAATTAAATATGTGTACAACATGCAAACAGGGTCAAGAGATTCCATTACTGTTTGGCTAAGCGTTAGAACGGCTAATTTGTGTTATCGAAGTGATTTTGCATGTGGCGTGATTGTTGGTGCCAGACGCAGTGGTTCCTGTGTCTCAGTCCCTTTCACATGCTGCACTATCTAGAGTTTTGCAGAGAATGAAGCAATACACAGAAAACTGAGGCAGTTGTGTTGATGGAAACACCTTGCTAATGAGCGAAGTCAGAGGATAATGGCTAGACTCAAAGCTTAGCCAAAAGGCCGCAAGTGCAAAAATAACGTCTCTGTGTAACAGTGCTACAGAAAGGCATCTCTGACCACACACCTCATCAGCACTTGAAGTCATTCTGGCGACAAAATAGGGTCCTAGTTTTATATTGTTGAGATGTAGCTTTAGCCTTTTGCCTGGTACCGAATTGACTCATAAAATCACACTTTACAGTTCTAAGCAGTACCATTATGTTTAGAGAGGCTTGTTCCTGATACTGTAGTACTGATCTGCCAATAGTTAAACATGTTGTTAAATGGTTGACATTAGGGCTGGGCAATTAATCAAATTTGAATTTCATTTACGATTTTGGATTCCGCCAATTATCAAAACAAAATTATCGAGAGAGAATGCTTATTGTGCCGTATTTTTTTTTTCATTTTGTCTTGTGTTATAAATCCAACTCACTCAGTCTAACCCTTTTTTTATTCGTTTCTCGGTTGAATTATAAAGTTTAGAAAAATCAATTGTTAAAAAGACAAGCTTTTCAAAAAGTTCAGTAAATGCATGATATTTCTAAAGTGAGTAAATCATATTAAATAATGATCTTAGTATTAACCAAAATAATCGTGACTGATTTTTGCCATAATCAAGCACCCCTAGCTGACAAGATGACATGATTTGCACGATATACCTGCAGGTTTTTAGTGCCATAATTTCAACTTTAAAATGGAAGTTATAGTAAAATGGGGCTGAATGATATTCTAACCTCAGATGTTGCTCGATATATTTTACATTTTGAAACTTGAAGTACTGGGTGTAGCAAATTCTATGTTAATATTTCAATAGGGTAACAAACTGGTAATGGTCTATATAAATGTATAAATGTACTAGATACATTTAAGTTTTAAGCAAAGTGCTTCCAAAGTATTCGGCATTTCTAGTAATTGCTTTCACTCATATGTTACTATGTGAGAGACATGGGAACGTTTCACCAAGCCAGCTTGAGCACATTATACAAACAACACAGATGTTCAGCTGATTACAGGCATTAACTATTTCAAGCTTGCAGATAATTTACTATGATGGAATATATAAATCAAGAGTATGCCCTTATTAGCAGTGCCCCCCCGCCAAGACATTTTGAGTGGGGGAGAGGCTCTTTAAAAACTATCACCTGATAATCAAATTCATCATATGAGAAAAAAAAAAAATAGGGAATTATGTTATGCTGTTGCTGGCACTGAAATATTAGTTTTTAGTAGTTCTGACACTAGGTGATGTGACTGTCCAATCAGCAGCCTAGTCACTGGTGACCATATGGCCTGTACATATGATTGTTCTTGTATATGATAATTTGCATATCATGTGGCTTGTCATATGGGAGGGTGTGAGCAATTCCGGTTAGCACCCTTTCTGTACAGTAGGTTGTGGAATGCTGTCCAAGACTAGAGACTGTATCCCCAGACGGTATTTTTTTACAGCCAGCTCAGAGCTTCCTTGTGCCTAATGAGTTAATTGCAAAGCAGAGGTAGACTTGAATCAAATCCTCTGTTTCTGAGTAATACCTGTTATACTTGACAGCCATGGACGTCCTCACTAGTTGGTGGCCAAAGTATTTAAAAAAACATTCAGTTTGGACATCAGTTTGGACCCTAGCTAATTCATTGAAAGTCTCGTAAGTTAGCTTTTACATATATTAAAAGGTGGAGTTATCATAATACAGCTTAGCATAAAAAAGAGCTTGATTGCTGTAAGTTGGGGTTAGTAAGTGAGTCTTGGTTATCAAGTCTCGTTGAGGATTCAGTAAAGAAGTGAACTTGAGTATTTACTACTTTTGGCAGCTAGTTGGAAATGTTATTTTTTGGTTTGTGTGCATTTCAGTCTGCCATGTCTACACAGCAGCCCTCTCCTAATTCTGATATTTATACGTTTCAGTATCATGATGTTTTTCCGCAGAACCATAATCATCAGGCCGAATTGAAATTGTGTCTCCTTTGAGGTGTGTGGATTTAATGTGCCAAATCTATTAAAATATGAGTCAGTGTTATGAAGAGCGTTGTTTTGCACTGTGTTTTGCTTGTCTAGTTTGGGCCTGCTAATAATTTGGTAGAGTCTTTTTCGCCATGGTGCACACAAATAGTTCTTCTGTGTGAAGTAACAAATTTTCTGTAAAGAGGAATGCAGGATGACATTGTACTTGTCATAGGGAAGTAATGACGAGCTAATGATTAAAATGTGATGAAATGTGTTTGTTTTGAAGTCAAACTGTGCCCATTTTCCATTAATGATGCAGATTTTTTTTTTCATAAACCTTGTCTTCCGGCTCTTCAGCTTAATGATCTTGGTTTTTTATTACAGCTCTTGCGATTGGGTCACTCTAACCCTGTAGGTAGTTCACTTAATGACAAATAATGGAAGTTGTGTCCAATCGTGGTTAATTGAAGCCCACCAGGGACCGATGAAACCCGTTCGCGCTTTAAAATTGAACTACGGCACATGTATCCTTTTTCGGAGTACTTTTATGTGTATATAATATTTATTTTGGGGCAATGACCCGAGGTTTCAGCTCCAACAGATATATAACTGATGATACCACATCTAGACTTTAGAAAGGCATAGCGCCTGACGTCTGTCGTTTGTGGTCTATATGACCTTCAGCTGACCAATGTTCCACGCCCCACCAGCCCCCCTTCCCCAGCTTCCTCTTCCTGATTAATGCAAACAGCAGCAGTGAAAAGACATACCGCCTGCACATTTCTGTCTGGGGTGTCAGACATCGAAGTCAATGAAATCTACATTACACCGTCGTCTTTTAAATTACACCCCCTTCTTCTTTTAAATCACGGATCCTGCGATTATTGGGTTTCTATTGAAAATTTCTCCCCTCTCATATCATATACAAAATCATTATGGGCAATTACCTACAGCATCATCTGCTGTGATTGGTTACTGTGAGGTAGCTGCTTGATATATGTGTCTGCCAGAAAGTGCTTCGATGCCGTCATGCCGCTTGGTCATGTAGCTAGGGCACTTCACATTCATTAGCTAGCTCTGTCTTACTAAAGCATCTTTAGTTACAATCTTTAATAATTCGGATACATTGAAATTTGAGCCCAAAGAGAATGCCTATCATTTATAGTTGCACACCACCATGTACACATCCACCTTTATGATTGAGTGCAATTAATTTGTTTCCTAGGCCTATTGGTGTGCAGCATCTGACGTGAAACTAACTCTTGCACTTAAGAATGAATCAGCGACTTGCTGTAAACGCTTAAGGACCGCATCCCGATACATCCTTTCTGATAAAACCACTTTGAAAAGATTAATGTATTCTGTTCCAGCGAGCCGCAATCAGACACTGCTGTGCCAAGCACGGCGTTGTCCCCTCATTATTGAATTTTTATGGTCTTGTAATTAAATGCAGATTCCCTGTTTTGTTCTATTTCTTCTCTTTGACATTTTAATTTCGACAAAAAGCCATGGTCTCTATGCAGCCTTTCTCTGGAGATTCTAATGGCCTATAAAACAAAATGACTTATGATATGGCACAGACTTCACTTGGCCAATGATTGTTTGAAACCTTGCTGATCGCACAAAATTAATTTTTTTTTCCGCAATCCCCCCCTCCCACCCCCCCACCCCACACCAGCGAATTCATTTCTTGTCAATTGAATGGTTGCTTCAGTATCCTGTTTGATGATAGGGAATCTATCAATGTGTCTTTAGTCCGGAATTCATTACCAAGGGTGTCCTGGAAAAAAAAAAATGTAAATAATTTTGAGAAGTCCATTAGTTCTTAAGGAGCGTTGTCATTACTTGACCTGGGAAATGTCCTTGGCTTGCATCACATGTGTTGTGTCTAGTGGTAATGAAAATCAATCCTAGCAACAACTGACTGGTACTATAATTTTCCGGTGACAGCTCCGAATGCTGATATCAAATCAGAATCTTAAGTAGCAGCCGGGGACGTTTGTTTTCCAGGTGTCAAGCACATAAGTTGAGGGCTCGCATTGGATCCCACGAGCTGTACACTGCTGAGAGTCCCAGGGAAACCTGTGCTCTAGTTCTTATGTCAAGTAATATTTCCCATGTTTGGTGGCAAATTTTAAGACACTGGATGGCAGGGAAATTGAGGCTTTACAGATTGGCTTTTTTGCAGCAAGTATTTATGTTTTGTTTCAAATATGAACAAAAAAAAAAAATCAACAATAAATGTATAATAAAATTTCGTTTAAGCTCTGTGTGCCATTGAGAAACGCTACACTTGTAGATTCAGCAATCAAGTTCCTCTCAGCGTTATTAACTTCATAGATGATGTTAATGCATTAATGCACTTAACTGCATTTGTTGAAAATCTGGCTGCCCTCAACATTCACATAAAAATATGTTCATGGTGAAATCAATCTTTTTATAAGTAAGTCTTTGTGTTCCTTGGGTGGTCTGAACACTATTTGATTTCCTCAGTCTGGGATCATGCCAGGGTTTGCAATAGCTGTGTGAAGTCCATTGTTTTTACTGTCAGGAATTCAAACTGCAAATGTTGAGGGCTGGCAAAATCCACTGCATTTGATCATGTTATGTCTCTCGACAGTGGCTTGTATGTGCCCACACAGTATAAGGGGGGAAGTGGACAAGAAACATAGGTATTTGTTTGTAAGCACTTTGATTCCTATGGTTTAATCCAAAAGCTTTTATGAACAAAGCCATTTATTTCAATTAATTACGGATTTCATGTTAATTTTAACTAATGGCTATTGTGAAAAATATTGTGCCATTTCTGTTTTTTTAAACAAATGGATATCAACGAGTGTTTGTAAACCCGTCTGGTTTTGAAATTTACACCTTCTTTGTGAAACACCCCAGACGTGTCTTTTTTACTTGGCAAGTAGAAAATGTATAGGCTGAATACCGCAGGGGAAAATCAATGTGAATGTATTTATTTATTAGCCTGCAGTTCTGCTTTGCTCTCTCCTTGTCACTGAGCTCTCTTTCGCTGCCCAAGCAGAATCCCATGCACTGCATAATCGCTCTTAAATTCTGGAGGCAGCCTTTAGGCTTGGCACGCATTGATGCGTCCTGTGTTGTTTATAGTATGCAACACATATCTCTGATTTATCTTGGACGTGAGTCCTACTGATGCAACCTTCCAAACTAGCTTTCCCCACTGACATTAGCCATCAGATACTTGGAGGGCCTCTCCGGGAAAAAAATACATAATAAAAATAAAAGATAAAAAGACCTGGTTTAGCATATAGGATTTTGTGTTCTAAGGTATTACAAAGTATTGGTAAGGTTTAGCAGCTGAGTACATTTAGGACAGGCTAGTGAGGCTTTATGTAAGGTTTTTGAATACTTTTATCCAGCAGTTGATTTGGTTAACTAGCTAACTGTAACATCCAAAGCTTTTTTTCTGTAACTCGGACGTATTAAAGGCACTGGGTATGTTTACTTTGTTTTCCAATGATTAGCATAATAAACTGAGAGTTAAACAAGAAATTAATGTTCAGTAAGCAAACATACATATGTCAGTGTTTTTCATGGGTAGCTGGCATGCAGGTATTTAATAATGCTTATTGTTGTCGTTGATGTAATTTTATTATGCTACCAAATGTTTCATTATTAGTATTTACCGTCACAGGAAAGTGAAGATTGCTAGGCAGAAAGTAGTATGTGTAAATTGAGCTGGATGTTTTACTGTGATCTCTGCCTCAAAGGGAAGATCAATGAGGCAATTTTCTACTCAGCCAGTCATGAGAGATTAGGAGATGTAAATGTCAATCTTTAGCCTTCTTCATACTCTATAAAAGGTGGAATTGGACTCTCACTCCTACAATCGATTGCCCTTCTAATGAAGAAATGCTTCACCATAATTTAAAAGAGATTTGCAACTGTTGATGTTGCAAGGAAGGTTTTTGAAGTAACAATTCAAGAGTATAAATGCTTTACCTATAATGAGTTGAAATCACATGTCAGGAAGAAAGTAAAGTAAACAAGAATGATTACAGATCATTGACTTTACATCTCAGAAGGACTATAGGAACCAAAACATTACCAATCTTTCTACTTAATGTCTTTTTTTTAATGTACACAATAAATATGCTTTGCAAGATTTAGCCGTAGTACATAGACTTAACTGTTCTCACTCTTAAACCTGACACGGTCACTTGTTCTGTAGCTGACAGCATATGGGTGACGCTTTTAGGACAGAAAAATGTACCATGCTTAAATATTCTCATGGAAGACACAACGTCACTGGAGATCTGATACTGATTTATCAATGCAGTAAATGTCCAAATGAGTCCATTAACCTTACTATAAATACAGTATACAGTAGTGGTAACCATCCAATTACCTTTGGGTTTTATTGCTAAAATATGGTGTAGTACCATGTCATTTGTGTTCATATAAATGTTCTCAGATTACACTGACTCCTCATTGCAATATCTAACATCTGTTACCTCTTCAAGCATTTGAAATAAGGTATCTTGCAGTGTACAGTCATCGAGAATTATTGTTGGTTTATTTCACTAGGTTTTAAAATTATTTTTAATGAAAGCCTGATGCATTCTATAACACCCGGAATAAATCTCCTTCGATTAAGGACAGTTATGCAAGACGTAATAGCCCACTGAGTTTACAAAAATGACGTGAAGTAAGAAATAATTTCTGATGTGGTCCCAGTACAGATAATATCCTGGAATAAATGAAGGACTTGTATAAATTTGTATATGATGTAAGACATGCTACTCCTGCATTTACTGACCTATGTGCCTTTGATTCCATACCTGGAGTTACTTACAACATTCACTTAAGTTCATTTCTTATGAAGCAAAATTGCTAGACACTATAGCCAAAAACTTTTGAAGGATTGAATTACACTCCTGCAGATATGATACTTGAAGTGGGAGCTGATTGTCTAAGAGATGCCCCAGGTTACCCTTAATTTAACTTGAATAATTCCTCTTAGTCAAACCATTGTGGAAACGTGGGGTGTGAAGATAGGAGAAAAAATAATTATCGTGATTATTGCTGTTAACCTTTAAGCAGATTTCACTATTTGCGCTATAAATTGAATGGACGTTAATTAGAAAGGACAGTTGTAGGCAGTGAGCTGTGTTGCAAAATAGTCTGAATGTACACATTCGCTAAAATTACACTTGTGCATTGCGTTGACTTAGCCGTTTTTTCCTTGATTTTTGCAAGCACATTTTCTTTAGCACAAATGTGTATATATCATTTTAGCCATTACCAGGCTGGAGCTCTTTCATTAAAATGAACTATGTCATCCTTTCCCACAAGGCCTTGGGGAGCCTTTGTCTATGAATATACATCCTACTGAGTGGACATGTTGAAGGCAGCAACATGCCTCTGTAAAGTATTAGTTAATTTATACTGCTAATGTATAACATTGATTCTCAGTGGAGAAAATAAAGGACAACATATTTTCTGAGCCTACATCATTAGGGTTTAATAATTTACACCTAGTTGGTGAGATAATAAATGTACTTGAAGAACTTAAGTAGAGTTTGTTGATTAATGCTATTAGAAAACATGGCAGTAATATAAAATAGTAATATACAGCTAGAAATTCATTAATGGTAGGGTAATATTACACCCTATTGTGATTTCTGGCGAACAAATAACCCCATAACTATTAACACTCAGATACTAATAGCATCAAAACTTTGATCGCCATTAGTTTGATCTTCTTAGAATAATTACCTTATTGACCTTTTTCTTGAATGTTTTCCCCCTCGGAGGAAGTATTGAGTTTTGAGATTGAAGACCTCTGTTGATAATATTCATTTTCACTCTTCGTGAGACTTTTCACTATTGCCAATTTAGACGCTAGGCTATATATACTAAATGTAGGTTTCACTGCAATCGTTAAGCGAAAAGTAAAGCGGAAGTAAATCTTCCCCTGAAAATAAAAAAGCAGTAAAAGGACTTGTTAGTTGCCGTTCATTGTCCAGTTTAACAGCTGCGTTTAGTCATTTTTGTATGCTGCTTAATGACGTAATATTTCTTAAAAATGTCTTCCCTTTGGGTTTTCTTTGGCAAAGTGCTCAGGTAATGTAATCCATAAATATAAATGCATTTCTTTCCTCCTTATTGCAGCGCGTCTATGAACAAATGAAAGCCTTAATATTTTAGGCCTTTTCCCTCTGAATTTAATGTCTCTTTTACTTACAAATTACAGGGAATCCCTCTACGAAGGACTATATATATTTTATTTGGCATAAAAGGCTTAATTACAGTTGTGTAGCATATTCATTCAGTTGTCCAGATGAAATGCAGACAATTTCCCTTAAAAACAGTTCCTATCACGGACCCTCTCTTACGCACCTTATTAATATCACTGTGAGTCATTAGTGTAAAATTCATAGTCTTCCTTGGCTTCCTAACACATCGACTGGAGCATTTGCCTGCTTTGTGCTTAACATTTCTTCTGTTTTCTTTTGAGTTAAATCTCTTTTCGGAGGCAAAAAGTTATGATTGTAGGCAGGTCTGATGCTGATGATCACGTGGCAGCTGCTTTGCTGTCTTAAGAAGCGGCCTCTCACTTTACTAGGGTCTGAAAAATGACCAAGGCTGCGTCCTGCTTGTTAAAGTTCCTACTAAATTATAAATGAGGCTCAAATGAGTTTCGTTGCCTTTCCTCTGCAAATGGGCTATCTTTTAGGTAGGTTTATGGGACATGTTACTCATACAGAAGATGATTAATAAATGTGTGCTTAAACATTTTTACTACATTGCTAAAAGTTTCAGCCTCTCAAAGGCTTAATGATTTATGCATAGCTGTGCTCAGTACATGAAACACAGAAGGCAGATTTTTTAAACGCAAATACAAAGGCACAGTATTTCGATGTTCAGTGCTGTGCTATTTGCACAGCAAAATATGTTTAAGTCGTAGACCTTACACCTTGAACAGGCAGCAAGGTTGCAATGCTTTAAACAGTATCGGGGTGCTTGTTTTTTATATTCTGCTCAAAGATTAATGGCATTGGCCTTGAAAAATGAAAATTAAAAAAGGTGTTGGAAAACTCTAGAGGATAAGTCATAGAAACCAGATATCAGGCTGTGCCCTGGGTTTTATTATGTAATTTTCTTTTTATGTGGAAGGCATTGAGAATGCAGTGCCACAGACCAAGTTGGGGTAATCTTTCTCACTTCATAAATCTGTGTCATTGATTTTTAGATCTGCAACATTGAAAGGGAGGTTTTTTGGAAAGTGATAACTACTGCTTTAAACATTTTATTGCTGTCATTCACGGCGGCGGGCCTGGGTTTTTAATACCTCTTAGCATCATGTCGCTCTTGTCCGTGTGAGTGAATGCACAAATGTGTTGGAAATCCTGCTGAGTAAGTTTCTGCGGGCAGTAAATCACTCGCGGAGCCAGTTGGCTGTGCGCATCAGGCAGGTGGGGCTGTCCTGTCTGCCGTTCCAATCATGCAGTTTGGAAACTGGATCTCGTCTGATGTCAACTGGTGCTCACAGAATGCTATTTTAACTGGTACTTTAAATAAGAGATTTGTGTGCCTGAACCTTTGGTAGCCAAGTAAATAAACGCAGTAAACAAACCCCTGCAGCCCAACGGTGATAGAGGTCACTGCTTCAGTTTTGTTTTCCCGCCAAGTTGTATGTAATACATTTTTACCTCGTTCTTCATTTTCCTGTTCATCAGCAGTTATTCTTTTGACACTGGTGCTCTTATTCTCCCTACTGTTTGTCACTGTGATAATTTCACAATTATTTGAAGCAGCAGCAGCAATAATACAGCTTCAGGCAGACATCAATGCCATCCTGCAAGACTACATGCTTCAAGTATTTAGAAAGCCACGTTAAGCCCTAACACGCAGTGTGTTGTGTATATATTTTCATTTTAGACTCGCATTTCCAAACTCTGCAGTTTATTCATTTATTTTTAAGTCATGTTTCATTCCAGATTTAGTCACAGGGCTGTATAAATATGTCACAAATAAGTTGGTAAATATGGAATTGTGTTTTTTTTTTTTTTTAGTGGGCCATATATTAAATTTTAAAACAGATTTTGTTTGCGAGAGAGAGATTTTAAAATGGCCGTTTAAAAGAAGCTGGGTTTGCGATACTGGTAGAGACGTGTGTTTTGAATCTCGTATGGATCATGTAACGTGAGATCAACAAGACAGGTGTGGCACCAATTAACTGGGAATGCAGGATTTCAGAATGGAAAGATTAGACAGCATTTCAGCCCTAGCCTGGTCTTTAAAAGTCACAGAAGTTGACTGTTTGAAGGCTCTGAGGAGCCTTGGAGGTAAATAGCACAGAGCTGTAAAATAAACTGCGCCCCATTGGAGCCGGTGGATTTTATTTGTTTTTTAAAAACACGTTTCGCATTTTAGCACAATCTGAAATGACCAATTTTAATCCCTACATAGAGCTGCCTGTCAGCACGGTACACCCACTCTGCAGCCCACACCTCTCCCAACTCCTCGTCACTCTGTGGGCTGCAGGGTGAGAACGCAATTGCCGCCACGGCCGTGCAGGTGTGCCTTTATCGGTAGATGTCGCTATAGAGCGATGAAGGAGGTGACCCTCTTGATAAGACAATTTACATTCTGCACGCCTCATCCTACAGACAGCTAATATGGCTCAGCGGGCATCGAACGTGGGTCCCAGTTAGAGGATGTACCCTGCTTTTACCAGTGTGCCACTGGAAAGGCCGGCTGGAGGATTTTTAAAGGAGCATGGCTATGACATGCTTTCATCATGCAGAGCACCCCAGTTCATTGTCAAATAATTATCTCTGAGGTCCTGCAGTTTATTTCCGATTAATATTTAAACAGCAAGCAAAAGTTATGGATTAATTTACAGTGAAATACTGAACTGAAAGCAACTTGAGGGTGGGAAATTTTTCTAATCATCCCTATAAAGAATGGAATTAAACTCTGAAGAGTGTAATTTTGTTTTACTTTATTAGGGAAGCCTTACATTACCTTGTTGACGTCTTTTTTTCCGATTTAAAATCTCGTCTATATAATTTCACTTGCTAGCTATGTAAATTAAAACCCTTTGTTTATTGAACTAATATGGTTTGGAAAGCGAACTTGCTTGCAAAAAACAGAGCCAGCTGCACAAGGCTTTGTTTACACAATGTTAGATATCGTGGGATTGGGGGGTCTTATTAGAAGTGTCCCTTTCCTAGTGTCCATAATAAAACAGGGTGGGAGGTATGTGGCTCTACAGGTGATCGGAAGGTCGCTGGGTCAAATCCCGTGGCTGGTAAAATGAGGTCACTGCTGGGTCCTTGCTTCAAGGACACTGTCTGACCTTGCTCTCTGATCCTTCCTTGTATGTCACTTCGGGCAAATGCATCGACTAAATATACGTTGATAAATAAAGTTGCATCCCTGGTGTATAGATCAGTTTATGGGACAGAAAATTACTTAGAATTGGTTACTGCAACTATCAATTAATACAGACTTGCAAATTAATAACACCTTGCTTTTCAGCGTTTCACACGATTGTGTGTGTTGTTGTCATAAAAACATAATAAATGTAAGTGAATGTTTTATTATAATGACAGTGATTAACATTAATCGGCTTATGGTAGAAATGAGAGAAATGCAAAATATTGTTTGCTGTAACAGAGCCTTGAGGAACGCCATGAGTAAATCTGTTAAGGGCTTCTCCTTAATCAGAGAGCAGTCATGCTTGGAAGGCAAGTGATTTATGCAATTTTATTTTTCACCATATCTGCTTAAGGGTGAGATATAATTGAAATTCCGTGAAATATTTTGCGAACCATCAACGTCCGGGTTGCTGTGTTATCTCTAGGGCTGAGCTGTTTTGCTTGATTACTTAGCTCAGAGTACTCCCATTAAGTCTGTGACTAAAAATCACTTAAACGTGCAGCGGCGAGAGAGCACTTCTACGCAGGAAAATTGCTGGCATGTCTATGAAGTATTTGTCTGTGACATTCCCTTTTGACACGCTATGGAGGCTTCGCCAGAATGATGCTATGCCTATTATCAGCGTAGGAGGCTTAAGCGGGGACTAATGAATCTTTTGAGTTCTCCAAAAGGTTTATTAAAGTTTATTTCAGAAGCAGTACTGCGGTTCGACTGAAAGATCGGGCTAGGTGTATCCCGTAGTATCTTTTTCCAGATTGCTTAAGAACCAACTGTGCTGGAGTCTAAGTCCAGCCTGTCTCCGATGAATGACTGTAGCACAATATGTACTATCCATGCCAGCCCCTTAATACAATTGCCTGAAAGATATTTGGTTGTCGGCCAAGCTTTTGAAATTGATCATCCAGAAACGAAGGACATAAAAAGATGTGAAACGATTAGGGTAACCACCGTAATATGAGGAGGGATCACACATAAGCCTGCTGAGCTCAGACTTCCATCCATCCCGTAGAAGTAGTTCTGACAGCAAAGCGTCTACACTCCTTGGAGTTGACAAGCGTTCTGTGAACTACGCACAGACACCCAGGCCCTGGATTAGCGCCCTGTTCTGGCCGAAGGTGTTCTCATGACAGTGACACGTTTTTCCAGATCCGTTAATCTGTTTGTTGTGGGAGGGAGGGACAGTGACGGACTGTAGAGGTGGCTCTGTCAGCAACCGTGGGCCCGGCGTCACGAGTGGATGCTGTAAATAATTGATGGTAAGTGATGGTGACAAGCTATGCCCACGGCAGGTCAACTCACCGAGTACATCGCCTAATGACTTTTACTACATAGCCAGACGCAAATAAAAACGACTCACTCAAAAATAGTTGGCTTTCTCTCTCTCTCTCTCTTTTTTTTTTTTTAGAATTTGTGTGGACACTGGAATATTCTCCCTTTAAGGAAGCAATTCTGAGTGTAGCTTTCCACTTTTTAATTTCATTTGTGTCTTTACTGTTTCATAGTAAATAGAATTAATATGTGGTATTAAATTTTCTAACTTACCTGTCGCTTGTCTTTTGTGGACCTTTCAGTTTAGTGCTGGTTTTTGCATTGCTGCATGTACTGTCGAAAACTTATTTAGTGGCTAATGTTTTGGAACATTATTGGAAAGTTTAGCTTGTAATCGTACGTTGGGATTTCTGTTGCGCATGTGTAGAAATCGGGCGTCTCATTCTCACACACGGGCGTGGCAGGAGGCCACACTTACGACCCAAAGCATATCAGTTAACATGTTTGTGTTTGACTACGCCGCCTGATGAATAATTTCTAAAGGGTGTTAGTGTCACTGTAGTGTATCAGTGACAGCATGAGAACAATATCATAACGGAAGGAAGGAAAAATTTCGATATCACTGTCCTCTCTTTCTTGGTTTAATGATTACAACCGCTATTCTTAAAGGTAAGCAAAATGCTTACTAAGGTTACAAGTACTTGTATTACCATTAGTCTGCTGTGTGGCTTGTTTTTAAACAATAACAATAGATATATGCGGAATTGCCAGAAACTTGTATTCACTACCACTGGACCTTGATGTTAACAATAGAGAGTGACAGTTTAAAAGTAAAAAGAAAAATAAACCTGCGATTTTGGCCCACTTTGCCTTAAGCGTCTCTTCGCTGTAACCTGGAGCTATGAATTGTGTAGGCTCTTTCAGCCCCTACCTTAAGGCTAAAACTAATCCTTGAACTCAAACTTGTGAGTTCTTGTTTCCATTCGTAGTTCCAGAGCTTATCCCACAGCTTAAAGCCCCTGTCAAATCCTAGCTGTCTCCATGGGGCATCAGTAAGACCCTGAGCTTGGGGCGAATGTACATCATAGGATTCTGCTACTTTCACTCTGTGTAATACATTTACAATGCCGATATGCTGCGATGGCAGCGAACGGAAACTTCAAGCCATCAGAAAGTGACAATAATGAATGCCTCCATCAACTGCTGGAGGTAATATTGGATGGAGGCCTAGGTAGTCCTCATTTAGCCGATTGTCGTGCTAAAGCAGATTTCGCCACGTGAGGTAGCAAAATGGAACTGCCCATCCTCTCCTCCGCCACCCCGACTGGCCAATTAAATGACACCACCTGCACATGCACAGAAATTTTACTATACAGCAAAAACTAATTTAGTAGGTCAATGGAGAAATGGCCTAATTGTGCAGCCTCAGACTACTACTCAGATGAAGGGAACAATCCCTTCACTGCATCTGTATATTTAGAAATGACTATGTTTGCACACTAAGTTTGAGGGTTTAGGAAAATCAGGATATATGGGAACATAAAACAGGTGAGCATTGTCATTAGCCAGTTGGATCCCGGAGCCCATAGCAAGGAAATAAAATGTTGTTGAGCAGAGCAAGGTGGTTTAAATCGGTCAGGGGTTCCCAGCTGGCTAAAAAGTAGGCTTTGTTGATGGGTTTGGTGGCTGGGAGCCTCTGGGTACCCAGCAGTATGAATTGCAGTAGTCCTCCAAATGGCATTTAACTATCCTGCATGGGGACTAGGGATTTGCTGCAAAATAGTAAACCTGTCTCAGTCCCATCACAAGTTTTCTCACTGGTTGGGAAGTAGTTTCACCAGTAGGATCTGGCTAATGATAGAAACAGAGGGGGGAGTCCTCAGACAAGGCGATGTGAACTTGGGTGTGTTCAAGTTCATTAAATACTTTTAGTAATGAATATAACACTAGCAGAGGAAGCTAAAGTAATACACTGAGTAAGTTTCACAGAATTTACAAAATCACAGTTCATGTGAGATTTAAAAAAATACATAAATGGTATACTGTGCTACTTACTGTGACAGATATTTGGTTTAGGAGTGGTGTGATATGGAAGCCAAAATTTAAGTTTAAAGATAAGTAGAGCAGCAAATGTTCAATGTCCTTTGGGTTCATCTCGGTGAATTCAGTTGGCTTCATTTTCCCTCTGGTTTTCTTGGTGGTTCATTCTTGGGTGACATAAGGTAGCCAAAAATCGGGCACTTCAGCTTAAACCCAGCCAACAGGTGTGCAATCTCCTTTCTATGTACTTCAGATACCTTTAGCTGAAGTTCCAAATCCACCCTTGTCGATAATGGAAGTTTATCCAAAGATCACTGGGCATTTTTACAAGGAATAACTATATGCTGTTCAGTTTTGAGTTTAAATCAGTTTAGTTGTGAAGTGCCAGCACAAAATCCCTTATTTAATACTCATCCAGTACCGAGGGAAACTTTAACTTGGAAATGTGCAGGCAGAAAGAACAACTTTAACAAAAGTGATTAAATTCATTTCCAGGCATTTTGTAGCTGAGTCACTATGTAGTTCGATCATGTGGGAGAAAAATATTATTTTACAATTAACCTGGTACCTCAGAAATATTTTGATTAGTGGATATACACAATAATCTGGGTGGGAAATAGAAATGTATATTTCCTGTAATTTCCTCATACTACTCTCTAACAACATATATGTACTGGGGAAAAAAAAATCCAGTATTTACAGATTCTGCAAAATGGCTGAATATTATATAGTCGTCTCATGTCAAAGTCTTTAAATCCTCCTCTAGAGAATTTGCTGTCATTTTGAGTTAAAAGCACTCCACATTTTTGACAGTATAGTTTTCTTTGATAGGCCATCAAAGGCATGGTCTGATCAAGGATGACTGGGGGCATCTTTCTTTGTCCTGAGATGTGATGACAGTAAATGTGAGATGTGAAGGGCAGCTGGGGTGTAAATGACGTTTATGAATCCCCCCCCAAGACCCTCTTGTGGGCTCAGTATTGTGTGGACTTCACTATGATAATTGCTTAATGATAACAAAGTATCAAGTTATAGCAATATATATTTTTGTAAATTACTTAGTAATGGTCCTTTGTCTTGGTTTTTCAAGATTCTGCTTTTCTCCTTCATTACATAGGATTACTTTAATTAGGGTTTCAGCTAGAGATGCACCAATTGTATTGGCCAACTATCAGTATCGGCCGATTGTTGAAATTGAGCCGATATTTTCCCACCAATAACGCCCTTAAAACAGCGACCCATATTGCTTTGCACACTCGCATACTAAACAGTTTGAAAATGTCTGCTGTGTGGAGTTATTTTAATGCTTAATTTAAGCAGATCCTCCCAAACAATCAGTATCGGTGTCAGTTTTCGAAATAATTGGCTGTCGGTATTGGCCAGAAATTTCTTTATCGGTGCATCACTAGTTTCAGCCTGTCCCTGCTACGGCTGGGCAATTAATCATATTTTAATTTCAATTACGATTTTGGCTTCCAATGATTAACAAAACAAAATAATCAAGATAAAACGGTTATTGTGCTGCCTTTTGTTTCGCATTGGTGAAACATTTTGTCTCGTTATAAATCCAGTGCACCCCTTTCCAGACCCTTATCATTTCTCAGTTGAATTATATTTAGGGTTCAAGAAAATCCACTGTTAAAAAGGCGTTTTATTTTTAAGATCAATAAATGTATGATTTTTCCAAAGTCAATGAGTAATCCCTGCAATGTACACTCACCTAAAGGATTATTAGGAACGCCTGTTCAATTTCTCATTAAAGCAATTATCTAATCAACCAATCACATGGCAGTTGCTTCAGTGCATTTAGGGGTGTGGTCCTGGTCAAGACAATCTCCTGAACTCCAAACTGAATGTCAGAATGGGAAAGAAAGGTGATTTAAGCAATTTTGAGCATAGCATGGTTGTTGGTGCCAGATGGGCTGGTCTGAGTATTTCACAATCTGCTCAGTTACTGGGATTTTCACGCACAACCATTTCTAGGGTTTACAAAGAATGGTGTGCAAAGGGAAAAACATCCAGTATGCGGCAGTCCTGTGGGCGAAAATGCCTTGTTGATGCTAGAGGTCAGAGGAGAATGGGCCGACTGATTCAAGCTGATAGAAGAGCAACTTTGACTGAAATAACCACTCGTTACAACCGAAGTATGCAGCAAAGCATTTGTGAAGCCACAACACGCACAACCTTGAGGCAGATGGGCTACAACAGCAGAAGACCCCACCGGGTACCACTCATCTCCACTACAAATAGGAAAAAGAGGCTACAATTTGCATGAGCTCACCAAAATTGGACAGTTGAAGACTGGAAAAATGTTGCCTGGTCTGATGAGTCTCGATTTCTGTTGAGACATTCAAATGGTAGAGTCAGAATTTGGCGTAAACAGAATGAGAACATGGATCCATCATGCCTTGTTACCACTGTGCAGGCTGGTGGTGGTGGTGTAATGGTGTGGGGGATGTTTTCTTGGCACACTTTAGGCCCCTTAGTGCCAATTGGGCATCGTTTAAATGCCACGGCCTACCTGAGCATTGTTTCTGACCATGTCCATCCCTTTATGACCACCATGTACCCATCCTCTGATGGCTCCTTCCAGCAGGATAATGCACCATGTCACAAAGCTCGAATCATTTCAAATTGGTTTCTTGAACATGACAATGAGTTCACTGTACTAAAATGGCCCCCACAGTCACCAGATCTCAACCCAATAGAGCATCTTTGGGATGTGGTGGAACGGGAGCTTCGTGCCCTGGATGTGCATCCCACAAATCTCCATCAACTGCAAGATGCTATCCTATCAATACAGTATGGGCCAACATTTCTAAAGAATGTTTTCAGCACCTTGTTGAATCAATGCCACGTAGAATTAAGGCAGTTCTGAAGGGAAAGGGGGTCAAACACCGTATTAGTATGGTGTTCCTAATAATCCTTTAGGTGAGTGTATATTGAACATATTATGTAGGGAAGTATCTTGTTTTAAAATGGATTTTCCATAACCTTATATAGAGACTGAGGAAGAGCCATTTGAACTGACTCTTCTCCTGGTTCTTCATGAAGGAGCCGTGGGATGCAGTCAGTCCTGACGGCTCCTCAAGACCAAGAATCCATCCTGACTAATGGGGGGTTTCTTTACCTGAGGGTGATATTACTCCTACCGTGTTGCTGCTTTTGCAGAGTGACTGCTACACATCCAATATCACGTGGGTAGCATACCTAGCTATGATGAGATTACCCCCCAATTAACAATACAACGTAATTATAGGTATACAACGTTTATGAACTCCTAGGCAGACACAAGTTAAATTACATAACGTACATGATGAAACTTCCTTTCATGGTGAAAGTGTGTGCTCATGTTAAAATATTGGTTGGTGCATCCAATGGATAATTCTGCATAATGTTTTAATTAAATACTATGCAAATTGCGTTTGTCTTCCTGCTGTGGAATAAGAAGGTGAAATTGCAAGCAAAAAAAATACTACCCTTTAAGTTTTTGAATAGTTCAGCATGATAGAAGACTAGAGTGTAAATGTATTGGGTGAGTTACATATAAAATTCTGACAATAAATCAGATTTTTTTCCCCTTCATCTAGTAATTGTTGAACACCATCTTTAAGTATGACACCCTTCTTCTGGACTAAGATTTATGATTCTTAAACGCAGAAGGTTATTTAGTTGCAATAGTAATATGAAATGCTAAAAGTAGCAGCTATACCCGTCTTTGATTTTAGCTAATATTTCATGAGCTGCAAATAAGCGTTTTGTTTCTCGTTCCAATTATTCAATGCAATAAAACAGTTTTGATCAATCTTAACGATTTGTCAGAGCAAAAATCATTCTAGCAGATACACATCGAGCAGAAACGAGACTTAAAATACAAAAGCGAAACTGAAATGCATGTGAATACCCTTCAGTAGAGGTTTTAGCTACATGAGCTTTTTGTAGCTTTTTTGTAGCTAGTTGGCAATTTTGAATAACATTAAAGATCACCATTTTTATTTAAATATACTACAATATAGCAAGTATTAGATGAAAGAAAGCATTGGCCAGTGGCTGTTGAAATATTTCAGCAATACACACTAACCAGTCATGAGGACAGACCTTGAATTCCTGCTGGTTTCAGAACATCTGTTCAGGCACTTACTAAGTTAATAGATCAGCTATGAGAGCTGGGCAGGTGTTTTCAGCTGGAGCCAGAAACATCAAAAACAGATTTGCTCTCAAAGTCTTACAGTTAATGTCGTTGAATTGGAATGAGCCATAGACTAACAGATAATAAAACATGCATAACCTTTAAGGCAGAGGTGGGGATATTTTGCCATGAACTCATGAGAATCCAAAAAAGCACTCTTTAGAAAAGTAATTGAATACAGATGGGACAAGGTAAATTAAAGAATTTATCAAATATCTCTGTGGAGTAGTTAATGGGAATGAAGCAGAATATGAAACTGAAAATTATTTGTAACAGATGGACAGTTCATTTTTAGTTTTTAGAAATGTGAGAGATATTTTGCCTGGTATTTGAGAGTATGGGCAGCAGAAGTGTTTCTTAATGATGCCACGCAAATGTGTCAAATGTCTGAAGGCAGAAGTGCAGGTAACACTTTGCTTGAGGAGGCACAAGTAACGTAAAAACTCTGTTATTACTCAAGTGCAAATCATGAACAGATATAGTAACAGCATAAAATACATGAACCATTATGATTGATTAATGATGAACAAACATGGGATGGGTACGTAACTAACATTTTCTGGTCAACTAATGCATTAAGAGTGCATCATTTGTCCCCCCTCAGGGAAAGTGTTACCAAATTATGCTTATGATTTTCTAAATTGGTCGTAGAACAGGTTTATAAACAGGCAATTTGTGTTTTTATTTATTACAAAAAGATAAATCAAATTGTGTGCCAGTATTAGTTTCTTTGTCCAATTTCTGTCTGTAACTACCTGAAATTCTCACATGCTATCACAGATGTGAATGCATCTTATCTGTACTTGATCCAGTTGATGAAGTCATTGTTATGAAATCAAGTTTGCAGCCAGCAGAGTGAGAATATAATCTATAACAGTCTTTACTTTGAAATTTGCATAAACCTAGTTAGGCATTCAAATATAGTAATTGGTGAAAATTAATATCTTTAGGTAGCTGAGTATTGAATATTCTGCTGAAAAAGCAAATAACTAAACATATTTGCGTTGAAATATAAACATCTGGAGTGTGCATTACAAAATAAGTATTTTATGCAAAGTCTAAGAGGAGTCCATGATGTAGGTGTTTCAGAACATTATAATTTTAATAATTAAAAATTTTGCTGTCTTTGGTGACATATCTGAGAGCACAGAGGAGCGCGCCATTCCGCTCTGAAATGTACCCATCATACATTGGCATGTATTAAAAGCTCTTGTTTATCACTAATTATGTGATATTTTCCCTTCAATCAAGGGAGATAACATTTGCGTGAATGGTCTGACAAAACTGTTTTCTGTAAATTACTAGCAGTCTCTGTAAAATTTGGTTTACTAGCTTGATATGGAAATCAATGTACATGCTATAGCTTAATTTTATTTTATGCACATTCACAAGGCAAAAAAGATGGTTTGCTGAAAAACCTTATACAACCCCGCTTCCAGAAAAGATGAGATGCCATGCAAAATGTAAATAAAAACAGAATGCAATGATTTGAAAATTATATAAACTCATATTTAATTGAAAATAGAACAAAGACGACCTATCAAATGTTGAAACCAAGAATTTTTATTGTTTTATGACAAATATATGCTCAGTTTGAATTTTCAACATTTCAAAGTTGGCACAGGGGCAACAAAAGACTGGAGAAGTTGTATAATACTAAAACAAAACACCTGCTTGAATATCTCACAACTAATTAGGTTAACTGACAGTAAGATAATTGGGTATAAAAAGAGTTTTCATGCAGTGAAGATGGGGAGAGGGTCACCACTCTGTGCAATGAAGATGGGGAGAGGGTCACCACTCTGTGCAGTGAAGATGGGGAGAGGGTCACCACTCTGTGCAGTGAAGATGGGGAGAGGGTCACCACTCTGTGCAGTGAAGATGGGGAGAGGGTCACCACTCTGTGCAGTGAAGATGGGGAGAGGGTCACCACTCTGTGCAGTGAAGATGGGGAGAGGGTCACCACTCTGTGCAGTGAAGATGGGGAGAGGGTCACCACTCTGTGCAGTGAAGATGGGGAGAGGGTCACCACTCTGTGAAGAACTGCGTGGGCAAATAGTGCAACAACTTAAGAATAATGTTCCCCAACGTAATATTGCAAAGAATTTGGGAATTTCAACTATGGAACATAATAATATAAAAACATTAAGAGGAATCTGGATAAACAAGGACAAGGCTGAAAACCTGTGTTGGATAGCTGTGATCTTTGGGTCCTCAGATGGCACTGCATTAGAAGTGGACCCAATTCCATAGTGGAAATCACTGCATAGGTTCAGGAACACTTCGGAAAACCATTGTCTGTGAACTCAGTCCACAAATGCAGGATGAAACATGATCCAGAAACGCCACCGACTTCTCTGGGCCTGAGCTCATTTAAGATGGACTGAGGCAAAATGGAAAACAAATCAAAATTACGAATTCTTTTTGGAAGTCATGGATGCCGCATCTTCTGGGCTAACAAAGAGAAAGGACCATCCAGCTTGTTGTCACGGGACAGTTCAAAAGCCAGCATCTGTGATGGTATGGGGCTGCATTAGTGCCCATGGCTTGGGTAGCTTGCACATTTGGGACGGGGCCATTAATGCTGAATGATGTATACAGGTTTTGTAGCAACATATGCTGCCATCCCAACAATGTCTTTTTCAGAGGAGCCCTGTGTATTTCAGCAAGGCAATGCCAAACCGCATTCTGCATGTATGATAACAGCATGACTCTGTAGAGGAAGAGTCCGAGTACTAGACTGGCCTGCCTGCAGTCCAGACCTGTCACCCACTGAAAACATTTGGCGTATCCTGAAATGAAAGATATGATAAAGGGGACCCTGGATTGTTGAGCAGTAGAAATCAGGGAAGAACTCCAGCCACTGGTCTCCTCAGTTCCTAAATGTTTACAGAGTGTTGTTAAAAGAAAAGCTGATGCAACACAGTGGTAAACATGCAACTGTCCCAACTTTTTTGAAATGTTTTGCTGGCATCAAATTCGAACTTAGCATGTATTTGTCATAAAGCAATACAAATTTTTAGTTTCAACATCTGATATTTTGTCTTTTGTTCTATTTTCAATTAAGTGTGGGTTTATGTGATTTGTAAATCATTGCATTCTGTTTTATTTACATTTTACACAGTGTCCCAACATTTCTGGAAACGGGGTTGTATGTTTCATTTCCTTCATTGCTATAAAGTAGTAGAATTAACTAATATGATGTTTCTGATTTACATTGCATTTATAATTCTGTTGATTATGTGCGCTGACATAATAAAAGTGAAATACTGAACTGTATTTTTAATTTACTCAATGTATCAGATTATGAAATGGTCTTTCCATAGTAGTAGTAGTCGTCTAAATATCTTCAATTTATCCTTATCAGTTTCCAAAATATCAGTGACAGTTTACAGATATCCAGGTTTTTCAATGTTGTCATCAGCAGGATTATGTATACAAAGTGACACGTATCAGTAACTGACTAAGATTTCCGCAAGTGATCTTAGCCTTAGGACTGAGGACAGTTTGCTACTTTCAGTGCCAGACTTAAGTGTGCAGTATTAGCAGATAATTATGCATTGAATAATGTGTCTGATAAAATCACTAGGCTTATGTGCCTGAAAGAACCTTTTTTGGGTAGTTTGACAGGCAATTTCTTTTAGGAGTCTTCTTCATATATGGAACATTCATTTGCAAAATGTGAACCGTTTACGACATTTAAATTATGCATCTCTGAGTGACATGATGTGTATGTAGAATGAATTCTTTGTCTTAAATCTCGCATGGCTAAATTTCTATGCTGCCCTTAGCCCTTTTCCTTTTATTTACGAAAGGATAGACCAAAGAGAATAAGACCATTTTGAAGTTTATAGACTTCGTCTTTTTTTCGCATCAACCTACCATCAGTTTGTAGACATATTAAGGAGGCCGCAGACAAAATAGAATACGTTATGCTTGTGCCCTTTAAAGGTGTGGTGGGTTTGAATCCCATCCATTTCCCTGAAGCTTTGTTTTGTAGTTCAAAGGAAACACTGCTTCTAGCTACGAAATCAAGCTCTGTGTAACAATATGCTTCAGGTTACCGAAGTTTATCCTCTGAGAATTTTAAGAATGAGGGAAGCAGGAATGATATCCTAAGAGAAGGAAAGTAAGTACACAAAATCTACTGCCTGTCTGTAAAGAAAATCATTCCAAGGAAGATGCTTTCCAAGCGTATTTATGGTAGTTTTAAGCTGGTCTAGGGGGGCATTATGGTGTTTATGCTTATAAAAGCTCGCGATCAGCTGAGAAAGGAAATGATTTAGATCGTTGTAGCAGTGGCTTGACTGAGGGAACCATTAGGTGCAAAAGTGAGCACTGAATAGGTACAGAATCAATGGCAAAATCTCTGGAGGGCAGAAAAGAAGGTTCAGAGTCAAGCATGTATGTATTGTTTGTTTTTTTTATTTATATATCTGGTGGATTCTTGTCTTCAAAGTGCATCTAAATAAATTTAGGAAAAGCCACAGTGACCCAGACATTTTTGTGCTGTTATCAACAGCATAAGATATATGTCTTGCTGGGAGTTGCATATAGATGAATAGGTGTGTAGAATTGAGGATACACAGCTCTCTGTGAGCAGTTGTATGTGACATCCAGGTTTGCAGTTGAATGCCTTTATGGCAAAGATTGTTTTTCACAGTAACACTTCACTTGAGGGGACAAAAATAATGCATATTATGCTGTTATGTATTAGTTAACCACAAATTGTTAGTTGCAAACTGATATCAAGTTTCTTCATCATTAATGAATTGTCACATATCTTTTATCTCAAGCAAGTAATATATCTGTTAATTATGTAAACCTTTATGAATTATTGAAGGAACCATTGAAGGATGTACTGTAGGAACAAATATTGAATAACACATGCAAAATACTGGTCTCATATTTGTTAATGAATTGACACACATTATTTACCCCAAGCAATTACTGTATTTACTATATCTGTTCATTCTGTAATTCTTAGTGAAGTACTAAGGAACTATTGAAGGAACAAGTAATGAATAACACAAGTGAAATACTGATGTAATACTTTTTCATCATTAATGAATCATGACACACCTTTAATCTTAAGTAGTGACTATATTTGTTCATGATTTTTACTTCAGTACTAACTGAGTTACTAAGTATTTGTGTCCCATCAAGTGAAGTGTTACCATTATTACATGTTAAAATTGGAAAACTATACATTTTGGGAGGAATCTGAACATTACAGCAAATGTGTGAATTTTATCAATCTCACATACTCAAAACAGAATGTAGCAGAAATCTCCAACCACTCACAGTAACATTCTTACTGTCTTTCTTTGGTTTCTTGCTGTAAAGTCATAGTAATAATAGTCCTTGTCCTATTGAGACCTAAAATACATTTAATGAAATATACAATAATGTGAATCCCAAACAATACTGGTACAAATTGAAAACACGTCAATGTTATTTAAAACCCACTGCTGTGGTAAGACTCCCCTAAAATATGACTCACTAGGTTCATCTGATTTCGATTGGCTTTGGATGAAATGCAAATTAAATAATTCCACTACACACTAACTGAATTTCATACGTTTAGTGTCTGAAAACATTACTGTTACACTGAAGTAGGTCCATGTGTGAAATGCAAACGGCTCAGACTCATTCCAGTTTAACGAGTCTCAGATGCACGTAAAAGCAACGTGGCCTGGACGGATCAGCCTCGAGTGCCTTCCTCTTGAGGGATCTTGCTCAGCCTGCCTGTAGCTGCTCCATATTCATCCTCCTTCCCTAAGGTCTTTCTTACTCAAGAGCTAGCCTCTGCAGGAGATGATATAGAAGAGTACACCAAACACCGCACTGCTTGTGACTTGTATATGCATATACAAATATATAAATGTATTCATTTATGTAGGTATGTATGTCATCCATCTCTCCATCTTCCAATCAGGACCATGGAGGTGCCTGGAGTCTAGGGTACAAGCCTGCAGTGTGTGAATGTATGTGTGTGTGTGTGTGTGTGTGTGTGTGTGTGTGTGTATATACAGTATATATATATATATGCACATACAGTACTGTGCAGAAGTCTTAGGCAGTCACAGTAAGTGATGCTTAAATGATCTTCATTAGATTAGATTAGATTAGATTCGATTAGATTTGACTTCATTAATCCCACAATGGGGAAATTCTTTGAGAATTGTAAACCTTCATGTTGGTGCGAACCTATGATATGATGTCTGTCGAAGTTTGTCAGATTAGCTGTTTCAAAATCTGTCCTAAAACCAACAGATAAAAATCCAGTATTCTCATGCATTTGACTCAAGCACTAGCATACCATGTTTGGATAATCAATATATCATTGAGTTATTTAAGTAATTAGGCTAATTAATTAAGAGAGCTGGTGGTGAAATATAACGAATACATGGAATGGCTGAGGTGCCTTCGAGGAAGCTGTGTTTTCTTCCGGCCAGCGACCAAATTTTACTTTATTGTTAAGACATATGGCTTTAAACATTTCCTTTAACCCCCAAGACTTTTGCACAGTATATAATGCTGTATATAATGCATTGCCCAGTCTACTGTACTTAATTCTGCTCTGGGAAGTTGAAACTGACGGTGATTGCAGTTGTCAGTGTCACACATACACACGCTTTATGACACCAGGTAGGATTCTAAGAGAGCTTGGTCTTGCGGTCACCGTTTGGTCCTGTTAGCTTGCCAGCTAAGCCCAGGGAGCCGCATGTGTTGAGAAGCCGCTTTGAGAAAGGAGATCTGGCAGATGTTAGTGTTTCCCAAGCAAGGAGGCCACAGACAGTATTTGTGTACATAGTTAATGTGTGTTGTAGTGTGAGGTACTGTGCAGATTTAAATGGTAAATACAAGGTCAGCAGCTTTGCTCTGCGTTAGTAAATCCAAATGTGGAACAGGACGTCCAATGCATACTTCAAACACAGTGCACCAAGTGTAGCTTGGTATTTTTATGCTCTGTCACTAAGGCAGAAAAATGCAAAGTAGAATAAATTCAGAGCATCACCCATCCCTCTCATGATTTAAAAGTGCGGCTCCTTTAAATTGACATGTCAGCGGGAGACGAGTGCTTTGTCGCCGTTCCGGATGCTAACAGGTTTAACCTCGCATCTTTGAGCATTACCACGTCTGCGTTGACGAGAAGGCGAGTCCCGCGAATTCATCTCCACCCCTGGCACATCACCACCACCCTCCCCAGCTCCCCCCTTTGGTCTCGCCCACTTGGCAGCCTTCTCAGCACTGTGAGAGTTCAGCTTTTTCCTTACATTGTGATTCGAGTTTGCAGTGTCTGGCTTTAATTTTCAGTTAAGTGCAAGATGTGGTTGGGGGGGGGGGGGGGGGTGGTTACAAAAAAAAAGAAAAGCTATGTCTGAACTGGAGGCCTAATGTAGCCAGGATGGAATCTGTCACTCTGCTTATTGCATGTTGATGACTCAGGGCAGTTTTAGCTGTAAGCAGCCAATGATTTATGGACACCAAGTGAACTCCTGCGGCAAAAGCCAACCAGGAGATCAGAGCAGCAACAGGACCCTTTTTGGCTGCAGACTTGTGCCTGCATTTTTTTAATTCATGCCAAACTGCTTTGCACGGCAATTAGCTCTGTCCTCATTTAGTCCACAGTCCCAAAGGGTAATGAAAGTCATATATCATCTTCAAGGCTGCTAATTATCCAGCTCAATTGCAGGTAGGCATTGTAACCGTGAGAAGGGCCTGTCGGCTTGAAATTTATTGCTCTTCCAATAAGCATCGTGCAAAACTGTGTGTCTGTGTGTGTATACTATATATGTGTATAAATATACACCCCAACAAGCAAGTAAAGATGTGTGTGTATGTGTGTGTGCGTATATAAATATATATATACATAGACACAGGCTTGAAAGGTTGCCCAGACCCCTTGTCACAAATCCTTGACATACCTCTTGTGAATGTGCAAGTCAGAGGGGAAATATCTTCATTCCTCATAAGTCATTTTTCATGCTGTAACTAAACGTTCAGCGGGAACACAGAGCAAGTGCTGGAAACATGAGAGCACATACATTCTGGAGGTCAGCCTGTCTCTACTGATTTACTTTAGGTTAGTTAATGCTTAGAGTACGGGAGGAGTCCTCTGGAAAGTGCCTGGTCAGGGTGAAGGGCTTTTGTCTGCTGGTTCCTGAAGAATGCACAGCAGAATGTCTATTGTCAGGAAAAGGAGTCGTCTTCATTATAGTGCAAGGTTGAACGCTGAAGGTTTTTATAGTGTGCGAGTGTTTACCCTAATTAAAAACAGGATTTTTTTGTCTTTAACTTTGTGGTATATTGTAAGAAATTCTGACGCTTTACATCATTATTGTTTGTGAACTAGGTACTAGGTACGTTGTTATTATTAATGGTAGTATACTTAAGGTCCTGAAACTTGACTGTGCTATATATTCCATTGTGGCTTCTAACATGTTGAAATGCTTTCTCTAGCATTTATTTGTTTAAGATTCCGATTATTTCTTGTTTGTGTTTCTTCTAACCAATGAAAGCTGGGGCTGGCATGATGCCGTGACATGGCGCGATGAAAGATCCATATTTCAAAACAAACATGACGAACCTATGAGAATAATACTTCCGCTAAACATTTGTTCTTGTGCGTGTTTTGTATATGTAACTACATTGTCAAATTCACTGATTTTCTGACTATTCTCCTGAAGAGAGGCAAAGAAAACTAAGCCAAGTGGCTTAATTCTGACCGGATGATTCCAGGAGGCTTAAACATCTCAAGAAGTATAAAAAGCCTTTTTATCATAGGTTACTGAAATGTAGTGCAAAGACTTACATGTTTATATTTGAATTAAGGTTTAGAGAGAACACATGTATTCAATAAAAACACAAGTTTTCTTAGCTTACTTTTCAATCGCAGAAATTGGATTTTATGTAAAATCAGAAAATTATCATCCAGATGTTACCATTCATTCTAGCTTGTTAAATATCAGCATTAGAATCCGTGACACGTTTTCTTTGGCTACTTTGCTTGCTTAACCAGGTTTAGACCAAAAAATGTATTCTATTGCAAATCAAAACATTTATGAAATACATTATATATATACATATGATTTAAATACTTTCACACAAAGGTCAGGTTCGGCATCTTTTTTTGAAACTGTTGATTTTTAGCATTGATTATGCTAGACTGTTATGGGTTGGATGCACCATCTAAAACCTGCTGAAGTCAAAACAGATGAATTAGACAAGCTAACTTAGTTTTGCTGATTGAAACAAAACTGAAAAAAGGAACCTGGTATAAACCACTATAATGCGTAAGATAAACGTAAATTTCACAAAAAAAAGCCTAAATAAAATTCAGCCGAGATGAAGCTTTCATGCAAGTCTCTAGTTCCGCAGACACGGTAAACCGTTACGTGGCGTTAAGGTGGGTCTCATAGGGTTAAGTGACTTGTGCTGAAACATAAGGTGCGGCTCAAATGGAAATATTTATACAGTTCCAACATGCCTGAAGGGCATCATTAATGCACAAATTCGAGGCAGCCAAGCCGTAAGACATATGCAAAGTATGGTCCTGGATCCTGAGCTCAGACATCCACGTGTTCCCCTATGAACGAGAGGCTGTGCGTTTGTCTCGTTTTTCATCCTGAAGACGGGTTTTCCGCCGTAAAAAGATTTCAAGACAAATATGAGTAAATGACTGTGGAAATGTGATGGGAAGCATTTAGAGATTTAAAGCACACCCCTGACTACTCTGGCATTAAATATTCCCGGGTCTAGCCCACATTATTAATGAGACGCATGATATCACAGTTGGTGCTGGCTTTGGTTCTGGTTTTTCTTTCTCAGTTAAGCATGCAAATAGGAAAAGTCAAATATTTTTTTGGCCAGCTGTTTCTCCCTAAGTCCCGAAATGGGATCCCAATGGATTGTCAAAGCATAGAGGTTACTCGGAGTATCAGAGAGGGGACTAATTGTCAAGGTTATGTCTCTGAAAATGATTGATGTCAGGCTAGGCTTTTTTGTCAGCCTGTCAGAGGGCTGGAATGTTTAATGTTCTCATTATTGGTTACGCTGTTGTGTATATTTCTCTGTCAGCACTGCAGACCCATCTGAACTGCCAAAGCACTTCAAAGGCCTGCAGGTCATTTATCTTCCTCCTGACGCTCCGAATGTTCAGCCTCAGCTGAGTGCCAGTGATTTGTTATGACTCGTGAGCCAGCTGACAGACAGGCCCTCTGTAGAAACGGACCTGCTTCCTTTTTGTCACACAGCGAACACATCAATGTTCTTGTAATGGGCTACAACTGTCAAAGGAGGCTGGCACCTGACAGTTGTGGGGTCTCACTTATTTGCAGACTGGTGACTCGAGTTTCCCCCCAAGTTTAGATTTTGGTCGTGGCATCACACCCACACACAAACAGGTCACCATCTGCTGCTTGGTGCTGGGGGAAGAGTGCTGAAGAATAACGGCTATGCTAATTGAAGACACGTCCTCATCTCATATTTATCGCCGTGGCTCACGTATCCCTATCTTTTGAAGTCGGACTGAAACGAAAAACAGGGAGACAAAGATGGAACAACCGCACAGGCAGGCCAGAGGAGAAAAAGACAGGGAGGAAAAGCGAGCGAGAGAGAGGGCGAGGCGGAGAAAGAGGGGAAAAAAAATATGATCTTTGTTTCCTTTCCCAAGCGATGACATGATTAATCGTTTTCTTCTGATCTAATTTTGGAACATGAAAAACAGCACATTTGTCTTGAAGAAAAACGACGTGCCGTACTGTGCAGATGGAAATTTCGAGCACTGAAAAAGATTAAAGAGAAATTCCACTCCTTAGACCTAATCATGAGTTGTAGATTATTCTGTCATTTTAACCAGATGGTAGGTTTGATTCTGCAACCCCCTCCTTATATTAATGAATACTAGACTGTTATATTTGACTTAGGTAAGTGAAATGTCCATCATGCTTAATGGACTGCCAGCCAGCATAAAGCATGTTATACTGCACACGGTTCCTGCTGCATTTTTCATGTTTTATACCAATGTGGAACATTTTGTTTCCTACTATTTTCCATCATTGTCACTGTTTTGCTAAATATTTTCACACGGAAGAAAAAGTACAAACTTGTGTCCACTGCTAATTTCCCCTCACATAGGTCACAGCTATAACTCTACAACTAAAACCGTCACCTCGGGCGAGGCGCACAGGAACTCGATAGTAACTTGATTAAGTTCCCAGTCAGCACGGCCGCGAACACGGCAGTATGTTAACAAACCTAATTATAGGGGGCTGGTGATGAAGCACGTGAGAAGACGGCAGCGGCGGAGACGCATCTCGCCGGGTCACATGTCCGCTACAAAAAGGCCCTCCCCAGGGCCGGGAGGACGTCTGCGTCACCCCTGGACACCTCTGAGGGCCAGTGTCGCCCCCCTCTCCTTCTCACCCAAATAACTAACAGCCTGCTCTGGCCTCTCTGGCTGCACGACACAAACACTCAGGAACGGCGTCCCATTTTTCATTCAAGAGAAATTAGGTTACGAACTTTCCAAGCTTTTATTTTTCAACCACCTAGCGTGGATTTCATCCACCCTCTTGATTTGTGCCTCAGCACAGTTTATAGATGGAGAGCTAATCTGCCACCTTCACGATTGGTCATTTTTGCTGACTTATGGACACTGTGATTGGTGTGATTAACTTGAAGTGTTGTTTAACTTATGATGCAGAGGTCGCGGTTAAGGGCTTTCAGGATTCATTAATATTGCAGTTTCGGTATTATTAAAATATGTGACCCATAATACGTTACTGAGATAGTAATGGCACTGTCGAGCATTTCGCTGTGAAAACTCTGTTTATAAACCAGGTTAGATGAATATCAAGAAAAGTAAACAAAGTTTTATATCGACACGCACACATGCACAGTGCCAGTCAAATGTTTGGACACGCCAAGCCGACTACAAAGGAGGGTATGTGTTGCATCACATGACCTGGCCATCTGATTTAAACATAGCAGAAATGGTTTTGGAGGAGTTTGGCCAGAGAGTGAAGGTAAAGCAGCCATATACATGGGACCTCCTTCAGGACAATTGGAAAAGCATCCCAGGAGGCCACCTAATGAAACTGGCATAGAGGAGAGAGTAGAGTTAGCCAGTCCTTGGAGCAACTGGGGTTAAGGACCCTGCTCAAGGACCCAATGGTGGGACCACTCTGCTAACCCACTGAAATTCCTGCCCTCGGGAATAAATTAATTGTTTTTATTTAAAACTTTATTGGACTGCGCATAATTCCATATATTCTGTTTTATAGTTTTGATGTTTCTATAATGCCCGGTGGTGGACTGGCAGCCTGCCCAGGGTGGACCCCGCCTCTCGCCCGATGATGATGAGATTGGCTCCAGCTTCCCCGCGACCCAAATGGATGGATGTTTTTATAATTACAGTGGAACCCACTTATAATGATCACAGTTATAGTGATCGCTTATATGGATCAAAAAGCTTGGGACAGAGACATTTCTATACAAATACTGTTGAAATAATTCCCTTATAGTAATCAAGTAGTCCATTTACAGTGTTCATTTTGGGTGTTTTTATACATGACAACATACGGAAAAATGTAAAACTACACTAAGAATGAAAAAAAAAAAAAATTGAAGCTATGCTTTTTTTTTTTTTTTTTTTTACTTTGATTAGCTTGTTTTGCCTTGCAGTAACCCATGTGCTAGCTACGTGAGGCAAATGCTGCGTGCACAGAAAGCATAATGGGGAAAAAAAGTCCTTTTCTCTCAATGACAAATCAGAGCAGACCAAGGAATCACAGTGGCTGCAAATAAAAACGACGAGAGGCGGACTGACACGTTGTTGTTCTTTATGTTACTCCGCAAAGGGAACCCATAACACGCAATAATAACACAAAGGCCATGAATAACAGGGAAACATGGGAAAGTTACACTAAGGATGGGAAGGGTAATTACGCAATAGCTAAAACATGCGAGGATCAGGCAAGAACCGAGTACAACCACAGTTAAAGGCACATGCGGCAACCGGATACACAGCACAAGTACATACACTAAAAAATACAAACTATATACAAGTATATACAAGACATATATGGAGCTATATACTCGTGCTCGCAAGGCATGCTGGGACATGCAGATGCTACAGTATTATAGCATATTTGAATTATACATAATTCAGTAATTTAATTAGTACAATACTGTAATTTGAAAAGTGTTTGAAACCGCTGTACTGTATTTTGAAAATTCTGTAAATAGCGACGCTATCTGTTCTAATATCTTATATTCATGCAATAAAAATACATATTTGAATTACATGGTAATCTGCCTGAGACATAAAGAAAGAAAGAAAAATGGTTATAATGATCATCCGCTTATAGCGATCAGAGACAGACGTGATCACTATAAGCGGATTCCACTGTATTCTAAAATTTAGAGAATAGTAGAAATAAACCTTTCAATGGCTAGGTATGTCCAGAGGTTTGATTGGTACTGTGTGTGTGTGTGTGTGTGTGTATGTGCGTGTGCGCATGTACGAGTGAGGGAGAGCCAAAACATTATGACAACCCTGACATGAAGTGAGTAATGTAGAATATCTCATAAAAACAGTGCATGTCAAGTTTTGGCATATATTAGAATATAACATTCTGTACTCATATTTGACATGTTGAATGCAGATGAAGTGGGCAGGGATAAACATTTGAGTGACTTTGACAAGGGCCAAATCATTTTGGCGAGAAGATTGCATCAGAGCATCTCCGAAATGGCAAGGCTTGTGTGTTGCTCATGGCCAGCTGTGGTGAGAACCTGCTGAGAGGGGTCTGAGGAGGGAACAACCACAAACAGCCAACAGGGTGTTGGGTGGCCAAGACTCATCTATGTGAGATGTGAATGAAGACTATCCCATCTGGTATGAACCAACAGGAAGGGCTATGATGGCACAAATGCCAGTTCATTTTAATGATGGGTATGGAAGTACTGTGTCAACATACAGGACATCAAGTCCTGCTGTGTGTAGGACTGTGCTCATGCTAACCCTGTCTACTGTCAAAAGTGCCTGCAATGGGCATGTGAGTGTCATAACTGGGCCTTAGGGCAATGGAAAAAGGTTGCCTGGTCTGATGAATGCTATTTTTTGTTGCATCATGTGGACGGCCAGACACTGTACACGTCAAGCATTTGTGGGATATTTCGGACCAAGTAGTCCAATCCACGGGTACACAGCCCTTTGGCCCTTTTCAGAGCTTGACACACATCGTTTTTACAAGATAGTCAACGTTATTGACTTCATGTGTGGGTGGTCATAATGTTTTGACTCCTCAGGGTGTGCTTGTGTGTGTGTGTGTGTGTGTGGATTATGTTTTTATTACATGGTGGGGACCAAATGTAATCAAAAAACTAAAAATGCCAAATGTCTCATATTTTGTTTGGTTACTTATGGCTAAGGTTAGGGCTGGTTAGGGGTTAAGGTCGTCATGTTGGGATTAGATTTTTTCCCATAGAAAAGAACAGAGAGTCCCCACAAGGATATAATTACGAACCTGTGTGTATATGTATGTGTGTGTGTGTGTATAACACTCTTTTGATCATATACAGTAAAAATTGGAGTATTCTTGAATGTGTTTTCTGTAGCATGTATATGTTTTCTGAATAGGGTACCTTTAATGTACAATGTACTTCAGGGTACAGAAGTTTTGCCCAAACACAACTGCAATGTATTTGTATGAGCCATTGAATTCTTAGAGGATTGACATTTCATAGTCATCCATTCATGCGTGGGTATATATTTGTGTATGGAAGAGTTGAATACATTTAAATTTTATTTATGAAATATCGCATAAGAGCAGTGGAAGTTTCAGAATGTATCCGAAGATTGTGGTCCAACAGGTCCTATTGGCCCTTTGGCAATCGTACATCGCTCCACCCCATGCATGAATGCATATATAATTGTATTGTAATACCCTTTCACCTCTGTTTATCCGCAGGTTGGTATTGTTGATTTTAAATAATCATCATTCTGTTGCTAACTGCCGAATCAATCCAAATACGCGGCAGTAAATGCCAGTGTTTCAGTTGATTATTTGACAAATGTCAATCTATCGAAACAATGTAATCAATATGTTTCTGGGATTGGTTCCAAATCACTACAGCCATGATTGGATAAGCAGATATTGAAAACGGATGGGTGTTATTATGTGGTTGAACAATTTATTTTAAAGTTAAATACTTAAAGCTTCGTCTTCTTTGGAAGTTTCTTGTGTAGAAAGCCCACATTTAGTGACATGCTAAAGCTGTGAAAATGGCTTCACAGCTGTAATGGAAAGCCAATGTGTTTGATGTTTAACAAATGTATTCCTGGAATAAAGGTATTCCATGCCTAGAACCACTTTAAAACCTATTTGAGAGTAAGTACAGAGGAAAAAACTCAACCACCTCATGCAACACTAGTGACTTCAGTGAGATGCTGTGATCTGTGGTTGTCTTGATGGAGGTTGTGCCTTTCAGGAGATTTGTAATTGCATAGGGGATGGCCACACAACAGGGGAAACCATTTTTCAATACAAATTCTGAAGGAGCTAGGACTTGAGTTACTGCAGCCGTGTCTTTCCGACGGTTGATGACGATCCATCAGCCCAGCCAAGCTGTTTTTTCGCCTGTGTGTTGAAGGGCTAAGGAAGTGTGGTGTTCTGTGAAGAGGAATGCTCTGCAGCTTGAGCCTTATGATGAACGATACTGTTGTCTTTAGCTTCCACACTGAGACCTCGATTTGATAGGACTCTGAGCCTTTGGTCTAAGCTCGCCAGTTGGGATCTGTTTCCGAACGCAAGGAAATTAGTGGTGTTTCATATCTCTGTGTTTGGCCATGTCCAACATGTAGCTGTGAGTTGAAGAGGTCCCAAGTGATGGACTAGTGCCCAGTACTGCTCAACTACTGATGTCCTCACTGCCAGTGAATTGCCTTCTCTACAGAAGTGCATGAATATTGCACAATGAAAAACACACTACAAACCGTGATAAATAATTTGAAACCGAGTAAAAGTGTCAGGATTGTTTTTTTATACATAAATTGTTAAAGAGTTCTGATCTATGAGGTTGCTGTTAAGACCCGCTCTCCAGGACAGCTCACACCAAATCACAGGCCAAGAGTAACCCAACAGTCAGCACACCTCCCAGACTGAATGTCTTAATATATTAGCTGCACTGTTTATGGGTGTTAGCCAGTGCAGACTCTAGGTAAATGATCTCACCTTATTTTGTCAGGTTACTAACCACTTTAGTATACCTTACGGTATGGTTATACCATCAGTAGCATAGTATCTGTGCCTGTATTTAGTCTTTAATAAAGACTGGGAAATGTCCTTACGACAATTTTACATGACATGTTGTCCACCTCATGTGTCTCACACTTGGTCTCTTACTCGATTTAGAGACTTTTTGAAACAGAGCACCTATGCCCCCCTTAAATGAGATTAAATACAGTAATTACATTCCTTATGTGTAGAACATGTCTGGGCTTATTTGGCATCATAAACATATTTGAATTTGAAATTGTCAAGTGTTTATCCAGTTGCAACATAGGTTGACTTTGGGTGCTAACCACTCCCATGGAGAGCAAGATGGGATAGGTGAAAAGAGAATTTCCCAAAGAGGGAATAATGAAGTGCCATAATAATGATGATGATGTATTATTATCAGATTAATTTCTTAAGTATTGAAATTTTGACTCATCCAGTTTACTTTTCTTCATTAGTGGTGGTAGTTGGATTGGCATTAATATGGTCATGCAAGTCCTTATTATTGTTACTATTGCAAATTATTCAGTGTGTTAATAATTAAGTAGTAGAGCACTCTAACTCAGTTAATGTACCTTTCATGGCTTTGTGAAAAGTCTGATGTCCTGGGACTGACTTTGCTAGTCATTCATTATTTGCTCCATCAGTTTGAGTTATTAAAATGATTTATTCCAGGAAAAACACAGTGACTGTCTTTTGAATCCAGTGATTCATCTAGTCAGCATGCTGGCATGATTTGTCATTTAATGCCTCTTTGGGCCTTGCAGATGGATTTATATTTTGAGTTCTGTGAAATCAACCACTTTGATAAATCAAAAATGTTTAAATGTGGCGTTATACCACTTGATGTATTTTGCAAGCTAATTGCTACTGGCCTCTGTTAATATATTTAAAGTAGGAATGTGTTAAATCAATAACAATTAAACAAAGGATTACGGGAAATGTGCTCGCCAATACTCTGAATGGGTTACATGTATATGCCAAGTGTAATTTTATACAAGTACAAGGGAATTTGGATGTTGCTATGAAATAAAAAATGTGAACAGAGGAGCAATGGCAGTATGTCATACGCTAAAGAGTATTAAATTTGATCCTGTATACTGCTGTTTGAGACTACATTAATCTTACTCACAGTTGGCCTGTTTCTTACACGTTTGGCAGCAAAAACTTCCACATGCCAAGTCTGAGCTGGGGAAAAAGTTCAGGTTATCTGCAGAAGTTTGCATGCCATGTCTTTAATCAGTCTGCAGCTAATTAGCAGCTTCTACACAATGAGGCCATAAGTCATTAATCATATGAGCCACAAGCAGTCAACTCCATGCAAGCAAGACGTTTCAGGACAAAAGTTTTTCTTCCACGATGGAGTTGAAACAGGCCAGCATAACCTCTCATGGCCAGTAGTGTGTAAATTACAGGCTCTGTTGAGCTCCAACAGACAAGGCCCCACTGTTCTTGTTGGTCTTTGCAAAGACTTAGCTGACAACAGATTTTTTTTCCCTCCTCCTAACCATTTTTTTTTTAAGTTTAATTTTCTCTCACTTGCTCACACACCAAAAAGCAAATATAACACACAGTTTAGCTCATGATTAAGGTTGAGCACCATAACTACAATCCATATCAAGTCAAAAATGAGTTGGTTTCGTGCCTTAGGGTCATTCTTGAAACATTTGTTACTTTCAGTACCAAAGTATCCTTTTTGAAAGCGTCTGCGAAAACAACAAATCTGAAGGCCAGATTGATGCATTTAATACGAATTGTAATTTGTTCTGAACATGGACTCTGAACAATCCATCATTGCTGCGGCAGAACCGCTTTGCAACCGCGTGACTAAAGTTCATGGTCATTCCGAATTATGGCCAAAATGGCGGCACTCCTAAATAATCCATCGATGGGCAAATTTTTTATCTTGAATCAACATGAGCAAAAGTGTCAGTCTGACTCTGTGCATAGATGAATTCATCTCCTAAAACGCTTCTTTGATTATACCGTCCATGACCTGCCATGTCCTTCCAAAACTTTCTGACATCTTCATTTTTGTGTTCTGGCCACCTGCAGGCAGTGACTGTGAATCCATTTCCATTAACTACTGTATAGCACTCCACAATGTTATGTGTTACACGCTTGAAAGACCAAGAATGACTATTAAATATAACCATTAAGTGACTGTTATTGATACGCACTAGCATTAGCAATGGGATTTCATTACATTAAATGGACAAGGGGACAGAAAAGTACGAAAGGTCTCAATTGAAATACAGTTTAGACCAGGCTTGATAGGCTGGTGAAACAGCAGCTGAAAAAACTTCTAAGTTCTATAAGTTAGAAAGGGATGAACAGGAATCAGAACCAAGTATGGCTCCTTACGGTTTGGGGTTGTCAGGTTGTCTTGGTGTGATGGCTTTCCTAGTTTAATCTTAATTTTCCAACATGGCTATAGGCTGTAGTAGGAATTGGAATTGGTCATTTTTTGGACAGTTATCTTTAAATCAGAGTGCTTGCAGTATTGTCAGGAAGCGAAAAGGCGCATCTACAGAAAGATGCTTTGAATTCAGAAGAGCATATGCCAGAGGTTTATATTCACCATTCATCTTGTACTGATATATCAAATTCACTTCAAAGCACAGTCATAAAAATGTATGAGAATGTAAATGCATGAATGACTGTTAATCTTGTTCAAAGTAGCAAACTGAACATGTTTCTCATCCAGGATGATAAACGCATTCTTTATACTTTTATGAAGGATTTATTGTTGATGTAAAAGCACTCTTCTTTGCATAATGACTGTTAAAGTGTGATAGCGACAGAAAGCTTGTTTTGAGAAAAGCCTTATTTCATTAAGATAGGTTCACATTTCAAAAATATCATTTTTTAAATCCCTGCAAAATCGGGCATGAATATTGCATAACCAATAATGAGATTAATTATAACATGTTGTGGTTCCTTTTTGAATATTGATTTTTTAAAAACAGATGATAAATTACACAGACAGAAGAAGCTGCATCTGCAGGCCACAAGTTTTTAGCGTACAAGTTAATTTAGAGAAACACTACGGAATATGAGGAATATCCTTTTATATCACACACAGTTGCATTGTGGCTAAAGCATTTGTTTATTTTAAAAAAAGAGCTTGTTTTGACAAGCTCTTTTTAGACAAATACTTGTTTATCAAATTTTATAATTTAAATATAAATAGTTAATTTGCTCTCCCTAATTTGTTTGTGATGTACATCTGGTCATAGAGCAAAACAATCGATCCATGCCTTTGTAATTCTTCATAGTGAGTGACGACAGATGCAGGGACTTTAAACTTCCCTTTTTCCCGTCAAAGTTATGCACTTAACTTGCTATATTAACATTCACTCTGCTTGACCAGGAGACAAGTCAATGAAGTAATGTTTGCAGATGCAAATTGTTGCTACAACCAAAATAAACTGAAATGTTTCTCTAGATGATTAAGTGTACATTTCAGAGTTGACTGAGCGTACAAAAAGTCTATTTTTTTTAAGACTATAAACAGCAAAGTTAATCTATTTTCAAAAAGCTACGTGGTATATATTGAGAATTTATGCATTTAAGCAGACTGAAAAAATGACTATTAATTTATATAACTACAGGGATTTCTTGATTAGGTAATTTATATGGGAGACAGTTTAATAAAGGGAAACTTACCATCACTTCCTGCAACAATTATTTCAGAACTCCAGCTATAAAAGCAGACAGTTAGATTTAAGATTATTCTTTTGCTGTCATTGAAAACCATAACCAGGTATCTGATTTTCAATAAATCCTTTTTTCATTAAATGGAGTGCAATTACATCATAAGGTACAGTTTTAAAATTGAGTCACTTTTAAGACATTTTTGTCTTTTGAGGGCTGTGAGTGTATTTTTATACTCTTTCACATTGAGCTGAGCTGACATATTGTATAACGAAATTGTATTAGCAGCACATTGTAGCTACATCTGCATTCAGTTTGTTTTAAGTGTTCCAAAAAGGTTACTTAACCAAAAATTTAACTTGAAGATTGCTGGGCATGGCCACTCCTGTACGAATCTCTATAGAAGGGTGATTCGGCAAATCTCAACAAGAAATGCACTTATTAGAAGCCAGCTTCACAGCATCAGCATGGCTGAGTTTTGCAAGGGAGCTTGGTGGTCTTCTTGAAACTTAATAAAACGCAGTTCAGGCATAAAGTGGCAGAAGGTGTCAGACCATTTGTGTGGCTGCCTTCTGAACCCAAATCTATTGGCCGTTTTAAATTCCATTTCAGTTCAAATGATATTTTTGAAAGTTTTTAACCTTCTGTAACAGTGATTTATTAGTAATCTTTTCCAGAATGATATAATTTTTGGATTTGATGCCAACTTAAAGTTAGAATTAACAAAGCATCTGTTTTCTTTAAAACTTATCAGACTTAACACCTGTTTTATTGTAACCTAAACTTTGACAGTCTTGAAATTTGGCTGCCTTGGTAAATGATCACCTTGTACCCTGCGTCTCACACTGAAGTCGCACCTTTTCCGATACATTGTGGAACCCTAGTGTTGTATAAGCACAATTCGAGTAGCTAGTGTTGTATAGTCACAATTAAAGTTAAAATTAACCTATTTTTTCTAGGATGTAATTTTTAGAGGAATGTGGCAACTTTAATTATATTTCTTGCACTCTTGCCAGAACACCATTCAAATAAAAGTGTGTTTTCATTTCAGCTGCCGATTCTGAGTAGCAACATGAAACGTTTCAGTTTTTGGGGAAACTGGTTGAATTATGAATTGATTAAGCAATATGACACCGTAATCTGTGGAAGAATCTTTTTATAAAGCTACAAGTATGGTGTTTACTAGATGCTGAAGTTTTATTTATGACCTTTTGTTGAGGTAAATAGTGAGATTAGTCAGATTGAACAATTTTCTGACTAATCAGTTTTTCACTAGTGAGACTGGGCAGTTTTCCACACAGCACTATAAAACAGTGTTACGTTCTGCTTAATGGAACCAGACGGATAATGGTTAATGTTATCATCTTTTCAAAAGTGTTGAATAAATTACCACATAAATTTCTGGAAGACACAATGGACAGGCTTTTTAAATTTCAAGCACCAGTTATAAATTATCGCAACAGTGAGGTGGAAACCAGATAAATAAAAATCCGCGCCAAGAGCAGCCCCAACGCTAAAGCATTGCAATGAAATTTACCGCTCTAGAGGAGTTTCGAAGAATTTGCAGGGTACAAACACAAAGACCGTATCCAAAACACTTACAGTAAACTGATGACCTTAAAGTGCAGCATTTTGCTTATGGACAGTTACCACTTGCCTGACCTCTTGCCCCTAGATTTTATTTATTTTTCTGTAACACAAGATTCCTACTATATGGTTTCTCCTCGTATGATGGGCGAAAAAAAAAAAGATTTCCAAAGTGAGACGCCTCATTTGAAGACAAGCCAAAAAACGTGAAGTCCATTACATCCTTGCAGGCAATGTTTTTACATCCTTCGCTCAATTTAACGTGACCTTACGCAAGCAGGATATGATGGCTAACCCATGACTTTCTTCTGTCTCTCTGTCAGCTAATGTTTTACATACTTTGTTATAGTTCGGTGCCAGCTGAAAATGGCTCCCTTCCACTATTCTCCAATATTCATGTTTGCACTCTGCCCCTCAAGTTATGGCAGAGGACCATCTGTGATAGAGGCCTAGTTTGTCATCTCATGGGAGCCGTGGAAGTTAATTCATTTGGCATATGACCATATCTAATTCTTAATCCTGTATAACCTCCATTGTACAGCCATATTTGGCAACGGTCCGCAGGAATCCATGCTGAACACCAAAAGATGAGTGAAATCTGTTCAATAAACCGGTTCCTTTTTGGGAAACAAACCAGCCTTGGTCCACTATAATATTTAATCTCCTTTCACCTAAATATTTTGCACATGTATGGCACCATAGCCATGTAATATATGAATGTGTGTGTGTGTGTGTATGTGTGTGTGTGTGTGTGTGTGTGTGTGGGTAGGGTATATTTTCAGTTGGAGAATTTGGTGGCCATCTGGTAAGATCTGTGGAGGTTTTTTAGACCTTATATCATTGCTACAAAAATTGTTTTTATTCAGAGATTATTTTTGGCAAGTTTATGATTAATGCTAGTGATAAATGTTGTTTTCCTGTACTTAGGGATTAGCAATGGCTACTTAATCAATCACATTTAATTAGCTGAATAAGCTGGAAGAAATATCAGTGGACTTCATGAAGTGCTGCACTGTCTGGAGCAGGTTCTGTTCTGGAGATGTGCCGTGTTTTCGTAAGTTAACTATTTGTCAACTGTGCTTCAGTGTGAAAGGTGCTCTTTTACAGATCGGCTTGCTTTTTTCACTTTTTCTGGACTTTTATGAAAAGGTATTTAATACTCATTTTGCTGTGGTAGGTAATCTCAAACATAAACTTATTGTGGATGCAAGCCAAACTTTGAGGGACAAATGTCTGCTTGTATTTTTTTTTAATCGCTCTAAAGGTTATTCTGATTAAAAATGAGTTAATAATGGAATATGATAATACTGAACTAAATCTTTAAGGCCGGAAGAAACTAAAGCAAAACAGGGTGTAAATAAACTCAATTGTTGCTGTGAATTTTAATGGCAAACCAAGATAATTATATGTGCATAGGTTCAAAAAATTGCTTGAGCACAATTAATCATTCTGGGATTATATTAATTTGTTAGACATCTAGTTGTAAAATGCATGTTGAATTTTGGTTTGGATTGTGTTACATTCATCTGAACTTAAAAATGGTGTTAGTATGAGCAATGATAAGTCATATTCTGGCGGCACCTGTATATGCAGACAGTGGATTGATTTATTAAAAATAATAATTTCAAAATGTTGTGTTAGCCATAAGTCTTGTTAGAAAATTGAGCAAATTGGTTTGCGTAATAAAATTGACATTTATGTACTTTATGTACAGAAGTAATTCTGATAAGAAGCCAATTATACCATTTGATGTATTTGGTTTGTTCTGGCAGTTTCCACCTTACGTCAGTTTTATGTTTGTCACACTATGTATAATTTTTTTTATTTATCATAGCTGCTGGTGTTCTTCTGCCACACGTGAAAAATGAAACTTTCATCCTTTTGAGTAATCTGAGTAGAAACCTGTGCTGCCATCTCCTTGTGTCATTACTGTATATATCTTTCCAAAATAGCACAGTTTTATTTCTACTTTTACTTCTGCTTTGCATGAACTGAGAGAGAATTTCATATAGAACTGAGCAAAATAAGCAACTACATTATAAATGATACACAGTTACAAAGCAACAGGTGCCCTGGAAGGTAGGCACATTAATAATTGTATAGCACTAAACCATTTTGTGTATCTGCCTGTTTCTGAGAACACACTAGTCCGTGTAAATGTTGGCACAGATCTTGTATGATAATGAGCATCTTTGATTGCCGTGACACTGAGTTATTAAAAAATAAAGCACTCATCGAATCATTAAGGGCATTTTTCCACACAAAAGAAAGTACCTTGGGCCTGGACAGTGAGGTACCCAATGTATGGACTGACAAAAGCGAATATTTCCAGTAAAAAGGTTATTCACACTTAATGATGACGTTCACGTGTGATTACCTAACACTGCATCAGAAAAATCAAGTAGTTACTGTATACGTGCCATTGCAGTCTCATTTGTTTTTTGCTTGAAGCTCTATATTAAAGCAATCCAGACTTGTGTTTTTAATAATCATAGTTTTAAATGGTATTCAGCATGCTGTTTATATCGTAAACATTCTGAAGCTTGCGGTTTCCGTGTGACTGAATAAATGACATTGATACTCTCTAGTGAGAAGTTCTCAGGTATGTCTGAACAAGGCTGAGTGTGTCGAGGCTTATGGTCCTTACATAACCAGGCCTGGATTCAGATCTTGGATAGGATTTTGTAGCTGGTACTACTTGTTTCATTTTCTCTCTCATTTTCCAGTTTAATTATATATAATCAGACAATTTAATCTTTTTTATTTTGTATCTTAGTTGCATAAAATATAACTGTGGAATAATTCACACATTTGTTTTTTGTTTTTGATTTTGACTGTTAATACAAATTGAGTATAGTCTGAGTAGGGCTCCAATTAGCTGTGCACATAGTCATTTTGTTTGTGTGTAGCACAGCTAAGTAAAAAAAAAAAGTTTACATGTGGCTGTGTTATTTTGTAGAAGTTGGTGCCACTTTTGCATACAGCCCTGGGTGCTTTTTATCAATTTATAATTCCCTTTTTAAGGTAAGTATTTTAGTATGGTTTCTTTGATAGTTGCCCTGTTTGAGGTAGATTTGCTTTGTGCACTGTTAGTTGTAACCACAGTGTGTTGTGCAGAAGAGCTTTAGTGGTTTCTCTTGTTTGCCGGCAGCACTGGAATCTGAAGACTACGGCAAGTAAAGGGGATTTGCCGTAATTTCCTTTCACAAACGCTTTGGTGAAATCACATGTCTCCACGTCGAAGCCCTTTCATAATTCTGCGTTTGGCACGTTAACATCCTTATTCCAGTCACTGATGTTTTATTTCCTTAACTACATTTTAGCTGCCGTTAAACACTCTATACCCTTCCCTTGAACTAAGTGGTCACAACCATAAATTACATGTTTGCAATGAAAAAATGTCAATAATAAGGCACATCAGAGTCATATTTAAAGTATTTCAGCATTTATCAAGCCTCAGGGCTAGTGCTGTTTGCGTTTGCACTTTTCAGTAAATAGTACTCAGATGTGTACGTGTTATGCTATCACATATGGCTCTGAGCTTTTGGACTTCATGCATTCCTTTCTTGTGATCTCACAATCTTTTCCTATGTTGGGTTAAATCATCTTATCCATATATTTGGACATTTCACCTGTAGGGGGTGCTGTTCTCAGTTAATGTTGGCTAATTTTTCAAATCGCATTGCAGTTTTCATTAGTGAATATATGCTTTAGCATTCTGAAAAATGTGACGGCTAAGCAGCAGAAATACAATGGAGTTAAATGACAGTGTTATTAATGGTTCCAATTTGCCGAAGGTTTCGAGCCAGTCGTCTGTACTGACTTAAGTCGCTGCAGTGTTTATGACGTCCGGCACTATTGACAATAACACTTCCCAGACAGAGTAACACATGGCGTGCAGCTGCACATAACTGACTACTGTGAAAGGCTATAAATGCAGTGCTGAATGCTGTGCTTAATATCAGTGACTATCTGTGAAGCGGTCACATTCTCCGGGCATTTTCTTGGAAGCCAACAGCCAGATGGTGCCTTTGCAGTCAGGGAAAAACCAACACCAGCCATAGCTGTTTAACCTTAAGCACCAGGCAGACTGATATCAGATGTAGATGGGGCAATTTTTTTGCGGACGTTACCATCTGATTCATAGGGTGTGACGATAAAGAAGTAGCTTTTTGAGGTGTTCTTGGATGACTTGGCCTTGTGACTTGGAGGCCCAAATGAGTTGTGTGGAGAGTATTCCACTGCTTGGATCTCATACATGCAACTGCCGGTCGTTCTCAAGTCCTCCTGCACTTAATACCATGACGAGGTGGTAAAACATTCCATCTTGTTGCCACTCTTGCTGTGTGTGCAGGAATAGCTTCGGGGCAACAGGCGTGATCCATTTGCGGAGGCGATGTGAGGGGGCGGAGCTTTCGCCACGCTCCTGAGCACCAAAGGGGAATTCGGTGACGTCACCATCCAGGCTCCGTCTTAGAATGAGGAGCACAGGTGTTCACCCAGCGAAAATCGAAATGAACAAACCTTGTAGACACGGTCATCTAACAAACAAAGGAAACTTTGGGGAGTCACTTGGGTCGCTGATACATCTTCGCTGAACACAGTCCTTCGTAAGCTCTTTCTTCAATGTATTCACATGAAATATTTAATCCGTCATTCTTACACACCAAAAGTTTCAAGGTGAAGAAAACAAGCCTCATTCTTTGGCGGGGTGACATGCAAGTCTCCCCCTGCAATACATTTTTTCCTTTGAGGCTAAAAGATTCTATTTTTGTTATATCTACACCTTCAAGCAGAAATAATACTATACGCAGTCTGTATTATCTGGATAGGGGGGTACTTTTTTTTTGTTTTGTCATCGTCAACACTGTGATATCACATAGCTTATTATATGGTCCCATTTATAGACATTGAAATACCACATTGTATGTAATACATGCATGTTTGCTTAAAAATAAAATGTTCCTCTGACTCCTGTATTAAGATATGTTCGCCCTCATAAATATGAGCTCGTGCCCAAAGCCATTCACTGACACTGGTCCACGTGCCCCCCCCCCCTGCATTAAAGAGAGTGTCAGCATTCTTCCATGATATCTCAAAGAATGAGGCCGTTCCCAGTCCGGATTTCACTTCTTCAGGGTAATTATATTTTTAAATGCAAGGCTGGTTATTTAGCATATTGTTTATTTTTGTATCATTATTTTCAAAAAAAAAAAAAAATTCTGTGTAGTTTTATCTGGAAGAAAGGATGGGGGGGGGTAATAACACAAACGCAAGATAAGTGAGCACCTTTAAAATGAAAGTCCATTAAAGAATAAAAATGATCTGACGCTACAGTTGCCCTAAAGGCCCGTTGCTGTGTATCTAGACCCATTCATCTCTTGGTCAGAGCCATTAGTTTCAATGTGTAATGCTTAACACGTCCTCTTTCATCAAAAGCTTTTCAGTACACATCAGCAGCATCTGTTCCGTTAATGGTACCTACTTTTATGTAAGAAAATGCTTACAGTGTCCCTTCACTGCAAATAGTTCGTCAAGCTGCGGATGGTTTTAGTTTCATCTACATTTTTTCCCCTGTGAAGCTGGAAAGGTGAAGGTCCTGACACTTCATAGTGAACGGTATGGTCTTTGTAATAGTTTGGTTGCAGGCAAAACCCGAGATGACTATGACTGAGTATTTATAAATTAAACAGACACTATAGTGAAAATGCTTAATACAGTCTCATAAATGGTAGGAATGTAATATCTGTTCTTGGTTAAGCACCAGTTTGGAAATCCACAAAAAGTCAAAGATAACTTTGTGTCCATTCAGTAAGTGGCTGGTCCTGTACAATACTGTATGTGTAAATAGTGCATCCTTGTCAGTTGGCAGGATTCATTAATCTGCCTGTCAACATAACAATATATGCTTGCTTCAAAATAACTTGCTGTTGAGTTTGTTTTGGGTGGATGGAGGTATTGGTGAACCTAAGACTGGATTATTTAAGTTTGCTGGGTTGGCGATAGGATTTTTCTGCTTTTGAAGGAATTTCTGTAACAGGGTGTCAAACCTGTGTTCGGATGCACGGTTTGATCGTGCTGGAGTGCTAAAAAAAGAGAGATGAGCGGTGTTTCACTTAGTTCCATTGTTTCTGCAGTTGTTGTGACAGCTAGTAATTTAAGTGAGAGGATGTCAGTGTCATTATTGTTTCAATGATTTCACCACCTAACAATTATTGTGCCTTGAGTAATTGTATGTTTCTGCTATTTTGATTCTCGATACAGATGCAATGATGGGGAACAGACTACAACTATATTAGTGGTTCAATTATGTTAATACATGAGAAATGGCCTGGGAGGTTATCAAATAAGTCCAAAAATGTACTTTAAATACCTCACAATTTCGCTGTTTCCAGCTAAACCAAAGAAACACTGATCATATGGTCGAAGGCTCTCTGAATTTATTTTTAGAAGACCGGATTAAAAAACACCTTTGACATAGGCAATTGATCATTTAGACAATGTGTAGTATATTAAGCTGAAAAGGCTTGTCTTGGGTGGAAACAAGGGCTATACAACACGTATGCAAAATATGTGGATGTCTGACATATGTGACACATCTTTTCCCAGCAGCTATGTATATTTAAGCAGACCCTGTTTCGTATCTGGTAATGTAAGCCTCTGGGACGAGACTTCAGTACCATTTTAATCCCCCCTCCCCCCTTTTAAAGTCACAATTCTTAGTCAGCATTAGGTGCTTGTTTCATTGAAAGATATTGAGACCAGTGACGTCAGTGATTATCAATGATCATGTCCAGAGTTGGGTAATTCACGTCCAGAGAGTAAAAGTCCAGACCAAGATTTTGTTTCAGCCAACCAGTTGAGCATAAAGAGTCACAGTCACAGAGTACTCAGCTGGTTGGTTGAAACAAAATCCCGGTCTGGAATTATACGCTATGGACCTGAATTACCCAGCTCTGACCATGTCAGCCTATGAGAGAGGGGAAAAGATCTCAATCTGGATGAGCAAGGTTGGGTGGAAATACACACCCTTTACACGCATGTATTCGTGTGGTCTGACTCTAAACAAGAAAGTAACAAAGATGAAAATGTTTATAGCTCAGTGTGGGATATGAACATCTAGTTATAGAGAAAAGAAATCCTGTATTTCAGTGTTTCCCAACCCAATCCTCTGGGAACGGTCCACGCTTTTGCTCCCTCACAGCTCCCTGCCAGACAGTCCACATTTATGATATCAACTGGGAGTTGGGAGGGAGCAAAAACGTGGAGTGTTTGGGGGTCTCCAAGGACTGGGTTGGGAAGCACTGACATCCTCACCACTGCAGGGCTGTATTAATCACAATTACCGTGGTGGGGTTGAGGGTTAACAGCAGCCCAAGTGGATATCCCTGCTTCCAAACAGTCACATTTGGGTAGGCTGACCTTGGCCCACTCATGCGGCTTGGAGACATTTACCATTGCAAAACCCAAAGCATTCCATGGTGCAGCAACCAACCAACCTTTTCGGGGAGATGCATCTCCCAAGATGACCGGTGCTTCAATCCAAAGGTCAAATGTTTTTAGCCAGTGTTTTGAGGAACCTTGAAACAAAGATGCATATCTGCTGTGGTTCTTAAAATTACCAGGCCATTATGTGACGTATTCATACTGCTTGCAAGGACATCTGACAGTGGTCACTGTTTGCATATAACTGCTATGGACCCAGAGAAATTTCTAATACCAGAATTCTCACACTATATACATTCTGACTGATATGCAAGCTGTACTGGTCCCATGGCTTATTCTCTGAAATGTATTCGATCTTTTGTTTTTTTTGTTTTTCCCTTGATCGGTACTTGCGTGTTTTTGCATCTGTAATTTCCGAAAGTGCTCTTCAGCACATTTTGCTTGGTATCTTAGAATTGTTTGGGTTTCAGCGATGCTGACGTATTTCCATAATGTAGTCTTCATGGAGAATCAAGATGCAAAAAAATTGAGCTAAACCCAGATGTATCACGGTGTAAAACGTTATACCTAAACCGTCCCCAAATGAGCCACAATTAGGCTTTTACAGCACGAAAAAAAAAATGGTCGTAAGAATTGTCATCTTGAATGACACGGATTTGTGAATGCCATTTTCTTTTTTTGTATATCATCTTGATGAGCACTTAAAATTTGTAATTCAATGAAGAAAATTACATGTAAAACCTGAACAGGGTTCAGGGCTGCGTTGTTAGATGGTGAATTGTTAGCTACAAGCTGCATTACCATATATCATGGGAGCTGCAGTTAGGATTAATCTGTCAAAGGGGATGGTTTAGTGTTGATGAATATAACATGTGACCATTAATGATGTTGATTTTATCTCCTGAGATTAGCATGATTTACTTTGGATGGATAATAACGTCATTTGCTTGATGCGGTAGATCTGTTTACGAGCTGATTAAATGGTAAGGCCTTGCTTCATTTCATGCTATTTGGTTTACAGCTTCATTACTGCAATCACAAAAGCTGTGGAAATGTCCCACATCCTGGTGTCACAGTAAATCATTGTTTTAGATTGCCGCTATGCATTTTCTCATACCACTTTCGATGGAGTGGCCCGGCATTACGTGCAAAGCAAAGAATGTGCAAAGCAAAGAATAACCCTTGAAAACCACTGGAATAAGAGCAGGAAGAGCAAATCTGCATATTATAATTGAAATTTAAAAAGGCATTTGAGTAATTAGGTATAACAGATTGTCTTATAATTGAGGACGTTTAGAGAGATGACTTCCTGATTTTCAAAAACCCATTTCACTGTTTTTTTGTGCAGCGATGCACTGCACCATTCACTTGAAAGTATTATAATTTAGATCGGGTTGACAGTGCCTGGCCGACATTTAAAAGGCCAAGAAGCCTAAATGATTGTACGGTAGTTTTAAGTAATCTTAAATAGAATGGTGATACTTTATTTATCCCCATGTGGAAAGTCTCTCCTCGCCTACCCCATCTTGCTCTCTGTGAGACACATACTGGTGAGAGTAAGCTTGGGGGTCACAGCAGGCACGTGCACAGGTAGGGCTCAACCTGTGCAGAGCACATGCCCTTTTTGTAATTACACTCGGAAGTGCCCTTTTTTTGGGGGGAGTTTTTAAAAAAAATAAATAAATCAATGCTATTGGTAACCCTTTACGTCTGTTTGTCTTTTTAACAAATATTTAACCAATTAAAGGCATTAAAAAGCGCATCTCTTAGAACCGCTCAAACTGTCAGTCAGACTTCACAACTCTGCCCCCTGAGCGCCGCGAACTTACGTTTCAGCAGAAGAAGATGAACGTCTTCGTCTCGTAACGGTAAAATATCTTGTTGTTTGAATAAGTGCAACGTTGTCTTTATGAAATAAACACTAGTATGTCTATAAAGGTTCATATAATGCATCACCACACCGGTGTGGTGTTGACGTAATGTGATGTCATCGTTTTAATGATGGACAAATTGCACACATTCACTGGTCAAAAACCCGCGGTGTAACTGCATTTGAGTTTGACACAAAGCAACCGAGTGATCCTTGTCAGCTAGGTAAAATATATTATAAGAAATTTCTATTTTGATTTTATGGCTATCTGCTGAATGTGCTGATGCATGTAAATTACATGATGTAATTTATTAACATTTCATCATATTATATAGCTAGTTATTAATACTAATTAAATATAATATAAGAATATTATTGTGTGTTATTTTTTTGGTGGTGGAGGGGTTCGTGGAGGGGTTGGGGGGGTGCCCTTTTTTCAGTTTCAGCACATGCCCCTCAAATGGTCTGTGCACGGCCCTGGTCACAGCACAGGCTCAGCCAGCGTGCCAATAAGGGCCTTGCTCAAGGGCCCATGGGCCATCCGATCACAGACACAGAGGCTTAGCCTGCTGAGCCATATATACAAGGAAAAAAAGTCTACAGCACAATTTTTGTTTCACTCATTTCTCAATTTATGGGTGTGCATCTGTGAATAATATTTTTTTTTGCAAACTGCAGCCGGGTTTTTCTGTTTCTCATTAATGAAGGCCTTCTTCTTGCTTTATGGGATTTCAGTCCTGCTTCTAGGAGCCTGATATGAACTGCCCTAGCAGTGCACTTCACACCTGCACTTAATGTTTCCCATTCCTTTTGAAGGTCACTTGATGTCATCCTCTGATTCATGAGAAACTGTCAGGTATGGTAACGGTCATCTCTGGCATTAGAAAGTCGCTTCCGCCCTTTACCTGGCTGGTTTCTGGTCATTCCCAGTGTCTCCTGCTTCACCTTGTTCCTGTGTACTGCTGTCTTAGATATTTTCCTACAATTAAACCAGGATTTAAAATGCAGATTTATTCAAAAATAGTGGTCTCTTAATTTTTTCCATGTCTGTGACTGTATATTATACACACATACACACACACGTAAATATATGTATATGAATTTGACGTTACTTGCAAGATATGTACAATATACAAGATATGAAATATTTCCATAAAACTGTTAAACCCACCATATGATTAAAAATATATATTGAATATTTCAATACACTTCCTGCAGATTCCTATTGTGTTTACCAACATGTCTATTGGCTAATGATTAATTATTATTCATGGTTCTGTATTGGACTCTTCTAACCTAAATAACACTTGCCGTATTTCCTCCCGTAGCAGCAGACGGTGCAGTGACGTCAGGGTAATGCGCGTCTGAAAGTTTTGCGCGCGATTGGAGCCATCATTTTACAGCAGGCTCGGCTCTTGCCGCCAGCTCACAGCGTGCCTTTTAACTTTTAATGCACCCGGTAATTAAGGATGTATAGGGGAGTTACTTAGTATGTCGTAAACATGGGGGGGGGGGGGGGGGGGGCTCCATACCAGGTGTTAGCATGAGTGTGACAGAAGCCGAAGCAGTGGGACCTTTCTTTTGTTCCTGCCTGTATTGCGCAACTCTGAACAATGGCAGGGGGGCCATACTAATGAGTAATCAGCTGTGACTCTGATGCTAGCACCTACGAACACTCGCGAAGCCCTTTGGGCCAGCCATAAATAAGAAGGGTTCCTTAGAAGGTCCTGAAACTTCTTTGGTCATCTTTTGCCCCCCTCCCTCCACCCCCCGATTTTTTAAATAGATTCACATGGACATTTTTTACGAAACGCCACAGAAGCCTTTAAAGGGTCTTGCAACTTAAACTTAGCAGCTCAAGCGTGTCTTACAAGGGAATTTTTGTTCTGTAATTATTTTAAAAATATAAGGTAACAGTCAGCAAAAGCCTTAGTGTTCCCTTTCTGTCTGTGTTGCTGGCTAATGACAGGACAAAGATTACATCCCACGCTCACCAGTTTGCTGTGTCCTGATTCAGGGCTTTGCTGAAATTGTCAGCAAAAACTTCTGTGTCACTGCAACTCATTTAAGACAAACTTTGGCTATGACATTATAACAAGATAGTTAAACCATAATGCGTTTTAAATGTTGTGCAATATTTCTTGTGCAAGGTCACCTGACATGCCTGCATCAAGATTTGATTATTATCCTGAGAGTTTTAGTGATATTTTTAAAGTTTTTCATATGAATTATGCCTTATTTGTGAAATTTCATATTTTTGCAGAATTTGTGATTTAAAAATATACTATAAAATTAATGTAAATGTTGGCCTGCGTTATGTTTCATATTTTAAATTGTGCGTATATTTAGGGCTGTCTGGGTAAGCTGAGTGAACCTGGTGAATTTTATTAGTTAGGAACTTTACAAATATCACAAATCAAGTGTTGTAAAAGTAAGAAATAGTCATTCAGTTTTAAACCCAAACAAAACGTAACCTGTCGTGAAATATGAACACGTCAATGTATTGTGTTAATGTGTGAAATTATAAAAAACACACATCGAAGGAGCCCCAGCCAGAGGCCTAGATCGGGTGTAACGAAAACGGAGCTGTCAGTGTCCGTTCTCACAGAGGAGAAAGCGCGATAACATAGCATAACTATTAAATGGAAAAATAGTACATTTTTATACGGAAAGCAGATGTGTACGTAATTTCACGCGTATCATCTATGTATCTTTTAATTAAATCAAACGGAATTAATTTAAAATGACTGCAGCAACAGAACACATACAATATATCGTCTTTGCAGTCACACTGGATCTAAAATAGATCAGAGGTGAGACCGCCAAATCATCCAAATTATTGCCCTAGAGGTCAGGCCAAGGCAATCTAAAGGCGCTTGTGTGAAAATGAACATTAGAACCTAAAGTGACCAATATGACAAGATAGGAAATGTTAGACCCAGTACCGATTAACCAATGTTCTGTACGTAGCTCCTTAAAACACGCCGAACTGTTGAGTTTTTTTTTTTATCTACACATATTCGGGAGAGAAGTTTGTGTCAGGATGCGTTTAGGAAATAATGCAGCGGTTATTTAGAGGCACATTAGAAATTGAATCTAAAATGAAATAAGTAGGCCTATGTGACTGTTACATATTTTTAAAATAGCATGACCGGCGTTTAATAACCAGCCCGAGGTCTTGTCGGGTCAACGATTCGAAACGTATTAGGCGTTTTACTTGCCTGAAAATGATACAAGAAATTTTGAACCTTAAAAGAACTGTATAATGAATAGTGACATTTTTTTAACTGTAGATTATATCGTTATTTGGTTGTATTGCCGCCTGTTTGGTTTGTCGCTTTCACAAAGTAATGTTTCGCCCATTTAATATTGCGGCATAATACGCCTGAATCCGCCAGCATTGTCATAAGTGTTTATAGCCAAGTAGTTGCTCGCTTAAGTGTTTTAAAAGAGGTTTCACTTCGGGATACAACAGCAGAGAACAACGTGTGTGAACGCAGCACCGATGGCTGAAAACAAATTAAACAAATGAGCGAGTAATGCACTCATCAGGTCTATACCTATGCATCCGCAGACCTTCATTAATGTCTCCATGTCAGATTTTAGAGGTTAAAATATAAATAACGTTCACAGACGCCATTATTAAAATTTTGTAATTTCAAAAATGACTGTCCTTCAGATTCAGGCTCGCTTGGACGATCGACAAACAGCTGGGATTGGGTGTGTGTGTTAACATTTCACGTACTTCGCTTTGTGTAGCCCGGTCTTTGTCACGCTGCGCATCTCCTCCTAATGTGATGCTGAAGACGGATGACGGCACTTGCCAGAATTCCTACGCCTTGCCAGATAAACTGCGCTACCATTTTAGGTTTTTTTCTTAAAAAAAAATATTTCCTACTAAAGGTATGCTAAAGGTTTTTCCTAGAGTTAACACCTTCCATACCATTTTATCAAATTTAAAACATCTAATCTTAGAAATAGATTCGGATTTATATATTTCTGTAGGTAATTAATGCGAGCCGGAGTTATGCAGCGAGTTATGTAAGAGCAGTCAATATTTAAATTTTTTTAAATGCGTTTAGGTTAAATATCAGTGTGCGTTTTTTTTTTTGTTTAATGACTAATTTGGAATGAGTGGCTTGCTGTTAGAATTAGGCCTATTTTAAGAAATCCTTAAATATTAAATTGCGTATCACTACGGGAAGTATGAGTAGTTTTAAAGTAAAGCTTAAGGTTGTTTTCCGTACGGACTGTGAAACTTAACGCTTCACGTCAAAATGATGCAGTGACGAGATGGAAAAAAAATGTTCAAACCTCGAGTCAGTTTGCCGATAATATACAACTTAGGGTAGAACTTTAACTTTGAAATTTAATATCTCGCAATTTGATGCCATGAACGAAAGCACATTATTAATCTGGATGTCAGTTTAACAAGTGAAATACCACGCAGTGATGACTAGGCTATTAAGGATAAAAAAATGAATATAAAAAGTTTCACCACGTTAATAAACAAACAGCGAACATGTCCTATAAGGCCCAGTTATTTTCTGAACATTGAAATTTATCTTCGGGTGGAGTTGTTACATTTTTTTCGCGTACTGACAAATTCTATTCAATTCAGTTTTTTCGAAGAATTTAACTGGATAGTTTATTATTTTCATACAAATGAGTTTTTTCCGTACGGACAATGTGCATCGATGCCAATTTGAAAACAAAATGTTTCCAGAAAAAAAGGCATTTAGAGAAGTTCCGTGCTCAGAAAATGACTCACATTTTAAACACACAACCAATATCTCAAGTATTCAGAAAAAATAGCAACATTTCGTGAAGAGATAGGACAGTTGACAATTCAGCGGACGACGGATGCAATTAGTTCCAGTGCATCTACCCCGTTAACTCTCCATTAAGCAAAGTGGCGAAAAGTTTGAATTTCGTGTTTTTCCAAAATAAAACCGGGGGGGGGGGGGGATAAAAAAAAAACAAAAAAAACGATAAACAATTACTTTCTCCTTGAGTGCATTAAGCGATTGTAGGAAACGGAAGAAAAAACAAAACAAAACAAAAAAAAACACGGGCTTGGAATAAAATCTTCAGGATACATACAAAAAAAATACCACTCTCTTTCATGGTATACACTTTAAAAATAATTGCAATTTAAAATGAGGACAAGCCGGGATTTTAGTAACAAACATGCATGAAAATTATTTTTTTTTTCAAGGAGACATTAAATAAGAACATACAATACAATCAGCAATTTCAAATAAACATCGAAATGGGAAAAAACCCGAACTATTTCATTCGTATTCTACCATTGGCGTTTTCACTTTATCTATAGTTTAAAAGTAATGCACTTTGAGTTTCTCTTTCAGTTATCGTTATTGTCATTATTAATTATAATTATTGTCCCGCTTTAAGCTAACAAATAAATACAATGCATGGGTCTACGGATCCAGTCCAGAAATGGACATTCAATATAAAAGTCTAAATTTACGTCTTTCATCTTTTTTTTTTTTTTTTAAACCATTAGTCTTTTTTTACTGGTATCCGAGCGCTGATGCTGTAGTGAGTCTTTGTCCGTACAATGCGTATGGAGAATAATATGGACCTGTGGCTGCAGGGACTGGGACGGGGGCGCCGGGGGTCGGTAAGGGGCTTTTTGAATAGGGGTGGTAGCGGCTGCTTAGTCCGAGAGCGTGGTGCGGGCTTCGAAGTGCCAACGTCCCCGGGCTCCCTGGAGCTCCCGTCGGGGGCATGTGCATGTGGCAGGCCATGGCGGCGGCTGCCGCGCTAGCTAACGACGACGAGCTCGGGTATCCCGATATCAGTTTCTCCGTGCCCGTGAAAGCAGTGTGGGTCCGCAAATGGTTGAGGAGTTCTTCAGAGGAGGGGAAGCGCTTGTCGCAGGGTCCGTTCGCCGACACCCAGTTGCAGACATGCGGCAGGGGGTCGTTGGGCAGCATGAAGCCGTACGGGTATAAAGGGTGTCCGGCGAAAGAAGGCGGCGAGGAGTGGACGCTGTGTAACGGGTGCGTCGGGTACATGAGCGGGTAACCCTGCTTGAGAGCCGTCGCGGCAGCGGCATCATGCGTGCAGGACGCCCCAGCCGCCCCGGCCAGATGACTCGCACAATGGTAACTCAGGCAGTACGGGTCTCTGCAAAGACTGGCAGACATTATGGACGGCGGAGAAGCTCCAGCCAAAGGGCTCGATCCCGCTTTACTGCAGCCCAGCGAGCTCGCAGCGGCGAACTGTGCGTTTATTAGGTGACTGCTGGATTTGGTTGGATCTAAAGTCACTCCGTGAGGCAGGAAGTGTTGCGGGTAGCCGGCATAGGCCCCCGCCAAAGTCCCAGGGTATGACATGCCAGCAGGTGGTAAAGGGAAAACGGTCTGACCGGGTTTGTACGGGGAAACTGGGGCCACTAACCCAGATCCGAGCACAGATGAAGCCGAGGATACCACCGAGGAGTCTGAAGTGATGGGCTTTGATCCCGGCGTGGTTTCCTGGTGCTGGTTGACCTCCACGTTAATTCCAGCGCAGCTAACGCTTATCCTGCTGTGACTGATGCTGGTAGTGCCGGAGCCCTCCGTCGTGCTATTTTTATTAGAGTCGCTCTCCTTCTTTTCTTCCCGATCTCCCGTCTTGGCCTCTGACGGGAGCGGGGACGCCGAGGTGCAGGAGTTCGGGCTGCCTGTCCTTGGCGTGAATGGCTGGCAGGTGGCGCTCGGTACTCGGAAACCAGACTTATCTCCAGAAGAAACCCCCGAGGACGAGTCCTTCTTCTCCGAAGATTTCGAGTACGGCTTGAAGCTAGATTTATCTTCGGCTCCGATGTCGCTCATTTTTAACGGCCCGGATTTGGACTCTTTCTCAGTAGATCCATTTGATGTTACCGATGATAGTTTCGAAGAAGGCGGAGGATCCGGTTTACCGATCTGAGAGCACGTTTGTGCCAAAAGGGCCAATGGACTTTTCTTGGCATCTAACTGTGAATAATAATAAAAAATTCCAATTAAGCTCTACACCGAAATATGTAGTACACTGCAAAACGCGCGGTCAGCACAGAACGACTCTTTTACTTATGTATTGCGAATATCTTTAATTGCAGCCGTGCAATAAAACGCATTGCGCATAGGCAGAGTGACATGAACAACTATTACGATCTAAACACACCATCTTAGTTCGAAAAGCAGAGATCATATATGCATACATGCACTTCAAAATATCTTCGAAAATAAGTCGACCGAGATCTTACTATAAAGACACTCGATAGTAACTAGTTCCTCAGTCCACAGCTTTAAATGACCATTTTAACAGTTTAAACACTTACCTCGATAGGGCTAACTGGTGTAGATGGCAATGGTTGAAGGTATTCTGGGTGCAAAATGTGTCCTGCCCGTGCCGTAAGCATTTTCAAAACCTTGATCGGTAGACGATTAGCTTGCCGTAGAGGGTCCGAAGGAAGAAGGGAGTGAAGAAAGGGCTTATTTATAGTCGCGGAGATGTTTTTCCCAGAGACACTCTTTCCCCAGACTTGATTAGCAATGTTATTTCTTAGAGTAGAGACCGAGGGCGATGTGATCATGACCCAATTCTCACTTGAATAGTAGGAAATGCATTTATCGAAACTAAAAAAAAAAAAAATACAAAAATGAAAATCAAATAAGCATGTCTTCGCAAATGCAGTTTAAAACGAGTCCCAGTACGTGCGAACTGTATATAATCCTTATGAAGAGAGGCAGCGATAGAAGCAGAAAGCAAGGATATCACCGATCAGGAGCACTGTCTGCATCATAGGGCTCAGATCGGTATGCGTCTCCCAGCAGGTCCGTACGCTAGTCCTCCCGACACTGGCTCTGGTAGAAAAACTCACTTCAAAAGCAGCTGAATTAGTCTGAGATTAAAGCCTTTGCCGCCTTCCAATCAAATGGGACCCCGAGGTGATTGGAGGGTCAAGGGGATGTGACGTTATCTCTTTTTTATACGGGATTTTATGTTGCCTGTGTTGGGGGGAGGAGATTTCCCTTAATGTTTTGGTTGTTATGCACGTTTTCGCGTCCTTTTTTGGCTTTGGATCGCCAGAAGACTTACACCATGTCTCTGATTCATCTTTCACATGTTAATAGCTTTAAAACACACTGATTTCTCCTCTCGAGGTACTAATGCTTGTCGAGGTTATTTTTTTAATAGAACAAAAAGCATGGCGATTACTTTTCAAAACGTAATTTTTGCATGACGAACACTTGAAATATATGCTGGCTATATATATATATATATATATTCTTTTCTTTTTTCAGTTAAAGCTTAATTGTCGCAGAGTTACCAAATCAGTCTCTAAAGGATGTCACTAACTGTCGTTTTAAAGGCTGCGTACATTTGCAGTTACGGATACAGGCTGCATATTTTCTTAGCACAGCAAACAGAGGATCAACTTTACGTGCTGGGTTTAAATTCCCCAATCAGACATGCGTTGACAAGAGAGGACCAATGCAGAGATAGAGGGATGTGAATGTCACATGTTTTCAGTATTAATATACACCAACCTTCTATTTCCATCTCGACCCCTCAGTCAACTGTCAATTCTACTCGACCGCAATCAATCAGTTATTTGTCAGTCGCTGTCAATCTGCCCTTGATTTATGTCAGCTTTTGTTGCTGATTACAAGCCTGGTGTGACCGGGAAGAAAAAAAAAAGAAAGAGAAAAGAGGTCACTTCTCAGAAGTGCTATTCACTCTGGGCAAATAATTCATTTTCTGTTGTAAATTCTGCCTGTATTCAACTTCTAACTGTATGCAGACTTAGTACAGGCGGGGCAATGGACTGTTTCCTCTTTCGCAGTATTTATGGATACAAATGAGGACCAAAGTAACGTAATATACCGCATTGGGGAAATATAGCGACCGACCTTCAAATTTAACAGACTTTCGACTTTAACATATATCTCCGGAAAATAATTGCGAGGAGTTAAATCAAGGCCTAATTCCGGGTTAAGCTTTTATATAAAGTTTGCCTAGGAGATTGTGTAATGTTGGGAAAATCATTTAATTGCATGATTGTAAAAAAAATGAACTGGATCATGTCCTCAACATAAGACTTTATAATCTCATAATTTGCTCTAATGTATGCAGAAACCTCTTTACTTTTGTTCCTTGTCTGACTTGGTGGCCCGTACAATCTTCTACAGCAACAAAAGGTCACTTGAATACAAACAGGTTTGACAAGTGAGGAACATGGAAGGTGCTGAGGGGTTGGAGATAATTTCCGACGTAGACTTCCCAAAACAAGGATTTATCCTTTAACCGTTTGAAAATGTATGGCTGTCCACAGAAAATGTGCAATTCCAGTACCAGTGAAGAGCTCATAGATCGTTAATAAGGCTGGCTGTCTACCTTTAGCACATGCACCTTGAAATACGTAGTAGCATGAATTAAGATATTAATGGATTAACTGCTTTTGGAGGGCATGAACTCTAAATTTGCCGTCGTTTGTAATACTATGAACTTTTTTTTCAGACTATCTATCCGAGAAGGAAACTTTAAATGTTGATCAATGTAAGCTCAGGCTGAAAGCAAATATATTTAGGCAAACTGCACGGCCACTGACGGTTTCATGTTCATCGCTGCCTACATGGGAGAAACGCGATGACCGCAAAGCGCAGTTAAAAGCAAATGAACCACTCAAATAATCAACGGTTATATTAAAACCCGCATGCAGCATAATCCCGTGTCATTCATATTAATATTGCTTTTTTTTTTTTTTTTTTATAAAAAAAAGCAATCACGTTTTGTGGTCCTGTATAGTCTTTTTTTATCTTTTAAAGAAATAGAATTACTGACCTAATTAGCCTGGGATAAGAAACTGCTTTGTGTCACACATCTATTGACCAGGATGTCAAGTTGATTTTATTTACTCACAGTAGAAATTATTTTATTTAAAGGGCAAGAAAAGAGGGAAGGGAAAAAAAACATCTTTGATAAAAGAAGGTTAAAAATGCCCTGAACTATTCACCGTTGAGATGGCTAATCAGTACTGAGGCTCCATGGAAATCGGGCAGCTTTACAATGCGTTGTCCTTTCATCTCAAGCTGGATGGAGGCGCTCAATTAAAAGCCTATCAGTTTGTAAGTAAATCAACGCCTATCAAAGTTGTCACATCAAACAAAACGATTATTATTGCAACCCGCCTCCCCTATTAATCTCTTTTCTACGGTAATCCACTTGACAGGTCATCTTGGAGAGTAAAAAAACCTGGAGTGGACATTACTCGGAGAAGTATTTTTTTTTCCCCAAAGCAAAAAAGCGTACAAAGTATTTTGAAACTTCTGGTTGTATATTGGCGCCATAAGAATGTCAATGTGTAGCATTTACTAATCTAAATCTAAAGTTTGGCCATTTAGCTAAAGCAGTGTGCACACGTTTCATTTATAGCGTTCTGGCTTCGTACGACTGCATATGGATTATTATTGTATAAATTTTAGCAATCACCCATTGTAATTTGGGAAAGGTATTGCCTTTATCGCTTTTTTCAGTGTTAAAAATGTAATCACCTAATACTTCGGTATATATTGAGTTATTTATTGTCTTGTATTTAACTTGTATTTAAACAGTTCGATTAAACAGTTTTTGTTCACTAAGCAATGGAAATAAAAATTCCAGTCTTCGTTATTCTGCGTTCTCTTGTGTTTTAGTACAGAGGTAAATAATATATATTCTAAAGTACAATTAAAGAAATAGAATTTGAATGAAATGTTATAAGTGGTAGATGTTATATTTACATGGTTTTGAGAATACATACGTACACAATTTTAAGTGTGTTTCTGAAATTCCAGAATTTTTTTAGCATTATCCGTTCTGCTTTATAATACATTATCTTTAACAAGTATAAACCTGGCAACATTGTGTCATACTAACACTAGCTTTAGTGTATTATGATATATTTCCAGAAGAGTTATAAACCAGAACGGCGTCCAAAATAATTTAAAAGCCTTGCTGATCAGGAAAAAAAAAAGTTCAAAATATGCATATTTTTTGATTGATCACAGGGTTTGCTGTTTTCTGCAAAGGCTGTCAGAGGCTGACACTGTTCGTGAATTATTGGGGCAGAGAAGGGCAACCATAAATTTCCATCGTCAGGCAAAAACTCTCTTTATTGTCTGCATGATGGATGGCCTTCTGCACCAGACACCAAATACTCGGTATTACCCTTAAATGGGAACACATTTTTCGTTGCCATAATTCATGATATTTAAATAGAAAGTTTTAAAAAATGCTTACCTATATTTCATACCGTGACATGTTTATGAATCACCCCTTGCATACAAATATAATTATTAACAGCGTAGAAATACCACATGTTCTAGCTTCCAGCTTTTTTCCATTGAGCATTTTTGAGGGGCAGTAAGGAAACCGTGTGCTAAAAGCTAAAGTCTAATGAACTGATTTACTGATTGAAACGGTTTATATTGAATAACTTTTATAAAGCTTGCATGGGCTGCTGGTGAACGCAGTGAGTAGGACAGCCTCTGAAAGTGGGCGGAAAAAATATTCACTGAATTTTATCAAAAGAAGCTGTTTTAAAGTATGTATTAAAATATATTAAGTATACACTGACAAGAAATGAAACTCAGTTATTTTTAAAAGAATTAATTGGTTTTAAAACTTGTTATAATCTGCTTGCTTGACTCGTAAATTAAGCCATTGTAAATTGCTGCATGAGGCGCTGCACTAGGAAAAAAAGAGCCCAAATCTAGCGTCTTTATACCAGGATAAATACGGAGAATTCACGGCTCAATTTAATTATCGCAAAATAACTTGCGGTTAACATGAATTCTATTTCAAGGCGCCCATGTAAAACTATATCCACCGCAGAGTCTATTTTGATGCAAGACGTTAGGATCTTGAGTTAAAAACTCGAGAGATTTTTGCGATTGATATTAACGCGCAATTCATCCGAATTGTATTTTGCATCGGAAAATAATGAAACGTTATGGAACATAATATGCATTTAAAAGCGAATGAAGTAAGATAGTAAAACCGAGCGAACCACATTACCTGGTATAATACGCTATGTGTTCCGTAACGAGAGATGAGAAAAGCAAAACCCAGTATGTATATTCCTTTAATTGCTTCTTTTTTTTTTTTTTTTTGGAAAAGTTTATGCAAAGGTATCGATATGTAAGAACACAAATTCTTATTTCATAAGCTTACTGAAAGTATAAGGAAAACAACGCTTTAAACGACGTGAAGCTCTGAGGCGAGACTTCCGCCTATGGGAGGTGCCCAAATGACGTTTTGTTACAGACCTAGAATCCCAGACTGAGTAATATTTGATGCCTGTGGCACCACAGCACACCTCTGCAAAAGGCTTGTCCTTTTAATTAGTAATTTTTACCTGCACCGATGTAAGCATCGGGAACATCTACGTGTTATTTGTTTATTATAATGTTCTATATGTTTGAAAGGTATGGGCCAGTTATATAAGACTGTATAGTACTCCAGTATTTCAGTGATGGCTACAGTCCTGACTTTAATTCACTACTAACTGACAGTGAAATAGCTAGTTGTGAATATGTATGTATGTTTGTTTGTATTTGTTTGCTTGTTTTTTCATTTGTTTAATGTTTGGGGCATTACAATTTGAGGTAAATCTGCTTCTCTTTGTTGCATATTTTCCAAACTTCAATCTAGGTTATGAATATAAAATAACATTTAGTGCAACAAAGGTCACTTTTAAAGGTCACTTGCTTTTCTGAGCCAGAAGAGCATCTCCAGTATCAATCGTTCATTATCTACACTGTAGCTACTAGTTTTTTTGTGTAATGGTAATGATACACTTAAATGAAAAGGCAACAAACTATTAAGAGCTAGTAAGTTAAATGTAACTTTAATGTAAGTTAAGCGTAACATTTTGTGAACACCTTTCAGATTAAATCCAGAAAAACAAAATCTCCAGTAAATTATGGCTAACCCTACATCTTTCACATTTTTGTTAAAGAAATAAAAAATTGCAGTCTGGTGTACATTGAAGTCCAGTGTTATTTGTCCTTGATCACAGATAACTGTGTTCCTGGGTAATATAGAAAGCTAAATCTAGTGTCTAATATGTACTCTATAGTCTAATATGAACTTAAAAAAAAGTTCTGAAATCTCAGACTATTGATTTGGTGGAAGAAAGTCTTCAGTTTGAATGTGGCTGACAAGTTTGTGTTTTGCTTTACGTAGGTTTTATTGCGATTTCATGCATGCAGGATGATTTGTTTTTAGTCACAGCTCCCCATGCAGGCTACTGTATTTTGGATATCCGGTTCATTGATGCCCATCTCTTTCACTGTTATTGTTAGTGGCAGTTCTTTAGTTCAGTCTTTGCTTAAAGTCCAATAATGGCCAGATCTAGGCTTTATGATGGACCTTTAATTTCCTTATTAATTGAGTAGACCTTGTTTAGAGAGCAGATTTAACCTCTTTTTTTTCTTATTTTTGACTCAGTTCTCTTCTTTTCTCCTCTTTAAATTGAAATTTAGGTTTAAAATGTTGAACTGCTTTGTTTTCAGGTTCACTATCTTTCTTAATCTGTTGCCTAATTAAAGAAGGTTGCATAAATGGTAAATGGTATGGCATGTGTTTTTCTGCAGTCCTGAGAAATGCTCATTCTACACAGATAATGACCGCTAAACATATGAAGTTGGTAATTTTGCCCACCCAAATTTTAGGGTTGAGTACTTTTGCAATCGTGATTACATTCTTTTATAAATTGTACTTTTATATGTACATCTGATTACGCATGGAACAAGAATTGTTGCAATAATAGTATTTTACATAGACTGTGTCACAAATAAGAGTTTTTGTGGTATTAATAGAAGGATTCAGCTACTTTGTGGTCCTCCTTATATTCATTTCACAGTTTTGTGGGATGAAGGTACATATGGTATCGTTGACGTTTCATGTGTGACGGACTACCGCAATAATGGGGCGACATAATTAAATGAAAGACATATATTGAACATAGGCCCAGACAATTAAGCACTTAACATCAAATCATGCTCAGGGTTATTATTACAATTTTTAATTGTTGAGCAGTCTCAGTTTCTAGTAATTATGGAGACCATAGGCTGAAAAACTTATCTAAGTGACGCAGAGAGGCGATCACCCCTGCTGTCACCTCAATCATGTTTCACGCATAACATCGGGTAACGTTAGGCTGGCATGGAAATCAGAGGTAAAGACATCATGAATTACTGGCTAACTGTGGATGAAAGCACAAGCTCCTTGACACTGATGTCTAAGCTTTTGGTTGAGATGCATGTCAAAACAGATGACCGACTCACAATCAGTTGATTACAAATACCCTTCTAAGAAGTAAGCAGGCACTTGTATTAAATACAGTCTGTCAGGAGTCTTGGGGTAGGGAGTTCAGTGTTTGGATGCTGTGTGCAAGCCCCTTATTGCAGCTAAAAATGCACGTTTGCAATGAAGTGTTACAGAGTGTGCAGGCAGTGGTCTGCTGAGCAGGAGAAGGAAATGTCATCTGATCAAATTAATCATCCTTTATTCTGTTCTCACCAAACGGATGAGTATGCATGTGGCAGACTATAAAAGAAGCGGGGAGGTTTGAGTGCTTGTTTCCCATGATTTATTTATTCATTTAGTTTATTTATACACCCCCTAATCACCATGTTTATGTGAACTTGTATAAATATCTACATGTAGCACTATCACCAGGAAAAATTCCTTGCACTTTCCTGTCACTGTGCTTGGCAAATGAAAGTGACGCTGAAGGGTTGTGTTGTGAAGGGGTATATCTCTGGCACGATCATGCCCATAGTCATGTCCGGCCCCATCTCTAAGCTCAACTGCACACATCTCTTTAGGGCTTTTAGCGCATATGACTATATTATTAAGTTAGATGTTTGGATGTTCCGTGAGAACATCTTCTACAACCATTTATAAAACGTTGAGTTATCATTATTTTTAACATTTATTTTCTTGCTGAAAAATTGTGTCAGTGTCGTTGAAGGTGTTTTAGCCTCTTGATGATTCGACACTCTGTCGAGACGCTTCATCTTGAAGTCACCTTTATTTTGATACTGTATGATTCTGAAGCCTAGGTATCCTTGCGGGTGCATTAAAAGTGGATTATCGGTTATCAATGTTATGTTAGCGTTCGTTAAATTAGTTTCACACACAGCTGCACCTGTAGTCCATATAGACTTCTGATTTAAAGTGCACAACATTGAAGTGGATTAGCCAGATAAACTCAGCACAGTTAAGCTGTCAACATACAGACCACAGTTTCTACGCTATATATTATACCTTTGATCCTTGCTAGTTAGTGTTTACTTATTTTGGTAGCTATCTAGGTCTTTGTTTTAAAAAAAAAAAACCTGTTGAGTAGCCAGGTAAGATTTAAGAGCAACTTTAAAACTGTCAATGGCATATGCGTATATTTATTTCAGACTGTAACACTGTGGCATATGGTTTCAGCAGTGTTTATGGTATTGCACTGTTTCATTGAAACCACGTTATAAATCATTTCATTGATTACATGTGACCATGCTACCTGTTATTAACAGCAGGCTTTAACAATCTGGATGGGTTTGGTTCTAGCTAAATTCTTATCAAGTCATGCAAGGGTAATTGTTGATTGATTTAGTTATAATCAGAATTCTATTGTTATAGTATAATCAGTAGTTGCATTAGACAGTAGTTCATAGCCCTTGAATAATGTTACATTTACAGTGATGAATTCAAAATGGGTTGAACACCACACTGTACAACTCTTTGATATGCCTGAATAAATGCAGAATGTAATACCATGTGTACATTTAACATGTGCAAACATACTTTAACTCCTTTCTACAATATGATTTAACAGGCAGCACATAAAAGATATATGTTTTTAGTTTGCAATTGTCTAAGAAAACCTTGTTAGAGGTTGTACGAGAATAGTACCAGAATCCAAATTCTGCTTTGTCCAGGCCTACTGCAGGTCTCTTCGGCTACAGCAACAATACTTTTTTATTCTGCAATGATTTGAATACTGTTTTGTGAACCATTATACGATTGGAATGGTGTCTTTTTAAAGTAAGACACAACAATAACCATCAGACTCACAGGGTCCTCTTTTCACCTGAAAGGCGTGTAATTCTTGTTACAGCACCCTCAGCTTGTTGTATTGTGCACACCATCTACTATGTACAATGTATACAATGAATATATTTATATATTTTAATATAACTTAACAATCATAAAATGCCTTCTGTGTAGCTAACTTAATTTGCTTAACTTCTTTGATGGAGATGTTATGATGTAAATAATTTTGCCGTGATTGACTGGCAATTTTCCTATCATATGTATAAGCATAGAAACATCTATGTTGCTATTTATTTCAATATTTTTGATCATTCAATATTTTCTCATCTGCCAATGGATATGCTTTCCTTCAAGCTAATTACATTCTTGTTCCACCTAACATGCACTGCATAGTAATGATTTCCCATTTTCGGCGGCATATGGTTTAAACCGTTCTTGTTTTCCAAAATTTGTCTAGTATGTATGGTGTCAGGACGGCCACCTCAGACATAGATCATCTTGCTAACTAAAGTCAGTTGGGTCACGCACATTGATTTGCTTGCACCCTACATGTCAAGCAGCAGGGGTGTAGACAGTTGAGTGTGCATGTGCAAATTACGGTCACCTAACACACTAACATCTAAGTACATTGTGATCTGGGAATGTGTACGACATCTTTTCCTCTATCACGATGATCAATGTAATAAACTAATTTCATTAGTTCATATTTCACTATTTCATATTCATATGTATGTACTTCATGTTTTTATTATTATGGTTTAGGTATGCATGTAATTCTTTTAGTTTTCAGTGTGTGTTATTGAGTTAAATCTGTATTTCAGTTTTTCGTAATTCTTAGGTGTGCCCTTTTATCGATAAAACCCAATTGATGTTTCACAAATATTTAGCATAAAGGGGAAACTGGTGCCTTGTCTTCCAAAGTATTTAACCATTTTGAGGACAGCAGAGCACAATCGTCTCACACACCTGGGACCAGGGTTCGAGTCTTTGCTATAGGTCTATGTGTGTGGAGTCTGCGTGTTTTCCCTGTGTCATTGTGGGGTTTTACATCGGGGTTCCCCCCCACAGTCTAAAAACATGCTGAGGTGAATTGGACTTGCTAATATGTCTTTGTCTTTATGAATGTTTTGAGTGCTCTGCAGTGGGTTGGTGCCCTATGCTGGGTTATTCCTTGTAGCATGTGGGATAGGTTCCGGACACTGGCGACCCTGACTGGGACAATAGGGTATGGAAGATTGATGTCAGCAAGAAAGAAAAGTGTTTCTCATATTATCAGAATTTGGCTGGGATTTGAACTTATGTTAAGGGATTGACCTAACTGGTACGCAAGTACGCATTCACCTTTAAAAGCGATACGTGCGGCAATAGATTGTTCTAACAGCATGAATCTGTACGTATTTTATGTGCATTTGCGCCGATATGACAAGAAATTATTGTGCATTTTAACCTCTATAACGCAAATGAATTACGAATCAGCATATAAAGGTTACAATGCGCGATAATTTCTTGTCAATCGATTGTTGCATGTTCGAAAGGTGAATGCGTACTTGCATACCAGTTATGTCAATCCCTGCTTATGTTCTGCGGTTGTCAGTATTTTTTTTCCTCACACAGCACATGTTCTTACTTTTATTAGTTGATGGGTTCAGCATTTCAAAACAAAATTAATTTGTAGTGATGAGTGTATAAATGGGGATCCAACCTGTTCCTTTCATTCTTTTCATCAAATCTTCACTTTTTTTTAGTAGTACTACAAGATAAAGAGACGTAAAGGTGAATCATGACCAGAAAACGGTATGAAGCTGCCATTTACGGCCTTGATCCATTGCCAGGAAATGAAACAAAAATGATAATTTTATTGCAAGTTTATTGCTATAGTAAACTTGATGAGCAACATATTAAATAGAGTTTTTATGGAATTTAATTACAGTAAGATAGTTTAAGAATATATTGCTTGCAAAAACCTAGTGCAGTGCATGCTGTGGTTTGACAAGTTACATTAGTGGCACATAAACTTAGAAAATTCCTAAGGTACAATATACCTTGTCTACTTAAACCATATCATTTAATTATAAAAGGCATCTGAAAACACTTACAGGACGCTCATTCTCTGAATACTCACTCTATAAAACAGACATCTGGATAAAATTCAATTAGCTTCCATGGCTCAGGTTTCAGATAGTAGGGTTTGTTGCCATGTTTGTTTTTTACTGAAATATGAAAATCCTCAACCTGCACTGTAGAAAAGTGTCCTTTTGAATATTTGGTGTATTTTCAACGGTCGTCCTTCTGAAAATGAAATGTAAACTCTGATGCAAGCTGTGCTCACTGAAATGTACAGCCATGCAGTGACATTTTCACATTGCTAATGATGTCGGAGATGTTTCAGTAATTATTCTCGATCACTAAAGTAGAACTTATTAGGTTTAGATATCAGGCCTAAAAGGGAGCTCACAGCTTATGAGCCTCCAAAAATGTTCTTGCCAAACATCCTGCTGGGTACTTTGTTGACAATGCTAACATGCTTTACGTTAACCCCGATGTCTAGACTGTGAGTGAAGTAGTTGGTTCTTTAGAGCAGTTTTTCCCAATTCGGTCCTTGGGGACCCACAGACCCCATGTTGTAGCGGGAGCTTGGAGGGAGCAAAAATGTGGACTATCTGGCAAGGAGATCGGAAGGAGCAAAAACATGGACTGACTGTGGGTCCCCGAGGACTGGATTGGCAAATACTGCTTTAGAGTATCAAGCTAATTGTGCTGAAGTGGGGCTTTTGTTGTGCACCGTCTTCCTGGGTAGTGCATTCCAGATAATTATCCTGCTAAAAAAACCAGCTTGACCTGCTTAGGCATATAATAGTTGACCGGGTTTAGGTATGTTTTCGCATGATGGTTTGATGGTTTAGCTGGTGTTACCAGTATGACCCACCCATCTAAACCATCAAAGAGCACGAAGAGCTGGGACATGACCATCTAAGACCATATTAGACCAGCTAAAACCAGCTACCAGCATAAAATCTGGTTTTTAGCCAATTTTTCAGCAGAACTTAACGTTTCAGTTCATTTGTAGTCTCTGTATCCCCTGATGTTATGTACAACACTAAGTGAATGGTTCTTTTTTCTTGGCTGTTGGTTATACGCACATTGATTTATCGATTACAGTTGATTTTAATGGCTTTGGTTTACTGCCGCTTGTTCTTTTTGCTGTACCAATGATACATCCTGAAAAACTGGTAATAAAAAAGGACCAGCAATACCTAGTATAGTTTTCCCAGTGGTGCTCTACACAACATGATGCCAATAAAAGCATATTTCATGGTTCTAACAACTCCGTTTGATCAGCCCTTGTCCAAGAAGCTATGTGAAGTGGATAAACCAATAAAGAATATCTTTTCTTGTAGCAGAAATAGTAATTATATAATTAGTGGACGCTTTTGTCCAAAGCAACATACAAGTGAGGTAAATGGCATGTTGTAATGCAAGCTGTTTAGGAGTCAGCTGGGCATAAGTGTGGCTGGAGTAGGAGTGTACGCAGTATTGGAGCAAAAGCTACACAATATCTCCTAACAAAGCAAGGACTCAATAGACTACTCAAGGACCAGCAGTGCAACTTAAAAACATCAATTGAACATTTTTTTACATTCACCGCAGTATGGATTGACATGTTTTTTGTTTTTTGTTTTTACAGCTGCTTTCCGATTAGTCAAACTGTTGCGCTGGTTGTGGTTTTTAATAATCTCTGAAGACTTATGAAGACTATATGCAGCCAATGTATTGGAGTGTTTTCAAATAGAATTAAGTGCACGCAATATGAAAATATACACCCATCTATTTTCCAACTGCTTACACTGCAGGCGAGGGTCTGGAGTCTGTATCAGAGTAGGAGTAGGTCCTAAGGTAGGGCTGCAGCACGGATGGCAGAAAATGCTCACAGTGGCCAATTTAGAGATGCTGATCAGCCTAATTATGTCTTTGGATTGTTCAAGGAATCCTGTGCCCATGGAATGGAGGATTTGAACATCCAACCCTGGAGGTTTGTTTACGACTTAAGCCTGTCTAACTTTTGCCGTCCAGGGTTCCAATGACCAGTAAAAATTGATATCTGATATGACTTCCTGGTCACAATGCTATGTGCTATTTCTGTCTGAAATTGAAATGAGGGACTTTATGGGGAAGGGAGCATGCTGTGAGGCAGTCCCATAGTATTCATGGGGGCAGCGGAGAGGCCATCGAAATTTTGAGTTCTGTGGTAAGAGTAAAAGCTGTTAAGAGAATGAACACTGAATCAGGGATCATCCAATAGCAGCAGCGATCTCCGTGCCATCAATGTCAGCCAGAATTTCTCTGTTGTCAAGAATTCATATACAGAAACCAATATAGTATAATTTGGAAAAAGTGGGTGTTACTGTTTTTGCAATAGTAATTTTGGAATATTGTTAAGTACAATGCAACGTCAGTTGTCATTATGATTACACACGGTGTTAATTAGGCAATAACATACGATAAGGAGTGTGGTTGTATTCCAGTACATCATGGCTGTGATTCAGCAGTAGACACGAGGCCACAGGAGTACAACCGGACGACTTTGAGCATATTATTGCTTTTATACAACACTTCTTCAAGTAGCATTTATAAGTTACCACTAAAATGCCATAACAGATAATACTTTGCTTGATTATTTAAACATTTACAGGCCTCCGCAAAAAAATTGTTCCCATCAGCCAAGCAACACAAACACTCGCTCCCAAGTACTTTGCATCATATAATAGTTCACAAAATATATTCATATTTTACTGCTGAACTGGGGTATATTTACCAAAAGCTCCTTTTAGCAACATAGATAGCTGAAACCATTCAATTGCATGGTTCCAAATGTGTAAGCTGCTAACGTAATGAGCAACTATGCTTTGGGGAAACATACCTCATCTCTACTTTTATATTGTCTCAACTTGGCATCTTCTGTTTTTGAACGAGCAGAGAACAGGTAAGTTGCATCATTTATGTGAATTATACGAGTGTTTTTGGTGTAAAAGTTAGTATTTTACGTAAAATATTGTATTTTTAGCAAATACAATCCATATTATTCTAAGCTATTTTACGGCATGTACTTTGAGAAACATAAGTAAAATGATTGCTTTGTAGTCTCATACTTACAAATAATAATCTCATAAATGCTTTAATGTTTCTATGACAAAAACACACAGAGTGTTTTTGACGGTTTGGCGAGATTTCTGTTTGATCCAGTGGGGGGATCACGGATTCCAAAGAGTTAAGACAACAACAAACATTTTTTTCAGAGGGTTAAGTCTAAGTAACAGTTTTTAGATACACCTGTAATGTGGAGTGACACATCTGATGTGAAATGTCAGTGTGCGGTTATATATAAAAGCACTCATAGAACACCTCTTGTCCAATCAGATTCCTTGGTCGGAACGAACTGCTGTATAATATAATTTGAAAACATTATTTGAATGAATACAAATATGTTGTCAGTGGATAAAAATTAAAACTGAAATGTCTTCTGGTGATGCCAGAACCGACTTTTTTTTGAGGATCAAAGTGCAAGAAGTGCTTGGGGAATCGCCGGCTTTTATATTTCCCGTTCTGGGCTGCTGTTTTCAAGGCAACATGAAATTCTTAATTTTCTTTTAGAAAAGTACTTTACAAAGAAAATGTATTGAGAGGTTAGTGAATGCTGAAAAAAAAACACACAGCTAAGAAACCACCATCTAAGCAGTGTCTCTTTAATAATTTAGTAGATATTTTACATATCAGGGGTTAGATTTGCAGAAATACGAAGCCTTTATGTCTGTGGACAGTAACAGTAATATAACAAAAGTCTCTGAGCTCTTATTTACCAAAATATTTTATTGTTCAAGCCGTATCAGTCATTTATATGCAGATGTGAAGTGTGGGGTCACACACAATGCCACCAATTCCATTTGTTCTATCTTTAAGTGAATGTTTGTTGGCAAATAATCCCAGAGAAAGCACTAAAAATTAAACGTTTTATTATGCATTATTCAACAAGGTGTGTTTGGCAAAGTATACATCTTATCCATTTTACACATTAAACATCCATTTGTTCTTGTTATCAAAAACGTAGCTCCAGCTGTCGACAGTCTGATCAGGAACTGTTTAAACTAAAAAATGGTTTGTCTCCATAATAGTTTTCACATGAGTGCTGTTTTTGTTTTCCAGATGCCGTTAGCAAGCCTCACCTCAAGTTATAAACAATGCACTTACATTGGTTTTTATGTATTGCATAGTTTCGTCACTGTTGTTCATTTCCAGCATAATGAATTCTAAAAACATTAGCTGGGTGCCGTGGGTGGCGGCAATGATAATGTACTGCATATGGCTGATCAGCCTTTGGCAGTAAATTAAAAAACTCTCAGAAGCGGAAACAAATATTAGGCTGTGCGATAAGTGGTAAAACCGATGTTGCAATAACTGAGAATGTGACATAAACCAACTGTTTTTTTCTCAGTTGCCTCGGCCTGTTATCCCGGCCTCTTAAAAATGTGTTTCTTACATGTTTTTTTCTTAATGCCTTGCTGTAAAGCTTGCTTTCTCAATAATGCAGAGGGATGGTAGTGATAGGGGCTGCTAATTTATCAGGCCGTACTGAAATTAATGTACCTGTCTTGTCGCAAACACATTGCTGCATTAAGTGCATTTTAATATATGCATTATTTGGCCTGGGATGTCATCAAGACATCAAAGACCCCTGCACACAGGAGCACAGAATCCTGCTGTGACTTTATGAAGGGCTTGATCAATAAATGTGACATGTTAATGCAGAGCAAATAGAATAAAGGATGCCTTTGACAAGACATGAAAAATCACCTTGTGGCAGCTGGTTTTGGGATGCCATTTCAACAGCAAGGCTAGGAAAGTTGATCTGACACCTAAAAAGGAGAGATGATGGTTATAAGGTGCTTTTGTTTCATACTTCTTTCTTGACCTGTCAGGTGCTGAAGGAGTTTGAATGGCCTCTTTTTGTCATGTGAAAATTGTCGTCTGAGGCGGTTATCCCTGCTCAGATTGTGAATTCCCTTGTTTAATTGATTCGCTTTGCACTCAGGTCTGTCACATTAATAATTGCTGAGTCCTGTGCAAGTTCGGTGTGTCACGGACAAATGCGTGCTTATCGAGAAATTTACATCTTTGATAAACTAGCGCTTTTCAAGTAAACATTTTGTTAAAAATCCTCCCTATTTATTTCCTGTCTTTATAAACAAGGTTTCAAGCAGTTGTGTCTAGCTATTTTATTTCGATTCAGTTTTGCATATGGTGTGTGAAGAACAGGCCTGATTTGTCTTTGCATCTGACTCAGAATTGCTATTTGAAGCACATTGTTTTCTTTGTATTAAGGAAAATGTAAAGCAAATACATTGTTGCTTTTTGTTCAATAAAAAACAGCTTGGTGTCAATAAATCTCTGCCTTGTAGCCTTAGATGTACCATAATACTGAGTGTCTTGCTGAGATGTAGTAGTTAAATACCTCCTTCTCAGGCAGAATGATGCCAGTTATGTTACACTGCTGTAGCTCAGTATAACCATAGAGGCCTGTGCTCATCTGTGCTGATAGATTTTACTGCTGAGCCAATCCAGATCTGCTTCTGTGCCTTTGTTCAACACGAAGTGAAATACTTTGTGTTATTATTCACAGCAATAAGACCACGACGAACCTCTAGGTAGGCTATCACTGTAATAGACAGGCTTTCCTCCTTTTGACTCTTGATCTGATCAGACTTATAATCAGAACAATAAATCTACCTAAATAATCCACAGGGCGGTTGTCAAGAGTATCACCTACAAGGAATCTTTTCACCATATTTGCTTATGGAAGCCTGACATATGTCTGCGTGTAAACTGTACATTTTTATGATTCTTTGACAAATTTTACAAATTGTTACCAGCTATTGTATACTCTGTAAGGGCAAAGAAGCTTGCAGAAACTTATTTTGTATTTTTAGCATGAAACACACTGTTTTCGGTAAACTTTCAGATAAATCATACTGTTTGATAGTTTGTCGGTTACTGAACACAAGCCATTAGTCATCCAAAATGTTATTGCTGTGAGCTGACCATATGTTTTTTGTGTAGTAAACATAATTTCATCATAAACTCATCGTATAGTAAACAAAAGTGATGCACTTTAGCTCTGCATAACGTAAATATTTGTATTTTTTTTTACTAGGTGTAGTTGTAAAAAGGGAGTTTGATACAAGACAAAAATAGTAATATGATACGTAAGTTTATAGTATTCAGACAACTTAAAAAGTTGAGTTTATTTTGTATATATGCATTGTTTGGCATTGTTTACATTTATATGTGCATACTGTTTATATGTCTAGAAGTGAAAACCTGGGAAAAAAATCCTGTACTGAACCAGTTTAAGCAAACTCATTGCTAAATAGCTCTCGGCGGTCAGCGACTCAGGGCAGGGCAGAATGATGAAGGTGACATTTTGATAATACCATAAAGTATGGGAGCTGTGCAAGGTTGGGCCGTCCTGGGAGGGTGACACATGCTTTGTGGAGGATTGCGGCTGTCTCCACGGGAGACATGTTGACTGCAGGCTCTGGAAACCTGATGACAAGGAATGTTTGTGTTCTCCTTTTTTTTTTTTTAAAAAAAAAAAAAAACAAAAAAAAAACATAAAAATAAATTTGGCTGCAATCTCTTCTTGGTTGGGTAGCTGGAATATGGATCAGAGGTGGTAGGTGGAAGTTTCATACCTTTACCAGTGAGTATTCCGCCATATAAGGTACTCATTACCATTATATAGCACCAAGGATTCACGGAAAACAACGGAAATGTTATCCTGGTCTTCCTTTATAATTAATTTAAATATCACACTAGCAAAACTAATTTTGATAAGCTGAACACAATGACATATGAAGCAGGAAATTAATATGCATCTAGTTTCAATACCAAGATTAGAAAATGTAACATGTAATTGACTTTTAAATAAATCAGAAAACTAATGTCTCTGTCATACAAGCGCAGCCTAAAACAAAGGGAGAATTCTCTGTTCAATGATCATGCTGTGCAGTTTCATTTTGGCACCTGATGAACAAAAAAAAAAAAATTCACTTGGAAATCATATATAAGTATTGATCCATTCATATAATATTTACTGTATACTACCAAAAAGCCTGGATAAACATACTACAAGAATTTTTTAAAAATCGCCCCCTTACTGCCACGTTTCTAACAAGAAGTGCTTTGCATCTTAGAGGGAAAAAAAATCATGTAATGGAGTCTTCAGCTCATTTCAAAATCAATCTCCACCATGATGTATATCTATTACATGCTATGAATTATTAATAATGTTATGGTACCATCTTACAGTAGATGTCAGATATTAACATTTGACATCATGAGTACATTGACAGAGGTTAAAATGAACTACACAGGTATTTTAATGTGAGAAACTGGGCATTAGCTTCCATTACACATTTTAGGGATAAATGTCAGTTTAATTTGTTGACAATGATGGTCACTGTTAATATATTAATATATTATGTATTGCTGTTTGTGTTGTTGGCGGTAGCTCACACATTTTTAAGTGCATTTTTAAGCTCAATAAATTATTTAATGGGCATAACTTAAGCCTAAATTATACTGTACATCATTAAAAATAAAAGCCATTTAATTATACCCTTTAGAGGACTTTGCTCATTTTTTGGTGAAGCATCACATGTGATTAAAAAAAAACGTATTTTGACTATTGAAGGGAATCTCACATTTTCTTTAGTATATCATTGTAATATGTTATGGATTATATTATTTCATAATTCTTTTCCATGTATTCAACCTGGTATTGCACAGCTGGTTAAGGGCATTTACTAAGAATGAAATGTTACTGATATATACCATTATCAAGTGCATCAGTAAAATCTAGGAAAATAAAAAATATGGTTTACCACTTACTCCTAAAGCACAAACATGCATTATACACTAAATTTTGATTTTTTTTTTGAAGAATGTGCTATTGGTTCTGGTAATCATGGTAACCAGTTAGGAATTTTTCATTTGTAATATTGACAAAATAACAGTGGCCTGTTGTTTTATGTCATTGATCTTTTTTCTATTGAATCAATACCACATCTTTTTATTCTTTTTCTGCCAGGGTAAACAAAGTAAGTAAATGTGGAGATACATGATACTTGGGGTTGAATGCATGTCCAGTCAGTAGGTACATCTAACAGCTCAACACTGTGCTATGACAACCCAGGCTAATCACCGAAAGAGTCAGGTGACGTCACACTGCATTGTGACGTTTCACCTAAAATCCGTGTAGGGAACATGGTGATTTAAGTGCTCTGGCATCTGAAGTTTACTGTTTTATGATGTTGTGTCCTTTAGTAATATATGCTTTGCTTGATTGTTCAAGAAAACTGCAGGGTGTATAAATGCCAACACTGTACGTGTATCCGAATAAAAGCTTAATAACCAATGATGTTGTGTACCACTTAACCTGAGTTGAATGAGCCTCAAGAACACGAAGCACTGGGGGAGGCTCTCTGAGGTCATGCTGTATGTAATTGTTCATTATTGTCCATTCTTTAATCACTAATTGGTCTTGGTGCTTAGTCTTGGGAAGAAAATGTTAGGGAAGTAACTTGGCAAAGCCATATATCATATAGTAATACCATCGGGTTTTATAAATTAATCTTAAATACTTTTAAAAGATCTCTAGGGAGTCATATGGGTGAAAGGATTACATACATTATTTTTAATGCAATAAAGTCCATAAAAAATGTAGTATGGATTTTTTTTGTGTGTGTATAGGAGCGTTTATTCAAGCAAAATGTACAGGAAGACAGGAAGAAACAAAAATGCAATCAATACTAAGATAGATGAAGACTTTTTTGAAGGTTTTATTTCTTGTTAGTCAATACTTCTATTTAAAATGAATGTATATTATTTTATGTATATAAAACACCTTGTAAGGCACACGAAACAGTGGGAGGATTAAAAAAAAAACAAATGATATTTCTGTCGTTGAGAAGTTTCTCTTTGTGATGAGTCTTCACTCTATGTAACATTACAAAGAATATTCAGTGTACACCTTCACATGAAACTTTTTATAGTCCAAATACTTGTGATAGTCTTGGTGTTACCCCTAATTCTGACTATGAGAAGACATGAATTATTTTAAGTACAGACGTTAAACTCAGACTTGAGAAATACCTTTCAGAAAAATGACAGGAATCTCAACTACACCATAGTAACAAAACTTGGCTGATATAAAAAGTGTCAGAGGGCATTACAGGTAATATGCATGTAAAACAGAATGTCATTTTCATAACCCCTCCCCCACCCGCAATGTTGAATATACTGTCTGCACTGATAGAGTTGATCTGAAACTTTAATGAAATATTTAAATAATGTTTCATCTCCCTCCAAATGTCAAAATGAGAGGTATAACATGATCCGATGGCAGGAAATTAATTCAGCTAGATGAGTTGAGGTGCCCCCTAAAAGATTACAGTGATGGCTGTTTTCGGGATGTCTTATCAATTAGTAAAAGCCGCAAGCTGAAGAAGCCTTTAATGTTGGAGGGAAACCTGAAGATTATGCTGTCGTCCACTTCATTTCAGGTGGATGTGGGGAGCGCCGTTTACAGTCATGCTTAGCAGCAGAGGTGACACTGTGCTCCCTTCTCTGTTCTCAGTGGAACCAATATCTCCTACAACTGGGGAGCCTTCAGATGTGACAGCTGTCATACTTATGCCTGTGGAACCTTCTGAGTCGAGGACCTTGAGGTCCTGGCAGTCTTAAGCGATAAGGAAAGGGAGGCAGAAAGATGCTTCGCTCAAGCTGACTTCAAGTTGAGGATTATTAAGCTGCCTTAGTGATTAATTAATCTGTAAAAACACTTAATGTCATATTTCAGCAGTTGGCTTTTAGAGTACCTTGAGGTTTTTCAAGTTTCTCAGAAAGTAGACGATAATGGAAAAAAATGCATTTAATTTACCCATTCGGTCAATATATTTGGCAAGGATAATTAATAATATAAGAAATATTCCTTAAAAAAAGCCTTGCCTTGTTGTAGGTTGGTATTTTATTCTGTTTAGCTATTTAATTGAATAACGACTTAGAAGATGATGTTTAAAAAAACATTTGTTTACATCTTATCAAGGCGTGGCAGTAGTTCTACTGAATCGCTTTTGGGGCACTAAAAGCTGAATGTAAAATGCAGGCTGAAGTAAATAAAGGTGTTAATGTATTTTGCCACGGAAGGGGTGTGCCACAGTGGGATAAATGTCTTTGACAGACAGGTTACTCAGCATAAACCTTGGCTCTAATGCTCTCAAGTTGTCCAAAAGAATGTTCTTGCCACATTTCATAGGCGTTGGATTACGGATTTGTACGGGGGAGGGGTGCTTCCAAGAGGACTTAGCAGCATATTGAAGTCGCTGTCATTGGTGGACACTGAGCTACTGGTGTGCTTTTGTAATGGTACCTTCCCGCGAGTAGCTGGATATCCTTGTTTGCGGCAGAATCAGGATTCTAGAGATTCATACTATACTGAATAAAAGTTTATATATACATATAAAAACGCTGTGTCTGTGTGCGTTTTTGATTGTGTTTAAGCTACAGGTATAGCATGTGCAGGAAAAAGCTGTAGAACCATAAATACATGGAATACATGAGACATGAAATGGCTGTTAATATAAACATTGTTATATTTTCTGTAATCCATAAGCAATCAGTTCCCCCCCCCCTGCACAAAAGGCAGGGAAGTCATTTTAAGCCTCTGCATAAAATGTCTACCTGCATATATCTGCTCTGGAAACCGTTTTGCATTTTAATGACAAATCAAGTACGCTAACTTGCATTTTAAACAAAAATGCCTTAAATGTCTCTGGCTGTCAAAGTGAGATGTTACTACTCTGATGAAAAGAGAACAAAGACGACAAAGTATGGAACCGGGATACATTGAGAAATGAAATAAAGCCTTGTATGGCCTGTCAAGGATGTCAGTTGATATTCATATCTTAAGCACATTATAGCATTACTCTGCAGCTCATAGCTAACCCATCTGTCTTTTTTAATTAATCAAGTTCTACGTCGTATCTTTTAAGTCCTTAAGTGTCAGCAAGGAAGGATCCCATTAATTGACAAATGATTGTCACAGACATGAATTGCCGCCCTTACATCAGAGCCAGGTAGTCTCTGTTGTTTTTGATGGGGCTATTATTGGTATAAGGCAGTAGAAGATATCAGACTTTGCTGGAATGAGAAGTGACAACAGAAGAAGGGCTGTCATTGTCTTGGTGCATGTTCAATCTGCAGAGATGCTGGTATGAAGATAAAATGCCAGTTAACAGAATATGAAGGACTATCTGAAGGAAGTCCTTAAATTACTTAGAAAGTGGGTCTGGGAATTGGCGCTTGCTTGGAAATATGAAAATTTCAGTTTAGCTCTATCAGGCTCATTTAGATGAAATATTTCAAAATAACCAGATTTGTTTATCATGCTTTAAGAAAATGCAATATTCTTCAAGCTTAATTAGGTTTATAAGAAAGCGGAGATAATACTGTCAGAGCCGTATAAGCTTATTCATCAGGCATATTTTTCTTCAGTACCCCTGAATCCACTCAATAAACGTATGCATCGCTTTACATTTTGGATTTACTCAGAATATGGGAATGGCTTCTTTCAATTTACTGCTTGTTATACTTTTCAGATCCCATGGACTGCTCTGAGAAATAATAAAATGTGTTTTATTAAGCTGACAACAACAGAATCTTAAGAAAAGCAACTTGAGAGCAGTTTTAAAATGCATGGCGTGTGGAGTGTAATGGACGACTAAATCTGCAGGGTCTTCTTTATTTGGTGTAGTCCCATGACAGTAACACAGGATCTCGTGGTCAAATATTATAGTTTTCCTTGGTGCAATATTTCAGATGGTAAATTCAACGGTTTGTAATGCTGACTCGAGAGGCATTTTAGTTTTTAGCATTTCTAGGTTGTATAATGAGCAGAGCGTCTGTTTAAAAGGCCCATTTAGGCTAAACAGTATTGTTTTTTCATAGAATAGCTGCCCAAACATGACTCACTTTAATAACTGAAGATGGTAAATGTTTATTTAATACAGAATCAACGAAACTATGTTTAGTATTTTTCTTATAGTTCCAGATAAATTCCATTGGATTGCTCTGACAAAGGACAATCAAGTCTGTCCTCGGTACAAATTCTGGAATTGGCTGCTGTTTTGCTAGTTTGATTCATACAAGGGCTCATAGTTTTTGACCAGATTAATATCAGAATTAACCTATTTTAATTGAGATTGATGCCCCTCACGTTTATAAATATTTCGATTTGAATTGTGAATTAATCTAGAATATTGAAATAGCTTTGTTTGGTTACCTGTTATAGTTTTCTGTTATACTGACTACACTTAGAAATAAAAAAAGCCTTTAGATTGTGTCCAAAATGGGTTCTATTGATTCTAGTTCAGCTTAAGTAACCAGCTCAGGGGATGAACACCAGCCCCCTCATATATGCAATCTTTTAGTCACCAGCCCAGTTCATTAACTACCAGACTACCAGCTGTATTCAATGTATAAAATCCATTTACATAATAATCAAGGTTTTATGTTCTGGTTAGCTGACGTTCTCTTGACAACTCCCGGGTGATTAAAGAAGACAAATTTATGCTGTTTCTGGCACCTAGTTACCTATGTAAAAGAACTGCCAGTCCTCTTGTTGACAGTTCTAGAGTAAGAACTGTAAATATGAAACACAAAAAGAGTGAGGCTTTTAAAATGGTGAATAGGCATGCTTTGGTATTGAATAGCGAAATTTGCATTTTATCACAAGGCTGTATTACTTTCCAACTGAATTGTTATAATAATAAAATCATTAACATAAATTATATTGGTATGTAGGTATTGCAGAATTGTTTCAGTTTAATAGATTATATATATTCCCTCAACTCGCATCAAGATGGGTGGGTGGATGGATGGAAGAATGGTTGGCGGCATGAATGAATGGATGAATCGAAACATACAGTGTTGTGTATGACACTTGTCATTTCATTTGCCCATATAGATTTATTCGTAATCGAATGCCCAAAAGTTTTGTAGTATTGCTAAGCCTCACATAGACGGTGTCCTTCAAAAACTGCAATGTCAGCATCGTCCAGGCATATGCAGCATCGTCCTTCTTCCTGTCACATACAATCATTATTTTCCCATTCGTTTTCGCACCTAAGTTTATTCTTGGCTGCATGTTTCCAACACGACTGGCATAACATTTATTTCGCTGAGGGGGCTAAAACACACTAATACTTTAATTTATTGATTGCACTCGCCCAAGCTTTGGTGGCTGTATCTCAGACGGATTGAGTCTGCTCTTTATTTTCCCGTAGGGTTTTAGTAATTGTGAATTATGATAATGCGACCAGATATTCAGCATGCATCTAGTCTGGCCTCAAGAACTCATGTCCTTTGAATGACATACGAGAACTGCGATGCTTCACCGTACAAATGCCCGCTATGTTATACGGAAATGCCATCACTTAGCCACATCTTTGCTTGCTTGTTGATCCCAATACGTTTTCGATATAATGCAATGGAACAGTCTCAGTGTTGATAACTCCTTTTTTAAAACAGCACAGTATCAGGAAAGTGTCAGCTTTATTATTTGCTTTATAACAGCGTTAAGATTTTTTTTTTTCTATTGTATATCCAAAGACTAATGGCATGCTTCAGAAACAATGATTTACAGTCCTTTAGCTTTTGTGGCAATGCATTAGAAAGGAGCATTGACAAGGAGCCAGCGGTTTGGGGGTGGGGGATAAAGTTGACGTTTCACTGGCTTTTGGAAGGGAAACCCAGTCACACGTGTCAAAGTAATGGTCTCTGTGCTTTATATTCAGCACTGCCAGCTGTCACGCCGACCCTAAAACAGACAAAAGTTTATTTGGTAGAATTAAGAAACATGTCAGTGGCAATGACTGCAGCTTTGATTTTAATTATCACCCAATAAATTTAGCTTAGTTCTAGGTGTCTGCAGACTTAATGAGCCAGTCTGGCATTGGATTTTAATGCAGATATCTGGCTATTTTAATATTTTATGTTTATGCCATGATTTGAATTTGGTAGAACATGCGGCAACCTGATGCCACGTGTGCTCTGAAAGTTTCCAGAGATATAATTTCTTCATTTTATGAAAAAAAAAAAGCCAATTAGTTTCTGAGTAAAAATGCAGAATCAGTGGTTCAAAAGCCTGCAGCCTGATTGCTTGGCACTTCAACAAAGTAAACACTTATTTATATGGACTGCAGCTGTATTACAGGGTACCTCTGTATTTTGATACATATAGATATAGGGGCAAGATGTGCATGTCTGTTATTTTGATAGCTGCGGTGGCTCGTTTTAATATTTCATTAGCTTATAGGCTTTCACACTAAAATCTGGTACTCATACATGATTAAACACTTATTTAATACTTTAAGAACATGTGTCTTGCTGTAAGAGCATGTAAATTAAAAATCTTATGCATTATTTATTTTAAACATGGTTAGTAAAGACTTATTTGGTTGTGTGTCCTTAGTAAAGGCTTGCAATGGCTGTTTAGTTTTCCAGTGAAGATTAAACAGTATGATGAAGGCGGTGTGCAAAATTGAGGGTGAAGGTCAGTGAGTGGAAATCCATGGCTCCGTTCCAGTTTATGTCCACTATCATGCAGCAGCCATCTTTCTGATTTATGATGTAAGCAACTCATGGGCATGAAACATATTAAGAACTTCGCGTTCAAACAATATTGCGGCCATGCTTTAACTTTGCCTGAAAAGTTTTCGGAGAATTGAGGTCAGCTTCTGCTAAAGGAATAAAGGGCTCCCTTTTCAGATTAGTCAAGCTGTTTGGTTGTTTCATGACGCTATGTCTCCAACGGTTCTCTCCTGGAGAGGTAGTTAAAAAAAGACATATGGTTGAATCTGTCCGCCGTTCTTTGAAAAGATAAAATCGGGAAGGCAGCAATGATCTGAGGAAATTCATTATGTGTGCATCGGGAAAAACTACTTTGTGACTCTTTTGTTATCATATGACAGTTGGGATCATTTTCAGTGGATGGAAAAGCTGCAATTTAAAAGACATGTTTAATATAAAGGCGGGATTGATTTCATTATGTTCAGGCTGAAATATCTACAGAGATCTCTGTCGGTTAGCATGTTCATTCAGAGCCAGTCTAGTTCTTGGGACTCTAGGTGAGACCTTTCAGTATATTGCATATACATACAAATTTGGCAGTAAGCTCTATATTACTGAATTACTAATAACTGGGGTAAATGAGAAGTACAAATTCTACGTAATTCTAGATATAAAAGAAATACAGGTTTACATTTACATATAGAGATGCACCAATCTGATATTCAGTGGGTGTGGGCGCAGTGACTTCTGCCTGCTGTGACGTCATGTGCATACACTTTGCAGCAGGAGGAGCGTAAGAGCATCGGATAAGAAGGTGACCATCTGGGTGTATTTTATGCTCTTAAGAACAACTACTAGTACAGCGATTTGCAATATTTGTACATTTGCTTAGTGGAAAATCCACTAAACAACACATCTTTTTTCAAAGAAGGGCCGAGAGACGTGCCCAACGACACCAGCGGGCAGCCGGAATCGCTTCAACATCAGGACACATTTGCCCCATGTGCAAGCGAGTGTGTGGCTCCCGCATTGGCCTTCACAGCCATATGAAGTGGCACTAACGTCAATGGCGTTGACTCCCCCCCCCTTCCCCCGGGAGCAAGCGTCGTCATCGGACACGATGGACAGCTAAGAGAATTAAAGATTTTTTGGCATACATTTTTTATTTATATTTACTAGTTAAAAAAGAAAAGAATGCTATATAAAGTATAAATATATATTAAATAGACATATATTAAAAAAATTAAAAGAGCTCTTGTATCAAAATGTGTATTGGTATTGGCAGATGTGTATCGGAATCGGATCGGAACTGAAAACCCATCCCTATTTACACTAAATGTGACAGTAATAGCATTAGCAGCTGCCTTGTTTGCTTAGAATGCAGCATACACCCATCCTTATAATAAACAAATAGATAAATTAATAAATGATATTAGGCTTATCATTTTAATAATAGTGATGGTACCTCGGTTCTCGAACTCACTAGAACTCGAATTTCTTGAAAGTCGAACAAACCAGTTTGACCTACAACTCAATCTGAATATCAGAAGTCGAACTGTGAACGCTGACCTAATATAAATTGTACGCGCCAGGAAAGTCATACTACAATCAATGCAATTCTTACTTGAATGCCTTCTTCACAGACTGGACGATTAACCAAATAAAGCAGCGCAACATTACAGTAACTAACAATAAATAAACCACTAACTTACGTGTACTATTAGAGCATTTATGTCATTTATTTAAACTTTATTTTACCAGGTAAATTAATTGAAAACCAGCTCTCACCAGTGCTTTACGTGATATTCGGGAGAAACAGCAGATTACACATCGGAACTGTCTGGGATACAAACGTCATGCGTGTAACTAAACTTTTCAGCCAATAAGGGCAAAGGTGTGTCGTCACGGAGGCGGATCCAGTTTGTGCAGCCGGGTGAGAGGTCGCAATGCATCCTACCGTAATGCATTGCGTCAGGATCAGAATGCGTTGCTTTAAGCCAGCGCTGTAAGCAAGTCGAACGCACCCAATGACCGGACTGGGGAAACAAACTGAAACGCGGACTTAATACAGAGGACTAATGACAACAACCAGAAACAGCTGATCACAAGGCGATTCCACATGGGGTTAACGAGGGGGCGTGGCACACGAAAGGAGCGGACGATCGGGGCAGGACAGGGGTAATGTTGGGATAAGATCTTTATCGTTTTGGAAGCCATTAAGAAAAAAATGCTCTTCTTGTTTTATCCTGTTCATTTTGTGTTTAAATGCTAAAAAAACAAAACAAATTTAGGTGTAATTTTGGGGGGCCGGGAACCAATTAATTGGTTTTCCATTATTTGTTATGGGAAAAATTCGATCAGAACTCGAACTTTTTAGGATTCGATCCGGAGTCCGGAACGGATTAAGTTCGAGAACCGAGGTACCACTGTATATGATATAGGCTTTTCCTTCAATTTCCCGGTGTTCTGACGAGTTCAGATACCTATCGAGACGTACTATCGAGCCTTTCTGCGCATGTGCAGTTCCACCGTTTTAGGATTAGGGTTAGGTTTTAGGGGTTACGGTTATGGTTAAGGTAAGGGTTTTAGGGGGTTTTGTGGGGTTAGGGTTATGGTAAGAGTTAGGGCTATCGATTAGCACTACGGTAGCCTAACTCGACAAAGTAGCTCAACTCTACAGAACACCGGCAGCTGTATTTCATGTGCCAGCCGAATTGCTGTTTCAGAACCCAGTAAAATTCGCATTGGTATTAAGCGGTCGAGATTTTACAAATGTTTTTAAACATCAGAAACCTACGGAGAAGGACTTCTGCAAGGCCTGTGTACTTTTGATGACGCATCACTGACGTGCTCTACAGTTGAACTGAATACATGTTGCTTATTTTGTTTTTCTGTATTTTGATAGTGCATTCTATGCCTTTTCGGTATGTTTTTTAAATGGTTCACTGTGCTTTGCTAAACGATCGATATATAACACGAAGGAAGCTGTCTTGCTTCTCTGGTTAGCTCCTACGCTGCCTTGGTCTCAAGGGCCTTTCTATGAAAGGAGATGTGCTTCAAAACACCAGGAGAAGGAAAGTGAAGAACCTCCTGAGCATTAGCTCACTGGCTGAGGAGCTGAACTGAATGTGGTGTTTTAGGTTTTGATGGGGGTTTGGATTGTCCATATGATGAAGGGGCTGAATGGCAGACGTGGATACCTTTTAGAATGGTGAAATGTCACATCAAAAAGGGAAAAAAATCCACAGGGCTGACTTTCAAGAAGGATTAAAACATTCTTTGGTTTTCATATATACATTATAGTTGTATCAATTTTAAAAATCACACGAAGTGCATTTTAACAGGTCAGGACAACTCTAGTTAGTCCAGTACTCCTCAGGCTTCATTTCATTTGTAGACTTTAGTACACATATTTTGCTGGTGGGTTTCTTGATCTTTGTGCTGAGAAGGTTATTCTTTATTTCCTTACTCACCAGGTTTTCTGCTGATTCCTTCCTCGCAGGGATCCAGTGGACACAGGACAACTTGACAAGAAACTGAATTCCTTGGTGCGGTGTGACAGGAGACAGCACTTACGTACACTGAGGTGGGTATATGCAACACACTATGATGTGTATATACTACACTCTGCGATCCATAGACCACAGTGAATGCGCTCAGGCAGCTGATGTGTTTTTAACCAAACAGGATCTATTCACTTAAATTATTAGCTGTGCAAACCTGGTCTGAACAACATATTCATTTCAGTGTAATAATTATTTAACAGTTTGGTTAAGTTCTGGGCTAGAAATTGGGGGCATGAATTGTGCAAACCTAAGATCGATATTACCACCTGCCAAGCCCCTCTTTTAATCATCATGAAGGGGCCAACTGTAAAAGGAGATGATACCAGTTTAAATTTCATAATGTTTCCACCTCATATTGACAATTCCTCGTGAGTTTATATTTGCACTATTCCAGTGAGCTGACCGTTTCCTAATCTGATGTGTAATTTCTGATTATAGTCATGTCCAACATCGTAGACATTCATATTCAGTTCTTCTTGTTGAAGAATAGATAAGAACCCGGCTTTTTCGTTTTTCTGCACTTTAGAAATATACTTCATCTATTTATTTTGATAGTACATGTCAAAGTCTGTCTATAATATATGCCGTATATACAACATAATATCGTACTGTTTAGATATAAATAATCATGTCTTTGGTAGGCCATACATATGTGGGTTCATGATCATGGAATGTAGATATGTTTATATATGTCATGCACTGCCTTTCAAAAAAACCCACCTAGTCCCTGTTGATAGAGCTCTGATTTTGTACAGAGAACATCATAAAGAGCTCCTCCCTTTTATCACGAGGTGATAATCGGGTTCTGCTAATCAGGTTCTGTTGTGTATCTGTATTCTTCCATGGCCTGGACTGCTTAAATTAATTATTAGTTTTATAGCAAACCCCGAGGCCTTACTGGAGTAGGTAATCCCTAAAGGAGGTTAATCCGGTCCTGCTCTACAGAAAATCAATTCTGGCCTTTGGTGTTTCGTGCCATCAGGGTGGGGGACACATGTCAGACATCTCCTGATTTTTTCATGAGGTACGTTTTGAAGTTATAAAACCAATGGAGGATTCTTAGGGTGATGGAAGAAAGGATACCTTGGAGCTATGAAAGGATCACAAAAATTTCTCATGAGAACTGATGCAAGTTTTTGCAATTATTTTTTTTTTTTTTTAAAAAAAGAACAAAACAGAAACAATTGCACATTAAAACACACACATATACATGTTTAGCTTAATGCTAAAATCGATCGCATCTATCCATTAAACCCATATTTGCTTCAGACTAATGCTAATTAATAGTCTACTTGCTGAGATGAAAACAAAAATAAGTGAGTTGAAACACATTATGTTTAATTTAAATGTATTCACAGCTGCTTTTGTGAGAAGACAGAAGTAGCTCCTCACTTTATTAAGTTGGGGGAATTTTGACAAAATGCTACCCGGGCTGACGGGGGAGGGGGGGGGAAGGGGCGTGCTTACTGCCTGACAGGTCCAATCCTTAAAAAAAACCTCTCAGTTGTGTATTACTTCACAGCCTCCAACTCGTCATTAATGGCAACTGACCCCCGTGGTAAAAGTTTAATAAGGGATAATTTGACATGTGAGTGCAATCTGCCTCAGTAATGCCAGGGGGGTTATTTAATTAGGAAACAACAAGGAGAATCTTGCATTACAGTATTAAACTCGTTCTCTTTGTTTATTTTCGTGGACCGATCTTGTGAAAACCCACCACTGTCACTGGAGGACAATTCTGCTCCTTTATTTTATTTTTTGTAATCTACACGTCACAATCTGTTGGCCACGCAGTCCGTTTTATCATAAATGCACACAGCGCACAATTGTTAAGTGCTGTTGCCGTCCTCTCTGCCGCAGTGTTGCATTTTCACGTCTCTCCGAGTGGTTGAGTCGCTGTGGTGATGCTGTGAGCGCCTGCTGTATACAGTGTGGTTATCACTCTCAGGGTCCCTCTGCACCTCCCTTCATTGCCCTGTGATTGTGCCTGGAGCGTGGCCTGCAGCAGAGTCTTTGTTTTTAAGTATAAGCGAAAAAGAGGGGCAGGGTTCCTCCCAAAACCAGACAGCGCTCAAGCATACATAGACTCACTCCCTGAGTATGTTATTCACCAGCTGGTTTAGGCGATTCTGCTGAATATGGAAAGTTCACGATGAGATGTGGTAATTGTGCCACGTTATTAATGATAATAACATTGAACTGACTTTATTGCTGAGGAAAATAGAAGGTGTTGTTGATATCTCTGGAAGACTGCTGACATGCATACAAGAAGGTCATAGAATTAAATTTCATTTTTTTGTAATTATGAAACAAAATACAGTACCACTTAAAGAAGTCATCTATAATGCACCATAGATACCTTTTTAATGCATTATAATGGTCAGTATAAGAATTAATAAAGCATTACAGCATCTTCTATTGACAGTCATAAGGAATTATAGTGTTGATTATAATACTTCATAAGCTCCAATGAAGCTCTCTTCTATAATGCACTGTAGATGCCCACATAATGCATTATAATGGTAGGTACAAGAATTAAGGATGCTTTGTATTGCATTACGAAGTTATCTATAGGCATTATCAATGAGAGCTTCATAAAGCATTCATAATGCATAATAAACATAGCTTTAATATGTGGTAATGCTTAACTGCACTTTCGTAATGCAGTTGTAGAACATTCAAGGCACCTTCATAATGCATTAATAGAACATTCATAAACAGCAAGGGGGGAAGATGGTGGCGCAGGAGGTAGTGCTCTTATTCGGCAACCTGAGAGTTGCCAGTTCAAGCCCTGGTTCCTCCTGACCCCATCAAAGTGTCCTTGAGCAAGACACTGAACCCCAAATTGCTCCCAGTGTGCAGGTTGGTGCCTTGCATGGAAGCCTCTGCCACCAGTGTGATGTGTATGAAAGCTGTTAAGGTATGTTGGGATGTTAAATCATACTTACATGCTACTAATAAATATCCTATGAATTCATTATAAATCCATTACTGAATGTTCTATGAATGCATCATGAAGGTGCAGTTAATGTAAAGCATTATCTAATATGCTGTGTCTTTTATAAATATATTAGCTGTGTTTATAATGCTTTGTAATGTGTTATGAATGTATTCATAGATTCTTATAGGCATGGCATTCATAGAAAGTCTTACTGAAAATACTTTATGTAGATTCATGGTGCAGTGAATATGTTTCTGTTTTTTCCGTTGAAATATATTTTTAAAGAAACAGGTTTTAACAAACGATGTCATGAAGTATATGATTGACTTTAAAATAAAATCTATACTTTTCGTATTATTGCTTCAGCTTGCTTTCATCTCTTGGTATAAATCAATATGATTGAATTTTGTTCCCTTTTTACTCGGCATAAAAGCTTGTAAACTATTACCAAACAGCCTGCTTAAAAATGGCTAGTTGCTCTGTCGGTAAGCATGCCGTTTTGCCATTTCATGTATTGACTGCGTTCTTCCTTGCAGTAGAGTTTTGCTGCTGTTCCTTAAATTCATATTTGAAAGTGAATGTACATTCTCTAAGATCTTGCCATGCCTAACTTGTAAGTAAAGAACAAAGATTTGTTGTTAGTACTGTGCACTCAACACTCCATTTCAATTTCTGAAAACGAGTGATGAGCGTGTCTTCAGAACAAGGCAGAAATTGTCTCGAATAGAGTTGACTGATGAAATGTCCAGCTTGGTGAAGTACCCGCTTCATACAACCAAGCACCATAGATACTTTTATATTTCACTTCCCATGTAAAAGCTTTTGAACTGACCTTATATCTTTCGTTTACTCAGCTGCGATTTTATTTCCACAATTGGGCAGTGTATTTCGAAAGGAGCAAAAATGTACTTGTCCTAATGTGCCATAAATTGTTGGGAGAAGGATGATATCATAATTATTTAAGCATTCTCTAAAGCTGCAGGACTCAAATGTTTAGTGAACGGGGCTCATTGACAGACTATGACGAATGCCTCAGGGCTTTTCTCCATGCTAAATATGACAGCGCTGCTTATTATTATTAGAGTAATTCACAATTTCATTTATAGCTCCGTGCTCTAACATGCCGTGGAGTTTGCTGTAATGGTTTCCAACAAAGAAATGCTTTGCATGGATTTCACTGAATGTGTGCTTCTGTGTCCTTTCCTCATTATTATGATTGGTTGCCTCAAGCTCCCCACTACACTTGCCAAGTACTGCCAAGTTCAAGAGGCTGCTCTGCATTTGATTACTGTAGTCGAGGCTCCAACAGTTGATTATTCTTTAATCGCCCGTTACAGAGAAGACAGTGCAACACTTACCCAAGCTGCTGGGTGAAGTGCAGCTGAAATGTATGGTCATACTGGTTCCACACAGACCCTTTTATTGATTACGAAAACTTGACATTGTGTAGAAATCATCTCAGCCTGGGTTTTTGGCGCAAGATCAGCACTGTTTTGTCACCAGCATTTTAAGAACACAAATGTTACAGATAAGAAAGGGAATTTTTTTGTAAAATATTTTTCCTCGTTACTCTGCCTTGTACTGGTCTCCATTTAGTTTCCATTACTTTTCTTTCTCTTCCCTCTGTTTTGCCATGCACACTCATTCATATTTCTACAAAGCCTCCATTTTTCCCCCTCTCCCTTCAACTTGCATTGACCTATGTACAAAATATGGTAATGACTGTTTATCACTTAAATATATTAAAATTTTTAGCAAAAGCTAATGGTCGAATCCTGTGTTTAGCTCCCATATCCAGGATGAAGGGTTGTGAATGAGCATTACTCAGTTTTATGGTTTGCTTGCCAGCCTGAAAACTGCTTTAGAATTTTAAATGCTCCTTTACAACCTTTTAACTGTCAGGAACTATTGAATTATGGATGTTTACTTTCCTGTGTGCTACCAGAACCACCAAAATTACTTTAATAGCACAAGTGGTAATATTAATATGTTTGCTTATGAAGAGCAGTGTTATTACCATATCAGTCTAGCTTCAATGAATTCACCCACTGCTTTTGATGCGAGTACATATTTGAAGAAGAGGGAAATTGTTTTTTTACACCACTCCCCATTAGCTATCATTCTTTTATACACACAGTGCAATAAATCAATGTTAGCCGCTTCTGAGTTTCTGTAACATGACATTATCTATCTAGCTTGTCAGCTTTGTTGACTCTGCCTTAGAGGCTGTGTATTTCGTTAAAGTCTGGACCCGTGCGCTCGGTACGCTCTAACTAATTTCCGAACGAAAAGGGAAACCTGTTTGGCATTTGCTTTTTAATCCTGGTCTGTTTAATGTTTGCCTCCTGACATCCTGGGCCAGACATCATTTTAATGGTATGTAGAGTGATAAAGCCAATAAAATGTCAAGATGATTGATAATCTGAGCATTATAGCAATATAACTTTCCTGTCCTCCTCTATGCTATAGATGATGGCTTCCAAATTGAATTCCTACAGTGGTGTGTGTGTGTGTGCGTGAGTGCATGCGTGTGTGCATGTGCCTGTGTATGTGTAAGCCTGTGCATCCTAGAGAAAAGGAGAATAAGCAAAATAAAATGAGTGAATGAGTGTGTTTGCTCACAAAGTAAAATCTTTTTGCCTATTTACGTTTTCCAGCCTAGTGTGTGAAATTCCGCCTATTAAAAACTGCTTGTTTGGTAGGAAGCTGTATAATCTTTGTTTGCATGTAATGGAGGCTATGCTCAGAACCTTCAGCCTAATTATAATTAGTGGTGGGGGGCCAAAAGACTTTTTTTGGGCAGCACAGGGAACAAGAGCTGGGGCACACACGTATGGCATGCCAGTCCATCCAAGGCAGGCGCGCGCACGCACACGCACGCACGCACGCACGCACACACACACATGCACACATGCACTACCGACAATTTAGAGACACCAATTAGCCTAACAAATAATTGCACATTTTCAGGCCTTGGGCAGAAACCCATGCAACACGGAAGACCACAGGTGGGATTCAAACCTTATTACCGACATTATTTGCTTATTTAATTGAATGCCCTATTGCCAGAGCAGGTTATTCTTCATGAGCAATAGCAAACTCTTTTTAATAGGGCTAGCTAATGTGAACTAGTTATCGATAAACAAGCTATTAGTTAGAAAAATAGATTCTAAGAGAATTCCGTGGATGTGTTTGGACGTCATTCTCTCCATTTTGTTGTATACATGCTTTAGCTATAGACCTGGTGCCTTATATTTCACGGTCAACAGTGTGATTGAATGAGCAGCGATTACTTTTTAAAGCAAAACGGAACACTAAACGAAAGGTCCTGTAGTCTTGGGAACGTATCTCTATCGTTGCCCGTTACACAACACGATTCCACTGCTCTCCTGTGTTTTTACACCAACACCTCACCTGCATGGGTCATTTGAAGACCTTAAATATATGTACCAGGGAGGAATGTATACTATTATTTATGTATTTTCATGACAAAGTGCAAAATGCTTAACAGCTGGAAATTCCACAGCAAAATCTAATGACTAGCCGTCACAGGCCCGGAGACTGAGCTGGGGCTGTTGAACGGCTGTCCGGAGGGGAGGTAGCTTCATGCCTGCCAAATCTCACAGAAGACAGCCCTCTTTTCTAGCTAAGATATGAGGCAGATGCTCCACAGTGGTCTGCAGTATCTTCATTCCCGTTTTTACATTCTGGAGACGTCACTCACTTTTACGTCTCTAAGCAACTCTTAATTTCTATGTTTCTATTTCTATGTTATGTACTTATCGCAACTTAGGCAGTGTTTCTTAGCAACGCTAGGAAGTTACAGATGTAACATATATATTATAAAAGGACATATATAAAAAGAATATGAGACAAATCAACTTTATCGATTAAATAAAGGTAATTTATACTTTATATTTATTTCTTATATACATTTAGTTAATGTATTTTACCAGAAAACTAATTTACTTAAATATTTGTTTAAAATGGGCCAAACAATTTCACATTTATGCCTGACTGACAGTGTTTTCATTTTGATAATCGTACTACTGATTTACAGTTTTTTTTGTATCCCTCTAAAAATATGTAGATTACACGAAATACACAAAATCGTAATCACAACAACATATCTTATTGCTGAAACTGGTTCTTTTTCTGTTCAAAAGAATGTTTTTTTTTCTGCCAACAGTACTATGGCATTGTTTGACATGTTAAATGTTAGGCTGTTTAACTACAAAGTTGGGAATTAAAGCAAAAAAAAAAAAAAAGAATTCTAAAGATATATAACAAAGAAGAATAAAACTGGATTGGTAGTATAATGGATTTTTCCCTATGCAACAACTCCCCTTCATAATTTCCAAAACACAATCATTTCTAAATATTGCTCAATACGAGACTGGTGTACAATGCAAATTGCTCAATACAAGACTGGAATACCTTTCACTGTCAGAGATGACTGAAACTGAGCTTTTTAAAAAATGTTTTGCACTTTCCCAAAACCTTCATTTACCGTAATGTTACTCAGCTGTTTTGTGTTAAATATAATTTTAAAAAAAACCTTGCACTGTTCCATCAAGCCTGAAATATTGTGTACAGTTCTATAAAGTCTCTCAATACATCATAAAATTAAATTAGACTTGTAAAGCAGCTTAAAGCAGGTTTATGGATACTTGATGAAACGTTACACATTTTCTTATTGTAATGTATATACCACACATAAATAACACAAAGTTCCTGGTCATGATTGAACGTTTGCCGCTTACCTATATTTGCTGTTATTAGATATAAATCAGCCATGAACTGTGGGTGAGTCAGTCAGCCTTTGTTGCGTGCATAATGAGTTCATTATGGATTCTGACATACCGATTGAGTCGATAGTTTCCTGCCTGCTGACACTGTGAGTTAAATCCTTTTACAAGAAAGTGCTGCCTTTGTGGTATTTAAGGTTGTTGCTATGCATCCTGACCACTAATGTACTTCAACGCTCCCCCCCCCCCCAAATAAATAAAAAAAATAATTGTAGTCTGTTCATCTGTGTGTTTTCAGTCGCTCTGTTTGGGATCTCCCATCATAGATCTGTGCTGCTACAGCGAGTAAGGCATGAATAAGCATTTTGGAATGCAAGCCAGGTGTAAAAGTGCTCAGCGTAATCACATGGCAGACGTAACCAGAGACAGGACTTTGAAGGCGCCTTGGCATTGAGACTTTCAGCATGAGCTGCTGTAATTTTTAAACGGTGTCCTTGACAGAATTTCAGTTGAACCTCAACATTGCTTAACACAGTAGTGCATCCATCATCCTCATGGTTTTGAAACACCACGTGTATGCATTTTCAGAATTGACGTCGTTTGCACAAGCTAGACAGTGGCAGGTGAAGCTTCTTCATGCGCGTTTACATGCATATAATATATTTATAATGCATGAATCTTAAACATTCCCTTAGCACGGCGCACATTTGTATCTTGCGTGAAGATTAGCATAAGGTCTTAAGGTTATGAAGACTTTCACTTCCACTGCCTTATGTAACTACGTGCAGGTCTGTTGCTTGCGATTTGAATTGCTTTGCAGCAGTGATAGTCAAGAATCCTTAAGATGGTTCTTTATATAAAGGTAAGGACTGCTTAACCTGAATTTCCATGCTTTGTGCCTACAAGCCTGTGCTCACGCACAAATTACATGTACGTGTTCAGGCATAGTTAGCTAACAATAATTTTCAATGAGCCGGATTGAGTCACCTTTTCCAAAACAGGAGACAGTGAAAGTCTTACTGATGTCAGTATCTATCCTACCTGAACAAAAATGTTACTGCCTACCATTATTTAAGTGGCAAGAAATATGAAATATCCTAGAAGGTTAATTTTTCCTTGATGTGGTCATAAAAACTGAGGTAGTATAGACAGCTAGAGACATTAGCTATGGAAAACATTTAGTATAGAATGCATAGAAATGTGAATGGAGCAATCAAAATGCTGGAGAGATTGTACGAATGAAATGACCTGTTTGTAGTATTTGTTTTCCCTGCAGAGTTAATTGAAGATAAATAATGAATTGAGAAATAGTGGACTTTATTCCCATCAGGATTGACATGCTTGAATGGGGTAAGAACTACAAACAGGCATGAACAAGTTAAAAGAAAAAAAAGGCCATAAGCATGTAGGGAGATTTGGTGGTGAAGTAGTGAACTACCTTGGCTCCAGTGCTGTGAGTTTGAAAAACCTGTGCATTTTTTAAGTATTTTTTGTGGATAGCATATTATGCTACATCGATTTAAATGTTATTATTGTTGCTAGTTTGGAAAATGTTTTTTGTTTCTACGGTTATTACAGTGTACATTTATACAAGTAAAAACTGGGATTTCTTTAAATTTTTCTACATTTTCTAAAGAAGTCTGTTAGGCTTTCAGTCCCTATGAATTACATGCCTGTATTCCAGTTACATCCTTAATGGTTCCCACTCATGGGCAAAGTCATCAGTTTCCCCGCATGTTTGTTCAGTCATACAACACCATGCCTGCTTACTATACAGGTTCACATGCGCTTCAGTGGTTTTGCTGGGATATTTTTAAGCAGCCGCTTTGTGAGGCTCCTTAAAGATGCGTTTCCTAGGTCCGTGACTAATGAATAATCACTGGCTGGTTTACGAAGGACGGCTTCCTTTGCTGGAGCAGCACAAATGGGAGGACCCCGTCAGAGCAGCTGTTCTTGGGAAAACGAGTCGGGGTGGGGGGGGGGGGGCGCGGATACAGTGGCCCGTGGGACGGGGTGGAGCCAAGTGAGTCAGAGCCGGTCTCTGCTGCTACAGGCCCGGCTGGCTCTGTGTCTCTCTTGCCCTCTCTTTCTCCTGCTACTTGCACCCTGAAATGTCTCTGGCTGCTTCTTTATTGGCGGTTTATTCTATGATCCCTCTACTTTATTCCGCAATAACCCTTTTTCTGAGATGGATATTTTGCTTTGCTCCATTTCGGTCAAATACTTTTGGCCAGTTGGAAAAAAAAATAAAAAATGGCTGCCAAGCACAATAAACCCATCAGACAGCATAGAAGTAAAGTTGCTTTCATGCTGGTGAAGAGAGAAGTGTGGTGCAGTTTCCACCGATCACAATCAAGCACAGTTGCACTGATGGCTTGTGTTTTAATTTTGTTTTTTGTGGATACCTGTCAAAAACAGTTCATTTGACCTAAAACAACAGCCTAAAACGAATAAAGAAGACTGGCCAATGCACAGTTGACAGCACTAGGCTTTTTAACAAACGTTGCAAAGGGGGACCTATGAAATAATGCTGTCCTGGATAGAGAACCACACCCTCTAACTGCTGTATAAATAGATTCTTATGACAGGGTCATTCATCTCTCAGGCCGTGAAAACAGCAGCTTTGAAAGACAGCTTGTAGAGACCCAATGCTTGTTAGAGCTGGATCAGCAGGCCAGATGCCTGGGATGTAAACTCATGAAGGAGAGATTAATTTATCTGTCATCCCTGACTTTGACAGTTGTTGTAAATCTGATTTAGCTCTGTGCAGGGGCAGCGAGAAGTTAGGCGGACATTAAGATTTCAAAGGAGCGATATCAAGAGAACTTATTCAGGACTCTAATCCGCCAGGAGTCAGTTGAAAGTTCCCCAGTGGATGAATGTGTAGTTTCCCCCATTGTTAAAAGAAGCACATTTGGCAGCGATTCCCCCAACACCACCACCCCCCTCCCGCCACCGATCCTACCAGCCTTCTGCTTGTTGTTTTCAAGATGGTGGCAGTCACGTAAGGCACCCTGGAAAATGAAAAGACGGAGCGTCAGGAAAGCTATTTCCTCAGTGATTGATGGTAACAGGCGATCTGCGGTGGTCATGTACTGTGATCATCTGCATATGTGAGCTTGGCCAGTTATTCCTGGGGACACGGTTGGAGTTTTCTCAAGTTAATTCCTTGCTCTTGCATTCAAGCTGTTTTATTTATTTTATTGTACAATAGCACTACTATAAATAATATGCGAATGGTTAAAAGCATCTTACAATGAAATCAAGGTTACAGTGTATACACATTAGTCATTAATAATATCAGTATACATATTTTTGTTGTAATGGTTAACAAAAAGCAGGAGCACCGACAGCAGGCAGCAATAAATGAGGTATTACATTAGGAGATGTGAAATTTTCAAGTTGTCACTTTGTGTAATATTTTCACAATTGTGGATGATTTATTTTCAGCATGTGTGTTACACAATGAGATGGATCACCTGTTTAAAATCATTTTAGTGCTATATGAATTTTAATATTACACAAATCAAGGATTAAAAAGGACAAATAATTACTGTGTAGACACTGTATGCTTCCCGAGGTTTCTATTCAGCCACGTTATGTATATTGCAACTGTGTATCAATCACAAGGGGTGTTTATGACCTACTTCTCCATTGCCTTAGATATATTGTCATTTCTGCCTTTTTCAGAAAATATTTGTATGTTTTTTTCCAATTTCCCTGATAGCTCTGCTTTGTAAGGCCTGCTATGGGAGATCCATTAAGATCTTCCATGGACCCATATGTTTTAAAAATCATATGTGCTGTACAAGGATCACGTTTGTAATAAAAGAATGACAAGTACAAGCCAGAGGGTGGTTTTATCTGTATTTGCATGCAAATGTTTTTTTCCTTGAATTGTCAATTCCTATTTTTGATATTGAAGGGGGGGTGTGGGGGTGCAAAAGCTACTCATTTGCATGCTGAACAAATACTTTTGACAAGAAGTAACCCAGTCTTAATAAATATGGTGACTAAACATTTCCACTGCTTTTGTCTGTCAGACCAACAGCTGGGTTTAAACTCCTTTCATTTAAACTCTTTTCACCTAAGAGGAAATCAAAGATAATCCTGAGCTTGATGTCGAAAGAAACTTTTGAATTACTGAAAAAGGTCACAAATATACAGGGCAATGGGTTTAAGCAGTAAACCCCTCACAAAGAGTTCTGACAGTCTACATTTCCCTGTGCTTTAAACAAAGTCTTTGGAAAGTTCTAAGCACATTCTGTGTGCATGACTAAACCTATTGAGGAATTGAGAGAGAAAGAATCTCACGGCTTAAGATGAAACTTAAATGTTCTGTTAAAAACAAATGCCTGAAATCCATAAAGAAGGAATAAAATGCATTAGCACAAAAACCCTTAAGTCACCTGATCAAAGTGCTTCTAAGTTTTCTCTGCAGAGGGAACAAAAGGGTGAGTTTGATTCATTTATATACCTTTGAAACGCATACTGTAAAAGTGTCCATATTTCGTTATGCCATATGTGGGAGTCATAACTATGCATGTATTTATTTAAAGTCGTACTAGCTGTATGATCAATTTTCACTGTTTATTCTTTAAGAAAATGGTTCCAACATTACATTACTAGTTATGGAAAATCGTTCATGAACATGAAAATGCTGAGGCATAATTCCACAGGAATACATAGATTTATTAGTATTTATATATCTAAAATTAAGTGTGTTTGTGATAAATTATGAAGGAGCTAGCAGGATATATGTTTATCTTAAGAGTTAGGGCAACATCCTTTCAAAAATCCATCGCAAACGACAGTTTGTCACAAAAGCAAAGGCGCACAAATGGACGCCTCTACCTCAAATAATGTTGTTTCCCCTTTAAGATGAGTGCCAGGAAGATGATGAGCCGAGATGTGAAAAGCTGTGGATTGGCCAGCCGGCCGCTGATCTCCCTGCGCCTTTTCCTTCCCTCTGTGTTGTGGTGCAGCATGTCAGCAAGTCTTGTCTCCCTGTTGAGGTAGCTTTCATTGTGTTGGACATGGGAACAGATCCATTGTCTCTGCATCTGAAGTAGTGGGGGGGGGGGGGTAATGTATCATCATTGATCGTGATTGGGTGGGATGCTGCCATGTGTATGAACATGTAGTAGCCATATTTTGCCCATCCTGTTTCTGAAGCCGTGCCACCTGACGGGAGGGGCACAGCCCGTCTGTGACGGACGTGTGGCACGCATTTCCTTTATCTTATTTTGACAGCGTCATGTGACCTCTGTGCTGCTTAAGTGCACATTTGCTTAACATAAGACTGCAATCTTGGGTTGTAAAGATGCAAGGCCTTTTAAAGGAGAAATCTGTACTTACTTGGCAAGTAACAACCGTAGGACGATTCTGGGGTCCGCCTGGGGGGTTAGGTTCAGCAGATCAAGCCAAAATGCTGTCATGCAGTGGAATGGTAATGAATTCCCTCTGTACCCCCCCCAGTCGCAAAGTGATATTAACAATATGGTAAATGTTTTCCAATATTATCGTTTCCAGTATACCAGTATAGAGTTCATATCATAACCCTAGTACATCATCAATAAAATTATGTGGCGATCACTAACAAGGTTCTCTTTAATCATTTTGATCTTTGTTGAGGGGAAATTGATCTGGTTGAACATGGGCTATTGAATTTTGTTGGTGAACAAAAATAAAAATGCCCGTGGTCCGGTACATTTGATTCTCCTGTAAGACAGCGGCTGAGTTACAGATAGTTTGTTTATTTATTTTGCCATGCCAGAGTAGTATCAATATTATACTTAATATAGAATATGAACAAATCCTGCTATCCCAGAAAAAAAAATCAATTTTGAAAACTTTGCCATAGTTTAGATATGCACTTTGTTTTTCCATAAAAAATAAACAAAAATCGAGATTTGCAACTTGGCCTGGCTTATCATGACATCTGTGAGGTCAGTGCAGGTCTTCCTCCTGCACAGATTTGTATATGGGCCGCTATTCGTTGGCAGTCTTGGAAGAATTGCCGCATTCCCACAAGTCTGTAAGCCTGAAACGTTACCCTCTGCTCCTCTCGCTATTATGAAGTCATAATAGAAATGGGAGAGGAGAAGGAAGCAATATCTAGACCTGCTGCAGGGAGTCAGTGGAAAAAGAAATGAACTGTGCTGTTTTAATTACGTGGATAATGGTATAAATTATTTGGACATCTAAGAGCCGGCAGCAGAGGGGTATGTTCCTTACTGTTACAATACAGAGGACAGTAAGCATCTGACAGGTCGAAGTGTCTGAGGCCAGAGAAATAATTGATAACAGCCTGCCTGCATCCAAGGTCCTTTAGCAGTAATTGCCAGCAGGATCTGACTCTCTGATCTCACCAGTGGTATTTACCATGCCAAAACAGCCCGACTTTGACAGATTGCCTTCCTGCGGTAATAAGTTAGGCATGTTCCCTCTTAGAAGCCATACTTCTCTCCCACTCCACAAAATGAGAGGAATGATGAAAAATGAGGTACAAATATTAAGGGGGGGGGGATATATGTATGCACATATTCATGTAAAGACAGGCCGGTCTTGCAATGGTGGTTTTATTTTATGGACTGTTCTTGCTGCTCGCTTGTGTGCCTTTAAGCGATTTTATTTAGCACTAAAGCGGCAGGAGAACTGGCACAGTGTGTGAGTGTGTCTTTGTTTATGAATGAGAGGCTGTCACTAAGCGGCATTATTAAAAGTTCATGCATCATATGGATTTGATTATAAGTGCGTATGAAGTGTTTACTACTTGCGGGCTTTTATGTTTTCCTGTTGGATCTGGGACCCATGGTTTAGCATTGTTCTCGTTCTGGCCTAATTGAATGACACTATCAGGGGTTTGTGAGCGCTGAGTCTTGGCGCCTTACTCAGTCCTATTGCCCAGAGCTATATATGTGCATTCAAGGTTTTATTGTTGGCCCGGAAATTCCTTGATGGGGTGTAATAATATTGAGCTCCCCCTTTCATTCGCCTAGGTGATAGAATCTCCTCTACCTTGTATGTAAGGACCCCTGCGTGCTTCTCGGCGGTGGTCTGTGTTCTCTGGCATAGTTAAAAGCTTGGCAGCTCCAGCCTATAGCTGTCCAAACACGGTTTCACTTCAGGCACCAACATCAAAAGATCTGCGGAAAGACCACTGGAAAGTGAATCCACAGGGCGTCGATTGCTATTTATTTATTTGTTTATTTGTTTGTTAGAATTTCTCCGTATGAAACGCAAGCGGCCCTTTTTTCCACCGCCATGGATATTTCCAGAAACATCTGTTTATCGGATAATACAGTGATAAATTATTCGCAGCGTTTGCCATGACACCGTGACATAATAGACTATAATTGTTAAAAGAGGGAGTTCGATTTTAAATTTCGAAGTGATATTTTTTTCTGCCAAGGAGAGTGGTGAGAGTCGCAGTCCTCTGATATGTGATGATGCGCCTTCGATTGCATGCAGCTGCACACCCCGGATTGCATTATTTGCGAGATATCTTGAGTAATTAAGTGAAACAAATGGATAAATGAACACGAAAGGAAGTGTTGGGTAGGTGAAAAATGTTACTACGTCAAAAATCCTGAACAGATACGAATACGCACATGGACAGTAAGTTTTCAAGGGCTGCTGCAGAATCATGCATATAAAATTAAAAGTTTTTGCACTGATAAGCAAATTAAAATTAATTCAACAAACATATTTCATAGCAGTGGACAGCAGTCAGGCCAAAGGGGAAAAAGCCTTCCCAGCAATGTGTGTCAGAGAAGACAGGTGATAGATCACATTTTATACTGCTTTGAATGTCTAAACATAGACGTTTAGAGGTGGACGCTATGTGAAAATGTAAATAGACTTTACAGGAGCTGTGGGGTCAGTCCTGATACAATTTATGGTTCTGGCATTTGCCCTGTGGTCATCATTCATTCCCGTTTTAAGCCAAGCCCCAGATCACAAGACCTTCAGTTGAACTACAGCTGACCTGCAGTATATCTGACCAGCTGGAGTTCAGATGCCTTAACGAGAACCATTCATGTACGTTAATAATTGTGTGACTAACAGAGGGTGCACCCCCCCCCCTCATCTCTACACATCTGTCCGCTTCATCCTCATGGTTTAAATAGTGTACCATGGCATATGATTGCACTGCTGTGAAGGCATATGAATCTTGAGGCATGAGGACAACTGCCGTGTTAGTGTTCATCTTCAGGGTGTCCGTGAATTTTCCTAGCTGGTGGTTTGCTTATGTGACGCTTTCCTCATATGTGATGAAAAATTTCTCTCTTCCATAAAGAGGAGTAGTGACCTCTGAGAATATAGTATGTACCACCAATCAGTGTGCACTAGGGCTACTTTTTTGACCTGATTGGTTTAGTACATCAACATTACGGATTAAAAAAAAAAAAAAAAAAAAAACATTGACTGTAATATATGTGCATCCTTATTATGGTAGCATTGCTAAGCTATCTGTAGCATGTGCTTGTGAGTTTATGTCAGGACAGTCATCCTGTACAGAGTGTCCTGTGCTTTGTTCCCTGGCTTCCTGGCATAGACCCCAGGCTCATTGTGAAGCGGTTATGGAAAATGTAGGGGCAGAGTTAGCTAAGATTTAAATTTTTCATTGCATTTTTACTTCTTTTAAGTGCATTTATATTACAAGGCATTAATATTAATACTATTCCCAACAAACTGAATGTAATATTGTAATTTAATCATGCAATCGTAATTAAATTATAAAACTGGAATAAACATTCGGACATAATGAAATGTGCTTACTGTGGAATACAACTACTCTGTATAGCTGTTTCACAGTTAAGACACACGCAAGGAATGTAATTATGTATTTTAGTGATATATTCAGAGACTAATCCCTATACAGAAGACTCTAATTTATAAGTGAAAAACAAAAGAAAGCAAATCCTTTAAAATGTACCATAGAATATGCTGAAGACATTGAAGTGAAAATCATTAAGCATGTGGATGAATGCATATAATTTATCATTAACCACACTTAGAAAGCAGTATTGTTCTTGTAGCCAGGTAAAGGTCCCGCATTTTGACTGGGCATCAGTTTACGTGCAGACACCTGTCTAAATTGCACTCAATCTCTTGAGAAGTCCTTTGATCTTCGTGACAGTTTGACTGCATTAGGAGGAGTGTAGTGGCTAATCCTTTGCTTAACTTATTCTTTTGGCACAGCTAGAGGCCTGTCCAAGGATAATATGTCAGCAGTGGGCTAAATCCTAATCAAACAACCAGGCCAAAGCTGTAAGGAGATGGGGTTTAGGTGTGGATTATAAAATTCGTGTTATTCAGAGATGCCTTCATGAAATACAGGTTTATGTCACTGATTTTTTTTCCTCAAAAATGTACTTAGTGGTAAGATCGTTTTTTTTTTTTTTTTTATTGGCTTTGCTTTCCAAAGACACACCTATTTTCCTCTCAATTACGTATGGAATACAACAGAAAAATGTACATTACCCTCGGTATAATCTTTTCAAATATTTGCATGTGATTGACGATGCATAGTTATGTTTAGCCATTAGACAGGAGTTTGCTTTGAAAATTATCAGTAAATAAAAGGTGCATAAAGTTATTTACTGTCAAATGTGAATGTCACTCAGCTCTTAAGGAACAAAACCAGATTCTGATAGAGGGACAGTAATATTAGGTTTTCGATTCCCTGGTGTAACTTAGTGTTTATGAATATTTATAAAGTGCTTAACTACATATGTAAATACAGTTGGGCCTTCCTTAGGTGTAGCTTCTAGAAAGTTATTGGACTGACACTTTTGAGAATTTCCAAGAATGGGCTGCTACAAACAGAGATCGTTGTTCTCTGGGCTTGCTTTGTCCAACGTTTTATTCCTGTGACTAATATGCAAGTTGAGCTGCAGCTTCAGATGCACCATGTGACCTGCATGCTTTTATTTCCTGATATTCCATCTTGTCATCCTTTGCTCATAGCAATAAGAGCTAAATTGTTGTGACCCAAGACATGTGAGGAGGAAGAACGGGCCTTTTGTTTTTAATTAAACCGTGCAGGTTCATGGACTTTCACAGCATATGCCTTAGCAGCAATTCAATCCTCGCGGCATCATCTGATTAGGAAGTCATGGTGTCATAAGTGTTTTAGTCATATAATCCATACATAAAATATAGGCTAAAGACAAACTGTTATTCACAACAAGATCCCTCCCCTGGGTAGGGATTGGGTTCCGGAGTGTTATACATGAAAAATTTGCGTAGTTAATGTGCAGTGGCTCAGAGACCGTATCTTGCCACATGGTGATTTATTTGTCCTGATCTTCTGTGTTTTTTTTTTTTGTATGAAGGTATTCAATGTTACTTTTACATATTGGATGGCAATAAGAAATGAGCACTATTACTGTAATTGTAAAAGTCATCCATTTGTTTGTTACATCAGAATGGCTTGTACCGGAATTACTGATGAGTCTTGTTAATACTTTTGTGTTTTGTACTTTTATAACAACTGCTGGGCCCAAGTTTGTTTTAGGAAATTTCGTAAATAGCCCAACTAGACCCACAACTCCCATATTAACAGGGTTTTTCTCTTATTTGTACTTCCTGTTTATAAATTCATTCATGAAGAGCAGCATTTTTCCTGCCAGATCTGGCATTATTAACTGATGAAAGCTGTGGGGGGTGGGGCTGAGGTGGGGTGGGGGGGACGACGACGACACAGCAGTGCAATCTGGGATATTGTTTAAATACCGTAAAAAAAGGCCCTGCTAATTTACTCAGCCAGAGTGCTGTGCAGAAAAATGGCGCGGTAATCCTACAGTAGCAGGTGGGGCTGCTTTCCTATTGGTATAAAGCGAAATTGTGTGGATGTTTTTCAATTCGTTCTTTTTAATCTTTAAATAAGACGATTGGTAGCCTGTTGGCAAGAAAATAGGCCTTGGATTTTTATTCAAAGTTGAAAGGAGGATGAAGGCTGGAATTTTTGGCAGGAGGCGAATCGTAGGCTTTCCGAGGAGGCTGTCAGGGAAGCTTTTTTCTGAATTACCTGCTGGGTCCGAGCACTTTTATGCTGCTGTTGTGACAGGTGGATTTATATGGCTTGAAATTTGTACAAATCAGTTGTCATTCACTGCAAGCTGTCAATGTGTCAAGCTGTCAGGCCTGCTGGGAGGAGATGCCTGAGGGGGCGCACGTGGGGGCAACCGCAGAGAAAGAAAATGAGTTCAAACAGACCTGAAACAGAGCTCAATTCTCCAGATTTTCTGCCCCTGTAGAGCTGGCATTGATTTTTCTTGATGTTTAGCAACAGCACACCAAAAATGACATCATGCTCGCAATCTAGAGTCACTGTTTATTGTCTTTTAAGTGGCAGAAAATCATTCTGAGGAGAATACAGTGTGTATTTTTGAACTGCGCATGTTTAGCAGCATCCTGTCCGTGTCACTTTTTCCGGCCTGGTTGTTTTTAGCAGGAAGGCCTGCTGTTGCATTGATGGCCACAATTGTCGTCTCTGCTTAACGGACTCAGCATGTAGTTTCTGTATCCCTCGGTAGGGATCGGAGATGCTGTGTAAATCTCCGAGATGTACTAAGACAATGAGAGGGGTCGGTGTGACTCTCTCTGTAATGAGTAGACGACAAACATGTTTATTCCACATCAAGTTGTGTCAGGGTTTGGTTTAGAGATGCTGTTTTTTTTAAAGAAAATATTGCCTATTGTATGGAAACTTTCTTGGTTGAGGTCTTTATTAATGCCACTCAACTGGTGATCAGGCTGCTGAATATATGGCATGTAGTCATTCAGAGAGAAGCCTCTCTTTTCATAAAGCCAAATACGTTGGCCTGGAGGGGGAACTATAGGAATGTTTCATATTTGCATTTGAATAAACATGCTTATGAATAAATTGACCTTTTCTGGGTTATATTGCTAGTTTGGGTTATATTCCTGGTATAATTCTTTTTTTTTTTTTTGTGATGTTTTGTCTTTTTTTGTGAAACTACTCATGGTTACTGGAGTTCACGTAAATGCATAACCCATGCGGAGCACAGCGATCCGAGCAGTCATGTTTGCATTGTTGCTGACGGCTTTGTTTTACACGCGGCGCATGGGGAGCTGGCTGCTGTCCTGCTCCCCCCTCGTCTTGTTTACAGGAGCCTTGTACGAGGCAGCAGAGGAGTCAGTCCTTCCCTCTGTGACGCCTTCTTCCTCTCGCCTTACTTTTTGCAGCTCTTTTAAAAAGCCGTCCTAGAGGCTTAAATAACTTTCTGTATCTCCTATTTTTTTATTTTCATATTTCGCCAATGCTAAGTGAACAATAAACAGCAACCAGATTTTATATTATTATTATTAGTAGTAATAATTATTAGTAGTAGTAGTAGTAATAATAATAATCTTTTATTACTACTACTACTACTACTAAATGGGAAAATATCTAACTACCATTTTTTTTATAATACAAAGACAGGATCTGTTGTGGTGTAAAAATGGTGGTGCACATTTCACACCTAATGTGCAAAACACACCTGCTTAAAGAAAGAACAGCCCACTGCCGTGTGACTCACATTTCTACGGCGGCTCCACTTTCATGTGGCCGCTGTCGCTGAGCCATACGTGGGCGGCGATGGTGAAATCTCTGCCCCAAACAAGGGCCGGCTGAAGTTCCACTCGCTGGAGCCAGTGACGCTGGGCCCGGGAAATTCTCAGGGAGTCGCATTCGTCAGGAATATTCACGGCTCATTTGTTTTCTGTGCGAATATTTTGTCGCTAAGCTAATGCGTTTCCTCCAAAGAGACTTAGAATTTCGCTTTTTTTTTTATGTCAGATTCCTACAGCTGCAAATGTTACTGAAGAAATTGAGGTTAAACACCTTATTCCAATGCCTGGCTCTCCTGGGATTTGAACCAGCAACCACTGGCCACAGCGACATGTCCTTAATCAACACGCTACCCGCTACCTCTCTTACTAGGAAATAAATAGAAAAATTATGTTTTATTGTACATTATCAGTAAGTTTTTACACCAATAGTCTCATAGGCGTATAATTATTATATAATCTCAGAAGCAGTGCAGCTTATGTTTGGGGTACCGCAACATTTCCTGAAAGCCTCGATTGCGGCTTCATTGTGAACCCGGTTTTCTGAATGTTATGATGATCTGCTTACTTTTATAGATCGACTGCTTACTATAATCTTGGTTTAAAGATTAGTAAAATAGCAGCTAGATGTGATTTATTGGTAGGGTCATCTGGCAGTAATAGCTGTTTATTTTGGCCTGACGTGCTCATTGAACATCCTGGTTATAATCGTTAACATATATGGCATGGTATGTTTTTGCTGGTTACGGGTGCTGTTCTTTAAGACCTGATGGATTTGTTTCCCAGTGCACCATGAAGCCAATATGGGGTCTGCTCAGTGCACGAATAACAGTTAGCTAAGCTGAACATATCAATGCTGCTGCTGTTTCGGTCTTTCTGTGCTCATCTTACTTGATCCTCAGGCATTGTTCAATCATTAAGTATCTGTATTAAGTATTAAGTAAGTATTAAGTTACTGTAACACTTATAATGAACACAAATAATGAACAAATATAGTAACTATGAAATATATGAACCATTATGATTGATTAATGGTGAATAACATAGGATCAGAATGTAACTATCACAGTTTCTATTTAATTATTACATTAAGTAAAATTGTAATATAATATTATTTGACTGGGCATCAGTTTATGAGCAGACTCCTGTCTGGGTTGCTAACTTGTTTCACTTACGTCTTAGACTTGTACATCAAAGTCACATAATTATAACTTGTCCCCACCCATTATTATGTATTTATATCTGTTATATGGTAAATTAGTTGATAGTGCTTTTTTTAAAAACTATCATTTAACTCAAAGTTACAATGTGGTATATTTTCAGTGCATAGTAAAGGACTTAACAGTTTAACTAGGGACTGTGCCATAATATATTCTTGTTTTATTGCCACGACACTTGTAAAATATAATTTTCATGAAATATCACCCCCTATAACTCAAACATTTAAAATTTGCTAGTGGAAAATTACTTATTTAAAGTGGTATGTGTTCTCACTTCCGAAAAATGCACACTGAGAAAATGCGTGTCGATATCCATGTAATTGAGAAATACTCATCCCAGATGACCAGTAGACCTTTCCCACATGATCTGGACTATGCTAGATTTTGCTAAACTGCCATCATTCTCTTGTAGCTCAGGTTAATTTTAACAAGTGAATTTTCACACCAGTGGAGTTTTCATCACCTTTTAAGGTATTGTGAACCAAAGTGGTTCAAAATGTTCTTCTTAAATTAGGCTGATAAAATTTGATAATGGGATGGCTGGTTGCTACCTTGTTACATAATTTGGTTCAGACAATGGACGTAGAGGTAAAGTGAAATACAGACATGTGGGCAGAATTCTGTTTGAGAACCAGCTAATTTAAAGGATGAGGCCTTAATTTTGTGCATACTTTACTGCGTAAGTACAGCCACCTGGTGACTTTCCAAATTTCCTCCTCTGCACACATCTGGATTGTAGGGGCCAGACTTTAATTAGTCATAAGGTTTTTTTGGAACTTGCTTCGCTGATCCATCATCTTTAAGGCAAAAAAAAAAAAAAACCGTCCAGGGACAGAGAGCGGGAAGGTGACACTTGAGCAACAGTCACTACCAAGAGGTAAAAAATTAATCAAAGATTTCCATACAGCCATTACCAGCTGGCATTTGTGGCTCCTGAGCCTTTGAGCTAAGAAGTCTGCAGAGAGCTGCATGGCACAGCTGAGTTTGTCTTGTGAAAGCGCAGCTGTCCAAAACATGACAGCTACAGCATTAGCAGGGCCATTAAGAGGTGTAGAACATTTCCAGGGGAATGATTTGAAAAATGACAACGTTCGCTCCGCCGTGATATAAATTATACCGTACATCCATGGTAAATATGCCAAAGCTATTGGGTGATAGAAAAGTTATCTCTGAGCTTTCTCTGTTTGATTAAACATTTCTTGTATTCGATTAGAAGTCTGTTTCTTGGAGAGGTGTGGTATTTACTTTGTGTTATGAAAACCACTTTTGAGCTTGTGTGTGTGTGTGTGGGTGTGTGTCTGTGTGTGTGTGTGGGTGTGTCTGTGTGTGTGTGTGTGAGAGAGAGAGACAGACAGAGAGAGAGAAAGAGAGAGAGAGAGAAAATGCAGTTGAGCGAAAGCATGTTTATGGAACATTTTCAGAGTGAATGAACACTTATATAGAGCTTTTCAAGACACCCAAAGTGCTTTACAGGACCAATGGGGAGCCACTTCAACCAGCAACACTGTGTAGCCCCCCACCTGGATGATGCGATGGCAGCCATTCTACACCAGTACGCTCACCACACAATGCCTAAGGTACAGAGAATTCACCAATTAGATATAGGGGATGATTAGGAGGCCAGATTTGATAGGGCCACAGTGGGCAATTTTAGCTAAGACATCGGGGTACCACTCCTGCTGTTTCGAAAGATACCCAGGGATCTTTTATGACCTCAGAGAGCCAGGACCTCGGTTTTACGTCTCATCCGAAGGACGGCACCATTTTTACAGCCCAGTGTCCCATCACTGCACTGGGGCACTGGGATCCGCACTGACCACAGGATGGACTAACCTGTTGGCCACCAACCAACACCTCATCCAAGTGGTCTCTTGTGTTCTGCACACATATCCCATACTTGGGAGATACTTTCAGGATATTAAGTATATATATGGTTTCTTTAAAGGAATAGACATTGTGCTGTAGATTGGTTGTAAGCTTGGGATTTCGTTGAATTTAGCCTCCAAAATGTAGTATTTGGCCTTTTAAATTATACACAGTGTTATTAGTGTGTCACCAAAACTGTTTTGATTAAACGTGTTAATTGCAGAAAAAGTCATTCGGTGTTAATCAAATGAAGAGAAATAAGCTTGGGAGTTATAAGCATTGTGGTGCAGCAGTGTGATTCCTCCTTTTTATGGTGACTGAGACCTGACCTTTTGTCCTTAGTGGTCTAAACATGGCCTTTCCTTGTCAAACATTAAGAGTTCATAGTGCAAAGATGTTGAAAGCACAGCATTGGTTTGCTAATGACTTTCATTGTCTCCTATTCATCTGCAAATGACTGGAAACTAACTAACACAGCACATATGAAACTCTTTGAAGGAGGAACAGGGATAAATTGACATTTTTTTTCTTTATAACTGTAGCTATACTTTGTTTTCCAACAACTAATATTTTAGATGACTTAATAATAAGTTGATCGTAAAATTTAGCCTGATTTTGTTGCCATCTGATCACACTATGTATGATTTGTCTTTTGCAATGAGTTCTTTATTTGTTATTTGGGCATTGAGTGCTTTTTTGCAAACACAATTTGCAAATAATTAGCAGTTCTAAAACCTAAAATGGATTGCCAGCGATCGTTTTGGAATTAACCTTAGGGCTGTCCTTTATTAGTAATGTATATTTCGACACATTGTATCCAGGTAATTTCTGTGTATAAAACCCATATATGATTCATAATAATATAGTGTACAGTTTGTAAAATCATAAGTGATCCCTTCTCTTAGAGTTTGAAATACACCATCAGCTTAGTTATTTTTTTATTGGTTTGTCTCGGATCAAAGGATAGCCAATCACTTGTCAGTGTAAGCGTACGCTATAGAATTTAGCTGCATAACAAAGGGAACATTAAGTGTGATTGGCTGTGCCTGGGCCTGATTGCAGAGAGAAAGCTGTGGGGCAAATAAAATCTGCCTGTCAGCTTTAATTGCTGAAAAATGTTCACTTTTTCTGGCTATAAAATTGAGTTATTAAGACGCTATGAAAGACATGCCATTTTCTTATAAATTCTCAGTATAAAGCTGTTCCCATAGCTCTCTGGAGAGCTTTGAAGGTTGGGGAGCATGGGTCAAGCTTGGGCTAGCCTCTCAGCTGGAGAGCGCTGGGAGAGATACCTTCCCTCTCATTTCACCTGAAGAAGAGACAGAGGTGTGAGGTGTTAAATTACTGCCCGTCTCCCAAGACGCCTCCCCAGACATCCCGAGAGCCCGGGTATGGAGGGGCCCTGAAGATTACGTCCCCCTCTCTTCTCCGCTCGGTTCTAACACAGCAATCTCCATTAGTTTTAATCATCACTGAACACATCATGTTATGTGAGAGAACTAAAAAAAAAAAAACATGTTTATTTCTAATAACTAGGAAAGGTAGACTTTCTGCCAGCTGGATTAAATATTGTAGATTTGCACATTATATCCATGCATATAAATATGTTGGTGCTCAGTTAAAACTTCAACAAGTATTCAAGGTGCCATGTTGTTTTATTTATTTATTTATTTATTTTTAATTTAATTAAAAACTTTTTTAAGCCACACTTTTTAGTCTGTTTGGTAACTATCAGCATCTGTTCTTTAATGCAAAATTAATTTGCAGTCCTTCCAATATATCAGCTGTATAAACCTGAATCTGCGCACATACTTACTAATTAGAATCAAACGTTCCAAAATCTGTAATGGGCTCTCCTGCTCCAAATTGCTACATTAATTGGTCGTAAATAAACTCTTGCTGCTTTTTTTGTGAGCAGTAAATAGTGAAATGCTTCAATTAACCAAAAATACACCAGCAGTGCGCGAGGGAAAGGTGTTACTGACTTACTGACATATGGATATGATCTATTTCTCGGACCAGCTTAAGTTTCGCTGTAGTGCGTGAGAAGGGAAGATAAATTTTGCCCACGTAACATTATAGCGACTCATAAATAAAGGGTTACCCCTTGGTGCTTACAGTTTTCATTAAAATGGACTGAGCTTCGTTATTGACACCATAGGTTGCCTATGCAGAGAAATGCAGTGAAATTTATCAGTGCACTTTTCTCACCTAATAAATCATCTAAAGAGGGAAGCATATGGCTGATAAGACCTTGAAAATGTGGTTTCTGCATGTGAAGAGTCAAGTTGCTGAAAACTTGAATGATTACAGACTGTTCCCCCCCCCCCCCTTTGCTCACTTATAATATCTTACACTTATTTTACACGCCATTTTCTTGTTCACCTTATCACCTTTTTGTCACTTGTTTTTGGGAAAAAAAAGGGGAAGAAAGAAGCAATTCCGGTGTGTAAGAGCTGAGGAGAGATAAGGTATTTTTACTGTTGTGTGCTGCTTTCAGTGAGGGCCAGGGAGGTGCAAAGACTGATGGGAGGGGATGATATATGTAGCGGCTGTGTCCCGGCTCTCCTCTGGCCCTTTGTCATTAATCATGGCCATTAGCTTTTTTCACTACTGCCTTGTCTGCACTGTGCCTTCAAAAGCCTCCCTTTTCTCTCATATCCCACACTGGGAAAGGCCAATATTTTCACCAACTGCCATCCTTTTTTTTTTTTTCCTAAGGAAGGACAGGAATTCTAATGAAGACAATAGATATTAGCATACGCTCTCAAAGAATCAATAGCGAAACATAAATTATACCTATGTAAATAACCCCAATGTCCCACTATCATTGTTTAGATTTCATTTTCGCATGCTTGGGTCTTCAAATGTTAACTGTGGAATATCATATGCTCTGTATGTAACATATATATCTTTTATCACATTTTAACCAAGATGAACTCAAGCCTCAATGCAAGTCATTATGGTAATAGAATATTACCGAAAAAAGGCCATCAATTATTGTCACATTTATATGCGGCACCTTTCATTTATTAACAATGTCTTTCTTGTGACCTATTTTCTGGTCTAAAACACTCGTGCACCCAGCGATTCTGTTATGACACTAAAACCATAGTGAAGCGTTTTCTGCGACTAAAATTAGAATGTTATTTTTCAGTCCTCTAATAGAGTTTCATTCATAGCAAAGCAAAAGCAGAGACCAACATATTGATCTTATGGGTTTCCTTTGTGACTAACTTTGCTGTCTTTTTTTCCCCTCTTTGAAGACATATGTTTTTGTCTCTGAATGGATGTCTACTCTAAATTGGTTACCTCGTCTCCACTAATGAGAATAAACAACTGGTCACCATGCTGACCATCGAAAGTAATAAAGATTTATAGCGTGCTGCTGGGGTGCAGACTGCTCCTCTCATCTAAAACCAAAACTGACATTTATACTAAAGTATCATGGTTCTGGGTCCTTGTCATTGTGTAGTAATCATATGCTTTTTGACTGATTGTTTCCAAATATGAATTTCTTATTAAATAAAATGATTTCCCACTCTGATGCTGCGTAATTATTAAGATGCACTGCTCCTTGAAAGATAAGATGAGCAGCGTTGATTTTGTGGAATACTGTTTTGAATAGTGCTTTCAAATGAAGAATATTTAGATTTTAAGTTTTTCTGAAATCAGATGTTTCGGGCTTAGATGGTGCAGCTGCAAAGTGACGTTGGCTGCATTAGTTCTTTGGTTGCACTAACAGAGAATTTTGAGTTTGGAACCAAACACGTGTGTCAAGCAGAACTTTCGCATACAAATTTTCAGAAATCCCTCATACTTGCGAGCTGAAGGACCTTAGAGGGAAAATGACATTTATAAAAGCCTTTTGAATAACTTGCTGGACTCTTTTGAGATATACAACGACTAATTATACATGCAGTTCAGTGGTTCTTCTTTTTCATTTTGAAGATAATTACTGCCATGCTGTGTCAATTTGTAGAGCAAAAGCTTCAAGCTCCAACGGGCTAAAATACCTTGTACTGTAAGGGGGGATGATTAACACAGATGAATGTTGAGAATTGCTATTTTTGTATTTGATGTAGGCGACATGAAACAGCAGAAGCTTCAGTAACCCTGTCTTCATTCTTTTTTTATGCCATTTTGTGTCACTTCTCCTAACTTTGAATGCAGGTAATTCTTCCCCCAAATAACACATTGTTTACACTTTGTTGAGTCGGCTTTTGTTTTTGGTTGGTTCGCTTAACGCCTGAAAGTGCCAGTTTATGGATATCCAAATGCAGAAACTGCAAGTCGTAGGGTTTGGAAGAGCAACATCAGCGTTTGTCTCCATTAGCCAAAGTGCTTCTTGTTAGCTGGGCCGCTACCTAGAAGGCGACTGATTTTGACAAGGTAATTTACATCTTTGTATAAAAGTGTCAGAGGCAGCCCGACAAATTCTTGCTGGATTAAGCTGTTTGTCTGTGCTGCAAACTAACCGTCCAATCTAAGCAGCGACGATTTCAAATATCACTTTTCCCTCTTGCCCTTGAGAGAAGGAATTGAATAGAATATATACAGGCAGATTGCTACAACTTCACAGAGCCAACGATTACTGAATCATACCAATGTCAGTAAATGCACAAACCCAACATAAATGCTACATAACCTTGTGGCAGCTGCATAGTGGGTGAATTTATGACTGAATTTGGGTAAAATGGCTGATGTGACAGTTTCTTTCCAGGATTATGCCCTTTGTTTCAGACTTGCAATGCACAGATTGATTGAAGGCTTACATATACAACAGCGTGTTCATTTAAGAAAAAGCAGTTCATATTTATTAATACAAGAATAATTATCTAATATATGGAAGGGCAAATTGTGCTCAGGAAAACTGCAAGTGAGCACTTTCACCATTGGACTAAAACACACACACACTAAGTGTTCACACTGATTAACAAAAAAAAATGTAATATCAATATAGTTGTCTTCACGCCGATGACACCTATTACAAATAACACGGGCCCCTGTATCACAGTTCTGCTGGATGTACCCCACCTTTAAGGGCTGTCAGAACACGTCGTAAATTTGAATATTTCCTTCTATTTTCAAGCTGCTCATTTTCACATTATCTCATTGTCTTTCTGTACCGCGCTATTTTTCCTGTAAGTTGCAAAACTGATCAGCATTCTCTACTCCGGCTCCGTAAGCCCTGTGTCTGGCTATAATTAAATGAACATTAAGTCCCTTCTTTCCTTTAAAGCCATCAGTGCCGAGGGCTCTAATATTACAATAATAACTGTGAAACAAAATGTGAATGACATTTATATCCATTCCCCCTTTATAAATGTTTGATTTGCATAACTAGTTCGAATTATATCAGAGCACCATATTGATTTAATTTCATACCGTTAATTAATAACGTAATAAATGTGTCACCCCTTTTATCTGCTGTGGGTTGGTGATAATGGCTATATTAGTGTGTTTTTACAGAGACGTACTAGTATTATGATAAAGAAGGGCATGCAGGAATGAATCCGGGAGGTCCTACAATCGTGTTGGTTGAGTCTTTAATTGAATGCAGTTAGATGATGTCATTGTTCACTCATTCAGAATATCATGATATATCAAGTTTTTTTTCCCCCAGAATGGATTTTTTTATATGTAACTGCAGTACTCTTGCCATGGGGCTCAGATATTTTGGCGATCCCTTTAGACAAGTCTGTACCTCCTAAATTCGGTGCTCAAAGCACAGGATGGGTTTCATTAACTGATTTTTTAAATGATTTCACAATTTTTGTTTTCCTCCCCGTCTGTCCTTCCTGCCGTGCTGAAACACTATCGATTTTGAAATTTGGCATTTAGCAGCCCCGCGTAATGCTTGGAAACTGTGGATGAATTGGCGCACAGGCTGAAGGTTACCTCTGGAAGGATACGTATGCAGAACGAGGCCCAGTTCTTTTATTGTGCCTGCTCCATATGCCCAGGCATGCCCGCCTGGTAAGGCTGCCGGCTGCATTAACTTAATATTCTTCCTCTCAGCTGTTCTCTCCTTTTGGCCTTTCTGTTTTACTGCCAAATTAGTTACCAGTAATTGCCAATTATGCTGATTTCCTTTCCTTTTTTTTTTTTTATTCAACAGCTTTACGGAAAATACTGGACCAAAACAGTGTGTATTTTATTTCGACCGCAGATGGCAATGGACGCTTGGACCTTTAATGACATAACAATGAGCCAACCGAAATACAGCGATGGTGTGTGTGTGTGGGGGGGGGTTATAGAGTGGGTTTTTTGGTACAGTTTGTCCATCTGAAAAGGACATTGCAGTTGTGTTGCCTTACTAAATATGAAAGTAACCAACAGAAAGGGATTTTTGATTTCTTTCGCCTGACTCTGTTATCCTCAGCATAACCGGGATTGTGAATAAGATCAGTTCTTACATAAAAGCAGACCCACATCTGTCCAAAGACCTTTTCTTGGGGTAGGTGCTTCACAGAGCGTGCTGCAATTCCTTAACCTGTGAAGGATGATGTTTTGAACGCGTACTGTTCTGTTTAGTTTCAATGTGCTCAGGTGGTCCACATCTTGGATGCTTTCGGCTATCTTAGTAGCTGCCAGAACTGTGCCAGTTTGTACCTGAGTCTTCTCAAAGCTGGGGTCAAAGAAATGAGACTGCTCCACTGCTTGAACTATCGCAGCCAATTTTGCAGCTGCTAAACACATTTACCAACACAGGGATCGCCGATTATATACATAACCAGCCAGTATTGCGACAGTGGCTAATCTGATGGCCTTGCCACTATGGTAGACTTAGACAGAAAAGCCACTGGACATGCAGACGGTACTGTTTGGATTTGGTATTTTTTGAATGCCCTTTGCAGCATAGTCAAATAAAACAATTAGACAGACATAGCTTAGCGGAGAGCAGTTTGTCTGAGCTAAATCTTGTGGATAAGCATTTTGTGTGAAAGACAAACAGCAATGAAGCTGCAGAAAACTTAAGGCTGCCTAAAATGGCAATCAATAAAGAAAATGAGAAGGAAAGGCAGCCTATTAAATGAAAACAGCAATTATTTGTGATCCCAGGTGGCACATTTGGTCTCTCCCTATAACATAAAAACACAATGTCAAAAAACACTGTCTTAATGGTGTCTAGAGTCCTGCACAGTAGTCATGAATGTTAGGCAGGGTGACAATATTAAACCACCAGGCTTAAAATAAGTCACCTATCTTGCTTTATTTCCCTTTACATGTAACAAAGCAAAACAGTTTTAAATATTTACAAGACAAAAAATAATTAAGGGTGAAATATCTCTGCCTTATTCAATATGTTCTTTTTTATAATGCAGATGTACAAGTACATGTGAAATGCATTTTTTGCTATTTTTTTCCTCAAACTGAGTTCTATCTTACTACTTAAAATGGAATTTCAGTATACAGTATTTGGACTTAAATTGATTTAATCTGTTCTTTATACAGCTCACAGGGGAGATTGTCCATTTATTGTGTAAGGTTCATAAGTGACATTCTGATTCATCGCTAAATGAAAAAGTTGTAGAACATAAAAATCTAATTTAATGAAATTTACAAAAGTTATATTTATACAGTTTGTCTATTACATGTCCACCAACATTAAAACAAAAATAATTATAATGAAACACTACCTTTGAAATTTGAAATACTATTTTTTATTTAAGATTTAATTTTATCTGCATCAACTGATATGTTGCAAACATACTATTTTTGGTACTCTTTAAAAATATTATGTATTATATTGCTTTGTTTACAAGAGTATCATTTAACCTCAAAGATATTTTGGAAATCAGATGCGTTTTATTGCAAATAATTTTCGTGTTCAGGCTCCAATACCTAATTGCAGCCTCTTGACACCATTGGCTACGAGAGGAATTCAGTCTTTCCCGAGTGAGTCCTGGTGTGCAGTTTGTCTGAATGAGAGCAAGTCATTATTCTGGATTTCTCACATCCTTGAAATTTAAGCGTTAATGGGCAGATATCTCTTTAAACACAGAAAATAGGTGGCCTAACAGAATGAAGGTGAAAGCATTCGATGCTCTTTTTTTCCCCTTCACAGCAATACAAAGCAGCGCATAATTTGCAATCTGATAAGTGTTCTTGTGCATGCCGGCCCCATCCAATATATCACAGCCCAGCTCAGCTGTGGTTTGAGAGAAGTGAACTCTGGGATTGGTCTGGCTGAAGTTGATTAATAAGCCTGTGAGAGTGAAAGACTCCAGGGCCAAGCTGTAGGTCCATCCTAGTGGCATCTGATGTTGATTGGCTTTGTCCTGTGCGGCTGCGCTGGAAGAGCGGACATTAAGATTAAGTGATGCTGTCGTGTTGAGGAGCACTGCACTGCATCATTCTGGGAAGAGACAGCTGCGGTGGTTAATCCTTCATCACCAGGGGAGTACTGCCAAGCACAAAGATATACAGCCAAAGATAACCCTCCATAACTTCTGCTAAAGATCGGGAAACTTTGAATTCACATCCATCTGCTTGCTTCTCGGCGAAATGAGCAATGGGGAAGGTAGAATTAAAGGCAGGGAGGTGGCCTCGTTATAAGTGAACTCCTGTATACCAGTAGTTTTTACAAGTGGTGTGCCTGCATATTGTTTTGAAAGGAACGGTTCTTTCCAAGGAAAAAAGTCTCCAAGTGTATTTCTTTTTTAGAAATACAGAAAATAAAATATATAAATGTTTGTTCTGGAAAGTAACTATATCGGAATGCTTTAGAGAGGGGAAAAACACCAAGGAAAATATGTATTTTACATGTAATAGTATTTTAATATAACAGTAGACCTTAATTGTAGTGATGAAACTCATGCATATGCATGTTTTCAAATGATTATAATTGCATTGTTATACTTATTTGCTGTATTGAGCAAGTATACTCCAATAAGTGCTCAGTTAATTCAGGTTTCTGCTAATTCTGCCATATCGTACACACTCTCCATTTACGAAACAATGGAAGTTTAATCGTCCACAAAACATGCCAGCGATGTGATTCTCTATGTAAAGACAAAAACACGGCAGTATGACTAGTTGTAAATAAAATGTACGCGAAACTAAATGATTTTTGGGACAAAATCAATGTTTCTAATATATTTTCATGTGTGTGTGTGTTTTTTTTTTTTTTTTTTTTCCAGTTTTCCATGTTGCTCTGAGAGAAAGAAAAAAAAAAATAATAATAATTTATATACACACACACACACACACACACACACACACACACACACACACCGCCATGCATGCAGGAAGGCCCGGTGCATTCCGCCCCTTTCCTGTGCATCTATTATTGGCGTCAGCATATTTCAGACTATGGGACCTTGCATGTTTGCAGCTGGTTTGATGCAGCTGACAGCTTGTGATTGATGAGTATCATCATTTAAAGTGTAAAAGAAAACGTCTCTGTGAAAGGACACATGATGAACTGCCGTCTGCTGGCCGCCACGCACCCAGCCACTGTTTACTATCTTTCCTCTCTTTCTTTCCCTCTCTTTCCACTGTCCTTGCCAGAATCGAGAAAAGTCATCACCAGCCGTCTCTACCCAGCCTCCAGCTTTCTAATATCACTTTGATAGTTGTCAGATCGTATAAAATGTCAAAATTCGCGCGGACTGTGTGAGGAGATATATTTAGTACAGCTGCTGCATACCTACATAGTACCTCTGACAGTGACATATTAGTTTTGCTGTCTTTTGCAATCTGATATCTTTAAATTTGCCACCTTGTTAAGTTTTGATTAATGTGATTCCATTTCACTAAAGTAATTGGCTTGGCCTGTTGTAGAAAATAATCAGCCTTTCTACGGAACAAATGCTAGAACATGCTAATGAGGGAGAGAGTTCGTTAAATTGATGGCACGGAGTGACAGTTATTAATGATTGTTATGATAAACAGACGAGTGCGAATCAGGATGAGTCGGGCAAAAGTGACAGTTTAAAAATAACGGATATTGGGAAGTACTAACAAAGTAATATACTGTTAGGAAAACAATCATGCAAGTTGTCAAGGGAAAAAGTGTAATTATACAGCTGCATAGGCTGCCTAGGAGCAGAAAAAGTTGGCTGGTAATGGATAGATTTTTGTTGCCAAGGGGGTGAAGAGGACTATGCTGTGACAGTGCATTCCAGATTGATAAATTAATTGGGTCTTTTTTGGGACATAAAGCAAACTTGCGCTGCATATGTCGGGCTTGTTACTCTGAGGTGTCTAGTGACCCTTAAAGTTAAAACCTTACAGTGTGAGTGGCTGTTGCATGCTTTATTTCCTCCTACTGCTGTACTGTTTGGTCCTGCAGGGAAGCTGTCCTTTTTTTTTTCCCAATGCGTGGTGCCTGCATAATAACCTATAAGAATTATACAGACCATTTAATTGGCATTAATGTGATGTGAGACATGTTACAGTCACAACAGAACGGTATGTGCATCTCCAAACCAGCAGAAGAACCGAACTTTACTTCTAATTAGTGAATAGTGTTTATATTTTTATGTAAATCTTCAATGTCTGGTTTTTAGGTAACTGAATATCAGTAAATGAAGGGATGCACAATGTAACGGGGGAAAAATTTTTGCATGTTCTGTTTTTGGCTAAAGTGAAAGTGTCTAAAATCTGATTTTGTCTTTTAAATAGAACCCCAATGTGAACATCCTGTGTACTGTAGATAAATTTGCTCAAGTGCAAAGCTGTTCTGGAGGTCTTTGTTTCTGAGTGTGACTGTCTGAGGACTCTGCTGACCTTCTGGTGAACTTTGCCTGCTGTTGATGTAAGAGCCACAGAGATCAAAGTTTTGTAACTCTATTGCTAGATCCCAGTTGCTGAAGTTCTAATCTAGCTTAAGAATATTGTTTCATAATAGTTTTTACATTTAACTGAATATCACAATTAGGGCAGGGTAGTAGAGGATAAACTATTTTAACCGAATCAGTGTTTTTCAGCATTTTATTGCTTGACAACTTTCTAGTTGCCTTTCATAGCTTGAATGACTGTCTGTGTGTTTTTCTTTGCCATTGAAGTTTGGTGTTGAAATATTTTGATCAATTTATGCAGTATGTTATGTTGACAAAAAGCCCTCCGAGAATAGCAAACCACTTCAAAAAGCTCAAAATATTCTTCTCATAGCGTTGTGATTTTATATTCATTTTGAAATATTATGTATGTGAAAAGAAGCAGCGCCCAGCAAAGTAATGAGTCATGGAGTACGTAAGTGAAAACTAGCAGTTAATTTTCAGTTTCAATGCTTTAGTGTCAAAGTATCCACTGATGTATTTTCCTTTACTTCTGAAACCTCAATGTGCCAAGACAGTCTAAGCTATCTTAACAGATATTATTAAATGACCTGGAAAATTCTACAGTGCTAATTCCGTGATCTGCAGAACCAGAGGTGCCATTCGTCTACTGATCTTTTTAACTGTGCGTGCTTGGAGGTGTTTAAATCATAGCTATTTTTGACTCTATTTGTGGAATGTGCATCTTTGTATCCAAATCTGGTGATTTATGCTTCAACAAACAGTGCTCAGCTCTGTAGAATGAAGCTTTCAGAACTCTTCTGTGGTGAAAGGCTTGAAGAAAAACAATTTTCTTCTACCAGTTTTATTCCCTTTTTTCTTCATTCACTTTCTTTGTGTTGTGTTAGTGCCAGCAAAGGAGCCTAACATGCACATTTTGGAAGGGAACTGTTTGCATTTATTGCGGATGAATGCAGTAGATATCCTCTCACTTAATTTCGAAAACCTGATGCCAGATTCTTTTTTTCAAAACGATTTACATGTCCTATAGGTTACCATGCTAAATTACCCCCCTTAATGTAGACAAGAGCTTGCTAATGATCACATTTGTGACTTTGTCGTGACTGCATAGCTGAAACGAATGATTAAAAATTCATGACCTTATCAAGTTATTGCAAAATAAATTCATTGCAAACCATGCATCAAAATCTGAAGGACCTAAAACTGCATTCATATATAATTTCTAAATTTATAAAATGAAAAATTTCACTCATAGGTTGCCAATCATTGATATACATAGCATGGCTGATTATGTTTAAGTGTCTTAAACATCTTTGCAGTATAGTTATGGTCTTTCCTTTGGGTCTGTTAGCTATAGCACTCTTAAGCACAGACTGAGCTCTGAGATCATGGTGCTGATTGTGACCTGGGGCTCCGGTAAGAGATGGACTACAGCTGGGTCCCATTCCAATTCACATTAACAACACCTCTTTCCGTTATTCACTTGACTTGAGGGAACACTCTGTGTGACGTTTCATTGACGTCAAGCAAGGGGGCCTTTCATAATAGAGGTGATTGAAAGGCTCAACCCAAGGAGTTTGGCCTGGAACACCTTACTCTTCCATCCACATACAGGCATTTGTCAGCAAGTTAACTGAAATTAAAAATCATTTACAGACAGTCATACACATAAAGAAGCTAACATGTCACTAGGCCATTCCTTGTGATTCTCCATCAATATATGGAATATCTGGTTTTAATATAACCTTTCAGAGTTATGGCCTTAGTCACTGATGTGTAAACATCTTTAAATCACCAACTGCCATTTGGAAGTAGTCTTGGTAATTAATTCAGGGAATGTTAAATGGTGCTAGGTTGTTTTACGAAGATTATGAAATACACCCTTGGCAGCAAAGTGATGCTTCCTATTCACTCTTTTGGAGAGACGAAACATGGGAGATTGATGCAGTATGGTTCTCCTCCCTTGCTTAATTTGAATTTGAACAACCTTACTAAAGGCCCCAGTAATTTCATCCGCATTTTAACCTGGATTCCCCCTTCAAAGTAAGGGGGAGTGAAGCAAATAAGGAAGGGGGCATTTTTCCAGATGGAAACCAGGTTTAGTTATCTCAGCAGGCCGCTGCTAAATGTCTTCATTGTCCAGTAGGGGATGGATGTTTTTCTGATTGCCAGCAGTGAATCTTAAAATTCTTCTGTTAGTCTTTAGGAGTGATTTTCTGTTCGAAAAGAGAATCAAGCTGTTGTAAAGAATACACCTAGTCCAACGTCCTCCATGAAAAACTCAACTGATTTGTAACGGATTGGTATGAATATGTTTTTAGTCTTATGTATTTTCCCAACATTGTTGACCATTTGCTACTGATAAAAACAGAAGACTCGAAGTATGTTAAAAACCTGCTTGAATAAGCAGCCTATTCTAGTTTCACAGCTAGAACTTCAATGTCTTAAAACATGACTAGTAGGATAGTCCACAAACCAATGCAAAGAGTCAAGGTTTGTAGAATCATTTCTCCACAAGGCTTGTTTTTCGCCATTAGGAATAGCTTTCTTGAGGCTGATTTTTACTTTGCGTAGGATCTACGGAGTAGCTTGATATGCACCTCTCCAGAAACGTAACTACATGTCGCAGTGATGCAGACCGCAACAACTGTGACTGGTCTGCTTGGTAGCATCACACTTCCTCCTACGTGGATGTTTTGTTGTTTGTTTCCACCGAGAGGGATTTTAGTGTGGGACAGCTTGCGTTTAGCTCATTGTTAGCCTGCTGTTTCTGCCGTGTTTGCAGCTATTCATACTGAGGCTGCATGGTATTGGAAAATTTCAGATATTGCTATGTGATTTTTTTTGTGATAAATATTACAATATTCATAAAGCAAAAATGGAATTCAAAATAAAATTCTCACGAGCCCGTCTGTGAGTGGATTAAACAGAAAGGATGGAAATGATTATTATTGGCTCAGAGAGTGCATGTAGAGCTCAAGTAAAAGCAGTGGTGGTAAATGTTTGATTTTTAAACATATACTAGATAATCTTGAAAAGGAACAACCATTAAAATTGCAAAGTTTGCTAATGCAATGATGGTATTGAACAACAGGTGAATGAGGAATAAGTCTCATCAAAAAGTACAATGACACACTAACAAATGATGAGGAACAGAAACAGTTTATCCTTTGATGTTCTAATTACATCGAAGGCAGTGCTAATGTTGTAGACCAACAAATGTGGAAGTTGTCTACTGTTTAGTTCTGATGACATAAAAACTGCCGAATGAAGTGACTTCAAAACATTTTCATTAAAGTTTTGTGTGTTTGCTATAAATATGATAAAAATAAAACTAGTCTTGTGGAGAACTGCAATCTGTGACTTTGTTTTTTGGGTTGCCCTAATAATTAGAACGGCTAAGAGATTTTCACTACCGCTTATCCAGATTTTGTGATTATTAAATGTTTAAGCAACTGTTTCATCACTCTGCAAATGTATGTGTGTGTTAAATAAAGCCTGCATTGTATCATATAATCTGATATATGTATATATGATTATTTCTGCTGCTTATCATTCACTTTCAAATGATTGCCGCATAGTTAGCCTGTAATTAATAACGAATGCTTAAAGAGTTTTACATGCGTATCTTCTGACTTCCCATTGTTGTATTATTTATTCTTTGTCCTATCCGTACGTAGCCTATCCATATGTTTTTCTTTTTGTTGTAGTCCAGGCACTAGGTTTTGTGCCCCAAGGGTCTGCAAGAACGACAAAGCTAACGTGGTTACCGCCGGGTGACTGTCATTGCTGGTAGAGTACCTGTCAGTTCTCAGTTTTGCTGAGGTGTGAAACTGTGTTGGCCTGATGTCTTAAGTCACTTACAATTAATGTGAACCGTAGATGCTGCCAGTGAAGCTATGCTTTCAGAAGATAAGGAAGACATTCATATTACTTGTCGTTTTTTTTTTATCTTCTTGAACTGGAGTCGTGGAAAACTAGGCTTGACCTTCCGGCTGAATTGTGAGGGTATCGTTTTAACTGCTAATCTTAATGTTACAGATGCACATAATGTAAGTGTATGGAAATAAAAAGGCACATATTTTGAACCTCATTTGTTTTATGCAATAAAATGCACAGTTTATGGGAGCAAGAAGGCACATTGTTAATGTTGGTTTTCTGGTGTCCTGAACAAAGGTGAGGGAACTGAATGCAAATGTCACTCATTGCATCATGACAGTCCCTGTCAGGTCTCCCCTGCTTACCACCGACTCCTGCTGCGAGAAGAAGGTCAGATGCAGCTGAAAGTTCACGCAGCTGCTCGCTGTCACTCTGGGCTTACTTCAACACCGTCGCTCTGGCTGAGACTTCATGCTATGTCTCCAGTCCCCTCCTGTCAAGCAAGCGCCTCGGCCGTTACTGTATGCTACAGGACAGGTAGTCCTCTGTGAACCACCAAACTCCCAGCCCCATCATAACGAATTTAATTATAGTGTTGCTACCTGTGCCACTTTAGTGCCAGTGATCATTACACAGGCATTAATCCTGAGGATCCCTGTCAGCTATTATTTCTTTGCACGAAAATAGCTACGAGATTCCTACTCCTCCAGTCTTAAAATGAAGCATACATTACCTCCTTTCTTGTTTGTAACTTGATATAATTTTATGTATGTGTGTGTGTGTATATAATTGATCATACAACCGTAATGTTATTCAGTGTTTCCTTTTAGTGTCACAAGTTAACGTTCAATTGCTGAGCTGTCAACATACTACGATATCATTCCGCTTTATTGCCTTAGATGCATGTAAATGTGGAATAAATGTAATTTTGTTGCCACAACATTTTTTCTTTTATTTCCTGCTAGGACAATTAGTGACATTAATATTACCTGTTAGGACAAGGTATGGATATATGAAAAATGTAATTGTCAGTTCTTATATTGTCCTCTAGGGTGTTCCCTGCCTTCTGAGCCGTGCTATCTGCAATAAGCTGTGGACTCACTGCGACCCATTTCGCGATAACGGTTATGGAAAATGGAGGTGGAAACTTTCTACAGTCAGCTAAGGATCAAAAAGATTATTTATTGAATTCGCATTTATATGTTTTTCATTTGCCAAGATAATGCTATGATTGTCATCAAACCCTTTAAATTTTTTATCGTGGGGAGGGGGGGGGGAACGCAGTAGACTATGGGAAAACAACACTGTTGACCACCAGCTTTTACTTTTGCTTTTTGGACCATTTTCGCAACATTATCAAGCGTTGGGTAAATGACTGTAGCTAGTTGTTATTCATGAGAGAGACCATGGGTGCTGGAGAAAATAGGTGGAAGTCAGTTACAGTATCAGCTCTGGTCATCCATATACTGTATATTTAGGTAAAAGGCAATCTGAGCAAAGTTATGTCTGAAGGATGAGTTTAAAAGTTACGAGTGCTAGTTCAAATGGTGAAAAACGGGAGACTGCATTTAAATGTATATAGAAATTATGTAAACTATATAACATGTTGCATAAATAAAAATTCACATTTACCTCCCACATAGTTATGAACTGATACAAGTTGCTTTGCATATACAGTATGTGGGGCAAATATTTACTTTTAAAATAACTGACTGTAGCTACATATATTAAATACTCTACTCTTTACCCTTCGTTCCTGCTTACTTTACAGCTAATAGTGGGTAACATATGCATACTATACTGTATATGTGTAGGACTCTAAAAAAGTTCTGTGCTGTGACATTCAGAAATGGATATAACATACATTAACACGGTAGTCTGTCCCTCGATTTCAAAATGCTCTTTTACAAGCAGGACGGCTCTTGTCACCACAAAGGATGATGGTTATGCCCTTGCGCTTAGGGTACTCAGTAGACTGTATGTAATTATTGTAACGACTGAAAGTTTATAAATGGAGAGTGAAAGCGTTTAAGTGGAGAGAAACCCTTCTTTTTTCAGATGTGGAATATTTGGAGGTCCGACATTTTTAACTTCTCGTAAAAAATAATGCATACAGTATTCCTAATTGGTAAAACGTCTTTCATGCGAACCATCTGCTTGCATCTTGTTTACAGTACCAGGGTGCCAGGTTTTGCTTATTAATCATGCTTACACACGTATCTTAATTACTCCCTGTGTAGCTGCTCTGTCTCGAACCTAGAAGTTGACCTTTCTCTTTTTATTCCTTTAAACCATTAATCATACGGAATCAACGTTAGCAGGGCAGAGCCACGGAGCAGGTACCCAGACTTCTCGGCACATGCTAACAGACACGTAGCAAAGCTGATTCAGTGCCAGCATTCAGGCGTATCCTAATTAATGACTTGCATATGCACATACGTTCACCAGACCTGTAATGTAAGCTGGCGCCTCGTTCCTGTAGCGTCTGCCTCATTTGACGCTGGTTTATGTCAAAGGTACGGGGTATGTGAGGGCGGCATTGTTCTCCGCACATGAACGGCTCACTCATGTGAAAATTGCTGGAATTTGACATAAACCATCTTCTATACGAGTCGGTGCAAACGAGACCTATTTAAAAATATATATAATAATTACATTAACAGTGCTGAACTAAATGATCTGTCTTGAGTCAATATACTGCTTGGGAAATTTGGCATTTGTTTTGTGCCACGAGGCTATATGTGAAACTTGTATGAAAGGCTTGTTTCCATAGTCTTCGATATAATTTACGTTTTATAATTTACTTGATAGATAATATTGAATTCCGGAATATAAAAATTGGCGGCTGGTGGGAGACCTTCTAAACCATGACATGAAAGGGTCTAACATACAGAGCTTGAAAAGTGTCTTTGGTGACTGTGTGACGTGTTTGACACCCCCTGCAGAGTGAAAGGTGTCATCCGTCAATCAAAGATGGGACAGTCGTTGAGTCTCGCCGTTCACTCGTTTCAGTTATTTTCAGTCCTGTGCTGTTTTCTCAAAATTCAGCCGAATGCAGCCAAAACCAGTCGTCATGAATCAACACTGGTTTTGTTATGTTAATCGGAGTTAATCTTGTTTTCTTCAAAATTACGGCCGAATGTGATTATAGCCATTATTCAAAATTACGACTGATTATCTCTACTGACATTTTTAGAGTGTTTAATATATCAAAGTGATTTATGATTTTTCATAATTAAAGTTATTAATGGCATACAAATAATGGTGTTCATTTGTATGCCATCTCTATTGCAGCTCAGCGTAGGCATACGGAACAGGAACGTGCCATTACACAACACCATGAACGCTGCAGCGGTATGCGCACGTGTTCCTCTGCCGCTCAGAGCATTAAAAATAATCAGGTCCATCTTTTTTGAAGTAACTTCTAAGAAAATTATTGCCCTACTTAGCTGCATTTAGCCAGTCCCCCCCCCCCCCCCCCCCCTTCGTGTGCCACAAGAGCTTCCCTAATAAAAATGTGTGGCTTTGGCTAAGCAACAGTGTCTCTTTATAATTGGTTATCTCGATCCACTCCCATGAGTATAAAATGGATGATTAAGTACAACCCTCTGCAGAAACATTTGCACATGGTGTACACATTGAACTCATGAATGTTTTGTATTATTGTGTATTATCTACCATTAGTCGGTGGTATTAAAGGGGCCACAGATAATGGATTTTGTGAGGGATTATTGAAGTGGCTCCAATGCTATCGGTTTGGTTATGTGATAATGCAGGGGCTGAATTAGCATACAAGTACATTTCCATTCCTGTTCTGCCCTGATGGAGAGTCGTGATTCTGATACATGTTCAGTATAAAGTATAAAGAGTACGGTTCTGTGAATTGTGGTGACCCCATGTATAAAGGTCTTAGTGTATTTTTATGAACAGAGCTGAAAATAGTGTTGCCCTGCATTTTCTGGTAAGTGCCATTTACTCTGTGCTAAGAAAGTTTTGCCGTACAAGAAAGGTGTACATAAAATAGTCTTGAGTACAGTCACTGGTAAATCGTTAGGTAAATTCTTTAAAACAAAAGGACATTACTGAATACAAAGGACATTCGCTGAAGTGAATACAAAGGCAATGCTGACACTTTTTTTTTTGGAAATCAGAGCAGCCTAATATTTGACCAGAATGCAGTCAGACGGCACTGAAGTTCTACTGGCACCATTGTATTACCATTTGAATGGAGTTACCATGCACATTAAAGCTCGGTTTCACTCTGCCTGAAAGCCCAGCCCAGGTCTGTACAGCACCTAGGATAAAGTGAAATTAAAACCTGCTTTCAAGATGTGTTACAGTTAATTTAGCTCTATTTTAGATGGAAAAGGTACGTTTGTCATAATTAAGCTGTTAGCTTGACTAGCTTATGATGTTCTGGCGCGCTGCTCAGCGATTGTCAGCCGCCATCTGAGGTGAGGCACACCGTGTGAGCCAGACAACTGGTCTATCGCCAGCGTCTGCAACTGTTTACAACCAGGAATGCTTTATCAGACGGGGGAGATGCATGGCTTTGATTAAACAACAAGGCAAGTTTTACAGACTCTGACGGCATAAATTGGTGGAACATCAGAGTCTCTAGAAAATGAAGACCACCATTTCAAAATATGCGCCTTTGTCGTCTTTCCATGCAGTCAACACCCAGTCCTTACAGGTAAATCCACCTGACAACTTTCGACCCAGATGAAATAATGAGCTTTGAAGTGGCAATAAATATTTCTCTTAATTTAATTGCCGTCCCTTTGGCAAAATAAATATACCTGAAGGAGTGCCATTCCTAAAATTAATCTGACAGGTAAATCAGAGCCTGTGTGAGGTCTGGCTGTTTGCAAGAATCAACATGCAACCATTGGCTTCTAGTTTGCCAGATAGTCAATACCAGCCCCACCCCATGTCTTTTTATTTCACTCAACCATCCACGGAAATGTTTCTTCTGAAAGTTGTCACTCGCAAATGAAATTTTCTTTGGAGGAGGAAAGCAGACTGTGAATAATGAGATATTGTTACTTTGAAGAATACGGTGGAAACTCAATACCTTGAATTCCCCAAAAAAAAAGTTCTTGAACTGTAATGGTGCGGATGTCTTGTCCGCTGTTATCAATACTGCCGCAAAGCTTAATATTAAAATAGCCTTATCAAGATTTCTACAGTGTGCCACAATTTTCTAAAAAAATACATCCCCAGGTTCCGATGAGGTTATGTTCTGTTAAACCTATCGTAAGGTGAAAATATCGTAAGGCAAAAATGCACTTTTATACAGTACACCTAACCTAACAGTCACAGCCTAGCCTAACCTACCTTAAAGAAGCTTATAACACTTGAATTAGCTTACAAATCATTAGCACAAAGCCTATTTTATAAGTTGAATGTTGAATATCTCATGTAACTTGAGTAATGTATAACTTGAATAATGTACTGAAAGTGAAAAACATTTATCCGTCGTAAAGTTGAAATATCGTAACAAGGACCATTGTAACCTGGGTGGTGTCTATTTCTTAGAGTTGCATTTACTTCAGTCTTAAAATTATTATTTTTGGACCAATCACAGGGAAATACTGATCATCTAGGTACATTGTACTGCTGCTTTTTAACAGACACTTCGTTGTGTGTGCCCAAATTTGAATGAAATTTCTTTTCTCGGTTAGCTAATTAACATGATTTATGAGCCTTCATGCCTTTATAACTCACCAAAACAATAAAGAGCAGGGCAGTCTTCTCTGAAAAGCAGGAGCTACTCTGCTAAAGCAGTTTCCACTGTGCCGGCAGAGAGTCAGCATGCAATTGTAAATTTGACTACTATGCATTGAAGCGTTGACCCCCTTTGACATCTGAGTTCATCAAGGGTCAGGAGTTCAAATCCCAGCCTGAAAAGTTGAAATCTGGGCTCTGAACTTCTGACCCTTTTAATGTAAAGAGGGCCAAGTAGTTAGGATCCAGGACTTATCAGGGCTCCCATTCAAGTGTACTGCCCAACAACATAGGTGAAGGAAGGTCATTTTTAGCATGGTGATGTGAGTCACAGCTGACTCGAGAGGCCGAACAGGGAAATGAAGTTCAACTTGCAGGCAAGTTCACATATACTCTGCCGGCAACCATAGCGATGACATTTCTGCACCCATTTTCACGTCTGCCTCCTAATCTGTTTTGATTTTGTATTTCTCTCAGTATACTCACAAATGCATTGCTGCTGTAACTGAACTTCAAAGATGTTATTTTGTGTCGCATCGCAGAAATTCCCGGATCATACCTGTTGTTTTAAATCATCCGCAGCAACTTCTACAAACAAGCTGAAAAAGGTTATGAAGAAAGCTTGGACTCTGTACAGTAAATATAATACTGTATGTAAACACAGAAAACACACAATTAATTTTATTCCGTTTCTTGTTGAACTGGCATGGCTTATTCAAGCAAACCATTTCCTTGTTAAAACAAGGGGGAAAAATTAAATGTCTACAAGCAGATTTTATGATCTGATAAAGAACGCCATTTACTGTTGGCTGTTTTACTGCCTGCCAGTGTTTGTATGTGGAAGGTTTTACAACAGTAGCTCTATTATAGTTGTCAACTTGTTGAGAGGTTTTCACTGCCGTATTTTCTTCCGAGGTGTGTTCGTTATGAAAACAATATTATAAATCTTAGATTTTATTGATATTGCTACTTAAAGTATCCATTAGGGTAGAATTATCACACACATTTTCAACATGTAAAAACAAAAATAATAAATATATGGCAATTTTTGCACAAGAAACAGTTTTATTTTTTTTAATAGATATACAGAATGTCGCCTAACTGAAAGCTTACTCAATTCTGCATATACCAATTTTTGCTGTCAAGGTGTCAATGTAATAGTGTTAGTGCGGAGAACAGTTTGAACTTAACACAAATATTAATGTAGCTAATTAAATTGTAAACTGGTGCCAACACTTATGTCAGAGAGAGGTATCTCTATGAGAGCCCGAAGGGCTGACATCGTTTGCTTTTGACCTTTACGGCTCCTAGCATGAAGCAAGGTATCGCTCATTTAGCTGTGTGGAATTTTGTTTGTGCCTGTAACCATGACAGACTGTAGGTAGAATGCCTCTTAATGACTGATTTATGGTTTACTAGAAGCGTGTTAATTACACACTGTTTGTGCCACTTGATGTATTACTTTTAATACTGTGGTTAAAAGAGGACCGCAATCCTATATGGAGAAAGAAATGTCATTAAAATTATAAAAATGTGACAGATGTCAGACCACATATCAAAACATATCTGATTAAAACAATATGTTAGAATATTAACTTTACTTCTACTTTAGTTTTTCTTAAGTTTAAGTTAAAAATAGTCTTTTGAGCATTATTTTAAAAATTAATGGCAAAAAACACTTTTAAAAGGTACTTGTATAAGTGTCCGTACCACTATTGCTTTCTCCTGAACTTTGCTTGTCATTCTTCCATTTTTTTTTTTCTTCGTAGAGTGCAAACCGATTTGGCCAGTATTAAACTGGGATTTCCAAGAAACTACTATTTATGTTTTTGCACAGCATAAGCAGTTGGATGATGGACGGACTGTATGTATTTTGTTTTATTATTTTTCAGAAATAGCTGTGATTTATTTACCACTTTGCGTAAGTCTAGGTGATGGAAATGTAATCACTTTAATATATATATTTTGATTCAAATTTCTCATGCAAGGCAAAAACATTTTCCCCATGACAAATGTTGGACTACAGTCTACACAGCTTTATTCAGAATGGATCATTTATCCTTCACTGCTGTTCATGTACGACTGATAGGTCTCATCCATGCTTTGAGCCTTTGGTTTCGGCATGAAAGTATGATTTTAAGAATGTAAGTTGCATTGGGTAAGATTGTCCAGGTAGTTAATACTAAGTAATATTGTGTGATTATACTGAAAGCACAGTTTAAGTGCCCTGTACCAAGGATATAACAACAGGCCCCCTGCCCATGCTTTTCATAACATGTCTAGCTGCGTTAGTTGGTTTACTACATCTGTAGATTTACTACATTTGTAGATTTGCATGAAGGTCTCTCTCTGACTGCTGTCCTCAGATCGATAAATGAAATCCAAAATGAATGAGTCTGTTCACGATTGCTCTTTTATGCTCACACGTCACAGTACACTGTGATCTTGAGCCGTGTACATTTTCCAGAGGTGATTTCGCATTTTATCCTGCTGTTCCTTGATAAGGGAAACACTAATGGATTCTACCACTAAGGACCTTACTTTCCATCATTGATAACCTGCTCAAATACAAATAAGGCAGTCAAACCTGATTTGCAGTAATCATAAGACTTCAAGAGTCTTGTGTTATAAATGTGGTTCAACATAGTTGATCATCATATTCACTGAGCTCATACTAAGGTGCTCAGTAATACGTACATTTGTATTTGTATGAGAATGTCCATAATATTTGGTCTAACACAATTTTTATGCTCTTTAACCTTTATTTCAGTAACATATTAACATCACACACTACAACATGCCCTGTAGGCTGTCTAATATAGTGCTTTTATTACATTTGTATTCTGCACATTTACCACTGTTCAATACCACCATTATTCCATAATAATAAGTGTCTACTCTGTTTTCTAGCATGCAGAAATCATCATATAGTTTATTTGTTCAACATATTTCCTACTTAGAGCATTTAAATTTTTAATATGCGTGCATCAATTTAACATATTATTAATTATATTAATGAGCATTAAATAAATTACAAATATTTTAAAATATTGCAAAATGCATGTGTGAAACATTCTGCTGAGCCTTCGCCTGATCTGCCTCATCTGTTCGCCGCCTGGTGACCTTCGTGTTCGCACCTTGGTTGTCTGATTGTGATCCCTCGTGCTCTGTGCCATTTTCCCCATCTTCCCTCGATTCCGGACACCATTGCAGTGCCACGCAGTTTACACCGGAAACCTTGGACCCGTGCTTGGCTGCATCGTTGTTTCTTACGTTATGTTTTTCAAACGAATCACTGCATCGTTATGCTGTAGTTTTATCTCTTTGTGGTCGTGATAACTTAACAAACAAGCAAAAAAATAAATAAAAATACAATTGTCTTCAGGGGATCTGGACGACATCTGGCATAGTCGATTCCAATAGATGAAAAATATGCTGTATACGTCAGTTACAATTCATGAGCCATGTCTCTCCAACAAATGTGAATATACTGGAAAAAAATAGCAAATAAAAAGATATGCAACAGCTTTTCTAAACTTTTTCTAAAATTCGCTTAAAGTGCAAGAAGAAAAAAAAATCACTATTTAAGGTGGATGCTGGGCTTCAACTGCGCAATGAAAGCTAGCAGGAATGGGACTGAACTAATGCACATCCAACTGGATTTATCTGTTACCCCATTACAATAAGGAGCATTGACTCTAAGATGGTGACTTTAAAAAAAAGTGACTGTCACAGGGCTCACCTAGTTAAAATGCTTCATTAGTGGCTGTAGCCCTCGTGCCATTTTTCTACTATCTGCCAAGCAGGAATGAGGCTGAACCGAGTTGAGATTTATTTAGTTTTCCATTACAATCCAGAACCCGGACTGTGGCTTTGGTAGCGATGTAGAAAGAAAAATTGAAGGTCATAGGGCTAGCCTAGTTAAAATGATCGATTGCTGTAGCGCTAACTAATCTCATGATGCAGCATCTAAATAGTGTCAGAAAAATTGCAATAAACAGTCGTAATGTGAGAAAATACACTCCAGCTTGATTTAAATGTAAAATAAATGGAACATATCTAGCCAGTTCCATGGACTTGCATCAGATGGGAAGCTTTGGATCTGGAAGCTGCAAATTATATAGGTAGCATGTATGTGTACAAAAGTAAGGGCAAGAATACAGTGAAACATGGCAAATGTTTTTCAAAACCCTTTGGATTCTTCATCTCAAATGGCTATTTAAAATTTAGAGTCATACTGCTTTAATGTGTTGGCTAAGCAAAGATGTACTGTGGTTCTATGTATTGTTTCAGCATGTCATCCTCCTTGCTGTATTAGAGAAATGTGTTATATTTTGCTCAGTATTCAGTATTTTGTTTTCCGTATGCTAAAACGATTTGTATTGAAGAAGAGCAGTGTCGGCCAGAACCCTTGCAGAAGCATTGAGATCTATACTTTTATCAGGCTGAATAGAACTCTAAGATTAAGTTGAGCATGTATGCCATGTTGTTGCAGTTACATTTTCCCCCACTAGTCATTTAAAATAAACAATTGATAAGATGCTGTTTGTGGAGAGATTTCGGGCAGTTTAACTATTCACGATGAAAGGGTTGTACTCAACTGAAGTCATTGCGTCGCACAATAATTCTGTTCTCTTAAAGACATCAGTTATTTACTTTGCGTTTCTATAGACCACCGAGATATGGAAATTGAGATGACGATTTTATATATATATATATATATATATATATATATATATATATATATATATATATATATATATATATATATATATATATATATATTCATATATATATATATTCATATATATATATATATTCATATATATATATATATTCATATATATATATATTCATATATATATTCATATATATATATATATATGGGTAGCTTTATGTATATGTACCGTATGTAGCTACATTTTTCTATGTACGTACAAAAGCAGACATGATCGGGCCATGTGCAGCCATCGTGCAGCCACACATCTTTTTAATCATCCCGGCATCCTTTCCTGCTATCAGAATGACTTATTAATGTCCAATGGAGGAGGATTTTCAGCTGGTTATATAAATGAGTGATTTCAGGTTCCGCGGTGCTCGTCTGTGCGGCACGAGTGATATTGTCGTCGGTGCATTATTGCTTCCCCCGTTTTCTCCTGTCAGGATGAATTCTACCCCAGGTGTACGCAAGGTTCAAATAAGGAGCAACCCAATATTATAAAGGAGCGATAATGAGTTTCCCTCTGCTTACGATGGACCTGCGTGATATACAACTTGCAATTAAGCATGGCTTGGTGGTTCAGTGATTAATGTTTATACGATTCCTATAGGAGCAGCGTGGACCCACTGTCACATCCTTCATGGTGTTTACAGCTTTGCGCGTATTAACAGGAAGACGGAGAGGGCCATTTACAATTCCGTAACCTTTATGACAGTGAACTCCTTAATCAACATTTTATTTCTTTTGTAACACTTTTAGTCATCTACAAATGTCAAAATAAAATAGGCCTATGAAATATTCACAATCAGCATCTTAAAAACGGACATTCGTGATTTTCCAGGCTTTGCTTCTACATTTGTTATCGCCGCCTTTCATTTTTATTTAAGGACAGTCTTAATAAATGGTGGTGCATCTCAGAAAGGTTACAATCAGTCACTGCTGCAAAAAATCCAAGAAGACAATATATTTATTCACAATTCACTTATTTTTATTATCATATGTTCTTTTTCTATGAAATGTGGAAGAATCAACAAAATACTTAAAAAAAAAAAAAAAAAAAAATGTCTAAATTGTTTACTCGCAGCACAACTGTCTTGTAATAGCATCAGAAATAATTCAGTAATTTTTAGGGCTTAGACTGAGGCTTGCAGTCAAGACAGTGCATTGTGGTCCCTGGTAGGCTGGCAATGCAAATTACCATGTGGCAGTGGTCATGTGACTGCTGCAATGCATTGCATTCCCACAAGCTATCATGTGGCAGTGGTCATGTGACTGCTGCAATGCATTGCATTCCCACAAGCTATCATGTGGCAGTGGTCATGTGACTGCTGCAATGCATTGCATTACCACAAGCTATCATGTGGCAGTGGTCATGTGACTGCTGCAATGCATTGCATTCCCACAAGCTATCATGTGGCAGTGGTCATGTGACTGCTGCAATGCATTGCATTCCCACAAGCTATCATGTGGCAGTGGTCATGTGACTGCTGCAATGCATTGCATTCCCACAAGCTATCATATGGCAGTGGTCATGTGACTGCTGCTATGCATTCCACTCCCACAAAGTTACTAATGCTCAGCTCTCTTTCTGGTGATTACAGGCTGAAAGGCAAACATGCAGTTTTTTCCAGCTGAGATACCAACTCTTATTATAGTTATATTACATGCTGTACATATTATTGTCATGTCCTTTTGGTTATAAAATTTTTGATCAAAATTGAGTTAAATCAAATACATCTCTTCAATACATGTTTCCAGGCACTTTGTAGTAGATAATTTGACCTCAAACTGAGAACTAAATGCTCGTTGACGGTGCCATTAAAAAAAAATAGGCCAAAGTTTTCCTTTAATGTACACATGGTCCTGGTGCCCCCGAGGGTAGAAAACCACACTGGCAATGTGGCACAGAGGGGCATTTAAAATCACATAGAGACTAGAGATGGGTCATTTGATTGCTTTATCCCCCCCCCCTGCTTTGAAGCCTCCTGTGCAAGCTTTTTGTGCCATTTTCTTTACCTGATGTTTTTTTTATTATTTTATTTTCTTTACCTTTGTTTAAGTTTTGTGAGCTTAGTAAACCATAGCTTTCAATTCCCTTGTTCTGGTGGGTTTTTTTTCCTTAAGATCAGGAATGATGAGCAGAAGGTTTCAGGCTCAATCCTTGAGCAAAGGGCTGGCGTGACAGGGATTATTATTTATTTGTCATCTTGGATGTAATAAGCTGTAGGTACAGCATGGAGAGCTCTTGATTTATTGCTCTGTCGACCGCCACTAGCAGGACGTCTGCTCTAGCGTGCCGGATGAATACCACGCTGTCAGCGCCGTCGATCCGTCTCCGTCGCCGCTGCCTCAGAACACTTTCCCATTTCATGCCAGAATACATAAACAATCTTTCATTATTTTGATGCCTTTTTCATATTTGTTCTTCACAGAACATGAAGTTTGAATTTATGACCTGTCTTTATATTATTTAACTGGACTGCCCACATTTTCCGGGCTTGCAGTTTAACACTCAGAACGATTCCTAATCGTACTTCGTGCCCTGGTTTTATTTTTATTGGAAATCTAGTTTCCCGGCATAACACCAGTCTATGGGTATTTGTAAATTTATGAGGTACACGGTTTAATGTGCACAGTGTGCAGTTTCAAATGAGCTGGGAGCTGAAGATAACACTACACTTTGGAATAACATTAAATGTTAAACCGTTTCATTTCTCCTTTTATATATAAATTGGAAATCTAACTTGCCGTAGTTGAAATAGCTTATGCACTTCAGCTGCAGTTCTCAGCTGTCCTTGCCACATCCCTCTACATTAGTGTCAATTTTAATCTAATGTGCGGACTTCGCTGGCCATGATAGACATCTAATATCATGCTCTCCTGGTGCTTAATGGCATAATAGAGACCCTGGCATGTTTTGACATTAGGAAATTTAATATTTTGTGCTAAACTGACCCATTTTGTTGCTTTGTTCCCTGTTGTAATCCAGCAGAATCCTATAAAAAATCCTCTGCTGTCCCTAATCGGTGATGTCTTAATCTTGTTAAAGTTGCCACTTCTACAGATAGGGATTATTGCGTGGGAATATTGCATGATGGGATATATGCATTTAAGGGAATCAGAGTTCCTTCCTAATTCTTTTACTTTCCACTTCCCTGATATTACTGTTTGTTTGGGGGGGGGGGGTGGATGAGGTTGGAGGCTTCTTGTTGGATGGTGGGTGGGGGGTGTAGCTAAAGTGGGACAGACTTCGTAAACAGGGAGCTCATTCAGTTGAAGGTTTATTAGAAAGTGGGCATAAATGAAGCATCACAGAGAGCTCTTACCTCACCAATCACGCGCTGCTGCAAAGGCACATGGGGATGGCAGGACTTAATTAATATGAGAAATTTGTTTTGTGTCCTAATAAAAGACAGAACAGAGCTGCCCGATGGCGGAGTTTGCGTTTGACGGGTTTTCACACTGTAATCTGTGAATAATAATAACGTACCCAGTCAGCGAGCCGAACACAGAGCGTGTAATAGCAGAATTAATTTCTGAGAGTGTTGATCATTACATATCAGAAAATCTTTTTGCACAAAAAAAAACGTGTTAATGACAAAAGGAAAACAGCAGCCGCTCTTCTCTCCCACTAGGGTCCAAAATGTCATTTATTATTTCTCAGCTGGATATCTATCAAGTTTATGGGTTAATTTTTCTGTGGGATTGTTATTTATGGGCTTTTGTTTGTTTTCAGCCATCATTACTAACAATACGGTTAATAGCAATCATTAGTTATCCAGTGTAGGTGTTGATGCTTCAGATGCAAGCAGTGAACTGAGAATACTCATTTGGTAGCTGAATAAAGGTTTGACAGGGCCCATTTGTAATAAGCTCATTCTGTAATGTCCAGCCTATTAATAACATTTTGTTGCTGTCTAATTAGTTGTCTAATGTGAATGGCCTCACAGCGAAGAACATTTTTTTCTTTGCTGATTTGAAGTAAAGAAAAAAAAAACTTAATGTCAAAAAGCAACGCCGTGATTTAAAGTACTCTGTTGGAATGAGTTATGGATTTTAAAAAAAGGCATTTTTCGGTGTAAATCAATGGCAAACATTTCTTCTGAAATGTTAAAATGGATGTGAATTTTTTTTTTTTTTTTTTTTGCTGAATTTATGTTGGTTTGCTGGTGATATTGGTTATTAGCGAAAAAGTAGACAGTACTGAGGCACCTTATGCAACCGCACCTGGTTTTTTCGCCTGTTTTGTGGAAATACCAAGGCGAGCTTCTGTTTGCAGGCATTGCTTGTGCAATGTAGACCATCTGCATGACAAACACTCACAATATGCCTCATGTAACATGCTTCTATATCTACTTAGGTACTTGGATGTCTTCAATATATCCAGTCCTGCCACATCTGTACGGCATCAGGATATATTTCATATCCCGCGTTCTACATATTTTAATATATACTGACAAGCTGACACTGTCTCAGGAACATGTTCTCTCAATGACAGAATCATTTTCTGTTGGTCTTTCTCGAATATGCATTTTTATGAATTTAAATCAAAATGCATATGAAATACTAACTTTATATTTATCTGCATATGTATTTTTTTTTCACAAGTGTTATTTTTCGATTTCCCTCGACAGAGAAGGGCCGACTTGCACACCTTGGAGTGGGGGGGGGTAGTCTTAATGTGGGCAATATTGCTCTCAGGATTTGAAGCTCGACATCATCATTTGTGTTGGTTTCGCGGCTCTGAAACAAGCTTTGAGGCCGCACTTCATTGTTAGCACCAGTGGTCCGCGCTGGGCTCTCTGCTCCTTCTCCAAACTACAGTTGACGTAGAGCTTATCAACCCTTAATTAGTGATACATTTTCTCCCTGTGATTCTATTGACGTGCATGTGGGGGGGGGGGGGAGTGGGGGTAGGAGACACAAATTGAGCTGCAGCCTGAGTGGAGTACGAATTGTTTTAGAAAATTCTATACCTTCCCGCTCTCCCCCTCTCACTCTTCTCCTTCTCCCTCTCCCTCCCTCCCTCCCTCCCTCCCTCTGTCTCTGTCTCCGAGAAAGGCGAGGGGCGGCGTGCCGAAATGAGGTGCAGCATTAGTGTTTTTTGCTTGCCTGTGCAATAGAAAACGACAAGCATCAGGGACTCCGTCAGCAGATCAGGGCGATGCAGATGGGAGGCGAAAAAGCTCCCCAGTGGCGGGAGCCCTGCTCGGCCGTGATTGCGGGAGCCGGGATGAAGTCAGCACTGACAAAGTGCGCCGATTGATGGATGGACAAAGCCGGGAACTGGATGTGAGAATGGATGAGGGCAGAGGGGGAATTTAACACAGACAAACAGAATGAAAGACAAAGAGGAATTACCTGCTGAAGTATTCCGGCACACAAATCCCACAGCAATTTACTCGCTGCTAACTGAGCACAGGAGGCTTGTTTGCATCTGTACAGATTCACCCAACATGTATGAACGCTTTTGTTTCTGCGGGCAGACGCGAGCTGCCTTAACCCAATAAATTGCAACAGCCCGGTGCCGTCCTTTTATTGTCTAAATGTCCTTAAAGCTGCTGCATTCAGGCATGCATATTTCATTTTCCTGTTCGGAGTCTTTGTTTCACATAGGCGGCAAAGTCTTTGTGTAGCTTCGAAATGCACGTATCATATACAGCTGCCCCTCAAACTGTCCATGATCTGCTATATCAACATACATTTAGAGACTTTATGTTTTTTTGTCTAACATACACTGTTATTTTGAAAAAATATATGTTACTATCTCTCAAACCCACAGTTGAAGTTGAAGGCCAACTTACATGCAATTATGGTTGCAATATTAAGTTGTTAATATTTTGTTATGGTGTTTAAAATGGTTTTACTTAAGGTAATGTCAAATTTTTTGTATTTGTAAAAAAAAAGCAGAATGAGTAAAAGCTTAGAAGATATAACAGGTAATAGAACGTTTTTTTCCCATTTACCCCAAATGACAAAACTACAATTTAATGAGCTGTTACAGCAAAGGATACACTGTTTTTATGAGCACACTTTAAATTGCCAATGTTTTTTAATTTTATTTCACTGGTTTAACCCAGGACATAAACCAGGACGGAGTAAGTATGGGATACTTTAGATATGTTATTGCTTGTAAAGTTTTAATGACACTGGAAACCAAAAACACGGCCAATAACCTTGTTGTCCTGTCCAAAACCTTCCGAGTCTTTTGGGGGGGGGGGGGCTTGCGCACCCTTGTTGGAGAGTGTATTCTCATTACCATTGTACCTGTACTACATTAAATGTCACGGATGGTGGAGGGGCCTGGAAGATTAAGACTAATGCCACTGGCCTCAGGAACTCCGATTAGAATCACGCTCATTACTCAGAGCTGGTGACGGAAGCAATTTAAAGCTCTGGTCTTTACAGTACAAGGGGCAGGGCAGCACCCTGTCGCATAGTGGAGTTAACACACACCCATTCACTACACTTTCATTATATCTGCCAAGGACACGCGAAGGCCAGTCGGCCACAGGGTTCATTGACACCATCCCCCGTTCCACTCATATGCCGGACAAGGGGAAAAAAAATGCCATATTTTTTGCACTGTGGCTATTTTTGTATAAATAGGTTTAGTAATAGTACTTTGGAACAACATAAAGGGGCAGAACAAGAAAAATGCTTGCAGGTGTAGTAAATAATGAATTACTCACAGGGTACATATATGGCGCAGTAAGAACGGGCACTTCCACACCAAATGCGGAAAATTAAATTGTGGAAAATTGCCATATTTTTGTCATTTTCCGCGATATGACGGTTATTGTCAGCAGAGATACGGCCATTTGGGACCCCCCATGACGCCTGACCGGAAAAAAATACCTGGCCTAGGACAGGGAAGCCGTCCATTTATTCACCAATTACCGTCCGTCTCCGTGGAGACTTCCTGATTGTGACAAGAGTGCACGGCTACGTGTAAAGTTGCATGACCTTACGGATGTTTTCATGCGTGAGGCAGTGTGGGCTAAGAAGATTACTCTCAGGGCATGTGTGTGCTGTAAACAGAGAAAAGGGTGAGTTTATAATAAATCTCGTAGCGTGTGGAATCACTTCCTTCAGTTGACCTTGTACAGGCTGTTGGACAGGGTCAGTGAAAAGTGTGATATGAAATATGAGTGAGCAAAACAGGTTGAACAGTAAATCAGTCTTGTATGTGATTAGCTTTGAAGTCCTACAAATATGAATCCAAGCCACTGTTCTCATTTTTGTAAAGAAGAATTTATGGTCAATGCAGACATATTACATTTTAGTTGCTATATTTAAAAATGCATATTTATTAGGTCTTACATTGTATAAGGTAAAGAATAAAAACTTGAATATTTAGAAGCTTTTGAATGCAAATACTTTATTTGTCAGTATAGTATAGTGGTTGATTCAGTATCTCTAAAAGTATGTAAATATATAGGTTAGTATAGCTTGCTATTAAACTGTAATTGAAGTTTCAAGCTTATTGTCATATACAGATAACAATGGAACGTCATTACCTGTAATGAAATGTACATATCCTGCATTACAATACCTGTAATGTAATGGTGAAAAGCATGCTAATATTATATTTTTATTATTGTAAAGTATCCTGTATTTGCATTGGTGATTTTATCTGTTATTATTTTAGAGGTTAATATTGTAATGATATTTGAAGCATTGTTCAAATGACATGGGTATATGTTGAAGTCTGTGTTAATCTCCCATCATTTGCTAAAAGCCTGAAATCTACATGTTTATAATGGCTCTGGTTTAGAAAGGGGGGGGGGGACTAAGCTTATTTTGATGGCCCTCTGTGCTGTGAAGATACAGTTACAAGCTGTGAAAAATGGGCTTTACGGCCTGAAAGTCGACACTTAAACTCCCTGCTGCTTGTAAGGCAGACCATCTTCCAGCATTTTCCTCCCCTCTTTCTTCCTACAAATGGGCATCAACAGGCCATGAAATAATCAATGCTGATCATCCATCTTGGGCCCTGTCGATATGTTAATGACTTTGCCTCATCGTTATTGCTATACAGCCATAAATCATTCCCCTTACCAGAATGCTTAGCAGCTGCTGCGGCAAACCCCCGGCTTGGGATAAAATACAGTCTTTTAACAATTAATGTCCAAGCATTCTGCTGCTCTGCACCTTGATTGTTTTCAGATTTTCTGAAAGCAGCAGGATAGATTGCAAATCAATAAAACAATAAGACAGAGGGTTTTAATAAAAGGGAAAGTTGCAACTAAATCATAGTGCTTTTCTCGACAGCACTGCATTCTGGGTAGGAAATAATTGGATACCTTGTACCCAGCAGTCATTTTTTAAGGTTATAAGCGCTTGTATCTTCTTGCTGGAACAAGCTGTCTGGCTGAGCAGTATTGTATTCATATCACATAGTATATTTTCTTGTCTTATCTTCCATCTATCCAAATATGACCGTAGTTTTCCCTTTTATAATTGCAGCAATTTAAGTGCGGAATTACCTGAAGCTCTGTTTATTATTGTTGTTAATCCACCAATCGCACACACCTCACGAAGCAGCATTGGTTAGTGCTACGGGTTAAATATGGGGTTAAAACCCATTCCTGTTGCAAAACAAAAGATGGTCTGGGTTCTAAGTGGGGGTGATTTATTTTGGTTTACAGGATGTAACTGCAGGAAGCAGTTGTAAAGACATTAGCTGATTAAGGGAACAAAGACAATTAGAACTGATATGACTCGTCATAGAAGTGCAGTCAGGATGGAAGTCATTTATTCAACGGATTGTCCGAAAGCTAGAACTGCGCTGATGTACACTTTTGCAGCCGGACAGTGGAAAATTTGATAGTTGTTTCCTCTCCATGAATTACTCAGGCAGGAAGCCCGCTTGACGTACAGTGGATTGTTCAGCATCCTGATAACAATTTAAATCCTGTTATGGTTAATACTGCATAATGGTGTAGTAAAAATTGAACATGACATACAAGCAATTTATTATCTATGTTTTTTAACCTTGAATATCAAATTGTTTGTTCATCCACATCCTTTTGATTTACTGCAAAGTGCATATTTCATAAAAGCATGAATTTTTCATTACATGAAAGATGTGTTCGAGGGTGTTCATATATACAGCCACTTACACATTTATATGTGGTAAAACAAGGCATTTCATGGTGGATTTTGTTTCAAATACCGTGGAATACAAGCCACAACATATTTTTGCCTGTGCACTACAAGCTAATGTAAAATCCGTTTAATTTGAGAATAATAAAATGTGAAATCAAATGCAAAACAGCATTGAGCTCTTAATTGCATTTTGCATGCTTAAATATACTTAAGAATTCTCAGTCACTTAGACTTGTTTTTCTATCTAGAATATAGGTTGCGAGGATATGTGGGTTAAGACTTATTATATAACTTAATTACTTGAAGACTTCATTAGCTAGTACAATGGTATGATGAAAAGGTGAATGCTAGTTAGGTCTTAGAGTCTTGAATGCTGGTTGTTTTTGTCAAAGCAAGAAAACATTAGTGTCACTGGAGAACATGACTGCTCCCGGTCAGTGGTCCTGAAACATGTGGGGCTTGATTCTGAATTTGTAAGCATTATAAACATGGCTGTAAATATTTCTAAAAAGGTATAACGCATTACAGCCATGTATATTATGCTTTATGATTGCTTTATGAAGCTCTCTTTATGAAGCTCTCCACACTGTTATGAAGGTATCTATAGTGCATTATGGATGACAGACTCAAGTAAAGTGCTACCAGGCTTTCTTTGTGCACAATGTTACAAATATAATCATGGTAGCTTTTATTATACTGTCTGTCCCCGACTAAAGAGATTCCGTTTCAAGAAACAGGTCGTATGTCGGAATGGACCTATGTTGGTATAGGATAAAACAAAAAGTATTGATGTATTAGTGTGATAATAAGACTGGGAGATGTATGTGAGGCTGGGATGGCCGCTCTGCACTGTTGTGCAATACAGTAATTTCCCTATACTAAAATTAAAAACAATTGTCATACGGCACATTGTGCACAGTAGGTAGTGTAGCTCTGCTGGGCGTATGGCCACCCGAAATGTATTTTTACATGCAATTACATTTTCTTAAAAAAATTTGTATGCATGAGTCATCGTATGTCACATAGGTTGTAAGTAGGGGAGAGCCTGCACGTGTTTGTTTATTATGCATTAATATCTCAAGAGATCTTGGCTATTTTAGTGAATTTGCGGTTCGGACCAGCAAATAGTGTTGCAGTACTCGAGACCGGTCTCGAGACCACTTTTTTGTGGTCTTGGTCTTGTCTCAGAATCGACTTTATTTTGACTTGTCTCGGTCTTAGACATAGAGAGTTCAAAGTTTTATTTCAAGACCAGTCAAGACCACTCATCAAAAAGCCTCCATATTCATAACAATATTCATCTGTTTAACACAGTACTGTGAATTGGGTGTAAAATGTCCTGCTTCAAAGTTCAAATGCAACCAATGAAGTGTGTCTTATTTGAAAAAAGTGTTACATTTGTTTCTTTCTTTAATGGCCAAATACCCTTCCCCACATCCCATAACCATAATATGCTCTTATACACTCCAACTGAATTCCAGTCAACATGTCAGCTAGTTCCTCTGTGATTAAATTCGGCTATATACGTCATCAAGATATCATTTGCAAAGTAACTGCAAAAAAAAAAACCAAACATTCAGCAGTGTGCAGATTCTGCAACAGAACCGAACCGAGACAGCCAGGACAACATCCAACTTTACCCGACACTTGGAGAGGAAGCTTAAGGAAAGGTAAGTTAAGTAGCTATCAAGCTAATGTTAACAACCTGCCTCTGTTTCTGAAAAATCTTAGAAACCCCTTATCTAAAGACTAGTATACTATATATTTCAGGACCGTAGTTTCAGTTTTTGCGGGCAAACCTTTACATTTGCCATCTAAGGTTAGTCTTAAGTAGCGCTGTCTGCCTAATTTAGTGAATTAAGGTAGTATGGAGGAATATAATGTAACACTAGACTGAGGGGACAGCACATGGTGACATTGTTTTTCTTAAGTTAAAGTTATGTTTTTGCTTGTGATGATTGCTGTAACTATAACTAGTCCGTTTCTGATCTTGACTTGGTCTAGCCCTGTCTTGGTCTCGATACACTCTGGTCTTGGCAATGACTCTGTTTAGATGTCTTGACTACATTACTACCGGCAAACACTCTCCTTGTCATTTCACTTATTATTGGTTTGTTGTTAGCAGACGGTATACATTTATAATCATAGCTTGTACTATGCTATTTTGAAGTAGGATTTAAAATTATTGAATAAAAACCCAAGTTAAGGAGAATTTACTTTAGCCTTGCTTTACATCTAAGCCACATCTCAGGTTTGTTTCATTGTTGATGTTTCTTCTCACTGCTTAGTACTAAAGTGATTAATCTGCTGTTCAGATTTATGCCAGCTTTGGAGGACATAACAGCAGTGTGTTTAAGTTTTACAAAATAAATGGAGAGCCTATCAATTGAGACAGATAGCAGACGTAGTCTGCGAAATGCAAAGTTTGACCTGTGGAAGTTACCTTTCTAAACTGTTTTTGTTACTAAGCATAAGAACATTAACTGTAGATGAGAAGGAAAGCGACTGTGCTGCAGAATTAGTGCAGAAGCCTTATGGAAAACAAGCAGGGAGGATTTTATTTAAGTTTGTGGCTTCCAATAAAAAAGATGAGTGGCCAAATGCAATTACTCTTCCATCTTACAAGTTGGAATGTGCCCTTGTATGTCTACTTCCTGGCAATGGTTAAAAGTGAAATATGTATCTGTCCTGCTCCTTCCAGGTCTCGAGTTGTTTAAATATTCTTTGTGAGTCAGAAGATACATTATGGCCTCTTAAAATTTATCATAACAGTGGTAGATGTGACACTATGAAAATCCACCATTAATCTGGAAATGCTGGCGCTGAAGGTTGCAAAAGGGGAGAGTTGCATTGCAAAACATGCATGTCCATGTGAAATAAACAGACGGTATGCATTTGATAATATGGATCTGTGAAGTGCTGTGTATCCTGAAAGTGGTACAAATTGTTTTAATTGAAAACCTATGAAAAAGCACTGTTTTTCACTGAGAATTTCTATAAGGTGCTTGGGATGGTAGTTAAGCCTAAGGTGTTGCTAGAGGCCATTAACCACCCGGAGGTACTCTACATGTAAGACGTTACAGCTGGGAAGGCAGATGTGCTTTGTGCTTATGTTGTGATTATTAAAGGGATTCGTCTTCACTCTCATTGACTCCACCCCCACCCGATAAACACCAACATTCATCTCTGTTTTTCAATTCAATAATTGATTAATTTGATCCTATTTATTCATTTATATATCATCAGAGGGTGATACATCTGTACGTATTGTATGCTACAAAGTCTTTCAGAGAACAGAATTAAATATAGCTTTTCTCATTTTAATGTGTTTTTTTCCACTTTATTGTTACTTCTTACTTATTAATAAATTTGAGCCTTAATTTTCTCCTTTTGCTGAATGCAGTAGCTCTGACTGACAGCTCTGTCCAGAAAACCACACTTTTAATCCTTGTAGGTGCACTTTCTCGCCGATGGATGTGATTTATGTTGAGCTTTTATAGACATCAGATTTGTATTACACTAGCAAACTTTGCCCAGTAACAAGAGCTTATCACTGACAATTGATCGACACTTTGATAGTCATTATGGAATAAACCTTTCAAATAAACCTACTAAAAGCAAAGATAATTGTTTAATAGAATAGATAGAAATAAATTGAAGCATAGAGCAATTACTCAACTAAGACGTTAAGCAATGGCAATGTTACCTGGTTAGCTAGTAGTTCACTGTTTTGAAAAGAACTCGCTTACATTAGTGGAAGAATCAATGGCCATAGCGACAGTATTAACTGACTGCTGGGTATTATTATCTGTTGTAAGTCAATTCAACCCACTTAATTTGTTATTAGCTTATTGGTAAAGACTGAATGTTTTGCAGGTTATGCTATTATCATGCTGTCAAGATGCATTTCAGCAAATTAGCTCAAGGTGCCCCGTGTCCAGTTTACTTTTGATAATCAGGGCAGGTGCATTTTTAGCGAAGCAACTGTTGGGATTTAGGAGGTAATATTCATCCTGGAAAGTGGATAAATCAGCGCATAGTGCTTTCTAGCATCAAATGCCCTTTGGAAGAAGTATCACTGAATTACATTTGGCAAAACTGTAACATTTCTAATACTAACTTTATTGACAAACATGTTTAATCCAAATCATGGGAATATTCATCTCATTTAGGTTGCAAAAGAACAATAAGTTGTGGCTAATTTTAGAGCTGGTCTGGCAGTCACTTTGAATGTAAACTATGAATTACTCATTAGCAGAAAAGCATTTTCAAACCTTTAAATACATCTCAAATGGGTTTAAATAATGTGACAGGATTTGTGTCAAACAAATCGGATGAGCTACATGATCAAAGCTCACAAGAACATCCTTAGCAGCTTATTTTATTATTAACTCTGTTCATTTAACATGCTGTCCTTGTGTTGCGGACATAGTAAGTCAATAATTTCCTCAATGAATCTCCACTATAAAAATATAAAAATTAAAAATAAACAATAATAACAACAAAATTTTCCCAATATTGAACATTCCTTTTTGGATACAATTTATTCATTTATCTTTGTTGCTAACAGCTTTTTTGATTTCTTTTCCTTCATATGATTTTATGTTGATTTTTAATTTGCTGTCTCATTAATTTAATGTATCTCAGTCAGTGAACTACCTGAACAGCTAAAACATAACATAAACAAAGAAATAGGCCTAGTTGTTTAATGGATGGTTTGAAGCAAGTACTATCGACCCCTTGGTATTGGAGGACTGCAATGCATGCAAGATTCAGGAAATACACCCCTGCTACACTGTACTGTTTAAAAATGTAATGACCACACAAGTGGAACATTGTGCCTTTGTGGGCAGATCAATGTGCAAGAATGCAAAGAAACGTTGGTAACACTTTACTTAAGGGTCTGTTCTTAGTTATTCATGAATACATTCATAACAAATAAAAATGCATTCATAAAGCATTATAAACATGGCTATAAATATTCATCAAAAGGCATATCACATTATAGCCGTGTGTATCATGCATTATGAATACTTTCTGAAGCTCTCATCTATATTGCACTATAGATGCCTTCATAATGCAGTATAATGATCAGTATAAGCATTAAGGATGCTTTTATACTGCCTTATAATGGCGTCAACAGTAAATTATAAATGAGAGATTCATAAGGCAGTATTAATGCATAATAAACATGGCTTTATAAATATAGCCATGTTTTAAATACTTTATGAATGCATTAAAATGCATTATGAATGTGTTTATAAATGACTATAAACCAAAATATTATTTATAATCTCCATCCATCCATTTTCCATTATTGCTTATCCAGTGCATTATTACTGAATAGTATATACCAGTTTATGGTACTGATGTAACACAGATTATATGAAGTGGGAAGAATGCCAAATAGGCCTACATAATAATCTGTATATTTCTTTTTCATCTACTGTTAAAGGGTTGTTTGGTACTACAACTTATGGTAACATTTTCTATGATTACGGTGTCTATAAGAATCTTTGAACACATTTATAACACATAATGCATTCATAAAGCATTATAAACATGGGTATACATATGTATAAAAAGGCATCACAGTATAGCCATATTTATTATGCATTTTGAATGCTTTATGAAGCTGTCATCTATAATGCAGTCAAGATACCTTCATAATGCAGTACAAAACATCGTTAACTCTTATACCGGCCACTATAATGCATTATGATGGTATCTTGACTGCATTATAGATGAAAGCTAATTTGGGGCTTATGAAGCATTATAATCAACACTATAATGCCCCATGACTGTCAGTAGAAGCCGCATGCTGTAATGCTTTATGAGTTCTTATACTGACCATTATAATGCATTATGAAGGTATCTATAGTGATTATAGATGAGAGCTTCACTGGAGCTTATGAAGTGTTATAATCAACACTCTAATGCCCTATTACTGTCAATAGAAGGTGCTATAATGGTTTATTAAATCTTATACGGAACATTATAATGCATTATGAAGCTATCCACAATGCATTATATATGACAGCTTTAAGTAAAGTGTTACCCAACTTTTCGGTAAATTGTACTGTGTGCAAAAAGATGCACTTTAAGATGGAATTAAGGAGTAATCCTGTTAATTTGTCTTGGCTGTGTTAAAATATTTTGCATAACCATCAATTTATATATACAGTATATATAAATATGTTATATTTTTATCATTCATAAATAGGGTCAAAAAAAGTATGGTTTATCATTTTATTTAACAATCAAATTATTTAGTAACTGAGGGGCTATGGTGGTCAGATTTTAAAATGAAATTTCTTAATGTGGTTATAAGGTTAATTGCAATACATTGTACATGATTGGTAGGTGGCAAATTAAAGTGGACTTCTGTACTTATACCGGTGATCCAGGTTATGCAAGGGTACCTTATGCTCTTTAGTGAAATGTCATCGACTCTACACATGCACATTGTGGGTGGAGGATGGGCATCCAGCATGGCGTATTCATCAATGTCCTTTTAAGCTGTCATCAGTAGTGCTTTGGTTTGATCCATTGATCTGGGTGAAAAAGAAGATTGCAAGTCATAGGACAATCCAGCCATCCTCTAACTCGATGTTACTCAAGATGGTCTTCTGGGACCCCCAGACAGACCATGTTTTTGTTCCCTCCCAGCTCTCTGCCAGACAGTCCACATTTTTGCTCCCCCCCTGCTCCTGATTGGAGCAAAAACGTGGACTGCCTGAGCATCCCAGAGGGCCGGTTTGAGACACTCTACTCTAACTGCAAATCCATGTTAGGGTTTCCTGGAACTTTTCCCAGCTGCAAATCTAACTGCATGTCCTGGAAGTGCAGCCCATTCATCAGGGGAGAACCTGGAAACTCCAGGCCACACTGCAGAGGTGGGATTTGAACCCCCAATCCTGGAGGTGTTAAGTGACACTCAGCCACCGTGCCACATCATGGAAAGACATTTTAAGTTAAGATCTTTTTATTAAGCCTCCTCAAAACCCTATAAATTTTGATTGAGTTTAGCACTAGCAGTGTTTGATGAATGGAAACAAAATGGCTAACCCATTAAACAAAGCCAGAAAGGGCCTTAAGGATATTGACACAAGCAGCTGCACATGTTGATCTAAATATAGAAGTTTTTTTTAATAAATGTTTTAAACTGTTATTCAAGGACAAGTAAGGTGTGTTTTAGCAACAGGCCTCATGGCTTCTCAATTATTGTATTTAAGCATAGAAGGAAAACAGCTTAACACTCCTTAAAAGAATCCACTAAATGTAGATTTGATCTTCTAAAATGCAATTTAGGCTTTATCTGACTCTTTTTCATGTTCTGTTTACTCATATCCTTGGGGGTCAGTGGCCTGATAATTTGCCACAGCGTATTTAGAAATTGTAGATAATTTTGGTTGTATATTATTAATGAGGAGAGACGCTGATTAGAATCTTGGGAATTGCTGTTGATGTGAACAATCTGGGAGGAGTGAAAAATTATTAAACACACCCAGCAGGAGCTGTAGGACTCACCATTGTTGTGTGCTGCTATTAATTCTCATTGTATCGCGAAGCAGCTTGATTGCATACTGTGAAAGCTGTTTACTGGAGAATGAGTACAATTCCATCGCAGTTGTGGTGGTGTTAGACTAAATGCTAATTAGGCTTTCCCACAATAATTAGAGGTTTATGTTAGACAGACCAATTTAAACAGTCCTGCTCTAACAATGAAGAAAATACAGGCAAATAGTGCTCAGTAATTGGAGCCATGCTAACAACCAGTAATCTAAGACGGAACAATGGGGAATTTATGTGTGTGTGTATATATATATATGTATATATTTATTTATTATTATTATTATTTTTTGGAAAACGGTCTCCCTTACCCTTGTGTTGCCTCAGGCTTTTGATGTTCGCATCAGATATCAGGGCATTTTTAAATATCGGCTATAATATTGCTTTACAGATATATTCTATAATGTATTATTACTGAGTCATATTATATATTAGTCAAAAATACAAAATGACAGATGATGATATATTCTTTGACTCCCTTATCCCCTTTGTCACTATTGTTTTCTGTTAGTACGATATATATAAAAAATGATTATGCTTTTCTATCGCCGCGACCTGCTCCTGTTCCGCTATAAATTTAAGATTGGTGCATAGGGCTTTTTTTTCTTCTCTCACCTTGAAGACCAATACTCTCCAACTGTTCCATTTCAGGAGAATATATCTGCCTCCTTATGCCCTATTTGTCTGCTGCCCAAACCGCTGCATTCCCCTTTAGGCTGACCTCCTTGCCATTACTGTCCAGGACCTCCATCTACCCTGCAACTCTCAGTGTCTTTCCAATTTTTTTTTCCACACCTGTCCTGACCTCCCTCTACCGGCTCAGGCTGGCCCCTGATGTGTCTGATTTAACATCCGTGCTTGAGCTCACCGCTGGCCCCACTTACCTCTCAAATGCGCCTTCTCCTCCCCAGGGAGTTCCCACTGCTCCTCCACCTCTGGCCGCCGGTGCCGGATCCCGCCGCACAGCCCGGGCCCACTCACTTTCCCCGCTGGCCCCTCGGCTGAGGAATTGCCCGCCCACCGACATTCTCTCGCCGTTGCCCCCTTGCTTGCTGTTCTCATGCAGAGGCCTGTCCAACCCTGGGGCTAGACTTTAACCAGATAATATCTAGTTGCTATCAAACAAGGACCTTGGAGAAGCAGCAGCTTTCCAAGTGACCAAACAGGTTTCGGATTGGGCATGTAATGCCTATTACCTAATACTCCATGGTTTCAAATCCCATCTTGGCGGCATTGTGAAGTTTGATAGAAAACACGGCAAGAATACAGCTGTCTTAAAGTATAGCACTGATCAGCCGCCTCTTGAAATCGGTAGAAATGACTTCACTCTATAAATAATTCAACACGTCTATGTTGCTAGCTGTGGATTTTACTTTAGTTTCACTGAGAGGCCGGCAGTGAGACGCTAACTACTGAAAATAGAATGCTTACCTTCATGTTGAATGTTTCACTTGTTTTTTTTGGACTGCTCCTCGTTTGTGAATGTGAAATAAAGGCTTTTGAGGGATCGGTCTGACGTGAGGGTTTGAGGTGTCTTGTGTATCAAGTGTGGTTTGAGTGCGGCGATCAGACAAGCTGCCTGTTTCTGACCTTGAACACGGTTGTGCCAAAAAAAAAAAAAAAAAACAAAATCTGGTATTGAGACGCTGAATATTTTATTAAAGGACCAAGCAACTGTTGTCTCAACGCAAGCAGAGGCTTGGCCCGTGGCTTTCTGAGATTCAACATCCCGCCCTGTATTTTTTACACTCATGCATAATTAAAAACTTAAATTACTTGCCATGTACAAAATTCATATGCCGGGGGAAAAGGCTACATGGAAATTAATTTTCTTTTCTGAGAGACTGACAGGAAATCAATTAATCTTGATGTATTATTTTATGCAGGACAGGGTGCAGGAACCGGCAGAGAGAATGGCTACAGCTGTTCTCATTGGAAGGGCCATATATTATAGTTGGCGTGTTTGACAGCTTCTGAGGGAAATGGCTGAAGGGTATCAGGCAGGTGACTCAACTGTAAAAATTTATTGTAGGATACAAACTGTTTCCAGGGACTGATATGAAACTTGCAGTGGAAAGGTGAGGTATTGAGGGAAAAAAAAATATATAATACACGTTTTTTTTTTTTTTTGAATGAAGCAGGTTGTCAATATTTACAGTGTTCCTCTTTGCAGTGTATAGCGTTTGTTTGATTAGCTAGTCATATGCTTGTGGTTGCCTGAAATGTATTTGCAGTGCCTCCTGTGGTCTTTAACTCCAGCCAACCTAAGGCACTTAGGCTATATAACCGTCTACTGTGGACTACAGAGATCTCTGTAGCAAGGTTAAACTTTTATAACTTTCAGTCAGTATTCTTAAGTTCTTCTCAGCTGCAGTCATCTTTTTGTGCTCTCGCCGTAAATAGGTGTCCAGTACTCATAGTCCTGTGGTCGGCAGACTGAATTCACCCTGGGCCTCTAGCAAGGCCCTCAACCCACAATGGCTCCAGGCACTGTCTGAACCTACTTTCTCAAAAATGTGTATTACTTTGGATAAAAGCGCCAGCTAAATACATTAAATGTAAAACGATAAGACTGGTCATTATGGGCAACTATGTTTAAGTACAGATCACTATGTTATTCCAAATATCCCTTCCTTCTAGATATATTGTTACATAAATTACAATAATATACGGTCCCCTTCCACTTGACATGATGCTGTAATTTAGGTGCTTAAATGTGTCAGATTACTTGATTGAAATGGGCTGCATATTTACTACCTCAAGCACCGAGAGTCGTTGTGGAGTCATTAAAGGCTTTGTTTCTGACTGCTGTGCAAGAATTTTATAATTATGCTGCGCGTGCAAACAATACAAATAAAAGCTATGCTCCTGAGTGATAATTGTGATGAACTGTTTTGGTTGTGTTCATGTTTTGAACTTTGTTCAATAAATAAGTGTAGCCGATGATTGATGAATGTATGATTAAATCGGGTACTAGTTTAAGGCTTTGGAAGAAGAGTGATGGTTTTTGCTTGGATGAACTCTAAACGTCCTTCCTGCATAAACCATGTCTCCGGGTTTGCAGTTTCACGTAATTGCTGATGATAGTCGCCAATGTGACCTACAAGGGTGAACATTTGTCAGCCAGATTTTAACAGATGTTAAACATTTGTTGAAGTGACTTTGGGATCTTTGAACCGCATTATCGCCCAGCCACTGTATCTGCGGCAACAGTTGGTATGTGATCGTAAAATACACATAAACAGAGATTATATTCAGGGCGACGTCTTTGAGATTGTGAACATTAGCTGAGTAGTAATTTAAAGGTTGCCTGCCCCACCCTCACTACATTAGCGTGTGCAAACAGGTACCGGTAACCTGCTATCTGTTTTGCACTTTATTATTGCAAGTGGTTGTTTTTTACAGCATGTACTGTACATCACCATAACCGATGCAAATTTTAACCACAGCTTTCAAATGGTGGCAAAGATCACAGATATAGTAATCATTTTACTAATGTTTATGCATGGTTAATATAAAATCTGGAGTGCTTGCTTGGGTATCTGTTAGAAAAACTGAGAAATGCACATTTGTTTACTCTATAGAGGGCATGGTCAGTACCCGGCCCCTCTGTGTCATAAATCCCATTCCATTTATGAACAGATTTCTGTGGTCAACATGACTGGTAAGCAACAATCAGCAAACATCTGTTACTATCTGTTAATGAAGTGGCTTTGTGAATTTATGGCTGAGGACTGCTGATACATTTCAAAGCCACATTTCAGTGATGGTGGATGGTTTATGGCTCGGAGCCACAGTCATGGCTTATGTTGTAAATGTTAGAAAAATGAGAGCGCAGAAAACAACTAAATTAAAGTGGCAAATGACCCCAAGCAGATTGAGATATAACTAATGCAGGAAGGCACTGTACCGCCGTTTGAGAAAAGACTGCCACACATCTCATTCAGCACAGGTAACTTAAATATGTATTTAAAATCAATCACAAATGAATTAATCTGTGATGGATTGGCATCTCGTCCCTGCTGAGCCTTGCCTCTTGTCCTGTGCCTCCTGGGATATGCCTGCCCTGTTGTTGTGGGAAATGGGTGGACGATCAGATTAATGAATTTGCTACAAATCTCTTTGGTGCTTGACCATCGGATCGATGAGTGAGTATTTATTTTTATTTATATCCACGACCAATTAATAGTTGCGTCAAAAGTATGCCAATGCGAAGAGCGACACTTTAATGCTTGACTGAAGATTGATCCATGATGAGATGAGAAACGGATCGGCGGATCAGTTTTCAGGACTGTTTGTCATCATCTTACGTACACTTATGATAATAGGTTTTCTGTATATTATTTCAATACTTTCAGATCCTGATTTTTTTTACAAAATGTTCAGATTATCTAGTCCAATAAGTAAACTTGTGGACCATTACTGTGAATCATAGTAATCTTTTTTTTTTAATCTTTTTTGCAAACTAATATGAGGGTAAATGACACTATTATCATGGTTAAACACTTTCTAATTTTTAAATTGCCTATTAAATGAGCTCAGCCCCTGATATGGCGGAAGGATCCAGAACGCAGCCCCAGAGCTCAGGACATGGACCCAATGTGAAGCTTCTCATGCCGGCTCTAGCATGATGGAGCATAATTTGCTTAATTCCTCCCGGGAGCGGAATGCTTATATCGGCTGGGACACCCCAGATTAGAGCTCTGTTAGTGACTGCCAGGGGTGAACTGGGCACTTGTGGCTTCCAGGTTGCCTGGCATGAGATACATTGTTTCTTCGGCTGCATCGGGTCTGTACTGGGGGACTTGCTGTGGGTCCGAGGCCAGCAGGACTGTAACAACATGCACATTCTTATTTCCTCAGACCTTCATTGCTAAATATTATGGGGAGAAGCATTTAAAAACAAGGCCATCCCTAGGCAAAGAATGTCTCACTTTTCAGGCAATTCGTGTTTATGAACGGACTACCATATAGTCTATTATATTAAAAATTCAGTTCGTAATAACGAACACGCGCATTACTTTGTGGCGATTGTGAGAACATTGCGTGACTTCAACGGTTTGTCAGCTCAAGGTACAATACGGTACCGTATGTTGCTACTTTTGTTATTACTGCATAATTATTATTATTGTTGTTATATACTGTATTGTTCTTTTTCTGACTTACCTATGAATTTGACTTAAAGTCAGATTAAGGGAGTGGATGTCGTTCATGCCTGTACTCAATTATTCTAGAAGCAGCTGGAAAGCAGTGTTACCTTTGCCAAATATACACATGTAGATCCCTTGGTGTTGTGTGTGTTGCATGCTGCACGTTTAAATAAACCTATACCTTACTGTTTGATATGGCTTGATATTGTGTGTATATGTAATAGAGTTTTGCATGTTTGGGAATGTACAGTAGCACGTCATCACTGTTAGCTTTAGGTAAACTGAATTAAATGTAGCTATACAGATACGTATTCTGATCCTGATAATCCCCTGGGGTCTAAACATTGGTGTTTCTTTTAGCAGTGAGGAGTGCCGATTCTTTTCTACATTCTCAATTCTATAATTAGGCCCATCCTTACATTATATTGACCTAGGTATGTGCTCCTTTTGTATCTATGAATGCTGTGTGGTTCCCACATGAGACCTCGGAGGGAGGAGCAGGCAATTTCTTAAACCCGTTTACGATCCACGGTACTTTTTCCTAAAGCTCCCGTTGGCAACTTACATAGTCAGACCCGTTCAGTTGCATAGTTCCAACTATGTAAGTTGCTAGCTTTGTTGGCGGCTGTGTTTTTGGGAAACATACCCCTGGTTAGGATCACCCCATTATCATCAGCAAGAGAAGAAACTACAGGGTTTTGTTACGTCTACATATCTTGCAGTTACGTCGTTTATTTAGTTTTTTTAGTTTATGTCATTAATTTGTCCCTTTTAGAGCTTTGTACCAACTTAAGCATCAGCTTCATTTCGGTGCCTTTTACATTATTCATCTGTCCATCACAGCCAGTAGAGGTCAACCTTAAGAGAAATGATAGGAGAAACTGTTTGAACACTGTTTAAATTACACGGTTGCTTTAAGAAGCGTTTTGTGTAATGTGTTCTGCGTAAGTTATCCCGTATTCAGGTTACCGTACAGCATTGTGCCGGGAATTGTATATTTATATCAGTCATTATTTTGCTGTCCCAGGGGACACTGTTAAGTCCTGGAAGTGAGGGGTGGGAACTGTTAGCAAAGGGCAAATGTGTATGAATGGGCAGGAACTAATTTAAATAATTGCCCATTTCCTGAAACTGTGCTCCAAAAGTGAAATATGCTAATAATATGCATTCATTTTCTAGAAGCAGGCCAGAAATCCTCTAGATGTGGATAGTAAGCTTTTTCTTCACAACAAGAAAACACATTTGGTTCAACATTTTTTTTTTGCTATATATTTTTTTTCTAAATACATGAATACCCATTTTTTTGCGTTTCAAAAGTTTGTGCTGACTTTCTGTTTTAATGATTATTTTCAGGAATTTTCCTGTGATCTTGCCATCCCTCAAAAATCAATCTCTTTTTATGCTCAATCCCCCTATTCCCCCCCCCCCCCCCTCATCCTCAGCCCTCCTCCAGAAGAAAATCTCCTGGACTGACATTTACAATTTGTCATGAAGATGACACAGTGGGATGACACATACTAGATTATAAAATGCAGGGATGAACAGAGGTCAGATAAACAATTTGCCACCAAACCAGGCTACCCATAATGCTTACAGCCTCAACATCAGGGGGAACGAGCACAAAAGAATTGTGAGAAAGTCTGGAAGCTGATGGCAGTCGGGTTTGCATTTTTTTCCAGGTTAATTCATTCGATGAAAAGCTGCTGTGTGCGATGTGTCATATATCAAAGCCGGGGCATCAGTAATCTTTGCTCAAGGGCATGGATAACAGACAGATAGACGTGTGAATGAGATGGAAAAAAGCAACTCATCCTTTTCTGCTAACACCACGGAGGAGATAAAGGAAGATTTATGAGTCATCTAGGACCACATACCAGCAAGAAGCTCATTTTTCACATGCTCCAAAAATTGGTGCTAGAAAGCAATCTGCTTGTCACAGTGTCCATCAGGTGCTTTAGGAGGAAATTGGGTCCTTTGGGCTTTTACTCTGCAGTCAGCTATTTTCTTTATAGCAGTTTTGTTTTTAATGGTATCCATAAATATATGTAGGGTTATAAGTACCTTTAACACCCAAGGTGATTTCATGTGATGTGCAATCTTTGCTCTGCTTTTGAACTGTAAGCCTCGTGATGGCACCCGCTGATGAACAATCTGAGCTCCCGGCTGCTCGACGTGCTGATTGACACTGATAAGGTACTATGAGTAGATTCTTGTTCAGTTTGGCTTGGAGACATTTCTTCCTAAAGGTAAAAAGGGAGGCTTCTTCTGAACAGTGAAACCACATGAGGTGTATAAAGAATCAGAGAGATTATCTCTTGGCTTTATTTTCCTGTGTGTGATTACTAGGAACAAAACAAGCTTTTAAAAACAAACTTGGCAGTACTTTTTACCATGGTAATATAATAGTTTAGTGTTGAGCTAGTGTCAAGGCTTATGTTACACAATAGAAATGAGAAGATGAGTCAGTATATTCATGTTGAGGCCAGTATCTTTGTAGACCCTTTGCTGTTTAAAGTAGCATTGTCAGATAGTTCCTCAGAAAATAAATTATTATGACTTTGATGGTAGCAAAAGCCTTACTTTTTTGTCAGTTTCAACTTGGTTTCAGTAGGCTTTGGAGAATTCTTTGAGGGTCCAGAAGTGCTCATTCCATTGTAGTTACTGTGGTTTAAATCAAACATGGAAAACAGAGATAAGAATGATGCAGTCTTTGGCATCCATTGACAAATATACTGTTTCAGCATTGCAGATAGATTGAACAATCAATCAATGAAACCTTTATAATACAGCATTTTTGTCCCCAAGAAAGTCAACGGCTTTACAGCAAATCTCCCAGAAAGAATAAAAAATGAAAAACCATCGTTTGCAAATGTTAGTAAAATATTAATATTGTCCTCGATTCTTTTAAAAGTTATCAAGTAATACTCTTAAGTCTATGAATGTAAACATCACAGAACACAAATTTCATTGTAAAGAATGTATGAGAGTCCATTGATGATGGTTAATATCTGGGGGTTTTAAAAATAGCTAGGTGTCTGGTTGCTGGAGGCAGGGCAGAGAAAGGGGCTGATACAGATAACTGCATCAGTAGCCTGAATCAGGCTGATGTGCCGATCCTTTCTGGATGCTGTCATAAGCCAGATGTCTGGGTCTTGTCAGTAGCCTAAGATTTACCACCAGATGGTCTTGAATGGGAGGTAGAAAGAATGGTTAGCTATTAATAATTACTATAATTATGTATGATGTAAGTCAGGGGTACCAAACTACATAAAAACAGAGCAACTTATTTGAACCTGGCCTTAAATTTGTGAGGGAGAATTTTATTTTTGAACAATTACATTTGGTTGCAAGTCAGCAGAGGTTAACCAGTATTAATATATTCATATGTTTACTTTTTGGTCAGAACTTTCAAAGCTGTTTTCTATACTTGTTGGAGACAGTTTACAACAGACACTGTGGACAATTAAATGTTACTACAACATAACCTTGAAATCATGGCTTCATAGAACAAACTACTGTATCGTATAAAAAGAAACAAGATCAAGTCTTGGAGGCACATGTTTAAAAAAGAAATTCATGTGTCATTTTTAGAACTTCCAGTTCAACAATGCAATGTTTTACTAGTGTTGCGAGAGCTTAATATTATGCTTTGTAATAATTTAGTGTTACTGTATATGTAGTAAGTTGAGCAGCAAGCCCAAAAGAGAGCTCTACGATACTCTACCATGATGAATTCAGTATTAAGTATTCAGCACAGATATGTTAACAAACTGACATATTACCTGAACCAGAATAGCATCTGTGTGGTGAGACCCACATAACTGTCTAATCTATAATGAAAAGGTGGTGATTTGTAGAGTCAAAACATTCCAGAATGCCAGTGAGAACACCTATTTTAGTGCTATGTTGTTGTGGGAACCTAGAGACATAACATAGACATTACCGGACTGCAGGAAAACAGACAATTGCTGAGCAAAAAAAAAAAAATTTAAGTTCTGAGATGGGCCTGTACGTACATAATTATGACTAAAAGACTTTAAAAGCTCTGCGGAATGTATCAGAAGTACCTCATTTACTTTGTGTGTAATGGATCAAGTAATGCTTGGTTTAGTGCACTGTTTCTGAACTGGTGGGTTGCGACCCCCTATTTTCATTGGGTAGCGGATTGTGTAGTTAAAAAAAAATATATGTATTTTTTCCCAATGTCAAACTTTTTTCGTTCTTAACAGTGCATGAACATGTTTTGCTACTGCACTTTGGGTTGAACATTGGGGGGGTCTGCAATGTTCATGCTTCATATTAAGTTTAAGGGGAAGAGATATACCTTCCCCCTGTAATTTACGTCCATGACTATTTGTTATATTGACTATCACTGCGCTACTTTTTGGAAATAAATTTAGTCTAACATGTTGAAAAATTTGGACTGTAATTTAGCAACCAATGAAAAGTTTGGGTCCTGAGGCTAAACCGGTTGAGAAGCACTGGCTTACAGTTTGGTACTAAGGCATTCAGAGACTTCAGAATGTGTAACAGCACATAGCAAACAGCAAACGTTCCACTTACTGCTAGAATGTAGCGATGTACCTTGGATCTCGTCTGAGAATTTGCCAGCCATATAAATTCAGAATTTTTTTTAGGTGGGTTACTTATGTGATTTTTAGCAATCTTGCATTTTTTCTAAAAACTAATGATGGAAATATTCTTATCTAGCTATAAAGAGTGCATCATTTTATTTGGTGCGTGGCACCTTCCAGTTTTGTAAGAACTGAGCTTTTTCCTGGTGGGATCTTCATTCACAAAGCAAATCCTGTTGATTACAGACAGTCCTTGGGTTAAGAACGCCCAGCTACCGGGCAACTGGTGCTTAGGAACAGACTGCCATAAAGCCTATTATAATAAAAATTATAGTTAAATAAAACGGTTTGTAATATTGAATGAACATAGTTCCTTGAGACACTCATGAAAGATTTCAGCAGTTCATGGCTTAGAGATGTGAACAGTACTGTGTGTAGTTGCTTATATTATTTATGTATTATTATTATTATGTTCTGTATTATTATAGTTCTGACTTACCTACAAATTAAATTTAAAGACATACTTAGGGAACGGATTTCATGCATAACCTGGGAACTTCAGGGGCTTAAATTCTGCAAAAATTTCATCCAGTGTATTGCTGAGGTCAGTAGATGCAATTTGAGTTTTTTTCCCACTGTTTATTTAGAAAATTAGGAATTGCCTATAACGTATTGCCTATCTTGTATATCTCAAATATTAGCTCTCATCTGTATTTGACATTCATTGATTAACAGTACATTTTAGGGGTTTAAGGGACCATTAAATTATGTGTTAAGATGGTTTATATACAATACGTGTCTTTTCTGCGACTCCAAGGTAGATTCAGTGTTTTCTCTAGAATCGTACAACAAGTCAGGTGATATTTGCATGGAAGTCAGAAATGTCAGGATAACCTGGTTGTAATAAACTCCCACTCGTTAATTCATTCTGCAGCACTACCTTGTTCAAGTGGAAGACACAGTACACCACCTACCATTAGTCTGACCTTGCTCCATGTAGACGGTACAGACGTCATTCTTTGTATTTGGTGACTGTAAATAAAATACAGTCTTTCATCTGGTCATATGCCAAACTAAACAGAGCAATAGGTCGGGGATTCAATTTCTGTTTTAATACATTCCCTTTAATGGACTAGAAAAAGGAAAACAATTTGTATTGCAAGTGGTATGTGACCCTTGTGTCCTTCAGAGCTGCCGGTGATCACAGTGAGAGTCATTGGGCCATTTCTCCAGCACAATAAAAGTCCAGATAATAGGTGATGACAACAAATGAATATAGTTTCATATTTGATTCATGTTGAATCCTGGGTTTCTAACTTTGGTCTCCGGCTATGGTCGTTTTATACATGTGGTACCAAAATATTTTTAACTACCTGAACACACTATTCTGTATTTTCCCTGGCTGTAACTGAAAATCTTGGATCATTTTAAATTTTTCAGACTAATGTTTAAAATATGTGATTTAAGGTTAACTATATAGTCCTCGTGGCTTTTTTGAAAATAAAAAAGTGGTAACACTTTACTTGAAGGGGCACAAATAATGTAGTCGTTACACTCTTACGTAATGTAACCAGAAACTGAGTTATAGTTATGCACTAATCCCATATACACTGATGTTGAAACTGCAGTTATGCACCATGAATGCAAAGAGAAGAATGTCCATATTCTTATCTTTGCTGTGCAAATGGGATTGTGAGGCATTGGTCACCATATGGATGGACTCTCACCTTTTGAAGCTGAACCTCTTGGAGTCAGAAACGTTTCTCTTGTAGCTCCTCTGCTGTTGACCTTTCCCTACCCTTAACTGTTGATAGTCTCACCATCTCCCTTCCCCAGTCTCTCAGGAATGTTGGTATTACTCTTGATCTCTTCCTGTCATTCTCCTAACACGTCTTATCTTTTACAGGCTCCTGCAGATACTACCTTAGCCACATCCATAGATCCTGGCCCTATTCCTCACTCAGCTGCTAGTGTACGACCTGGTCTTGGCCTAGCTTGACTACTGTAGCTCTCTGTTGGCAGTCTTCCTTGCATCAAACCTGCATGAATTCCGGTTCCTCACGACACATATCACCCCTCTGCTTTGTACCTTGCACCAACTCGTCATCAAAGCTCCAATTGAGTTCAGAACCTTTTCCTCCCCCATCCTGCTCTCAGCCCCTCTTCCTCAACCCACCTTAAATCTGCCTTATATGTTCACCCCATAGCTGCTGAACTGCATGCTGTCTTCTATCTACTCAACTGCTCATTCTGCCCAGAACTGACTTGGCTTTCATGTAGTAACACAGCTTTTTTATGTTTGTTGAAATACTGTATCTTTGTGGCTTACATGAAATGCATAGTCAAGGATTTGGGGTGTACTCTGTGCATCATGACTTTTCCTATATGATTAATATCTTACATAATTGTCACAATTTTCTGCAATGCAGAAACATTACAATGAGTTTTTGTGAATTAATATTTTATAAAAATGATGGTCTTCACTGATGTTCTGTTCTGTTTGTTTGGCATTAAGTGGATATAAAATGTAAAAAAAAAATTAAGTGTATTTTACTGGCATCTATTTTTTTGGATAAATGTTGGATGAGAAGTGTGACCTTCTCTGTGAATGTGTTAGTGGGCACTATTCGGAAGAATCCAAAGATAAATTTATACAAAAACCTAATCTATGCCAAAGTCTATGTTTAGCTTGAAATGGTTTTGATTATAATTTCATAAATGTTCATTATTTGTTTTATATTTTACCTGTACTTCTGTCTCTCATCGTTTCTGTATTTTTAATATTTCTTTTATATTATATTTCTTTTATATTTAAGTGAATACTATTCTTTTTTGTTTTTGAAAAGTAGTTTGGTGTTGGTTCATCAGTGAGCCAGGTTTTTCCCAAAATTGGACTCATAAAACGTCCAGCTGCATAAATGAGTTGTAGAGAATTTCTGACAGCATAATAAATATAATCTGTTTGCTGTTTCATAGTCAGTGTAAAAAGAAGCTTTATAGCACTTTTACGTCTTTTTACAGAAACATAAAAGAATAATATATTGCTACAATATAGCACACAATATTGTTAAATGATTGACATTAATACAGAATAGCACAGGCTAAAAGGGGCCAACTGGCCGACTTTACGTATGTGCTAACTATTCTGTGCGGTTTAGTCTGAGTAGATCAGGTATGTGACTTATTGGATGCATTGGATGTTGATGCAATGATTTGTGTAAGTTACTAAAGGAAAAAGTGAATGGAAGGTTATTGTAATTTAACACAGTTTTATGGAGGAAACATAACTACATCTAACTCACTGTGTGTATTTATATAAGCATATAAGGGGAAAAAAAACTAGCTGCAGCCATCTTTGGTGAACAGTATCAGGTTGCTTTTGGGGAAAATGTGACTGCTAAACAGGTTCTTCTGGTGCACTTTAATGTTAATATGGACAGAGGGATCAAGTCAGAGCAACGAATTTATTGACTTTGATTTCGTATCTCATACCGCATGGAGCTTCCATTTTGCATTACTGTCAACAGAGATGACATTAGGACAGAATCAGGCCTGCTTGCAGTGGGATTTCCCCTCGCGGCCGTGTTTAGAGATATATGTGGGAGAATGCCCTTCGCATTCAGAGGGCTGTTTCACTTCTCGGTGCTGTTTATTTTTAGTAAAAACATGCGACACAATTGAAAGTTGGGTCAAGGTGAGGCTGGGACAGTTGCGCAGAGAGGAAGCGCATGGACCGGCAAACAGATGTTCGCCGATAATGATTGCAGGGGGGAATGGCTTGGACGAGAGTCATAAAATGTTCACTTGTTGAGGGTCTCTCACCCAAGGCACCCAGGGCTGTAGTTTAGCCTCTGGAGTCGCCGTGTACCTGCTGTCGCTATCAAGCCACTTGCCAACAGTGACATCTGCTCCGCATCGGCACGGCAAATTTGAATGTCAATATCCTCCACTTGAATCGAAACGGAAAAGTATTTGTCACTCAGTGACAATCATTCCTCAAATAAAAGGTTAGTGAGAGACAGGGCCTTTAATCAACCACTGGAATTCATCTGTCAGCAGCAGCCTTTAAAATGTGGCGATGTAGGACAGGCTGCCAGTGCAGCGGCTGATGAGTCAGGTGATTGATCTGTGTAAATCATTTTCTTTTACCACTGTCAGTGGAAACTTGATGGTGAGAATACCATCATAGGATTAAGTATGACTCGTCTGGGCTGTGCACATGATTAATAACCTGCCATTGAGCACTATCCTGTCACCCAAAGTAGCAGAGTTCAGATCCAGTCTAGACTAAGGCAATAAAAATCTTGTCTTCACATCGTACCATTAAATGCACTCGCGCTAATGCTAATTTAGCAAGTCACCGGTCGCTGTCATGCATTTACTTTATTTGGAGAGATATCAGCAGCAAGAGATGGCCTGTTTTAACCAGACATAGCCTCTTCTTAATCTTAATTTAAGTTCTTTAACTGTATGCAGTGGTATCTTTTTATGCGTCGGTGTATTTTGTGTTATTGGTTTGGGGGGGAAAAATGTCACACTGCTTTATTTGTACTCCAAAGCCTTGAGGGTAACCTTAAGGCTTCCAAAAAGAGGTATAACAGTGTTTGTCCTCCGGCAAAAATCATAGCCATCTGACATCTAAGAAGCGTTCCTGTCAAATGTTGCAACAGTGAGAGTCTTAAGGTTGTGTTTTGATTCATATTACATTACATTAAATACATCTTTAAATACTCCGTTGTTGTTTTATCCTTTCCCCCCCCAACAAATATACAACAGAATGCTAGTTAGTTTTTTTGTAAATATATTTTATATGTTATTCCTTTAGAAAACAACCCCTATTAAAGCTCTACTCTTTTATAAAACTAGGTTTAAATGCTACTTATTTGCCAGTGATGATTACATTTGCTGCCGTTAATTTGCTTCTCGCATGACAGGTATGGTTACATTTATTTTTAATATCCAGACCAGTTATTGACCTTCAGTTCTTGCTGAGTCTAACACCTGCTGACCCTGGCCTTAAATCTGTCAGGTCAGAGATATATAAAGGCCTTTTCGCTGTGCTTGGCTTGCTTGTCATGTTCCACTGATGTTCTACATCTTGTTTCAGAGATATTTCCCTGTAATGGCCTGTGACCTTTTCCATTGAGTGAAGCAGTCAGGGAGCTATTCGGAGTGGGAAAATTGAGCTGTTTTATTTTTCCCCAAAGAGCGTCCTGTTTCCTTTCCACCGTTTATTTGAAAGCTATCATTTTCTGTAATTCATAGCTGAAAATGTCATTGATTTGCCAGAATGATTGATGCTGAGAGTCCCTTTATTGACATGGCTATTGACAGTCCTCTGTAAATTCTGCATCTTATTATCACTCTTGGCTAAATGATACACCTTGTGGACTTGAGAGATGTAGTCGATAGCTCTCACTGTATTGTTCTAGCAGCCGCTATTGAGCTGCTTGTCACAGGCATGTGATTTATGCGATCAGAAAGAACATTTCTGTCAGTGTGCTGCATAATTAAACAAAATACAGACTGATTTGAGATAAAACCCTGTCTGCCGGAGACATGAGCAAATGAGAAAAGATTCCTACAGTAAATAGGCATGATGTTGAAGAATCTTTCTTGGCATGTCATGCTTTTCAATTTTCCAGGGTCCAATATTCTTTTCTTCTTTTTTTCCCAGGCGTGGATGAGCCATTTCCTGTCTTTTCAGCCTTTCAGGAAATTGTATTTGTATGTTGAAAGGATGACTCTGAAGAGATTTGTATCTTGTTTCAAACTCTGATCTACAAAATCATGAAAAGAGACCAAATCATCATAATAATAAAGGCTATCAAACAGTCATAAACATGCATAAAACCCTGCTTTATGGCTGGATATTTCAAACATACTGAAAGGCATTTCTGTTTTTATTACCCACTTCTGCATTACCTAACACCGCTACAGATAATCAAGCTCGTGGGTCTGAATATTGTTAGAAACGCAGTCCGCCCAAGACATACAGCGACCTACACACGTATAGCAAATGGCAAGTTTAAAAGTATATTAACATCAGTTCAAAGACAGTATTACTAAAATTCAAAACATGAATATATTTCCCTGGCTTCTACCCTGGCTCAAATTAGTCACTAAATGCCTATGTGTCAGTTGTTTGCGGATTATTGTGACTCTCATGCAAAGGGGAATTGCTCTAAACCCAACATTGTCCTGGATCAGTCAGTTTGAATATCACATCACCTCTAGACCATCTCGAGCCCCTTTGTGAGAGGTAACCAGAAAGACACTGTGGACAACCTATTACACGATAGACTAAAGCCTCTGGTACAATTTCTGATCCTTAACAACATTGTAGTTTTTTCTCCCCCCTCATAAATAAGGTTAAGCGGAAGCCTCATGTTAACAATTACATTAATAGATATTATATAATATTCTGTCTTCTAAATAAGTAATATGAGCTCAGTTGAGCCTATGGGCCACTTATTGTATGTAATTTTCATTGTTTTTTGCATTTCTTTATTATTAGACAATGGGGAGGGTATCTTTCCCCGTCACGTTTTATCAGAATTTGAAAGATAATTGTACTTGTACCGAAATGAGCCACGTTGCCTTTGCCCGAGTGCATCAGTCTCAATTTCATTTGTTCACAATTCCTGTAGAAACACAACAGCTGTCATAATTATATAAACAAACTGGGAAAAGAACAATAGATCACCAAGCTAACATAAAGCATATGGGCTGTTTGCTGTGAAGGAGCACACAGAATAGAATGTGATACCGCTCTCTCCCCTCTGGGATTGTCACGCTGAGGTACGGCTCTCCAAAAGCAAATCCAGAGGTACAGCAGATCAAACTGTATTTGCAAGCACGGTGCCTAGGGCAGCTTGGCCTGTGAGGTGTAGTTTGGCAAAGCAGCGCACACATAAACAAAAGGAAATGCTGTGCTTCGAAACCTCCCCGGAAAGCCGTCCGCGTCACACAGATGACAAATTATTGTTTTTGTTATGTGGGTCGTTCAAATTGTTTGTGTGTGTCTGATTATTCGTGGAGTATATGCGCTTGAATGTAGGGTTGACGTTGGTGTTGCTGTATGCGTTCGGATGCCGTGTTAAACATTTGGCTTGTGATTGCATCAGAGCTCTCATAAATGACATTTAAATAAATTGGTATAATGGCAAGAATATATATTAAAACATTTTTAAAGCTTTAATTCAGAACTCTAAACACAAAACTCTAGGCCCATTTCCTTACAAATGGATGTGTAGTTGCATAAAAAAAATCACTGTTGGGTTAATTCAAGGTTATTTTGTTATGTAACGTAAATTTATTTCTAATTAGGGTGATTGATATGATTTCAGGACATGGATGGTGGAAATATAATTGCAGTTTGAGTGCATGTGTCTTTGAGAGATTTTCACAGAGGGAATTCTACAGCTGATTTATATAGTAGGGGTATCGGGGTAATCAGTGGTTCTTTGAATATTTTAATATTACTTGGAATTCAGTTGCAAGTTACATGAAGTAAACTATGTAGAAAAAGAATCTTTTAATTCATTGACTCGTGTTTTCGTTGTTGGAGATATAGATTAAAATTTTTTAATGAAAATGAAATATATTAGCCGGAAATATCTGAAAGTATGATGAAACTCTTCTCAAAATGTTTTACAACTGTCTTAAAATTAATTTCGCTTTGCAATATAATTTTGGTACCTGAGCAAGACAAGACATACAGTCTTGTATTTTTACCTGTTTGTTTCATTATCTAAAGGAAACCAATCAATTGATGGACGTAATGGTTGCAGTTATATGTCATGCATGCATACATTTGCTGCTGCTCTATAGATCAGTGGCTCTGTATGACTTCCAAATCATCAATGTCCTCAATTTTTTTAGGCTGACGAGTTAATTAACCCAAAGCAGTGTGGAACTACAGAGTCTCACGATCGCTCTGCTCAATGGGTTGGCAATAGTGATTAAATAGCTTTGGTGAATGTAGCCAGTATATTATAATTCGATTTTCAGGTGTATGTAAGGGCTCTGTTGTATGCATAGTGTTTATTCTAAAAAAAAAATAGCAGCGTGTCTCTGTTCAGGATATGTGGTTGGAAAATGGATGGATAGATGGATGCGTGGAAAAAAAATCCAACAAAAACATTTTACTGATTCTGAGTATAATGATTTTACAGCCAACTTGACAAATGTGATGTATATTATTGTATGCAATTTATATAAAATGTTAATTGTTTATATATATAAGGAGATATGTATTTTTCGACTGCTCAATGAACATAAAAAATCTGGCATTTGATGTTTTTTTTCTTGGTCCTTTTGCTTGGATTGGTTTTCTGACAGAAATATCCTTTGTAGAGGTATGCCCATTGTTCTTTATCTTTCCAAGCCATTCCCCACTGCACAGCCGTAAAATTATGAGTAGCTAGTGTCTAGCCTTCCATCTGGCAAAGTGAAAGAGTGGAAAAATTTGAATTAATGACCATGTCCTCAATGAGACTCTTTCATGTGCTAGATTGAAGCTTATCAGACTCAGACAACAAAAGCCTGTGGTACCTACTCTTAATTTGTTTCCATACTTCTTGTTTTATCTGAAGGGCTGCTGTGGACTATTAATGTGGCGTTTTCCAGCGTTCACATTTTCTTGTACTGTGCTTCACACTAACATTATGTTAGTTTATCAAGGTGATTTGCCGTTTAAACATGCAGTGATTCTGCCGCCCGCGGCCCCAGGTGTCCGGGCTGCGCCCCGCTCCCCTCCAGGTGTCCGGGCTGCACCCCACTCTCCTCCAGGTGTCCCGGCCGCGCCCCGCTCCCCTCCAGGTGTCCGGGCTGCGCCCCGCTCCCCTCCAGGTGTCCGGGCCGCGCCCCGCTCGCCTCCAGGTGTCCGGGCCGCGCCCCGCTCGCCTCCAGGTGTCCGGGCCGCGCCCCGCTCGCCTCCAGGTGTCCGGGCCGCGCCCCGCTCGCCTCCAGGTGTCCGGGCCGCGCCCCGCTCGCCTCCAGGTGTCCGGGCCGCGCCCCGCTCCCCTCCAGGTGTCCGGGCCGCGCCCCGCTCTCCTCCAGGTGTCCCGGCTGCTCCCCGCTCCCCTCCAGGTGTCCGGGCCGCGCCCCGCTCTCCTCCAGGTGTCCCGGCTGCTCCCCGCTCCCCTCCAGGTGTCCGGGCCGCGCCCCGCTCGCCTCCAGGTGTCCGGGCCGCGCCCCGCTCCCCTCCAGGTGTCCGGGCCGCGCCCCGCTCCCCTCCAGGTGTCCGGGCCGCGCCCCGCTCGCCTCCAGGTGTCCGGGCCGCGCCCCGCTCGCCTCCAGGTGTCCGGGCCGCGCCCCGCTCCCCTCCAGGTGTCCGGGCCGCGCCCCGCTCCCCTCCAGGTGTCCGGGCCGCGCCCCGCTCCCCTCCAGGTGTCCGGGCTGGTCCAACCCGTGTTTGCTCCTTGCCCCTTCTCATGCTATTTGTCCTGCCTTGACCTGTCATGTCCGGTTGTTTCGTCCCTCTGACCTTGTGGGGTCTGTGCTGTGTGCCCTGTTTGTCCTGCCATGCCCTGTCTTATCCAGTGCCCTGTCTGTCCTCAGCCCCATGTGTCCACCCTGACATTCAGTCCTCTTGGTCCCCTCCCTTGTTTCTTCATGCCCAGAAGGCTTTGGGGGTGGGGGGGGGTGGTAGTGTCACGTCCTGCCTGCCTCATCTGCCTGACTCTCCTCCCTCACACAGCCCTGATGGGCCACACCTGATGCTTATTATCCTGCATTAATCTATGTATAAAAGTACCTGTTTGTCCCATCTTCACTAGTCTGGTCATTGACGTCATACCATCCCATTGCCTGTGCCCAGTCCTTCGGTTTTGACCCCCAGTGATCCTGTTTATTTCCAGTCTTTGTTCTTTAAACACCTCCCCCTCCAAGTCCTTCATCCTGGTGATCGTGACACTTGGGGTTTTGGATGCACACATCCAAAAATGTGGCTTACTTTCCATCCCAAGTGGACCAGAAGGAGAGCAGCAATCAACGATCAGCAGTCATCTCAAGGTATTAAGCTCCTTGCTAACTGGAGGTAACCCAGCACGTGAATTGGTATGTCAAACCTTCAGCAGTATAAACTGGTGATACTGATTCAATATGCAGCAGCCACTAAACCAGTGACCCTGTCATGAAAGTAGGACGTCAAATGATCAAATCCCTCAAAACAACAGGAAGCTCCCACAGGGGATTTCTCTGATAATTCTCTAATATGATGTGCAATTTGTCTTAAATGAAGATAGAGGTTGAATTATCGTCCTATTATTCATGCCTGATTCCACCCACTGTCACACAAATAACAGGAGTAGTAACATGCAATATGTAAATCACGTCACCCTGTTGACACTGAGCAGTGATGTGCAGTAGGGTTTTGAGGCAGAACGAGCAAATGCTGGGTAAAATAGCGGGCCTGGCACTCTATTTGTCAGAAAACTGCATGATGTACTAGACGGATGCTAAGTAATTGCCGAGCTACGGATTACGTGACAGAATTAAACTTTGATGCTGAGGACCTTCATCTGTAACACAGGGACCAGGTTGAGGAGAAAAGCAAGAATAGACCTGAAGATGGAATTTGACTTTCATTTTATTTAACTATTAACTAATAACATTTCAGAAGTAAACCAAAGGAGATATTGTTGCACAATGCACAAACTCTAAGCAGAGAAACAATTTACCAAATATATATATTATTCACCCTCATATGTATGTAGAATTATGTTCAGAAAATAATGCACGCAAAGCTAAAAAATAAATGCTCGTAAAATCATAAAAGTGGAATAAGCCAAAAAGATGTCATTAAATGCATTATACTATACGATAATGCATTATAGATGAGAGCTTCATAAAGCTTTCAAAATGTCTTTATTATATATAATATAGGAATGGTATCAGGAAGTAATTCTTATTGCGTATCGTAATATTATTTTGATATTATAAATACACAAATGAATAATCAGTAAAAGAGCATAATTCTCAGCCTTGACAGGTAGCTGAAAGTTAAAATAGCTGCATTAAACTGAGCAATTTATTTGCACAGCACTAATATTTGCACCGTTTAGTCTTAAGATTTGACACATCTGGTCTTGGTTGCAGCAGGCAATGCTGCAGTGTGTCATTGCAACAGTGCATGTTTAATTTGACTGGTAACTGACAGGTTCGACCTATCCCAGGCCCCCTAATGCTGGGCTGCCTGCCCCTTCGTCCAGGTTTTCGGGAATATATTTTAATTAGCAACTGGTGACACCTGAACCATCACATGACATGACAATCCAAACAATGAATTCAATGCGCCAATTAAGATCTGAGGCTGAGCGGAAATCAGCGCATTGGTGGTCATGGAGAACCAAGCGTAGGAAACCCTTGTGCTTTAGATCAGTGTTTCGCAATCCTGTCCTTGGGGACTCCCAGACAGTCCATATTTTTGCTCCCTCTAGGAGCTGGGAGGGAGCAAAAACCTAGACTGTCTGGGGTCCCTGAGGACCAGATTGGGAAACACCGCATTAGATGCTGAATTGCAGGTTAACCAAATTAGGCTCCTATAAATAAAGAACAAAACATTATTTTCATGGCATAAAAACCTGAGCTATTTAACATCTATTTTGTAATACGTAGAGAGATTTAGAAGATGACCACACAGCACTGCAAGAAGTTCCCTTTTGTCATACTAAGGTGCATTTTCTTCTGTGGGGGCTAAAAGCATGTTGACCTTTGTACTGGGTGGAACCAGCTTGGCCATTTTCAATATATTGTCATTACTGTCAGTAGGGAAGGCATGAAGGAGATGCACAGGGTGTTTGTAGTGCCAGCAATCCATTCCAAATGAATACCATTGAGTACTTGTTTCTCACCCCTTGGACAGTATTACTTTTCTGGGAATATAAATGACACCCTTTTTAAAATAAATAGACAGTACAGGCTAGAAACTAAGTAGTGAGTCGATCTGTAAGATGTTCTTTTCTGCAGGTTCCACAGACCACAACTCGCCTGGCTGGATATAAGGGTTGCTGCAGCGTGTCATTTTCATCAGTAATTTTAATGTTATTTATCAAATGTGGGACTGTGAAAATTTGTTTTGGATCATGTTTATACAAGCCTTAGGGGAAATACAATATAGTTCCTCAGGGTTAGTGAAATTAACTGCCCCTCATGCTGCAGAGCGTGACTCAAAACATATCTGCAGAATATACATGCTCATTGACGGGTTGGCTTTGAAATTGGATATGCCAGGGACAATCATGGTTGATCTCTTCACAGACAAAAAATATTGATCCAGAAAACGGACGTGCATGCGACGTGTAAAAGTAATAAACTGCAACATGAACTGAATTATGTCAGTTTATATTATTTATGTGTAAGTTGATATTAATTAATGTGCCTGCAGACTGAAGTTCCCTTTGCTATCTCACTTCCCTGTTGTAGAAATTCCAGTCTGTTTTTGTTTCGTACCATTTCATTGTGAGCACAGTCCACAGAGATAGTGAGAGGATTGTGCAATGGCACATCTGTGAAATGATTCTGGGATCTGGGGTTTATCTAGACATTTCATGGGAGAATTTAACTCTGTTCCCCGATTAATCTCGCAAAACACTTGTTGCAAAACAAGGTGATTACCATTAATTGAGCCTTATCCCTGTGGTGGTGTTCTCTAGAGATGACAATGTAAAACTCTTCTGCAGTGATACGATGGTCTCATTTGGCCAATCCGATATAAGGCTGCTCAGAAACGAAAATGTGTTTTTATCTATTTTATTTTTTTTACCGCTTTGTTACAATTTCTATTAAGGAATATTTGTGAAAACAACTTAATAAAGTGTTTTTGAAATGTTCCAAATAAACACTACTTCCAGTGCCCTGTTAAGATGCTTTCTGTATTGGGATGATTTATATTGTCAAAGCAGGCTGCATAAATATGTTTATTAAATTGTTGGTGAAAAAAAATTACAATCCTACTATTCCATTGGCAAGCCAGTGTGTTTTTGAGAACCGCCTATCAAAGTAATGTAACTGCTTTTAAAATGCTAAAAATGAGTAAAAGAAGAAGGAATCAAATTTGTAATATAGTTGGCATAACATAATAATTTTGAAATATTTTTAAGCATACTGTTGCCTAGGATACCCAAACTCTTAGTGTACTTGAGAGAGTAGATTGTGGCTGGTCTCTGTTTACCCACCCTACCCATGTAACAGAACAAGGCTTTTCTTTATTTGCTAACCCCTGGCTGAAAGCCAGAGCTCTGCCATGCCTTGTCTTCCGATCAGGACAACTCTTGTCCCTCTTATCTGTTCTCCATCTTGTTTTCTGCCTGCCTTTGTTTTTTAGCCTGTCGTCTAGTTTCCATCCTGTGATTGGACGTGACAGGAGCTTGATTCAAATAAGCCTGCTCTTTGTGAACTGCCAGGCCAAAAAACGTAAATTGAATCACAAGGGGGGAGATTTTCTAATAGGATAACAAATGAACAACCAAACAATGCTTTTCTGTGATTATTTTTTATAAAGCAACAATTAAAAAATTTTCACCTTAATGTGAGTGCTGGCACTGATTCCGTGTCATGGTTTGAGAATACCTACAACATAAACAGGCATCTGACTATTAAAATAACAATTGTTTACGTGCAAATGTAATAAGTAGGTAAACACTGTGTGTGTATGTATGTGTGTATGTGTGTGTGTGTGTATAAATATATATTTGTGCTGATTTTATGTTGCTAAAACTTAAATTCGTGGTGCGGGTTTTCTCTGTTGCAGTAATTATGAACATTAACATCATCCATCCATCCATCCATCATCAACCTTGAGGAGAGCCTAAAGTCTATCCAGCGAATGCCGGGTTCCAACTCGGGACACCCTGCACAGGATGCCAGTATCAACATTCATATCTGTGTATAAATACATTATCTCTCTTTATATCTTACGTTAAGAGTTCTTGGTGAATGTTGAATCATGTTATAGCCGCACATTGGGTGTCTGTAAGGTCTGAACATTCGGATCGATAAGCTTCCTTATTACTATTATTATTTTGACTTGGCCATCACAGACTGACAGGATCAACGCTGTTTACAGCCGCGAAAATTCGCCTTGTTCTGGCTTCGTGATGAACATTTTATTTAAAAAAAGAACAGCATCGGCATGTAAAGCTACTTGCTTTTAGCCCCATTAAAATTCTTCTGAAGTTTGTATATATCACTACATCAAATACACATAAATTATGAATGTTTCACATTGCAGTTCTGCTCCTGGTGCCCCCAGGGCCCCCTTTAAACTGATTTGGTGTCTGTGTACTTTGTTGTTACATAGGCCCAGGAAAATTGCAGTAATGTGCTTTGCCTGATTCATCATTCACATTTCACATACACAAATTCAAGCAAATTAATATACATACCTATAGTGCTCCTGTTTCACTGTTCTGTAATATAATTTACATCCCAGACTCCATTCAAGACTTAAGTGACATTTAAATGCGGCAGTGTTCTTTGTACTGTATCTGGTTTAGCGATTGATGTATTTTTTTAATATATAAGGCTGGCAACTTCACCGGAGATTTATTTGTTTTTTTCATTAAAAAAAAATGTGTAGTTTAAAATCATAGACTTGTGTCATGAACTAAAAGTTAACTAGAAAATTAACGACCCGGGTGAGATGCAGTCTGCCAAACAGTGATAAAATGTATTTATAGCTAACAGTTCAGCATTACACAAGGTGGTCGTAACTGGCACATGTCTTAAATTTCATATTTTAATGCGATTGTTGATATCAGGCATCAAAACCTGTAGAGCATTTGCCTAGTAATTTTAGGTTCGGCTAGTGTTACAGACTGTGCTCAGCACTGGGCTCAGGGACTTCAAGAAAAGCTTCAATATTTGCAGTAATTTTCAGTTATGTTTCTGGTAGTTATATATAACAGTAGTATTGCAGAGCTCAACCGTAGGGTGTCCAGATTTAAGGGCACCCCCTGATGCCTCTTTGCAAATATGAAGGGTTGCCTTGTTAAGTCAGTGTTATGGTGGGTTATCTGATCCTGTCTGCGTGATATCAGATGCCGACTGCAAATGATAGGTAGCGGAGGGTGCGATATGGGAATACTTTGGGATATCAAAGAGTAACCCATCAGCAGTCGTTATGATCAGATGAAGATAGATATGTTTCCGTTTAAGATACTGGCCAACACAGCATTTTAGCTTTTTTTTCTGTGACACAACAAAGAAGCAAACACAGTAATATGTGCTGTTATCCAAAATTCAGGGAATTCAGCATACTTGTGTTCTTAGATCTTACTGCTGGTTTTCATACAATTTACTGTTCCCATTTAGTTTCTTTGCATGGACTTTTAAGTACTGTGTTAGTGTCTGTGGTTTCAGTGTCATCCTTTAACTCTGAGAGCTTTAACTTTTGTTTAGTCAAGCCCCAGATTTGTGTTTTCTACTCAGTCCTATCCTGAATTACCCAAGTCCATATCCTACATACTGTATGCTTCTTACACCTAAGCCATATTGCAAAATGCAGGGACTCTTCCACTGTTCGAGATATTGGACAGTGAATGCACACATTAGTCTTTAGCAGATGAGACTGTTGCCTTTCTTCTGGGGGGGAAATCGCACAGCGAATTCGAAACATTGTTGCAGGAACGATAACGAGGACGGCGAAATATGATCTTGTTACACCCCAGCTCACGCCTCTTCATCGGTTTCTCATTAAGCCCATGATGGACTTTGCTGTTCTTCTCCTCACTCATAAGGCATTGAAAAGTCTGACCTCTTCTCACAATTACCAGATAAATAAAAGACGTGTTGGCGGGAATGCCTTCGGCTGTGGGATGCCGTGTGTGCGGAGCTGCCTGCCAAGCGATGCAAGAGCTCTGCTTAATCCAGACCGAAGACCAATTATTTTCCTCTGTCTTACCCTCGCTTATTTCAGTCTATTTAATCGTACCTTAAATAACACCCCTGCTGCTGGTTATACATGTTGCTGTATCTACGGATTTATGCCATATGTCAGCATCAGTGCTGACCCTCCATACACCCTGTGCCTCCTATCTTTGCCTGGGCACCTCTGTGCCTGGGGCAAACATTAAGTGAGTGTGAGCTGCAGTGCTTGGAACTCCGACCCGTAGCGGAGATGTAGCCCTGCTAGAAGCTAACCTGCCCTTGTGGAGTATACAGTGGAAGCCTATTGTAACACCCGTAACTGAAGTTCTAACAGTGCTCACACTCTTGTTTCTGACTTACCATGCCCGGGGGGGGGGGGGGTAGACAGTTGGCCTTGCCCCCCCAGTGGTCCCCCTCCCCATAACTACAGCGGTACTTTTTGTTTCCTAGTCCTTGTTAACTTCTGGTTTTCTATCTGCGCGTGAAACTGTTCTTGCTGCAGAATCTTTAAGTGCTTTAAGAAGAGTGATATACAGTAAAAAATAACCGTAACACTCTGACCACCGTTTACTATTACTGGAGAATTAGCACCCCGTGTAGTCTTCATATCATATTTTCGTAAAAAAGAAACAATGCATTTAACGAGACCTTTAAAATGCAGGTTGCAAAGCATGTTTCGTTTCACTTTTGGAAACATTACAAAGGCAATTCGGAGATCATATGAACATTTGTAGAATTTGTTTTTACAATTATTTATATAAATCTGTATCATTTTGTGCATAGTTTTCAGATATGCATTGTAGCTGATATTTAATAAAAATAAAAGTGCAAAGCTGCTTAAAAGTTGCAGATCTAGTCTGAGATATGAGTTTGCTATATATTCAGATACTTAAATATGACTTTCAGAGATCCTTAGTCATTTCATGTTAGGAGTTAGGAGTGCCTGGGTGGCTGGCTGTCAGTGAGCAGTACTGTCGCCTCACATCTCCCGGGCTGGGGGTTGAAATCCTGCCCCTGCTTAGTACGAGTTGCACAAGCTTCCTTTAGGTACTCTGCTTTCACGTAGCTAGGAATATTGGCACTGTTGAATTACCCATAGTACCTGTGTGTCTGTGGGCATGTATACATTATATTGTGGGGACCAAAATCTGTATTATTTTCAGTCCCCAAAAAAAGAAACTCAGTTCTATTAAAATCTGTGACTGGAGTCAAAAAACTAAAAAGTGGCAAAAAAAATATATTGTGGTTTGTTTGGTTACTTAAGGTTAGGGTTAGGTAGGGGTTAAGGTTGTCATTGTTGGGATTAGGGTTTTGCCCATAGAAATGAAAAGGCGATCCCTACATAGATATGAATATGTGGACTGTGTGTGTGTGTGTGTGTGTGTGTGTGTGTGTGTGTGTGTGTGTCCTGTGTTGGCTTGGATAGGCTCTAGATCCCCCCATACATAGAAGATGAATTGATGGAAATCTTGTCTAACTTGAAATTAAGTAGGATATTTCTCCAGTTTATGACATTGAAAATCGCAGGAATTTCTACGGAGACTTTTCCAAGCTAGACACATTTGTGATGTCTGGAAATAATCTCAGACTTTTACAGCGATTTCCGGACTAAAGAGTCAATAAGAAGGTCAATATCATCTGTGCAGAGGACTTTCTGTCTAACTACTGAATGTTTCTCCCCCCCTTCTTTGTGTGACCATTAGTTTCCATAAATGCGACGGACATAGATCAATAAAGGATTAGATATCTAAATGATGTTTTATCATCCTCTTGATATTTCTAATGTTAGGGCAGTTTAGTTGATGTGCTTGCTATTCAGGAAAATGTCAGCAGCAAGGGATCTTCTACTATGAGTCATTATATATAGGAAGGTATGCAACTCAATGGATTCTTTGCATTAAGGAAGCCATCTGTCTAGATAAGGATAATTTTAAAAATATCCCTGTGTGCGATTGGCTGGTACTGTATGTCATATCATAAAAACATTTATTTCTCTGGTCAGCCCTATATGGTTTGTTTATTAGATTAATTATATTTTTCGTTTTCAAAGATTTATAGATCTTAGATTACGCTTCATCCTAAGTATTCCTTCCAGGGTATTTCCGTCCGTGTGCCCTCTCCTCTGCTTCCTGAGATAGGCTCCAAGCTGGACCACGACCCTGTACTGGATAAGCGGTCTGGGCTAGGTAGATGGATGAAAAACAGGATGCAGTGGACCTTGTCCCAGTAAATAAGTAACACAGAATGCATTTATTTTTTGTATACAATGTTTGTTTGTATACTGTGTATATATATTTACTTATAAACATGTTGCAGAATATGTATCAAAATGCAAACTAAGAATATCAAGTGCATGTGCTTTAAAAGTTACACATAAGTCAGTCCTTTTTGAAGTTCTGAAAGTATGTGCTTCCAAGCTATTAGTTTTCCGCTGCAGTATTCTGAGGGGCCATTTGTTATATTTCAGTAAAGGTTTATTGCATCTTAATCTCACCTTATAGTAGCACTGCCTGCAAGGACATTAAAAAATGTTTTACAGCCGGTAGTTTGCTTTGTCTCAATTTGTTTTAGACTAATATACAATTTAACCTTCAGAATAGCATTTGCAGGTTCATAACATTTGGGGCAGGTGTAATTTTTCTACAGAACACAGTTACAATGTGACCCTATTTATCTCTGTTTCTAGTAATGCGTAACATTAATCTATGGGCTATTCATGACCCATTATTACACCACAGCAATAATTCATTCCTATTGTTTAGACCTGCACCTGAGGAAAATATATGTTTAGGATCCAATTGTTCCCTTAAGCGTTTCACCAACCAACAACGCCATAAAAGAGGAGGGGTGTTACTTACAGAACGCTTCACCTCACAGTGCGTGAAATGTCACAAGTTATGAGGAGTAAAATGGGCCGCTGGCAATTTGGCAGTTGTTTGAAACCATGAAGAATTCACTTCCATGTCAGGGTATTCCTTTATTATTGTTTGGCAGGAACTCCGATTTTGGACGATTTGCAAACAACTAGTAGATGCAAGTGCTAAGCAGCAGAGGAAATATCATTAATATGGTTTGCAAAGTACAAGTATATCTAACTGCAATTTCACAATACTTTACACTGATTCATGCTAAATCCAATATATAACAAGTGACAATGTGCACATACTTTGCAGTATACAGTTGCATGTTGTTTTTGCACATGTTCTATATTTATAGAATGGGCGGCATTTGTTGCACTTCAGATTGCAGTGTAAATGTAAAATGTATGTATTTTTCTGGGACAAACAACAGAAGGAGGAAATGTTAATTGAGCAATGAATATTGCCAAGCAGCATGCACATTTTGTCCAAAACAGTGTACAACTGAGGCAAATAGTACCTTACAAACATGCATGCTGTCAAGCAGTTGAATAGGCATAAGTGCAGCTATGCTCATCTTAAAATGAATGCCCAGGTACCAATGTAGGCAGTTTTAGAATATGAGTTTCTATATCTTCAAATAAAGCAAGAACCTAATAAGACTATTCCAAGACCAGAATTGCAAAATGAAGATCATTAAGGGAACAAAAAAGTGGCATCGGGCTAGTAAAGGAATTCCTGGGACAGATGGGTCTTAAGGTGTTTCTTGAAGGTGGAGAGGGAGTCTGATGACCGGATGTGGTTTGGCTGCTCATTCCACCATCAGGGAACTGCACAAGGGAGCCTTCTGGGGTGTGATTTCTCAGGCAGCGGAGGCAGCTCCAAGTGTCATTGGTTTGCTGACTGAAGAGGGCGAGATGGGAAATAGATCTTAAGGAGCCTCTTGATGGAGATGCATGTAGTTATGGCTACATGTTGTAAGGTACAGTATATGGAGTCTTTATGCCTAAGGCCTTTGTATCCCATCACTATTTAAATGCTTGTGGGCTGTAACAGTGTGATAGGTGATGAGTACGAAGGAAAGAGGTAGTATTGAGAGAAAGTGATGGTAGACAGACTGATTAATATTGGACTGGGAAACTAGCAAAGGTATTCATCATGTCCTCTTCAGTCTAAGGACTTAAGTGTATGACCTGATTTAGCCTTGTGGTTTGCATATATACTCAGCAAAAAAAGAAACGTCCCTTTTTCAGGACTGTGTATTTCAAAAATAATGTTGTAAAAATCCAAATAACTTTACAGATCTTCATTGTAAAGGGTTTAAACAATGTTTTCCATGCATGTTCAATTAACCATAATCAATTAATTAACATGCATCTGTGGAATGGTCGTTAAGACCTTAACAGCTTACAGAAAGTAGGCATTTAAGGTCACAGTTCTAAAAACGCAGGACACTAAAGAGACTTGTCTACCGACTGTGAAAAACACCCAAAGAAAGATGCCCAGGGTCCCTGCTCATCTGCGTGAACGTGCATTAGGCATGCTGCAGGGAGGCATGAGGACTGCTGATGTGGCTAGGGCAATAAATTGCCATGTCCGCACTGTGAGACGCCTAAGACAGCGCTACAGGGAGACAGGAAGGACAGCTGATCATCCTCGCAGTGGAAGACCACGTGTAACAACACCTGCACAGGATCGGTACATCCGAATATCACACCTGCGTGACAGGTACAGGATGGCCACAACAACTGCCCGAGTCACACCAGGAACACACAATCCCTCCATCAGTGCTCAGACTGTCCGCAATAGGCTGAGAGAGGCTGGACTGAGGGCTTGTGTGTTCCTGGTGTGACTCGGGCAGTTGTTGTGGCCATCCTGTACCTGTCACGTAGGTGTGATATTCGGATGTGCATGTTAATTAATTGATTATGGTTAATTGAACATGCATGGAAAACATTGTTTAAACCCTTTACAATGAAGATCTGTAAAATTATTTGGATTTTTACAACATTATTGTTGAAATACACAGTCCTGAAAAAGGGACGTTTCTTTTTTTGCTGAGTATAGTTTCAATGTATTACTGCTTTGAAAAACTATCGGGGACTATTTTCATTTACAGTAATGATTTACACAGCACAGCACAGTGCAGTTTGTTTACCTAAATTGGTAACTTTTTAAAAATGTTTTGGAAAAATGCTTGGATGAATTGGTGGGATACTTTCAACTAATTTTGGGTTAGTTTCAAAAGTGGTCTAAGAGAAGCTAACTGTGTGGTTATTCTGAGCTATGCCATATACTAGGGAGTAGGGCTGCTCGATTATGGAGAAAAATGATCTAGGTCAGTATTGCAATAACGGTTATTTAACATGACGAATCTTCAAGATGGCGCGACCGAAGTCAGACGTCTTCCTTATCGATCCGATCAGGCTGTGCCCTTATCTTGAATTACTCATTGACTTTGTAAATATTGTGCATTTATTAAACTTAAAAAAGGAACAGGAGCATCAATGTTAAACACAATGTGGCAAAATTATCATTTTATCTCAATTACTTTGTTTTGATCATCGTTGGAAGCCAAAATCGTGATTGAAATTAAAATTGCGATTAATCGCACAGCCATACTAGGGAGATGTTGACCATGAGTATTACTTTAGCCCCTATCTTTATTTCACCATGTTTAAGTTAAGGAAAGACTACCAAAAAATAACTGCCCCTGTGATGTATCAAACAAGGAAATCTGACTTGTAAGTACATTAGGCAACATAAATCATGGGGATGGAGAAAGAAATATTATTACTTGCCGAGAAATGTCAGAGAGGGCCCTTGGTGCACCAATCTAAGCAAGTTACGTCTTACAGTGGAGATCATGTTTGATCCCCATTGTACCACATTAGCTTTCTTTGGTGAGGAGGACCAGTGAACACTAAAATGCACCAGTGAACACCAAATGGCTGTTTCCATTAGGAGGGTTAGACAGCTAAGCTTCTCTCACTCTTATGGCTGCATGTCGGTCAGCTGTGGAAAGGTCTGTGGATGGAGTACAGTGCATAGTGATCTCCTCGATGTGTGTCACTTTACTCAATGAAGTCACCAGCACATACAGTGAACAGGAGACAATGGCTGACAAAGGCGGATGTATGTGCTAGCCCTCAGCCCTCCTGAGATGGTGTGAATATCATCTCCATGGATGTCATTCCCGGGATGTTGAGTGGGAGACCTAAGAGAAATGGGGTAATTGGCCATTCTAGATAGGGAGAAAATGGGGATTTTTTTAAAGAGTAGTGAACAATTGTTCTGGATGATAACTCAAGTGATTGTTAGCAGAGGAATTATACAGGTCTGTTTGACGGCTGAGGGGATGTAATCAGTGGTTTGAGGAGACTTGAGAATAGACGAGATGAAGGGAACATGATAAAATGTGCCAGAGGTTTAGACACAATGGGATTACATTGATGTTGTGTGAGTTTACAGTATATCTGGCCTCCTCAATGTCTCCCAGTGACTCATTCTGGAGCTTTATAGTCTCTCGGGTCAAAGGGAAAACCAAGAATCATTTTGTTTAATAACAGAATAAACTAAGACACAACTTTTAACAGATTACTGCCCTGTAATAAAAATGATTTATTGTTGATCAATTTGTTAGTAAAGTGGGAAAATGCAAAACGCAATTTGAACAAGATGTGCATTTGTTCAATTTTGAATTCTAAAATCAGTAAATAGAAACAGATTGAGCAATTAAGAGAGTATTTATGTTTTTATTGTCGATGCCAGCAAAAATCACTGAAGTTTAAAAAAGTGCTGTGAATTTCAGATTAATTTAGATGCATAACCAGCAGACAAACAAGACCATTCCGGTTAATCCTGCACAAATTGTTTTGCTCAAAGGATTGCAAGGTATTACATAACCAGCTGCTAAATGTATGCTGTACTTTGAACTGAATCAGAGCAGCTGAGATGGTAATGACATCACCGACCTTCTCCTAGACAAGTACAAGAGCTGGCAGATTATTAGACAAAAATTGGTGGTGTCTGTTAATGCTCGTCAAGAGATCTGGCCGGGAGTTGGGATCCGTGCTGTGTTTGTTTTCTCTTCTACGAAATGGCCTGTCCTTCTATTCTTTGTCCAGCTAAGGTGCCACAGCTGGACAAATATTAAATAAACTTGTCCGGGTGGCATTATCCATTTCTGCACTTGCAAAAGTCAAGTCTACAGAGTATTGTCTCACAGCATGGATAGAACTGTGCTGTTTTTCTATCATAAAGAAAACATTACTCTAGGAAAAATTAAATGTTCCTTATTAATATGAAAGTACAGTATTATTATTATTAATACTACTACTAGTAATAATAATTCTTGCTGTTTTTGTTGTTAATAGTAGTAGTAATAATTATACTAATGATGATGATGGTAATGATAATAAAATATACATTATTATTGTTGTTGCTGATGCTGTTAATAATATTTAATATCTATGAGACAGAATTATTAAAACAGAACACTAACTATAAAATGCCATTGCCAACGCCATCTCAGGTCAGACTGTACCTCTGGTGAGGTATAATTATGTTCTGTATAATTTAGCTTTTGCAGAAATAGCAGTCGTTTTGACCTCAAGTATTATTAAATCTTCCTTTGTTTAGTTCCCTAAATCCCAAAATAGCCATTCATGATTTGTTAGTGCAGTTCACTTCCACAATCATTCAGTACCTGAGTCAGCAGAAAACGAGGGCTGTGACAAGGTTGTAGCTTTCCTTAAATCCCCTTTAAAGTTTCTGTGTATATGTATTTGTATTTACCATTGACCATAAGTTAAAGCGCACCAATTAACTGCTTGTATCAGCTGTCTTACAAAGTATTGTAGTTAAGTAGTAGTTGACATTAAATGTCCCATTTAAAGAGTCAGTACGACAGTCGGCCATTTGCCTGTGGAGTTCCTCAGACAGGTTATATATTTCCATTATGATTGCTGTAAACTGCAGCAGAAAACTCTGTCCTACTGTCATCATTACTAGAGCATAATTATCTCCTCTCATAAGTACAGTATTATATAAAATATAACTTTGGAGTAATGAAATAATAGGCTCTGGACCCCCCCCATAACCCTGAATAGGACAAGTGGTTGCAGAAAATGGATGGATGGATGGATAATGAAATATCTATTTTAACCTGATTTAAGAGTCTGTTAATACAATTTTTTCATAACTGGTTAGTTGAGCTTATACATAATTGTAAAAAACTCATGGAATCAATTAAATGCCTCAATGTCTGAGGCTGTATAATGCAATTACACAAAGGTTGTACCTGTGTAGAATGAATTATAATGAACTGTAGACTCATTGTTATCTTTTATAAACACATTTTTGGCTATCTAATGCTCACTTTCTGTTATGTCCATCTGCACCCTCCTCATGCCATATGCTTCTTAGGATAGGCTGTAAATCACTAAATTGATTAGTGGTTTTGCAAAAGGGATGTATAGACCTTTTAACTGTATTTGTTTATTTAGCTAAACGTCATGCATTCGTTATGTCGAAAAGAAAAATCGTGTCATGATATTTAATCTTCATAGCATTTGTGTAATTCATCTTGTCTTAAGTATACAACCAGTTGCACTTCAAAAGGGGCTGTGATTCATGAAGCATAGACCTTTATAATTTTTCTACTGCCATATTTATGTAAGTGAACATTTTGGGTCATATATAAATATATGGTCTTTTTATGTTGGCCATGAGGGAGATTTTTTACTAAATGGTCAAGATAAACTCAATGTGAAAGTCAGTCAGCAGATAATGTCTAGTGCTGGCACTTTGGATGGCTGCCATTTGAATGATGGCTCTGACTTCCTGTTTTGGAATCAAAACAGCCTGAATGTTTTAGCATATGTGGTAGTCTGTCTTTTTTTAAAAGCTGTGAATAAATTTACTTCATAGATGCGTGCTTTTTTTGCTTTTGCATTAGACCAGAGTGCTGGTAGTTGAAACAGCATCTACTTTAGCCTTAAGAAAATCAATTTTTTATATGAAAAACATGTGGCTGACTTGTCATTTGTTAAAGTGTAGCAGGAAGAGCAAAAGCAGGCCAGTGAAAGCTTCGGTGCGACTACTCATTCAGAATGATGAATGTGGCTAAATGCACATTTGTCCGTAAAACTTGCAGAGTGGATGAGCATCATTAAGCATGAGAAATAGGTGTAGCACGCTGAGAAGTGAGTGCAGCAAACAGATGTTGTGAATTTTTGCAGGCATCCTTCATACAGGAACCTATCATTAATAAAAATTTGAAGGTGATCCCCTCTTTTCATTTAATAACATGAAATAAGACAGGGTTGCTGAATACACAATTTCATATAGGTTTAAATAAGGGAAACCAGATTATCTTTGAAACAACTGCCCTGTTTTCTTTTTACATCAAGATCTGTTGATTCCCTGGTTCTGTCTGTTTTTATTTGCTAAGTAAAGTAGCCTTTGATATTGCTCGAAGATTAGGGGAGACTCTAGCACTTTCACCATGGCTGCCCAAAGCTATGTGTAAATCTCTCTGTGCATGGATTGTACAAAAAGCTTTGTGCTCGTGGTGTTTTAAGCTTCTGCCTTTCTTGTCAATGCTATAAACAAAAGAAACAGAAAATAATATGACAAATGTTGACTTTACAAGTAAACAAACCAAGGGGAGATAATCCGATTGGTAGAAATGAGTAAATCCCTGTGAGATATGACATGTTAAGTTTAGAATATGCCAGCTTATTACTGATCTTCAAAGCATACTTTGAATGGCCATAATGTGCTTTACTGTGATGCCGTGGGCTTTCTGAAGTAACCTAATTCTGTAGGTGTTTGGTGAATAGCCAAATGTGGAGATGCTGAAGTGATACTGAGCAGCGTTGGGGTAAATTGCAACAGCCTGTTCTTGAGGCTAAACCCACCTGATTTTATATACAATGCTGAAATAGTTTACTAAGAATAATGTTAAAGCCCTAAAGGATTGTTCAGCCTATAAATCTTAATAGAGGATCTGCAATTTTCAATGGGTTCCCTGCATCTCTTTTACCCAACTACCCTTTGCGTCCCCTCCCTTGTGATGCCTGCAATTTTACTCCAGCAAAGCCATTGTGACTTGAATTTCCCAATGCCACAATTTGCCTGCAAACAGGATTACATGCATATAACCTATGCAGATCAATATAAAACATGTCAAGACTCCTTAAGTTCATGTTCGCTGCTAAGCACAATGTACCGTAGTGGAAACAAGTACAAGAAACTTGGAAATAAATGGGTGTGATTATTTGAGTATTGGCTGTCAGACAGTAATGTTGTGTTTCTCTTCCATTGTACAGTAAAACTGGGCCGTCTAATAATATATATTTATGCAATTAATAGGGAAGGCTTTATGGTTGTTGTCTGTTGTCAAATGTAGGCAGATTGTTTCAATTTTTGACTGTGCATCCACAGTGTACACATACACACACACACACACACACATGTTTGTATTCATATCTTTGTGGGGACTCTCCATTCATTTCTACAGGGAAAACTCTAATCACAACATGACGATCTTAACCCCTACCCAGCCCTAACCTTAACCATAAGTAACCAAAAAAATACTACACTTTTGGCATATTTCGTTTTTTTGGTTCACAGATTTTTATATATTACACACGCACACACATTGCTTGTTAATTTTGTTTGTACTCATTCAAACCTTTAGACAGTAAAATGTTTTTATTTGATGTGAAAATGTAAAATTGCATTTTGGCTAGACAGTAAAAACCAAGGATCCCTCTTTATTTTCTGTGGTCCGGCCTCATAATTCACAATGAATATATCTGCAAATCTTGCTTCTTGTGTTACTAAGCGTTCAGCTTGACTTTCAGATATTAATGAAAAAGCGTGTGAGTAATGGAAAAAGGGACACAGTCACCCTGTAATATTGAAACTTTAAGATAAACTGCTAGTATTGAATTCGTTCCAGTTTTCTTTCTTTTCTTTCCTTTTTTTTTGGCTCGCTGAACAATAAGATTGATTCAAGTCATAAATGGAAAGTCAGTCTGCACTACCCCTGTTTTAAATTGGCAGGTCTTGCATAAAGCATCCATAGCACTCAGTTTTGTGGTCAGGAGTGGTTTTTGCATTAGTGAAATGTAATATTATTTGACATCAGGGACAAATTACACTATACAACATAAATTAAATAGCTTAGAAAGAATTGTTGCTGCTCAGCATGTTTCTGAATGGCCTCTTAAGAGTAATAAGGGATAGCTTTCATGTTCTTGCCACTTTTCTTTGATATTGTTATATTTTTCCAATATATAGAAACGCAGCTTAAATAGAATGTGACTTACACCTTTGAACTATATTTAGGATTATCCTTTGCATGATTTATCCTTACATAACGCATACATTTTGTGTTATGTAAGGAAGAACCACAAAAAAGGTTATTTGCGTGACCAACTTGATTATTAACCTATTGTTCCCAAAGTGATCTCTATTACCTTTATTCATATTTTAGAATTTTTTAAACTTCATGGACTTTTACTCTGGTGCATGGCTAATCTAACTACACAGGGGTCATGCCAGGCTTTATGCTGTAAGGATCAGTAATTTAATTGCAGGCGTGATGGTGTTCAGATGAGCTAATCTTCTCGTTGCTTTCACGGAAGGCCCCTAAGTACGTAATCTATGCTGTTTTTTCTTGTGACGCATGTGTGGGAAAAGAGACGTGATACTGTACAGTATCTTAGCTTTTCAAATAGACGGTTATGTGTGGGTGTTTGTAAGAAAACATGCTTACATTGTGTGAATAGGATTTCTATGACGGAGTGACAAAGACTGGGAAAGTAATCACGGGAATTACAGATTCTGATTGATTACTGTATATATTCTTGCATTTTATATTACTGGGGCCGCCTCTCAGCAATGATATTTTAATAGTTGCTTTTGATATTGAATCTAACATCCCACTTAGACCCAGGAGGACAATAGAAATTCACTGTAGATATCGTTCTCTCGTTAAACAAAAACAGAAAGTTGTTTACTGTATGTCAGGGGTTACTCTGTAAAATAACTGAAAAAGTGCAACAGAGTATATGTGTTATTTCCTAAGAAAATGGATCAGTCATTGATTTAAGTGTTTCGAGACATGGTGCCCTGCAAAAATATTGAAACTGTTTTAGCTGTGCCACATTTTGCAGTGTTATTTTACTAGTGAAAACAAAAATGCCCAAAAAAACAAACAAAAGTAGCATAAAATTAGTCGGTGGAAATCTGACTGCTACTACTTCAAATAAATAGTGAATTTAGCTTAAACAAAAATTTTGGATGCATATTACAATAAGTTTGAACTGGGCAGAGTCTCCGTGGCCAGAGACTAATGTCAACCTTTAAGTTTTTAACAATACTACTGCAAGTATAGAAAATAATGAATTATTCAGTTATATTCAATTATTCATTTATAATACTGTAGAATGCTTCACATAATTTTGCAAAGCACTTCAATTTACTCAGACACTGTGTGCATACGTAGATGTCGATTGCGCTACTTAGCACAGGAAATACATTGAATTGCATATTTAACTCTTGTACCTGATTGGTGTTATCTGTTCTAGGCCCTCCTGGATATCTTGTACAGTTAAATAATTTGATGAGGTATAGATGTGTCAAACATGCTGTGCTAGTATTAGAATCAGTACATGGAGAAGTACATTGGTGTATTGCATGGCTACTGCAAATACTGGGGTGACTTTAGAAGAGGGTTTGAATTGGCTAAGCTAACACACTTTGACAGACATAATACCATAATTTTATACCAACATGGAGATCATTTAAACATCATTTTCTTTGGCAACCTTTTGCACAGTTCTGTATATATAGATATAAATTTCTAACAGCTATGTAATTAAGTTATATGGACATTTCTGTTGACTTTTTTTTATCCCAGCTCTGTAGTAATATTTAGAGACTAATTTTGTGCGTGGTGTGCTGTTAAGTAATAATATCAACATTTTGTGTATATAAAGAGTTATAGGATGTATATTTTGGTGTCCTGAAACTGCCCTTGTGTGGAATCTGTGATGGACTGGCATCTCCGGGCCTGCCTGTTCCCTGTGCTTCCTGCCATAGGTTCACCGCAGCTTGCACTGGAGAAGCGATTATGGGAGATGCATGGATGTGGTGTAGCCTATAGTTAGCAAAAACAGGACTGACATGCAGGATTTATGATGCCAGATCTTTGAGTCATTGATATGTTAGATATTTTATATTAGACCAAAGAAATGTGAAGGCAGCCTGAAGAGTGAAGCGAAATTCCGGGTAACTGAGCATAACAACCCAAGAACCAAACTCCAGACTAATGTTAGCTGTTACATAGACATTTGCTCCTAAAATGTTTGCTAATAAATCATGTCTTAACCACGTCTGTGGATAAATGCAAAAGAACACTGCAGCTGAAAAGATTTTTCTGCTAGTGCATGATACTGATATGTATGCAAAAAGATGAACTTTGATTATACTTTTAATGACATTCAGATATGTCCCTGTATGGTATGAATTACATTAGCCCTCTTTAATGATGACGAAGCAGGACTTTAGACTGTTTTTCATATTCTTACTCCACTGGAAACCCAAATTAGGCACAAAGTTTTGCTTATTTTAATTGGAGTTGTTGTCAGCATTTGTTTAATTGGAGTTGTTGTCAACATTAGGACAATTAGATTTCCGCCCTGTCATCGCATACAATTGCAGAAATCTTTTTTCCTTCATGCTTCCGATATAAACTTAAGGCTGGTTACACAGTTTTTCAGGTTTGCTAAGCTTAACTACAATATCGATATTAATATTTAACGAAAAAGGTTATGTTATTAATTTCTCTGTCCGGGTGATGATTAACAGGTTTTAATCCAATCATAAAAATGAGGCTGTTATGCCATATTGACCTCCTCATATGCTGAGAGCTTGATATCAGGAGAATCAAAGTGCGCAAGTAAATTTGCACAATACAGGATCATTGAGAGAAATCGGCCTCTTCCACAGCAGCCTTGCTTTTCATCTCAGCCATCGACCTATTTCAAGTATGCTGCCGCTATTCTTTCCTCTTTGTTCCGAAGATAAATTAGCGGCGTCTAAGTAATGCAGTGAACCCTAATTCTCTTTGATTAGTATCAAGTTAGATGATAGCGACCCATTGAAATTGGTCATCAGCATAAATAATGAGTGAATGAACTGATAAAATGCAAACTCACCAGCCATCATAAATCAAATGAAATCCACTTGCTGTGGAAGTCACTGAAATTAGAAGTCCATGCTCCTATTAATTATGTTGCCTTCTGAAGGCGACAGTGTTATAAATCAGTCCTGAACGGCACTTGGGTTGCTGAGCTGAAGGAGTGAAACCGGCTGCAAATTGCTTTGTATATGCTCCTAATTGTTACTTAAATAACCCACCTTTGGAGGCAGTTCCGGTAGGTATAGCACCATGAAGGTTCACTATTGTCTGATAGTGAACATTTTTAACATTTTAACACTTTTCTGGCAGAATGACTCTTTCCTGCCATTTTATAGGCTCAGCTACTTACACTACTATTGTAAACACAAGAATATATTTTTCTTAAAATACTCCTCTAATAATCTAAATACTGAACATTGTGTCCTTTAGCTTTCTGCTCATTCATTTTCTAAATTAAATTTTGTCCTTCACATTAAAGCATAATTCCGTTTTTCCTCCTATCTTAGTATGAGTGTGAAAACCATAAGACCGGAAAACAAGAAACTACTACACACATTATTACATGTTACGGTGCCGTAGGTTCAGGTAAAAATAAATTATGTCCTTAATGGATTTTTATTTTTCCATGTAGTGGAAAGAATGTATGCATATAATTACCATATTTTGTACACAGTGTTGTCATGCAACTAGTTGCAAAGCATACCTGTGGTTACACATAACCTAAAAAGTAGCTAAGAATAAATGTCAGGGTAGATTGTAACTTTTCCCTTGCTAGTCCAACTGTATCACATTGGAATACAGTCGTTCTGTTTCAAATGAATCTATGACTGCAACATCACCCTTTCCTTACAGTGTCTCATCTTTTCAAGCAGTAACTGGCAGAGTGTTGGCATTTGTCCTAAGGGTAAAACTCTTTTTGCTACTGAATGAGTCTCTTCACATGCAGACACTAAGCTGTAGTTATATGTTATTTTTTTTGGTGGTGGTTGTGTGTGTGTGTGTGTGTGTGTGTGGGGGGGGGGGGTGTTACGTTATAAGCCAGGGATGTTTAATAATCCCCACTGGATCAGCCAATGAGGAACCTGTGACATTAAAAACATTTTTAAAGTGATTGTCACTTATTTCAGAATATACATTGTGATTATAGAACTAGATAACTATATTATTATTATTATTATTATTATTATTATTATTACTACTGCAACCACCACCACCACTACTACTACATTGTACTCATCTACGGTCTATAATTTAACATCGCTTGTGAATTGGCAAGGGGCAGAACAAGGATATGAGGTCATATTCCCTGTTTTCAAACTCAGTAACAGCGTTTAATTCCAGCCTGTGAGCATTTGCCATGCAAATGACGCCCAGCTGGTTTGCATTTGTGGGATTAATTAAGTGTATTTAATCAGCTGCGCCTATGCAAAAAGGAGAGAGAGAGAGAGAGAGAGAGGGGGGGGGGGAATGGGTGAAAAGGAAGAGAGATAGGTGGAGGGGAGAGGGATGGGTGGAGAGGGATGAGTGGAAGGGAGAGGGATGGGTGGAGAGGGAGAGGGATGGGTGGAGAGAGATGGGTGGAGAGGGAGGGGATGGGTGGAGAGAGATGGGTGGAGAGGGATGAGTGGAGAGGGAGAGGGATGGGTGGAGAGGGAGAGAGATGGGTGGAGAGGGAGAGGGATGAGTGGAGAGGGAGAGAGATGGGTGGAGAGGGAGAGGGATGAGTGGAGAGGGAGAGAGATGGGCGGAGAGGGAGAGGGATGGGCGGAGAGGGAGGGGATGGGTGGAGAGGGAGAGATGGCGAGATGGCTGAACAGAAGCTGCATCCTGAGGGTAGCTCACTTTGTTGTTCCAGCTGTGAAACAGAGGATCTACGCTCACAGTTGCTTTCAGTTTGTGTTCTTTTTTCATTCCAGCCTAATGGCTTCTTTATTTTCTCCACTTGAAGGACCTTGTATGACAATACATTTGTCAATCCAAAGCGTTGTTTATTTTCATCTTTCTCCAGTACCTACAGATCCTGTTATTGCTTAGAAGTTATACATGCTCAAAGTCGTTCGCTATATTATAGTATTTTTCTTTGGGCTCTACCTTTGATGTAGCCATGGATATATTAAAGTCTCATGCGGATGTCACTGATACACCTTAGTTGGAATGTACCCTACAAGAGAATGATGGTTACATAGAGTTCTCATAGATCTTTCTGTGTTCAGTGTTCTATATCATAATTAAAGCATGCAATTCACTTCATGCAGAGTACAGTATTGGGAATAAGATTCCCTTGTCAATGAAACACATCCTGCCGGGATTTCTTGTCTAGCCAGGAAAGACTACCAGTGATAAATTTGTTTCCATCATAATTCTCATTCTGGCTAACTCTTTCTGCATACACACATCTGCAGATTAAATTTTGCAGATACTTTCATCTTGAAGAAATGTTAAATGTTAGCGAGTAGCTATTGTGTGTAACGAAAAATCCAAATTAATTTACATAAAATGCTGCTTCAGGCATCGTAATTGCTCGTATCCCTTTCCACGGGGTCTCAAGTCTCTTTTGTGGTTTATTTTCATATAACACATAACTCATCATGGTAGATTACTAACATATACTTTGATGAGCCAAAACCACCTGCCTAATATTGTGTAGGTCCCCCTTGTGCCGCCCAACAGCTCTGACCCGTTGAGGCATGGACTGACTCTACAAGACTTCTGAAGGTGTTCTGTGGTATCTGGCACCAAGAATTTAGCACCTCACACAGATGTTCCATTGGATTGAGATGTGGGGAACCTGGAGGCCTAGTCAACACCTTGAACTCCTTGTCTTCCATGTTCCTCAAACCATTACTGAACAATTTTTGTACTGTGGCAGAGGCCACTGCCATCAGGGATTACTATTGCCATGAAGTGGTGTACTTGGTCTGCAACAATGTTTAGGTAGGTGGTACGTGTCAAAGTGACATCCACATGAATGCCATGAACCAAGGTTTCCCAGTAGAACATTTCCCAGAGTATCACACTGCCTCTGTCTGCTTGCCTTCTTCCCATAGTGCATCCTGGTGCCATGCCTTCCCCAGGTAAACGAAGCACACGCACCCAGCCATCCTCAGGATGTAACAGAACACGAGACTCATTAGACCAGGCCACCTTCTTTCAGTGCTCTGTGGTCCTGTTCTGATGCTTACCTGCCCATTGTAGGCACTTTGGGGTCAGCATGGACTCTCTGACCAGTCTGTGGGTATGCGGCCCCATACACAGCAAGCTGCAATGCACTGAGTATTCTGACATCTTTCTGTCATAACCAGGATTAAAAAAAATGTTCAGCAATTTGTGCTACAGTAGATCTTCTCTGGGATCTGACCAGACAGGCTAGCCTTCGCTCCCCACGCACATCAATGAACCTTAGGTGCCCATGACCCCACCCCTATTCACCGGTTGGCCCTCCTTGGACCACGATTGGTAGGTACTGACCACTGCATGCCAGTAACAACCAACAAGACAGGCAGTTTTGTAGATACTCTGACCCAGTCATCTAGCCATCACAATTTGGCCCTTGTCAAAGTCACTCAGATCCTTACACTTGCCCATTTTTCCTGCTTCCAACGCATCAACTTCAAGAACTGACTGTTCGCTTGTCTAATATACAATGGCACCCTTGACAGGTGCCATTGTAACGAGATAATCAATGTTATTCACTTCACCTGTCAGTGGTTTCAATGTTATGGCTGATCGGTGTAAATACCATAAAGAATAAGGTCTTTTTTTTAGTACTCCATTTTATGCTGAATTTTGTGTGATGGCATGGTGAAGGAAGGATATTAAAGTATGTTCAGCTTACAGGCATGCTGAACGTAGCGTATTGATATATTAGATTTGTAGACATTTTGCTGTGGTCGTTACATCGTATTTATGGGAGGAATGCTGTATTTCCTCATTATGCTCCTTTAATTTATTTTGCATACTTTTATGGCTGATGGTGCTCAACCAGACTTTACAGCAGCTGTTAGTGAAAAGAAAAAGGCAAGTGCTTATTGATCAAAATGTACATGTTTATAGGTACAATCATGATTTATTTAGTCTGCTTGACATTGATTGTGGTCTATAAAGAATTCTTAAAACATTACACTTGGTACATTTGGTGTATGTTTGAGCACCTCTCAAACATATGAGAGTAATAATTACAGAATCACGAGGGACCAAATGACTGCCTGCATTTTACATCCTGTTCTGCTCTTTTAATGATCAGCTCTAAATATGTCATACATATCAGAAGATCTGAAGAACCACATCATTGGGAAGCAGAGTTATTTATAGCCACAAAAACGGATTGTGTGTTTTGGTTACTTAACCTGTACTTCAACGTTATACTTTGATTATAGAAAACCTACTCTTCTAATGTTGTTCCCCTGCTCTATGCCATATCAGTTTCCTGAAGACGAGGGCATGTGCGTGGCTTTCGTGAGGATATTCCAGTGGAAGATTGATTATTGGTCAGTCCGCGAATTCATCCATTCTATTCTCAGCCATTATCTGGTGTCTGGATGAGAAGCGCGTCAAGCCGTAGTACCTCCTGTCATTATGGACAAATCTAAGGGCCTCTCCCGCCCCGCCTAGGATAATGAATCAGCTCGGTTGTCTAAGTAGGCCTTGCCCAGCCTGGCTGCCATTTAAGAAGCTCTGCTATGGTCCAGTAGCTATTTTCCATGAAAGCAAACACTTTTCTGAAATTTGAGACCAAAGTAATCCAGTTTGGTACGTTTGGTTCTGACAAATGTTTCATTATTGAAACCTGTTTCTTTTGTGTATAAGTGAATTATTAATTATTATAAATGATTTAAGTGCTATGCAACGCATTGTTAACAGATATGACGGTCTATATGTTAAGGTATGATTAATCCAAAAGGGGGTATAATTTTTCTTAATTTAAGTGACTGTATTTCCACATAGATTTAAGAATTTGAATAAGTATATAAAAGTACTAAAACATTTAAATTAAATTACTCTGGCTTCTGGGGCATGTAATAATGACCAGAACTCTTCCATGCTAAGCATCTGTAATTAATGGTAGAGATGAAGTTGTTACGAACTGCTGCTTATTAAATTATAACTCCTACCATAAAAAATCCTCGAGTTTTGCTTAGGAACTTAATATATGTCTATAAAGTGGTAAGCCTCACCTACCATGAAATTTAATGTTTCCAGGATATTTAACGTTAAGATGTAGTTAAAATTAATTCAATGTGCACTTTCTTGAAAATAAAGCTGACAGCTAATGTCAATAAATTGCACCTCACCCTTCGACTTCTGCCCGTAAATCTGGAGTGTGGCTACCCAGTACTGTTGTCAGGCATGGATGGTGAAGATGGATTTTTTTGGGGGAGGGAAAAAAGGGGGTTGTGGGTGGGGGGGGGATTTGAACCCACATGCCGATGAGTTAAGATGAGAGAGAGTGCAGGTGTCCTTGCTGTGACATTCAGCTCCTCTGTTTGTTGGGCTTTAAATAATGCTCTCTGTAGTTGTAAGAAAAATGGTGTGGGCTTTCGTGACATTGCGTCTGAGCCAAGGTGACTGACTTCAGGACAGAACACTTCTCTTTCTCTCTCCCTTTCTCACCCTGTCAATAAGCATCCAGTTGTCTGATGGACTCACATCAGAGCTCAACAGCTGACACCATGCTGTCTTTATATCTTATAGCAATCCTTTTAAAGCTCATATCAGTGGTGATTAATATGGTGGCAGAAATTGGGATTTTAACCATCTTGGGTCGTCCAACAGCTTGTATAAATGGCTACTATGTCTTGTTTTGGGTAGAGATTTTTACTTTTTTTTGCCTTGCATTAACTTTTAGTAATATGATTCGTGTATTATCGACAGATGCTTACTGGAAAACTATTCAGTTCAGTTCATCTATGTTTTTGACAGGAAACATGGAATACTCAGAGCCAGATAGTGAATTGACCTTACAGCCTTAGATATGTGTGGCCAAAATACCCACTGAGCCCACATGCAACCGTCGTTACATAATTATCATCTGTAACTATAACAATAGGTAAGTCAAAGTCTTTATGAGTGAACAGGCAATGCAATTGTTGTGCAATTATATACTCACTGCATTGTAAGATAGTATAACAATGAAATTATGCTTTGTTTTTGGAAAGCTGGCTAGAAAGAAGAACAATATCTAATGCCTATATATACAACAAAACTCTGTGCTTTCCCACCAATGCTACATATTATGAAAATAAATAAAAATTATATATATATATATATATATATATATATATAATGTAGATGTACAGTGTAAAGCTAAATAGTGAATTGAAGTACAATCATTTATTCTTTCAAGCAGCATGAAATAGAACGTGTGGTAAAAAATGACTGCTGCTCATTTTTTATAGGTAGTATAATTTTAAGGGTAGTTATAATTAACTAATCATAGTATCAGGCAACTTAATCTGCAGGGCAAACAACTGTCTTCTTTAGGATTTGTTGATCGTGTTAGTCTGTTAAAATATGACGTGAAGTAGCCCTGCGCTGATTACGAATGACTAACTATTGGGGTTTGTGGGCACCGCTGCACTTCTCTGCCCGTCTCTGCCCGTCTCTGCCCGTCTCTCTTGGGAAGCGGGTACGTGGCATTCCCTGTTTGATATCGTTTCAGCTTCACTTCGGCTTCCTGTGGACTGGAGCCCTGGATAGAATAGCAGTCAGCCTCTGAGTAAAAGTAGCAGTCAAGGCCACTTTAGAGAGAGACACACACACACAGAAGAACTGAATATGTGGATCATGAGGACATGCAGTCTGTTTGCATAGAGGTCTAGCGTGTGACAGTAATGCACCATTACAGCAAACAACACAGTGCAATCAAAAGCGCATCTAAAATCCAGCAGTTAGCCATTCTAGATGACTGGTTCCCTAACTTCTGTACAGGTCTGCTGTATTACCAGGCATGGTGGACCTATTCATACATATGTATGAACTACTAGCTGGTCCTGCTTCTTTTTTTCTAGTGAATTTTGAGTTTGTGTCACTATTTCCTGTTCATTAAGCATTTATCATAGCAGTCATTCAATGAGGATATTGTTGGATGACCAATACAAAACAATATTCCCATCAATCAGTCCTACTTCCACTCAAAGTTTCCTTTTCTCTCCAGTGCGAAACCTTTTCCGCTGGCATGAGATTGTTGCTTGTCTGCAGTTTTCTATCATAAGGAGACACATAACTGTTCTATGCCGGCAGAGTCGCAGCATGAAATCATCTTGTTTCAAAGATAAAACTTATGGCACAAAATATACAACAATAGTATATGAGATTCTGAAAGCCAAGATGAAGCTGATTCATTGACTTAATCTCATTTATCTTGTTTTGCTCTCGGGACACTTCCTCAGCATTTTTGCTTTAACATGGACGTGCTGAAGAAGAAAGACAAACAAACTTGCATTAGTGCCTCGGGGAGAACAATTATTTTGCAATTTGGGCGGAATAGTGTTATCTGGATCAGGTATATAATAACAGAGTAGTCATCTTCTCTCTGCAAAAACATATTTATCTGATTGGCACGAATCGCATGGCTTTTCCACTTTAACTTATTCATGCGATGGCTTGAATATGGCCCAGTATCTCTTTCGCATTCATTCCTAATATTCTACCATCTCAGTAAATGTTTTCCCTGGGCCAAGTCATTTTTATGCCATTGCAAATATCTTCGGAATTGCTGATGTTTTATTTATTTTTAAAGACCGGAATCATTAGCGAAAGAGGTTAGCTTACATGCTTTTACATAGACTTACACACATGAGCTGCAATGCAATGTGTACTATCACAAAAATAAATAGAAAATGACATACCTGCATGAAAAAAATGGTAGAATATCTATAGTTAAGGGCAAATAATAATCATATGAGAAAATTAATTTTGACTAGGAATGGGAAAAGACCTCAGATGCTTTAGTCATTGAATTTTTGTGTTTGTACACAGGGGTGCAGGAACCAGGGGGGGTGCGGGGTACCCTCCCTGCCAAAGAAATTCACCTTTCCGGATAAATTATTCTGTAGTGCCCCCCAATTCAAACTGTCCTCTGCACCCATGCCTGTACAAATAAATCATTGGTTTGGATAGATGAGTTAAAGGGTGATGTTATATTTTGAAATTCAGGCAAAATCATAATTTCTTAAAAATATGTAACCCAGCGTAATGTCTCTGAGGTGAATTCACAGAGCGTTTTCTGAATTTGCAACGCGTATAAATGATGTCAATTGATTTAAAAAAAAAAAAAGTAATTTCTCTGGTTTAATTTTATATTGTATACGAGACAGAAAAGACAGTTAATTACAGAAATGTTTCATTATGTAAATATTGGAATTCCATCTGTGAGTAAAATACATACCCTGGAAACAAACATATACTTCATTCTTCGGTGTATGCTGAACCACTCAACATAAAGTTCTATTGACTCTGGAGGTGAGGTTTTCAGGGATAATAAAATACTTTTCATGGGTTGTTGTCATAAGCAAACAGGTCAAGATGTTGAATAAAAGTTAAGTGTTGTCAAGGTACAAGTGCTCCAACAAGGTTAGTAAGACAATCACTGCGACTTATTATGCTGCAGTTATATAATACTACACTGTATTTCTGTTGAATAATTGATTGATTAGGGGTGATTACACTGAAGTTAATTTAAAAGACAAACCCTCAAGATTTCCTTTCTGCGGCTTTAAAATTGACTTAACGAGGCAAAGCATATTCAATTTCTGTTAGCTAAACTGCCCTGGGATGAAAGAAGACAGGTTCTGCATACAGATGCATGCAAGGTTATTGAGTCTCAGTCATCCCAATATGAATTTATGGCTTTAATTACCCCTACATTTGCACATCCAGGTGCTGCGGTTGTTTGGCTTCAGCCGTGGGTCACTTTAATTAATTAGTGACCAACCTTTCAGTGGGCTGACACATACTGAATTATTGTCACTGAGGGTCTTGCATCCTTTTGTTTGCCCTGAACAACTGTGACAGCTTGGCAAATTATGAGTTTCCTGGTTTAAATCTGCCAAATTGTAGACAAAACAAGCCATCAGCTGAGCAGGGAGATTACGCTGAGTGCTTAGTGTTTGTAATTGCTAGTAAGTGGCAAATAGTAGGTTCTGCCTAAGGAGAGACTGTTTCATTATGCCTAATTAACACCTACTTGATTATTGTTAATTACTACAGTTTGATGATAGAGGAGTCAAGTTGTCAGTCTCCAGACATGTAGAAACCATCTGGGTCATTGGTAACCATATGCTGGCACATTGCCGTTGTGCAATTTCATTACTTTTTTTTTGTACAACACGATTATCCTACGCTACTGATGGAGATGAGCTGGTAGAGGAGTAACACAGTGCATTTCCACTGGACTGTTGTCACAAATATGAGTTCTAGAATGATGGCCTCAAAATCTGCGTTTCAGTGGATCTTACCAAATGCTTAAGTAAAGGGAAAAGAGGGGGAAAATAGCAAAGTAATGGGAAGGAGATGAATGACAATGAGTAAGGTAGTAACTCTAATAATAAGTGATGGGATCTAGATGAGAGGGGAAAAATGAAGACGTTTTTATGTCTTACATATGTTGTGTCAGTAGATGTTTCAGGGAGTTTGTATAACAAAAGTACAGGCTTGCTGTTGAATGAGGCTATGTTTATTCTGTAAATAATTTTATATGGCTGGTCCATAGGATCTCTGTCATGCTGATTTACACAGGTCTGAGCAAGCACAACGCATGTGGTTACACTTGAAAAGCTTCCCATATATCCAGACATACTTAAAATATTTTTAAAAAATAAGTCACATCTCACATAACACAAATATCTACAAAGTGTCACGGTGTTGGAATAGTCGTTGTTTGTTATATTTTATGTGAGTTATAGCTGGAAATTCATTTCCGTTCCACCCGGTTCCCTTGCTAGCTATAGATGTTTGTAAAGATGTATTTATGCTTTGAGAGTTCACTGTATAAGAATTTCGAGGATAGCGGGTATGGTCCTAGTGATCTTTTACAAAATATGAATAGATAAAGCACATAATTTTAATCTAGCACAGAAATGTTTTAGCGATTGCCTTCATCCATCCCTCTATCCATCAATGAGACATGCCCATTGGTCATAAATAACCTTTGGTCAGTGTTACACAGAGGACAGTGGAGTTTTCTGTACTTGTGGGTGTTACAAATGGCACTGCCAGAGGAGTGTTCCTCGACTCTTCCAGACGCCGCTCCCACCTTTCATCATTAACTTTCACACTGAGATTTTAATCAGCGCTCCTCACGGCCCAAGACAGATTCCACATCGGCCCACATTTTCAAAACTGTCATTCTGACCGTGTTGGGCAGCCTCAGATGGATGGACCTGCTCACCTTGCTGGACTGGTGGCAGTTAATTGTGCTGACCTGAAGACTTCTGCAGTGCTCTTCTGAGGTGCAGAATTGAAAGTATGACGATAAGCCGTAAGTGAGAACTAGTTAATCTCTTCTGAAAATGGCATGTTACACCATGCTTTGGGTTAAGTTTACCTGCACGAGGTACCTAAAGCAAGAGGTTTTCAGGCATATGTCGTGATGAAAAGTTTTGAGGTAGTTGCAGTCGGTTGATTTTTTTTTTCTTTTCTTATTCTTCAACGTAAAACGACTCAATGAAAACACCAGCGTATTCTGTCAGTCAGTAACCTAATGGGAACCAATAAACTAAGAGGAACCAGAAGAACTGGATGTCATTGACAGTGCACAGTAACCCCATTCATTGCCTCTATCCCTCACTATACCCTTTAGTTCATAAAGAACTTCTGTTTTCTCTGTGTACATTTCTCCGATTACTCAAGTCAGCATAAATGTAATTTTTAATCTCCCTTAATTCCTCTGATCACATCTTTCCTACCTAAAGTACTGAGAAAATGCTATATCCCCCTGTAAGGCATGGTGATGGCCCAGTCTCGTAGTTGACCATTTACCCAGATTGTATCTTAAAACGTGCATTGTGTAATCGAACACTCATATGCCTTGGGAAATAGAAATACCAAGAATTTACCCAGTGATGTGGGATTATGCAGTGACTTGCTAAGTTGTAGCTAACTTTTGTTAATATATGCATCATTAGGCCTAGACTTTATTTGCGTTAAACCGCCAGATGTATATCAATTCAGAACATGCAAATTAAACTCTGCATGCAAATTAAATGCTTTTTTCCTCTCAGGTTTTTGGTGCCGTTTCATTAGTTGTTTAGAGCTCTTTAAGGGTAGCTGTCCTTGTACAGCATGCACTTCTACAAGCTCACCTCCTTTACACACTGTGGGTATTATTGCTCTGTACAGGTGCACGCAAGCCAATTAGGGGAGTGACACGTCTCACTGCTGGCAGCCGCCAACTTGTGAGCCTCGCAGGCAGCTCTGGTTGCTGTGGAACTAGTCATCACAAGCCATGAATGACTTCACTTTGAAGACACAGTGCTGCCGGGGTTACTGGGCTTGGCCCAACTGCATGGATGCAGCTTTTATTCACTGTGCTGCAGGCCTGCTTACAACAAATGATGTTGCATCACCAAATAAAAATGCATCATTTTAATATGATAATAGAAAATGTTACCTTCCGTAACCATTTCAGGCCTTGATCAGTATAAATATATGAGGTGCCTTTTAGGTTGTGGTTATGGGTTATGTTTGTGACTTATAAAGTACGAAATGTATAACTTTTATGTTTCCAGCACATCTGCAGCTATAAATCAGTCAGATGCGCATTCTCTGTGCTTAGTGGTGATGATAATATACCGAAATTATTTCTGCGTGGGCCTAATATGTTCCAGATTCAACTTTTAAAAAGTACTAGAGATGAAATGCATTACATTTCTCTTATATTTCACATATTCCAAAGAAAACCAATGGAATGGTAATTGTACAAATGGGTGAATCTGTCCATTTAGATCATACAGAGGGATTACAATAAAAAAAAATTATAAACTGAGTAAAAAAAAATGGTGTAATAATAAAGAATAACTTTCAGAAAGGAGAATGGATGTTATAAAAGCTAATTCTGTGTATGCTGGGTTTTAGCTAAAAATTTGGCATGCCAGACTGCTGATTAGCTGCGCTGATGAAGATTGGTGATCCAATAGTGCTCTCCCGGGTTAGGGTGTCTGTGCATGTCCAAATGGAGCATAAAGTTAGAATTAGGGGTTGTTAAGAAATCTATATGCGTGCTGAATAGTTTGAGTAATGGTTCCACAGAAAATGCTAGAAATAAATAAATAACAAAAGCATGTGTTATTGTTTAATGCCTATCTGTCCTTGTTAATTACAAATACACACATTGTGAGACTGCCTATGAATCTGTGGAAAAAAAAGGATAAATTATTTCTTGTTTGGAAGTCTAAATTACACAATATACACTAAGCTTTGGTGTATATAGCATTTGTCATGTTTAATTGCCAGATCAATTAAAAATCTGGATAATTATGATTTATACTCCACTCTGTGTAATTTGATATTCATTAGCTTGGCCAGACACATGCTGATATTAGCCTGTTAATTATGTTTCCTTTTGTTGAAAGCCACCTTTTGAAACCAATCTGCTCAAAGTTTTCTACTCATTCAGTTAAATGAACATTTGGCAGCTGTTCATATTATTGAGGTGGTCACTGTGGCTTTTTCGCTTTTACAATAATGAATTGTTGATTTAGAAATATGTTGGCTCTTAGCACTTCTTTAATGTACAGCTGCTGAGCTTGTTATTATAATAGATTTTCATGGGGAAATTTTTCATTTACCGAAGATTCCCTTCCATTTAACTTAATGAGAGTGTGACTGTCGTTATGCTCTGTTCAAAATCATCATTTAGAATATGGATACAATTGCATATCATTAATTTTAGTTTAAAAAAAAAAAAGTCTTTTTCTCTCTGTGTAGCAAAGATGTGGGTCAGTTATGAAGTAACCAATGCAGTTAACATGTCATTATGTGGATCATGCAAATTTTACTTGCTGAATGAATATTCCATCCATCCATCCATCCATCCATCTTCCATCCATCCATCCATCCATCCATCCATCCATTCATCTTCCAGCCACATATTCTGGTAATGCTACCTGCTGCCTTTGATGAAGCATAACAACAATATGGAACTCTATGGATGTATGTTTTCTTAAATTGTTTTTAAAAAAAAAAAAAACAGAATAAATTAAATGGGTGCGATGTAAATATTTAATGCCCCCCATGTATATACTGATGCTGAGATTGCCGGGGACCTTGCTGATACGTCCTACTCGCATGGCACGGCTGAGATACAGGCCAAGTGCAAGTGCACCAACCAGGGCTGCGATCACCCCCATTCAAGCAGGATTGCTCCTTATTCATTTCCTTAGATTACCATCAAATTTATGTCACCAGCAAAGCAGCTTTATTGACTTTCACAGATATATTCCTTTTGCTTTCATTGTCATTAGTTGGCATGCTGACATTTTCATATGCGTCTTCGCTAATGCCTCTAAATTACTCCATCCGAAAAACGCAGCGGCGGCACAGATAATTTTAATAAGATCCAGCGCCCCTTTTCCTTTGCGGAATACAAATTGTACCTGTTTTTTAAAAAACGTGCAATGTGGCGAACATTAATGGGATTTGACAACATCATATTAAGCGCAACAACTACACATAATGTACCAAAAAATTGAACGTGAAATTGGAAATATAGCCAAGAACAAAGTAAATTTACATGGTTTGGTAGCTTGAATGTCTGATATCATATTCTCTCATGCAAGCTCCATAAAAAGCAAGGGGTTTAACAATGGATATCAGCGGAAAGTGCTTTTAAAGTTAAAACTGATGGATGGCTTGTCAAAAAAAATAATTGCACTGGTTGGAAAGTGGGGATGCGTGCTGAGGGGGAGAGAGAAGGATATACAGAGAGGATGATGGGAAGTGACAGTGGTCTGTCAAGAAGCAGTGGCTGCCCAGGGAAGTGTGAAGCTGGAGGTATAAGGTGGCAGAATAGAACAGGCTGTCAGAGCGGGAAAGTGCCTTTAATGCGCTGAAAAGCAAAGGAATCCGCCTGTCAGCCTTGCTCAGCCATGCCGAAAGAGGAAAAGAATATGGTGGAAAGGTAGAGACAGTAAAACCAGGAAATGCCGTGTCGAGAACAGGCCTGGAAAAGCCATCAGGAGAAACTACATGGTGTGGTGGGGGGTGTGGGGGGGGGACATGTGCCCTTGTCAGCGACACGCTCTGTTATACTGCGCTGGCCAGTCTGAGAACTCCAGGGTCAACATGTTAAACTGCCGAGCATTTAATGCGCTTTTGCCGTATTATGTTGGCAAGGGCGGGTTAAAAATCCGAAGTCTCCCAGCTTAGCGTCGCCTCATTGTGTTTGCGGCACTGCGGCGGGAGTCGCAACGTATGCGGGATCACGTAAAATGTGACTTTGTGCCTCGCGACTCCGCTAGATGGAAACGTTTGGGGGAAACGGGACAGTTTTGCAATTACGCTGCCAGGACTCGAGGTGAATTTGCATGAATAAATCCCATGAAGCCTGTCTTCCCCGTAAGTGCAGCCCTGACCTCAGGTGACTTGCAGTAGTTTAATTTATCAGCTTCATGGTCCTGTTGGGTTGATGTGACAGTCGAATTTATTTGTGTCCCAAACCTAGGCCTGGACTCTGTTCCTATGGTTTGTTCGGTTAGAATTTTTTTTACCCAGAATGCTGTGGGCTGGTGGGGCGGGATTCAGTGGATTAGAGACTACAGTGCTCAGAACAAAGCTGAATGATACATTTTCACATGTATATCTTATACAGAAATCAGTGTAGCAATGGTTATAATATATTATAATTTTGCTTGGAGCTGTTATAGAATATTTTAAAAAGTGCTTGCTTAGTAAAATGTCTAATATTCTGATTGCTATAATAATTAATCAGTGTTTCTGCGCAAGATTTAACTAAATATGTGCATCTAAGAATATCTCAGCATGATTTATTAGAATAATCAGATGATCATCAAAGATTTTATTAAATAAGAGCTGATGGACAGTCCATTCTATGTGGCCTGACATCGGATTCTACATATTTTAATGGAAGCAGTTGCAGGAGGATGAGTGATTCGTTCAATATTATGGTAAAATTAGCTACATCTGAAATGAAGGACAGTGGAAAGAGCGAACACAAGTTAATTTGTTTTGAATGGATGTTCCTAGACTGGGAGAGTAACCGAATGGCTGTTCAGTGTAAAACAGCTGTGGGTGATCCCAGAGGAATTTCATTAGAGCGTCGAACAGCAGCTCACCGTATGGAACAGGTGTCCGAAGCCGCACAGTAATAGCATGGCTGTTTATCAGTACTGCCATGAGTTAGAGTACTGAGATGTCAGCAACATATTTAACTATGCATGGTTATATCACCAACATAACAAGCAGTGTCAGAGCCGATAATTTTTCTTCGGTAGTAACTCATCGTATTTATCACAACATGAACATTTGATTATCCATGTTTGGTTAATAAATTCCTAATAGGTTGTTTTACATATAGCATAATTAATTACGCTTTTGTTTTAGCTAGTCGGTAGCTAAAGAGCATACTTTACGTTATTATAAGAAGTCCAGCACTGTAATTTCTTAAGTATTAGTTTCCGTCATCAGGGCCGAGATTAGCTATGAGCAGAATAGGCAGTTGCTTAGAGCCCCTGAATTATCTATGTTGCGGAGGAAGTGAAGTGTTCATCCATTTTTTTTTAATAGGGGGGCCTCACGAGTAAAGCTTTGCCCAGGGCCCCTGAAAAGGCAGAGCTGAACCTGGCCGTCAAGTGATGTGAACTTAAGAAGATCCCATAGTCAGCATTCTTCCAGAACATTCCGTCTTCAGTCTGGGTATAACCAGAATTTGGGCACTACAGCATTCTTATTTTTTTTACTTATTTACAACGAATTCAAACTGCAGAGTACTTGGCAGTTTAATTGAAAATATCACCTTCGCATCAGAAATGAAAGGACTTAAATCCATTTCCGTCATCAACTCTGACTTGGCAGTATCACAAGGGGCTGAGTATGTAACAGCACTGGGAAAAACAGCTTATAATTACCTAACGATGCAGGCAAAATTAATGTGGAATGCCATAAATATCAGATATTTCGGACTGTACAGTGGACAGTTGTGTGAAGTCAAAGCATTTTGAATGGGCATGTTAATGCGAAGGATTCAAAACACCAACTTCTGAAGCAGGGAAATGTGCACCGCGTGGACACTTTACCTGAGTCATCAGCTGGGGCGTCTGCAGGCACACGGCTGTGAGTATTTGCACCATGGATCTACCTTTCCCCAGTCAACAACCCCCTTAGGGAGTGGCACCTTGTAAAAGACCCCAAACCTTTCAGGGTTCCCATAGGTAAACTTCCATGACTGGAGGATCTGCACTAAGCCACAGTAACTCAGGGCAGGGCTGCCAGCTTCTGTTCTGATCGTGCCAGAATCCAATAATGTGGGAAGTGGTGTTTTAATGGTTAGGGAAGCACACTTGTTATTGAAAGATTGCTGGTTCGAATCCCTGACCAGTAAGGCACCACTGAGGTACCCTGAGCAACCTACTGCCCCCAAGCACTGCTCCCCGGGCGCAGAATTAGCTGCCCCCTGCTATGTCACGATGTCACATATGGGTTAAATGCAGAGGAGACATTTCGTTGCTGTGTGCTGTGGTGTGTCAACAATGACCACTGATCACCTAATTCTAATTCTGCAGTTTGCAGATTCCCAGCTCAAACACATCTTAATGAATCAGGTGGCTTGAATCTGCTCGTCACTTGGGTTTGCTCCCCGTTTTATGCCCATTTCTCATTATGGTACACAATATATGCTGTATATAGCAAATTAAGAACATCTGTTTTTTCTTTTGCTCAGTTTAAGTTCATCAATGGTATGGTTTATAGAGAAAATATATTAACTTTGATCATTTTCTGTAGCAAAACAGAAAACTGAGGACTTTTGTATGCATGTAATTATCTATATCAATTTTATTTGTATACATAATCAAAATGAAAAAAGGAAAAACATAATGTTGCCAATTTTTTTAACTGGGTGATGAATAACAGCACCTGATTGGAAAGATGATGTGTGAAGTGGAATAAGAAAGAACTGAGAGTCTGGAAGCAGGCGTTTTGAGAGGGAAAAAAGGAGCGGGCTCATTTGGAAAGAAAAGGCTATTTGTGCTGCCAATATGATGGGGGTGGGGGGGCGGGGGAGTCGACACCCATCGATGTAGCTTCACGAATGACAGTTAAAATTTTCAGCAATAATCATGACAAATGAGAAAAGACGCCAGTGTAAGGAGAGGCTGTCAATAGCTGCAGCCGCGCAGAAATGCCAAGGTCACGGCGGAAAGGCTCCTGAACTTCTGTTTGGATGCTTGTAAATGAAATATTGGTGAAGAAGGTGGTGTCGGTTAGAAAGGGCCATGCAGGCAGAAGTGATATTAATTAAGGCGGAGCCCAGGGGAAGGTCACCGCCTTCCGGTATGGATTCCCCGATAGAAACATGTGAATGCCAAGGGCACGGTGACCATTATCTAATTTGTGGCTTCAAAGTTCTTGCTGCTTCACTTTGCTGTCCCTGATATCTGCTCTGTCAAAATTCACTTCTTTTGTTTTTTTTGTTTTCCTTTTTAATATAACGTTTTCATTAATACGTATTTATATGTGTCATTTTAAAATGAGGAGTTATTCAGACATAATCCAGTCCTGGCATTGCATCAATTTTATTAATCTGCTATATAAATTATTTCATCCTCTGTGTCACTGTGTCTTCGGGGCTGTGAGGTCAGCTCCAGCCGCACCTCTGGGTACGTGGGGTTAGGTAACTCTCTCCTTGGCCTTTTCACCTGCAGCTCCGGTTCCCTCCGACTGTCTAGAGCGTTTTTTGTTCAGATGCAGTGGTTTCCCTAATTTGCATGTATCCGTGCGTGTGTGTTGTGGTGCAGGGTGTGGTTGCATGTATGTATGTGTGCACCGGCCCGATGGCCTGTGTCCTGTCTCATGCCACGTGAAGCATGAGATAACTGTACTCTAGCTACAGAAAATGTATATATGGATGGATGATGTATGCTGTGTTTTTTATATGTCGGAATATTCGTTATAGTAGTATTGGTGATATTATGGATTAGAATAGTGATGCTTTATTCATTTCTTTTCACCGACACTATCTCCGTGAGAGACAGTGTATTTATATGGGAATGATTAATATCATATTAAGTATATTTAGCCATAACCTGATCAGGTCATTGTGGGCCAGAGTCTTCATGTCTGATTGATATGTGAAATCACAGGTGAGGTAACGTTACCACCCAGTTAATCACTTAGGCTGCTCAACGTATTAGATTTAATCTCACTTGCTAAGCATCCATCCATTCATCAATCTTCAAACCTCCTGGACATTGTCACGGTAGGGGGGCTATCCCAGGCAGCATAGGGCACAAGGCTGGGGTCCAGCTTGGCTGGAATTCCAGTCCATCACGGGGCAGCAGGGCGCATACAGGAACACACTTTGGGCAATATACACACGCACACACAGATTAAGTATCTATATCACTGTGGGGACTCTTCATTCATTTCTATGGGCTTAACCCTAATCCCTACAATGACAACCTTAACCCCTACCCAACCCTAACCACAACTAGAAGTAGCCAAACAAAATACAAGACTTTTGTCATTTTTAGTGTTTTGCTTGCAGTCACAGATTTTTATAGAATGAGTTTCTCCTTGTGAGTACCGAAAAGGTGGTCCCCACAACATCAAAATAGCAGGTCTGTATTACATTTTTGAGTCATTTGTAATATATTCAAAACACACGCACACACACAGACACACACGCACACACAATGCTACAGTGATGTAGCTCTGATCATAAAGTAATTTCAGTGGATGCTTGTCTTTCCACAGATTAGAGTTCAACAATAATGATTAAAAGCCTTGTAAATCAATCTTCCTCTTGATAAGCTATGATCTATAATGGGATCCCTCCAGTGCCTAGAAGACTGCTGCTCTCCGGGCGCCTCCCATTTTCTAATCAGTTTTATCACACATATCTGAATTTATCTTATTTGAAGAAAATGCCAATATATTAGTGGGCCTGTATGATGCACAAGGTGACCCCACCGACTTAATGACATAATACATTATCCTTAATGAAGTCAATATCTTGTCTTTTAGCTGTCTGTCTATTGGGGCGATTAATTGCAGTGTCATTAAAGTTAGCTCTCTTTTCATTTAAGCTTGGCAAGTCGCATAAAACTAATGTTCTTAGTTATCAGCCACTGAAATAGGATGGAAGAGGGAGAAAATTACAGGGCAGATGTTAGGGGGGATTCCCACAGCCCACCTAAAGGTACCTTTTCAGTGACATGCTCAAGAATGATACACTGAAATGTTTTTTGGGCGAAGGGTAATAGGACCCCTTCACAGCGTGGATCAGCCTACATCAGTTAGTAGCCTTGCTTCCACCCCCCCCGATTTCCAAGCCAAAGCTTCCAAGGCTTTTTTCAGCATTCTGTCACTGAACGTTTGTCCCACCGTTGGTAGGTGTTGACACCTGAGTAGTTTGTCCAGCTGGGACTCTTCATGCACACGGGGTCACAGAGCGAGCGGTTTAGCACCCCACGTCACGTCTACTGATTGACACGTCGTCCGGGCTTCTGGCACATGGCTGTAAGTGTGCGCACCTCAGAAATGGTTAGCTTTATTGCGTCTCTGTCCCAAATTAGCCCCGGGCTAACAACTGTGTGCCGGGCATTACTACCCAGATGGCAAAAGTGGGAAGGAGACGAGAGAGTAGCAGGTAGCTGAAAACAAATGTTCCTCCAGACCATGCATGATTTTATTACTGTTTATTACAGTAGAGTATTAGTAATTTTGCGTGTGTGTTTTATGATGTATATTTTTGTTCACTGTATATTGATATACAGTACATACATTTCATGGTAAACAGAGAACTGAAAAAAAAATCAAAAAAGAAACCCAAATTTGAGAAAAATACCCCATTAAATACCACATCGTATAAGTGTATGACAGGTGGGTTATGTACAAATGGAACAACGGAACCTGAAGCACAATAACTTAAGTAGGAGCGTAAAGGAAGGGACGCATCTTCACTGAAAAGGCTGAGATAGTATGTCTCCCCCCTGTGAATCTTCGCTGTCCCCCTTGCTTCCCCCCCAGTACTGAAACAACGAGGCAAGATGGCTGTAATTTACAGCATGTTATCTTTGTCCATAGCACCAAGATGATATGAAGTAAATCAAGGTGCGAGTAATGAAATGTATTCCACCAAGCCCACGTTTAAGTGTAGTATCTGTTACGGTGGCAGCAGCTGAAACGAGAGCAGGATGAAGGACAATAAAGAGGCACTAGGGTCCCCGGTTAATGCTGTTTGTCTGGACTAAGTAATTGGCCGGTGTTGATGAGTTACCTGAAGACAAAGTGTAAATTCTTGCACGTATTGTAAATCTTACATTGCTGGCAGGAAGTGCAATCCTCTCGAATATTGATCCGCTTTTGCCTTGGGGGTGGGGGGGGGGGAATAAAAAGCCAACCGCAGCAACGGTTACTTCAGTCAAGCTACCACTCAGCAAGAGGCTCCACTAATATCAAGTTGTGTGTTTTTCTTCCTTTATTGTTTTTCTTGTGTTGTTTCCCTTTCCGACTCTTACGGGCATGCATATTTATTTTAAAATGCAATTGTGAGCAAAGATCACGTTAAAATATTTGGTGGTTCGGTTTGTAGCTGCTTTGTTTTGCCTTGAGAGACATTATGTAGAGTTGTTATGCTTTATTGACACTATGTTGGAGCTCGAGAGTCCCTTGCATGTGCACAAAGGAGTTTTGTTTTTATGCATGCATTCATTTACGTTCATGTCACTTCTGGAGGATTCATATTTAAAGTCGGTATTTAACCAATAAGCCTGCTAACGGGCTTGAGGTATGTTCAGATTTAAATATCTATATCTACCTGTTAGCGATGTTAATATTTCAACATTTTGCTAGCTTGAAACATCATCGCAGTTACCACTTGCCCCAAGCTTTTAAAAAGAGATTTTCACAGGAAGCTGAATCTGTGAGGTTGCGGCAGTCAAAGCTAATGAAGGAGCTAAGCCATTTATTAAAACATTAAAACTCTTCCTCCAGGATCAAACATTAAGCTAAGCCATCATGTGTTTAACCTTTTGGTTTAAAATGGTTTTCCCTTCATTTTAAAATCACGGCTGGGCACACTTGTCTCTGATTTGCCTAGACAAGCCATCACCAAATGTCCTGTTGAATTTGACAAGCCGGTAGCAGATCATGCACCCTGCTTTTCTTCTTACCCACGGTGGTTGGGTGGCACTGACCAATCATATTATGCTAATGTGACGTGCATATTTTTCATCAACGTGGAATCAGTTATCCGTGTACGTCTTGCCCTGCACCCTCCCAACGCCAAAGCCGTAAAAGCAACGGCTGTGGTAGCGATGCATCTCTATTGAGTTTTACCCTAAATAAGTTTGACAAAGAGAAAAGGTCATGCCATTTTTAGTTGCACTCATTGTTTCTGTTTTTTCCCCTCTGTCCTTTACGTTCTTAATTGTGATGATTACTGTCAGAGGTTTTACAGGTTAACTTATAAAATGTAAAAAACTTCAAATGCAGTACTAAAATGTATGCATATGAATGCCCACCGATAGCATGATAATCTTGTGGTATGTACACAGTTTACTCCTAAATGTGACACTTGGATGGGCAATCTCCCTGTAGGACGAAAATGCTACTTTTTCAGTTTAACAGTGTGATAACACTGTACTTAAAGCAGTCATCATGATACATTATAGATACCTTCATAATGCATTATAATGGTTGGTATAAGTATAAGGATGCTTTGTCTTGCATTATGAAGGTATCTACAGTGCATTAAAGTTGAGAGCTTCATAGAGCATTCATAATGTATAATGAACATGGCTATAATGTCTTATGACTTTTTATAAATAGTTAGAGCCATGTTTATAATACTCTATGAATACATTATAATGCATTAATAAGGTATCTATAATGCATTATACATGCGTGCTTTAAGTAAAGTGTTACCAACAGGGTCTTAATTGATAATTTTGTGTTAGCCTAAGTCTATCTTTAGAGTGTATTTGCTTGAACACTGTATATACACATTTTGTTGTCGACTGGAATAGCAATAAATCATTGTTCCTGTTATTCTGTCCATCTCTATGGTAAAACAGTGAGACTGAGCTGAGACTTGGCAGCAGATTAAGTGGCCCTCTGCACAGTCCATTAATAATTCTCATATTTTGGAAACGCATCACACTTATAGAATCAGAGGCATTTAATCTCGTTTGGGGGAGGGGAAGAAAAAGGTCAATGGGGAGACCCACATCTTTTTTTTTCCTGCTTGGAGTGATAGGCCCAGATTTTCCAAGGCAGTGCATTTGTCTGTCAGGATTCTTGGCTGCCACGGTGATTTAGTTTCCGTCAGATGAGGCTCGTGTCCGGTTGATGATACTGCCTTGCTGGATATGAGGAAATTTGTTACCTTTAGCTCTGACAGCAAGATAATTGCTGATGGTTAACAGAACTGTACGGAATTTGCGGATTTTAAGCCGTAAAGGGGAAATATATATATATTGAATCCTTTCTTTTCTTTAAATGTGCCTTTAAATGCATTTCTCATTCAGAAATGTTTGTCCTCTTATTTATGTTCTTTACGAATAAGAATAACATTCTGGTTGACAAAGTATTTATGATTGAATGTTAAATGACTGAATTAATAGACTGTTAGTATGGATGTTTCCTCCAATCACCTTAATTTGGCTTTTTTTCATTTTAACATGGAAAACACCCACACAGCATGCAGAAACGCGTCCGAATGGTTCTACTGCACTTGATATGCTTTAAAATCCTTAGATCAAGGCTTTTGTCAGTCAGGTAGTCAGGCTGCCACTAACACTTCACACAGGAGCTAAATGGGAGCTAAAACAGAGCAGGATATGTGACGGGTTGAAGGCTGAGATTGATAGCTTAAAACCCAGTATAATTGTCTGTGCCTTTTCACATTTCAATGGTTTTCTAACACTGTGATTCAGCTGTTCTGTTAGGCTTAAAAATAAAAGAAAAACATCAGGTTTTCAGAGACATTTTGGTATAAAACTTCATTATGAATAGTACTGTTATTTAGCGATGATAGATTCTTAATTCCTGCAAACACTAAACATAATGTGCTTTGTATTTAAGAACCAGAGAAATCTAGGTATGGTTACACTGAAAATCAGATTTCCATTATTTCCTGTTTTAGGAGGGTGGTGAAGCCAAATTTAGCAAGATTTCTGCAACATTCAGCTTCAACATAACTTTTTGGCTCGGGCTAACAAATTCATGCTGGTGTCATTTGCAAGCGTTTCTGTTAAGTTTCTTGACACGGACTTGTTTCCATTTCAGGGCCTGCCAAATCCACGCGATCCTGGCCCGGACCTGCTAGTCAAAAGGCTGCTTGTTTACAGCTTCCTGAATCAGAAAATGTTTCCTAATTTCCCCGGCGAGTGCATCCTCGTTAATTTGGGTCATGTGAAAGGCTCCGAGTCAGGCATGTTTGTGTTTGCGCGGCATGTCACACTGCGGATGCGTGTGCTGTTCGCTGGCTATGGCCGCCACGGAAAGTCGGCGGACGGAACACTGTGCTGAACGTGGGAGGTTAGGAGCTCCGGGCGCGTTGACATTTCTTCCACTTCCACACTCGGCGCTGCAGAAAATTGGCGTCTGAAGCCAAAAATTCCCTGCCTATGGCTCCACACTGGGTTAAGGAGCTGGCCACGCTGGGCCACTTTCCATGCGGTTTGAATCCGGGCCCTCGGAGCGCGTGGCTTTACCAGGGGTTTATTCAGATGCGGCCGACATACACAACATACATAATTCAACGTTTAAGCCTCTATTCTTCGGAATTGCTGCACTGTTCATTGCAGTTGGCAAAGTGCCGTTGAAGATCCATCAACATAAATTTACATACGTTCAATTGACTTGACATATGTTGAATACCCATTGAAACCGTAATTAAGAATTAATTGAGAATTAAAGTAATTTTCAAATATTAACAAATGTTTTCCGTACCAAAACCTCCCCAAATTCTGGGTATTTCTTTGCAATGCGTCTGTTATTCTCTGTAGTTAAATTATAAGTATGCCAAAAAATAAAACGTGTCAATGTATCCATCAATCCATCTTACATCTGCCTCCGCTGCTTATCCTGGGCCAGGTCAGGTGCAGGTCTGGAGCCTGTCGCATGCATCTTAGGGCACAAAGCTGCGGGGCACCTTGGAAGGGGACCCAAAAAGAGCATGCAAATTACATTTAGTATCACTTAAAATGCTTTGGAGCCTGATGACAATGTACATGTAATAAAAAACCACATACATACAGATACAAATGAACTGAAGCAGAACTTGTCCTAAAATACTAGTTGGGAAAAACAGTTTCCATTAGAGGTTTAGTAAAGAGACCAGTCACATTAGACAGCTAGAATAAATGTACAGACAGGACAGTTAGAGATAAGGGAAATCTGGCAGCAAACTCAGCTGTGGGCTTTAGGGACTATCTCTCTATAATAGCCAGTCTTGGGTCAGAGAGCATTGCCTGCCTCCGTCCTCCTGTGTGTTAACTAACATTCACAGTGCATTGTGTGATCTTCTGCCATCTGAGCTGGGGAGGGAGGCCAATGCAGCCCCTGCAATGTGACCTTACCGAACACCACCTACAGTACACGCACCAATGAGAAGCTTGCAAGGAAATGCCTGCACTCCACTTAGGTTACAAGCCGAGTAAAGAAGAAAAAGTACATTTAAAAAAATCTGTGTTTATATCTTACGAGTAACTCAGTTACGTTTGTACCTAAATCAGTGCTAACTAAATTAGCTTTATAAGGCACAATAAATATATGTTTAAATATCGTTATATGATTACATTTTTGGTATACTGTAAACATTTTGTTATATTAATGCTTCTTCGTTTATGCTAACCAAAAGTTTCTTTTTTTTTGTGAGAGTCGGTACAACCGTGTCAGTTTTAATCTGTCTTTTTAATCTTCTGTCCTTGGTCCGTTGGGGACCGGTCGCATTATAAACGACTCTTTATCTTCCGGCCGTTCCGATCCTGAAGGTGAAACACCTAAATGATATACAGCGACAGTCTGCCGTCCCTTACTTTGAGCTTCGGCTTGGGTTTGTGCAGCTACCGTTAATGAAGGTTGCCTTTAAGAAGGCTCGTGCAAGCGCAGAGGCATTACAGATTAGGTCAGGAGAATGGCTGCTGGGTCGAGCATGATGGATGAGACGGAGAATGAGTTTCTGCCGCACAGTATTGTCAAATCTTTTCATTGTCACCGACGGGCCTATGAGGAACTGATGAATGAGGGAGCAAGTGTCAGAAACGCCCTTCCCTGCCCTGGTATGCTTTTAATATCTCCCAGAGCTACCGCACAAGTATTGATAAAAGTAAAGTTTAAAAATAGCCAGGCTGAGCCGGGAGGAGATGATTAAACAAGGGCGCAGTTGTGCTACTGAGTCCATTTCTGTAAACACAAGCAAGAGCCAGTAGACTTCCCGTTTCAAGAGGGAGCCTCTTTATGGAAAGCATTTGTGGCCACGGTGACAGTTTTCCTGATGGATGGGTTGCCTCCATCTGGTTGCAGTACATGTAATAAATATCTCTGCTCATGTTTGACCTCTCTCACTTACCAGACACATCTTTCACTTTTGGGACATCCAAGAGGGACTCACAATTATGGGCAGAGTAGCTGTGAGGACACAGGGATAGTAGTGTTTATGGGTTTTAGCCCAAGGGCAAAGAGAGTTGGACAGGAAAAAAATAGCTACACACAACTCTGCTCTGTGTAGCCGCCTTCTGCTAATGCCTTTCCACACCTTGTTACAGTATATATGAAATGCTATTGTGTTTTGTTCACTCCTAGTTGCAAAACCCAGATTAAAGTCAAGGAATCTTACATGCATCATCAACGAATTACGAGTGTTAATGCGATTGTTCATCTTTTTAATTTTATTCCAAGGAATAGAGCTGGTAATTAAAATGTCTAAACAGGTCATTCTGTTGTGCAAGTATGTAAAATAATATTGCTAGATATTTTAGTGTTCCCCTGCCACAAAAATATAAAACTTCCATAACAAAATTAACGTGCAGTGTTATATCAAAGCAAGCTCATCCTAAGCAAGCTGACAAGTCAAAAGAACAACAGTAAAACATCTAAATGTAATCTCAAAAGGCATTTATACAATCTGAAGGCTAATAATTTAAAAATGCGTGTATATTGCATTTTTAATGTACAGGCATTATGCAGTTTATACATCTGTTATGCCTAGATTTAAGATTATTTTAGCTTCCGACATGCCGGTAGTACATCTGAATAACAAGCCAGTATGATACTTAAACTATTTATTTGGTTTCTCTTTTTGTAGCTTCGGCTTCTGTTAACTTTTCCCCCCAGTAAAAATAAATAAACAAATAAAATCCAAATGCATTAAATTTTCCTGCATTTATGCAGTGGGTTTCGATAACGGGAGAAAAGGTAGAATGAGCTAATGAAGTATCTACGTGAGCAGTCTTTGCAAAAGAACCTACAACCTATTAAGAAAAAAACCTAACTCACTTGGGTTGAGACTTAAACCTTGATTGAATTAGTGTGTTCTTTAATTACTGAGTATCTTAAATCGGAGCTTAGAATTTAATTGAACTTTTTCATGCTCCCTGCTCCCTAGCAAAACAATTTGTACAGAAAAAATTGAATTAACAACCTGACTTTTTGCATTGATTATTATAACATTAAGAGTCCCATGAGTTTCCAGGCTGTAAAAAACCAAATTGTGTAACATTACTCACAATAATGCATATGTTATAATCGCAATGAACTTACTTAAAATTCAATCCACTTTGGCATCATTATCATGTATCAACATAATAAATGAGTCCTTCAGAGCATGGTAATTATAATTTGATAAATCATCAGCAGAAAATTAACTGGATGTCAAAACATTCATTGGAAAGGGTGATGAATCGAAGATGATTGTGGTGATGAATTGTGTTAATCTGCACAGTATGAATCCCGCAAAATGGCTAAGCAGCCCAAGATGGATGGGGCATACGACCAGCAAGGTCAGGACACAAAGCTGCAGCGTGGAGGGAGAGAAGAGGGCGGGGAGAAGAGAGGAGCTGAGCTGCATCCGTTCTCACGTTCCCTGTGATTTCTGCTGCAATATATGCTCTCCTAGCTTGTGTTTAATTATGTTACATTACAAGGTGTGAAAAATGCCACAATGTACAGAAAGCCAACACACACATGATTGTATTCATATCATTGTGGGGACAGTCTATTCATCTCTATGGGAAAAACCCTAATCCCAAAAATGACGCCCTTAATCCTTACCCAGCCCAAACCTTAACCATAAGTAACCAAACAAAAGACAAAACTCTTGTCACTTTTAGTTTTTTCATATCATTCACACATTTTTATGAAGGTGAGTTTCCCCTTCTGGGGACTGGAGAATCCTGCTGAAAAAAAAAAAAACCAGCATGATCACCTTAAGCTGGTTAAGATGGTTGACCAGTTCATGATAGCTGACCAGCTTAAGGTATGTTTCAACATGACGGTTTGATGGTTTAGCTGCTCGTACCACCTTATGATGGTCATTCTAGCTGGTATAGCTGGTCATACCAGTATGACCCACCCAGCTAAACCATCAAAGAGCAGCAAGAGCTGGGACATGACCATCTACTGTAAAACCATATTAGACCAGCATAACCAGCTACCAGCATAAGTTTTTAAACCGCCAGATTAAGTGTTTTATTTCCACAGGGATATGTCCACACAATGTCAAAATAATGGGTTTATATCACATTGTGGGGACATTTGGTCCCCACATTGTCATGTATACATGACCACACACACAGGCATTACACATAGTCAGCACCAACAGTACTTTGTAGCTTTGAAATAAGTGCGAATGAACTGCAAAAATAAAAATGTCAAACCAGTTATAATTACTACGTTTTACAATAGCATCAAGCTTACTGATGCTGCTTTTCCCCTCGAGTAATGTCTTTCATGCTGTTCACTTTGACTCGGTGTTCATTAGTGATATCACTGTATGTTTGGGTCAATTTGGTGTTTTTGTCACGCTCCGGGGGTCTGCTAGCAGAAAGTCTGTATACAGTGTTTATGCAATTTTAAGGAAAGTTTGACGGGAAAAAGTGAAACCCAAGTAAACTCAATACTGCAGTTTAATAGGCTCCAGTTCTTTGGTGGGAATGTTGGTTTATTAGGCCTTGTAAATCGATAGGTCGTGAAAATAAAAGAAAACGAATAAATAAATAAAAATCCAAAGTCGGGCATTGCTATTCTGAGCTTCAGCATAGCTGCTACCCCTTTGTCGCTTACCTCATCAATATTTTTTTCCTTTTTACTGTGTTAACTTGCTATTTATAATGGTTTATTTTTGTTATATAATAGTGTTAAATCAGTCAACAGCCCAGAGAAGAAAACATGGCCATTGGGAAGGGTGGTTCTTTTCACTTTTATACATATGTTAGAATATAAAATGAATTAATAGGCCTCAAACTAAAGTAAACCAGACTCATCAAATATTACAAAAGTTATGCTTTTTTCCCCCAGCAGCATTTATTTTCCTCTGCATTGAAATTTAAATACATTTTGCTCTTTGTTTTGGAGTTTCCATAGAGATTCATATATTAGCTTTAGAAGAGTACAGCCAACAAACCTCTAATGCATGTTAATACCACCTATCAGAAGTATTCTCGTCCATAATAATAATGGAAGATAACTTTCAGCCTCGTATAGTTTCTTCTCTGGACCGTCTTGTCAGTATCCTATTACTTTGCCAAGCAACGAGCAAAAGGACAAAGGATCAGTGTGCTTTTTACCTGATAATTCAATATTTAGAAAGGCTGGAAGACTGCCAGAAGTGATGCCAGCAGATGCCACTTCTAATGGATATTTTCCTGAAGTCTTTGTCCATCAGCAGATGGCCTCAGACCATTCAGAAGTAAGACATCTATGCGGCTATTTTCAAATCCGGCGTAATAATAGCCGTGTGTGGTTTTAATTGACAATAGACACCAACTGCTATGCTCAGTTCAGAATAAATGCATGTTGTAAAACTGTGTTTGGGAATGGTGTAATGGAAGTGATACCCTTTTCACTGGAGAAACCTGAATCCCTGTTGCATGTTGATCTCCTGCCGGCTTGGTATACCATCTCCCGATGAGACCGCAAGCCCTGTCCTTTTGGCTGAGTCCCTCGTCACCCTGACATCTTTGTTCTTTGTTTCTCTCCTGGTTTGTCCGTTCAATACACCCTGTTTAGTGTGTCTCCATTCGTGCCATATCTGACCATGCACTAAATAACTCCTTTCTTCCGTCACTGTCTGAAACATTTAATGGTGCCGGTTCTCAGCGACACAATGGCGCAGATCGAAGTGAAGGGCTGGCTTTTTATGTGGAGAGGATATCATTAGTATTGCACTACGCCCCTGCCATTTTTGTTGAATGTCATCTTGCAAGTCTCACCCATATGTTTGTATTAATAACATAAAACAGTATTCATTTTGAATACATTTAGATGCATTTCAGGATTTGATTTTCCAACATAAATAGTGACTGTATAATGTAGGCTTTATATAACGTGACCCTTAATTTATATCAGTGTTCATATGTACAAAATGATATTTTCTTCAGCATGATTAGTGAAAGTGGCACGGATGCATGCATTGCTATGTGGTGCTCAGTGGGTTCATGCAGGTCGGCCGTGATTGAAAGCTGACTGTCTGGCAGTTATTGGAAGTTATCTGTGATGGACAGGGTCTGAAGAAACTGGACACACTACAGTACATAGATCAATGTGAGTATCAACTTCAATGGAATTTCTCAATAAGGCATAAGAAATGAGCAGATCCCATTGAAAAATAATAAATAACATAATAAGGTTTGGAATGCTATGTTGTGAAAATTTAAATCTTAAGTGTACTATATATACAGTACGTGTGTGTTTATACAGTATATATATACTCTGTGTGTGTGTGGGCGTGAGTGTGTATATATTTACACACATACATATATATAATACATTTTACCTTGTTTATTCACAGTATCTCCTTTTTAAAAGGACATGGTTGCTGGCTTGTTGCTTTATTCACTGACACCAAAGCTCATTTGTTCCAGGACTCACATGCATTACAAAACAGCAGTATGTGACGTGCTTAGGTAACTCAAACAACTTGCTGTGCCTTTGTCGTGCCTTGGTTGTCCATTCTATAAAAGACTGCCATATGATTGGTTTGAATTCTATCGTTTCTGTTATATGATGATGTGTACCATCAATGTTTCTTATTCAGTTTATCAAAGTTTCTCATTTTCTAATCATTAAAAAAATGTCTTGTGCCTGTGAACAAATCATGAGTCCTAACTATACACTGTAGTCCGAGATTCAAGACCTAGTAGAAATGCTTTCAATTCCAAGACAACACCAAGCAAGTGAAAAAGTGGTCTTGAGACCAAGACCAGACTCATAGTTTGCGCTCAAGACGATAGTAAACTCAATAAACCCAACTTGGGAGCTTCCGACTTACGAATAATGTGTGTTCACACAGTCAACTCGGAAAACAATATGGATGCCTACAGTAATGTCTTTGCGCTTTGTTGTTATCTGTACAAGGATCAAATAAACAAAATATTGCATCTGCTTGCCATTGTTGAGCAAGACTGAAAATGTTTCACGAGTGTAATTACATTTGTAGTCTTGACTAACTGACAAATTTAGTGTCTGCATTGTTTTATAATATGAAAAATGCAAAAGTCTCTTGTTAAAAGCAATCAAATAGTGTTTGTATATCTTTATACAGTATATCTTTGTATACCAGTCACAATGGAGGAAGTCAAGATTGTAGTTTGTTATGACATCAAGTTGGGTAAATTGGGTAACCGAGAAATCGGGTAAGTTGGGTAAATCACTAGATTTCCGCATGAGTTTCCAAGCAAAAATATCCAACCCTATCTTCCATTCAAAACGTTTTTTCCAAGTTGAAGCTTGTATTTTCCCAATTTTCGATGTGTCATGAATGCAGCAGGACTACTACAGCATTGCTATATTCTAGATAGCGAAGTAGCAATTTTTTAAGGTAATTTTAGCATTCTTTGGCTCATTCTGCTATGAAAACAGTGGAAATCTATCGCCATCACAAAGTTGGGATAGTTTCTTAGTTAAAAGTTTCATAGAAAAAATAGGCTCAGCTGAATACAGGTCAGTAAAGCATAATTGCAGTTTGGCTTTGTACTTATCGTTATTTGGATTTAAGATTGCTTACTCATTTTAAAATGAGAAATAAGCAAGCATTCACCATACCACCTTTCCAGACCTATTTACAGACGTATACATTTTCAGTTTGGCTCTAGTCAGTTCATTACAAACATTTGTTCCTAGCAATCGATACACCAATATAATTTCATCTAAAAAAGCTACCCTTTTTTTTTTTTTAAACACCGCTCTAAAAATTGGTGGAAAAAAATGAAAATCAGAGCAATCACCTTAAGGTATGATTTGTTTTTTAGTTTGAGTTGTGGCGTTTAGTACTAGGCTGTGCAAGTATCTTCAGATGTCCTCATTGTAGCTTTTTATTGTCATTTTCATTGTAATTTTTATGTATGACTTAGACTCCCTTGTGTCCCACGGTAATTAGACAAAAAGAATCTGGACTGGTTTCTTATCTACATATAGAGGGCAGTATGTAGCTCAGTCAGTAGGTTATGGCTTGAAACCACGTTTAGAAGGTTGTGGGTTCAAATCCCATGGTTGTCAGAGTAATCAGAAGCATCCGCCAAATATGTGCATTTATTATGGTCTTAGAATTGAGGGTGACTTCTGTAGCGCTTCTGGGTGGCTAATTTGGTTTAAAAAACGACATGGCATTTGGAGATTGCAGTTCAGGGAAGAGAAATTAAGTGTAGACTGGCCAGGCAGTGATGCCTTTAATGAAGATTTCATTACATCCATTGAACTTGCTGTATGTAGAAGCCATTAACCTTGTCTGTTCTGTTATTGCTTTTTGAGCACCATAGAGTAGGAGAAACTGCACCCAATAAGGAACAATAAATTGCTGTTTTTATTTTATTGGTTCTTTTTCTTTCTCTTTTTGATTAAATTCATTTACAGAGAGCTGCTCCAAAGCAAACAAATTTGCAGGCAAAAGTCTTTATTGCTGCACTCATTTACAAACAATGACCATAGTGTTTGAACTGAAACAAACTGTACATCCTATAGCAAAAATCGTAACACTTTACTTGACAGTGCACATATAGTATACAGTACTATTAATTATGTATTAATTAACCACTAACTAAGTCTTAGTGACATACTGATTTCATGTTAATTCATCATTAATGAATCATGACATGTTTTATCAAGCATTTACAATATTTTTAGTATATCTGTTAATTCTGTAAACCTTTGTGATCTACTGAAGGAACTATTGAAGGAACAAGTGTTGAATAACACAAGTGAAATACTGATCTCATGTTTGTTGATCATTTATGAATCGTAACGCATCTTCTCAAGTAGCAACTGAATTTGTTTATGATTTGTTCATAGTTTGTCCTTCAGTAGTAACTGAGTTGTTACTAAGTATTTGTGCCCCAACTAGTAAAGCCTTACTCTAAAAATACGTTTTCACCATGGCTTTTTTTATATCATCACTAGTGTAAAAGACACCTTTGTTCAAGCTGACTTCACTTTGCAGAAATACACCTAAATCTGACTGTTATATATCAGAATGGGAGGGAGAGATAATTGTCAGGAACCAGTATATTACTTATGTACTGTTGTTTTTCTTTATTTTCAAATACTTCTGGGCATTTTCAACATTTACCTGTTGCCTCAGCTTTCAAAAGCCTTATTATTAGCAACAACTAAAACAATGTAAATGCAATTTTGTAAGGGGCCCAGTGATAAAAACACAACATTTACCTGTAAGAGAAATTATCATGCTGAATTATCAGGGTGAAAAAGAAACATCAGAAAAGGTATTAGGTAGGTAGGGGGGGAAAAAGTAAGGGTGATAAATTGCATTGGTAAAATATGACCATGGGTATTCAGTACTGGAAAATCAGAGACATTAATCAGTAAAATATGATTCTGGTGGAAAACTATAATGAGCACAGCAACTCGCAAGACATGCAGGAAATCTTCAAGGTAGATGGTGCTTATTGTGACGTGGAGGAGTGCCAAGGTGGCGATAAGGCAGAGGCTAGCTAGCAATTTCTGCCAGATAGCATCTAGCACTGTGTGGAGGGATTCACGGCTGAGAGGGGAAATCGGACGCAGAAGGAGGGGTGGTAGCTAATCCATACAGCTGTGCGAAACAGCTGTATGGAGACACTACTTCGATAAATTAGAAATACGTAAAAAGAAGTAGCTAAAGGCCTGAATAGTGGAAATCATTTGTGTTTTTATGGAAGGTTACATGAAGTTTTTTTCTCCCTTTTGTTAAGTACTTACACCAAGCGGTAAGAAAAGCACTATATCTGCAAACACCATTTTGATATTCAGATTCAGAGTCAGATCATTTATCATCGTCGTAAGGAGTACAACAAAATTTTTGCCACAGTCCAGACAGTGCATTCACGCAAACAAGTAGTATGAAATAAGTCATTACACAGGACATAACAAATACTACCATGTAAAAACTGCAAGTGAGCATAGTGACAAAAACTGACATGTGAAAACTATTAGACACTGGACATCACACAAGACACGAAATAGAAACACAATATGGTTATGACAATGATTTGGGAAAAATGGTTTATCTGGGTATTAAATTGTTGGTAGATAATAATGTTAAATAATGTATAAAAGGCTTCATTTTATTAAATTGGAATCAGTTGAGATGTATGGTCTAGTCCAGATCAAACTTATGAAGGCTGGTTTAAGAGAGACTTTCTGCCCTGCCGCTGTGCTACTTTGGCCTTTACAAGTTAGCAACGGAAGCTTAGAAATAGGACAGCATTGTGGTTTTCCTGGATTTGATGGCAGATATAGTAGTATAATAATATTCACCATCTGGAATCTGTGGTCTCATTGCTGGTAAATCACAATGCAAATAATACTGCGAATGTTGGTGTGCAGCAGATTAAAGATTATATTTAAGATTGAAAAGACAGCTCAGGAGAGCTTGCATATGTCTTTTATAACCCGGGTTATTCTATACACAGTGGAATCTAAATATGTTAAATTAAGTAATGGTGGATTTTGAGCTGTGTGCGTACAGTACATATATGGCACTGCAGCTTTGAGAAACCTTTGCTTGCTGTATGTCATGTCATATTACCGCTGTTTGTGCATGATCTCACAGCTTAGGCCCCAGACCTTTCGCTTCAGCGGCTAATTGGTGGCTGCTTAGATCGACTTAATAGACTGAAGGGAGAATGACATCCAAATGTGTGAATCCTTTGTTTTGCCACGAGTAGATTGGATTTCTGCTTGTCACTCGAGGACATTGCATTTAAAGCAGCCCGTTATTGGATTAATTAGTACAGTATTGGCGAGCTGTGATGAGGTTATGTGATCTTTCCCCCCTTAAAGGTAACATCACTGCTTGTTGTTTCAAGAGACTATAATGGAAGCCCCTTTGCGTCTAAAGGACTTGGAGAGTTAGGCAAGAATATGTGTAAACGGAGCTTCTCAGCTGTCCTAGTCTTGTCAATGTAATTTGCCTATGCTGGAAGAGTACATTCATTGCCCCGAACAAATGGCTCACGATGTTTATCTTCCTTTTGTCTATTCAGAGCAGACTTTATCAAAGGGAATCTGTTTGTGGAGCTTTGTTTTTGGGAGGCTGGTGAATCCGCACTTGGTTTCACGGAATAAAAAGGGAAGCCAACACCTCTCCAGCAAGTTCGTAAGCCCATTCGACATCGGGCTTTGTTCCCCCTTATAGTCTACTTATCAGAGGACTGATTTGGCTGTCCTCTTGTATGTTACTCTTGTATCTCACAGTGGCCAATTTCGACAGGATAAGTGCTCAAATTGAGCCATTTTGTTTCACTTTAAAATAAACCTAGACCTATTATGCGTGATTTTTCATTCATAGCTCCCTCGCAAGCCCCCTTTCCGCACACTCTCTCTGTGCCCTGCCTCACCATTCCCCGCTTTATGGAGACATAGTCGTAACCTTGTGAGGGCCAGTGTTTCCACTCCAGGCATGTCAACTTCAATCTGCTGCGATTTGGTGTGAAGTGTGTGCCTTGGTGTGGGGCTCCAAGGTCAAGCCCTGGTAATTGATGTTGCTTATTCATCTGTTTCCCGTGTCTTTTTCTCTCCCTACACAGTGGCCTTTGTTTGGATAAATTGTTTGAAGATTTACTGTAGTTCTTAGAGCTCCCAGAAGCGTCTCCCGCAGCAGAGACTCAATGTCCCTGCCAGGCAGGAGGCTCAGCGGAGATGACATATAATGGCAGTTAGACAAAGGAGTTTTTCCCATGACAAGATGTAGAGGACATCTTCTTGCATGACAATTAGGGCAATTTTGAGACTAATTTGCTATGAAATCACATTGTCCAAGTCTCTCATATAGTGCTGTACAAATGCTAATTAATAATAAGCAAACACTGTTTAGAAAAAAGAAGAAAATGCAGTACTGCTGCATTTGTTTGTGCAACCTGGTGCTTGCAGTGTTGGGCAAAGTACAAACACATTTCAGTTCTAGATTGAAAATTTCAGTATTTGATGGACACAAAAATCCAGACATATGTGAGACTTTGGTGTTTGTCTGCTTTTTTCAGCTTCATACTAAAATCCACAAATATCTCAAAAACAGCTAAACAGGCTGAATATAATATTGGATCTATGCCTTAGATTTTAAGGTATTGTGTACTAAAAAAAGTGTTAAAGAAAAATAGTAAAGCATGAAATGGAATCATCGATTTACCTTTTAAATCTGAATGTAGAACATTTTTTTTTTGGTAAAAGTTACATTGTATTTTGCTTGTTTTTTCTCTCAGAGACAAAATATTTCCTCTGACGGATAAAATGTCTGCCATGATCAACCACAGAAGAATCAGGGGCCCTGATCCGCCATTGCAAACTTCGGAAGATCACAGGGCAGCAGGCTCTGCCATGTCTGCGATACAAACTCATAAACACTGTCTCCAAAGGTTTATACAGACTGTGAGCCTCACAAATGCCTTCTGTAACTGTAGGTCCTCCACAGCATTACGGCAACGGAGATTCAATAACAGAACTCTGCTCAGAGCTTCCTGGGTTATCACACTGGGTGAACACAAGGAAAACGGTCCCTTGAGTCGAGTTTAAGCTCTGTTGCTGGTTAAATTGCCTTAATCTTTCAAAGGTGCACTTAGCTGTGAACTGACAGAATAGCAAGGTATCCCAAACAGGACAATCCAGGATCCTTCCCCCTTTAGTTACTAGCAACTGTATAAAAGAAAAAAATTAACACTTTTATAAAAGGACATTTAAAATCTCTATTTAGCTTTTGTAAAAACTAACAAGAATATTTAAAAATACAGACGCTCCCCGGGTTATGATGGGGTTATGTTCCGATAAATCTATGGTGAAAATATCGTAAGGTCGGAAATGAATTTTTATGCAGTACATCTAACCTAACAAAAATCATAGCCTAGCCTAGCCTGCCTTAGACATATTTAGTACACTTACATTAGCCTATAGTTGGGCAAAATCATTAGCACAAAGCCTGTTTTATAATTAAGTGTAATTTATTGAATAATCATACCCATCCTAAAGGTGAAATATCGTAACATGGACCATCGTAACCAGGAGAACGTTTGTATATAAAAATATTGGCTAACTGGTTAGTTTCCTCTACTCAAAAATGCCAAAGTATTTTTTTGGTATAAGGTATTTTTACTTTCATTTCATCCCTGTACACAATACATAAAGCACTGAGTCTGTGTTCAGCATTCCCAGGCTAGCACGCACGATATTTGGAACAAAGGAGACAACCCAAGAATGAGAACTGTTATACGTAAATAAGGTGTCTGTGTTCAATATCCCCCATTTCAATCTTTCTGCATTTCTGCATGACTGAAGCGCAGGCCGGGGTGTCACCTGAACTGCCGATAAACAATAGGCCTATTTGAAAACACACAGACCAAAAAAAATAAATAAATAATTATAGTGGCACGTTTAATCCTTGCTTGGCATGTCAGCCGGCTGTGCGGGAGGTAATGCTCAAGAAAGCTTTTGAAGTGGCAATCTTTTTAGAGTTTTGGATCATTACACAATAAAGAACACTTCATAAGTGCTGAATTGAGTTGGGAAATGATGGCTAATGATGTTGACAGCGATTCAGCTCTGTGGAATTACAGAAGGATTTGACTAGTCTTGACTAGTCCTTTAATGAGGCTTGATTTTTTTAAGGCAATGGAGCACCCTGTATAAGAGATCTTTCTTTTTTAACTAATTGTGCCACACACCTACTATTCTACACTACACAGAAAAACTGTCCATCATATCAAAATATACAAATCTTATTTTTCCTGCTGTTGTCAAGCAATGTGAAACTTTAATAATAATCATATGTCGGTATGGCAAACGCACATTATAATGCAGCCACAATAGAGGTAACTTCCTGTCCAAGATCTGGCCGCTTTTGTAGAATGTAAACAACGCTGAGCAGATCATACATGCTCACCGCGCCATACCAAGCCTAAGCTGATAGCCATTCAAGGGTTTAGAAATCGTTCCTTCTCCTTTCCTGGCTGACATGCTTATTTTCTCAAGGTCCCGGTTCTGTGATAATGGGAGATTTGATGGTCAGAGAACTGTTTCATCCTTAAGGGTCCGTATGTAATCCAGGCTTGCTTACTCTTCATTGAACAGAAAAGCTCTTCCTGTCAGACGCTCTTTTCTCCTTACACAAGGCTGCTTTTCGTAGCTTCTGTGAGAAAGGCAGATTGTGATGAACCCATTCCATTTTAGAATCACTGAACACTGCTTAACAAACTCTGCATGATATAAAGTTGCAAATTTTACCTTTGTTGCCTGCTTCTACCTGTAGTTTGGCATTTGTTTTCATACTCACTTCACCAGAATTTATATAACTGCCTACAGGTTCACAGTAGTCTTTTTAAAGATTAATTAAATGAACAGCTAATAAATCCTAGATGTGCCTACTAGTTATCTTGCTGAATATTTATAGACGTGTTGGAGACATTCTTCCTTTAAGCACCGGGCCATACACAACAGCACCCATGACTTTCCTGCAGAATTCTACAGTGACACATCCACGAGTCATTCTCATCAGTACCAAATCAAGTATTCTTGATTTTTATCTTGCTGCATTTAATGTAAGGCATCCTTCAAATATGCGATTTTTAAAATATGCTTTGTTTTCATGTAGTACATGTGATTGAAATTAGGTTATTAACAGCCTTCCCTTGCAAAGTGCCATCCAATTTGCAATTTATGGATGGTGTGAGGGGCACTCAGAAAGTGCATGTGTTTTCGGAAGAAATCTCTGACACTTGTGAAAGCACATCAGTAATGTCTATGTTGACTGCATTGATTTACAGCCATAAATTTTTGTCACAGTCCTCATAGAAGTAACCTAAGGCATACATAAGTGTTAACCCATATACATTCAACTAACAGGACATTGGGGAAGTATTGAAGCTTTAATTGGTTGGCAGAAATTTTTAATTATCACATCTATATGCCTTTCCAATTGTTTTTGCCCAAATATTATGCACTGTTACATTAACGCCCCCAGAAGATGTATATGCATTTTGTGATTGCTTTAACAGCATGTCATTATCATATTCTGTTTTTTTTCCTGCAGCCTGGGTGATCAGTTTTTTATTTCTTCAATATCAGAACTTTTTTCACCTTTTCCCTCGTTTCCTCCCAAAAACGAATATCAGGCTAAACTGGTCCCTGAGCAACAATTTAATTCTTAGTTCATACACTTTATGTTAAAATGTCTTACAAATTAAATCATGAACAAGAATGAAGTAATGCATAAGAATGAATATCCAAGTGATTAGAATAAAGTTATAAGTAAAAATTAAAGGTCTTTGCAAATAATCAAAACCATTTTGAGAAAAATGGGAATATGTTTAAGCTGTCCTCCAACCATTTTATAATTTAGTCCTGTTCCACCACTAGACAGTCAAAGTAATCAAATAATCTTTAAGTCCATAATTAGCTGAACCAGGTGTTTTGTATGTGACATATAATGTTTATATGGAATTACTGGGGCAAAGAAAGAAACAGTAATATATAACATGTAAACAGATGGTGCAAACTATCTTGCTAGCTTAGCATGGTAGTTAAGGGTACAAACCAGAACCATTAAGCACTGGTTAGCAATGCTGGCTAAGCCACAGCTTAATGGTTACATACTAATCACAGAGTACTTTAGTGCAGCTTTTCAATGTTAACAGGTAAGGTAATGCTTCCCCATGTCAGTTGGCTTGCTGGTTCTTTCTGAACTGAAGACTGCACTTCCAGACAAACTATCTGGATTCAAGAGTCAAGAGAATGAGCAACTCACTTGGGTGCATCTGTCTTGCATGCAAAATTGGGTGTAACGTTTTTGTTTCGTTTAAGCGGTGTGTGTACTTCTGTTAGCATTTTATGTCATCTATGTAAGACTGTCTCCCTCCAAGTAGAATTAAAAACATACTGAAAAAGACACTTATAGGCGCAGTGTGGCTGGTTTTGAAAATTTTATAAAGTCCTTGTAAGACTTTATGTGTATGGTTTTGTGTATTTCTTATCATCAAGAAAACAAACTTCTTGAACCGACGCTCTTTGTATCATCAAACAATGTTACTTGTTTGGAAAAATATTGCGTGATCATTTGTGGTAGTAACAGAATACAATATTAAACATTTCTGTGACCCTGATTTCCTAATAGCCCTCACTTAGGTGACACCATTCTGGGCACGCAATAAAAGAATTCCACTGTGCTCTGATGCATGTTTATGCATGTTTCTTTTATTCCTCCTGAAACGAATTTACAAAATTTGGAGAGAAACTCTGTCCTCTGTCATACCCCAACCCTCCCCCCCCCCATTGCCCAAACATCCAACTTACCACAAAAAGTCACTCTTGAAAAAATTAAAAGTTACTGCACTCACAAGTTTGCAATATTATTATTCAACTGTAGCATAAGTGCTGGGTTTGGAAATATAATTACAGAATAGGAATAAAGAAAAATGTCCATGTTAGTTTGACAACATGTTGAATGTTTGCTTTGCATTGTAAATTTGCTGTTGCCAATGCAATGGTTCACTGAAAGTACACTATGAACGCTATGCCACACCGAGTCTTAAAAAACACATGGTAGTTTCCTGTTTTTTTTTGTTTCTGTTTTTTCTCAATAATTTTGTGTCCAGTTGTCTGTCATGCATTGCCCTCAATAAGTCACGCTTGCCTACACGGTAGGCTATTTGTCTTCTTAAGCAGAATAACTAATCTGCTCGATAATGAACGGAAGGAAAATGTGAACGATGCACACGTTTCAACAACGTCAGGCACCTGTGAAAGCAATTTCTTCAGCAGGAAAAATAGCACGCATGCTGTTGGAAACCTTTTAATTAGTACTAATTACCTTGGCAGAAAACTTTGGGGGTTTGAAAGGATTTGTGTCAGCAAATGAAAGATCAAAGATTGCGGCACTCGCAGTTCACTCTGTTGAGTAAAAAACTAATAAGGGAGAGGTAATGGGGCCCAAGAGAATGACAACGCAGGTGGTGGAGACCGTAACCCTTTCTGTTGAAGCCCAAGGCGTAATTCCAATTAAATAATCAGATGGTTTAATTTTCAATTAATGTTCAAAATTAAGATTTTTTTTTTACCCGTTAGTGGAGATAAGATGAGATTTCAGTGTGGGATTCTCAACAATAAGAGTGTTACAATGCTTCAAATATTGCTGTAATTGAGGTTTTTACCCAACATCTCATTGTAAAGCAAAGCGAATGTATGTGCAGCCAAAAGGCACATTAATGGCTTTGATGTGGCTTTACGGAGGGAGGGGTTTAATAGAGGCCATCGGTATAGTGTCAGGGTCATCCATCAAGTGTCATCGATCATTTGCCATGAAGTGACAGTTGCTTAGTCATTATTTGCTATTAGGTCGACATTCATACATGCATGATTGGAACCCTGGCAGGCTGACCGACTTAATTTAAGCAGAACATTTTTACATGGAGATGAGGACAATGGCTTACCTGCACGTCAAGGATGTGAATGTTTTTTAACGTGAGGTTTCCCAAACAATTGTCCTTCACTAGAAGATTATGGAAAAGCTGTTTACCAGGCACATCAGAGGGAAAAAACAGAATTTTGGGACCTACAAAATGAATATAGCATATAACTTGCAGGTATGCGTGCACACAATAGGCCATTCTAAACCTACCCTTATTTTCTGTCTCAGCCCCTCTGAAAAATTATTTATTTAGCAATTTCATCCTGTATTTCTTCAGGGCAGAGCCAACCTAAGGGTCAAATCCTAGAATCACCCTTGATTGCACACACACACACACACACACATATATATATATATATAGATGTGATATGGACATAACCCTAATCCCAACAATGATGACCTTAACCCCTACCAAGCCCTAACCTTAACCATAAGTAACCAAACAAAATACAAGACTTTTGGCATTTTTAGTTTTTCGATTGCAGTCAAAAAAATATTCATAAAATTGAGTTTGCCCTTATGGGAACCAGAAAAATGTCTCCACAAGGTCAAAATAACTGGTTTTTATATTGTAACACAGATTTGTGACTAGAGTCAGTAGTATTTGGCATTGACTTTAAGAAAGAGTCTCGCTCATATAACATAAAGCAGTCTGCTTCACGTGGTTTAATTAATGACTGTGGGCGTAAGACTTTGAAGACTCTCAGTAGAAACCAACACGTCTGGTGACATTAACCCCCATATGACCCCTCATTGTACTCTGACCCTTAACCGATGACTAATTTTTGGAAACAGATTTGGGACTCTGACCTTCTGTTGCCCCATGCAAGTGAAGACTCCCATGGTCTGTTCTCAGGTATCTTAAACCACAGTTAAAAGGTTTATATGATGGCATCATATATTTCTTTCCTTGATTTTTTTTGTTGTTGCAAAAATCAGAAAATGAGTACATAATTACTAGCCTGCACTTAAAACATTCATATTGCATTTGCTGTGCTCTTGTCTGAAACACCATGTTAATTGGCCTTATATGTCTTGCTGTACTACTTTTGTAAAAGACTTTTTTTGTGCTTTTATGCTGCCTTGCACCAAACGAGACTGCAACCACTTGGGAAGAGGTGCCCTTTAGAAAGATGTATATCAGGTTGGTTAGGTAGCTCTTGTGTTTGATAAGAATGACTACAAGTTCAGCAACTCTCCTGACGAGGCCTGTCGGGTCAGTTGGAGGCAGTGTTGGAAACAAAGTTTGCTAGGTCCTGGGTCAAATCCAGCTTAAAAAGTCAGCCCTGTCAGAAGCTTCAGTCACATTCTTACCTACAGGCAACCTCTGCTGATCCCTAGTCATTAATCAAACTGGAGAGCTGTCCTGACCTCAGCCCCTTCCCTTTGAAGTGTGGTGTCCTCTGCAGCATGAGGAAATAATTTGCTGCCTGATTCAATGAGCCATCAGTGAAACCAGCAGACCTAATGACATGTGAGAATATTAACCTCCTACCACTAAGAGCTGTGAATCTTGAGAGGCAGTCTATAATTCACCCTACCTTTCAGTGGTTCTCCCCTGCCTCAGCCCTGCTCCCAGCCTCTAGTTATTGGGGCTTACTTACTATTCTTTTAGTTGTTTCTTATTATTTTGCGCATGCATACTGTAGATATACAGTTGATATATAAACACGTGACACTTTTTTTTTTTTGGATAAATACGGTATAGGCATTTTGTGGAATACTTAAAACTAGCTCCTTATCGGGCTACTTTTGCCTGAAGCTACAGAATGTTCTTAGTCATGTATGGATAATCAAGTTGAATTAAATGTAAATACATGGAACAAAAGAAAGGGAAGTTATTTTCAACGTGGCTTTTACCTCTTTTCACACATGCTAAATGCTTTTGCCTCACATTAGTAGATGCTGCAGCTGATGTTTCTGTAACACAGCAAGACTTCAGTAAACATTTCCCTTAATTTGTTATAAATGGTTTAAAAATGAATGCTCACTATACTTTGAACAGTATGTTTTTTGCTAGGTATTTACTTTAAGCGCTTATTATTTAAAAATTGCATTGTTAGGAATTGATCAAAACAGAAATGTTTTGTTTTTATGCAAGCTTTCTAATTTACACCAGCATCAGTTTAAACGTATGCATTTAAATTACCATATGCATGAGGAGCATCATTAACACATTTTGACTTGTTAGAGCTTCAAATTGTTGGTCCCTGAGGGTTTATCAAGAATCTAGAACTGGGGCCTGGTTTACGGAAATGAAGTTAATTGGATCTAAAAGTCAAGTAGTCAAGATTCTGCACTACCCACTTCTGATATGCACGTATTGTATCTAATATGTGTTAATATCTATAGTTACATAATCGGTTTTATATGTAACTTTTTAAGACATTGATAGACATTGACATTGAGTGTAACTGCAATTTTTTTTTAACAAAAAACTATTGGTTTCGTCATCTTCATTTTAAACATTGTATTATTGGAGGCATCTGTTGAGGTATGAGTTTGGAAATTAGTTGTAAAATTTTTGATTAGCTATTAAATATTGTAATAAGCAGTTTTATGCTACAGGAATTCTTTTACATTGTTATATGTTTTAGTAAGATACAGTATGGGAGACTGCTAGCTAGTTACATTGACATTCGCAACATTCACATTTGCATGAAGAGTAGAGTACTGTAATGTTTTGATTTCAAAATTAGAATTTTTTTCCAATTAATCTTTATATTTACTTATTGTTTAGCAATTCATTCTCATACTGAGGCTTCCAAGTACAGCCTGTAGCTAATTTGAAATTTAGCAGGGGCTCAAAACTTGCGGCGATATCCTCACTTTCATGTTTTCGCAGCCCCTCATCACAGCGACATCTGATGACATAATGACACGTGACGTTTCGAACCTTTCTGTGAAAACTGACTGACGTCTCCACAGAGATCAGTCTGAGAATGTGTCTATTTTTATCGGCGAATAAGATTTCTTCTGCCAGCCAGATACCGTTTTTCAGCTGAAACGCTGCATCTATCAGAGTTTAAAAGCAAACATACTATGCATTCAGTGGTTTTGGTTTTTCCTCACAAGTATATGGACCGAATTTCATCTGTCATCCGGCCAGACCCACATCTCTTAGCCTATTGCTACAACAATCACTGTCTATACTCATCTTATTTAGTTTATTAAAACCAGTCAGAGTTGACTTTTTACAGCCATGTCTCATTCAGCCATTTATTATAGACTCTAATCTTGGCAGGCGATCTGAATCAAAATGCAGCTGGTCCATTATGCACAGATGAAGCCCATCGCTCCTTGAGCATTGGCCGTTCATCTAACATTTGTCTTTTACCCTCTAAACAGCATTTCAATTTGCCTGTCAGTCCAGGCCTGTTACGCCTTGGAATAAAAAGCATAACTTTCCTAAAGTATAGAGAGTGTCCCCCTTCCCAGCCCTTAAAGCATCGCCCAGTTCATACTGGTCCACACACTGATTTAACCTGACCAGCTTACATATATTAAATAGTGAAAATGTTACTGATGCGTTTGTTTAATTGACTTTATTGTTAATATAATTTGCTTCTTATATCAGTGGATTGTTGTTTTGTCATTTTATATCAAATCATACCTGCTGTGAGGGATAGGGCTGGTCAATCCAATGTCGGCGGCCGCTTAGAACGTCAGCTCCTAAGGGGGCGCCGACTTGCCAGCCAGTTTTACTTTGTCCCAGATGGGGGGCAGTCAGCAGTGATGTTCGCCTAGGGTGCCACATTGGCTAGGCCTGGCCTAGGGGAGAAACAAAACACTTTCAATGTATTTCAATATACACTATATTGCCAAAAGTATTGGGACTCCATATCAATGAATTCAGGTGTTCCAATCACTTCCATATCTACAGGTGTATGAAATCAAGCACCTAGACATGCGGACTGCTTCTACAAACATTTGTGAAAGAATGGGTCGCTCTCAGTAGCTCAGTGAATTCAAGCATGATACTGTGATAGGATGCCACCTGTGCAATAAGTCCATTCGTGAAATTTCCTCGCTACTAAATATTCCACGGTCAATTATTAGTGGTATTATAACAAAGTGGAAGCAATTGGGAACAACAGCAACTCAGCCACGAAGTCGTAGGCCACGTAAAATCACAGAGCTGGGACAACGCATGCTGAGGCACACAGTGTGCAGAAGTCGCCAAGTCTCTAGAGTCGATAGCTACAGCCCTTCAGATTAGCTCAAGAACCTTGCATAGAGAACGTCATGGAATGGGTTTCCATGGCCGAGCAGCTGAATTCAAGCCTTACATGACCAAGTGCAATGTAAAGCGTCGGATGCAGTGGTGTAAAACACACCGCCACTGGACTCTAGAGCAGTGGAGACGTGTTCTCTGGAGTGATGAATCACGCTTCTCTGTCTGACAATCCGATGGATGAGTCTGGGTTTGGTGGTTGCCAGGAGAATGGTACTTGCCTGACTGCATTGTGCCAAGTGTAAAGTTTGCTGGAGGGGGGATTATGGTGTGGGGTTGTTTTTCAGGGGTTGGGCTTGGCTCCTTAGTTCCAGTGAAAGGAACTCTTAATGCTGCAGCATTTGAAGCCATTTTGGACAATTTCATGCTCCCAACTTTGTGAGAACAGTTTGGGGATGGCCCCTTCCTGTTCCAACATGACTGCTAACCAATGCACACAGCAAGGTCCATAAGGACATGGATGGGTGACTCTGGTGTGGAGGAACTTGACTGGCCTGCACAGAGCCCTGACCTCAACCTGATATAACACCCTTGGGATGAATTAGAGTTGAGACTGCGAGCCAGGCCTTCTCGTCCAACATCAGTGGCTGACCTCACAAATACTCTCCTGGAAGAATGGTCAGAAATACCCATAAACACACTCCTAAACCTGGTGGACAGCCTTCCCAGAAGAGTTGACGCTGTTATAGCTGCAAAGGGTGAGCCATACATATTAAAGCCTATGTATTAAGAATGGGATGTCATTAAAGTTCATGTGTGTGTAAAGGCAGGTGTCCGAATACTTTTGGCAATATAGTGTATTGTCTTTGCTATTATAGTGGTGGCATCCCATACTTGGAACAGTAACAAAGTTCTTTTTCATTGAGAACAACAGTGCATACAACCATTTGCTGATCTACAACTCAGTCATCACTAGTAGCTGAAGAGTTGGCTAAACCAGCAACTGATTCTGCAAGGGTGCCTATCAAATGTAAAATCAAATTCTAGACTTACCATTAATCAAACATTAGGTGTTTATTTTCTGCCTTATCTTTCATTTATCTGAAGCGTAGCACTGGAATGCCTTTTACTTATGCCAGACAATTGTTTGTAGCCGACAAGCTTGTTTGTTGCAGGCCTGCTGTCACTTAGGCTTGTATTTATTGCTAAATATTTTCTTTATTGGAATGGGTTCCAAGTCCTGAATTTTGTGTTGCAATAAAGTAATTTACAAAAGCACTTATTCTGCATTTTGGTTACTTCTTAGTAACACATTGTCGTAAAATTCACTACAGGGGAACTAACTTCATTTCGAAAACCTAGTGCCCATTGACTCTCTCCTTGAAACACCAAGCACAATTAATTAGCTTACTTGATATTCAGGTTTTTTAATGCGTTTCTTGCCTGTGGATAAGCCTTATTTACTGAATCATAGCTTCATACTATGCCTCCCAAGCCTTTCTCTCTAGTGATGGCTTTACATTTAATTCCCAGTTGGATTTAAATTCCCATTAAGAAACAAGGTAATGGCTTTACTGCTATTATACAACACGGAATTATACCATAAAGCTCCAGTTAGAAGAAGGTGTAATAGTAGTGATAATTGTTAGTATTGATCAATGGGCCGAAAAATAAACAAAGTTCAAATTTTATTCCTGGGTTATTTTAAAGTAATTATGATAATGCATTGGTCATTAGAATAAACAGGTTCCAAACATGAATGTGATCTTATAATGGTGCTTTATGAGTTTTACTTCATTAAAACTTTGATCATTTCCCATCCATAGTAGTAAATAGTGACATAAAACATTGAAAAAACTGTAATCAAAGGGTAGAATTTATATTTAACCAATTAAACCCTCAAATGCCTTTTGACTCTGCTCCAGAGTATCTTACAGTGAGGGCTTTTTACCTTGTGGTCACAGGTTGAAGACATCTGACCTGAAGTGCATGCATACTAATTGCTCAAGTGACTGGCATTTCAACCAACAACCCCAAAGTCTTTGTCCATTGTCAGCAAGAGTTTATCAGTCAGCCTGTCTACGTTCCTATTTGTCTATCGATCCTTCCATCCTTTTTTCTTCTAATTCTGCTTTACTGCCATTGACAGAACATATTCTTAAAAAGGTCCTGGTCCATATGTTGCTACAAGGATAACGTTAATTCATTTATTGAAAAATATATATAAATCTCTGTTTGCCTGCCGTAAATCTATGTAACCCTTTAACAGTCTTTGAAAAGGAAATTCTGAATAACACTTAATTTTCTAATTAGCTTAATGTCTGTATTAAAATCGGCTGCGTTTTTAATTATGAAGCTTTGAAGACACTGTTTATAAGTTCATGTAGAGCTTAAATTTTCATTTTAAAAGTATTTTCACATTAATATTTTGATTATGATTTGTATAGTTGTTGTTGATACTAGGTAACACGTGTAAATATCTGCAGCTAAGGAAAACAGATATTTTACATAACGTTAAATAGTAAAATTGATGCAATGTCTTAGCCAGTGAAAATTTTGCTGTTTCCCTTGAATATAACCGAATCGAATAAAGGAGGCAGGCACTGAGTGATTGTCCCGCTGTGCTAACTAGATAGCTTAACTGTTGTCGTTCTATCGACAAGAAGCTGAGAATGGCCTTCATGTCCGCCACGTAAACAATAACTGTCAAAAGCCAGAGACTTATTTGGCTCTTAGGCTAGATGGTTTGTTGTCTGCTGTATCCAACAGCTACACTTAGTCACCACATGTCAATAAAAACTTGCCTGTCATTGGCCTAGCTACTGCATTTGAATGAATTGCTGAAAGAAACCTAATGGGAAAACGCTAGTTTTTAGCCTTAAAATGAATATTATATAGCAAGGTATTTTAGATATGCAGTTTTGGTAGCATGAATGCATGGTGTAATAGATTACATGTTGAAATTAGGAAGATCTCATTATAAAAAATAATATATTAATTTTATGAACAAGACTCCTTGATGCATTCACTGGACTTAAATAACATACAGGCCAAAAGGTCGTACAAAAATATGGACAAAGTTATATTTTACATAATGTTTTCTGAAGATAACTCCCAAATTTGAAGAAGTTTAAGGTCAAATGGTGATAAGATAATGGAAAAAATATGACATTAAACATGTTGTCAATGATTTGTAAAGCGATTGTTCAATAATAGTGCATATATGGTAATAATAGTATCATAGTAGACTACTTTTTTGTACATGTAATTAATTAGCTAGCTATTAAAAATTTCCATTGCATTCAGTGTGACCGATAGGCAGATAAAGAATTTGAAATCGACTTTTAGATCTATCCATTTTCTGTAACCACTTCTTGTAATCAGGGTCACGATTGGTCCAGAGCCTATCCCAGAAGCAATGGATGCAGGGCAGGTAACAACCCAGGATGGGGCACCAACCCATCGCAGGGCACACTCACACATGCACAACTATGGGCAATTTAGTGGAATCCTCTTCCCTCTTACTCTAGACAAATGCTGTTCCCGTGTTGAATTACAACTTTTGTTTTCCCGGGATAACTTTTATTTTGTGATTTCGAGAAAACAACTTAGGCTATGTTGAGATCATGAGTAAAATAAGTTGTGATGCGGAGTTTCAGTGAAAAGATACAGACAAAACAGTGTGTGTTCACGTGAATAGGGCATGTTAAAAGTTCCTAAAGATGTACTTTCGCATTAACTATAGGTTTGATTGTCGGCTGATTGACAGGCTGCCTGTCCAATCAGTAACAAGCACGTGATGAGCAGTACATTTTCAGTGCTGCTAATTTTGTAGTGTTTTTGCATTTGCTGCCGTATTTGCTGTTATGTTTCTGTATTTGTTGCCGTGTTTTCATATTTGCTGTTGTGATTTTATATTTGCTGGCATGTTTTCTTATTTTCTGTTGTGTTTTTGTATCTGCTGGCGTGTTTTAATTTTTCTTGGCGTGTTTTGCCCTTCAGGGCTTCCATAGTCTTAGCATAGGTCACCATCAACTAAAGATGATGCAATTACTTCAGTATCCAGAATTGTTTATATAAATTTTCACATATCTTCCCAGTAATAATAGCAATAGAATAATGTTCATATTAATCACCTGATTTGTACATAATCTACTAGTCTACTAATCCTAGTGATTTAATCAGAAATCCAAAAAAATGAAAGAAAGAAAAAAGATGACGTAAAAAACATACATTTGTATGTTTTGGATGCTTATTCAGTTTATAGCCCAGGGGGGTATTCCATGAAGCAGGCTTAAGGGAAAGTCTGACTTATTTCGACAAGTCAGTCTTAATTAAGTGAGAATTCCGTTCCATCAGCGTGTCTTAAATGAATCCCCGCTGAATTACCATGGTAATTTACGCCTGCGAACACTACTGTCTCGCTTAGTTTAGCGTTGTCTCAAAGAACATCAGACGTGTGGGAACAGATTGTGGAAAAGATCGTTCCGTCGGACGAAATTCCGCGATCTTACTATTCATGCCATGTAATCTGTTGAATTATATGTCCTCATTTGACATTATATTTTACATTATCTGATTGAATTTTTTTGTTAATCTGTAAGGTGTACCAAAATGACATGATTTTGTTTGAGTTAGCGGGAGAACGAGTCTTGTATATACACATATATATATAAAAAAATGGAACCCTGTAGTCAATTCTGTGAGTAAACGCAAGACGAAAAAGCTGAGAATAAAAACCATCTTTTCTGATCGAAGTAAAGCTCTGCGTGATACTTCCATAATATGGAGAACAGAGCTGAGATTGCCACATAATCAATATAATAAAGTCTATAAAATAACGTCTTGGCATTCCAATTAATTCCAAAATAAAAGTCCGCTGGTCCCGGCCGCACGCCTTTACGAACATGCAGAAAAAGCATCGGATATAACGGACTCGCTTATAACGGAATTTCGCTTATAATGAAAAAAACATTTTGGCCCCCAGGGCCGCTTTTAGCCGCAGCTTTGTTCGGCTACAACGGACATGCAGTACCGCCTACAAGGCGTGTGGCCTGCCGGTGATATCCAGCGCAGGACAACATACGGTTATTTGTGCAGAACATTTCACACGGATGTGATTTAAAGCATTTTACGGAGATCAAATAATATTATGCAGTAATAATAACAGGTGAAATCAACCCAGAAGGTTCCCCGTTGGTTATAAGGATCGAACCAGCAACTTTCGCATTATAAGGCGACAGCATAAACCACTGTATCACCATAACCACTGTACTAAGCACTTGTAACATTTACGTAACTTATGCATTTATTCTGTCTGCAATTCATTGCCAAACCAACTCCCTGGCTGTGTTTATGGGCACAGTATTACCTTTTTAACGATTACATCTTTGTATTTTTCATACAGCTCCACCAGCAGCGTTTATTCTGCAGCGGAAAGAAACACCGCTCTCCTTTTACAGGCTTTCCGACTCATTTGGTCGATCTATCGTTCATCCATTTATTTGGGCTTCTTAAATATGGCGGGTGTGCGCACTAAGTGAGACTATGCAAGTCTGTCTTGAATGAACCTTTATTAATTAAAACTGAACTGCGTTCGTGGAACGACGTGAGGCTAAGTTTAGAGATGGAGGTAGTTTGAGTCTGACTTTTTCGGGAAAGTCTGCCTTTTTTTTTTAAGCTACTTTCATGGAATCTTTAAAAAATGACCAGAGGTTACCCATGATTCTTTACTTCCACACAAAATAAAATAAATTTAGGTATTCAGTATTGTTTATTATATCAGAAATTGATAAAACTATTATACATGTAGGATATATATACAAAAAGTATATGTACCTGATTGGATTATATGCATTTTATTTGTTACGCCTTTTTGGGGTGAAGGGGTCAAAATTCTCAGGATGGTTAGATACATTAGGAAAAAGTCATAGGAAAAAGTCATTGGGCTACAAGCTTTGAGAGGGACCTTGGACGTAATTACCTTAACAAGGAAAGGGTTAATTTCTGTGAATAGACAAAGCCTCCCCTCTTTGGATCAGGCAGAGTTCAGGTCAGTGTGCTGCTCTTGTCACTGGGCTGTGACTTCAGAGACACTGGTGAAAATGCACAGGCCTCTGTAGACCTCCCACCGGAGGAGCCGTGTGAGTCCTGGAGTGAGGTAACCGAGATCTTACCTGTGGCGGAGATAATGGGCAGCTCTCAGATCATTAGAGCTCTGGGAGAAAGTGGCTTGTACACACAGCTCAACAGTGCTTATTAACATCCTCAAAAACAAAGGGGAAAGACTGCTGTTGACGTCTGTTTAGCCAAGTTTGTGTTGTGGTACAAAGGGGGGGGGGGGGGGGTTGCAAAAATGAATTAAATAATTAAATCACACATTTAGGTTTTTTTTACTAATTTTGCAATGATATCACTATGCATTAATATAGTTAAGTCAATATTACTACTTGGTGCACACCATATGCAAGTTGCGATAGATATTATTTCACCCCCCTCCCTTGGCTGTGAATTTAACTGATTAAATCACCAAGTGCACGCAGCACTGGTGACACGAAAACAACAATTAATAAGAAACCCCCAGTGCCTCACACCTCCCCTTTAACATGAGTAGCTAATAACATTACATGGCAAAAATATAAAACTTAGACAGGTGTAATGGGCTTTGGGCACTATTTTAGCTGGCAGCTTGGGAAGTGCGGACAATTGTACCGCATCTCAGTTTCACAGACTGAGAAAAAAGCGGCTTCAATAGGAAACTCCCTCTAGTGTTCCAGGTCCTTTGTATCTCTTCGTGCCTTGTCATTTCATTTTATACCTTCCCTGAAGCATTTTTTTTTCATCGCTGCCCTCTTCCAGCTCCTAGTTGTGAACCTTTTGAAGATTCTCATGATAGCACTATTTAATTTGCATATCGTGGCTTAGGAACAATGTGCATTATGATGAGGCCTTTGACCAGAATATAGGCCACGCCTATTCAAAAAAGGCATATTAGTGTTCTGTAAGATGGTGTTTACATACTTCTGGAGTGCCCTTTTCTTAGTTCCACGCACAGTTATGTTTTTCTCTGTTCTATTAAAACAAGAACTCTTCGGTTGTAAAAGAAGTGCATAAGTATTCTTGAAAAAGAACCACAGTTCATTGTGTGTGAGCTCCCCGAACATATTTTCAAAGTCTCGTCCAGTTAAATACATTTAATTTACATTTAGACCTGCGAGAGTCCATTTGTCTTAGCGGTCCTCGTCATTTGTCAGCTAACACCATGTGAAGGAAACAAAGACCGTGACTTACTGGGTCTTATACAGCTTGAACTTCACAGGGACCCTGTGTTGTACTGCCAATAGTTCTCAGTCATTATACTATGAGAACCATTCTTTATCAGAGCGAAAGTCCCCCAGAGAAACCATTTTAATACCTTCAAAATATAGTTTAATATTATTTTACAAGAAGCCCATGTAAACAAATGTAAGACCCATCAATATGTTTTAAGGTATAGCTATTATATGTGTTGGAATATAATACTTCTGTGCTAAAATGATGGATGACAGGTTAAATTTGTGTCCAGGGACTGAAGGTGAATGGTGACAGAGGTATTTATCTTGGGAATGGTGACTGGGGTCAGAAAAAACTGGGAGCCTCAAGGCACAAGACATTGACAAATTCATCCAGTGGACCCCATTGCTGAAACCTTTTGTTTTGGATCCTGCTAGTCACTAAGTGACCATCATCCCTCATCCTGCCGACGCGTGAAGGATGCCAGGGAGCTCACTGCCACTAATTCTTGTCATTCACCGTTTTGACGGGCTCGAACCCAAACTATTTCAGCCTCTGAAAGGGAATCTTGAAGTATTTATTTCTGCACATAATGGCCAGCCTGATTTAGTGCTATATCATTTTTCGTGTTGCCTTATCACTGCAGGTCACTGGCGGGGCTGAATGCGTTTAGCGAGCCATAAGAGCAGATTGTTTTTCCCAAATGTCCTCGGAAATGACCTCTGGTCGTCCAGGTTACTTCACCTCTACACCCTACCACTAAATAAGAATCAAATCGCTTTTCGAACCGAATTTAAATGCAGCTCACTGTATCGCTCTTTCATTGAAATTAATTGTATTAAATACCAGTTGCTGGTGTATGTATGCATGAACTATTTAATCAGTTCTCCACCTATATGCCGCTGATCATTAGAATCAAGGAAGGCATGGTTTAAGTGTATCTAAAAATAATTGTTTTCCCTGAAAATTGTTTTTCTTAAGTTTGTAAAATACCTAGATTTTGTGCCAGAGTGACCTCTAGTGGAATACAGGGTACGAAAACATCTTTTTTTCTTCAGTTTAAAATGAAGGTGGAAAGAAGTTTGTTACTTACTGTAAGTGAAACCAAAATGCCTGTTATTCACTTCAGATATGAATATAACATTGCATATGATTACCTATTTCCATATACAGAATTTATTTACAACACATGTACTTAAAATAATGTTTGCTGCTTGTACCTTTCAAATAAAAAAATACTATTACGGAGTCGATCAACTTTATATGTACCACATTGTTATGACACAGTTATTACTTTTTTCTGAGGAAAATTAACATATGAATAGTAAAGATGATTATATAAAAAATGTGGTACATATAAAATTGATGAAAGCAGAACAGAATGTTACACACTCTTAATGATTTCTCATTTTAATATAAAATGTGCACTCACTGTCTTAATGATTTCCCATTGTTTTATTATTATTAAATATGCACTTTTCCAGATACTACTTGAATCTTGCTGCTGGACGCATAAGTGATGTTGACAGGCCCTAGTTACCACATTCGATGTGCAAGTGAAGTGAGGAAAAGTGAGTCCCAAAAGTGAATTTAGCACTGAAATGGCCCCCGCGCGACCTAATGCTGTAATTTTGTATTTCTGACTTTTGCACAGCAGCATTTGTATTCAAGTGCTGCATCAGCGACATTTTATTTTGATACTTTGGGCTCATTTTCCAACGAAGTGAATGTATTAGTGATGGATGCACTGTGAAGTAGCCGTTTGTTTCCACGTTGGAAAAGTTTCACAGTTCTAGCAATCGCTAACCATTTTTACCACAGGGCATCCATCATTTTGTCAATGTTTTAATGTTCTGCACCAAGCCACCTAGGAAATGAAGGGGGAAAACAAGGGACAAAACAGCTGCATTCTTTCAGTATATGCCAAAATCTGTGACTTAAATTTACCCCCAGTTTGCGGCAGTACAATAACTTAGACGGGCTAGTGAAGGCCGTGGTGAATTCGATTGTAAGGAATAAAAAGTGCTCTTTTATACCAGTGGACGCTGCACAACAGACATCATTTCAATTAACAGCACTGACCTCTTGCCTCTTAACCTGTGACATTGAACCAATAAAGAGTTCCTATAGGAACACTTAGTTAAAGAAGGGGCACCATCCCCATATTTATTTTAAGCAATTAAATCCACTCCGATATGGTATAAACCACAGTATTTCATTATATAACAAATCCTTTCCACAAGCATTCAATTCAACCAGACTCAGTTTCCCATTGGGTTTAAGTTGTGTGTATATTTCATACTTTTCCTGTAATCCTAATTAGGATAAGCCATCAGAGGATGGATGGATGGATTTCATGAACTTCAATCTTTACAGCAGTACATACAACAATTATTGTTTACTATGTTGCTAACAACATGTGAAGTGACCACATTTTCGATGCTGCTGGTTAAGAATGTATAGTTATTTGTTTTCATTCTCCATTACAATAATCTGGTAATTGATTTCACGTCTATAAACTGCTGCAAGCAGCTCTGTGCCGAACTGAAATAAATTATACATTAATTATGCGTTCGGATGATATTCAGTGGCCGCATGATGCTATTATGCTTCACGACTATGACTTGTCAAGGAACATATTAAGAAGGAGGTGTATGGGTTCATTTGACCCTTTTGCCTTTAAGCACATTTTCCAGCAATATGTGCCATTATTAATCATTTACCACATAGAGGTACCTTAAAGGAGCCATTTTCTTGCAAAATCCCATGGTTCATTTACTGCTGACTAAAGACATTCTTTTATGATTGGCAGTGTCTGTGGTTTTGAGATGTAATATTTATAAGGTGTCACATAGTCATACATCAATCTGAGCATGGCTGTTGGTTCTGTTTAATGTATTTCGTATCTGACAAGGTTAAGCCTCTTGCAGGTTGTGGCAGAACAGCCTTGAGAAACCATTGCTATGTTCATCTGTGTAATTAGTCTCAGACTGAAGCTCTTGTTTCAATGAATGATGGTTTTAATGAGCTAGGTTGAAGGATAAATGTGTGGAAACATCGTGAGGAAAAAATGTAATCAATACCGAAAAAGTTTGCTGAATATCACATCTAATGTGATATCAAAACACCTTTTTCGTTTCAAAACTGTTCTGGTATTATTTACATCCAAGTGAGGTGTTCAATAGAGAACTATTAAAAGTATAAAAGATATAGTATGGTGGACCTTGATTTATTGAACTATAAACTTGTTTTTCTTGATGAGGTGGGGGAAAAAATCGCTAATGAAGAAATGCAATTTTCCTTTAATTATTGTGATGTGTATTTCAGCAACTAATTTTTATGTGATGGAAATACCTGGTAGAATTTCTTTCCTACACAAAAAAATTAGAGGTTAGCTGTTGCATTCCGCTGTGCCTTATTTTTCTTTATTTCAATGCACTGAGTGATTGCGGTGATTGATTGCTAATATCCTTAAGAAGCTGACAGCAGCATGACATCTACCTGCCAGACCATCTCTGGTTATTTATTGAGTTGGGGTCAGTGTTACCTGGTCTGTATAAAAATTTGGTTTCAATCTTAGGACACATGTGCTTCCATTGTATACAATGAGAGTTGGTAAACAAACTAGGTGGTTTAAGTTTATGATGAACTTAGTGTGCCAATGGACTAGTCTAAATGTATAATTTGGGCTTTAAATTTTGGTGTAGAACATTTTGGCTTATGTTAACCAATGGTTTGTTCTTAGGAGGATTTTCAACAGTGTTTAAATCTGTCTCTAGTCTTCCTAGGTTAGCATTTTGGCTAAGCAGTCAGTTGATTTTGAACTTGAACACTGTATTTTTTCTTAATTGTACAACTAATTACAATTTATGTTCTTTAGCATCACAAAGCATAATAATTAGTGTATGATCTCTATGTGCACATAGAGAGTGGCATGAAAAATATGGCTCATTTCAATGACTGTGATGCAGCAATGTTAAACTGTTATGGTTTACTCTCTGTCTTCATCATCCTCATCATCATCAGTTTGTCTTTCTCTGTTGCATGAATGATCTGTTGAGTTTCTCTTTGGGGTGCTGTCTTCGCTTATACACCAATCTGTTCTCACCCTCCACTTTTCTGTTGTCTCTAGTTCTTTGAATTCCCATCTTGACATGCTGGTTCCCTCAATTTTTGCCTTCCTCTGAAAGAATCTGTTGTCATCGCTGTGTATCTTATGACATTTTTTCCTCTAGAATGAAATATAGAGCGTGCCTGAAAGCTTAAAAAGATATCAGTGTTTCTGAAATGACAGTTTGACACATGTGTTCGGGCTTATTCTTAATATGAATGTTATTTTTTCAATTTTTTCCCACTGATTACATTTAAGAATACTTAACACTGTTTTCATATGTGTTGTGTAAACTCAATACACCATAATTATAACCTAGAATAAACTAAATATTAGCTTTTTGGGACTAAAAAACTGGCACATGGTTCAAAGTGCAAGCATCTAAAAAGCACCTGAAATTTCATGGTAGACAAATGAAGTTGAATAAAATAATTTCTTGTTAGAATTAAAAGAAAATCAATAAATAAAATAAATGTGTGTATTTATTAATATTAAACAACTATGATGATGCATAGTCATGTCTATTGTAGCACAAAAAAAGCTGTTTGTTAAAAGAATTGATATTATTTGCTTGTTTTTTATGTTCGAAATGTCTTAGATTTCTAAGGATGTATTACATAAAAAATCTTGATAGAAATTCTTTTAAGATTCCTAGCATGTTATCTGCTTAACACATTGCGCTGTCAATGTGTAGTGAATCTCGATGTCATTTCATCTAGCATTCATTTTTTTGTATATTATAATGCATTGTCAGGCATCGTACAGTAAGTGTCAGACTAAATTCACTGGGGGTTTGAAGTAACCAACTGTTGGATGCATGGATTTTTTTTTTCTTGACCATGTGACCATAAAGGCTGTCAGGCCACATTTGAGCCGATATACTGAAGTTTTTCCTGTAGGACACCTGTGTCTACCGTACATTTAATAGTCAGGCAGGCTGATACCTAATTATATAGCTATTGAATATTTGACTGTAGGAGTTTGTTGCTAATCTTGGTCAGTATGCAGTGCAAGCTAGACACTCTCTATCAAGTCACATTGAAGAAACCACAGATGGAGAATATCCCTGTGTTTTAAATATTTTATTTGTTTTGCAGCAATGATATAATGATCGGAGGTGAACTGTGTACCTGCTGTATGCATTTCGGTTTGTCACTGCATGATCACTGACGGGAATTAGGTAACTGACTCGTCAACCACAGCGATCCTTGCATCGGAATAGTGAAACAAATGGTTTGAAATGGATTTGAAATAAATGGAAGGTCATTTGATTCCTTAGCCATGGGGCATGAAACTACATACACCTGAAGAAAAGAAATGAGTGGAAAAACAAATGAATCCAAAATAAACATTTTTTAAGTATGCTGATGAATACGTGAAGCATACCTGCAGAAATAATCATAGATACTATTTGTGTGTGCGTGTGTTTATATATATATATAAACACACACACACATACGCTCATACTGTACTGTACATACATATATAAGGGGTCTTTTCTTGTACACATCATTTCAGAGAGTGATATATAGCCAATGATGAGGCCGAGTTCAGCTGACAATATCAAGCAAGAACAATTGTCCTGGGAATCATACAGTGTTGGAACAAAAGATCCCTCCACGGCCTGTCAGGTAGCTGAAGGTTACTGGAGGCCAGTACTATGGCTTGCATTGCCTCTCCTATCAATGTTTATCTCTCAGTGCAGCGCCTTGTGATTCACAGTGTGAAAAAGAAAGTGGATTGTCAGGAATGTGAAATGGAGGGGAACATATCTCCTGCTCCTGGTATGGAGGCTCTGAGGACAGCTGAGTCTGACACAAGCTAAAATATTACAAAAAAAAGAAAACTTTTTTCTTATTCTGACATACAGAAAATGTTTGAGAAATCCCACAAATGTGCGGTAAGAAGCCAGTCTGATTAGCAAAAATCATATTTAATACTAACAAACCATTTAATAAAAATAAACATTTTATATACTCTAATTGTAGTGAAAATGTGTAAGTGGTCCTCCTTTTTCTTAAATTTTTCATTTTTTTCTTGAATATAGTGATCGCTTACTCTTCGCTCCCCTCAATAAATTTGACGTGTAATAACTGCTGCAAAGCACTCTGCTCATTAACAGAGAGGTTTCTTCCTTCTTGTACGCTGTTGTTTATACACGTCTTATTGTCAAAATCCCTTACAAATCCCTCATCTAAGTCCCTTTGAGGAAATGCTCTTGTATGACTTGATTGCCACATAAAGGAGTTTCTTTTTAATGACCAGATTCTGACCTCATTTCATATACATAAGCCCAGATCAAAGTAGACGGTTCCTGTCCGGTTGCTGTGGTGTTGTAGAACTTGACAGCACTTCACATCAGAACGACAGCTCACGTACACGACAGTCAGAATTACTTAAATAGTCCCTGCCCTTATAATTCTCGGCTTGTTGTGTGGCTTTTCTGAGTAGATTCTTATCTATGATTCGTTACATTTGTTCCAATTAGCGTCTTCACCTAGAGGTGAAGAATGATAGATGTTGAAATAATTGATTTTATGCAATCAAATGCACTTGAACGTTAACCATGTGATTCATTTAGACATTCACACCATCCTAAGAGTATATTTGATGATGCAGTGGTGGATATACAGTGTTGTGCAAAAGGCTTCGACAGGCAAAGAAAATATTTACAACTTTATCTGGATGACAAGTGTATGTGTGCTTAGAAAAAAAAACAGCACTATCTAGCATTATTATATATGCAAATGAACAGTAACAAATAACAAGAATTTCTTCTATCCTCCAGAGAGTTACTGATATCTCGTTGCATGGTTAGATGAACACCGCTTTGGTTCCCGAAACACTCCTCAGGGGCACCTCCGCCGTTCCGCATGTTCGTCAAATTTCACCACAGGCTCAATTAATTAACTTCATTAGTTAAATCATTTTACAAGCTATTGATAAGCCAGATAGAATATGCTAGCAGTCAAGTCAACGAATACATGGCTATATTGGATGGTTACTGCTGAGTGAGTTAAGGGAAGATTTGGAAATGGCTAACCTAGCACACTCTGATAGACATAATGTCATAGTTTTACACCATCATCAAGATCATTTCAACGTAATTTTCTTTGACTGCCTAAGATGTTTGCACAATACTGTATATCTGGAATATATATGATATAGTCTTCAGAATATTCAGAAAAAGAAGATACAAGAACATTTATGATTGGGTAGATGTCTTCCCTTTTGTAATATTTATTTATTTTTAAGTTTTCTTTGTCATTCAACAAACCTCTGAGCCAGTGTGCTACCCAGACAACACGGATGTGATATAGAATGCAGTCAGCAAGGGTCTACAACCATTCTGAAGAAATCTGACAGCATTCTTCCGCTAAAAATCCCTCCAGTTGAGGCTTTGATATAGGAGGAAACCACAGTTCCTTGGCACATTCTCAGACAGTCACTAACGCTCTATGACTAAGGTCCAGTGATTGGGTGGACTGGAAATTGTAATGTTTTTTTGTCCTTTAGCTTTGGCTCATGGTGACAACACTCACCCAGTGGATCAAGAAGGCCATTGCTACGGAGTTTAGGCTGTTTGACAAAACATTTTCCAGTAGAGAGTATTACTAGGACCAGGAACTATATCAGACTTAACAATGCATGAACAGCTGTTACATTTGTACATAAAAAGTTATATAAAAAGCAGATAGATTCATAATGAAATTAATATATCAATGATTTAAAAAATTCTGATATAGTTAGTTAAATGTAGAAACGAATTAAAAACTAATTATTGTTTTAATTTTAATGTTTTTTGAATTTTTCTTTTATTGTATTTTTATTTTTAAGTCACATAAATATATTAAAACCAGTTATATGATTGTAGCTTTTTCATTTGTGTGTATTTATTTAATGAAATGTATGTGAGTACAATCATTGTCAGTAACTTGTTTGCGTGTGTGACTGGGGTGATGTGTGATTGTTTCTCCATAGCTGAGCGTCAGTATCAGGCCAGGATTTACATACCATGTCATTTGAGTTTCATAAGAGCTGATATGTTGGCCATAATTGGCTACATGGGCCATGTGTACACTGTGTCCTTAATTGCCTTCATCATCATCGCTATTGTCTGCTGGCCAGTGGAGCAGGTCACCATTAATAGAAACTACAGACATCCTGGTCCAGAGTGACATCACTCTAGATGATGATAGCATGTGTTTCCTTTGATGGTCGGTTTTTTTTAATTTTTCTTGCTAACAATGATATAGTACAAGATTCGTGGGTACTAATTTCAAATATGAGATTATGAGATTTATCTTAGAATGTTCCCTTAAATATATTGATGAGACCTATTAAAAAAAATGACATCTTCAAGCAGAGAAAATGTAGTTCTACAAACAATATAATCACTACTACTTTTACAAAAATCTCATTGCAAATTGTTGGTTTTATTTTCACGGTAAATGGAGGATGTGTTTGATCATCTATTAGTGATTTGGCCAAATATTGTTTTTTAAAATCTAGTAAATTTGAAATGCATTCCTAAAAGCTGGTGTTGTTTACAATACAGGACAGTTACATAAAATGAAAATTGTCAGCAGTACACACGCCTTCTAATTTAATCATTATTTCGAAAATGTTAGACTCTCTGAGATCTTCTTGGGGGAATTTATGACTTAGTGCTGTAGAATTTCCCAAGCAGCTGTAGAATTCTTCTTTTCTCTTGACTGCTGTGTTGAAGTTACAGCACACATACTGCTGGATTGAGGGATGGACATTTAGATTACCACTGCAGATTTCTGTTTGTGTGTTCAAATGGACATTTCCTGAGAAACCATTAAGCACATCAACATTGTTTACATTGTTACAATGGTGACAGTATTTGTTGCAAAATAATGTGATTCACGGTTAAATCAATCCTTTATTTTAATGTAGCTAGGGCTACAAGGATGTAAAACAACTACGAATCAAAACAGATCTGTCTTCATGATGTAGAAAAATAATGGCATTTATCTCAGCCGGCTCCTTTTGGTGTTTTAGCTGTTAACTTTAATGTTGTAGAATATCTATAAAGCTCAGTATTCATTAAAATTGATCATAAGACTACAGACTTCTTTTTTGCTTAAACAATCTGAATTAGTTGTTTAATTGTAGCCTTGCCTGTGAAGGTTGAAGACATAATAGATGATAGCATGTGTTTGCTTTTATGTTTTGTTCAGCAGGGTGTCCTATATTAAAAATGCAGAAGCAAACAGAGCTGTCGTTAACAATGTTACAATGTTGTTATTAGGACGCACTTTAATTAGTGCACCCCCTCTTACTTTTTTTGCCAGAATAGCAACATTTTATTCTTTTATTATGGGATAACAAAATCCTTTATACAATGACTACTTTCATATGAAAACAGACCCTAGTTGAGCTTATATGCACATATAAAGTAGATTAATGTCTAAAGACCAGCAATAATTATCATACTACCTTCAGGTGGCTTGTTAATTTACAGAATAAAGTTGTAATATTTATTGTGATAGTTATCTACACTGGTAAAACTTGACTGTCACACGTCCCCCTTTCTTGGTGTACGTTATTGGTTGATGTCAAATCTACATGTATTGTGACAATTTTTTTGTTTATTTATTCTGTGTCCTTCTTACTGGATTAACGACCAGCTATAGTATAAGTCACATGAGTCATATCTATCATATCAGCGCCATTGATCATTTTGCGGTGTGTCATGATGAAAGTGTTTGCGTCGTATGCATTTTGATTTATGGTTCCGAAGAATGTCTGGAAACGCGTATATTTTGTGATGAAAGAAGTGATAATGATAATTGAAAAATGATCATTTAAATATGAAAGCAATATAAGACACATATGCATTCTTGTTTAGATTAGGCTGAACTGAATGTTTACCTTTATGGTCTGTCTCGGATATTATCTTGACAAATTCCATAACTGAAGTCTATGAGGGTCACTGTTTTGTTTCTGAATGTATAAACAGATTTGTAAAAACATATTGGACCAGCTGGGCTTTTTCCATGAAGCAGGATTTCTCAGTTAGTTGGGTTAACTTAAGCTTGTCCAATAGGAATGCTCCTTAGCTAAACTCTTATTGGACAATCATGACTTCAAACTTAAGTTAAACCAGCTAACTGAGAAATCCTGCTTCATGGAACACCCCTTTTGAAGTTGCGGCAAGAGTTGTACAGTATATCAAGTATATCAAGTCTTTAGCAGACTGATTCTTCTACCTGGTATGTTCTGGTTTTGGTTTTAATTATCTTGAGTGCCACACCCACTTCCTTGACTAAACAAGATAGAGGGATTATCATACTCTGGACATAAGTCATATCATATTGGGCTTATTGAGGGATGATGTGTGGCTCCACAGGTTAGGGTGCTATACCTGTGACTGGAAGGCCACCAGTTCGAATTCCAGACTTGGCAGAGTCACACTTGGGCCCCTGTGCAGGCATCCGACCTCCCACCCCAAAGGGATTGTCTGACCTTGCTTTCAAAAACAGCATACGCACGTCTGCCAATATGAATGTATGTGAATCCTGTTGATTCTGAACACAGGATACTGTATATCATGCTCCTTTTTATATTGATTAAAGATGGTTCCTGTTTAGCCAAGTAAATGCTCATAATCTATGTACATGAGAAATTAAGAATGACCTGTTTAATCAGCCAGTTGGAGTGTATTTAAAAGTTTTCTCATGTCTTAGTAAGACATTGGCTTCACTTTAAAGGAATGGATTGCAAACAAAGGAATAAGCAATATATGGTCCTCTGCCATTACTGTTATTAAAATCCATAAAAAGGGCAAAACACAATTAAAAAGACCTTACTTTGTTATTGCTTTCTAGAAAAAGCCCTATAATTTTTATTATACAAACTTCACATAATTAAAAACCAGAATACCCGCAACATATTTTTGAGTAATGAAGGGATGTGTTCTTTTCCTAAGATATAAACAAGAGATAGTAAAAAATAAGATGATGCTCCTTTTAATTATGGAAACGACTAACAAATTGTGTATAAGATGGAGTGCCTGTATCGTTCCTCCTCCTGGGGTGTTACAGAATGTACATTTACATCAGCACAGGGAACTCCTGGAGGGATGCTTTCCCACACGATTTACAGGGCTCTCTGTTATACCTCACCAGGCTACATCCTCATTATATCTTTCCTGGAAAAGGGAACTGCAATCGCAACCTAAGACCTAATTGATTTAATTGGATAAATAACAGCTGAGGTGCAATGCAAGCTAGATACCCCCCAGCCCTCAAGGGCCACAGTTGTACATATTAAATCAACTATGTAATAACAGTGCTAAATAGACAAACCCGATATGGGCGCCACAGTATTCCAACTTGACCTGTATCCTGGCGGTGTATTGTTGCACAGACAGCTTTGCTAAATCTACTTTCACTTCACTCTGCAGGCAGTATGTACACTGCTGGGAAGGACAATACCAGGAACACAGAACTCCACATTCTCTACAGAATATTATACAAGGTTCTGGGTCTCCTAATGGTAATAATAATCATGTTCAGTGCAATAGGCCGTGATTTTAAGGCATTATTTATACAAAAGTTTGTGTATGCATTCGATACATTTGTTTGTCTGTGGGGAGCTGTTTGTGCATGTGTTAGAAATGGAGAGGGAAGGTAATGTTTTAACGGCGTGATACAGTTTTAACAGTGTGATACAGTGTGATACACTGATTTTTACACGACTAACTAGAGAACAGAAACATGAGATGGTATGTTCTAAATTATGCTTCATTCTTGATAGCTTGTTAATTCAACATAGTTCACTCATTCCAAACTAATCTTCAGATTACTAAATACCGATGAATTCAGATTAATACATTTAAAAAGACACGGGGGGCCGTTATCTGTAAAAAGAAAAAAAAAGAATGAAACATGAAGAAGAACTTCTCCAGCATTTCCTCTTGGCTGAGGTTCATTGCATACCTCTAGCACAAAGGTATTGCGAAGAACAGGGCGGATAAGTTTGCACAAATATTCCTGCTGCTGGGGAGAGGTCAAGCCAAGGTCAACATTCAAGAGAACCATAATTAAAGAGATGACTCAATGCGCACACATAATTCATATTAAATTACATGTTTCGAACAGACTGTAAAAGTTAAAAGCAGATTTCATTATTTATTATTGCTTTAAAATTGTTTTGTTTGCTTGGGTCTGAGGGTGCGTGACTGAGTGTATTCTTCCTTCCCCTAAGTGAATGAAATATTGCGTTACAAATTTAGACTGATGTGTAGCAAGGTGATGTTTTCACTGTTTCTTTACAATTCTTTTCTTTTCATTTATTCGTCTTTAGTGACAACAAAAGGACAGCTTGGCTAAAATAATTTCTTTTTGTTTTTTAATTTTATGACTGAAATCTATACTCCATGGGTGTCACTTTAAAAGGTTCCATCTTTACCGAAAACGGCATATAATCTAGTCCACTCCATGGATATATGTCTACATCATGAATTGAGATAAACATTTATCATACTGGCTGACAGCTATATTGGACTCTTGTCATGAGATAATATGTTACGTCGATCACTTCAACATGTTAACTTGAAATTTAAAAAGCCAGCTAAATATTAAGAGACCCTCAGGAATGAAGGTTCTTTGTTTACTTCCTTACATTGTGAGATGTTATTATATGCTGAAATAAGCAGTCGCAATCAAAGAAATTTACTTGTTTGAAAACAAATCTGGCCAATACCCGAAAAACTGCAATAATTTAATTCATACACTCATTCTATATAACTGTAAAATATTAAGTGTCGACACTTCATCATCATCATGAAATCTGATAGCCGCATCCCAGAATGCAGATGTGGTGACACAGACTGAGCCCAGCTACACATCACTGTCTGACCTAACAATAGGCTGACCTAAATTACATACAATTTGCATTTCTAGTTGACCTCGGACCTTCAGAGGTTTATTTATTTACTTATTTTTAAATCCTGTACCCATCTTTGAGAGTTTCCGTTACTTTCCCTTCATCACTTTCTGGCTTTTCTGCAATACGGCATTAATTGCTTGTGAGTCTAAACCATCATTAGCGATAGCTTAATGTATCGCGTTGCTGTTTGTCATGTTAAACGCGTTGGGCTAAATATATGAGGGAGGGCGCTGTATACAAATTCACCGAACTGAAATGACGTAGCTCATATTCAACATGTTGAATGAAGTGCCTCACTTTTTATTAGCGGATTCAAGCCAACGAAATACCTACGTACATTTTTCCAAATTATTACTGAACTGCTGTTTTGTTTAAATTATGATGCGTATTAACTGATGTCGTGGAGAATGACGGAAAAGAGACTGCTGGCTGAACATTTTACTCTGTTGAGAGGGATGTGAATCCCTCAGCATCACTCCTTATAGTTTAATTGCAGTTTAAATGTTCGTTTCCTCAGTAGACCATACAATGTTGCCAGCTTAATTAAACACAGATGGCTTGTTTGTGAAGTCTTCTCTTTTTTCCTTGTTACTAAGGCGTGTGCCAGGTTTTAGGTTTTTAAGTAGGTCGATCATGAGGCAGCATTTAAAGTGAAATCTGCACCAGATTGCACCCTTGTCTTCGCCAGGCATGTTAATATTACAGCTGCAGAGAACATCCAGTCTCACTAGGTAATCTGCATATATTACATCTGCAAAATGGAGGTACCCTCTCTTATCAAAGAGACAGAGACAAATTACTCTCACAAGTTAAATTACAATATGTGTTTCTTTTCCCCCCACTTTTTTTTTTAATGCAAATCAGTTACTTGATTCTTAAAATACAAGTCCAAGTATAGTAACAGCGTAGTGAGTATGTATCTGCTTACACCGAATACTAAGTAAAGCATTTTTGGGTCTTGCTTTTCCAGTCGGAGTTGGTTATACATGTCCTGGCCTGAAGGACATGTTAGCTCAAAGTTATGGAGAATGTTGTTTTTTTTTTTTCCCCCCGTCGACTCTGAGGGATAGTTGTTGATTTGCTGAATTTAAAGAATATGCCAAATGAAAGTTCCCTCATTTAAGCTTGTGCTTACACAACGCTTCTTTGTGATTTTTATAGCCTGTCAGACTTGTCAGGCTTGGTAAGAAAAAGTATATTGTTTCCAGCAGTTGGATTCCTTTCCTTCTGACATCTGCCACTCTGTAAAGATGATAAATTCTTGCCTCATTAGCCGGGGGTGTGGGATTACAGGCTGACAACACATTAATCACCAGCCTCTATGGCAGGCAGACTAGCAATAGGCATTGTTAACAAAACTTTTCTTATATGTCACTCTCTTCTGTGACAGCCTGTAATCAATCATCTTGATTGACAGTGCTGATAGATTACACTATTTATACTTTGTGTAATGAAAGATAGCGTTTCCACCTATTGTCATTTCTGAGACAATGGTAGGCCACCTTTGAATAGAAACATGCACAAAAAACAGTCCTTGGCTCAATAGCTTGAACTTGTAAAAGCAGACAGTGTCCCACTCCTCCGGGGCTCTTTCAGTAGACTTGTATTGTCTGGTAACCTGGTAGAGGATTTACTACATTTTCACACTGCTACCAATTTTTGTCACCGTCGCAGGCAGGTCGGGTTTTGGCAGGCGCAACGCCGGCTGTGTCCCACTTCTGTCTTTTGTTTCTCTGTGAGCCGATTTTGGTAAGATATGTGTTCTTAGCTTGATGAGCGTACTGATAAGCCAGAGACTGGGAAAAATAATGCTATATATATAAACTATGATTTTGTTTCAGAAGTCCCATTTTTTTGCAAGTGTTACCTTCATTTACAAAAAGTGTTAAACGAATGGGAAGACTGGTTCGGATCACACACTGTGTAGCGCCCCAGAAGAGGACAAGAAAAAAGAGAGGGGGGGGGGAATCAAAGTGAGTCCATTGCTTGCGTCCTTGTAATCATACGCTGATCAGTTGTCTGTGGCATATGAATGCTTGGCTGTTGCGCTGTATTGAGTTTTATGTATGTGGGCGGGGTTGGTTGTGGAACTGAATTGCATTCTGGGAGAAATAAAGTTGGGAGAAATACTGAATATTATCATGCATATCGGTTGATCTATGCATCAGTCTATTCTTACTAAGTAGTTCAATTAATTGCAGTTCATACTTGTACCACTGGTAAAATAAAATAGTAGTTTACGTTTCTCAAAAGCCATGAAGGTTTTGGTAACATTTTCTGTTAAAAGCACAAAATGAATAGGAAGGTGGTCTGTCAAATATGACAGCAAGTAAAATCATTGTGAACAGTGACTGGATATAAGTTAACACATATGGAACCAGCTAATGCACCCTTATAGATAGAATTACAAATAACTGGCAATTGCCTCATCCCTGACCTAACGTTGCTTTGTAACTACTTTAGAATTTAGTGGCATGTTTAATGGATTGTGTCACTTGTCTGGAATCTGTCTAGCGTGTTTTCTGCTAGAAACATATTGGTCAATTATGTCTGTAGCTGTCAAATATGGAAGGCACTGTTATTTAGTGAGTATTGACTGCATCATTAAGGCAAATTGTGATGGCAAATAACAGAGCGGAATGTTATTTATTTTTATCTGAAGCCGTAACGATCTGCAAATGGTGTGACCTGGCACCAATTTTTGAAAAGCCTTCTCAATACATAACAGACAAGTCAGTGATTGCTTTTCTAGTGTCTCCTAAAAGGGAATGAAATTGTCTTTAATCTTACACTGCACCATTCAAAATAAATACATCGTCTAGGTAACATTTTTCGTATCATTTGTAAAATTCATCTGCATCTGACAAGGAAACAGGACATGAGGTGGTTCAAGCAATAAAAAAACATAAACATGTAAGTAAAATATGGTTAATAATACATTTATTAATATATCATTTGGTAGATGGCTAAATACATAAATGAATATTTCTATACTTTTCACGTGCTGGTGCTGTGGTTTGCACTGTGTCCCCTCACACTGCTGGGACCACGGTTTGTGTCTCCTCCCTGGCTCCATGTGTGTGGGTTAGGGTTGCCAGATTAGGCTCCTGACCCGCAAGACCCAGAACAGGACAATCAGGTACTAAAAAAGGATGGATGGTACTATTGGTAGCGCAAACTTCAGCTCCAAGGAACTAGAACTTGTAAAGCTTGTTTTAGTAGAGAAGATATATCTAATGGCTAACATTTCCATCCACTTCCTATACCCACTTATCCAGTGTATGTATCCAGAGCCTGTCCCAGAAGTTATGAGCACAAGGCAGGGAATCATAGAGGATGGGGAGGCAGGCTGTCGTAGGGCACATGCACCATTTACACCTGTGGGCAATCTGGGAACTCCAATGCACCTTAGCATGTTTATATGGAAGCCAGAGAACATAGAGGAAACCCCTGCATGACACACAGAGAACATTCCAACTCCACAGATGAGGAACCAGGGTAAAGAACCCTGATCCCAGAGGTGGGAGGTATCAGTGTTAAACCACTGCACCACCATGTTGCTATGGCCAGCTTATTTAAATAAATACATTTAGCAAATGTCTTTAAAATCAATCACAGCACTGACTACATCAACAAAGTGTCAATATCAGGTTGAAATTCAAAAATCACTACATAATCACAGAAGCAAGAGACACGACTGGCGACAAATCTTAAAGAAATTCTTTGACACTTTAGTACTAACTGTAACGATATTGTGTAGATGGAAAGTTGATTAGCATGACCAAGACAAAAGCAATCCACACTGTAAAATGGAGGTGGGGGGTCTTGTATGTTGTTATGGTTGAAGGGGGGATGAATTCAAACCCATACAATGAAGTTTGCTTGGTGTCCAACACAAAAAAGGTGCAACCAAAAATATAAAGGTGAAGATTTCTTATTTCTAGCTAGAAGTCTCTTCTTTGCCCCATTGCTCAAAGGCTAAATCAAATATCATGATGTAGGGGAATATGCAGAATTAGTGTGCAGACAAGCTGTTAACCATCAAGGGTTGATCAAGCATTAAGGTCCTTGACCTGCAGTAACTCAAGATAAAAATGTGAATATACAGTGACCAAATGCAATCTATTTTCAATGAATGTGATAACATTTATTTTTACACAATCTCACTTAAATGTTGATTGTAATAGTCAATTAATCTCCAGATTTTCACTTTATTCCAAATGGCCAAACTGGATTAGGTGGGGAACAATGTTGACTTTTATTTGAGACCAGTCAATTGGCTATTAAGAAGACCTCTAGTAAATAAATAGACTGTGGAGGTCTCAAGGGACCATAAGCTATTGAGTGTTAGTGTGAGAGTTGTTAGGGTCTCCGGCTGGTAGAACGGACGAGGATGAGAGGTTTAAACTTTAATCTCCCTGAAAAAGAGTTTAAGCGACGGGTCAGAATGATTAATGGGAAACCTGATCACGTAAAGTCCCACCATGTCACAAGACATGATTAGTAGGTGACAGGGACTGTAACAACATCTAGCCATTTCTGTTTCTTCAACAGCTCCGGCTCTTCTATAATTAATGATCCCAAGGGCTATTTGTAGGTCAGGAGAAACCTGTCGGAAAAGGCGACACTGACAACTTCAGCAGAACCACATTCTCATGGGGAGAGGGGGCACGAGAAAAATATCCAGATGGGCCGTTTAATTTTTCTATTCTATAACAAAACTATGATGCTTTCGGGTATTAAATGCTAAACATGATGCATACGGTTCCCAGTCAAAGGGTGTATAAGTGACTGACACTTAAGGGATTTAAGCACAACCAATATTCATATGGATTTGTTAATGAGATTTCATGGAGCTGTGAATGTGATAGGGTTGTGTCTACATACCTGTAATCACTACAGAACATACTGGTCTGTGCTATATCTGTAAGTTACACTGTATCTTCATAGATGTGATATTTTCTAAATTAACAGAGAATAAAAATATCAATTTAAACAGGCTGATTATAGTCCTATGCTTTTAGTTGATACAAATTTTCATCTTGTTCTTCTAGTGCCTAAAAAGAAGTGCTTGTCATCTCAAAAATGCTGCCCCCACCAACATCTATCAGCTTGTTGCTACCCTGCTCTATAAAGCCATTTATATCATGGCTTGATAGCCATCTGCTGTACAGGCCATGCAGCCCAATGCTACCCAAACATAGTAGGTTAAGAAGGTAGAGTTTCAAGTAATGGTGTCTAAGGTCTCCCACTGTCCCTCTGTCCTCCAGGGTCAAACATAGGTCAGAGAGGTCAAGTGACACTTGTGTTGCTTGAATTTCCTTCACAGTAGTGGGTGGACAGCATAGACAGCAGGCAAATAAAAGGGGCATTTTGAAAGAGCCACATCTCTGCGTTGGCAGCAGACATGGATACAATGTTGATCCAACATGTTATTGTCCAACGGTTTTCATCGGTAAACATAATTTTAACTTGGTTGTTTGGGAAAAAAGAAAAAAAAAACGCCCAGACTGTGTCAACAAAAAGTGATTTTTTTTCTGGCAGAGAAAATCAGTAACGGACCTGATGCAGTCAAATAAAAACTGAATTGGATCATTGCATAGTATTTTGGATGTAGCTAAAATGAAGATGCTAAGCTTTTAATAACCGCGCCAAAAAATTATCTGGGGCATATTAAAGTTAGCAGCCTGCTGTTCATAATATACAATTAGATCCTCTATAGCATTCTGTTCACCCTCCCTAAATGAAAAAAACTGTATAAAATCCACAGTGTTCTTTGCATAGAATATTATTATACATAGACATATAACATTATTGAAATTTTACAAGATGTTAATTATGGGACAGTAATACGGATTAAAAATCATTTCTGAACAAAAATTACTACTGGTTCAGTGGTGCATAAAGCTTGTAATGAAAATACGAACTCCGTGGATCTAGTTACTACTGAACTATAAGGATGTTTGGTCACTTTCCAAAATCCCCCGGTACAAAACTAGTGGCCTCTTTTCACTGTAAAAGAACTGCTCTATCACATCAGATTATAAAATGCTATACCCATACAACCTGATATGGAAGAAATGTGGGGCAGACAGTGTTGTCATTGTCATCGCATACCCTTGTTTGTCTCCCACCTGGCACCATCAATCACGGCATTTGTTTAAAGCAATTTGATAAGTAAAAGACCTTCCCGTGCCATTCACACCTTGCATAACAGCGGGGAGACATTGTAATTGTTTCCCGACAGTGATATTTAGTCTTATTCTCTATACTTTTGATTCTTTCGTTGCTCGTCTGATTTCAAAGCAACCGTGAGGCCTTTTCCACTTCAGACAGAGGAGAGGATTCTGCATTGCATTCACTGGGTAACTGTCACTGTTTACCGCTGGCTTCTCTCGGTGGATCTCCGCTCCGAACGCACTCATCCCCGCAGTTTGAGTTGGCACAAATGCAGCTGTGATGCCTACTTAAAAGAGTAATACTTAAAAATGAAACCTAACGAATTGTCTTCTCACTGATGTGAACTCGTGTCCGAACTTGAAAATATTTAGCTAGGCACTGCGTCCTGTGTGTCATCGTTTACTGATATCTGTCACTAATGTTTAATCGTCTCTCAGCTCCTCAACAATGTTGCTCAATTTTTTGTTATATGGTTGTTTTTCTCTCTCTCTCCCACTAGGAATTTCCTGCTGTTCCAACCCCAACCCATTTCTGTGTTCATCACATAAAACATGGCAACCTTCGTTCTCTTTGTTGTTGAAATGAGTGCTTTTTGCTACCCTGTGGGGAAACAAAGTAAAAATGATTGTTTTTCCTATTCCTTGAACTGAACATCAGAGACAAGCAGATCAATGTAGTGTTATTTGTTCATGCTGAATGCTCTGGGGCCTGTATCGTCTTGTAATGCATGAAGTAATGTACTATATTAACACAGTAAATGATATACCCTGGAATTGTGTTAGATTACATTTTTTTTGACATTATAATGTCCCTCATATTTTCCCTCAAAATAAGGTGAGCATTCTTTTAGAAAAAGTTTAATTATTTCAAAATATTGATAGACAGAGTAACAGGAATTCAATAATACCTAAGGGACTGACATAATATTTTTGTGATTACACTGGCTTTATGAGACTTTCTAAACATATCTGATTAGTGATGTTACAAAGATCAGTTGTTTTCTTGCTCTCGGCATCTTTCATATGAGATATCCAGCTCAGCATGGAAGCTGAAGGTTCTACAGACTCAACTACAACACTGTGGTGTTTTGGGCCTACATTTCTGGATTAGATTTAAAAGTCAGCATACCAACATGGTCGATGAAAAGGTTGTTGTTTCCAAAAAAAATCCCCATATTTACAGTAACGAGCTTTTAGTCGAGCCAGATTTCAGTTTGCCAGTTACTCACCATACTGGCCTTATGGATAAGCAGATCCGTCTCAGTGTAACCGCGGTGCATGCAGATGTAAACAGAAAATATCAGCTCGTCAAACCTCCCGCGGAAGTAAGAAAAGGAGGATTGCTGAGAAACCGTCCTGCCTGGTACTCACAATGAGACTATGTAGGCGGACCAATCACGAAAAGCAGCTTGCCTTCATGTTTTCCACTGAGCCTGACCTGTTAACTAACGTCAGAGGTGGCCAGGTGCTGCACCTTAATAGTGAAAATCTTACCTGGTTGCCTTCAAACTCCAGACTATGAACGTATTTCATAAAAATCACCTCTGCAATGGTAAATGATCATGAAAGGCACTTTCTTATTAATGCAACTGAACAACCCACAAAACATCCTGCAAGCAAAACCTGACGAAGGTATCATTAAATAGTCAAAAGCATTTAGTCGCTATAGAAAATGAAAGTGTAGTTTTAATTCAATGGTGCTATTATTTACTATCACCGACAAAACAAAAACAAACTTCCTGTTCCTTTTTAATAATAAACGTTCTACTCCTCGATAAGTAGTTTCTGTGTAGTTATATAAAAATACAAATGTAAATAGATTGGGTATCACATATACACACAGTGTAGCAGACAGTTAGAGCAGTTTTCAGTTTTACAGTATGCGTGGATCAGCAACTTGGACGTGATGTGTGAGTCATCGTTGTCATGGCGCTATGGGTGTTCCCTGTCAGGCAGACACTGGCAACCGTGGCATAATACAACAGTCGCTAGGTCCTGACCCTCTATGTACTGACTTTGTGATACTGCACTTGACATTACGGGGAAGATACCGGGGACAGACATGCAGCTATCTCTCTTAAGATGTGGCTTTTCTAATTTAATATTATCCAGAGCTGCCTAAAATTCAGTGGGGCTGGATGAGTTGTGGCAGGGCACATCCACTCAAAAAGATTAAAACCCATAACACAGGCTGGAAGTGACTGGAGCTCGCTGGAGATAAGAGGGAGGCCAGATGAAATATCCCAAATAATTCCCACAGAGGGCTGTATAAACATCTGTGTGAAAGGACTCTGTTTCACCTGTCATATTCCTAGTGTGCTGTCTTGCTATGTTTATCTCTCTGTTGAACACAGTGCATGAATGCTTAGCAAATCAGATCCAGCAACTGTGACTAAACTCCTCCTGCTACGTGGCGGTCGGGGCATAAACACCGCGTCTGACTTGCAGGGACGTCAATTAAATACGGTCGCTTCACGTTAGCTTTATGTAAATCCTTAAACAAATATTGCCTAACTGCAAACTTGGCACGGAGGGCACGAATATAGCACAAGACACATTCTCTAAAGTGGTTGACGGGGCTCATTGCTTCACTACTGAGAGGGGAAGCAAGCTAGACAGAGCGATATATCAGTAAACAAAGGAGCAGGGGGAAAGAATATGCTCCCTGTTTTCTTTCCTGCTTCCTTTCAAGAAATAGCCTTCGAATTTAGCAATAATTTTACCCCAACGGTTCCAGAATCCCCCTGCGTGGACTGACCAGACATAGACAGGAGGATCTGCAGAATATCACTGACTGTCTTTGAAGTCCAAGGCAGACAATGGAGAGCGAGTGGGAGGGGGGAAAAATGAAAACCGTGTCTGGGACTCCTCCCTAACAGACACTGGGTGGTCTACCGCTGGCCCTTCTGGACCGGGGCCTCAGTCTCCATCCGCTCTTTGACTGCCATTGTGGAATTTTGGTCGCGCGTGTCGGCAAGACAAAACTTTTACCCGGGGAATGCTGAGGCAAGCGTGAGCCAAAATGGATTCAAGCTTGTAGTTGTTGTTGTTGTTGATGATGGCGTTGTTGCTATTTCTATAAAGAGATTGTTAAATACGGATCAGCAGTTGTACCCAAGACTTCGACAGCAGCTTTAATTCTTCTCTCCCCTCACCTAAAATGGGATGTGCCTGTAGGGACCACATCAGTTACCTGCTGACATGCAGAACATGATTGATGAACCGCCTCAGGCTCTGGAGTATACTTTGTCAGCTGCTCATAATTTATACATCTTATCTCTGTCAGAACAAAAGACAGAGCACCGTATATGGAAATGAAAACAGAGACTTGTTTAGGCTCCAGTGTGTAGAGTGAAGTGATAAGTCTGATAGTTATCTGCCAGCTCCCTCATCAGGCTGTAAGTGTCTGACTCCCATTCTTTCACCCCACATTTTTGGCTGCACCGGCCCATTGCTCTGTTGAAAGCACTTGGCTCCTGCCTCTTAGGGCGATGGCCAAGACATGTAGGAGTCTTGAGTTACAGTATAATTATACCTCTCCATGCTTTAAAATGGATACTTGGTTATTTTATTTATGACCGGGATTTCAAACAGAAATGGCTCTTATTTTTGCTGTTGTTTAAATGAATCGCACATAAAATATTATAGGTTTCGCTATAGTTTATGAAGAAATTTAATAACTTGTTTTATTTGAACCAAATATGAATGGCCCATAAATAACGTCCTATTTCTGAATTTAGAGCATAACTTATGTACAAGTTCTTTCAGCACAATATCATTCGCTATCTGTACTCCTTTTAGTATCGTCAGAACTAGCTAGATGTTATTGTTTACAATTTTGAAGAGGCGTCTTTATTTAAATGGGATGCAGTCCTTGTTTTTTCTCATTAAGTTTCAGATGTTTTGGCCTGGCAAACACCGTAACACATTGTTTCTCAAAAAACAATCAAATGGTAAAACTATAAGCAACATAAAACTAGCATTTTAATTTTCCAATTTCCCCTCACTGTACAGTTGTTGAAGGTTAGCAAACTGCATCTGATCTGATAAACCTCTTCAAAAACTGGCTTTAATACAGTGATAAAGTAACTCATCTGTTGCGAGGCATGTATGTTTCATTGCAGTATCAGTAACATCAACTAAGCCAGTCCATTTGACATCTAGGTTTGCTCAAAGCAATACTAAAGAATGCTGTCTGTTTTCCTCTATTCAATACTTTTTGATACTAGGGACAACACTGCCTTGATATCATTTTCATGTGGTTTTGATCAAAATTATTGCTGTTAATAACTGGAAATTGAAAAGCTGAGCTCTATGGATTACGCTTTATTAAATATTCTAAGGCAGCGTATCTACTATATGTGAACAAAACAAATGAGAATCTGGAGGAACCCTTTCTTACTGTTCATACAGTAGGTATTTTCCACCTCTCACTAATTTCTCTTTGCAGTGCCTTGTATTCAATTAGCAAATGAAAAACGTTTGTTTATATATTAATTATTAGCCGAAGATGGTCAACAGTATTCTGCACGTCAGTTATGCAGAAATTTTAAATGAACAGAAAAAGCAGTTGAATAGCTTGCAGTTGCTAGCTTAATCCTGCAGACAGTTTTTCAGAGTCAATACTCTAAATCTCAAACATCTCACACTCTCTTGTAGTTACCTAGATACAAGTGAGTGACTTTTTATCTTTTTGTTTCACTGTGACTTCAGGCTATGCGATCATGTTTTACGCAAGTTAAGATCTCTCTCGCATAGCTGTCATGCAAATTTCTATTCTAACACTTTTGCTTTCACTGAAAAAATCTGCCACAAATCTCCAGTAGATAAACAAATTTTTACTGCAAAGTTTATTAGCTGCAAAAATTCTAAGGGAGTAATGATGTATATACAGTATTTAGAAATATGTGCATTTATAATATAACTTACATAAAAATATTTAAGTAAGTATTTATTTTCCATTCTGTATTTTATTCTCTTTAGAGTTTCTATAACTTCTCCTTTGTAGGTGTTTGCTTGGCCAACTTTTTTCCTTATTTATTCTTAGCTAGACGCCATGGGGCTGATTTATTGCCTAGTTTTGGTTTTCTCAAAAGTTTCCAGATTCCAGTTATTTTTGAAGTACGATGCCCTTGGATTTTGACAATGCGTGGCGTTTTATTTTACGAAAACACAGTTCCTTGTTCTTGAAGAATAGACTGTGTCACGAAGGTAGTGAATGGCTATTACTTATGATGAATGTGTGAATATTGCTCAAGGAAATTACTGATTTCAAAACTGATGATCAGATTCCAGCAGTTGGCTTGTGTCAGAAGTTAAATAACACTTTGGACCAAGGACGGCACAATGACAGTCTTCTCCGAGAGAGTCTTAAAGAAGAAAAATATAGTGTTGAGACAGGAAGGACTTCTCAAAGAAATGACCATCAGCGGCATCAAGATGTTTGGCAGCAAGCAGCTGCCACAGAATAATGGGAGACACAACGTATATGGGTGCAAATGACCCGTTGTCAGCGACATTAAAAGGGCCAGCTTTAGTGTTTGGGGAGGCAGACGGATAGAAAATCACTGGGCAAGTAAAAGGCAGATTAAATGAAAAGACTAGGCCCACAGCACCTGCATACAAAGAAAATGTGTTGGGTAATTGGGCCTGATACAGAACGCAGCATATGTTTGTGAAACTTGAACATTTTTCCTTTGCACATGCAGTAACAAAAAAACCTGTAGAAGACAGTGGTTTAGTATCATACAAGCGATTTTACTCATATAAATGAATTAAATAAGAAAAGTGCAGTGAAACAAAATTTGTCTTCGGTGCTCAAAATACTTATCTTAGAAATCTGTTAAAATATATCAGTTGGTAAGTCATAAAGGAACAACATTGACATCGATTTGTAATTAGTTAAAATGCATTACATACATTTGTAAAGTTTTTGTCACTACAGGCACACTGATCCATTTGTTAGTGATTCTAAAAATGCTAGCAAATAAAGCAAATGTATTGAACTAGCTGAAATAAAATTACTTTTGTCTTTAAAATATTGTTTCCTTATCACTGTCAAAATTTGTTACACACCAAAAATGTATTGATACTTCTGTGATTAAGACTCATATGAATCATATTTCATATTTAAGACCTTTGTTTTATAGTAAAACCCATGTTATCCTATTACGGTTTCTCTGAACCTGTTTTTGTTTAGTGGCAAGACCAATTTTAAAGCGAGTCGGTGTTGGTCTGTCTCTCAATAGAGGATTGTAGGTTCTGGTTACAGTTATTTTCTGGCCTTCTGTCTTTCCTCCTTTCTCACACTCTTTCTGCAGTGTCACCAAAGAATGTCCATTCTCCTCAGTAATGTGCGCTTGAAAACTGCCTGACCTCTTTCGGCTCAGCATGCCAAAATGTTAATGAAGAACTGAAAACGCCCGAGAGGGTGTATAATGTCCTCACAAGCTGTCCGTTAAATTTATTTATTTATTTAGTTTGTTTGCCACTTTCTTCAATTGTATCCTTGGACAGAGCTCGTCTTGTATTTGTGGGCAGCTGTGCAGGCCAGCATTGTTTCCGTTCCGATTGCTGCTTTATTTCCTGTCCTGTTCCCATTAATCATCCCTTCAACTATTTATAACAGTGGCAAGTATAGCTAACACACTTACTGGCTTTTTGCATTGTAGCACCCTGTTTTAAGGCAGAAGGGAGCCTAATTATTAACCGTTAAAGTGACAGTGTCCACTGCTTTACAAAAAAAAAAGCTGTGTAAATGTGAAAGCTGTAGCATTTCGTCCAACCCATTTTTCATGGTTTTCTCTTTCCACTTTTCTCTCAATAAACTACCCTGTACAGATATTTAGCCAAGGATTGTGGATTATTACATTTTGAGCTGGGGTTTTACCATTTTTTTTTCTGCTTATTCATTTATTTGTTTTTTTTTCTCAATGTGATGACCCATCAGACGGAAGCCCATTGAGACGCTGTATTGAAGAAAGTGAGGCTACTTCAAGTACATGGGCAGGAGTGATTTTTAACAGACTTGACACTCTTCAATAAAGAATCTGATAGTTGCTGTGCAAAAAAAATCCTGGTAGCACCTGATAAATAGGGCAGACAGGTGTGGCTGGGGTATCATTGATGGATTCTCCTCTTTCACACACTAGGGGTGCAGGATGTTTGTTAAAAATCACAAGCAGCATAACTCCAGGCCTGGACTCCGGTCACATGCAGCTGTATTTTGTATTTATTAGAATATCTTTAGAGACATCAGTGAAATCATCGTCCTCTGCAACACTAAATCTGTCATTATTAAATGTCATTAAAACTGGGTTAAATAACAGAGCCTCATTTAGATGCACCTTATGTAGCAGTTAATTTTACCATGTAAACAAATTTTAGACTATGAACATATTATTAAGCATGTTTTCATTAGGATAATTAATTGTGTTATATTAATGGAGTTCATAGTAAAATTATATACTTAATAGTAATTGCAATTGTAATTTACATGGTTAGCTATTTAAAATACTCTCTCCAGTTAGTTCAAGTCATTCATTTGAATACATTTTGTTTCTGAAAATTCAGAAGCCTGTTGGCTCTTGTATGGGAACATGTGCTGCACAGTACGATAATTTGTGATTCAAAGTCTAAAGTTTGTGCTCAATTTAACTATCTCATTAATAATTTTATTTTCTGAAGTTACGCTAAATGAAAATGCATTAGTAGAGCATTTAGGTGTGAGATCTTCCCAGTGAAATTTAGAAACTTGAAACAAAATGCCGATCACATTCAACAATACTAATAATCGAAGTTAGCTAAGAGCTGAAAACGACTTAATTTTGGGTAGTCACCGCCATAACTAACTAAACTTTATTCTTTTTTTTATACTTTGTAGCTAAGGCTGCATTGGGTGCTTTTTTTTACAGGTTTTACATGATATATCCCATAAAGAATGTAATGGTAAAATAAACCTTGAAACTGTGTGTCAGTGAATGACAGTGATTCATTTATAAATATCTGTTTAAAAAATTTATATCTTAATCTTTATCACTTAGTCGCAAGACTCGTTAGACATATCCCACAGTCATAAACCAGTGACTGACCTTAGCTGTACAGTTAACTTACCTGTCACAGACTGGTGTCAGTCAGCTTCCAAACTGTTTATATTAATTTAGTTTTTGATATATAATATGGGTGCATGGGTGTAAACGTAAGCTAATCTAACATAGATCCGATATTGCCGTCAAATTGTTGTAGACAGTTTTACTGTGCAAATATTTCTACAACGATGTCACTCCTAAAAATAACTGTCAGACAGAAATTTGAAAAAAAAAAACAAAGCATACATTTTTGCATGTGTTATAAAGCCTTGAGCCTTATTGTTTATTTTCAGGGACAACATCACCTGGGATAGTTCAGCTTGTTGCGGAGTTAGCGTGATATTGTTACAATTAATGTCGCTGCTATCATTAGATTGGCTACAACCTATAAGACATGATTGATGCTTAACTATTAACTAGGTAAGTGAGACGTAAAGGTTAGGTCATAAGCTAAAGGTGGAATGTGTGTTTATATTATCCTGTTTCTCAATCCTACCTCATTAACTCCTTTTGATCACCTTGTTCCATAAAGAGGAAACAAAAGAGGAAAAAACAAGGCTTTTACTCATCAACGTTAGAGTTAAAAGCCCAGAAATTGCTGTAACACTGATGGCATTATTTGCAGCTGAATGGCAGGTACATCAACATCTCCTTGTAACCGTATCAAACGGGTGACAGAGGAGGCTTTTGTTCTCCCCGCAGCCCACTTGGGGCCATGGCAGCGTGGTGATGGATATTATCATTCTTAATGTCAGTAAATAGCGCCATGCCAGATAGGAGATCTGTTTCCTTTCAGTGGTACAGAGCTCATCTATCTTTCCACAGCTTTAGCATATTTCAGAGTCTGTGCCAAAGGTAATCGATGACGTGTGTATGACTGGATTTTTGTTATTTGTTAGTTTGCGTTATGAGCTTTGAATGCTAAGCGCTCTCCTCCCCCGAAAAGTTACTTATTCATTGTACAATAATTCAATGTACATGTCATGTGGTACACCCCACCAGATTAATCCTAATAAATCCATAGTCATTCTAAATTGGCCATCTGTGCCCATCTGGTTAAAGGGAAAAACTGCATTATGCCATTAACCAGAATCGTCAAAGAACATAATTTGTTTAGAAAGATTTTTTTCTTAGTCATTTGAGATCATTTGAAGACTAGGTTGTGACAGAATCCACAGTACACTAAAGGAAATTGAATGACTATAAAATCAAACACACAATCTTAATCAATCACGGTAGTTCGCACAGAATTAACTTCTTTATTAAAGATTTATGAGTGGCCTGTTTTTTCAGTCTTGCGAAATCACACGTTTGTAGAGCACAACATGTCAGTGCAGCGAAAGCTTGTTGCTTAGTTCTCTGACTTATACGACAGTCAGTGATAACGCATTAGAATAAATGGTTTTACTGGCATCACATTGAAAAGGTTAAATACTCACTCAGGATTTGCACAGTCTGACAGTGACATGAGACAGCTCTGCTCACTCAAACATGGCATTCTGAAAGCTAGGAGACAGGCTGCTAGAAAAATAAATAGATAGTTTTTTTTTTTTCTTTTTTCCTCGCCTGCACATAGAAGAGATGAAGGGAGTAAGAGAGAGAGAGAGAGAAAGGCTATTTTGGTAGCAAGGTTATCGAGTATGAAATTAACATCTTCATCAGTGGCCTAGCGGTGCTGAGAGCAGAGGGGCGGGGGCTTGAGTGAAAAGCATGCAGTGCTGTCTGCAGGTGATGGCGGATGGACACACCTGACTGACAGCGAGGCAGGGGGCAGGGAGGGGGGAGGATGGGGGGGTACAGCCAATCCTGCGAGCCGAGTGAAGAGCCCAGAGGAGCGCCGTCTGCAAATTATCAGAGGGACGGGGGACGCGGCCTGGGAGCATGAGCTGCCAGACAGTTTGTGGCGTGCTGCAAATTTCTCTCAGCACTTACTGCCCCACCATGCGAAGCCCTTCGCTATTAGGTTGACAGAACGACTCATATCCTGCAAAGGGATGATAGATATGTCATATCTCTGAAAAACTTGTTTGTCTTCCCAAGGTGCTCAGGCTTTCCCCTCTGAAGCAGACAGTGCACATGACACTTTTCGACACTCTTCCCGATACAGATTCGGCATCCAGGCAGTATCAAAGGGGAAATCTTTCACGTACAATTATGACGGAAAATCGAGGTGATGAAGTGTGGTGTACAAAGGAGAGTAAAGGATCAAAAGGGCTGTAATGAAGGCTGATTACAATAAAAGGCCCTGGACTCTGATTCGACCCTGGGAATTCCAGTGTTCCAAGTAGGACATTAGTAGACAAGGAGTGACATGCTAACAGAGACATGTTATATACAGTATATATGTGTGTGTGTGTGTGTGTGTGGTTTTATGCAGATTATAGTTTGTTTAAGACGTCCACAAAAGGATTGTCTTAGGATTAGCATTGCAAAGAGTTTCAGAAGTAGCTAATGAAACCACAGATGGTCCTCGGCTAACAATAGGGTTACGTTCCAGTGAACCCATCATAAATTGAAAATATCGTAAGTTGAATGTGAATATGATATGATAAATCACACTGGAAAAAAACACCGTACGATACATCGTTAAACACTGAATAAGATGTTGACGCTCACGATCGCTACAGAGACTGGAAACGTGGCTGTGTAGATACTGCCATCGCCTGGCATTAGTAGAAAGCATCGTGTGACATACTGCTAGCCCAGGAACAGATCAAAATTCAAAGCTTGATGACTACCGTAATGTGTATCGCTGTCATATCATTGTAAAGTCTAAATATCGTAAGTCGAACCATTGTAACGCGAGGAGCATCTATACTTACAATTCTAAGCAATAAATGACAAATGGACCCAGGGTTAGATTTGGGGGTTGTGCAGATAATATGTGTTAGAATCATCATGTGTTTGTATTTCAGGAGGCGTGTCAGTTGCCTGAGGCAGGACCCTCAGTTGCTGAGGCTGTGAGGGTCTTGTGTTCCCTGAGAAGACGTCTTGATGCCACCCTGCAGCATGCAGAGTCTCTCTCCCGTGCACCTCATAAATAAATAAAAGTGGTCTCCTGATGGGCAATGAGTGAAGGAGGCGCGGTTTTCTTTCAGCAGGGATCCGGGATGCGAAAACCAGCTTGTTGTAAGCGTCTGAAAACAGTTGTCAGAGAAGCGGCCCGCTAATGTTCAGCATTGCTGTCAAGGTCATTTGTAGCCTCATCAAAAGCGCATGTCGCTAAAGATGCACCGCTGAGCTTTTTCTGGACAGTTTAGAGCTGGGTGCCAGTTGACACAAAGCTGCCTCAGTTCCATGGGGCGTGCCACCAAGCCAGACATTGACAAATGACAGCACTACTCCCGACAGCTAATGTTAGCCTCTCTCATCACAGGAAGCGTTTCTTGGCAGAGTGACATTGCATGTTTTAGTACACTGAGTTATTTTTTTTTCTTCGTTTTGTTACGATTGTTTAAAGCCGTTACTTAGCGTGTAGGATTGCTTCCATGCCAGTGGGATATGGCTTTGTGATGCATGTTTGAATGGGCTGGTGATAGGAATGGTTTGGCTCAACATCTTAGATCATGACCAAAAAGAACAGATCCCAAGACTCCATTCATCAATAAAACAAACACAGAATGAATATTTTAGATAATTTTAATAATGTGAAAGACTGAAGCTGGTAAAGCTAAATCATTAAATCATCTAGAATTTCTATAGTAAACCACTTATTTAATCATTCATACTGGATGTTATCTTTATGAAAGAGAAAAGTTTTTCACCTTTGATTCACATGACTCAAAAATGTTCCTTATGATTTAATTCCAATCTTCAAAGACGATATTTCTACATTATTTAGCCATTAAGTTGATTTATACAATTGTGTGTTGAAAGCATCATTTTCAGATATTCACGTAACACTGAGAACACAAAATATCTTGTCAGTGTCTAAAGACAAATATTGGTCTGTATTTATGTCCTTTTCCTATGCATGGTGTAACATTACATGTGTATAGATACTTCTGAACACAGTATTTATTTAGCATGGTAGTAATAGCTTTTCACAATGCAAATTTGTCTGAAGTGCTTCCCCAATGACAAAGGCTGCGTCCGCTACCAATCCTGTAAGTTTGAAATGGTCACCTGACCTTAGCAGGCCTTTTGCAAAATTCAAACCATTATGTAAGGTCTTTGGCTGAATAAAGGGAAGCCCAAGTGTTTGAGAGGATTGCCCCGGCTATTACAGTATGTCTGAAAATGTAGCTAATTGGTAATAATTAGGGTTCTCTAAACTCTGACCTGGTACGTTTCCTTATAAAGCGTAATTGTTCTGCGTAATCCAGGTCAGCACTGTTCTTTCATCTCCATGAAGAGATCAAAAAAAGGAGATTTACAGGCCAGGCAGCTCCTGTCCCCCAGAGCCGGCTCAGTTATATCCTTCAAAAGGATTTACAGACTGTTATTGTGACTAATGCTTTGTGGATTTCATACTATTCAGAGGTCATCTACCGGCTTCGGTTTGTAAGGTTGTGATTGACTGAAATGAGTTTGCCTGCTCCTTTACAGGTGTAACATACACCGCAAGGCTTATGGCTGATAGGCTGTGTTTCACTTTTTTTATTTGTTTGCTTATTTATTTATTTCACCTGCATCGAATTCTAATCCCAAAGTACTTTGGGAGTCATTTTTTTAAATGATCCCTGCTGCTTGCTCGACAAAATAGGTAAAAATAAGACAAGTTATATGAAAAGTGCAAGTCTGATTAGTAGTAATGTATATACTGTACCTAAGGGGCTAGTTAATTCAGGTCAGATATCCTGAAATGGATGACATGGGAGAGCCATTAGTCGTGTATGTTGTAGCAGACTATCTGAACTCAGATGTTTTAAATCTACGAGTAATCCCTCAGCTGATTCTGTGCTTTTCAAGAACAATGCCCTGATAGCCCTGCATAGCCCCTCATACTGTAACCCTGACAGCTGTGCCCATAACACATGCAGAACATAATCTGATGGCTGCCCTTGCCGCAGCCAGTTCCCATTAATTTTTCCGGTACTGTTGCACCATCCACTGCAACATCCACGGGTTACATTCAATTACTTTTCTAGCTCTGGAGTCCTGCCTCTATTGAAGAAGCAGTAGGAGCACATGCAGCTTCCTGAACAAGTAGCTCAAGCACTCAAACTGCGGTTGAGATCGAAATGTTGAACACTGTTTGCATACATTCCCTCAGCTGCACATTCCCCAGTGGCTTGTTTTAATTACTGGAAGCAGAATATTTATTTAGCATGAGGAATATTAATCCTCACTCTAAATTGTATTTTGTTTTTGCAGAATTGTTCAGGACGGCAAGCTTTTTATTACATTTTTTTTTGCAAAGCTTTGGAGGTGAAAGTGTACGACATCATCATTAGATTCTGGTGGCCCCGTGGTGTCCATTGAAAATTGCATACAGTATCTGGCTGATGGCAGCAGTGTGGAGGAAGTGTGCAATGCAAAAGCTCTCTAAGGACACCAGCAGGACACAGCAGGTCAAAAACACAAATTTACTAATTCACTCACTCGTCAAGTCAAGCTACCCATTTAATTCAAATCTCTCACATTCACTAGCCAGAGATAATAAATGGTATTGAAGTTCTTCTGGATTAAACTCTATTATTTCCATTTCTAGTAACAGCAGTGAAAGCAGTTATGTTAAGTTTTATTGTTTGTTTTGAACTGCCATCCATCTTTCCATTCTTCCACTGCTTATGCTGGTCAGGGTCGCGGGGGTTTTGCGCCGGGGTGGGGGGGGTGGGTCTTACAAGGCTAGGGTGAACCATGAATATAATAACATATACAGCATGTTAATAAACATTTAAAGCCTTACGACGGGCCTATTGAAGAGTAAACAGCCCGTTATTCCTATAGCCACTTACTGCAACCGTATCTTTTCCTCAGCAAAACTGAATGGAATGCTTGTGGTCAACATGAGGTCAGGACTGGGTAAATGTTTGGTTGGAGATAAACAGTGTTTGAAGAGAAGCGTCAGATTCCTTTATGTTAGTAACCGTCATGGTATGTGACAGATAAACCTTAATGATAGCTGGCAGTCATCGTGCTAGTGCTCTGTTTCCTATGTATAATAAATCCCGTTAAAAACATATCCATTGAAAATTCACAAGTTAAAAATATATATGTCGGCAAGACACATTAGTACTAAACAAGTCCTTTAATGTATTTTTATCTCCCCCCATATTGTGCATTTCATCTTATCATTTTGATTCAAAGGAATGTAACAGTATTTGTCATTATATTTTGGCCATGATAGGTTGTATTATCTGCAGGTTTTACATATTTACAATGAAAAATACCTGTTGTATATACACTGATTAGCCATAACATTAAAACCACCTGCCTAATGTTGTGTAGGTCCCCCTAATGCTGCCAAAACAGCCCTGACCCATCAAGGCATGGACTCCGCAAGACCTCTGAAGGTGTCCTGTGGTATCTGGCACCAAGACGTTAGCAGCAGATCCGTTAAGTCCTGTAAGTTGTGAGGTAGGGTCTCCATGGATCAGACTTGTTTGTGCAGCACATCCCACAGATGCTCGATCGGATCGAGCTCTGGGGAATTTGGAGGCCAATGTGCTTTTCCTCTGGTATACACGAGCCGTACCGCGAAGAGAGATTAGTTACAGCATGGTTCCAGTTCGCCTCGGTTTTCCACTGCAGATGGGCTGGGTTTGAAGATCGACAGTGATGTAAAACCAACGAGATGCATATATACAGTTCACACGGTGTACATCACGATTTACTATGTGCAGTTTTTTTTCTTTTGTTTTTTACTGTCTGCTAATTTCTGATAGCACACCTGTGAGAATCGCTGTGTTATGTTAGCATTAAACACTAGCAGATTTAGCATTTGCTTGTGTAAATTTGCATTACGAATACATTCCATTCAACTGTTCTACAGTACTTTTTTAAGTAAGAAGTTCCGAAATATTGGAAATATATAAATACATTGTAATGTGTGAAACGACAAATACTTAATAATATATATATAATATGCCGTTTTTTCCTTGCTTATCAACACAGATCACTGGAATCTCTGTGCTTTCAACCAATCATATGGTGGTGATGCAACCAGCTAGGTTTGGTTTGGTCAAAAACCGTTGGTTCGTGGTACGGGTCGGGTATGGTTCCTGGTGGCAGCGGGAAAGCACCACTAAACACCTTGAACTGTTTTTTGTGTTCTTTGAGGCATTCCTGAACAATTTCTGCAGTGTGGCAGAGTGCATTATCGTGCTGAAAGAGGCCACTGCCATCGGGGAATACCGTCATCATGAGGGGGTATTTAGTCTGCAGCAATGTTTAGGTAAATGGTACGTGTCAAAATAACATCCACATGAATGCCAGGAGCAAAGGTTTCCCAGCAAAACATTGCCCAGAGCATCACACTGCCTCCGCCGGCTTGACTTCTTCTCATAGTGCATCCTGGTACCATCTCTGCCTCAGATAAGCAACATACATGCACCTGGTTGTCCACAGGATGTAACAGAAAATGTGACTCATCAGACCAGGCCACCTTCTTCCATTGCTCCATGGTCCAGTTCTGACGCTCACGTGCCCATTGCAGGCGTTTTCAGTGGTAGATAGGGGTCAGTGTGGGGACTCTACACAACCCCATACACAGCAATGCACTGTGTGATCTAACACCTTTCTATCATAACCAGCATTGAGTCTTTAAGCAGTTTGTGCTACAGTAGCTCTCCTGTGGGATCGGACCACACAGACGAGCCTTCGCTCCCCACATGCATCTGTGAGCCCTGGGTGCCCATGACCCCATTGCAGGTTCACCGATTGGCCTTCCTTGGGCCACTTCCAGTAGGTACTGACCACTGCATACCAGGAGCACCACACAAGGCCTGTAGTCTTGGAGATGCTCTGATGCTGTGTTCCAGTCATCTAGCCATCACAATTTGGCCCTTTTCAAAGTCACTCAGATCCTTACACTTGCCCATTTTTCCTGCTTCTAACACATCAACGTCAAGAACAGACTGTTCACTTGCCTAATATATAATGGCACCCTTGACAGGTGAGATAATCAATGTTATTCACTTCACCTCTCAGTGGTTTTAATGCTATGGCTGATCGGTGTATGTCTCAGTGTTCAACCAGAATTCTACCTTGCATTCTCTAGGAAACTTTTTTTCTTGATGTAGCAGTAAATCAATGAAAGACATTTTATTCATAAAAAGTACATCCTCTATTCAATGTTACAGTGGTACCTCAGTTCTCGAACTTAATCCGTTCCGGACTCCGGATTGAATCCTAAAAAGTTCGAGTTCTGATCGAATTTTTCCCATAGGAAATAATGGAAAACCAATTAATTGGTTCCCGGACCCCCCAAATTACACCTAAATATGTTTTTTTTTTTTTTTTTAGCATTTAAACACAAAATGAACTGGATAAAACAAGAAGAGCATTTTTTTCTTAATGGCTTCCAAAACGATAAAGATCTTATCCCAACATTACCCCTGTCCTGCCCTGATCGTCCGCTCCTTCCGTGTGCCACGCCCCCTCGTTAACCTCGTGTGGGATCCCCATGTGATCAGCTGTTTCTGGTTGTTGTCATTAGTCCTCTGTATTAAGTCCGCGTTTCAGTTTGTTAGCCCAGTCCGGTCATTGAGTGCGTTCGACTTGCTTACAGCGCTGGCTTAAAGCAACGCATTCTGATCTTGACGCAATGCATTACGGTTAGATGCATTGCGACCTCTCACCCGGCTGCACAACCTGGAACCGCCTCCGTGACGACATACCTTTGCCCTTATTGGCTGAAGAGTTTAGTTACACGCATGACGTTTGTATCCCAGGCAGTTCCGATGCGTAATCTGCTATTTCTCCCGAATATCACATAAAGCAGTGAGAGCGCTTTGTGACTTTTTGTCTGAGGTAAGCGCTTTATAAATAAATTACTTACTTACTTTTCAGTTAATTTACCTGGTAAAATAAAGTTTAAATAAATGACATAAATGCTCTAATAATACACGTAAGTTAGTGGTTTATTTATTGTTAGTTACTGTAATGTTGCGCTGCTTTATTTGGTTAATCGCCCAGTCTGTAAAGAAGGCATTCAAGTAAGAATTGCATTGTAGTATGACTCATTTCCTGGCGCGTACAATTTATATTAGGTCAGCGTTCACGGTTCGACTTCTGATATTCAGATCGAATTCTAGGTCAAACTGGTTTGTTCGACTTTCAAGAAATTTGAGTTCTAGTGAGTTCGAGAACCGAGGTACCACTGTATTTATATGCAGTCATATTTTATCGCAGTTGTGTACTGTCATTGTGTACTGTATTCGTAACTTCCTCCTTACTCCTGTATAACATATTCAATAACATTGAAACCAAAACTGTACAGCTGAACCGAACTGTACAGCTTACCATTACACTTCTCTGAATAGTTTTAATTAACCCTGTAATTATTTGCAGATATAGTAAAGTTACAACTCTGTAGATAGAATATATAGAAAATACAAAATAGAAAATAAGCTTCAAATACTTAAGTCTTTTTTTTATCATTGATTAACTTGTACTGTTGTTGACCTGGGATTTGTAACTGTCAGAGATTCTAATTGTTAACTCATTTAGCTGAATAGAATCATAATTATCCTATCTTTACTGCATGTTAATTGAATCATGTGGATAATCATTAAGCTAAGACTTTTGGCCAGTTGTGATAGTATTGTGTAACCAAATTTATATTTGGTGTCCAATAATTCTTATGTTTCCCTGTTTTTAATTTTTGTATGTGAAAGAAAACTAGATCTGAAGCTGTAAATGAACACGCCCGTGGCTGTGACTGGAGACAGTATGTTAGTCACAGGCTGAGAACTGTCTCCAGTATAATATTATAATGAATAGGTTCATAAAAGGAAGTACTTTAATTATAGTTCAATTTCCCTGGATTGTTATTGAGCAAGTGCTCTTCAATTGAATGTGATTTCTACTAATAGCTATATGTGTAAATGAACTTGTTTAAATGATATTTTACAGCCCATTGATGGAATTACTGCTAGGGGCGATGCAGTGATAGGCTGACAAAGGCCATGCAAGAATTACCATAAAATATTAGCTTGTTTGCAAAGGCTTTATGTTAATCTTTTAGCACTCAAGTAGCCTGCTATTAACATATCAGGAAAAGCTGCCTTCCAGCAAAAACATGCAAATTAAGAGTGCTTAGTTACAAAAAAAAAATCCATTCCATTCCTATGAACACTTAAAAATGTGGAGAATTGGAGGATGCAGTAAATTACCCTGGGATTTCAGTATAGTTTAAAGCTTATATTATCTCTTTTGGGATTTTCCATAGGTTCTCTTGTTTCTGTTTGAACCCCCTTGGTATAAAGGACAGCTGTCAATAGTCTTGTTAAATATTTTAGCGTTATATTTTAGTTGTTATCTATTCAGAAGTGATCACAGTTAATATCGAAACGCGACATTCTCTAACCTATGCAGCACAAGGCTATTATCAAGCACATTCATCCCTGCACCAGATTCTTCATTTGGTGAAGGCCTTAATTTAGTCCCCGCCAGAGATTTGTTCCCTGTCGAAGGTCTGCCAGACTCAGCCTTCGAATGGCTGCGTCTGATTTACGCTCAGTGGGAGGTGCCAGCTGAACTGTATGCAGACCAGGCTCAACAGATGCCTTTGTACCGGTATTCAAACCCACAATAGGCAGTAGGGTTAATGTCCTTCTTAAACCAATGCCTCTTTGCTGCCAAAATGTTCAAAAGAGTTTGTTGTGCCGTGTACATATGTCTGAGAAATATTGCGGGGTACCTAAACAGGAAGATAAAACATTTTTGGATTCAGAGCTCAGTGTGTAAATAAGGGAACTCTCTGGAGACATTGGTAGACAGGGTCCAAAGTTTGATGAACACTTTGCCTTCAAACTGAATTCTTACGTGTCACTTCCCATAACTTATAGCACGCTATTACAAAGCTACTGATAGAATAAATTAGACTGACGGACAGAATTATACCGCGTGTTTCCTTCCCTCCCCAATGACGCACACTAGCTTAGTGCTCCTTGACAGGTACCGTGATTTAACACCCGGCCGAAGGGGCCAGGGGCGGGAGGGGGGGGGGCAGGGGACAGGCTAAAAACATTCACAGAGGCTGATATTGGCTCGTAGCCTAGTTTATAAAACTGCTCTTAATTCACTACGAAAGTGTTGCCATGAAAAGGGGAAAGAACCGCAGATATCAATGAATCGCTAATTTATTACTGAACAGTGGAGGGCTTCAAACAAATCACGACAGGTCTCTGTCTCCCGATAACGTCCAATATGTGAATTTGACCAATGATGTGTTTTGTACATGTAGTAGAAACAGATGCATTGCTCCTTGGCTTGTCATCGGCAGTGGTAAACAAAAAAAAATTCAGAAAGAGGAGAAGACTGGTCAGGATTACTCTAAATTTTCTTGCTGAGAGACAGATTGAAGTAATTAAAGTAAAATAAATTATTCATGCCTAATCAAAGAACAAACTGCAAGAATTACAAACAATAAATGCCAAGGGAATGTGGAAAAAAGTATTTTCCTGTAATTCGATTTATCCATGAAATGTCCGACTGCTTATATAAGGTTGTGAGTGAGGCCTGGGGCCTGTTCCAGGTGTCACAGGGAACAAACAAGGCTGGAGGAACCCTGGATGGGATGTCAGTCCACTGTGTTGTGCATACACACACACACACACACACACATCACCTTAACATATGTTTCTGGACTATCGGAGCAAACCAGTGAACCCCAAGGAAACCCACTTATTTAAATCAAATGTGTGCATAGCCTGGTTATATTTAAATGAAATATGATCATTTATTCTAATTAAGATAATCTATAAAAATTTTATTAAATGAAAATTCTATTTTTTTTTTCATTATTTTCTTTAGAAAGAAAGATGTGTCAGTCACATTTCTATCAAAATATTCCTGGTGTCCTGACTGTGACAGTACATAAAAATTTAGGTCAAAGTACACAAGTCTTAAGTGGGAATAAAGTTTAAAAACCCTGTGCAGGTTATAAGATTGAGAGACGTATTGATGTATGGAAGAATAGTTACAGGAATACAAGCACAAAAACAGCCGTTATGAAACCATAAAAACTAGCTTAATACCTTCGCCCTGGGAATATCTTAATGATAAAGCGTTACATTTTTAGTTTAACTAGAGTCATAAAATACTTTTCATTTTGGACTAGGATCCTTAGCTCCCTCTGAATTAATGTCTGCCTTAACAGGTAAATTATTGTGAATAACGCTGGTATACAGCAATTTTGGTGCCAACGATGTCTGAATGGTTTTATATTAAGTTTATGGTGCTGATTAAGAATATGACTTTGGTTTTGCCAGATTGGCTCTAGTTTCTGAGATATTTAATAGTTAATTAATTAATGCAACACGTTTGAAAAGCATTCAGAATTGCAAGAATATTTTTATTTTAGTTACAACTAGTAAGTAAACAGTCTAACACCATACAAAAAAGAAATTAAAAATATCTAACAGTGACAGGAAAAAACAATATTAATTAGTTATTAATTGTTATTAATGTCAATGCTTCAAAAAATGCTGTTTATGTGATTTCCTTTTATGTGTGTCATCAGGACAATCATGTTGGAGACTCCAACAGTAGTCTGCCATCATGTGTATGTCCCATCTGCCTTGATACCTCTCCTCCATCACCTTCATATCCTGGTGGAACCTCTCACCTTGTTCCTCGCTGAAGTCTCCAAGGTTATCTGGAAATCTGTTTAAATGGCTATGGAGATGCATCTTTATGCTCATATTAACTCCCAAATTTCTAAAGTTAGCAAGCTTATCTTGCACCAATTCTTCATAAATGTCTGCTCTGTGATTACCCAAGTATTTCTTCACAATGGAGACTAAACTCTTCCAGGCCAAAGCCTCAGTGTCATTCATGCATTTGGTAAAATTGGATTGTTGATGCAGGCTCTTCTTGATGAAGTCATAATCTTCACATATATTAACATACTTATTAAGACAGAAGTTTTTGGGTATAAACAAAGACTGGGTTGACAAACTTATACTGTAGTCGACTTCTTTCCTCTGCAAATTCACAGTTGAATTCTGCCTTCAAAGAGTCGCTTTCATAGCATTGTAGGCCTACAAATTGAAATACAAAATAATTATATGGGATATTTCATTACCTAAGACACTGTTAAAGAGTCAAAAGACAGAACAAAAGCTATTGCATTTGTTATCGCACACAAGTCGCATTGGGGGAATGCATTATTTTAATGGATGTCCATTATCTCAAAAACTAGAACCAATTCAGCAAAAGTAATTGGATTTTTGAATTCAGCACCCCCAAAATACCCTAAATCCATTAAAAAAAAACCTAGGCACCTGGAAAAAAAATTTTTTTTTGTAGACCTGTGTAATAGATGTGTATGAAACTATTATGTATTTCACCTATTAAATATTTGTCGCATGTACTTTTACAATGTTTAAAATGTAAGATGTAACTATGAAGAGCATTCTTCTGTAAGACTTGCATCAACTGTGAGATGACGCAGGATTTGACCATTTATGGAGTATGCTATCCGAACAGTTTTGAGCAGTCTCTGTACTCCTGGGTCCTAATATATTTTCTGACAGAATCCCCCAATGTCTGTATTTGGGTTCACTGTGATAAATATTTCTTTGTAATTAGAATGATTTCTTTTTACAAAAGAAGCGTATATGTAGAGTCCTCTGGTCCCCAGGGGGCCCTGTTTGGTAATACTTTTATGATATTTCTTTTTGTGCTTGGTTGGTGAACCTTTTAAGTGGAAATGGTGAAAATTAGTCTGCAGTGGGTCTGGTTTTCTGTCACAGACTGGTTTTGTCATATCATTCACATCTCATTCACAATGGCTAATGCCAGACAACCCTTTTATGCAAAGACTTGTTCCATAGGCACTTTATTCTAACGGAAAAGCAAGATGATTCATTAGTCATTGAATGATATATAACATTATAATCGTTTGCATTTTCGAATGCCCTTAAAACAGAGTTTTTGATGATTCATTTTAATTATTATGGCATCTAAAAGTTCACATCTTCATCAAATGACAAAAGAAGGCAGAGGAGAAAATGAGGAAGAAAGACACATGGTCAGAAATGACATACTGTATCTCCTTTTTATATGATTTGTGACAGTCAGTCAGTATCCCAAGATGAGCCAGGCCACTTCAGCTGAGATTATTCAAATACTTATTAATTCAATGGCAATTTAATTACATTCTATCAATATTGAGAATTACGTTTTATATGTGATAGATAGATTAATTCTTAGTCAAAAAACTTGCGTAGTTGAGTATTCATGAAGCAACTAAGAGTTGGAAGCACTGCTTTTGGACTGGAAACGGGCAGCATCAATACAACACAGAGGGGAAGACGCCCCCCCACAAATATTACCGTAGACTGTGTGCCAAGAACAGTTGGAGGAACATGAAGATGGAAACAGGTCCCTTTGCTTCCTTGTTGCTTTGGTGAGAAATGTGGGTCCTCACTGAGTCACACCTGTCTCACTCGACCCTCCCCCACAAAAAGGAAAAGCGCACACCACAGAGAGAGCATGTAAACTCCACACGCAGACATGAAGACATTCAAACCCACAACACTGGAGGCGTGAAGCAACGATGCAACCTACCAGACCACTGTGCTGCCCCATAATGTCATCTGAACAAAGCTATTTTTTAAAATAATAAAACTTTCTACCCTGTGAATGAAAAAAGCATGAATTCTTTAAAAAATATTTCGGTATCTGTCCAGAAAAAAAAATCTGATGGCAATTTTCTTTTCCAGTATACAGATCTTTCTGAAACGTCTATCTAGATTATGCACAGAACATAACAGGTTTTGGAGCCATAATTAGTTGGCCTTGACCTCCATCCCGCATCATCTATCTTTTCCACACTTATGGAAGAGATTTAGGATGAATATACTTGGTCGAGGCCCCAGTGGTTTCGGCACTGGAGTGCTTCAGGCTGTACCTTCTGGTTGGAAGAGGTTCTCCAACGTGTTTCACCTTTCACTAGAACTACAAAAGTTCCCTCTTAAAACACCTCATGCATAAGTCCCATACTCGAGAAGGAACAGTCCAGTGCCCCTATTGACTACTGAACAGTGGCATTGCCTAATCATACAGTGGAGATGTTTGAGAGATCACTTCCTAGACTGGGTTACACACTAGCTATACAGTGGTAAAATGCTATACTTTTCCTGCTTTATAGAGCAGGCACAAGTGCCGCAACATTTATCTGGATTTTCTTTATTGACTTATTCACTGCACTTAGCACCGTCCCTGCTGGGGGGAGAAGCTCAAGGTAATCCAGGCTGAGGGCACCATGGTGAGGGACGTATCAGTGCAGGAAAAGATGAAGATTACAGAAGGCTGGTGGTGAGTTTTGTTGGCTGGTGTAGGAACAACCACCTGCAGCTCAATGTCGGAAAGACGAAAGCATTGGCGGTGGACTTCAGGGGGGAGTGTGTAGCTGCTGACCACTGTCATCATCCAAGGAGAGAGTGTAGAAGCAGTGCTATAAGTATCTTGGCTTCTCTGTCAATGACAGACTGGACTAGCACCAGAGCATGGAGAGAGTCTACAAGTAAGTGCAGAGTAAGCTGTTTTTCTACCTCACTTGTATTACCTCCACGGTACAATATACTTGTTAATTGTTTGGCTATATTTTCTTTGGGAGAGAATATTGTGCTGAGATTTGTTTATTTTTGGTAGTGCTGCTAGACAACAAAAAATTCTCCCAACCAAGCTTTACCCTGCATAATCTTCAAAAGCATTTCCATGCTAACTGCCAACAGCATAGTGCTTGTTTGGGGTTGTGTGGATCTCTGTGGGTGAAGATGACTTGCCCGTGTCTGGTAGATTGTGGGTTTGAATACTGTGGCTCATCATACCAGTAATAATATCACCACTGGGCCCTTGAGGAAGGTGCTTGACCCAGCTTCTGCATGGGTGTTGCATGTTGGCTGACCCTAAAACTTCCTTTGTGTATATACAGGTTCATATGTGTATGTGCAAATACCTCTGTTTGCTGCTTTGGATCCCTTGTTTCTGAACACATTTTATTTGGATTAGTTAGCGGCTAATCTGCAGCTAGACTGAAGGACAGATACCGAGTCGGAGCGTAAAAGGTGAAAATTATCCATTAAATTGACCCACAGTATATTTACTAACTGGAAAATTGCCTCACAGGTTGTATTTAGTTCGTCGATGTGATCATGAGTAAATTTTTAACATAATTAATTGCCCGTTTCTGTTGACAAGAAATTTATGCGGTAATAATTTGCTTGAAATAGATGCCGACTGTAGGAAATGAGATATCCATCACGGCCTTGTGTTCCACCAGCTGCACAGCGGCTAATATGAAAATATTTCAGCCTACGACGACCCTGCTGTTTGTGCAGTCAAGATTATATATACCCACGATCCATTGGCTGCCTGAGAGTCACTCATGGAGGTCTATGATAACAAAGACTTTGTGATTTATGGCCTGCTGTGAAAGCAGAGCTTGATGAGATTAAACAATTTCATAGCAGAAGTGTTTCTTGGGGTCTGATTTGTAGTTGCGAGCTGATAGTAAATCACATTTATATATATGAAAGCACGCTCAGCAAAGCAGTGCAATTACAGTTTAGGACAGCTACTTTTTATTTAATTTTTTAACCTGGCTTTGTCTATTTTATTCTTTGGCTGTCATCAAGCTACTCACCTTCAGAAGTCCTTCTCCTACAAGGAGGTGATGAACTGGGCTATAAGACCTTACTGTTATCTCTCCTTTCCAGCTTAACAACAGCCACAATAACAACAATAAAACAACAAGCCCTGAATTTTACTCCAAAGCAGTTTTATGGCATATTTTTTATTTTCTTTATCCCACTGAAATGAGTAAGTGAATGATGCAACTGGCATACTGTAATTTCCATCTTACAGACATGATATGTATAAATGAGGTCTATACATCTTCTGCTGTGACTGAGGATGTAATGTACTGATAATGTAGTGGTTGGTTGCACTTCATTTTAATGGTGGGAAGCATTTTTTGACGTAAGCCTAGTTTGGTTTACAGTATGGAAGCTTATATATTGCAAAACCAAGAGAGCATAAAATGCCGTTGTCTAGTTTTGAATTACAAAAATTTGTGGCTAGTATTTTTATAATCATGTGTATAATTCATTTAAATGGCACTGCATTTAAAAATATACAGGCCTTACTTTAAAGGCCTGACAAAAAGGAAAATATATACTACTTTCATAAGGCTTTGCCACAGAAACTTGTAATGTATCATGAGATGCGAGACGAAGGACTCGAAGGCCAGCGTTTGCCGAACAAAAGGGCTTTACTGAGCTGCACGGGAGCAGGGAAACAAATGAGACTGCAAGGGGTCAAAACAAGAAAGCTGGAATGGGGATGGACACAGCAGACAGGAGGTGCGACATCAATGACCGGAATGGGGATGATGAGACAGGTACTTAAAATCAAAGGCCAATGAGGGGTAACAAGCATGCTCATCAATGCCATGTGATTGAGGAGACAGGAGGGTCGGCAGACATGACGGGCAGGATATAAGAGACCCTGGAACGCGGACCCTCCTGTACCTGTTCACTGGTGAGGCGGGGTCCATGCAGACTGCAGGACCTTGGAGGGCCAGGGGGGGTGGAAGGTGCTGAGGGGCCAGCGGGGCAGGAGCAGGAGGCATCAAGGGAACTACAGGGCAGGAGCAGTAGGGCGTCAAGGGAACTGCAGGGCAAGAGCAGGAGGGTGTCAAGGGAACTGCAGAGCAGTAGGGTGTCAAGGGAACTGCAGGGCAAGAGCAGGAGGGCGTCAAGGGAATTGCAGAGCAGGAGCAGTAGGCTATCAAGGGAACTGCAGGGCAGGAGCAGGAGGGCGTCAAGGGAACTGCAGAGCAGGAGGGCGTCAAGGGAACTGCAGGGCAGGAGCAGGAGGGGGTCAAGGGAACTGCAGAGCAGGAGGGCGTCAAGGGAACTGCAGGGCAGGAGCAGTAGGGCGTCAAGGGAACTGCAGGGCAGGAGCAGTAGGGCGTCAAGGGAACTGCAGAGCAGGAGGGCGTCAAGGGAACTGCAGGGCAGGAGCAGTAGGGTGTCAAGGGAACTGCAAGGCAGGAGCAGTAGGGTATCAAGGGAACTGCAGGGCAGGAGCAGGAGGGCGTCAAGGGAACTGCAGGGCAGGAGCAGGAGGGCGTCAACGGAACTGCAGGGCAGGAGGGCGTCAAGGGAACTGCAGGGCAGGAGCAGGAGGGCGTCAAGGGAACTGCAGGGCAGGAGCAGGAGGGCGTCAAGGGAACTGCAGGGCAGGAGCAAGAAGGCACTGAGGGAATTCTCCCCTGGGCGTAAGCAGGAGAGCTGCCTGGGCAGGCAACATTGGGCAACTGAGAGTTGGGGCAACCAGCATGGACAGTGTGCCCCCATCTCCCCCTCCAGAAGATGGAGACTCGGCAAACCCCTCTTCAGGGCCCCAGGGGACAGTGCTGACTGTACTGGGACTTAGGACCAGGTCGGTGCAGACTTTGGGCTGAGGGAGGGGCCCACAGAATGAGACTTAGGGCAAGACCCAGAGGGTCCCATTGTAAATCCTCCTGGGATTTATTGAACTGAAAGGGAGCAGGGAAACAAACGACACCATGTGGGGATAAAACAAGAAGGCCAGTATGAGGATGGACACGGGCAGACAGGAGGTGCGACATCAATGACCAGAATGGGGCTGACGAGACAAACAGGTACTTAAATACAAAGGCTAGTGAGGGGTAACAAGCAATAGGCGTGACTCTTCAGGGCCACATGAAGGAGGAGACAGGAGGGTCGGCGGACATGACGGGCAGGAAGTATCATAATGTACATTATGGAAAATTAGAAATGGATTTAGTTAAGATTAAAACAAAAACATGTCTCTTAAAAATGGATGGTAAAAAAAGCCTATATAAGCTGATTTATAATTGGTATATATCTGTTTTAGCACATGCAAAGCAGCAAACGAGCCATCATACTGATTTACTAACAATCTTCATTGGCATTAGCAAATCCAAATTACAGATTTTAATGAACGAGAAAATCTATAGTAAATATGTAAATTATAAGGTTTCCAAAGAAGCCCGGAAAGCTTCAGAGGACAGTGTGTAAAGGGTTGAATGGAAGCTCGTTAATAGTGAGTGCAGTAAATAAATTGATATTTGAATTTTATGGGAGAAAAAATGTAATGAAGGCTTTATCTCACCCACAGAATTGCAATGGATTTAATATGTGTCAAGTTTTATTGTAAGGTGAATAAATTAATTGAGAAAGCTTTTTTCAGTCATATTCCTAAACAATTATAGTATTAAACAAAGTCCAATAGAGTCTAGAACATACCATATTCAGTGTTCATTTGTGGTATAAAATATGGAATTTACAAAAATACATTTTTCAATGTGTTGCCACTCAATGGTTAGAATGAAAAACTTAACATATTTTAAACATCACTCTATGCACCATACATAATTACAGTAGAACAGAATGACAATACATTTTTTGTTCATCATGCAAAAATAATAGAAGGAATTAATATTTTTTTGTTGTGTTCATATACAGAAATATAGTTTTGTTTTCAAACTGTTTAAGCAATTATTGATAAGTAAAAAGCAAGCTCTTAATATTCATTCAGTCATTCATTTTTCATGCCTGCTTGTCCTATACAGGGTGACTGGGGTCGAGAGCCTACTTCAGAAGCAATGGATGCATACTAGCTACTTATACTAATAATGAAATATTTCTAAATGAAATGTCAGAAACCCCTCTGAAAGGGCAGGAAATAGACCCGTGTGATTCAGGGATTGGGTGAATCTTTTTTGGAGGTAAATGTTTTTGTGACACAGAGGGAAGAAAATATAGGAAAACAAAGGAGATTCAGCTAGAGAATACAGGGATAGCTTTGGGGTCCTGGATGGCAGCACATAAGCACTGGATATAGACCCCCCCCCCTCCCGAGTAAAACCACATGTGTTTTATAACCTGTAGGATTGTTTGCGGGCAAAAGGGAATTATCAGCTGACATTGTCCCACCGCTGGAGATCCACACCCTCCTGCGTCTTACAAAGAATAATATCCAGTCCAGGTATTGGAGTCTAACTCAAACAAGATCCTGCTATGTATGTACAGCACCATGTCTTTTTTCATCAGTTTGCTTCCAGATGGTTCCCATATTAAATTATTATAATTTCCAGAGTTGGGTAATTCAGGTCCAGAGAGCAAAAGTCCAGACCAAGATTTTGTTTCAACCAACCAGTTGAGCATAAGGAGTCACAGTCACAGAGCATTGAACTGCTTGGTTGAAACAAAATCCCGGTTTGGACTTTTACTCTCTGGACCAGAATGACCCAACTCTGATAATTTCTTCTGGATCTTTAGTCCTTTTATTAATGTATCTCAGATCATTACAACTAAGCAATGAAATTAGACCCACACCTTCTTTAAAATCTTTCTGAAGTCTGTTCATAATTACAAAAAATAAATCTATTTTCTGAGGTATATTTGATAAGGAGTTCTTTTGTTACCCCATGTATGTTTATATTATATATTCATCTTGTTCTCTGACTTTATGGCATTCATTCTATAACTTGTATATCTTATTTGGGAGTGTTTTACAAAACGGTTATATCTATATTATGGTTAATCAGACAACAAAAATGTCTGACGAAACTGTACTGTCCAAATTACTCACTGGTATCAGAAAAGCAAAATCACAGCACAATATAATCAGAAAGTGAACGAAGATAATGACATAGTGACGAGTCCACAGAAGCCTAGAGTGCTATGGAGTAGGCACTGTCTATGTTTGTCCAATTATCAGACATAGATTCTGTAGATATCAAACAATGGCTGAGTGTGGTGTGTATTTTGGTGTGGGGGTGTATGTCTGAAAGAGAGAGATGGAGAGATAGGGAGAGTGTCCTACAATGGCTTGACTCTGCTCCACCACCTTTGCTTCCCAGATTTTTCCTTGGATCACTGTGCACCCAACTGAGTAATTCATGGGTGGATATACAGAATAACCTCTGCCTCTGCAAAGCATTATAGATCTTAGCTCAATTATTTGAGATTGTTACACAGTAACAAGCTCTTGTCAGAAACCCTGTGCCATACACCAGAGCTGCAAGCTTGTTTCCTTTAATATTTTCTTACCAAGATATAAGTATTGCAAATGAACATAATACATTTAAGTAATCAATCTGTTTTCTTCCAAAGCCTAAATGCACAGCAAAGTTATAATAGAGCATTTCTACGTTTCTATCTTTAGACAACCAAACCACCTTCCGGTGCCAAGATTCCAGTAACAAAAATAATACCACCAATCACTGCCCCGCCATACGCTAGCATGGTACGGTAAGCTGACTAAGCAGCACCACTAAAAGTGAAGCATCCTACAACATTAGCCATTCAGGATTTGCGTAAGCTCTGTAAATTCTCAGGTAAATAAAAAATTAATAAGCATCCCAGGACTGTCACTGCAGTTGAGCCTTGGGCCTATCTTAGGAAGGACAGGACACAAAACAGGGTCACGTGGTGGTTGGGATCCATCACATGACCTAGACTGAGGCAAAACAATCACACCTTAAGCAAAATTTAGTCAGCAATTCATCTAAACTGTTTGTAGTGGAGGAAACTCACACAAATATGAAGAGTAGAGGCGCAGAGTCCACAAACAGAAAGCTGCAGACTTGTTGACCATTATATAATATTACAATAGTGTACTATTCCAGACTGGAAGGAATAATCAGAGGTGTTTGCTATTGCTTCAGATCTACCCAGAGTACATCAGCTATTCAGAAGAAACTTCATTATTTCGGCACCTCAGCTTTTTCATGTTCCCTGAGTCACAATTAGTTTCCGTCTCTCTTGTGATCTTCTCGACTAAAGCTGACTGAGTAAGAAAAACGGTAGTCTTCATAGGAGGTCTAAGTCAAATGTACACTTCAAAGGACTGTATACTGATTTGCTAAGTAACCATCATATTTCACTTGTGTGAAGAACTAATTTCCTTTAAAAGTTCACATGTCACTTCAAAATCTCGCCTGTGAGTTCTCTTCAAATGTCTCCAAACATCTAATTGGAGGGGAAAAATCATCCAGATAACCAGGCGTGACACTTCTGTTCAGCGAAACCTCAATTATTAAATATTCCACACACATGAAAACATTTCTGACATCAAATTCGGCTTCTAATAGTTTCAGCAGGCTTCACCATATGTCACAATTTCGAACCGGCATTTGTATCTGTGTGGGATGTCTAGAGTAGGCAAAAGGGAAAATTCGATTTTTCTTTTTCAGATGATTTGCATGCAAATATCCATTAAGGGCACAGAAATATAAGTATATGAAATGTTTACCCACTTTTAGTATGACCATTACTCTCAACTATATCATGAATAGTGCTAATTTATTATTTTGATTGGGACAACATAATTGGTGTCACGCGATTTGTTATTTTCTGTGAAATGTCTTTGTTTTCATTCCATCTCAAACTATCCAAACTCAAAGGTAATAAACATCTGTTTCTGAAAGGAGAGGGACACAAAACATTTTCTAATCTGCAGTGCTCCATCATGTTGATGTAAACAAAGCCTGCTCCAGGCTCTCCGTAGCGTGCTAATTTTGGTCGTTATCGCCTTCACGGCACAGAGTGAGATTTCTCACAAGCACTTTATGCCTTTTGTTTTCTGCTTGCCATTAAAAGAACACCACAAGCAGAAAACTGTCAGTGTTTCTTTATTTGTGTTGAATTTTCCATACTCCCCTAGATGTAGTGTGGAAAAAAAAGCAGTTTGATGTCACTTTTAACTTTTAACATTACAACTGTGGACTTTCCAAAGCTGCTGTGTTGCTTAGAGTACCGTCCTTCCCCCATTTACTGTCTACATTGGATGTCATTTATTGGATGTAGTAAAGCCCAAGGTTCAACTATCAGCCATAATCAGGCAAGAGGGTATGTACGCTTTTTGTTTTTAAATGGCCACTCACCACAGAGTGGATCATCGCCCTTAAGAAAGTGTTCTTCCATTTCCATAGATCTTTCTTATATGCCTCATTAAAGTACATAAATGGAAGGAAAAAGTGTCTCGCAAAACATTTTCACATGAAAACACCACTTGAGACGTGTTATACTTTATTATGTGACAGCTACCATTACTATCCATTGTAATAAACGTCACTCTGGATGAGTTGACAATATATAAAATAAATCTTTTTTTAAACATACATTTTAAAGAAATTAAAAATTGCCTAAAATGCTGTTTTTTCTTCCTGAAAGTGTTTGTGGTGGGATATACACACCACACAACTTCCAGTGTTTTTACAGATCAGGTGAATTATTCATCTTTTTACCTTCCTCCAAAGAACCAAATTATTGTGTCAAATTTTGCATTCTTGCATTAATTTAATATTTGAGCTTGTCTTTTTAAAGGGCTGCCTAAATTAGCAGCGTGCTGTAAAACGCATTCATTGGAAAGGTCAGAGAGTTTAGAATTCAGCCTCATGATCGTGCGGCCGCGAGCCACTCCAGACTGGGCTGCACATACATTGCTGGACGGCAATGTATTCTCCAACTCCGTCTCAACCATGAAACAAAAGCTGTTTAACCCATGATCGGCGGTCAAACAATCTATTCACTGAGTGAAAGTTCAGTCAAGTAGAACTGGTAAATCATTAAATACAGGCATAACATTTTTCCTGTTGGACGAACACCTCGGTTTCTAACCCCAACCAGTTAACTCTGAAGTGTGACACCATTGCCTCACGCGTTCTTTACACATGTTTACCTTAAAAACTGAAGATTAAATGTGCTAACCATAGTAGTTTAAGTTGAAACCTTTTGAGTTTAGTCAGTCTGTGGTGGATTGTTATTCAGTGATCTTTGCCTTTTCCAGTACTGCAGAATAAAACTGATATTCTATATTTATAATTTCAGTTTTTGTATTTTTTCCAGTTTTAAACCAAATATGATGGTTGTATACAGATTGTACAATAAAACAAAGTTATATTTTTAAACCACAACGTTTCCTCCTATATTTGGGAATATCCTGTTGTCCTTATATGTTAAAAATAGACTAATCAATATTTAACTATTAGCAGTGTGAAACTAGTTTATTTACTGCAGGCTAACAGTCTGGTATTTGGAATTATTTGGAAGATCTTTCCGGAAGGTTGTTTAATTGCATATATGTTTGTATTGTAAGTGGGTCAATGAAATAATGACAAAACTTAGTAAGACTTACGGTCTATGACTGTGTGTAGCAGGTGCTCACTTTTTTTTAAAAGATATAAAAGCATATTCTTCATATAACCCTTCAGGAAAGAAAATGCTTCAAAAGAAATTTGTATACAAGTCTTCTGGAACCAAAAAAGGGGGTAGTGGTGTCAAGAGAAAACAAAAAAGAGCTTGTATTTGCTAACAATTGCTTTAAGCTACAAAATCCCCTTGAATCCCCTACGTACCCTCACTGTCAAATTCCCACTCTTTCACTTTTCCCCATCTCCCTCTTAAAGGAAAAAAAAAGTCCATCTTTAGGGGCTGATCGGTTGTAGCCTGATGCTTAGCAACAACATTCCTGTGCCTTAAGTAGCAGTAAGCCTTTAGCTGAACCTTTGATGTGGCTGTCAGGGCAGATTTATTTCGTTTTAGCACATTGTCTACTTGTCCAGATGTATAAGGAGATAAAAAGAAGTGCTGTTTACACTTTTTCCAGCTGTAATTAAATTGTGCTCCTGATGAGTTCGGAGGGACAGAGGGTGAGGGAAAGGGGCATCAGCACGGACAGTCGGCAGGAACCACTTGTCAAACGAGCACCTGATGTCGCAGCAAACTTCCTTACCGAGCATCCATCGCCGCAGGAGTCGCGCCATTTTGGGGCCGTGCATTTAAACTGCATCCCAGAAGAGGCAACTGCAGCTTGACTCTTCGTCCGCGATGATTAATATCCAGTGACAGTCGAGAGCACCTATGGATTTATTGGTGTGAAATAAATAAATAAATGGGATAAAGGGAAAAAAAATTTAAGATCGCATGAGGTATGTTCCAGTCGGAGAGCCATATTTCATTATGACATTTAACAGAGAAATGATTTTCAGACAGCAGATTCCCAAAGGGTGCAAAAGCTTCCATGGCATTCTCTGTAAAACCCATTATTATAGATTTCTTGTTCTTTAGCTTGTAAATTCTGGGGCATTATCATAAACTGCAGTGATAACTCACAGTATATAAAGACAATAATGATCTGAACACCCAGCATATGCCTTAGGCCCAACAAATTAAAACAATGCTCAGCTTGATGAGTTGCCTCCCCTGGACGCCGCGTTAGCGCAGTAAATAGATTACACTACAGCACCCCCATCTGCTCAGAGCAGGGACTGAAGGCAGCTGCAGCGATAATCAGCACCTTTCCGAGCCGAGAAGGCTGCGAATGCCAAGTTAATTTAATTAACAGGAAAAAAAGCATCTGTCAGACCATTAACCTGCTGAGGGTCCTGTCTAATGAAGGAAATGTATCTGAATTTTAGGGATAGATAACTGTTTTTAAATCACCTTCAGTCTAAACCAAGCTAAGTAGAAAGCAGTGGCCTACTATCTGAAACAAAAACATTGTACAAAATCTAGTGTTCATTTAAAATCAAAGTGGTCAATGACTATGCATATATTTTTATTTGGGGAAGGAAATATTCTGCCCGTGAAGTATGGGGAAATGGGGTTTCTGTAAGTTGAATTGTTTTGCACAAAGAAAAGAAAGGTCATAATGCACATTAATGGGTTAACCTTAAATGCAAGAGTATACACATCAATGATACACATCATTCAGGCAAGACAGACAATACATGCACACATTTAAGATAAGTAAAAGTATGTTTTTTTATATTTGACTTCTAATTTAAAAATCTGTATGTACATATATATCTGTGTGTATATATATATATATATATATATATATATATATATATATATATACACACGCACACACACACACACACATATATATATATATATACATGAAAGCTTCTTGTATCTTTATCCTTGCAGTGTATTTAATTTTTAATGTTGCGTTGTTTGCTTACAGTGCAATAATACCACTACTTCACAATTTTTAGTGAAGACATTAGTACATATGCAGCTATATATATATATATATATATATGTGTGCGTGTGTGTGTGTGTGTGGTGGAACCTGAGTGCGCTGTCTTTCATGCATACTGTAAACACACTTCTTCCTCACGGCATATTTTCCATACTTCTTAATCTGATCCATTTTATTTCCACGTGAAAACCAAAAAAAAAACAAAAAAACGTCTCTCTCTCCAAGGAAAGGAAAGGCATACTGAGTGAATACCAATGCAAAGGAGCTTTTTTTTAATACTGTTTGTGATCTCACCACTCTGAAATGAATCAATTTCTATAGCCTAAAGCAACTCGCGGCTTTTGATTATGTTTGTGTAAAATCTTAAGGGTGGTGATCAAAGTGGTGCCTTGTCCACTAGGCCGTAACCAAGAAAGCGCTGATAACAGCTGGGATTTACATTTAGTTTTCCTTTAACTTTGTTTCGGAGGGATTCCCATTATCGACAACATCCTCTCTCATCTCAAGGATGGGTCATTGAATGAAGTGAAAAGGGAGAAAGGCCAGGGGGAGGAAATGGGGAGGGGTCCCGGATTAATCTTCTGAGGAATAAATTGTTTGATCAGCAGACAGAAGGGGATGAAAATCTCTGATGTTGACAGCGGGCGACTTTCTGAGCAGCGTGTGATTGACGTCCCCGTCGCTCGGGCAGGGAGAGCAGCATCCGGTGGTGCGCGGGTCTCCTCCGCCTGTGGGTGGTAGTGTTAATAATGTGGCAACTGGAAAGATTAATTGTAGACAAGCAGCAGGATTACGAGGGGCTTTGTGGGTCCGAAAGGAACATTGGTGGGAAAGGCCTCTGATCTGTCAGGCTGAGCGGAAATTAGTCAAGGCAGAGTGGAGCTGGCTTTCATAATGGCATTTAGGAAATTAAAGCCAAATGCTGAGAAGATATTGAAATAAGTAACAAGGAACGTGCTGACATCCTTAAAATATGATATCCCCAAGTCCAGTTGTGTCTGCACAAACAGTTAAATTACCGTTTCGTTATGTTTTTGAGCTAATTTTGAAGGTTTAACAAAGAAACGCAAGTCACATTTCTTTTAACAAACATGGTAAAGCAAGGTGTCTATTACTTACATCCATCCATCCATATTCTGAAACCACTTATCCTATTCAGGGTCGGGGGGGGGGGGGGGTCCAGAGCCTATGCCAGAGGAAATGGTGCAAGGCGGGGAACAACCCAGGATGGGGCACCAACCCATCGCAGTCTGTTACCTATAGCTTTTAATATTTTAAAAATGTACATTATCATGCCTTCTTGTAAAAATAATTTTAAATATAAGTGCAATGTTGGGGAAGTTACTCACAAAAGTAATCCATTACAGACAGAGGCAGAAAGTTCAGGTCCAGAAGGTACAAATTCAGACCAAGGTTTTGTTTCAACCAACCAGTTGAGTATAAAGAGTCACAGTCACAGAGTACTCAACTGGTTGGTTGGTTGAAATCTTTCTGAACCTGAACTTTCCACCTCGATCTGTAATGGATTACTTTTGTGAGTAACTTTCCCAACACTGCATAAGTGAAGTCCAACTTCTACCAGCATTCTGAATATCCTCATGCCACACTTTCTGCTCCCCTTCGCATATCTACCAGTTAGTTAAACTAACTAAAGACACGGGGCATCAGATAGGCTACTGAGACAAGAATGTGCTGAGATGGCAAAAATAGCTCTGCGGCTTGGAGGGCAGTGGTTTCTGGCCACCTGTTGGATTGTCAACACATAGCAGCGCATTAGGGGCGTCAATCACAACTTCAGCGTGACCTTCCCGTGACCTCTGACCCAGTTTATGGTTCAGCGGCAGTGAGGCCCTTCTGAGGCCTCTCTCTTAAACTCGGGGTTGTGGGTAATCACAGTCTTGGCTTAGCTGCCCCCCCTCTCCCCCAGCATAATGAAATCTCCACTTGTATACAGAGTGATAAAAGGAACAGCGTTCTCACATAACCCACTCTGTTTTGATAATGTTTATGGCAGCAGCCAATACTACAAAAAAGAAACTGTTTGCTCCCTCTGTTATATATAGACATACAGTACCAGTCAAAAGTTTAGATGTGGCAAGCCGCCTATGAAGGAGAGTGTAGAATGTCGCATCACATGACCTAGGCCAGTTGACCTAAACACATTAGAAATGGTTCTTGAGGAGTTTGACCGGAGAGTCAAAAATGCAGCCAATGAGTACTCAGGATGTGTGAGAACTCTAGAACAACAGAGCATGCAAACTCAACTGGAAAAGCATCCCAGGAAACTCATGAAACTGGCATAGAGGAGACAGTAGGGTCAGCCAGTCCCTGGGGCAATTGGGGTTAAGGGCCTTGCTCAAGGACCCAATGGTGGGATCACTCTGCCAATCCAGGGATTTGAACCAGCAACCTTCTGAGTCCCGACCCACAAAACGCCCCACTCAACAATTTTTAATTTTTTTGGGTCAAATTTGTTATTTTATAAATTATTCTAAAACATAGAGAATACAACAAATAAACTTTTCTATAGTTAGGTGTGCCCAAACTTTTGACTGGTACTGTACATATATAATGTTGTTTGTATAAAAATCGATCATGCCTATATAGGCATAAGATTTATAATTTTTGTCCTTCACTGTACAATCTTTACCCTTTGTGCTCTCCTTCCTTTCTCAGCCCTTTTGCAAACTAGTGGCTAAAACTAAAAATTGATTTGACCTTGATATGTGTCATTTTGCATTCATCAGGAGGCTGAAGCCTGCATGGAAATAACACCAAAATAAAATGTGTGGCAGACAAGTGTCTGGTTCCATTATTATCTTTTGGTGATTTTTATTCATCTAGTGGGGTCAGAAAATACAACAAATGGTTGATGAAGCTTCATTTGCTCGTCACTAGAATCTGGCAAGTTGGTAAGTTGCAAGGTGGGGCTTCCATGGATCAGCCTTGTTTGTCCAGCACATCCCACAGGTGCTCTGTCAGATTGAGATCTGGGGAATTTGGGGGGCAAATCAACACCTTTTCATGTTCCTCAACCATTCCTGAACAATTTCTGCAGTGTGGCAGGCTTGTCCTGCTGAAAGAGGCCACTGCCATTGGGGAATACCGTTGCCATGAAGAGTATACTTGGTCTGCATCAGGGTTTAGGTAGGTGGTACATGAACTTCAAGACCCAAGGTTTCCCAGCAGAACATTGCCTCTGGCGGCTTGCCTTCTTCCCATAATGCATCCCGGTGCCATCTCTTCCCCAGGAAAATGACGCAGATGCCCCCAGCCGTCCACATGATGTAACAGAAAACATGACTCATCAGACCTGCCCCAATGCACTGTGTTCTAACACCTTTCTATCATAGCCAGCATTATTTTTTTTTTTAGAAATTTGTGCTCCTGTGTGATCAGACCAGACAGGATAGCCTTCAGTCTCCATGCACATCAATGTGCCTTGAGCGTCCATGACCCCATGGGAAGTTCACCGGTTGGCCTTCCTTGGACCACTTTTGCTAGCTATTGGCCCCTGCATACCAGGAGCACCCCAACAAGACCTGCCATTTTAGAGATGCTCAGACCCAGTCATCTAGCCATCACAATTTGGCCCTTGTCAGTCACTCAGATCCTTACACTTGCCCATTTTTCCTGCTTCCAACACATCAACTTCAAGAACTGATTGTTCACTTGCCTAATTTATGATGGCACCCTTGACATGTGCCACTGTGACAAGATAATCAATGCTAGGTTGCACTTAGCTGCACCTTCAAAATGCCTTTATAATGCATTCATAGAACATTCAGTGCACCTTCATCAAGTATTCATAAGCTGCATGTAAGTATACCTCAACATCATAAAATACCTTAACAGCTGTATTACACATTAATAACAAACATTATATGATAATAGTATAATCATATGATGTTTGTTATTGAAGTTGATAAAGCTGTTTAGGTATGTTAGGATGTTATGGTATATTTACGGTACATGCTGCTTATGAATGTTCTATGAATGCATTATGAAAGTGCACTAAATGTTCTATAAATGCATTATAAAGGCATTATGAAGGTGCAGTTAATGTAAAGTGTTACCCAATGGTATTCATTTCACCTGTCAGTGGTTTTAATGTCATGGTTGCTCGGTGTACAGTAGCTGTGTTTTGTAAACATTTACTGTGTCAGTATTAAAATATACTGAAGAACTTCATTGTGCCATATGCTGAAGATCATAAGTTGTAATAACTTTTTTGTGGTATGTCATGAGGACACTAATTTTTTTTTTAATCTTCGTTAAAGCTTTCATTTAATTGCACTTTTTATCCAGTTAGGTAAAATAATTTGAAAAAAATCTTTGCTATAATACTTGTCAGTCTAAGAAATTTATTTTTTCAACATATAGAGATTTTTAGCCAAATGTTATCTGATGTTGTCACATGAATCAAAATGCTTTAAGATCTGAATAAGGTTTGCTTCTCCACCTTCTAGTCCAATGATTTTCATACAATTTAAAAATTAAAAGCAGTCCTTGGTATGCTTTAATCCAATTTGTGCTTGGAAATGTAATATGGCAACTCTATGAAGACTAAATCTTAACTGATTCAATCTTCACATTTTTCTAATGTGAGATAATGTGTACATTCCTGGTAGTTTTACCAAATGGGAAGATTGAATTAAGAGTAAGCATTGGTTAAACTGATTAGGTCACCCTTGACAATGTTTATAGGCATGGATCCTGATTAACTTTAAGAGTTACTTGGTGTATCGATGATGCTATGCGCAGGACTTGCGACTTCTGGGAGTCATTGGACGTTTGACACTTCGGCACTGAAGATAAAACTGGTTAGAAGACGCTGATGTTAGATGGATAATACTGCCATCTAACAACATGACTGGCAGCAATGATGTCAGCCTAGCCTCTGCTGCAGGCTGGAACATTAGCTTGTGAGTCAGTAGCCTGGTAAGTTTCAGGCAATCTTTGAATGTGGCAAGACGGCAGAGACCACATTTAGTGCTCAAATCAAAAGTCTTTAATGTGATACGATCAAGACAAACAGCAGCTGTTGATGTACATCAAAAATGTAGTTTTAACAATTTTGCAGCATTCGTTTTAACTAGTTATGTAGGATGTTAAGAACAGTCGTTTTTTTGGATATGTCTGTTGTATTCTGTAATATTAATTCTTAATTGAGCATCCAACCGTCACTTAATCGCTTATTCTGTTCCGGGTCACAGGGGGAGGGGGAAAAGGGGCTGAAACATGGACCATTTCAGCAACAAAGCTTAAATCCTTCAAGTCATATTCTTGACAGTTCCCAGTAAGAAGCTAAACACTCACTCTGTTCAGTTGTAACCCCAATCCATCTTACAGTGCTGTTAAATTAATATTCTTCTAATGGTTCCTAGTTTGGTGCTGAAACTTAAACTGACTACATGGTGGAACATTTGAGCAAATTCTGATTGTTGTTATTCACCAGGAACCTTTTCTGTATCCTAGAAATCCCCTTGATTAAATCTGTTTAACTCTTTTTTTTGAGTGCTTTGTGGTGTGATGAAAACTGGGAGATTTCTAAGACTTCTAAAACAGAGATTTCATAGTCTTTTGTGTTACAGGGATAGACTAATTGTCAGCAAAACACCCCCTTACAGCAATTTTATATATAAATTCAGTATTTATTAAGTACTTTTATTATTTATTTAAGAACCTTTTTAAAAAAATCTTTTACTTTTTGCAAATTTTCACCTCTCATTCCTCTGAGGATTATCTATCCCAGCATGAATATTCATTGACTGAGTCTTGAGTGACAGTTGCTACGAAACATACTACACTCATGTTTTGCGGCGCAAATTTACATTCACGTTCATTTATTCAGCGGACAAAGTGACATGCAAGTCAGGCACATAATACATCATGAGCTGTACTAGTACGGTAGCGTTAAGCAAGATGTTTCAGAAAAAAATTGGCTTGAAATGCGTGTGGGATTTGTTTGTAGAGGGTGATGCCTCTCATTATCTTACAGAATATGTGATAACCCCTGGTCCTTAATCTGTCATATAATATTTTACAATTTACCAGTTGTTCTACTTAATCACAAATCCAAAAAAATAATTATTATTATTTTTGCTTGCACTGTGAAATTCCCCGAGTACCTGCCAAAAAATGTAGAAAAAAAATTACCAGAAAAATAGAGGTTATCACCAGTTCAGTGCTTTCTGTATTACTAATAATATTCGATGCCTTAAACAGTCAGCTTTGCTTTATGGCCTGAAACTGCGACACTGGTAATAACAGATCGACTCGTGTGGTTTGTACTGCTGGATGAATCTGCGTCTTTTGATGTCTTTTTCACACAGTGACCCGTGGATTCACGGATGTCAACAATCATACATTAAAAAGTACATGCAGCCAAAAACACACCCGAAAGGATAGTGACCCGCAACCTGCGTACTGCCGCGGTCACAGCAAAACATACCTATCTGCTAAATGTGCCTCCTCCAGTATGTTCAGGGAACTACACGGCCCTTCTTAAAAATCACTGCTGCTCCATGCAACAGCTTCTTAAATATATCCTTATGTGCATTTTGGCCTTATTGTTAAGCATTGTTTTCTTGCCTGTTATGTTTGCATTCTTTAAACCCCCCAAAAATATAATATTTAGACTATATAATATGGGAACGATATAAGTATACTTTAACAGAACCAAGCTGATTTTGAGTCAGCTGTTTAAAATAACCGGGCTGACTTTCGACCATGATACGTTACAAAAAAGCAAAACAAACAGCAAATCTATAACACACACTCGCTGCTGGAAATTGCTGGAAGTGACCTGTGTGTGTCATGCATCGTGACACAGCTGACGGTTTCTATGCAAACAGCGAAGTCGGTCTGGGTGCAGTCTGTGCGCGTGTGCGTGTGTGTATATAGTGTGCATGTGTGTGTTTGTGTGCCAGTGCAACATCAAGGGTAGATGTGTTTCATAAAAAAAAAAAACCTCAACCGCAGCTTTTATGTGGAAGAAGAGACCGAACAGCCGAGCGATTTGTCAGAGGTAATACTGGCTGCACAGTCCATTAACAGGTATACGAAACTGACGTGAAATATTTTTCTCTCTGCTAGATTACAGTTGTGTGTCATTTCGCCGTTTGTTATTTTTACGATGCCATGTAGCAACATCAGATAATGCAGCCATTCCCATTGTTCTTGCTTCCTTTCATTTCTCAGCTTTTACTGCTGCCCTCCGCCCCCCCTCACTCACTGTTGTGAACTTATGAGTGTTAAATTGGGTGGATGCCTGTATCAATAGACTCACGGCTACGTGTTTGCGTTATATTTTAACGTTCATTCTACCGTCACTTCATAAGGACTTTTGAGAGAGAAAAGAAAAATATACATGCTAGCATTCTGATTGACTTGAAATACATATTTAAATGTGAACTTCTACATCTAATACGTCTAAACTTTTGAAGCATTTTAGCGTGTTTCTGTATACATATATAGAAAATAATGGTTATAGAACGCAAGTTAGCTAATTATAAATGTATAACAAAATGGTGTTATTAAAATGTGTTTATGTCTGATTTTTTTAACTGTGATTGCAAAGATACTCGCACTAACCCCCCCCCCCCCCCCCCCGCCCCCCTCCCCCGACACACACACACACACACACACACCGCTGGTATACTTATAAACTGCGGACTGTGCAGGCTGCTATCAGCTCCATCCCTGACCGCAAGCTGTCCGATATTGAGTGGTGCTTTCCCGATACGCCCGCGACTGCTGTCACCTGCCCGGGGCCCGGGAGCCAAGGTGCCAATGGTAATTACAGGAACAAGGTCGTCCCTGGAGGAAGAGCTTCTGGCAGCGGCACCGGCGGGGCCGCGCGGGGGGAGCGCGCTGCAGGACACGCCGCGGTCCGGGGCGCCGGAGGTCCTGATTGGACGAGCGGGGAGCAGACAAGGGGCAGGGCGCGCCGCAGAGGGGAGGCCGCGCAGCAGAACGAGCACTGACACAAAGACAAGTGCGGAGCATGGCCGCGGGAACCAAAGCTGCTGTCGTCTCCTTTTTTAAGCCCCTGATCTTGTTACTTGAATGCGTTTTCTTAAAGCAGACACCCCCAGGTGCCATCACGAGCTCGACGCAGTCTACCTGCGAAGCCCCCAAACGCTACAGACCGCACTAATCCGTGGCGTATAATATTCAAGGTCGCCTCCCCCACATATTTAGATGTGCTCACAATGCCCACCTTCCCAATATATATTATAATTGCGGACTTTGTCCTCCCCAAATGTTTACTCCACGACTTACAGTCTTGCAGTAATTGTTTTATTTCTGTGTCTTTTCTCTTTTTTAACGATTATAAATTTGTTTAGTTTAATTTGCTTAGCATTAATATTAGAGCAAAAAGTTATAAAAAAAAATGCACAGGAAACAATCAAATCATGATTAGAAACACAAGCATCCTAAGAGTAAGAACAGACACTACAGAAATAAAATTGAATAGATCCCTTATTGCCCAAAACAGTCGGGTTTTTGTAGAGCTGGTTATCATCTGGTGGGGTTTTTGGTTATTGCTTGTGATAGGCATGTTTTACGGTGGCTGAGCCACCTCTTACTCTGGCGACAAAAAAAAAGTGTTGTTTTTCAGCGCTTCTATAAACCGAACAGCGAGTATGAGAAGCCATTGGCAAAGGTGAACATTTCTCTTGCTAGAGCCAAGCTGTCTTTTAATAATATTATCGCCGAGCAGTTTCCAGCAATGCTGTACATATGTATCTTTAATGGCACCACAACTGCTATTGTAGCCCCTGGAGGAAGAGGGCCTTCAAAGCGAGATCTCGGCGGCGTACCCCTGGGGGGGCTTCTCACAATTTCTCGCAGTTTGCTTTTATTACCATGTGGCTGATTTGCACCGAACGGCATACTTCTAAACAGTAAACTATTTACAAGGGTTAGGGAAACAAATAAACAAACATCTGGAATCATTCAGAGCACGGAATTAAAATGTGAGCTTTTTGCCAAAAAGGAAAAAATCATGAAAAATGGGCTGTCAGGCTGCCTTGCTGCAGCCAGATGACAAAGCGGTGGGGGCCAAGCATTGACTTTTACTGCACAGTGGAATTTGCTGATATTCACACCTGCTGCTGCTTTCTGTAGTTCCATTAATATACATCTGGAGCTCTCTTGTTCAGTTTGCAAACTTGGGGTTGCTAAAATGTTTGCATTATCGACTGATACATGAAAAAAGTCTGGGCCTTAAGGCTATCAGTGAAATAATATCTGATGTACCTATATTGAAATGTTAAGTGAAAATACGAGTCTTACATCTATCTATCTATCTATCTATCTATCTATCTATCTATCTATCTATCTATCTATCTATCTATCTGTGTGTGTGTATATGTGTGTGTGTGTATATATATATATATATATATATATATATATATACATAGCAGAATGTACCATGCAAAGGTAATTCAATATGAAGCAGCATTAGTGAATTTTTACTTACTTTTAAATTTTATTATTCCTATTTAAATTAGTTTTTTTTCCCTTCTATTACTACTTCCTCCCTCCAGGAATTGTATGTTTATTCATTAAAAAAATTCATCTGCTAAAACTAATGTAGTATTCTGTGATAGCAAGTTTGTAAATACGTTTTTGTAATGAAATTTTAAAAAGTGAGGGTCTAATGCTAGGATTGAAAAACCACATATGATCTGCAGGATTTTTTTTTTTTTTATCCTTTCATCTAAACTGTTTGTACCAGTGAAATGTCTTCCGAAATAAAATGTCATTTACAGACAAAGTCAAAGCTTGCAGAGGTTCCAGATAAATTTATGGTCGGGATCGGAAAAATTCCAGCCCCGACTCGTTTTTGTGTGTTTATGTTTCTCAGAAGCTATTCCTCCAGGGGAAGAGGAAAAAATCACCCTCGGCACTTTTCTCCTCACCAAACCTTTCGCTGATTTCGCCCGGTTTCTGTGAAAAGCAGCATAAATAAACCATGAAATCGGTGGCTGAAAGGGATTGCATGTCCGGTGCGACCGTATCAGCTGCACGTGTAGTATTGGCTACAGAGGAAATTAATCAAATTTGTGATGCAAATAAAGTGTACTTTCTTGAATACGGGTTCCTAATTTTGCTGAGGATATGTTGGGAAAATGATTCTGAACCTGATATTACTTGTTCAACTTAACATCATCATTGTCTGTATGTATTCTGCATGTGACATTTTCCAGATGTTTGCCTACCTATAAATGGATGTCATATTTTGTACTTCCTTAACAGCACACTATAGCACTGAACCACTTATAGTGGGTAAGCGCCTGATGTCTAAGCCTGTTCAGACTTATCATTGTGGATATCGGTGATAGTTTCCCTGGCTGTTTTTGCAGAGATTGTCTGTGGAGCGTTATGTGGTATTTTGTTTCACACCTCTCCTCGGCTGTGCTGCACCTTCACACCTGCCGACTTTTGCTGGAGTAACAACGTGCCAAGCAGCAGCACAGAATTACCACTCTCTCACTCCACAAAATGGCAAGAGTACTGAATGTTTGACGCTGAAACGAAACACGGGAAAATCAGGGGAAAACGGGGGATGACTTTAAAATATATAAATACATTTCATTTATAAATACACAGACCATTGTAGGGGTCAGTGAGGAGCCCTAACCCCAGACCAGACGTCTTTGAGATTAATTGGAATGTCCAATTAGGGCAAAAGCTAGAACAGTCCTCTTTATACACAGAGGCATTCGTTAAGGCCAGGAGTGGGCCAACATTCATGAAATAGAGGTAAGTTACTGAAGAGCTTTTTTTTTCTATAGTGAAGATATAACTAGCGAACAGATGTTTTAAATAATCAATAATCGCTATTGTGTTTTAGATATTTTTGTGTGGGAAAGGTATGTTTCCTTATTGTTGTTTGCCGAAGCAAAATAATGCTTATTCTCACTGGATTATCCAGGAGAATGTTTCCAGGAATGTTTTGGCCCAAGGACATGGATATCCATTGAGTTGAATATGGAGATTAATGAGGAGGGAGACCAGCTGTTTCTCACACTGCATCTATGCACCGGAATGTGCTTTTCCTCACACAAGGGGTCAAAAATGTGACCCTTTATGAAGAGAAGCAGTATTAAGGACACTGGAAGGCTCTGTCGATTTGTCTGAGAATGAGACAGGTTCTAATTAAATTGCTTAATTTCTTAGTCCATCGAAATAGCAAAAAAATCCAGTTTCATGTCTCAACCACTTTAACGTTGAGCTTCTTGGATGGAACACAGTTCTCAAAAATGATGGGTCCTCCTTGAATATTTGAGATAGCTTTTTTAACCACAGACATCCTTAACTATTAGCAGCATTAAAAATTCTGTGAAACATGCTGAACGTAAAAAAAAAACCAAAACATACAAAAGGCATAGTATTATCAAGTACTTCTGCTCAAATATTATTCCAAATGCCCTCCTTAAAAGTATAATTATCATACATGTAACCTTTTTTGGCTAATGTATGCCACCAAAGCAGACTAAATCAAAAGAAATTAAATATTAAATTCAAATGGGAAAGTGACATAAAGCTTTCTTACAAAAGCACTTAAAGTACTGTCATTTAACGTAAATGGAACACGTACTTTTAATAGAAAAAAAAACTACCAATCAGTAAAATAAAAGTAATCAGTTCTCTTTTAAATAACCATAATGCAAGTGAATTCCGCTTTGCTCATTACAATGAATGAAACAAATGCATTCAGGCAACGGAGAACGAATTGAGTTTTGTTGAGCAGCCCCAACCAATTTTAGGGGCAGGAACATTCTGACAATTTTTGGAACTTGGTTTGATTCCCGGGACTCCCAGCTGGAAAGCATACCCCGTGCTCATGTTCTAACCTAGGAAAATGATTGCTAATGGACTGGAACTATAATTCATAGACAAGTAAGATTTGTTGCTTCAGTTTTGTTAAGCTGAGATGCTGTCTAGTGTTTCCAATAACTTTCTAGTTTTGCCAAGACCTCATGCAGGTCTGCATAATCTATTTATTTATTTATTTATTTATTTTTTAAGTCTAAGGCACTTATGAGTGAGATTTATTATGGGTCAGGCAGACAGATGGTTTTGGTATCTTTTACAGTGGTCTCAATGTTAGGTCTTCAGAGGTTCCACTGTCTGCCTGGTTAGAAACAAATGGCTGACTCTTGTCTGAGATTTATTTCTCAAGCCCTTAAAATGTCGTCATTTTAATTTCCTGGCAGATGTTAAGCAACATGTAATGCTGAAGCAAGAAAAAAGAAGGACCACAAATAATTGCAGAAGATTGAATGATAATTTTAATGTGGTTTGCTTGTTGGAAATGTTTTTTCATGCAGCTCAGTGGTCATCAGGTATTAGAGACATAAGACCCAAAATTCTATGCTTCCACTGCAACGAGGAAATGTGGTATAAGCAGACTTTCATATTATCTTTTTAAACTTGCACATGTTTATACGATGTTGGTGTGTCCGCATGCTATTTTGGAAAGATGTGCTTAGTGTAAAATTTAGTATATTGCATTTGGCTTGGAGTCTTCCAAAGGTATCACACTTGGGCCCCGGGCAAGGTTGTTATTCCCCGATTAGGAGGTCAGAAACCAGGAAATGGGAATGTCGGACCAAGGTGCAGTTCTTTGAAAAGTAGATGTAAGACCAGAGGTTTCTTGGGGCTACTTAAGTTGTCAGAATAATGGGTTCCCATTGCCAGCTGTTTGATATCAAGATTAACTTATGACCACATTGGCCAAACCCTGGGATCAACAGTCCAACAGCAGTGCATTGGATCTGAGTGCTTAGCATAATGGGAAACAGACTATTCACCGAGTGCGTGGCAAATAGCACCATTTTTTTGCAGTTAACACACTAACAACAGGGCAAATGTACCTCTCAGCTGGTTTGGTATCAGACATACAAAGTACTTTATATTGTTTAGTAGGTGTGTTTCATATTTTTGCAGAATTTATGGCACATTTTGAAGGTCAAGGAAGACTAAGAGCTGAATATATAATATGCATGTGTATGTGCATATAGATGGACTGCTAGTCACTTTTGTTAGAATATCTTGCTTGTACCCATTATCCATATAACAATCAACAACAAAACTTTGCTACCATCAGATGTGCCATCAAAGCATTCTGTAAACACGGTGCTCTATAAAAGGACACCCGACTCTCATCTTCCCCCATTTTATCGTCCATGTCCCATGCCCGCATAAAATTATTTTTTAAAGCCACAGCGGTTTTTCTGAGGATTTCAACAACCACGTAAAGTTCCTTTGTGAATACGTTACGCATCTTATTTCAAATGGTAGTTATTTTGATACAATAAATGAATCTTAAGGACAAGTGTGTGTTGGGATTTTAGAAATAATGGCTGTAAATGGTATTAAATTTTTTTTAAATCAGTGCTTTGCAATAAATGCTGAATTCTATGTGTCTAAGACATCAGAATCATACACAACATTGAAAGTGGTTTTTATGCAACGTTCGTGTTACGCACAATCCACACATGGCACGTAAGGTGGCTTTGCGCATCAGAAATACACCACTGCGATATTAATCACTACACATATTATGAGTGTTTAACTGCCTTAGATGAAAGGTGTGTTAAATACATTAAAGCGATGTGACTGTGCACATCTGCCAGATTCATAAATGGTGGTATCAATCAAGTCTGGATAAACGAGATGCCATTTTCCATGAGTCAGATTTTATTTATTATAGTGCACTTTCACAAGCAAGCTGTCGCGAAGCCCTTTGAGGCTAAATTGACGGAGATCAGACACAAGAAACACCAAAGAACTTTGGTTCCAGTATCTTTGATATTTTCGTGAATGTGCGATTTGCATACAGTACACTGTATTTAATTTTGGTAACACCCCCTGTGAGTGCCAAATGCTGTAAGTGACATAACACTCCTCAGAATATGAATTATATTATTAATTTAGCATAAGCATTGGGATAAATGTGTGATCGTGTTTTGTAGCAATCGTTATATTGTATTAATATATGACCTTCATACTTATCCTTTACAGCATATCCAGTACAGGGTCGCAGGTAGCTGGGATCCAAGCCCAGGGTATTCAAATACATCATGCAAGGAATATCCTATCAGTCCAGTGTAAAACACGATCTGGCTACATCAAAGCAGTTTAGCCGTTTGACTTGTGGCCCCTGTCAAGCTGGTCCCTGTTTTAACGCCCCGCGGGTCACACTCCTGCCGCAGTGCCGTGGGTTTGCGCCAGCTTGGGAACTGACACATTTCACATTTCAGGCGGCGCACAAGTGTCTGACATGTACCTATGTGCCACTAAGTGTCAAACTCCCAGTTATAGCATCTGCAAAGTAGCAAGTCACTTTGCTAAGTAGAATTTCTGATTAGGTCAATACCTGCTTGTCCATGTGACCATAGTACTTACTTGTTTCTTGGTGCTATCAGTAACTATTCAGCTGTACATAAATAAATTTTAGCTGGGGTAATTACCCTTCAGCTGTGTATGTATTTTTGTCATGAGCAATGCACTCCATTAGTTGTTAATACTATTATTTTCCCATCAAAGCATACATTTACAATGTACATTTTGTTTTTAATTCTTTGACAATTAGCACTATAAATAAATACAACACGTAATGTACTGTATGGCATTTATTTAGGGTTAAAGTACTGGGCAAAAAAGAACAAATGACTTCCACTCAAGAGTTGTAAGCTCTGCCTTTTTAAAAAAAAAAAAAAAAAAAAAAACAATTCTCAAATTCTCTGTTGTATCAAAAACCAATCTTGAAGCATCAGCACCACATTTTATTTCGCGTAGGGTATGACACAGCCACGGGTGAGACCTATCCTAGAAACCACACAAAAAGCAGTTTGAACAATGTTAGGGGTCAGTCAGACATACAGGCGCAGTTGGATGTGTGACTGAACCACAAGATGGGCGTGAATGACTCAGTACTTTCGCAATATTTGTTGTAATTTATGCAGTTACCCGTTCTCTGTGAAATAATGTTTGATGTCACTGAAGTGTCATTTTATTGTAGCTGCTGCAATCTCTGTTCGCCATCCAATGCACATTTTATACTAATGATCATAACAATATAACAAGATAATGTTATGTTTTCCAGCATGCAATATATGAAAAATATACTTCTTTTAACATGTTTAACATTTTGATTAGCTCCAATATGACGTCGAGTATATAAATATGGCATGAATATGAAATCCGTACCAGAGAACATTTTAATGCATTGGTTTACTACATGCCTAAATTATATTCTGTATCATTTTGAACAGGAAAATTGAGCATTCATGAGCAGCATGTATACCACAACATCCTACCTTACCTAAACAGCTTTCATATACATTAAAAGCAAACATGATTATACGATTATAATGTTTGTTATTTATTTATATATATTAAGGCTATTAAAATATGTTAGAATGTTACAGTATACTTACATGCAGCTTATGAATGTTCTTTGAATGCATTATGAAGGTGCATTCATGAAGGAATTGCCCAAGTAAATATGTCCTAAATATGTGATACATAACCACAGAAACATGTGCACAACCAAACGCAGCATGAAAATTGCAAACGGCGTGATGATGTGGAATTATATTCTCCTTCAGAGGACGGAATACTGCAGATAAAGCTGTTATGAATCTCATGGGAAAAAGACTCTCTCACCATTTGACACCATTAAGCTCAAGCAAACTGATGACCCCTGGGAGCTGATGAATGCTGTCCCACTTCCAGTTCTGGAGATCAACCATTAGGTGCAGAGTTGAGATTATCGTGCAATTGGTGTATCCGGGGGAATCACAGCCAGATAAAATAAGGCATTGTGATGAAAATGAATGGAACACAGATGTCCTGTGGTATGGTTTTGCTTTCGGTCCAGAAGTAAATGAATGAAAGTGGGTTTGCACATGGTGACCCAACTGTGCCGTTATCAGCCAGGCCCAGCGCTGTGAGTGGCATTAGGGCATCACTGTCTGCAGTGCATTTAGCTTTAATGTCTGCTCAATGTTCTTCAAAGGACATTAAATGGAATTACACCAGGTAGTGCCGTAAAATTATAATTCCGCCGCTGTAACTCTGGCCTTTTATCAAAACAGACAAAACAGGCGCCATGGTGATGCACCATACATTTTTGTTGTTGTTGATAATATTGCTATTATCAACATACACCAGAACTGATGACGTTATGATGCCCTTGGGGGAGGAGAGTGACTCCGGACACTCAGCTGGGATCACTAGCTAAATCTGACATTTAGGCTGTTCAAGTCACCGTGCAGAGAAAATGGATACCTAGTGAACTTTAAATTTTAATCGGCTTATATTTATTTATTTATTCTCCAGTTTCCTAGTGTTTAAGGAACAAATATAGAACACTAAACTGAGAAACACAAACGCTAAATGTGTCTGTTTGCATTAATATTCTCTAAGGATATCAAACGATGACACCGTGTTAACTGTGAATAAATGTATATATTTTTTCTATGCCCTTAAAATACTCCTCATTGATATTTGCTGGTTTCACATCTCCTTCTCCCTCCTCCACACCTCTGCTGAGACTTAGTCACGCAGCCAAGCACATAATATGCTCTGAGCTCTGTATCATGTACAATTATAATTAGCTTTGTCAGGTCTGAGCCCTACAACCCTCATGCAGATAATATGATAATATGTCTTCATAACCAAGTGACCTTACATGCACAATATTTCTCCCCTTATGAAGATTGGGTGTCAATAAAATAATTGAGTCTCAGAGGCCGTGGCAAGGGAAGATTTAGATGATTGGACACTCAGGGCAGTGATATATGACTGTTATTATTCTACCTGTCAAGATGTGCACACAGCGGCGGATGGTCAGGCGATGCTGTGTTTTATGAGGAACGGCTGATTGTTAATCAAGCTTTCATTCCCCTCCAGCTGCGTGTCGAAGGGACACTTTTTATTAATACTGTATGGATTAAAAAAAAAAATGCAGGAGATAAAGTAAAGCGATCCATTTGGGACTGTGGTAGATGCCAAAATTCCAGGTTCACCTCAGCCGTACTTCTCCTCCAGTTTGCCAGTGGCATTCTGCCATTCGTTTTAATTTCCCCAGACTTCACTCACTGCACTGCATAATCTGTCCTCCCAGGTTTCAATCAGAGCACTTTTCCCTCACGTCTTCCACAATGCAACGACGGTGATTAGTATATTAATGAAATCGTTGACAAACATTCTAGCAGCGGTAGCTAAGCGCTATCTGTTTTGTCGATAAAGTAACGGCAGATCTCCTACGAAGCTTTTTCCAAGCACATTCATCCAAATTCCTGTGTCTCTTTCACACATTTATTGCAAGGGCCCAAGCATTTCACCGCAACAAGCTGCGTTTATCTGTGTTTCTTAAGACCTGCAACAGCACTTAGTTGTAAACTTAGTTTGTTACATCAGTTGTCCACAAACCGCTGAAGTCTGACGCTTAGTGGGTAGAACAAATACATGTGAATACAAGCTGATGGTATCATAGCAGAGCAAGTTAGCTCAACTGGTTTAGTGGTCCACATTTCCATTAAGAGATCAAGATTCTAGGGCAAGAACCGGGCCAGTGACCAATCAGTTTCACTTACAGGCAGGATTTAGAGTTGAGAATGGCTTTGACCAATAGAAATGAAGCCTGTATGACATATACAGTATGATAATAAGCTAAGGAATATGAATTTAATATAACAGAAGGCAAAACGGTAAACCTGGGACATACCAATAGCACTAAAGATTGTTTGGTTTTATACTGTGTATTTGTATTAGTTTACAAATAACTCTTTCAGCCAATTTTATTGTACTAATGATTAAGATGGTATACTCCTGGGTGGATTAAGAAATCATGGGCTCTCAGGCAGGAACCTTTCAAAGCCCCCCTGGGTAATTGAAAACCGGTGTAGTATCTAAGACAGCCCTGGGCCTTATTAAATAACGAGCACTGCCTTAGCTACGGGATGACTTAAACTGAAAATGGACTCGGACCGCCTTCACAAGGTGAAGGACATTGCTTGGAGCCCCCCTAAGGCCTGGGGTCCCTGTGTTTCTGAGCCCAGTGGGCGCTAATCACCATGGTTACTACGAATTATAATCTGAGGTGGAAAGTTCAGGTCTAGAAAGTAACAATACAGAATAACATTTTGTTTCAACCAACCAGTTTAGTATAAAGAGTCACATTCCCAGAGTACTCAACTGGTTAGTTAGAACAATGCGTTAAACAACTGCTACGTTTTTTATAAGTATCTTTTTATATCTATTTGGGGGGGGGCAAAGTTTAAAATGTAATATTTTGTGAAATCAAAAGTTACTGAAGTTCCAGATGTTTTTAATTAATCACTGTATTATTGCCATATTGTTTGCTTTTTCCTTCTCTAGGCACTTATTTGTGACTAAAGTAGACTTTGTTCAAAGATTGATTACGGAAAGTATGGTGCATCACCAAAGCATATTTGAAATATGTGATGCTTAAAGCCAGGAAAGTTATGTGTTCTTGAACTCAGATTTAGTTCCAAAACTAAGTCCTGCCTAAAGTAGCCCTTACAAACTTATTTTCCACATGGACACCTACCAAAGCATATCAGCTCTGGCAGTGTTATTTTCTGAAATGCAACACAACTGAACTGATAGCGCCTTAGACACCAAATCAACCCATATAATGATGCTTTATTTTTGCCTTACTATATCAGGCTATGGGTGAATGTACGCTTGTGTGAGTAACACAACTTGTAGTTACCATCAGATGTCCCTCAAACTACTTATTAATTACATGTAATTATTCCCATATTCATAATCCAACGTATAACTCCGAGAGGCTGACCATTTAAGAGATTAGAATTATTCATTTTTGCGATGAATGTCTTTTTAATATTCTGCAGTTGCATGGTAGCGAATCCTTACCAGTGCTTTACAAGGTGTCAAAAAAAAAAGCTATTTGAAATGGGATACTATAATATGTCATATATTTTAAGCTACCATAAGCAAAACATACAATCAGGCAGTGAGATCCAGCAAAATAAGATGGTAAACCGAAGGTCTGACAAGGAATGTTGCAGGTTAACGCTGGAAAAAAAAGAGAAACTAATGGCAAAGCTTATCTTACTATGTCCTTTCAGATTAAGCGGGAAGATTGATGTCTTCCAGTCAAATGATGCACTCATCTGAGTGATCTCACACTTCTATCATTGTGACACCGGGCTCCCAGCTAACACTTATTGGTGTTGATGGGCACACTCCGCGTGGTGAACCGAGCGCGGTTGTTTTCATCCCTTGTTCTTTTATTTCCACCCCCTTTCCCTGTTTTCTGTCACAGTGTCATGTCGAATCACCGTTTGGGAGCAGAAACCGGACCCTCGGGTACTAAGGTATCAGGCGTGAGGAGCCACAAGGAAATGAATATAATAATAAGGGCCAGAGACTAGCACAGACCACTTATCAGGCTAGGTAATAAGTGTTGTTGGGAGGGTTATGGTAGGGGAGAAGCTAGACAGATGTCCCGCAGTTTGGAAGGCACACATTGCCCTGTCTGGGGGTATGGTTACAGGCAGGGTTGGCAGATTAGTATTGATATCTGTCACTTCGGAGCCCGTCAAGCCGCTTATCTGAGAAGGTGTTAAGGACAGAGGATAATTGGCGATGTGCTTGAATCAAACGTCCTCTTTGTTAGCTTCAACTTAGCTGACTGTCTCGGGCCTTTGCGTGGAGTTCATCGGATTGGATAAGTAGAGTCATCTTTTTTAAAATTAGATGTGCTCCGTGAGGTTTTATATGACAGTAATTTAAACCTGTTAGCCCCCGTTTGGTGCGAATCCCACTCCCTTCTTATCCCGGCTGCTGTTCTTGTGGGAGAAAATCATTAGCCAATAAATATGTATTGTAAACATAGTCTTAGGTCTGAAGACACATAGATATTCTACATTGTATGTAGAGATAGAAACAGCCATTTGCCCTTTAAAATGCTACGATCTTGTGCACAAATTGATATTTTTTGCCTTTTAATGAACTCAATAGCACTACACCTCCACTCTCCCAGCTTAAAGAGGCTCCTTATAGAATTCTATATTTTGCCCTATAAATTGAATAAGTATTATTTTGAAGACATGGTTTCCTGTTTCTGAGCTGTTTGTTTGACACAGTCACCATTTTCACATACTACACCATGGCACAACATCATGTACAGTTAATTGGTGCAAACAAGCACGTAAATGGTAATGAATGCAAAGCACTGTCCACCTAAAGTGTCGTTAGATAAAATATGCCGTTCAAGCATCAAGCACCTTTTCTAAGTGTCCGTTGTCTGGATTTCTATTAACTGCATTTATTCTTTGCTACAATTGTCTTCTACTGGTTTTTTTTTTTTTAATTTGCATACAATACAGAAAAACTTCAAGATAGATTCGATTTGAGCTACTATCCATTAATGTAGCTCCTTTACAGTTGAAGAAAAGCATTTGTCGGCTTCAGTAAGGCTCTTTGGCACCACAAGAAAGTATGTGCACAAAATGTAGACATTGTGTGAGACACAGGAATTCTATGTAAGTGGATTTAAGTGTTTTATGTGATACATTATGACGTTTCTGAATTCATTTCACAGGTTATGATATCATTTTTCAGTCAGACTGAGGTAATGTATCATTGTTTCTCACAGGAATCTCCTGCTCAAATGGCTGATCAGTGAAAATGCCCAATCAGCTTCGCATCTAATTTTCTTTTAATAAATAGTCTTATAATGTGCCCCATTTCCATAATGACTTTATATTCACACCAAAATCATTTTACCAAAGCACTGTTAAGTTTTAATTTATATCCAATTAGTACAAACTGTAATAGTGTCTTACTGGCATACCACAGTTTCCCTGTTTAGTGGAAAGATTATTAATGAATTTTGCGTGGTAATACATCATAGTATTGCTTTATCTTTGATTTCGAAGTCAAGTCACTCTAATCAAAGATGAGGAAGTAATTTTCTTCAGTTTAGTATCAAAGCTTCTACTGCTTAAATCTTTGATGAATATCTAAGCGTCTCAGGGAAACTTCAAGATAAAGTCAATTAAGTAGGCCATTATTGAAATCCGTGAACCCTGCAATTTCCACATTTTTAAGAGATGAAAAACTTAACTGAACTGTTCATTTTAATAAGAAATATGCGTAATGAGTAATGAAATCTATTAGCCCAAAAAATCCAAAACCTAATTGTTACTCACTTATAATTTTGATGTCGATGGAATTTTTTTTCTCACGTCAGATTGGGCAATAAGTTTGTTATATTATGCCGCCCTGTTTGTTTTGTTAATTGATGTAACTGGATTATTTGTTTTTTATTTGAATTTTGGACCATTTCCTTTTCCTTATGATTATTGTGGCAATTTAAAAATCATTCAAAATGAATATTAATTGAAATGTGTGATATCATATCTTGAAAACATAGCTGTAATACCTAAATATTTTGTTTAAATAAAAATTTAGTCTGAGTAATAACAAAAGCTGCTGCCTAACCCTAATGAAAAATATTTTATTGTTTCCTATTAACTTAATGTCACCTAAATTTATAGTGACTATTGTAAATAGTATGATTAGTATGACTACTGTAAATCATTATAACAATTGTCAATGAACATTGAAATGACTATAAAATATTTATCGTTCATCATGATTATGTAAAGCAGTTTTAGCAATTTGTTGAATGGGGGCCATAAGTGGAGGTGTAGTTATAACACTGCACTCCATGTACAGTATACTACCTGGCCAAAAGTATGTGGACACACCCCTAACAAATATTGAGATCAGCTGTTTCAGCTGCATGCATTGCTAACAGGAGCATAAAGGAATCGCACAGTCATGCAATCTCCATATACAAACATTGGAAATAGAATGGGTGACTCTGAACAGTCAGTGACTCTGAATTTGACACCATCATAGAATTGCCACGGTTGCAACAAATCGCATCATCGGATTTCTGCCCAGTTAGACCTGCCTCAGTCAACCGTTACTTCTGCTGTTGTAAAGTGTAAGCGTCTGGGAGCAACCGCAGCCGCGGAGAGGTAGGCCTCACAAGCTGACAGAGAGGGACCACAGAGTCTTGATGCGCGTGGCACGTAAAAATCGCCGCATCTCAGTCGAGACACTACTGCAGTGTTTCAAGCGGCCTCAGGAAGCACTGTCAGCGCGAGAACTGTCCGTCGAGAGCTTTATGGACTGAGTGTTCATGGCCAAGTTACTATATGCAACACGCCAAGCAGCGGCTCAAATGGTGTAAAGCGTGTCCCCATTGGACTGTAGGGCGGTGGAGACGTGTGCTTGCGAGTGTTGAATCACGCTTCACTATCTGACGGATGAATTTAGGTTTGGCAGATAGCAGAACACCACTAGCTGCCTGAGTACACGGTGCCAAACTTAAAGTTTGGTGGAGGGGATATAATGGTCTGGGGCTGATTTTCATGGTTTGGTCTAGGTCACTTCCAGTTAATGATAATCATAATTTGTCAACATACAAAGACATTTTAGACCACTGTGTGCATCAAGTTTTGTGGCAATCATGTGTGGACGGCCTTTTCCTGTTCCAGCATGACTGTGTCCCTGTGCAAAGTGAGGTTCATAAACGCATGGTTTGGCAGGGTTGGTGTGGAAGAACTTGACTGGCCTGCATAGAGCCCTGACCTCAATCCCACTGTACATCTTCGGGATGAATTGCAATGCCAGTTGTGAGGCAGGCCTTCTTGTCTGACAGCAGAACCTAACCTGCTAATGCACTCGTGGCTGAATGGGTTCAAATTCCCACAGCCAAGCTCCAAAATCTAGTCAAAAGCCTTGCCAGAACAGTGGACACTGTTATAGCAGCAAAGACAGACTAGTGCCCGTGATTTTGCATTGGCATGTTCAACAAGCACATATAGATGTGATGGTAAGGTGTCCACATATTTTAAGCTGAAGTACTGCCTCCTAGTGTCCAAGAAAGGACTCATCCCCATATTTTACAATCTGTTCCATTTGATTAATTGATTGTCACACTGCATGTGTATGTTGGCACCTGCTATCGACTTGAATTATTCATCTTATACAGTCCCATATATCTGAAGGCAGCCATTTTTAATTGTCTTGGATATCGCCTGAAATTCAATTTACTTTTCTTTCCTGTAGCTATGCTCGTGAATAGAGATTGTTAATAACCTTACCATTTTATCGTTACTAAAACAGGTGCATCTCCGTTTTATGCATCCAGGTTCATACTGTACATTTCCCACTGTTGCCATATGCACTCACATGTGAGGCCATTTTGGGAATTAAAAAGAGCGAGATGCAAGAGTTATATTATTGCCATGTCATATGTCGTGCAAGGAGTTTCCACACTCTCTTTACTTTCACAGTTTTCTCATAGTTATTCTGGTTTTAACCGAAACACGTTTCTTACATAAAATGTATATCAATGTGTATTTTCCCGCCAAAAGTCCTGCATAGCCTGTACTCTGCCTTGTACCCTATGTCTCTCAGGATGGTCTTCAGGTAACTCTCCAGTCCTCCCTGGATTGCCTAATCTCACATTGGTTTGGCAAGATTAACAGTAATTACACTGTCTCACCAGTTACTGACCTATTATCTTAGCGTCACATTTATTGAAGATCAGAGCACCTGCCTCTGCGTTATTGCGTTCATTTTGTAAATGCTCTCATTTTATTAATATTTTCAGGGAAAATGTGTCTTTTTTCATTCTTTGTGCTTAGAGGGGGAAGATTCAACAGTCAATTAAATTAGGAAATACAAAGATTTTGAAAATCAATCTATTAGGTAATAGTTTCCAGCCACTCAGTGTAACTCCCATTATATTCAATAAGAAAGAAGCACCAATAGGATTAAACCCCCTTGACTGCTAGGAGTGTGCTCAGCCTTAAATTACCATTCCCTTATCTCAATGCACCAGAGCTACTGTAAGTCTTGTACTGACTCCCTCTAAATAGAATAAATGTCATTTAAATTAATTTAATCTTCCTTAAATTAGCTTCTTGCCGTGATCTCTCACAGTCAGAATGTATGTCCTCCAGAATTCAATTTCCTACAGAACGATGGGATTTTATCAGCCTATCATTTCAAGACCTCCATTAATGATCAGTCATTCCAACTAAATAGGGTCATGTTGGATTCTGGTCAAGTAGTGACCTCCTGAATCCTCAGCTACAGTAGCGTGATCTTTAAGTGACTCACCTCCTGACCTTGCAGTTTATGAATCCTTTGAAATGTAATGCAAACTCGCTGCCAAAATCATTTTACATCAGTCTCTCACCATGGTTCATCTTCACCTTCCCCATACTTCATCGTCTGATGATCCCTACATAGTAACTGAATCATCTGAAGTCTGGGCCTTTTAGAAATGCAGGAAGGTACTTGCCTGTGACCTGTGAGTACCACAAGAACATTATAGTCAGTATGTGTTTCTATTGCATAGAATATTGATGTGTTCTAAGGAAGTGTTGAACCAGTACTGACAATTGGTCTTTTGGCTGGCTGCTGTTGCCAACTAACTTTGATACACTGCATGTTGGTGTATTTCTTCACATAGTCAATCACCTCGCTTCAGTGTGCTTTTGGGTGCGTTAGGTGACATAAATAGTGATTGGATGAGCGGGATAGCCCATGAAATGTGTCACCCTGCATGCTTAATTAAAAGTGATGCATATTCAACTGACTGATCGATCTAGCCTTTGAAACTTACTGAAATGTCAATATGTTCTGTTGCTGAAATTTACTAATAAAAACTCTTTGGCAAAACAGGGAAAACACAGAAGTTGTGTGCAGTTGTCCAACTTACGGACAACTTGTACTTAGAAACGGGCTGCTATAAAGCCTATTATATTAAGAATTTGAGTTAAATGTGATGGTTCGTACTGTAATAACAAATGCATGCACTACTTTGTGACGCAAATGAAAACATTGTATGGCTTTAGTGGTTAGTCGGCTCGTGATACAGTACAGCATGTACATATGTAGTTACTTTGATGATGGCTGTGGTCTCCCTACAGCTGTTGTGTAATCTCATAAATAACAAAGAACTAAGATTGGGGGGGGGGGCTTTAATAATTGTTTTTGCAGGGATTGGGGTCCTTTGTTGAAAGCCACGATTATAATGCGTGATTATTGTTATTAGTATTTTACTTTTAAACTTTTTAATGTATTGCATCTAGGCTTAAGTGGTGTCTGAAAGAGCTCTTTAATTTGAATTTAAATTCCTTGCCTGACAAATGTGGTAATTATGCCATATTTGATTTCCATTTGTTATTTTTTTTTATTTCTCATCCTCCAATATTTACAGGCCTTCCTTGGATGTGGCTGTTTTTCATTAAGGACCCTCAGCCTACGCCCCCTCCATCTTATTTGTATGCAGCGCAAATTTCCGCTTCTGCTCCCCAGCCTCTGCCGAGTGAAAAATGGGCTGCATTTTCTTGATAGCCCATGTGGTTGTGAAGTATAAATGGCTAATGAATTACAGATGAACATTGACGCAAATTAATCTTCCTGATGTCCCTTGGTAATATGGCAGCCATTTAAAAGTTTAATCAATACACTAAAGTTGAAAACATGCAGGCTCTGCAGTTGTTTGGTTGTAATAAACATCAGTGGGAGATGGGAGGCTTGTCCCCAGTACATGCATCATAATGACAGGTATTTATGTTTAATGGACTAAATATTTTTTATTGGAAGAGAACAAATGTCAGTTTAACTTTATATGCTCTGGATTCAACTTTCCTTTGAGGTTTGAGATTGATGGTTGACAGTTTGGTCAGACTAAGGTGGGTAAGAATAATAGAGAGAGTATGGCAACAAATTGAATTGTTCATTTTTATAATTTTCCTATCATGGCATCCGTCTCACCTCTGAGCTTTCAAACAACTTCAGGGCAATAAAAACATTTTAACGCAATACAAATGACTGGCAGACATTTTGGTGTCAAAATTCCCTCCTTGCTTACTCGATTTATCAGCCCCTTTGGGCTAAAGGTGGTTGTGTGCAGCACAATACGTGAATACTTTTGATTCGACGCCAAGCAAATACAATCCACCGCAGTGACATAACCCAGATTCTTTTCATTTAATAACTTCCAAATTTATCTTTTTTTCCAGCATTAGCAACCTTTTTCCACAGAGGGAAAATAGAAAACTGACAAAACATCTGCAATTCGGATAAGTATTCCCTCCAGTCGATAATATTTATAGTCTATGTCTTCAGTTTAGCGACAGTACTGTCGAATAAGAACATGTGCAGATCACAACTTAACAGGTGGTGTAAAACCAGACTTTCATAATATGGAATATTTTCTTGTTTCTGGATATTGAGATGGTCCTGTTTGAAAACTGATTTGCTTTTTATAGTGTAGTGTTAATATGATTAAATCATGCTATTTATTCCTGCATCTAAATCGACATATAACAGCTAGGTAAGAGATATGTAAACAGTCAATAAATCCCATAGTAATAATTACTGAGAAATAAGATGTGGTTCTTGCTATTCTACTCATGGGCTCTATAATTATGTGCAACTCAAATCCTTTATCTCAGTGCTTGTATTGCATTATTTGTAATACAGTTTATGGAAAAAAAACATTGATATTTAATTATTGCACAATTGTTCTTTTTGCAGTTCTCACCTACAGAACTCATTAATATGATTAAAATGTAGTTGCAAGAAAGCATTATAAGGTTTTGGTTGTGACAGATTTAGTCAAAGGCATTGTTTTTCAAAATAATAGCAAGGCCACATTTACCTGACTGGTTTCATAATTCGCTTTCTTTCTGCATTCTGGGTGTCTGCACAGAGGTAATAAGGAACATTTAATAACAATGTTAATTGATTTTTTTTTTGTAAAGTATTATAACGGTGATTGATTGCTGAGCTGATGGAAATGTTAAGCACAGGTAGTATGAAATATCGGGCCTGTGAGAAGCAGAATAGATAACCTTGATGTTAAGAGATACATCCTTTGGATACGTCTTGCCTTGACGTATTGATGGCCCTTGAAAATGTGAAAGCTGATTACATGCAGAATACAATCATTAAACCCACTCCAGCTTAATCTTTTGGGGTTTTTTTTTTTACCTCCCATTACGGATCAAGTTAAATCATAACTCATATCCATGTTTGCTGCATTTCTTATATATAAAGTTATTTATACATAGTAATGGTCTTTCTTGAGAAGAAGATTATTCTTTAAAATCTGACTGGCAATAGCAGGTGGGTTTGCCAGGGTTGCCTTCTTTGCATATATCCTCTTATGCAGACTCACTTCTGTTTGCTGGCAGCCGTTTGAAGTACAGTCTGATATCAATGGTTAAAGTCAAAGAAAAGTCAAATTCGGCTTCCCATAAAACTTTTCTTATTAACAATTTAACAAAGTGCATTTTATAGTGTTTTTAAGATAATCGAACGGGAAGAGAAATTATGTGTAATTTAACAGTGTATCATAGTGTGCATTACAAAGGTTTTGGTTTTTTTTTGTCAGAGACTCCTGATGTATTTTTGATAAATTGTTACCGTGGTGAGTGTCTGTCTGCTAGTATTATTCTTATCATACATTTCCCTGCAACAGGCACTGCCCGTCCCACAGTGGCTGGACAACAGGAAGCTGCTTAATTGGAGGGCACTCTTGCTTTTTGTGCCCGAGTAACGGCCACAAGAATCGAGTGCATTACGAATTTCAAGGGCGTAAGCCAATGAGTGTCTGTAAAAGTTGTTTAAAAGACAACACAAGTGAGAAGGACAAGGCAATCAACACTTCTGTCTAACTGAAAAACTCAGGCTCAGTGTCAAAGAGATTGACTCAATTTACTGTACGATCACAAGTTAGAAAAAAAACACAGCTAAAAATATCTTATTTTGTATCATTTGACTTATACCAAAACATGATATGCATTATATTATACACTTTTTTGGAAGATTCAGTAAAGCTCCATATTCTGTAACTTATGTATGTTATCTTTTATAAAAAATGAGCTATACAATCATTTTTATCATTGTGTATCTTTCTATCATTGATAAGTGTAGTTTAAAAGAGTGGCATCACCCATGCAATACACTTTCTTGTATTGTTTTATATTAAAGACATTGTATCCTGAATGTAGAACATTTGTTTGTTTGTTTGTTTTCAAATATTGCTGGGATTCGCTTCGAACACATTTGCTATGACCTCTTTTTCCAGTCTTTTAACTCAGCATGCTGCCCCATCCCTCCATGCTCATTCTGTGAGTAACAATACCTGCCTTCACTAAAGTAAAGACAGAGGAGTACATGCTGGAACACTGAAAGGATTTTTTTTTTTTTTGGGGGGGGGGGGTTTGTATTCCATTGGAACCATGTGATGACGTAAGTGTGAAAATTGAGAGATGTGAGCGTGAAAACTGGTGCAAATTGTGAAATGCTGCAGGTGCAAATTGCTTCTCAGGGCCTGCCTGCGCATAGAGGAGACATGCTCAATGGCTCTCTGTTAAAAGTTTTAGATGAGATATATGTATCATTTCATAATAATGAGTATTTGCATATTTTTTATTATTTATTATATTACATTTGAAGGAACATAAGGAAATGAATATTTCATGTTCCTTGCTTAAATACTTTCCTCTCTTTATGAAACACTAACCAGATTTAAGTTTAAATTAAAATTTATGCTAGGCAATGCCAGCAGTAATTGATATACCTGGTGACCATGAAAAAACAATAAAACTTGCAGAAATATTCATAAAATAAGAACAAACTAGTATTGAAGTCACCGGCTTCAATTTTCCCGAACGTCCTGGAGTACATGAGCGAACCCTAGCTGCACATTTTTTCCCTCATTCTTCCCTATCTGTTTCTATCCATTTCTCCTTTATCTTTCAAATTACAATTTTGCTCTCCAGCTGCGCCAGGAGCCCTGGAGTGTATTTCCAACTAGCTGCACTATATCACACATCAGTCCAGCTGCTGGGTCACACTGAGTGCGTCCTGTGTCCAGGGCTTGCCAGGAGGCCGCCTTTCACGTCTCCGTGTTTGTTCGGGCCTCCTCGCCGTCTTCCAGGGTCCTCTCCCATATGGCTTTGTTAAAGCTAGCGAGGTGAAATGTTACATCCTGCCGCGATGACTAGCTGTTGAAAGTTGCCATGAAACCTGGAATCTGAGCACGTTATTTTTTTTTTTCTTCTTCCTTTTTTCTTGTTGTTTTACCCAATGCGTTCACCGTCTGTGGTCATTGCTGGGGAAAAAAAACCTTTATAAAAATACAGTAATATTTGTAATATTACTGTCTTTGTGGTAAGAAATAAAAGAAAACAGCTTGAATAAGACAGTTTAATTATTAATACCCGCCTGTTTTTAATTTTATGGAAGAAAGTGTTCATTGTAATTGTACTTTTACCTTGTAGTATTCATTTTACCAGAAATATGCAATGCCATCAGTTTATTTATAATTGTACATTTTTTGTTACCCGCCATGTGGTAAAAGTTGTATTACTCGAGCCCCCTGGAATGTTCTGGGTCACTTTTTTTCTAACTTTTCATCACATTTGCTGTTTATAGGAATTTGTTTTGCAAGCATAACATAGGAGTAGAGTTTTAACACGTAATCTGTCATGTATATTAACGCTGGAACGATTCAGATTTTGCTAAATGGCACACAAGTCTAAAAATCCAAGAGACTTCCAATTGAATTAAAATGTTTTTAAGTCTGTTTTTGTTCAATGTATATTGCACAAAATTTTATTTGGGAATAGACAAGATCTTCTGTTATAAAACAATAATAGCTACTTAAAAACTATAAAATTGTCCTTTGCTTAGAAATGTCATTCAGTACCCTTATATTTCCAAAGCGCTCGCCTTCCCTGTCACCTCGGCCGATTCGGTAGTGCCTTCGCCCCATCTGCACTTGCGCAACTTATTGCACAAGTTGCCACGGGCTCCCCTACTGTAAAATAATTCTTCCACTTTCTTCTCCCTCTTCCCCGCTTCCTAGGTGAATTCTTTATGCTTTTACTATACTTTACTCGCGTGGATTGTTTGATTCTCACAGCCTCGAGACTCTTCGCTGACAAATCTTCACAGATGTGCTCTAGTCCTTTCAGAAATACCGCAATGTACTATCATGGCAAATAATATTTGAATTTAATCAGTGTTCAGTGCAGTCATTTTCTAAATATAACATGTGCTTTTTTTCGTTCAGTGTAACGCAAGCCACAAAAGACAGTTCTGGGATGGAAGTGTGTGGGTAGGAAATAAATTAAGACAACAGATAATGTCCAGATGTTACTTGAGTATTACACTAGTTATTATTATGTGTGACAGACTGTTATGAAACTACTGTCAAAACAATTTATTGCATATGATTGCTATGATCATTAATAGTAGAATCTTATGAATGTTTGACTGGTTTTCCATGGCCTTATTGGTGTCCAAGTGCTGTTTGCCGAACTGTATTGAGAATGACTAGCTACTGAATAGCTATTTCATCTATTTTTAGCAGCACATTTGTCTAGTAGTCATTCGTTTTGGATGTAGCAGTGCAAACAATGGCTTATTATATTATAGTTTTTTATTTGTTTTTGACTAGTTTAGACCTCAAGATGTAACCACATCAGATAGTATTGGTTCCATAAGTAGTACAGTGACATGCATAGAGCATAGGTATCTGCTATAGCTTGTAACCTTGTTTGATGTTCTTCAGATTCCTGACACGAGTTTCCCTTGGTTTTTTCCTCATTGGTCTTCAGTTTCATGGTGGCCTGTTGCAGTGATGACCAGCCAGGAGAAGCGTCGCCCTGTCTTGGTGGGTAATCTCTGCAGAGTCAGATGCTCCTCAGACGATGCCGCCGCAGTCTACGGGAGGTCTGAAATGCAGAGCTGAGTCGGCACCTATGTCCCGAGGCGAGCGGAAGCAGCTGGAATTCATTTCCCTCAGCCGCAGTGTCCGATGCCTCCGCTCTGCGTTTCGGAAACACGGGCATCTTGTCCGTTAGAGATTTTATGAGAGGTGACAGCTCCTCACACTTCAGTGTTCGGATCACCTCGAGTACCTCAGATGCAAGGGAGAATGAGAGCACTTCTGCTACAAACTCCAAATTTAGATTGACTGAGGTTATCCCCAGGCCTGTGTGCCCCCTCCCCCCTCCTCCCCCCCCCCGCTCCATCGTGACAGAACAGGCCTGCTGGTAACTTGTTCTATAAGGAAGCTGGAGTTTAGAATGACATCTGTGAAGAAAGTGGGCTGTGGATACAGCGATGAATACTGTGAAGCGATCGGAGATGATGTCAGGTTCACTTAGAATGGAATGCAGTGTTTGAATATTCTCGCCACTAATATGGCACCAGTATCTTTGTCCTCATCTCTGTTTTCTGTCACTATGTACAATTCAGGGCCTGTCTCCTCAGACCTGACAGTGTCTTTTAAGATCATGTTATTTGCGCTCTCTGAGCTGCACTCAGCAATACATCAGTCAACGCCTTCTGTTTGAAGCCTTCCCTTTTTCGTCATTAATGCACTTGATGTCTATTTAAAACTGTCAGTGAATGCAGTATCTGTTTTCCTGTCAAGAGATCATTGACAATATTAATACCACTCGTCCTTGCCTCATTTACTAAGCGCTGACACCTAGTCGCAGCCTGCAGTATTTATCAAGTGGCACTCTCCTCTCACCAGGATGCTTCACAGCGGTCCAACGGTATCTCTGTACTTCAAAAAAATAAAGAAAAAAAATACACACAGCAGAGAGCAACAACAGTGAGGTTCTGTCTGTATGATATTCTTATGCAGGGGGCTTAAAAATATTTCTGGAGAAATGGTTCTGTGGTTTATGTCAGGTGAATTGATCCTGCACGTATGAAGAGTAATCATTCTTGCTCTAGGTCATGCATACCTCTATCATATATCACCAGGCTTTAATTAATTTATCATCCGTGTCTGTCTGTAAAATGAATTCAGGGCTTCTGACACTGTATTCAAGGTTGAAATGTCTTAATATCGATTGAGCACCATAAGATTATTTAAATTATACGGTTCAGTCATGATCTAAATGGAACAGGGAGGGAATAGTCGGTGTCTGCTTACATTCACGTGCACAAGATTTTAGTGCATCACTGGCAAGTGCAGAAATATTCTAATGAAAAAAAATTTGTTTTTTGTCAACATATTCTTGTTAAAACTAACACCAGAGCAGTTTCTTTGCGTGCTGATTCTGCACAAACGGCATCCAACGCAATGACTCCTGTTGAACTTCCAGTGTCTAACGAGTTATCATGCAGTTTCCTTTATCTATTGGTAAGGCTTTGATCTGATGGGCGTCGTGCTCTTTGTCATTCGGATGACACATCGCTTAGTTAAAGTCCAAAGTCTCGTTCCGATGACCACCGCAGAAGCGTTTAGGGGTGATATTTATGATCCTTTTGCGATTATTCTGCTAGCTGAGGCTTGAAGGTAAGCAGTTCTCCACGGTCCCCCATCGCTTTGTCTCTCCGCTCAGCTACGTCGTGTAGAGACATGCTTTACTATTGGTTAGCTTGGTATGATATCCGATTCCTCATTGGGTGTTTGCGTAGGTTGCTCAGTAGCATAGGTATTTCGCTTTATCGGTATGCAGACTCATAAAGGGACATAACGGGGAAGCAGTTGCGTGATTTTGTGCATGAGCACCTGAATTAAGTATGCTGCAGTTTTGTAGCTGCATTTTTGCACTGTATTTTTGTATTTTACAAACACTGCTCCATATGCATAAACACACACAAATCTGGCATCGAGTGAAACAAATAACAAAACAGTAGTAATAACATAGTAATAATGCATGTGAGTATTGAGATGCGAAGTGTAATAACTGAACACAGTCTTCTAGTGTCTTCTGCTGACTTTGCCAGTTCTCCCAGATCCATCCTGCTATCTCGGTGTGAGCAGTCACGTAAGATTGACATGATTGCCTTTAAGCAGCCCCCATCCACCGCTGTGACAGACAGCTGCAGCCAAGCACCTAGACTGACAAGATGAGCACATGATGGATTGCCTAGTCCAACTGCTGCTCACGGAAGGCCAAAGGTCACATCCAAGGCCGCCTTTGGTCTTCGAATGCCGTTGACGGCTGTCCTCTAAATTGCAGCGAAAGTTTATCACAAAGGTAACTAACTATGAAAGGAGGATAGAGCTGCCATTGTGTTTGCATTGCATTGCCGGTGCGAATTATTTTCTGTGTATCAGCATATAAGCACTTCTGCGAAATGAGCATAGTTTGACATGCATGGTTCTATTATTTTTGAGTCTATGTCAGGATCTGATGCTGTAACCTTAAAACATTCATTGCTTGTCTGCTGCTGTCATTATATCAAATAATTTGCATTATTAAAAAAAACAGTATAATCTAACAATGAAGGTTGTAAATAGGTTGTATAAATATATACGTGCATGTGAGCAGGAAAAATTTGTATAAATCAATCAGTTTATTGTATGAACCTAATAACTGCCTATTTATGAAAATACACACAGTTTTTGCAGTGTATATATATCATGATATCTATACTTCTGCTTTTTTTCTGTCTGGCCATATTTCATCTTCACCCACTTCAGGTCCCTCACTTTTAATTGGCTGTGTGTTTAATGGTCTTTAAGCACACAGGCCAAATTATTCCAACGGGGTTTTCGCAGGCAGCCGCAAACGCAGACGGAATCACGCGTAGCCGGAGTCAGCTCATCAGTCTTGCGGAGACGGCAGCGAAAGAAAGGTCGGAGATAGCCCAGCGCCATATTTTATGTGCAGCATCATCATACAGGAGAAAGTGCCCACATCCATGCTGGCATGGCGCTCCAAGCGTGGTCACTAGTGCCAACATTTCTAAATGACAGGGTTTATTTGTCCATGTTGTGATATGTTTAGAGGAAACTCAGAATGACAGTTGTGGGAGGAAGGAAGAGGGAGCCACAACAAACCCCCCCCCCCCCCCGCACCCCTTCTCCACACCGCCCCTCGACATAAAATGTCATCTCTCCCCTGGCTGGGGTGCACAGGCATCCTGATGAAAAGAGCAGACATTTAAAAGTTTCTGACATGTGTCAGAGACGATGCCATTGAGCCACTGCTGCTGATGTAGCCGGAGCTGACAGCATCCGAGCCATTGAAGGTGGCTGCGGGACATTCCAAGTTTGGTATGTGTCACTTCTGATCCTTGTCACTGCACATCTCCAGAAGATTCATAAATGTAAACAGCATTATGAAAAAAAATGAAGGCACAGCAGCTAGTCGTATGGGTGACATCGATTCGTGTGAGGAAGGGGAGAGCCACATCGCACGGACTAATTAAGGTGTGAACCGGAGAACAACCTGTAGGCAGTGACCTGCGTGACCCTCGGAGTGGTGCTGCTTGTGATAAGAGATATGTACTTCAGTGGGCAAAAGGCAAGCTATCTCATCAGGACATATCATGTTCTGCTTTCCCCAAAGGGCTACTTTTTTGGCCTGTCTCATGTAATAGAATTTTGGCCAGGAAAGGTATTAAATGGAAAGTCAGGTTTCCCTGAGTTCCGTGTGGAATATTTTCTCCCCACAGAAAATTGCCTGAATGTTGCGCATATATATATATATATACAGTATATGTGTGTGTGTAGAGACACACACACACACATATATATACTGTATGAATTTGTGTAAACACACACACAAATATATATTTGTGTGTATGTATATAGTCACTGTCCAATGAAAAGTGCGTAGGTCCTCTTTTTGATGATTGTGAAAATTCTGCTATAGCAGGAATATTCTCCTGTCTATTGATGCCGTTTCACATTTAATAGACCAATGAAAATGAAGTCACCTATTTCATTAGTATTAGTAATTAAATTTGTATTTCATTAGGTCGTACTAGTTAACATCTGTATTCATGATGGTTATTTTTGTGGATTATGGATTATTTGTATAGCTAATTTTAATAATTTAACATCGATAGCTAGCTATCATCATTGTTAATTGTGAATATGAAGTGAGATTAGCTTGTATGTTGTTGACCTTGATGTATTTGTCTTGCTAATGATAATCCATGTAAGTCCATTTAAAACATGAAACTGTTCACTGACAGCTGTGTAAAGGTTTCTGTTGGCGCTGTTAAGAGTTTCATTACGTTGATTTAGGTTGATTTTGTCAAGTATGTAAATTAGCGTAATATAGTGAATATAGTTCGTACTGTATCCAAGAAAAGTTTTCAATTTTCACTCTCAGTAAAAACATTACTATCGCACTAACTTTTCCTGGTATAACCACAAAAATATGTTTTATATATGGCATATATGTGTTTTATTTTACTGAAATTGTAAAATTTTACATAAACACTGTGTAAGGAAATCACTTAAACAGTCATATTATTTTAGACCTTTATACACAAATGAAGGATAATTCCTACATGTTCTTTTGAACTGACCATCATGTCCTTCATCTAGAAGTGCTGCCTCCCACAGTGACACAGCATCCTTCCTCTTTTGCGGTCAAAATTCAAAGAAAAAAAAAAATCTGTCATGTTGGAAGACTTTATGGAAAATTGTCGCCAGCTCCAGGTCATTAATTTTAAGGACGCGAATCTTTGACTCATAGTCACAAGCCAATGGGAATATGCAAAAGACCAAGGCCTGTTTCAGTGACTGACAGGCTACACTGATAGCTGGGCCCGCCCCCGTCTGAGCTGGAGTGAGACTGCGAACACATTACCCCCAACATTCAACACTCAACGTGGCACCAGCTCGTCGCACCTGGCGGTATCAGCTGAAGTCGGCATGCAAGGAACAGAGAAGAAAGGACCTTATTTCCGGGATGGTTTCAGATTAGCTACATTTGTCATTGAGGGGAAGATGGTATAATTAGCTTGTCAGTCTGCTTTAGGCTGAGCTAGCTTTCCCTGGTAAGAAAGATAGACTGACTGCCAGAGGAGCTGACAAGCAGTCAATGATGTGGCAATTAATGTCATACATAATTCTAGAACCAATTATATCAAAATGAACCCCATGCTTTAAAAAATACCATTCCCTTATCATTTCCTCTAACAGCAGGAGTACCTTTCATTTTTCTCTGTAATTACTTCTCATTATACATGGTAATACAATACATTTTCCCTCCATATACATACATTTGGAGAGCCGAGTTACTGGAAGGATTCATATCCTTGGAGTTAGTATAGCAACCTTTAACAGTTCTTAGAATAAGAGCAAAGTTATTGGATTAGACAATCGTGTTGAGCAAAGAATGACTGGGAAATAATGAAAATGTAAAACAAATGGTTTTGGAGATTAAAAGGGTACTTTATTTTTGTACTAAAGAAATCTCACCACAAACATCAGTTTATCTTGAGAAGATTCGATGTATAGTTCACCAAGAGTCTTAAAAACGCTTCCATTATATATCTGTGATGTATTTCTCTGTGCTGACAATTGTATTTTTCTTCAAAGATATTTCATTTTAACAATTACTTCAAGGTACATCTTTATAGGGTTTTTTTTCAGTACAGAATGTAGTTTTCAATTCAGTAACTTTGTGGCAAATCATTCATCTCTTTAGATTAAACATGACCTACAGTATATATATATAGTTTCTTTTTCCAGGTAACATTTCAGAAAAAAATGAGCACTTTTCCACTTATAATGTACTAAATTCAGACTATTTTCAGGTTAATTGCATGCAGTTTCTAATGGCACCATTTCATCAACAAGGTCTATAGACTAAAAAAGTTCCCTAACAATTCTTTCATTTACAGTAGTATCCTATATTTATCCAGATGAATTTCGCCCATGAAAAATACCAGTAATGTGACAGAAGCCACTTTCCAATGCATCAGATATATCTTTAGACCTTCGAAGGTCATTGCTGCTTTAAAATATAGTGCAGGCAGTGATGGTTCAAGGTTGCATAAATCTTGTAACTCACACAGTCCAATCATCTCACCTGAACCTTGGATAAAAATTTTACTAAGTAAATCAGCAAGCATGCAGGCAATTCTATTAACATCCAAAATGCAACTGACAGAAAATGAATCATGATAAATACATATGGTTATAAATCATGTTTATGACTTCAAGTGATGGAAAAAATGTGTAAACCACCATCTGTTAGCAGTTACAACTAATTTTTTGCATGAAAATTAAACTCTATTTTGTATTTCATAGTTAAAGTATAATATCAGAATTCGGTTATGCGTTATAATTAAGTGCCTCCAGGAATTGTGTAATACGGACTGTGTAATTAATCTACCATTTACTGCCACAGAATAATTTAATTCTACAGAATTTTATATTTCATATTTAACACAAATCTTTTTCATTTCCTGAATGGATAGTACCTGTGCGTGAATAATAATACTTTTACAGCTATATCGATGTTTCCATAGCAACAGGCCTTGTAGCGAGTGGTTCAAACCACCAAGGCCTGAAGATAGAAGTTAGATTAAGGTGTAGCCAGGGTCAGATTTTCATATTTGCTGGTCAAAACACTAATGTAATGTAAAAGTATGGCACCAAAATGTCATATGCTGGTAATAATTCATAAAGGCTGAATATATGGACAGTAAATTCCAATCCTGACTTTTATGTGAGGTCATTTATTTGCACTACTTCACGATAATTTACCACTATGTATGAATGCAATCATACCCGAGCTACAATATAGCACTCCGCCCATGCAAAATTTCTTTAAATAAATAATACCATTGTTTGATGAAATACTGAAAGCAATGCATACAAGAATAAAACAAAATAAAAATATTTTCTTGATTAAAATAAATTTTCCGTGCTTATACTGTATATATTACGATATTTTTAAATAGCCAAAATGACAAAATATTAGTGTCCCTGCTATGATATTTCCTCCCTCTTTCTGGATTTGCCAATTACCAGTTCCTCATACAGTATGTCTGTTCATCAACATACGCGCCTCAACTTTTGTGGGACTCGTGCGCCTGCTCCAGCACCCGCCTTGTCAGCCACCGGCTTCCTTTTCAGCGCATGGGCTTTATTGAGCGACGCAATGTGCTTGGAGGAGAGCGCCGTTGGCTCGATTCCGCCCGCAGACCTGTCGCTGCCTGGCTGACAGTAGACGTCAGTGTAGAGCGATGGGCGCAGCCGTCGAATCGACCTGAGCCAATCTGCTTTCCCCAGGGCTCTATGCTGCAGATGGCTAATGTGGCAGAATGGAGAGTGAACCCCAGTCCCCATTGTAGATGCACCTTGCGTTTTTCGCCATGCATTGATAGAGAGGCCACCATGGTTTATTTTTAATGAAAACTGGAGTTTAAAAAAAAATATGATTCTGGACTGATTCCAAAAAACTCCCAAAGCATAACTTCTCTGATGTGCATGACAGTGTTCTGTATGGTGGGGAAACAATGGATTGGAAAGTCAACAGTAGTTCATCACTTTTTCTCATTTTTTCCCCCTCTGGACAAAACTTTCTCACTTTGTATTTGGCCGTTTTTTGTTTTTTTTTTTACATCTGCTGTTCTGTTTAACGTGCAAATTCTTTTACATGTTTCAGGAGGTCTTTGATATGCAGGACGTGTTGGTTAAAAGTGCATTCTATACGCTCTCACCATAACTATATCAAAAGATGTAAAACGGGGAGCTTAAAAGGATAGTATTGCAGCTAAGAGAGTTGTTCATTTTCATGACATACAGTATGGCGCCTTGCAATTTTTATTGTAAGGTTCTACTGGGAATAAAAAAAGGTAGAAAAGGAAGTAGCCTTTCAGTAGGTGTCCCAAAACAAAGGCTTTATCCTTGTTACATGCTTCCTGTACTTACTGTTAGATTTCTTTTCAGGACAAGCCATTTGACATTCGTATAGTGTCCTAGTGGTGTTAATGGGAAATGCAAGTGGTTTTTCAAGTGAATGAGACATGAAGTATATCTGTAATAATGTCTTTTGCAAAATACTTCTCTAATTCTGTGAATAACAGTAAAAAACAGTGCTTTGTTACCCTTCATAAATGACATAAATATGTTTGACCATACGATGCATGTTTGATCTGCATCGTACCACGCTGCAAAACGGACTGTGTTCATATCCATCATATATGTGTCTAATATTCAATTGTATATACATATAGGATTTTATGCTGATGGTATCCTCTTCTGCGCTTTAAGCCAAACTGGAAGGTAACGACAGATGTATAAAGATTGTAGAAGCGAAAGAAGCCGCTTTAAAAAAATTTAAACAAACAAGCAAATAAATCCAAAACACAGACGAATGGACAGACCCGAAGAATATGGCATAACTCTTACACGCTCCTACAATGATTTTGTTACTATGAGAAGTCTCCTGACATATGCCTTTGGGGTCAATTTAACCCCAGGGTAGGTGCGAGACATAAAAAATGTGTGTGTTTGCTCAAAAAATGTGACTCACGTTTTTAGCCTGTGCTATAAGTACATGAGGTCGGTTTGTTTTTTTTTTCTTTGATTGCACTTTGTTTTGGCAAACAGAAGAGTCAGAGAGACAGTTTACTGCTTTTAAGGTTCATTTCGTATCTAAGAGGAAATTGATGTAAAATATATATGGCCCACAGCAAATGGATGATGCTTCATTCTTGTGTGTTAAAAGCTTGCAACAGCTGTGTAAACACATGGCTTTTTCCAGTGATATGGGCAATATGCTTATTGCCTTGAGATAGGTGTCTAAGGCTATATACCCTGTCCTAGGGACGTTTCTAAGTGGTATTGTCATCCTGCTAAAAATCAAGTTTATGAGGCAATATGTGGTGCTATTGAACCGAGATATCAGTACAGATTAGTTTATGCTTTGCTTTTGCAATTTTAATTGTTATAGTAAATTGTTCAAGAAATGTATTGATTGCATCGATAACATATTTATGGCAAGACTTCGCACGATATTTGTCCTGAAGGGAATATGTAAAAGCAAGGCAAAATGAAGAGGTATTGGTGTTTAAATCCAAAATAAACCGGGACCTTAAAATCAGTCGGAGCCATTGATGTGGATCACTGAACTTGTCAAACCGCTGAAGGAGGCTTTACGAGAGGATATTTTGGAGCGTCGAGTATTTGTTGCCTCGTTTAATTCTGACAAGTTAGAAGGCATGTTTCTCATCAGAGTGGATGCCAAAGACAAGCTTGTTTGACCAAGGTTATTTCAAATTGATTGGAAATGAAGTACCACAAAAGGGCATTGATGTGCTATGATCCTCAAGAAAACAACATTTCATAAAACAATTGCAAAATACCGTAATCCAACACAGGTCCTATTTTTACCACTTTATTAAAGCTGACACTTTTAATTGGATTAGAAGGGGAAGATTTGTGAAAACTGAAATTGTAATTGTTTATGCGTTTTTGAACAAGAAAACCAGTGTGCTGCAATATTCTTGATTAGCCTGTAGTGAAGGGATGACTCTTGTTGCTCTATAAATAAATGTCTCATTAGACACCTTTTAAAAATGTGTAATTTTCTGGGTTTGGAATAAATACCAGAAAAAGTACCTGAAATAACAGCAAAATATTGCATATTGGCATGATTTATAACAATTAATTCATGACATGTAGTTACTACGAGTATTAATACTGATATCATAAATTCCAAGGTTACAAAATTGAACAGGCTCTTTACTGAAAAAAAAAACAGAGTTTACGTGCCTAAATTGCAGAACAGACAGTCAACAGTAGCGCCCACTACTGGCAGGCTTTCAGAATGCAGATGGAGATTCCCACAAGAAGCTAGGCATGGCTGAGGGAGAAGTGGCCACATATGTCCACTCTTTCCCATATGTCCAGAGCAGTGCTTCCCAATCCGGTCCTCAGGGACCCTCAGGCGGTCTGGGAGGGAGCAAAAACAAGGACTGGCTGTGAATCCCCAAAGACCGGATTGGGAAACACTGGTCCAGAGGGTAGGTCTCCATATCATACCAGCCTGACACCCCATCTAGAGGGTAGGTCTCCATATCATACCAGCCTGACACCCCATCTAGAGGGTAGGTCTCCATATCATACCAGCCTGACACCCCATCTAGAGGGTAGGTCTCCATATCATACCAGCCTGACACCCCATCTAGAGGGTAGGTCTCCATATCATACCAGCCTGACACCCCATCTAGAGGGTAGGTCTCCATATCATACCAGCCTGACACCCCATCTAGAGGGTAGGTCTCCATATCATACCAGCCTGACACCCCATCTAGAGGGTAGGTCTCCATATCATACCAGCCTGACACCCCATCTAGAGGGTAGGTCTCCATATCATACCAGCCTGACACCCCATCTAGAGGGTAGGTCTCCATATCATACCAGCCTGACACCCCATCTAGAGGGTAGGTCTCCATATCATACCAGCCTGACACCCCATCTAGAGGGTAGGTCTCCATATCATACCAGCCTGACACCCCATCTAGAGGGTAGGTCTCCATATCATACCAGTCTGACACTCCATCTAGAGGGTAGGTCTCCATATCATACCAGCCTGACACCCCATCTAGAGGGTAGGTCTCCATATCATACCAGCCTGACACTCCATCTAGAGCAGTGGTCGCCAACCCGTCGATCGCGATCGACTGGTAGATCTTTATCACTGTCCCGGTAGCTCCCGAAAATAAAAACGTTTTCAGTTTTGCAAGCATCTGTATCTCTTAATCCAACTGCTTTATTTTCTTTTTCTTTTTCTTTTTTTTTTTTTTTTTTTTTTTTTTTTTTTTTTTTTTTTAAATATATTCCCTCCTCCACCCCCCCTCTGCGGGGGACTGTATCTATTTTTTTTTTTTTTTTTTTTTTTTTTAATTATTATTTATTTATTTATTTTTTATTTTATTTTATATTTTTATTTACTTCCTCAAAAGAAGGAGGGGGGGGGGACAAAGGAGAAGGAGGGAAGAGAGAGAGAGGGAGAGAGAGGAATGGAAAGAAAACAGAAAAAAAAAAAACAAAAGAAAAACAAAAAAAAAACAAAAACACCAAGAAAAAAAACAAAACAGATAATCTGCTTCCATGTCTGTTGAAAAGAGAAAGACAACATACAACATCTGTACTAATCATAACGACCATCAAACGTTAAATGTTGTTGAACAGCACACACAACCAGCCTTACAACCCATGCCCAGAAACAACAGCCGATCAAGACAGTGTGTGTCCGTGAGCACGTGTCCGTGAGCACCTGTGTGCACACCTGTGTGTCAGCGCGCTGGTGTTCCTAAGGTTTCTCCAAGTAATTGTCTAGTAGTGTGTGTGGGGAGCCACAGCCCCGCCCACCCAGGACATGAAGTCGACACGGGGGAGACCCGGGCCCCAGATATCCAGAGGCCCCCCAGGGCACGGGAACCCCAGGAGGACCAACGCAGGGACAATTGCAGCCCCCACCGAGAAAAGGGCAGAGGAGCGCTCCGGAGGGGGGCCATCCGGCAGCCACATCACAGGAGCCCCAGGGGGCCGTGGCGACGAGCACGCAGGCCCCGCCGGCGGCCGGCCACACCAGGGCAGACCGGACCCCGGGCCCAGAGATCCAAGGGACCCCCCACCCCCCAGCCAGGGCCCCGACAGAGCCGGAAGGGCCAGGCCCCGGCAGGCAACCGCCGAGAGTGAGCCAGCACACACCAGAGCATCCAGCCCCAGACATCGAGAACCACCAACGCATCGGCGGCCGGGGGCCTCATCCACCAGCAGGGAGTGTGGCGGGGGGTAATAGAGCCTGAGATGTTATTTCAGGTGGAGTCTAAGACCCAACCTGACACATACGTATAGACAGACAGGCACACACATACACAAGCATACGTTCCCACCCTCATGCACACATAAACAAATATTCACCCATTCGCCCAACATGAAGACACAGAAATGAACGCCGTACACACACTCACACTCCCCATATATACTCTATACTCCGAGATCTAGGCACCACCGCCCCCAGAGGGGCAATCCGCCACCAGACCTCGGAGATGGATCCCTTTTTTCCTCTGGCATGGGGACAAGAAGACCACCCCGGACCCCACAGCAGCCGAGAAGCCCACCAGCCCAGACCCCGACCGGACGGCCAGCTCCTCCCAGCCCCCGGCCCCAGATGGTGAACAGAGAACGGGGGTGTGAAAAGACCCCATGCTTCCCTCCGCCCGCTCATATGTGGTGTTGGTGCGTGTTGTTCTAAAGTGCTTTAAAACAGGGGAAGGGCATGGTGCTAACCACCCTCTGCCAATCAGCAGCTGGTGTCAGCTCGGCCCCTCCCCAGAACCCTCAATGTCTATATGCAACTTAAAATTGAGAAGTGGGCACTGGCACCAGAGGTAAGGCTGAATGAACAGACCGCCCTCTGGACGCCATTCCTTGTGCCCACCCCCAAGGCCCTAAATGTATGTGTCATGAGAGAGTAAGTAATGAGAGTGTCTAAGTTGTGATGTGTGATTGAGACACAGGTGGCCACGGGAGGACAGAGGAGGAATCCCCTGCATCCCAGCGACGCACCTGCACCTCAAAGCCCTATATGTGTGTTGGGGTGACGGAGCGGGAGGAGGGAAGCATTTAGGGATGGGGAGGAAAGGATCGGGGGGGGCAAAGTACCCCCCCTCTGGAGCCAGCCCCCCCGCTGACCCCCATAAGCACCCCCGTTCCCCGAAATCCACCCAGGGCGGGAGAGCCGAGGCCCATCCAGTCCGGGGGCCCAGAGCAGCGGCACCACCGGGCACCACAGAGCCCGGGGCAGCCAACCAGACCCCACCACAGAGGGAAAAACTACACCCACCCCACCATTCAGTCAACTCCCAGACTACATAAGACAACAGACACCCAGGTTTGGTCCATTCTCCTACTCTATTGGATTCCCCCCCACCCCCGCAGAGTGGATACCCCTAAGGCAGGGACCACCTGCGGGCAGATGGTAACAACCTCCCCACCAGCTAAAGAGGCCCCCAGCCCCTCCAATGCGCCGAAGGTCCCCGCGCCGGGGCCGGGCCCCAGTGCACGCGCCAGCCCACACCCCGGCGACCCACCCACCAGGACCCAAGCCCCCCCAGCCCAGCCGGAACCCCAGCCCGGAGGCAGAGCGCCCCCAGAACCCCAAGCCCGCCCCGGACCCACCCAGGAGCAGCACGGCCGCCAGGCTGGTACCCTACGTCCGCCGGCACAGGCTACCCCAGCAGCGCTGCATGCAGCCACCAGAAAGACGCCACCCAAGAGCCACCAAAGCCCCATCCAGGCCAGGACCGCAGTCCCAGCGCCGAACCCCCCCAGGGAACCCCCAGACACCCCAAGCCCATAGGCCCCCCCCCACACCAACAACAAAGACCGAAGCGGGACAAACCTGCGACCCCCCACCGCCACTAGGTGATGGAGCTGATCAAAGGAGCCCAGAGAGATTGGTCTAATGTGGCGGCAGAAGCTGTATCAAGACTAGTATGGTCCAGCAAACTCTCTCTATATTGGTTGATATTAAGGTTATTTTTATTTTTCCAGTTCATGAGGACAGTCTTCTTAGCAATGCATAAAGCGGTGAAAGCCATGTGGGTTGTGTTAATCTCGGTAGTGACACCATCTAAGTCACCCAACAAGCAGACTGAAGGAGAGGCTGGAATGGTACATTTCAGACACTTTGATAAGTCCTCACAAATCCTGCGCCAAAACATCTGAACAGGTGGACAGAACCAAAGAGCATGGATGTAATTGTCAGGTGTATCCCCTTGACAGTGTGAGCAGTTGTTAGAAGATGTAAAACCCATCCTGAACATCCGATGCCCTGTATAGTGCACTCTATGCAGGATTTTGTATTGTATTAATTGTAAATTGGGACTTCTAATCAGTTCAAAGGTTTTTAAGCATGTCTTAGACCAGAAATTGTGGTTCCAGCTGATTGATAAATCTGCCTCCCATTTTGCAATAGGAAGGGATATTGAATCATCCATTTTAGAAAGTGTCCTGTATATTTTAGACAGTAATTTGGGGGTTTTGAGATTAAGGAATTCTGCCACCCTTGGTGGTATTTGTAATTTGATTTGAGTAGACTTGAATTTCCTTTTTACTATAGATTTAACTTGTTGATATTCTAAAAATCTATTCTTGTTAATCCCATGTCTTTTAACTAATAAGTCAAAGGGGATAAAGTCTATTTCTTCAAATATATGTTCCAAGTATTTAATACCTTTACAACTCCAATCCGGGAAATTTATGATATTATTGTTTAGTAGTATGTCAGGGTTGTTCCAGATGGGAGTACGTTTGCATGGGATTAATGAAGACTCAGTCATTTTAAGAAACTCCCACCATGCTGTCAGAGAAGAGCTGATACTGATGCTTTTGAAGCATTCATGTCGTTTAATGTTTGAGCTAATGAATGGTAGATCCGAAATGTCTATGTTATTGCATAGAGCCTGTTCTACGTCTAGCCAAGGTTCATCTAAGAAGGTATGTTTTAGCCATCCTGAGATGTTTTGAAGCCTGTTGGCTAAGAAGTAGTGGTGAAAGTTAGGCAGATCTAGTCCTCCTTCTGCTTTATTTTCAATGAAGTGACCAATCAGATAAAAGAAGAGCACCCGTAAATTAACTGTCGCAAACGTCAATATGGATCTCCATGGTGATAGCCCGCGCGAGGTAACATACTACAAACTAGAATGGCGAAAGAAGGCAACATACAATTTTCATCCAGAATGGGAACAGGAATTTCTGTTTACCTTGGTAAAAGAGAAGTGTGTATGTATATTGTGCCACCAAACACAAGCATTATGTTAAAGAGATAATCTGGAGCGGCATCACAATACCAACCACCCGAAATTTAAAGACCGCTACCCGCAAAAGAGCGCGATTCGTGCACGGAAAGTTGACGAGCTGAGATCTGAGTTGAAGGCCCAGCAATCACTTTTTACAAAATCTGCTGATCAAAATAAGGCTGCTACTGAAGCATCGTTTCGTGTAAGTTGGCATTGAGAAAAGTGATGTTGCATATGATGGGACATAACTGCACTTAGCTTAATTTGAGATTGTTGATAATTTTGTTGATAAAACAGTTCATTTATAAGGTAGGTAGTACCGTCAGAAACTTCAGTGAATAAGCACTTTACTGCTGACAATGGCATTTTTCTTGAGTTCAGTGCCACTTCATATGATCTGATTATATGATGGTTGCTTCCGAGTTAAGTAGAAAAAGAAAAGAACATTTAATGTATATTAAATTCAAATACAATTCAAATACTAAATAAAAGGCCTCAAGTTGGAAGTACAATCTGGGCTGTCTTTTTCTATCTGTTCTTCGATAGGTAGATCTTGCCTTTCATTAAGGCCGAGGTCAGGGATCTTCGGCTTGAAAAGGTTGGTGACCACTGATCTAGAGGGTAGGTCTCCATATCATACCAGCCTGACACCCCATCTAGAGGGTAGGTCTCCATATTATACCAGCCTCACACCCCTTGCTTTGGATCCAACTCCTTGGGTCCTGAACTGGCCACCTGAAACGACTTGTGTCGTGTTACAAACCATGGCCAAGTGTTTGTTTCATCTAAGTGAGAATGCCACACTGAAAATAAATGTGTTCAATATGTACAATTATAATCTGTACCGAAATTTAAAGAGGTCCTTCATCTTGAAATGAAACTGATGTTTTTGTGGATTAAATCATACAGTATAGTAATGTCACTTGGATATACAATAATGGAATAGGCCTCTCAATAATAATGGAATAGGCCTCTCAAAAACGTATAATAATGTTGAGAAAGACATAGAGTAACTGTATTTAAATGGGTTACAATCCCTTCATAATGGCACAGAGAACTATATTATCAGGAGGATTAGACAAGGATGCAAAGTTTACAGTGGAGCCAGACAGGAACAGTTTGAATATTGAAAAGCAAGTGTGAAAATAATGAGGCCATTTCAGTGGCCGAAGGAACTGAAAAGCAGAAATACGGGCAGGGAATCCGGGTCCTGGCGTCGAAAATGTAGATGGAGTTAGAGGCCTCAACTAAACACCACATACCAATTTATAATTCATATTATTGGGAACAAAGAACAGACATAACTAATCGACTCAAACCCCTGATCATTTTATTGTCCTTCCCAAGGTAATCAGACGCCTCATCCATCATACAATAAAATATTTGTTTTTTTATGTGACCTTTATTAGTTATAATATTATTTTTTACAAAGGCCTATTACACAGTATTACAGAAATCCAGACCTGCGAGTATCTGATATGGCTCAGGGAAGTGGTCTACCAGTTGCACAGTCAAAATCGATAACCAGCCTTTTGTCAATGATGATGCCCCGCAATAGGTTTTATTAAACCTGTACTGTATTTAATGTGTAAAAATAAAATTTCTTCATAACTAATGGCAAACTGGATCTGGAGCAGTAACTACATTTTGCAGCAATGCCGCTCACTTTACATCCAAGAATTAATCAACTATGGATTTGAGTGACACAACCTCTGGGGCTCTGAGTATTGATGATGTGTGGTCTTTAAAGGCAATGCTGAAGAACGAAAGCAAACCTCAGATCGTTTGTTTAGTACAACTCCAGGAGGTTTTCCAAGAAACCATTGACTTTTCCCATTTCCGTCGTCCATCTTTGTCGCCCTGACAGATTAAATGTAAATCAAGATTAGTGAAAGCGCTACCATTTTATTAACAGCCACCAATTAACTAGCTCTCCAGTGGCAACTGCTTAATGACCTTTAATTCTACCTACTGGACAGTACAGTTTTTGCCTTATTGCATAACCACCCCCGGCCCCCCCACCAAGCGTCAGTGGGCTTAATACCAGTTCAACATTGTCAGCCACCAACTGAGCACCAACGGATTACCTGCCACTGTGTATAATGGAATTCATATGCATGTTGCATTTTGCCTTTTTCATTGCCAATGTAAATCCGTAATGGTATGCAGATACCATGTTATCTGCAGTCCATAAAAGCTGGAGCCCAGCAATATCACCTCACCCTAAAGGCTTTTATATGTTGACATGATGACTATCTTGAATTTATTTGTTTGTTTTATTTGTTTGTTTGTTTATTGGTTATTTTGTTATTTGGCCTTTGGTTTCTGGCTCTTTCTTTCCTTTTTTACACTTCCTTACAAATATTCCATTATTCCCTTTGTGTACAATAACGTAAGTATTTGAATGGTGGTACAACTCAATGCCCTTGTCAAGGTTATGCAGTACTCCAGATCCATCCCAGTCTAAAGATTATAGCATACGATGCAGCTATTAGCACTTGTGTCAGGGGCATGTTGCACAAGTTGCATTTATTGTATATGAACTTAATAATGTTTTCCATTATAGTGCTGATACGGATTTTTTAAAGAAAGGCCAAAAAAAAAATCTCCCAAGAAAAATGTAACGCTCCTTTAGGCCTTGAAATGGTGGCAGTTTCTGTGCACAATCTTCGAGTCTGGTAAAATGTGATGGCGGTATTGTTACGAAGCATTATATTTTTAGCAAAGAAGAGTAGAGACAAACAAAGCCAGGCTGTCTTTTTTGTTTTGTTCTGTTAATTGCCCAAGGTAAAGATTATCTGCTCTTGTCAATTTAATTCAGCTTCAAATGAAGCAACAAGGTCACTTTTTTCCCCCAGTGAACAGGATTGAATTGTCATGTACCTCTAATAGGCAGCACAGGGAATCATTAGTCTACCTCGACTCCCTGACTGATGGGCATTTCAGTCCAATCATCTGACCATGCACCCACGGCCCAGTACTATTGACACCGTGTCAGAGCTGAGAGGAGATGGCTTAATCAGCCGGGACACTCTCAACATTGATTTGACAAGCTGGTGTAATGACCCTCTTGTTTTTGTAAAGGATCACTGTTTATCTGCAATGGCACTGATGCACTAAGTGCACTGCATTGTCATGGAAACTATTATCACCACGGTGCTGCGAATCTTGTATGCTCTTGAGGATGGTGTTTACGTGACATGGGGGACGACTGAGATGGTATAGAGACCTGACTAAAACAATGACAAGTGGGCTGCCTTTCTTTAATCTGTTCGACTGAAGGCGTTCTACTCACTAAATGGCATTACTCTGAAACATTTCTATTGTGCTCCCTGAGTAAACTACACGGGGATGAATAAATGGTCACTGAACAAATTGATCTTTTTATAAATTAACTCTGTATTCTATATACAATATTCTATTTTAACATAGTCCCATTAGTGTATATGAAGAAAAAAAACATCTAGTTAAATAAATATAAAACACATCTTAAATTTTCAGGATAAAACATTATAAATATCTCTGTATGGCATTTTCCAAACCAAATTTGACCTTTTTTGGCCACTTCGGTGTTTGGAACTAGTTTCAGGTGAAAAATAAATTGATTTGCACACTGCAGACACATTTACCAGCCCATGCATGGCATTGAAATAAGATGCTAATTTGTTTGTATTGACATCTCTGTTCTAGCTACAGAGAGCGTAGCTGTACAGATGCTTCCCAGCTTCAGGTGCTTATTAACGTACGAGATGTAAACATGCTCATTGGCAGTAGCGGACACTGAAGAGGCTGTCACACACAGATCCGCGTAATCAGCGCATCCCGCGATAGCCTCGGCGCTTCCAAGGCGTTAGACAGTAAATATTATTGGCATCCTGACAGTCCCCAGCCATGACACGGCGTGTAAAATTGTTCATAAGCTACATGATGGGCTGCTGCATCCCAAGGTGAGAATGTGGTAACTGTTTTCATCAACAACTATCCAAAGGGTGAAATGAAGTGTCCCTTGTCAGAAGATTTGTGGAGCAATAGTAAAGTGCTTTCTTTCAACAGCGCATGAAAATGCCATGCAGTGGAACTGAGTGACCAGATGTTATGCACTGAAAAGACAAAAGCCTTTTTTTTCTTTTCATTCTCTGATATGGTAATAAGAAAAGTGATGGTGTTCATTAATTTCTCTCTTTGCATTAATATGGTATAATCTCTGCTTTACTATTTATTCACATGCTAACTTGTTATTGTTTTAATTTCTCTTTCCGTGTTTATCGTCATGAAGATTTCATGGCCAACAATTAATAGTTCTGGTTAATGGGACCTTTCTGGAGGATAAAACACCCATCGCTTCCAAGAATATCTCTATGAACTACTTGATGTTACCTGAATGTTTGTGATGTTTCTGCCCTTTGGATGATTGTTATATTCTTGTTTGGGAATGTGTCGTGTGGCTTGTGCCCCAATACTGTTTGCATCTCTACATGGGTGTTGGAAACTCAAGCTAGCTGCACTTATGCCTAATTGACTTCTTGACAGCACATAGGTTTGTAATGCGCTGTTTGAAAATTTCCCTATACAGGGCATGCGAGCCGCCTGCAATTAATTCAAATATAGTAATATGAATCAGGAAAATCAGACAGGTGTCCAGTTGACCATAGTACATAGTAGCTGTTTTTCTTCAGTCCAGATTGATTTAACTTTGATTCAAGGTGTGTGACTGTGGTATTTTACTTGGAACACAGATACTATACTACACAGATAAATAGTCAACACCAGTCATGGCCAGTGTGGCAACCATGCAACAAGCAGCAATGCCAGGGCCTTCAATACGAAGCGAAGTGAAAATGGCCGGCGAGTCGATGCTCCCTCAGAAGTCGTGCACCATAGGTAGCTGACCATGTTGCTTATAGGACTGACCAGCCCTAGAAGGAGTGCAAGGTCAGGCAGACATTATGGTGGTAAATAGTCCGCAAGGTACAATGGAGAAGTGACAATTTTTCCTGCATCTTACCCAAGCAGTGTGCCGATAATCATAAGTGCAAATGCATTTTGTTTACATATTTACTTAAAGCGCTCCAAGGTCGATATAAAAATAATTTCTGTAACATTGCCCACTTTTGACTGGATAGATTGTTTTTGAATGAAGCTATAAGGGAATGTTATAAAAGTATCAGCAGCGATCTGTTCAGAATGGAATAGAGCCGAGTGAGTATTTGCATAGGTTCGTTTGGTAAATGTGGCAACAAGATAAATGGCAGATCAATCAGTTCCACCAGAATCGATCTGAATCAGTTCGGCTTGAATGCACACACCACCAGCTACTCTATTGTAAATCAATCATTCTGAAAACATAACAAAGAGGCCACTCTTCACCAACAAGCTATCAATTTGAGATGTCTTTGTTACATCCTTACCGATGTGAAAATTAACTGATCCATCAGACACAGTTGAATTTTCTTAAAATTATATGCAATTTCTTTAATGGCATATGCTCAAATGTTGGACCTAACTTGAGCTAAAAAAAAGTGTACAAGAATTATAATTTAACAAGTTAGTAATGTCTAGATCATGCAAATAATTTTCATTTTCATATATATTTCATATTAGTAGTGCCTAATTTATCAAGTTATTTGTATGTAATTATATAAAACACTAGATACATGGAGTTCAACAGAACAACAGAACTAGAGCTGTTTCTTTTGTGGCTTGTGCCAAAATTAAGTATAATCTACATAATAGATACAAATATCAAAACATGTTCATATTGACTAACAAAACCTTCCTTAATTCTTTCTTTTCGATGTCGTTCTTGCTTTTCTTTTTCTTGGTTCTATAGAGATGTTTTGCTGACATTATTTGAACATGAGATATGGATATCAACAAAAATATTCCAAAAGTTTACAAATATAGTATGCTTCAGCAATTATAGCAATTATATAATGGGTATAGTAGAAGAATCGTAAAATAAGTGTCCTGCATTTCGTCTTTTTACTGTGTGTATATTCACTTTTTATTATTGTTATCACCTTTTTTCCCCTGTAAAGTTGTGATTTCTTGGCAGAACTTGCTCCCAGAGCCGCACTCTTGTCAAGTTCCCAGCTATCTTTGCTCCCACAGATCATAAGGCACAGTGCTAGATGGGTATCACTGATTGGACGAGCAGAAGCGGCAGCCCTACTGCCACTGACAGACAGTGAAGGTGAAAATATCTGGCCCAGGTGGCAATTAGCTACTGTTACTGTAGCGGATATTATACCACAGACTGCAAAATTTAAAACAGAAGATGCAATCAAATAAATATTCCAGATTGACTAAGGCCCGTGATCTGGTTTTAACTACAAGTGTGCAATCATTTTTTCAGTCATTCTTTTTTCAATGAACAAAAAGGACAAGTTTTTAGAACACAAATACATCAATTTTAATTTGAGAAAATACAAAATGAAACCATGTACAATTTATGTACAAACCTTTTGTACAAGACGGTGTGTTTATCACTGGATATCATAGTCAGGTAGATCAACTCAGCACCATCATTTTCTCCACTAATCCTTTAGTTTAAACAAAATAAAAGAAATTAGACTGCAAGGTGAGGCTTATTTTCCCGCAATTAACATGTGGCAGATAATGGTACACACTTGACATGATTAATGTAAAATTCTCCTAATCTGGTTTTCTAAGTAGCAAATAATGTTTTGCATTGATATTCATGATGCTTAAAACTTTTACCCCCCCCCCCCATCTGCTACATTTAAATGACCAGAAATTAAGAACAATGTTTGTGTAATCCATCCACCTAAAATAAGTCAAGAGAAGAGATGGAAATATGTGACCTTTTCTGCAGATGATATTGGTAAAATTGACATAAAACAAAATATGTATTTAGTATTTTTAAGCCTAAAATCAAGCTAAGCATAAAGACTAACAATCAGTACGAAGGATGTGGCAATTTTCTAAAAATGCGATGCCCTTCTCTGCTTCCACTGTGCATCTTTGTCATTTTCTGAATTTGTTGGGATGATTTTACTGTTTTATTGTGTCAGTCGCGTCTCTGATGTTCATGATGTGATTTGCTTGTTTGATCACACAAAGCACATCTGCCACCTCTCGCGATAGTGGGTCCTCGGGAATCCTCCTTTGACCTAACACACTGCCTGACGCTGGGCATAGAGGCAATATTTTAGCTTGGATGTTCTCTATGCCCATGTAAAATTCTGTTCCCCCTCAGATTCTATAGAGAGAACTCTTCTCAATCGAAAATGACTGAATGATGCGCAGTGAAACGCCGTAAACCTCAACATTGGCTAGCACTATATCAATCATTCAGAAAGGCATTCTATGAAGACATTCCTGTGATTATCAATCATTCAAAATGACATTCGAGTGTCTATATTCAGATAAACTGTGTGAATCATAATCATACAAATAATAGTTTTTTCGGGATATTGTTATAGGAGTGCTCAAAAATAAAGGATAAACATTATATATGTTATATATGTTAAATAGATTAGTAATCACAACTCTTTTGGAGCGAAAAGGCAGCAATTAAACACAAGAGCTTGAGAAATGACATTCATATAGCCATTTGAAATCATAAATATGCAGATAAAATGGAATGTACACAAAGCGTTTCAAAACAAATTACATTGTTCTTAATCAATCATTTGTGACCCTTACATTTTCAATAATTATTGATTTTGAGAAAAAAAAACAACAAAATAGAATTAAACCAAAAAAGAATAAAACAGCTCATTTTTATGTGTCCTTTTAAAATATGGGTGTTGAAGTAAATGGAAATAGCTTCATTAATTGAAGGTGAAAGTATCAGCAGTGAATTATCAGCAATCTTTGTATACATACATTTTACTTACATTTGTTGACTACTAGCTATGTAATGTAACAACTTATAATTACGATTCAAAATTCCACTCCAGAAAAAAAAAACCTACTTCATGGGTTTTCAGTATCAACATAAATCATACTACACCCAGTAGAGAGACATTAAAGTCATGAGATTGTTAGAAATAAAAGAGAAACAGTGGTACACGAAAGGCACACAAGCAAAATGTAGCTGTTACATACTCTTTTTCAATGAGATCGAAAATTTTGCAATAAATTTGAATAGCAGATTGCGTAATGTACTTTCCATGGTATGTTTCATTAAGCAATTTAAAGTGTGACAGTAGCAAAGCACTGTGTTTTTGGTGAGACTGTCAAATATCGTGGAAATACCATGCCTACTCTTTTATTGGAGAAACAGCCCTGCTCACAATTTCAATTATTATTCGTTTATGTCATCCTACACTTTGTGTTACACCCTGCAACCCTGACCAGGTGAAATGGTTAGAAGATAGACTTTGCGTTACAATAGATGCTGAATTTGAAGCATTTCAACTTGCTAACAACTAACTGAACTCATTTATGCACAAATATTGTTGCAAGCAGCCAATAACCATATGAAAACCTAATTGTACTGGACCATTATAATTGCAAATCCCTATTAGACTCTAAGAGGTCCTGTTACAATATATGGACATGTTATTTTGTTTTTATTGCCAGTGCTTTTTTCTTTTTTTTTAGATACTTATGAGAACTTAAGGAGAATAATGACCATACAAAATATATTGCTTGTCTGTCTGAACTCCTTTTACTAACATTTCTGTACAGTTTTAGAATATATGCGTACTTCTGGTGCCCCAGTAGCCTGTATATTTTAAAATGTAAAAATAAATGTTTAAAAAAATGGAATTTATGGTTATGTGGATAGAAAATATTTGTAGGTATAAACCTGTCATAAAATGTACAACAGAGTGAAGCTTCACCTTTCAAACCTTCAGTAATGTACAGTGTAAATGTGGAGTGTTTGCTACTAAAAGGTGGTGTTCTTCAGTTTCATGGATTACTCCAGGAACTGGATAACAAGCACGTTTAACTTTGTAGAAGGGCTGTCTGGCAGAATAACTGGAATATTGCATTCAAAGCCAGCCTGTTTGTAGCAGTCCAGCAACTCAAACATGACTGAGCTGTTTTCAATAATCAGAACATTTTATTCCCAAAAGCTTCTTGGGTTAAAGGATCAGAATCATGTCATGGAGAACATCCAAGCACTTCATTGCCTCCATGCCAAGAATTTGTCAGGCAGTGGTTAGAAAGGAGGACCCGTATATGCCCGGTCGCGATATGTGGCAGTGCGATGCCATTGCATTATGGACAGCTCTTTCATAGCTGTTGCTGTTCATTCATATTCATTTTGCCACAAATGCTATTCGGTAGTGCATCTCCAAATGCAAAAAAAGGTAACAGGTACTTCAGGGGAGTGACTCTCACCCTGGAGCGAAACAGCTCAGCCATTCTGAGTATCCTTACACCTGGCAAAAACACTCACTTTTCATTTGCATGTGCTGCTAAAAGTGAAATGCCTGCTGAGTTTTATGATGACGTATCAATAATGGCAAGATGAAAAAGCTTAATTTACATATTAAATTACGATATTTTATACACTTGGAAACTACTTTGATTGGCCACTGGGATAATCATTGAAATGGATATACACACATAGATTTTCACAGATTCTGATTTGTTCCGAACATTCATTTGTTATTTGTAGTGGACAGTATTATCTAAGATAGAATAATTACGCTAGAATGCATTAATTCAAATTATTCTGTCACATCTCTTGTTTACTGCCTTACTGACCAATCTTGGGAAAAAAAATACATAGCCAATGATGCATGCTATGACAATATCGACTCCTATTTTTCTGCAAATCCCAGTCCATTTAAATACTTTCTAAGTGCAAGTATGTACAAGTAGTACAAACATGTGTGGTTGCCATACAGTATGAAGTCTTGAGTATCCTTCTTTGGAAGTAGTTCTGTTTTTATGTTTCTGAAATGACCCTCATTCTCCAAAACGCATAATTATGGAGTCTGGGCATATCAGGATGGAGTATTGCTGTATTACAAATAATCTTATATATATATATATATATATATATATATATATATATATATATATATATATATTATATGTATATATCATAGCAACATTTTTTTTCTTTCAGGTGCAAGGGGCTGTACATTTCTTATTGATTGTCATGTTATATATGCGTGTTATGTATGTGTGTATGTTTGCTGAAATAATATTTTAAACAGCATGGAAATAATCATTCATGGGTACAAGAAGGAAGATCTCCTCTATTGTATCTGACCACATGGTAACCCAAGGTCTGTGGTACAGGGAGGAACAGTACTGTCGCTTCTGTGGCTCCATCTTCCACGAGAACATCCCGGCACTTCACATGACATCGACGGTCTGCACTTAGCATTCATCTTCAACTTCTCTGATGGTTGGTATCAGGATTCCAGTGTTCTTAGCCTGATTGACTTGATTGGCCATTTGAGTGCTCATGGGTTTGATCTGAATGTTTCTTGGGTAGGAATTTTCTGGTTCATCTGTAAACCAATTCTTTTCTGCGAAACAGTAAGGCGATACAAACACAGAAGGAGGGAAAACCCCCGTGTAAGTCACAGATAGTTATTTTAACTTAATGCTTTCTGACCTGCTTTTCTTTTGCAGCCCTGATGAAAATAGTTATTCCATGTTCACACATATGAAAATTACTCTCACCTTAATTATGATGTTCATTTCCATTGAGAGTAGCTAATACTGGGTTTAGTCTTGTTCACTATATATTGTAAAAAATACTTGCCTTTCTTTTTCTGTGTTATTCTTTTTTTGTCTATAATTTTGCATTTAAGCAAATGTTTTTATTTAAAGTATGTCAATATCATATGTCAACACTTTTATTATACTGAAGAAGGAAAATGTTCAGAAAATATATGATGATTAAAAAAAGAAAAATTATCATGATTAAGAAAAAAATCCATCCCTGTAATGTTCAAGTTTGGTATATACAGTGTAGTACACAGCTTTTTTCCACAGTGCTAAGCATTACAGCACTTGGTCAATAATCTTAACTTTAAACAAATTAGATATTTTAAATATTACTATTCTATAATGTCAACAATATTTGACTATACTGGAGGATGTAACTTTTTGGTAAAAAAAATTGTATCATGATTAAGAAAAATGTTCCCTGTTACAGATTGTAATCTTCTGAATTAAATTTTGTGAACACAGTCTTTCCCACAATGCTAAGCACATTTGCTTGTATGAATTTGGTAGTTGATGCCAATTTCAACATGGTCCCGAGAAACATTTGCTAAATTGTGACAAATTCAAAGAGTGTGGGAATATTTCATGGGCATAATGCTCTTTTCCCTATTCTCAGCATGACTTGATAAACAGAGATACAAGTCCTTGCTCTTTTCATCACTAACAGAATAGTTCTGTGTGTTTGTACGTATGTGTCAATGTATACAGTATCAACACATTTTCAAGCCCAGTGCTTGAAAAAAAAATGTCTTAAAGTGAAATACTACAATTTACGAAAGTGTCTTAATACATGCAGTCACTTAAAGTATTAGCAAGAATGTGACTTATCACCAAACTGATCTCTAGCTCAACCACAGAAAAAGTTAAAGTAGCAAGTGCATGAGACAAAACATTTCTAAGTAAAGTAACACTGGTTCCCTAACTGAGGGATATTGCCACTGCTGATTTTACACACTATGACGTTTTTGATGAACTTGCACCATAGCTTTGGAATTAGAGCCTTGTACCCAGCAGAAAAAAATGTTTCTTGGAAGATCTTTGGTTTTCCTGATACTTGAACTTCCTGTTTATTTTAGATAAAAATTGCACAGAAACCTCTGATTTCTTACATTACCTTGTGAGAAATCTGAAAGTCTCACAAAAATAAAGGGTAGATCTGAATAATAGACCTAATATACCTGGTCTCCTCCACTTTTTCTTTTAGACCTGCTAATATCACAAAACATCGTGATATAATTATGTTTAGAATTAAATGAATCTCACTGGCATCTTATTTTGAATCCGGCAAATGATGTTTATGTCGTCCAACCAAATGAGAAATAATTCAGAACAATAAAACCGAAACAATGAAAAGAAACTTCTTGCGAAGAGTCATCTCACTTAATGGTATCAAGCCTCAAATCTGGCGCAAACTTCAAACAAAAACCATAGTGCTCCAGCAATATGCCTCATCCAAAGAACCAAAGCTGCTTTGCTTACCTTCGCGTTCTGTATCGTAAAAGGATACTGTCAGGATTTTAGGAGGTGATGAAGATGTAGGCACTCTTGGCCAAGCAACCAGGCCCTAATTTCTATGAGAAAAGCATACCACTCACAGCTTCCAGTCCTCAAGAAACAGCCAGATTCTGCTCTCGGGCACCTTATAGTGCATGTGTCGAACCTAGTTAATGCGGTCCAGATTCAGTCTTCTTGAGGGTCCCGTCGTACTCAGGGATATAAAGTTATATATAAACAGCGGTATTCTGCTAGCTCCTACAAATAATATTACCATCTTCATTGACTAGTGTAAATGCAACTACAACATTCAACATTCAAATAAAAACAAGTCATATATAGCAAATTTAATTTCTCAAACAAAAATAATTTTGAAAACTACAACAGCAACTGCGGTAATGTAGCTGTATTGCTAATATGTTCTTACGATGTAAATGCCTACAGTGGCCCAAAGGTTTACAGAACAAAGCCAGGAACTAGTGGAAACTCCACCGTGATACCATGGAGTGGAGGCAGGTGAGTCATGGGTGTGGATAAAATGACACACAATCTGAGCGGAAAATCCAAATCAGCTACTCCCAGCCACCCTTATCGTTCCGCCAGAAGCTCAGATGCTGAACCTGGCGTCATCTATGGTGCCAGATTGCCGCAAAACAGGTGATTAAATGAATACATATGAGGAGAATTGTGATGCAAAGTCATAAGCATTGCTCTGACAAGCACTCTTGAGAAAGTCGCTATGACACCTACTGTGGGCAAGTAGGCACTCGGTGAGCCAGAAAAAGCTAATTGTACAGCTGGTGGACGCCTCAGTCTTGTCAGTATAATAAAAATAAGCACTAAGAGTTCCCCAGGAAGCACACTGCTGACAGGACTTCCTTGGATTTTGAGTGCGAGTCAGTTATAGGGTGCTTGACACAGGCACCAGCCCAGGCAAACTGGTGATTAAGTCCAGGTAATGCTCAGGCTGAAAGGCGAATGGAAAGTCAAAAATTCCAGATTGTAGATAACTATTCTTTTTCCTGTAGCCTTATCTGCACTGTCTAGTGGGAGGATATGTCAGATTGTCCTGAGGGACCACTCATGGTCAAAAAAATAAATAAATAAAAAAATAAGTTCTAACAAGACAGCCATCATCAACAATCAAACCTTATGGCGAATGGGTGATGATCACAAAACAACGGCTGCTTTAACACTGCAGACTGAAAATACCTAAGTTAGCTGAATGCAAAAATAAAGGCAAGACATGTAAACGGTGAAAAAGCTTATAACTACATGTCCAATGAAACTACATGTCACCATGAAAAGCTACACAAAGAAAAACTACCAAATCCATCATTTACCTGGAAGTCTAAACAGAGACATATATCCAGCAGAAAGTTTAAAAATAAATGGCAGAATTTGGCCTTATCTCCAAGTTACCTGGTGAACACACAATTAAGGTACTTGGACGCGGACAGAGACGTTTCTGAGGCTTAAGAAAAGCATCTATGAGTCCACAAATATTGCACGGAATGTCTGGTAATATGCTTCTACGATACAGAACTTTACAACTGAAGATCACACAGTACAAAACAAACGAAAGATTCACACAGAGCTCACACATATAGAAGTTGTCTTCGGGTAAACAAATTAATAGAAGCATGAAACTGAACAACATATCGAGAATTGTATGTGAAACAAACCAAGCATTTTGTTAACAGGCAGTCAGTAAAATAAGGAAGCTTTAATTCCTCTTGGGAAGTAAAATTCTATGTAGAGGGGAAGAAAGAAAAATGATCACTGCATGCAAGGTGGGGGGGGGGGGGGGTCCTTGGGCAATGCTATGACCAGGCAGCCACCTCGCTTCTGATTTGAAAGCAAAAGGAAAACTAAGGGAAGATGCTTTCAAATACAAGTTGGTTTCGCTGCTGATAGTTGTTCTCCACAAGGACAGAGTTATGATTAAAACCCAAGACAGTTTCTACTTCATGCAGAATCGTTAACTTTCATACCTTGGCTCATTCTATTCATCCTTGTTGCACTTTAAAAAAAGAAGTAATCTATATAAGTTTAACAGTTTTTAAAGCAAATTACATGTCTCAACACATTCACTGACATGACCATATCCATTGCTATTTTACTGCATTTTCACTACTATGCCTATTTTCAGTGGTCTAGGGACTCTAGTGTAAAATCAACAACAAAAATACATAATACTGATAAAATAATAACAATTATCCATATAAAATGTATAGTTGCCACAGTAATATTTTCTATGCACATAAACAACTCTACCCATTGTGAACACAATTTCACAGATCATTGTTTTTTTTTTATTGTATAATTATTTGAATATCCATTGTATTTTACCTTAAGCATATAATTCAGACTTAGTTCGGAGCCTCCAGGTATTTAGTATTTAGGGTCACAAGACGAAAGGCACCAAATGCATTTACCTAGACTCCATCAGTCAGTTACCATTCAAAGCTTCATCAAATGCAGCATTTTTTTTTTTAAATCCATTACTTTATTTGTATGAAAATGTTGACAAGCCAAAAAACGGGAATGTTCTGGTCGTAAACATTTGCCACAGAATCCAATGCACGACAGAAACCATCGCAAGTGGGCCGCATGTACTGGAAGAGCAGAGGTCACAGTCCGACACAGTGATTGGCCAAACTTAACAGACTATGACGAGTATCCAGAGAGCGTCACACAACGGGTTCAATACGCCGAGGACAAAAGATCAGGGGTCAGTGTCAGAGCCTAACTCACATCGACATGTCTCCCGCTAAGACATCCTTAAATGCACTTGCTTGGTGAAAGAAATCAGGGGCTGATTGAGATGAAACCCACATTTTAACATCCCATTTGCTTCCCAGTTCATGCTCTCCAAATGGGACAAAAGAAAAGCTAAATTGCACTTGTCGGCTGATGCCTGTATCACTCTCATTTTGAGGTCATCAACCTAAAAGCTTTTATTTAACATTAGTCTTGGCTGCACAACTTTTACACAGGAATATTGCCAGTGGATAATATTTAATAGGTGTAAGGTTATTAATTATTTCAGTCTAGTGCTAGGTCTACCCAGCAATTCCACTATCGATAAACATGAATTAGTCAGTGGATAAACAAAACTGAAACAGTTCATCTGCAAGAAAACAAACCTATTACACGGGCATGTAATAGCGCTACACACATACAGTATATACAAAAGACGAGGGACTGTGCCTGCGTACACATTGTGATACACAAGAAGTAGCACTGAATGCATTAAGACGACAATGAACTTCCCAATTCATCAAAGACTTACTACTTACATACTTGTAAGATTTTGGTCATGTCAGGAAAAATGTTCAGTTGTTACAAATCAGACTATACTCTATAAAACTGAAATAAACTTATATATGTACACATATACATTTAGGTTTATATATTAGTACATATACACGTATTTACACACACCCATGTGTGTCTTACAATGAACAGATCAAGCAAAAACACACATGCGCAGCATTTCACAAGCCATTAAACAATGTGTGTCTTGTGGTATGAGTATTTTCATTTGAGTTTCGTAATTTTCACTCATAGCATTGCACATTGTTTCCAGATAACATGCAACTGTTTAATTCAAATATTTCAAATTGCTAGTAGCCTTTAAAACACTGAAATCATTTGATACTAATTAATGTGTATTTTTAATTTTGGATGAGGTATAAAGACATGTTAACAGAGATCAAAGGGTACCTTAAATATTTTTCCAACAATTTAAGCCAAATTTAGCAGTGCTAAACCTCAGCCTGACTTTTTACAACGCCGCCAGCACCAAAGCCCTGGTATGTTGGCCAAAGTTAACTGGTCTTTTGGAGACCCTGGCACTGGAGGGGAACACGTACGGTTAATGCCAATCGTTTAATGGCTGTAGGATTGTTGGCAAAAAGTTTTTGTGGCATTCTTTTGCAATCGCCTACTTAGCCAACTAGAGAATGCTTCTTAAATTCATAGCATTTGTGTTACCTTTACCTATTATAATTGTTTTAATTTAATATACATTATTAAACAATTTCAGCATTTTCAAAGGCAACACACTTAAAATGCATTTTATGGTCACATGCTTGCAAAAGATGGGAGTTGCGTGTGTATCAAAACTTCTGTTTGTTTTCTACTTCTGGAATTATGGTGCGTATTTTTGTGCAGATATGAAAAATAGTGAAAACATAATATACTATTCAAATTCTGTAACACATTGTGTAGGTCAAAATTGCATTTTAACTTGATATCAAGTCAATAGAAGAGCATGGAGAACAATATGAAATTCCATGTTTTCTGTACTTTTCCAAGCTTCTTTTCTTTGCTTGCAGAAACACATCTTCAGTGCTTGTCCATAATCACAATCATGTACGTCTCCCTCAAGAGAAAGTGACACTGTGACGATTCCTGTTCATTCCACTTCTGACTCAGACATGCCTGCCAGTTTACCGAAGAGAAATCGGGATAACTGAGTGAAGGAGAGTGGCGTTCAGTCATGGATGTTCCACTAAGATGATACTTAGTCCATCTTAGATGTTACGGGATGTGTCAGAATGTGAATGACATATGGATCAAACCTGTGCAGGCCACACATCTGGCCTGTCAAATGTAAATGTGTGACGGACCAGGGGTTAAATCAGAATCAGAGTGGAGGGGCAGCCCTGTGAGATTCACGGTGGCCGGGCCGGTCCTGAATAATCCGCTCTATACATTAGTACATGTTATGTATCTACAATCAGAATCTTAAAGAACAAATCTGTTAATTTGTCATCATGTTGTTTTACCACTTTAAAGCAACACAAAACAGACTAAAAAAATAATCAAAACATTATTTTTATTTGATATTGGTATTGTACATATGGTGCGGTTAAATAGTAGGTCTACTTGAATTTTTTTAAACATGAATGTAAACATAAAATGTGTCAAAATGGCTTATCACTACAAGTAATATTCTTGCATATTCATTTGTAATGTCTCAGTGAAAATGCATTAATGTATCAAGTTATTCGTAGAATTCTTCTTACACAACTCATCTCTAGCAGAGTCTAGCTAGCAAGTGTTTTGGCCACGGTACGGTAAGCGAAATAAGTGGAAAAACAAAAACACAGGACAGAAAGACGGCATGTAGGTATATCTCATCTGCTCGAGAAATGAATGTCTGGTCAGGGCGACTTACGTAAATTATCATTAAGCACAAAAGTCACCTTTTATTAAACAGTCCACTTTGAATCTTTTACTAAATTCTGGGACATTAAGAAAACAAAGTCAACGATGAAGGAGGCAGAGGTGCAGTCCAGCAAGGTGCAATTTGGATATAAGGAGGCCGTATGTATTTAGACTCTATGAAGGACTACATGATGAGCGTACTGTAGCCTGCATTGCACTTTGACGGTGATTGTTTGTGAGTGGTGTTTCTCAAACGTTAAATATGATACAGGGATTGAATGCAATTTGCTTTGAACAAACGTTATGACTTAGATATCTAAGCACTGAAGAATCATAAGAAAAATCTATCAAAGGCTATGATAAAATAAGCTTTAAGTAACATAGATTTTCTGCTAAACTATACATGTCCTGAAAAAAGTATAATAAAATGCAAATGGTTCTTTCTACAATTAATACAACAGCATCTATTTTGAGTGTAAGATACTTTTGTTAAATGCTCACTACTACATACATTTAGCAAATAATTTTGGAAGTATTGTGAAATGCTGTTTACAAACCGATTCAGTGATTCGATAAATAAAGGGGTTAATTCCATGCACAAACGGTTTCAATTTGTAACCCCGATGGCAAGTTTAAAACAATGTTACTTTTTTCATAAGTCAATAATAATTCTAATGCATATTTTATTCAACCTGATATAACTGAAGAAAAATAAAATAAAAAGCAACATTGTTTTAAATATGTTACAGAATCAGTATGCAAAACAACACACATGCATCTAGTCTCTTACAGATTGTAGGAAAGCTACAATCCACAAGAGAATTACCTTTTTAAAAAAATGAAATTGTAAAAATAACTGAAATATATAATGGTGCTTCTTCATAAAAGTTATTCAAAGAAGGTCATGTAGCTATCGTATGTCTAATGAATGAGTAGCATTTACTGACGGAAGATTGAATATATTCTCCTGCAACATTATTGCCTAACTACAAGGTCGCTGTTTCTTGGAAAGGAAAAGTATGGTGATAAAAAGATGATAATGGTCAGTATTGCGTAGAAAGGATGCGTGGATCACATGCAAATGACAGTGGCAATAACTTAGAGAGTACTGTAAGACAAACAGTATGAGTCTCTTCTAGGAAAATCACATCACAGAATGACGATCGTCATGGACAACGTGTCACAGATATGGAGGCTCACACGTTTTTACAGGCACGTACTTCTGTTTTTCCCTGGGGTCCCGAGGCTTGTTGCGATTCTGCCGGTTGGCTGGAGGGATCGAATGGACGGAGGAACTCTTTTTGCTTGAGCAGTGGGAGGAATGGGAAGAGTGGGACAGACTGGTTTGGGACTGCCCCGCGTTGTAGTTAAACTGAATCAGACAGAAGATCAGGTCTGAGGATACCAGCTTAAGATCGTACGTTGGGTTTGCCATGACAAACCTGTAGGGGATTGAGACACGAGGGGACAAAGGGGAAGGTGAAGAAATATTGGTTCATATGTCATAGGGTTCACCACTGGATGAACAGACGATGGGAGGGTGACTCACCGCTTGCTGCACTGACTTGGCGTACTTAGGTGTGCATCTCTCAATCGGTAAACACCAAAGCACAGCATATTATATGTTTTTAACGCTTTAACAAATAGATCTCCATAGGATCCACCATCCTGCAACACAAAACAAGGATTAGCATTCACAGAAACATGGTTCATAAAAGAGTTTTTTCAGTATTCTCATGACGGCACATAAATGAATCACAGGTGCTTCCTCCACTTAGTCCACATCCGATTAACAGATAACGAACAGGAACAGTAGCGGGACACGGCAGTTCACCTAAGTGGCAAAACCAACCGGCTCATTTTACAAATCCACTTACCCCCAAATCTGCGAAAGGACCATCGTACAACGCTAGCTGCGTCACGCGACACCTGTCCCTGTTTGCAAGCGTCTGTGGCGTGCTATAGCTACCTCGCAGGGCATTCTCCTCAGCCAAAAGGCCCTCCAGCTCAGGGGTGGCCCCCCCTGTTACTAGTGTCCGGATTAGCGTGAGACTTTTATCATTGAAATATGTCTGCAGTGATAAAAGAAAAAGTATCTTTAAGCCAACATTTAAAGTCACAAATGAAGACATTCAAAGAGCATGCTGTCCTGAGCTCGGTTATTTGAACCCTAAGTTGTCTCATCAAATAGATTTATGTTGTGGTGAAAAGACAGCAGAATCCAATTACTTCGTTTTTTTTTTTCCATTTTGCCAGAAGTGTGTCTTAACATTTTAATATCCTTACGCAAAAAAAAAAAACAAATAAATATATTTGTATTTAATTACACAAAATTTGGTAAACCAGCACAGCAAAAAGAGGAATGCATTTCCCTCGAGGCAAAACTGAAAAAAATAACTATGAAATTAGTCCTGCAATTGCTTGAGAAAGGATACAGACATTTTTGGGGTTTGTTCCATATCATTTATATTAACTTCAATACCCACAATATTTTTTTGTCAAACTGCAATGCTAAGTATTTCTTTTTATAATTCAGAGACACACAACACCAAGAACTTGAGGTGGCATCATATGTATATTAAGCGATGAATTCTGTGTTCTTCGTTTGTTTTTGGGTTTTCCCTGAAGGTGATTTCCAGGATCCTTAGCCCAGTATAAGCCCAGTACTGCCACCTAACAGCTGCTTCATATACACTCTGCCCCAACAAAAACAGCATGGTGATGCTAAAGGCTATCAGCTAGCAAGTTTGTGAATTTAGCGATTTCTCATATTGCCAGTTTGTTTCATTCTGTGCATGATATGAGAATACAAAGCCCCCCCGCCCCTCCCCTGTTGTTAAACCTTGTGTCTCCCCTGGCTTGCACTGCACTATGACATCTCTCTGGGAGGCTGACAGGACTATTGAACAGGATGATGGATGAATGCTGTCTATTAGAGAGCATTACCTTTGTCCAGTGTGAAATGCACTTGAAGGCTGCTTTGTTCTAACCTCACTCAAACTGATAGGTAGACAAATGAAGTCGTCATGGTTGGGAAAGCTCTCGTCTTTGCTACCTTTTTTTATTTTTTAACAGCCAGATATCATAGGCAGATTAATGTACTTCTGCTTAGAGCAACCTTACATTTCAAATAATTTCTTGACCGACATTTAATGCTTCCCACCTTAAAACCATGCATGCATTTCTTAAAATTCTCTATTGTAGTAACCTCTTTCAAAACCGATTTACAATGTTTGTCAACATTTACATTTAAATGAAATATCTGAGTATAAACCAACCTTTAGGCATTTCATTTTAAAAATGCAAATAAAAAAAAAAATTGTAAATTATTATAAATCTGTTATCAACAAAGCCAAATTTAGGGATCATAATAAAAGGGATTATGAAAAATAAGTTGTAAAATTATCTACTAAATAATTTCCTCTAGTTGATATATGCTTTTACTTTTAGTAAAATTATGAGATTATATGTGATAATATATGTAATATACTGTATGTACATACAGTGCTACCATATATGGAGCAATAAAATACTGACAATGTGAATTAAATATTTTACAAAAATAATTTGAAAAAGGTTGGCACGTGGTAGAACATAAGAATACGGGTGTTTCTCCATATGATCATACTTGTATTCCTGTGTACCCGTTTTATACCATCTTCCATTGCCGAAGACCAGTTCCTATACTAAAAACAGAAGTACAGAGGATGGTAAGCATCCTTGGATGTTGTTCTTGCCCACCCTAATTATATAAGCAGGGACTGACATAACTGGCATGCAAGTACGCACTCACCTTTAAAAGCAATACATGTGCCAATTGATTGTTGTAACAGTGTGATTGTGTATGTATTTTATGTCCTGATATGACAAGGAATTATTGTACATTTTAACCTCCATCCATCCATTTTCCAAGCTGCTTATCCTTCTGGGTTGTGGGGGGTCTGGAGCCTATCCCAGAAGCTATGGGCATGAGGTGAGGAATAACCCAGGATGGGGGGCCAGCCCATCGCAGGGCACACTCACACACCATTCACACCTATGGGCAATTTAGTAACTCCAATTAGCCTCAGCATGTCTTTGGACTGTGGGGGGAAACCGGAGAACCCAGAAGAAACCCCACGATGACACGGGGAGAACATGCAAACTCCACACACATGTAACCCAGGCAGAGACTCGAACGCTGGTCCCAGAGGTGCGAGGCAACAGTGCCGCCCCGCATTTTAACCTAATGCGGTATAGAGGTTAAAATGCATGATAATTTCTTGTCATATTGAAAAATCCCATGACACATTGCGCCCCAAATTCATTCTTGGGAGACAAGCAAGACTGCTCTTGTGAAGACCCTAAGTATGATCTATTGAGAAACCTAAATCTCAGGGTGGTTATCTTCTCTGCTGTGGATGGACCTTCTTTCATAACACTGAGAAGAAGGCATTCTTTCTAAAGGAGTCATTATGAGGCGCTTCTGTGCATTAGGCTACGAGTATCAGGTGTTAACAGGAACCCAGCAGCTACATTTAGTTACTGCATTCTCATTGATAAGCTCAGCCTACATATACAAAGCCCTAAAGGAATTAGAGGTTGCATTTCCTGCAATGGTAGTACTCAAATGGCAAACAATACAATAGTAAAACATATAATACAATAAATCATTTAAGTATTACCGATACTCAAACTCCTCTTCGGTATTTTTAACCAGATTTTATTTTCATGGGAAACTCCATGCGGGACTTTTATAACTCAAGGAACTACGAAGTTATGGATTTTTACAGATATTGTTTTATATATAGCTTTACTTTTTTAATGAAGTATAATTTAGCTTGCATGAAAATTTTGTAGTACTGGGCTGCAGGTTCAGAGAGAGAAAAAATTCTGCAGCCTGTGGCTAAAAGCTACATATATACGAAACGTTTTCCCTGATAAATGGTAGCTTGACCAGTACGTCCATATCGTGGAAACACATTAACGTACCGCACTCATTAGGGAGTCCAGCACACTGACTGCAAATGCCGTTCCGCAGGCAAATGGCTGCGTCATGTATAGCTCTGTGTCTGGATCGTCGTCATCGTCTTGGTCCAAGAACTGAACATTGGTGTCATTCACTGGAGTCATCGGCGTTATTCAAAGTACAAACATAAAAACCAGTTAGCAGGATATAAGACAAAAGGAGCCACAAATAGCTTAGATATACCATAAAATACTATACCATCAAGGGCGTAGATTTGGGTATAGATGGTAGGTGCATGTCCCTAACAATATTGTGGGAGTACTGTGCATGTTTCGAGGAGGGGCGCTGCTAGAGATTTTGGGTCCCATGAAAGCATATTATTTGGCCCCCAACCCAGGCCCTATTATCACCCCCACCCACCCCCTTCTCAATGCCCCTGATCTCGAGGAGTGTGGGCTTCGTGGCTAATTTGGTCCCTACCAATGCTGAAACCAAACCTACGCCCTTGATTACCATGGCTGTCAGGCACATCCTCAAGCAATTAAACTTAAATCAGTTTAAATGCCCTTTATTGAGGTTCCACAGGAAAAAAAAAAGAAAAACTGACTTTTATTTGTATTACTCTAGACCACTTTCATTCATCCACTTAAAACCATGCATTCCTACAGCTGGAAATAAATATGCAAGGGAAAAAAATAAAGATTATGTGAGGGTGGGAAAAACATAAAAAGCAAATGAATTCTGGTAATACAGTTAGAAGTGAAATATCATATTAAATTCTTACGCATATGACTTGTTCTAAGAGCTGCTGCACTTCAAAGTCTATTGATTACACTCTGTTGTAATGCAGGCGAATAAATTGCACAATGATAAGCATCAGTCTAAGCACTTCATCAATGATCCTCAGTATGAAAAGTGCATTGGTTGCTACAGACAATTACATTCAGCAATTCAAGCGATCATATGAAATATCGAATATCGTGAAAAACCAGACAGTACCCCACCCCCCCTCCGAACTGGCACTACTGCCTATAAGTTCTGGCTCCCTACAAGTTTATCTGAACCACTGGACATTGTTTTCTGATAAGGCAACGAAATCCTACTTCACAAAGGTCTCCTTTGTTTCATAGCATCTATGCTTTGGAGATTAGGTCTAGGAAAAAAAATAAACAGCTTAAAGGAAGGTTTGATCTTGAGTTTTGTTTTTGAAATTTTATTTCTTCTCAGACTTCCTGTGAGCTGCAAAAAGAAGCGTCAGTCATATTGACAAGAGGTTTGATGAAAAGGGGCCGGGGCGAAAGAAATGAACTGCGAGGAGATGCAATGGAAAGAGCCACAAGGACAGCCTTTGTGTGATCAAAGGCCCTGCGATGCTTGGAGAAGAAAAAATCATTAAAAAGGCCAAAACAAGACAGTCAATTTCAACCAGAACTAAGAATAAAATTTGTTCAAAGTGATGCCATGGGAACAGTTCTCTATTGCAGCCAGATAAATCAAGAGCAACTGATGGAGAAATGGTACTGTGGGAAGAGGACAAAGGCGAGGCTTACCCAGTTCAGTTATCATATGAATGTTGGCTCCACTTTTTTTGTCCTGACTGAGTGAAACCAAAGGTGGCAGTTTACCAGGTTGAGCTAATTATGCAAAACAGCATTGGGAAGGGAAACAATCATCAACAAGTGAAATTAATCATGAGGCACTACAGGGTTGTAGAGCGTATATTGAGATATACACAGTCCAAAACCCTTATATAAATCTCAAGAAAGAGGTTTAGCTTGTCCACATGGGCCTGGACATGAGTAAATGTGGTATACTTTAGGGATGAACATTTATTCTACTGAACATATACAAAACTTAGGGTACGCTATGGGGATTGCTCAGGAACACATTTACGAAATATAGAGCTGGTGTTTCCAATTGATATGTGGAAAAACTCATATTATAGATGCTAAAAGCTGATAAACATAAACAAAATACTTGGCACAGTGCTGAAAAATCGTGAATTCAAGACGTCAGGCAAACTGTCCCTGTTGAAACTAAAGTATAATTACACACAACAGTGAGAGTTAAGCATTACACAATCTGCTGTTCAACGCCATTCTCAACGCTCCGCCATTACAACCTGCACACTATTACTGCCTTTAATGCAAATTATACAAAATATAACTTAAAAGAAATAAACTAAATGTCGTCTACCCTGAATAACAGGCACACAGTGAAGCAGGAAAAATAATCTGAATGCACACAATGAAACAAGAAAAATTATTTGACAGTCAGTCAGTTTGTCAGCTTCTACTGTGGCTGGACTGTAGCTAAGATGCATTAATTAACGGAAATGGCACAGAGTCACATGTACAGTAACTGTCCAGGTTGGGTGTGTTACTGCAGGCTGCATATCTCTGGCCTTGGGGAGTCCATGTACTGTATCTAGCAACAATCGTTTAGCAACAGTAAACGATTATTTAAGTTTTTTAAGTTTGATATTACCATTAAAGGCACCATAAAGTGAGATCAGACTAATGCCTACAGAAAACAATGGGATGAGCAGGAGTCGGTCCGTCAAGTACTTAAAGAGTTGATTCCCTTAATACAGTCATGGTAAACTTTCGTGTCCCTACTCCTCATCTCATTTTTCAAGCTGTGCTTCCAAACAAAGAAGGCAGCCATAAAGGTGAGATGAAATCCAGTCATACCCCCTGGCTTTAGAAGTGTCTTTGCTACAATGCTATATATTTGGGTCAAAGGATAGCTTTAGATGCCAGTCTGCAATGCTTTGGTGCACACTGAGATGTAAAACTTTCATGAGTTCCTGTGCCAGGGGAATAAAGGCAGATTCATTGTTATTAATAAATGGGCCCATTTTGTTTTTATCCACAACAGCAACTCTATTCCTGTAAAATTACTCTTCTTCCACGAGAAGTCTTTTTCTCCATTCATAATCAAACTTTACAGAGGTAAAAATGTGTTAAAATACAAATATTTTCTGACATATTGCCTGTCAAAACATAAATATGAATGTAAATATAAAATTTAAATTCAATGGAACTAGCAAGGTTATAGGAATCCATTACTCATTTTGTGTTGCAAAATGTAAGGAGTTTTCTTTTATGCCATTTTCTTTTGATGTTTGTGTCATAAGCTACAATATCATCAACATACCTAGTTCTGTTACGCTTCGGATATTGGCTCCGCTTGTGATGGGCTCTCGTACTAATCCATGCACTGGACTGTTTTCTGGTGATGACCTGTCCATTCCAGGAGGTGTAAACCCTTGATGGAGGCAAGCAGATTTAAACACAGCAATCAGTCACCTCTGGTAAATTGGTTAATTCTAATTGCCACAAGAACTTTAGCTTCCGCTACAGCAAGAACTACAGATCTTCCGGTATCTCAATACCGACTGTGTAGTGAACACCAGCTAAATTATAGTTGAATTTGAGCGCAAATATTACAACCCTTTAGCCTTACTGGGTACCCATGCTGGTTTTACACAACCCACAGTTATGGACACTGCTAAGTGCATACCGCTTCATTCTCTTTCATTACTGGTAGATAAAAAAAAATATTCTCATACTGATGATACTGTGATTTTCCTCCATGGTAGCAGTGCAGCACAAGTAGCAGATCAGTTAACAAAGTCAATGCAACATATTACAACATGGTTACAACAAAACAGTCTAGAACTGAATGTGTCTAAAACAGTATGCATGTTTTTTAGAAAGTCAAATAAACACTTTACTGAGCCAGATGTATACTGTATGTGGCAGGAGAAAGACTGCAGGTAGTGTCAGAATTTAAATATCTTGGTGTTCTGATTGATAGTAATCTTTCGTTTAAAGCCCAAATTAAAAAGGTCTGTCAGCGAGTTAAATTCAATTTGGTAAACTTTAGATTCATACAAAACTGTCAACAAAGGCTGCAATCATGTATATGCATTCAGTGACATTCTCTCACATTACATATTGCTTAACAACTTGGTCTCAGGCCAGTACAACTTCTCGTATGCCCATTTGCTCATTATATAAACAAACCCTCAAAGTTCTTGATAATAAACCTAGACATCATCACCACTGTCTCATTTTAACTAAATATAAACTTCTGATTTGGGAAAACCTTGTGAAATACACAAACTTATGTCTAACATATCAGCGGACATGCTCCTTCAGTTTTAAGACAATTCATAAAAACAGGTTCATCTACAAATATATCTACAAGAAGTACAATTAGAGGTGACTGTATAATTCAGATGAGAAAAAGCAGTTTTGGCCAATCTGCGTTTTCCATTAGAGCTGCACCTGAGTGGAACATGATTCCATCCCACATCAGAGACTTAAAAACATTCACACATTCAAACACAATTAAAAAAATGGTTAATTAGCCTCCAAACATGTCAACACTAAATAACATCACACTACCCAGCACCTCCAGTTAGTTGAATCTGGGTGCTGCTTTACTTATATCACTACTGCCATCAGCCATGTTCTGGCTTCCTCTTTTTTATGTATTTATTTATTATTATTATTATTCTTTTCTCCCTATATTTACTGACCCTTCACTTTTTGTATGTTTTATGTGTCTTTTTATTTACTTCTTTTATTATATGATCTATATATACTTTATGTACCTTGTTTTTTTTATTATGTATTTCACCTGTTACCATCGGTCCATGGACAACAGATGTAAAATAGCCATTTTGGCTAATTCTGGCACATTTACATTTTATGTTTATTAATGTGCACTGTCCATGTCAAATAAACCCTAAATAAAATAAAATAAAAAAAAAACTATTTTCATAATTAAGTTCAAAGCTGTCCACAGATAAATGGGGAAGTGCTGAAAACATTAACAGTTACCTAAATATTGCAAAAGAGATGCATGTTTTGCTTTTAGGGGTCAGTAGAGGCTGATTTAGCATTTACAGCCACCCATCTACTGCTGTATATAAATTTTATATGTTGTTCATTTTGTTACCATAAAAGTGGTGGTGTGGACCCCGAAAACCTTTTATCAGGAAAAGTGCCATTCAGAGTCATGGAACACAGTGACACGAGTACAAATTCACCAAACCTGACATCGTTGCATTTCTTCGAGCTGACAAGTAAACACCTTAAATCAGTAATGCTATATGTATAATACATTGCCTGTGTTTTGACACCCATCACCCAATGCTGACTTAGGAAAAACGGGCGCTTACAAAGGCAGTTGTAACGCAAGAAATATATTCAGGTCACAAAAGTTTTAAAAGAATTGCAAATCTAGTACAGAGGCTATGCCACCCACTGTCAGGGTATCCAAGGTACTGCCGCAGCTTTATGGATAGCCTTGTAAAATGTAAAATGGACGCAATTGTTAAGCACTTCTTTCGTAGCTAGCATTTGAAATGAGTAACTTTCCGCTGAGTGTTGACTTATGGCAATGACAAAACCTTACTACTGTGGTTAGTAACATTCAACGACAATTATAAGCCCCAGTGGGGCCTTTGACTTCATACGGTATTTATTTGTAGCTATCGATAGAATGTGAGATATATCTACTCCACAGTGACAAAATTCCATGTGCAGCTACATTTATTTATTTATTTTTCCCATAATACACGAAAGCACAACACCAAAATGGATACTTTTGGAGAATAAACACCTAGCAATATAAATTCAGTTCTCTTAACATGGTTATATATCTAAAGCTTTTAAGAATCCTGTTAACGTCAAATATGACAGATTTTTTTTAATGGGATGAATATGGCACACAGAAAAAGCTGAAATCTGTAGCTAGTCAGTATCTACTTACTGGTATTTCTTAGTTTTCAAGCTGCAGTTCATGTTTTTAATAATTTTAAAAGGTAAGGAAATACTATAGGGGTTACGTAGCTCCAAAGATTGAATTACAGTTTGTTCTATATAGCAATGTTTAAATATATAAAAGAGGCGAGTAAATAAAAGCTACATCACGGAATCCAGAAGTAACCACAAATTGTAAACGATGATATAAAAAGCTAAATCTGTCATCATCTAAGCATTACTGACATAACTTAAATCCGAAACATGTGGTTACCTCATTAAAATGTTAAAAAGCTGTTAAACTTCAGCCCCTCGGGCGATTTTAGACAATTAACAAAAATTACATCATAAGAAGAATCTTCCGCTATGGCCTTTTATTCCAGCAAGATTGTTTTACCCTCAACCCCAAATCCAGACCCATTAAACATTGATTACAAAAATGTCTTTGATATTCTGAGCTTTGAAGGACCCTGGAAATCAGAGATTCTATGGTTCGCTCCACCCAGCACAGTGACTAAATGTCTCAGTTGATCGAAATTAATTTAATACATGTAACTTTAACGTTGCCTAAGGGGAATTGACTTTTAACATGAACGGACCCAAATAACTATGAACTAAGGTCCCTTGGCTGCAAATATCAAGGAAACAAAATGGTTTCAAGTTATATGATAAGATAAAAAAAAAAATCTTAAATCCTATCAAAAACAAGGATGTAAAACTCAGAGGGAAAAAACGGAGATAACTGAACAAACTGCCGCATAACTTAAATTATTCCTCAGCTACTGAGGATCGTTTTATAAATGTGCAGAGTTACTAAGAACTTTGCTGCTGCCTGGGGCTACCAGCCCCTGCTAAAAGCACTGAGGCTGGACAGATTGCATTCAATAACCCACAGCGTTTATTAAACAATTGATTTACACAGATATCTCATGTTTCTGCACTAGCCATTTGTTCCATTTCTTAACTCTTTACAATAACTGACATAACAAGGATCCTGATACCGGAGATTCCCCCTGCAGGCAATTGACTGGTTTTCTTGTTGTTGCACTTTACAACGTTTCCCTTGGCAACCAGGTTGTTTATTTATTCATTAGCATCTTGTTATTTAAAGTGGATTGGGTGAGTCGATACAATGTTAATACATTTCTCTGTTCATCTCGCTGAACTTTGATATCAGTAAATTTATTCATTTGGCCATTAACCTTCAAATGATCTGACTACTAACAATAAAGCTACATATTTATTTTTGAAATGGTTTCATTGTACATTTCCTATTGACGGAAGTGTTTAAAATTCCAACAGTTCTGTTAACATATGACAGTAAATGTATATTAATAAATTCAGGATTTTAATGCATAATTATTAAAGGGTAAAATTGAAGGAACCTAATATTTTTAATTCCTGATACGGATCTATATAATATACACCATAACATTCAAATGAATTATACACAACAGACATGATCAGATTAATATTCACAGCAATGCAGTTCATATTATCAGTGTGTTCAAAGCCTTAAAAAGGAAGAATAATATTGTTTAAAATTAGTAAAAATGAATTTAAAAAGTAATTAATACATGACATTTGCGTGTGAGGCTCTGCAATTTCAAATAGCTCAATCCCAGTAGGCATGAAAGGTTATGTGTTTAAAAAAAATCAGCTTGAATATAACATCACAGATATTACAACACATGTTAAAGCTTCTGTAAGATCTACTGTTCATCCTTAGAAAGAAGTTATTATTGATTACATCAAGAAATGGTAAGGTATACTTTCAGGAAGGTCACTTTAATATGCACACAGAACATAACCCACGTATGTATGTGACTGGCATAACGATTATGCAGATATGTCAGCGATTCACAAGTTATATGCACTGTTAATGCACCATATGCAGGCCGGCATGTAGCAGGCTGGCAACCAACAACGTCTCGTCAAAAGTGTTTGGTCATGATGTGGCGTGGAGCTAAGGGTGGAAAAATTACTCACCCTGTGTTCCTCCTGCTGCTTCTGTTAAGTACTCATACTACTGCATACCAGGCCCTGCTACTGTACGGTACCATTTCAGGCCATTCGCATCACAGCAGGGAGGAAATGCTGTATCAGGAAATGCAGATGAGAGCAGACCTCCATGCATTATACTGCATTAATTCTGCCTCCTAATGGAATGACTAGCAAAATGCGCCCCATGCTTTATTTTTTCTTTACTTTTTTTGTTGCTGGGACAGGTTATTCCTCCTGCTGTTACGCAACAATGGTCATTTGTTGAGAGCCTGGCGAAAGATTAATTGCGAGACCGTGTCATGCTCCTCCACTAATCAGAAGTCCATCGCCTATAACCCCTGCCCCATGTGAACCACAAACGGGTGTCACGAGAGAGTGTGTGGCCCCTGACTGCTTCTGGTGACACGGGGACCTTGCCAAAAACCCTCCGCCTTTCTGCCTGCTGTTGTACGTCAATGATGATGTCCTTCCTTGTCTTATTCCACCCCCAGCTGCTGGGTTTGTGTAGTTTTGCTTTATTTTGTTTTGCACCTGTTACAGGCAGTCCCCAGGTTAAGAACGTCCAACTTACAAACAACTAGTACTTACAAACCAACTACCATAAAGCCTATTATATTTAAAATTAGAGTTAAATACAATGATTCCTAATAACGAATGCACGCACTACTTTGTGACATTCATGAAAACATTGCGTGGCTTCATCAACTTGAGGCACAGAACAGTGCCGTATGTGCTACTTTTTATTACGGTATTATTATTGTTCCAACTTACCTATAAATTCGCCTTAAAGACAGACTTAGGGGACGAATGTTGCTAGTACCCTTGGGGACGGCCTGCATTTCCCACTTGCATGCCAATACAGAACATCATTAATAGACTACAAACGTACAAACCTAACTGTGCACTTTACCAGGTCGTGTCACTGAAGTTCCAGCAAAATACACACCTACTCCTGCAGCTATGCACTCTTAAAATATCAGGTACGAACCGTTTGCTTACGTAAGCACAACAGGGAACTGCAGGGAGACCTATATGGTTCATGTTCCAGCAATATCCATTTTTTAAAACACCCAGATAAGCCATGTTGCATACTTACTGTTTGGCATCCATAAGCTGCCGTTTCAATTTAATTGTCTACTAGAGATGCTGCACCTTCCAAATGTAAATATTTTTCAAATGCAATGTTATTAGTAGTATACAAGGTTGTGAAGAAAATCTGAAATGTACTTTTTCAAAATACAACCCCACAACATTTGTATTACAGCTGTATTATGTAAATTTACTGTAATTACAAACATTAAAAGGTCGCCTGTTTCTAAGCATGGAAGATTAATCAACGGTTCAACGGTCAAACAGATTGATGTGAGGTCCTTTTAATCACCCAGAGAGATATTCTCTTTGCCAGGTCCTGTCCCTTGCAGGCAACGGATTGAAGTATTATAGGGCAGACCTTACCTTGGGAATTAGCCTGCAAGACCCCGATGCTGTCATCAAACTGCATAGATTGAATGTTGAGTGATGCCAAGATGCATTCCTTGTCCTGCAGTGAAGCATCATCAATACTGCTCTGATTGGCCGATAGAATAACACACATGTCGCAGAGGTTTATGTTGACAGCCCTCAGATCAGCCCGACTTAATGGTGTACCCTATGGCACAAAGAGAGAGGAAAAACAAATTAAAGACCGAGAGTGGGGTTCTGGGAAATTAGCTAACAAGCATGCTGCTTTTAATGCTATGACATTCAGCTGATTTTACTCCACACTGGAGAATCAGGGATGTGTGCTAATCTAAAGGGTACATACTCCTACTGGCAATGTTAGAGGGTTAGGTAGAATAGTTGCTTTATTCTTCAGTTAGAAATAGGAGCAGGAATTACGTCATTTCTTTATTACATATGATGCACGCCAGGCTATTTAATTACACTTAACAGAAGTTAATCAAGATGAATATTCTCAGTTAGCATACTGTTCAAGCATAAAATCTATAAGATAAATTTACAAAACATATAACTGCTTTGGCCACACAATGACTTCAAATATATATATACAAAAAAAGATTTTAAGAATTGCTGCGTTCATTATGGAACACTGCAGGAGCAAATCCCAAAACATTTGTTTCGTCTTTTTTGGTAGCAGCAAAAGCTAATCTGTAATGCTGGTGATGTACAGCTTGTTAGGATCTGGTGATTCTCTATATGAAGACTGATCAATGCTGCAGCAAAAGGTATTAAGTCTCATTCTGTTCGATGTGTCTAACAGGTCTAAAGTCTGTATACTGAATACTGAATAATAGGCATTTAAAAATATATTAAAATAAACAATAAAGTTTGGTCAGACAGTTTTGACAGGTTTTCTACATTATGCAATCAATCAATCAATCAATCAATATCAGTACATTTTTTAAAAAGAAGCAGCTAATTATTATTAGAAGAAAAAAAATGGAGTGTTGCTACACTTGAAATATACATTGTACATGAAACTAAGTCTGTGCTACTTATGATTTAATCACCTATGCCTGACAGCAGAGTGTACATGGTAGCTATGAAAGGCCGGCCCACACTCACAGGCAAAATGGAAACTTTGGGGAAGTTGTGAAGCGTCTCCCACTCCCGCTTCAGGTACTCCAGGGCACCCACAAACACAATGGGCTTCAGCTCATGGTAGTGGAAGTTGCTGGCTCTCAAAGGCATCACCAGGTTTCTCAGCCCAATCACGGCAGAATTGATATCGCCGAATATACAGACCACCACGTGACCGCTCAGAACTGTCATGGCGGCCTCACTTCGCGTCTGAAAAGGGGGGGGGGGGGGCATACATGAATTATGACATAATGATAACGACGGTGAGTGCTTGTATACACGAGGAAAACGTCTGAGTAGAAAAGGTGACTCAAGCTGATGGGAAAGACTGCTGCTTTATCTTATTACTCTCTACCATAATCAAGACTGTTCAGCAATAATTCACTTTGAATTAGTGGATTCGCCCTAGTTAAACAGAGAAAACATTTTATCTTTTATCAATTAGTATCTGGTGCTGCACACACTCTGACTAATGTACTTTCAATGATTAAAAGAGCATATATTTTATCCAGCTCTTTCGCACCATAAATATTTGTCTATAATTTAGAAGTGCTTGAATAGTTCATTTATTAAGAAAGGTCCTGCAGCATCATAAATAAAACCAGGTCACTTTATGTATGAAGCGATACAAAATAACATTTCATTAACAAGGTGCTACTTGCAGGAAGGTGTACCACTCAGGTGACTATAAGTGTTTAAGAGCAATTTTTGCACGAACCACTTTTTTGGAATATGTGACACGTACTGGTGTTGATGTGAGAATTGTGAGATTTCTGGTGCCACGGGCAGTAATACCCACCAGGATGGCCTTCTCGATATCCCTGGTTGTGCACCAGTGAAACATTCCTGTGGAATCAAACTTCTTCACGCTTACTTCCGTGTGATCAATTTCATTTCCTGCAAAGGGGTCGTGCCTGTTCGGGACAAAGAGGGACACTAAAATCGCAGAACCGCACCATAAAGATATATTTTTCATTTCACAACCTTAGGAATATTGCAATAGATAAACCCAATTCGGTTTCCTTAGAATGAAAATTAATTCAACTTCAGTTTCAGATTCACTGATGTCAGAATTTGTTAAAAATGGCAGAAACCATCCGCGTGGACCGTTCTGTCAGCGCTGGAATGGACAGGACGTAAAATGTAGGCTTTAGTGATTGAATGGCATGAGAATGGAATGACAATTATGCGCTTTTACAGGACACAGTTTCTGACATGATGTTCTTCTCAGTAAAAGCTTTAACAGGCTGCAGTTTAAATATTTTAGCAATTTGCCCAATCATATTTTGCTCCACATACTCAAGACCATTAAAGTTTCAGCAATGTGTCACGACCAAACAGGCTAATTTATTTCAGTGATATGAACAGCTGATTTTAATTCTACGCAACACTGACCATATAAGTGCCCTCACAGCTGAGATAGCTGTGGTTATGGTATGTTCACATCAATTTGCAGACAGCTGACCAATGAACAATACTAAGAGTGGTGTCTGTACAGTATGTCTCTTAAAACTGAATGGATGGAAACCAACATTTTGTATAATGCAACTCATGACTTGTTTTAATTTTATACATACACACACACACACACGTCGGGTAGACATATCTTTATGGGGACCGCTCATTCATTTCTATGGGAAAAATGCTAACGCTAACTATGACAACCCCTACCCTACCCTAACCATAACCATAAGTAACCAAACAAAATACAAGAGTTTTTGCATTTTTAGTTTTTTCATTGCAGTAACAGATTTTTATTAAATTGAGTGCTCCCTCATAGGGACCAGGAAACCGGTCCCCATAAGGGAAAAAAACGGGTATTCATCATATTGTGGGGACATTGTGTAAAGTATACCCGCTCACACACACACACACACACACACTATATTATATCATATATATATATTATAATATAATAGCATATTTAGTATACATGGATACATTCCTAATATTTTACCAACAATTAATAAAAATTTACTCATCAAACATGAGTAAATTGACTCCTTTATTTTTAAGATAACTTTTATAAGGTTTAAAAAGGGAATATAAATGTCCTAAATTATAATGGTGCATAATGAAACTGTTAATTACACACTACAATAATATTAGATTAATTACTAAATAGGTAAGCTTTGTCATGCTGGGTGACAAGAATCTTGTAGCTGGTTTGCCGGCTTTTTGGCTGTTTTGGAATGAGGTTCGATGTTTACTGTCCCTGACTCATTTTCCAAAACAGAACCTGTACTATTGTCACAAATTTTTATGCTGCAGTCACATGGCATAATCATTCTAGACTGCTTATTTTGGTATGGTAACACAACTGAACACCATTGTCTTAACATCAGCGTTAACACATACAGTACGCTAAGTGCAAAACAATTACGGCACAGGACTAAACCAAAGCCTCTAATTTAGTCATTTTCATCTTCTAGTTTTTTCATTTTTTCATTATGCCCGCTGAGTGCATTTTCGAAAACTGCGGAAGTACGACTCGTGTGCATTTACTGCTATCTATATTGCTGTTCTGAGGGTGAACGTGCTTATTTTTCCCCAGATATAAATAATTAACCTTTTGATTCATACAAGCACTTTCAGAATGACACCATACACAGCATTTTAAGTATGTATGATGGTGTCAAGGAAAGCTACAGTACTTCAGCCTCCTAGAAGAATGGGTCAAAATGTCTGCCTTAAAGGTGAAAGCCTAAGGCTAGATTATAAAGCCCCTTTCAGTAAAGTCGCTTCAGGGAAACAACTCTCTCCCTTTCATGCCTCTGCTTCTCAGCTTCCACAAAGCAACAATACCATCATTTATAATGATTGCAATATCAATATAAAACACAGAAAGTCAGGCCTTTTCATGTAGAGTGAGGAGACTTTGTGCACTTTCTTTTTTTATTATTTAAATAAGTCTTCTGACAATCTTTACTTTTTCCACATTATTAAAATTCTGACAACTAAGGTCTCTACCTGGGAAACCGGATAGAAAAAAGTGTCCCTTATCTACTTTTGATCACATTTCTCGTGCCAAAAATAAAGACCGTCAGGGCTATGATTAAAAACATTAACACAAGTGTCTTGATGTACCCCCTCAAGCAGTAGAATAAATATTATAGAATAGGCTCTTCTCAAAAACCCGTCCCAAGCGAGAACCAATTGTACTCTATTCTGCTTATATCTCCTGCCATTGTTTTTATGTTTGACATATTCTTACTTAAAATAACATCTGCACTTGTAGGTTCTACAATACTGATGTACAGATAGACTGAGCATCATTACAGTATGTTCATCTCATAACTTCTCTGTAGTCTGTCAATCTCTAGCATTATTCACTAATAAATAATTTTATTTTAGTCATTTCTGTGCATTACAATTCAAGTTATCGCTTCAACTTTTACAGATATGTTCAAATTTAGATCATAATATCCTTAAAATTCATTAAGAAATGATACCTGCAATACTTCCGTCAATTGCACAGATACATTTTTACAATTAACGATTTAAATAAATAACAGTATGTTCTTCTTTGTTATATATTGCGGATACTGTATTTTATTAATTATATAAATAGTGATAAAATTATTTTGAAATAACCATCTTCAATTGATAAAACCTTACAGTGTTTATTTTTTTAAATTTTTAAGAACTTCAATTTTCAGCATTTGCAAAGAAGTATGACAAAACCAGAAATGACATGATAAAACGTGCATTTTTGGCTCCCTAAACAAACTGCTTTTAAATGGATGGGCTATTTATTTCACATTTCACCCCTTCCGCCGCACATCTCACTTTTTTCCTGTATTGCTGGAATATCACACAGAGACGTGTCAATTAGCATGCTCAGTATGGAGATGGAATCAGCAAGTACAGGTGCTAATAACAGCGAGAGCATTTAGTGCTTTTACACCCCGGCTGAATATTTCATTACGTGTCGCATGTTTCACGATTCACTCTACGGACCCCTGTCAGTTCAATCTTCGCCGGCTACAATGACTGGTGCGGTACGGCTCTGCCAAGATATCTATCTTTCACAGACTGTCAGCGATGACTGCTTGTCACAAGCCAACTCTTCCGATTGCTGCGACTCCAGGGTACCAGACATGATATTCGTGCCACCGCACAAAGCGATCTGAACAAATGCATTGTGACTTTCCACAATTAGATGTGTCTCGTGACCCATCAAAAGGTCCATGGGAATGGTGTTAATTTCAACAAAGAATTTTATATGGAGGGATAAGACATAACTTGTTACTTCCGTGACACTTTAGGTCATCCAACTGGGAAATGGCTTTATTTACATACCAGATTGTTTTTTTTATCAAGTTTTATTTTCCCCTCCCTAGATGAGCCGTGTTTTGTTCTCTACCCTGACAAATTTACCTACAAAATACGCCACCAAGAAAATATGAATTGCTTTATAAATTAATGTGGTCTATCAGATCATTTTTAAACATGCTAAAATTAATTCATAGGTATCTGAACATAGCTAATTCATGATAAAACATTTATTGAATTATACAGAATGTTCAGATATTTGTACAATTGAACACCTCTGCTATAATAACAACAATGCATAGTTTTCTTCCTTTTCTTACAAAAGAAACAGTGTATTCAGATTTTAATTGCAATGAAGGCTCACAACTAACATCAACAGATGTATTGTATCTGTATCTGTGCACCCAATTCCCATGCAAAACAAAGGCAACTGGAATCAGAGGGGAAAGTGCGCTTACAGCTACACTCGCCTCCGGTTTATCGTTCACACTAGTGTTTAGCTATTCCGCTATTTCACTCCCCGCGTGCTGCAAGCCTGGGATGAGTGCACTCCCTCCATTCCTCTTTTGCAGGCAATGAAAGCGAGCTTTGCTTTGAAAATTTTCCCCATCATGCAAACTGACAAAGGCATGATTTTCAAAAACCCACAGCCAATCTGTTGATCATTACTTATTTACAAAGGCCTTAAGGCTTGGCGCCCTGTAAAAAAAAAAAAAAAAAAAAAAAAATTCTTGATACAGTATACGTTTTTTTCCGCGCTTGTTGAATGAAGTATCCCTAAGGCTACCTCAAACAAATGCTTTCTATTGTGTATAAATGCACCCTTTAACAGTAAAGTATTTAATATATGTGATATAATATATCTACTGAAAAGTGTTTGTGTAAAAGTAGGTATGCTTGTGTTTGGTAATTTGATGCGATGCTGAGGGCTATAGCTTGGAAAAAAGTCTGCACCTAGTACAGAGGACCTGTCATCTCAGTACCCAAGAGCCGGCAGAATATAGAAGTACCCTAAAGCATCCAAACTATGACACCTCTTTGAAGCATATCAAAACTGTGCAAATAACTCAGAAGAATTATTATTACTCAGAGATCAAAGAAAAGATGCATATATTATGTGATGAGGTAAACATTCCACTCTGCACAAGAAAATAAAAATTCACCTTAGAGTTCAGAAATAAAACTAAATATTTTTGAGCAAACAGTTAGTTTGAAATTGGCCAATTTATACAAGGCAGAACACACACACATATCTATGTATGTATATAATATATATATATATATATATTAACCTTTCTTTGAGAAGACAGCAGTTACATTGGGCCCAGCGATGTTTGTTTTTTCTTTTTAACTTTCTTTTTTAAACCAAAATCCTTCAGTGTTATATATTTCAGAAGGCTAAGAACCACTATATGGGTAATGGTTTAGAATCTGTGGAGGTTGATAAAACAGTATATTGTAGGAAAGGGACAAGTTTAAGTTCTTTATTTCCTCTCAAGGGCCTTAAACGATATTTATAGTATGACTGTAATGGTGTGAGCTTCAGCGCGTTGCAATTCCCAAAACATATATGAAGAACACAATCCTGTGTCAGTTAAAGAAATGGCTTAATAATCTATTTGTTTTGCAAACCCTGTAGTATGAGCTGTTAAAATTTCACATACAGGACATACAACCACATTCAAAATGCAGCATTTCTGAAGTTTTGCGGAAATGTAACAGTCTACACAACATGAAGCAGATAGGCACGCTAAGTGCTCTGAGCTAATATAATGCATTCTAAACATGAGACACCCTGCATATCTCCAGTTATCCTGCACATCTTGCTAAGGCAAATGGTTCAGTAATCTTTGAGGAAGGTGGCCGAGGTTAGCGAACAGGGCTAGAAGCTAACAATACGAAGCAAGCACGCCAGAACAATGCACAGTATATCCATATACACTGTAAGCCTTTCCTCTCTAATTCAGCTGCCCCATTCGCAGGGATCACACCGTACAGCCGACGCATACATTTTGAGCTGTCTGACAACGTCATCAGAGACAGCCACACAATCGGCCCGCAATCTGAAAATCGCTACTCCTTCAAGTCGGCCAGCTAATTCACACTCGTGTCCCACTTGCACACATTAGACTTGTACTGAAATGTGAGAGTGCATGGTTAATTTTTTTTTCAATTTAAGCTCACAGATGATGATCTCTTGGCATTCTTACAAAACTCATAATGACAATGTGTACATGTTATAAACCTATAAATTAGCATGCTAGTATATTCATTTCTAGTTAAAAATGGAACATTCAAAGCTGACGTGGCTTATCAATACAATATTGTGATTATTCACAACTTGATGGATTGTATGGATTAAATAGGGATATGAATTAATGTATTGCATACAGAATAAAAAAAATAACTTGTAGGTGGTTGATAATTATTATGCTAAATGCTTAGCTAAATTAATTCATCCTGCAGACTTAACATGCATTTCTTGCAAATCCTTCTTCCATCCATGGCCACATGCGCAGAAACTTGGGCCTTTTATCAGTCAAAATCAATTAACGGCAATTTAATTCCAGCGGACAAGATAAAAGGTAGGTAATATTTGAATTCATTTTTGATTGTGACGATACGTCTTGCACACGGCCTTAAGTACCAAAAACAGCACTCAGAGGGATTCCTACAATAGACGAACGGCCCAAGGCAAAGTAACCACATGAGCTCTTCTGATTGGTTAGCGCTGTCATTAGTGCCACTGCTGTTTAAGAAATACATGTGGACGGGACCGGGTGACAGCTGAGACTTTAAAGCAAGAATATTTTTCAAACAGCTTTTCTTACTCTCTTTCATGACAGAAATATCTCAGCTCTATCATTAACTGCTGACAAGCTGACAGAATAAATGCTTCACCCTTAAAGGGTTCTCCTCATACTCCCGTTCCCCCTCCACCCTTACCGACACCACTCCCCATATGCCCCACACACATACAGTACACACACATGCGCACGCACAACTAATTCAAATGGGCGCACAAGCAAATGAACACACTCAAAATCATCGCGCACGCAAAACTAAAAAGCAGGCACGCAAGGGCATGTAAGCCACCGACGATAATATACAGGCCAAACACACACATACACATGCACACAGGCGCACGTGCACACACACAGGAGTGCACGAGCACATGCGCGCGCGTGACCCAGTGCATGCTCCTCCATCTCCCTCCCGCGTTTTTGACGCATGGAGAAGCTTCCTGAAGCTGTCGACTCACCGCGTCATTTTGGGCGAGCTGTTTGGAGAATTTCGCATGTCTCCGTTCCTCTGCTTTTTTTTAGGCGTTGATGGTGCCTCCTCGTCGCCTGCAAACATATGCAAAGGTGTCAGATTATGAGCTGTAATGTGCAACGGGACTGACATACTAAAGAATGGAAAGTCAACACTCAAACAATCATAGCTAAATCTTAAAGGTCCCAAAACAGAAAGTGAATATGTTAGTAAGGAATAGAGGGAGATCTGTGGGGGCAGGACAGGGTCGTGGAATGTCGTTTGGCTAACAAAATTAACAATAACGAAAATAAAATAATAATAGTAATAATAAACAAAGCCATGCTCCAGTAAAAAAAAAAAAACACTCTATGAGCATGTGTTGGCACCTAGCGTTAATACTACTGCCCTTTTGATGTCATCACCATCACACTGTCCTCTTCGCAGTGAGCATGCGCTGCCAAAAATATTATAAGCAAATATGACCGTTTAAGATGTGAAACTGGTGCAGTGTACAAGAGCAGTCAATGCAATTTAAAATAGATACAGTGTATTTGTGCTCCGCTACAAATCACCCTCCATTTCATGAGTGCATTCATAAATAGGAATTGTAGTAAAAAAAAAAACCTACATTAAGTGCAAAATAAGTAACACCCTAATATAAATCAATGGTTACCAATGTAAATCACAAGTGTTATTATTAAATTATCTCAAAAACATGCTAAAAGGTTCAGTTATGATTTGTCATCTTCAGGTAATTATAGAGAAAATAAATAATAGTATTAAATGTGAGAATAACAATACTGCTCTTAACTGACACAAAAATACAATTAGTATTAAAACCCAAAATATAACACAAGTATATGTTCTGAAATGTATACATATTCAGAACCTAAATACAAGATCCTCAAATGATATTTTGACCATTTATATATTATTCATATATTTCTAATTTAATGCAATCCATCTCACAGAACGACTGCAAAAGAGTGTACTCTCTTATATAATATATAATACAGGCACTTCAAGAAAAAAGCTTCATAGGAGTTTCTCAATTAAAATGTTAACAGAATAATTACCATAATTATAGTAGTGCTTAAAATTATTTTGAATTTGATGAAATTAAGGTAAGTCTTACGGAAAATTCAGCATTTCATACAAAACATTAAATATATGAAATCAGATATGTAAGCTATTAAGAAATATATTTCATTAACATTAAAATACAATCATGTACTGCATTAAAATAATGTCTTTCTGTTTTACTCTTATAAATTCACCAGCTATTGCATTGTTCCAGGTTGCATCGCCAGGGTTACCTAATCTCATGGCAGGTGCACTTTGCACTTTAAATTAAGTCGTTCTCTCTTCCCGTGTGATCTATACACACCAGAACCACTCTCCCATCCATGGGTTTTATGACAAAATGACAAACAATAGCCGGGAACTAAATGCTCCAAACTTGAAAATCTCCAAACAATATTACACCACATTTGCAGCGCCACTCAATATAAATGAATCAATCAAAAAAAGGGGGTTTCTATGATTGATACTAAACATCCACCATGGCTATTCTTTACTTGCAGGAAGACCAATAAGATTGTCTCCAGTAACTTTTTTGTCAATAACTATTTTGGCTCATTTTACCTAATGCAAAGCTATGTTTATCTCTCTCTAGCCTCTGCGCCTTTATCTTAGACACTATAGAGATGCCACCCCCCCCCCCCTCCCCCCGCGCCCTACGCTCTTCCATAAGCTTGACAGTGACACATATTGGGTCATTAGTGAGAAACTGTGCACATGCAAGCACTCCAACTGCAGCAGCATGCGCCGTGGTACACACTGACTGATGCATCCGGCTGCAGGCAACCTACGGGGTCTGCGAGCGCATATGGAGTTACTGGGCCGGTATCTGTACTTTACAGGCAGGCTGCGAGCTCGCTGGAGCTGGCCGGCCGGCGCCCTGCCCACCTCCCCGGAGCCCAGCGGGCTGGGAAGGAGGCAGCTTCCTTTACGGTTATTGACTAGGGGGACCAGCTCGGCCGCTTCTCCGCTGGGGTGCGCCCTGTGAACCGCGTTAGCGGTGCTGTCGTTGGACTTAACCAAGCGATTCTGATAGGTTGGTCTAACTTCGTCCTTTACTGCCAAATAATGAAAAATGAGATCAGCTGTGGCAACACAAATGGAAAATGACTTTAACATACAATGTTCAGTCACTGGCTAATTTAACATAAAGGACTATATGTGCGTCTATGAATAATACCTGAAGCACCATTTCATGTGCCACACCGAACATTTCCAGGGTAGCATTTAACCACGTTATGTTTACCTTCATGTATAATTATGTCAATAAAATAATAAATATGACAATAAAAATAAATGCCGATTTCAGTGTCATTCCATTAATAAATTTGCAACTTTTGTGACTAAGTTGTACCTGGAAAGCTACTGTTAGTTTAAATAATTGAAAAAGCCGCCTCATTTTTATTAAACACCACTTAACTACAAGGAATCCACCTAGATTAAATGCTAGATCTGACATATACTGAACTATGTATAATGAACATGAATTAATTAAAGGCACAGTCCTGTTCTCCCCCGTTTTTCTTCCGTGAAGTTGAACAAACCCACAACAGCACTGCATCACTGACAGCACTGCATCACTGACAGCACTGCATCACTGACAGCACTGCATCACTGACAGCACTGCAAAAGTCTACAGGATTCAGGTAAGTCGGTCATTTCACTGTATGCTGAAAAATGATACAATGATAAAATTTGAGAAACACTGCAAAGATAAATTTTGCTTATTACTATTTAAACATTTCATTCAAAAATGATGTTACTGATATAGAGCATTTTTTCGCAGAAGCCTCCACAATAAAATGGATCCCTAAGTGTCGCTTTCTTCAACATGCAGTTATTGATTGAATTCTTTAATAATTCCAATATTCCATAGATCCCTTCTATCCGGAGAATCGTAACAGGAATGCAGGTCAATTATTCAAACTACAGAACCAGCTTGGACCATTTGAAAATGGGATATACAGTATTACTTATCAAAATATATAAGCGCAGCAGCAACAATGTGTTATGAAGCCTTTTTAAATGTATGACAAAATGTTATAAGTAACAGACTGCGTGGTTTCAAACAGGAGCAGCAGGGAATGTAGAGTAGAAAAATAAAAGAATGCCTACAGCAAGTTAATATGGTAACTATGCCACTATTATAGTAATAAACAAGAATTTGATCGCTGTGGATAATAAACAGTTAATAAACAGTTTCATCCCGGCAGCTAATAAAAATGGTTTTGGTTGAACATTCATAAGGTAAAAAAAATGCACACATCTGTGATAAAAATGTATATTAGTAACACAATTTCTTTTCTTCATCCCTTCCTCAGTGCAACTTGAACTTTGAAAGGATTCATATTTAATACGAAGGGAACTGAATTTGCTTTATTCCAAAAATCTAAATGCATATGCTTCAAATGCACTTACGCAGTAATATGTTTAGACTGTGGGGATTCTGCATTAATATGTACATGCAAATAAAATAACAGGTAGATTAATTTTACTTCCTGTGCTTTGTTTATGAGGCTTGCGTATCGTATGAGTGTGAATACCCTGTGGCTAATTATTCCCTTGAACTGTTTATCTAAGGATGGCCACAGATGGTGAAAACGCCAAAATCTACCCTTGAGGATCCGTTTGTTAAACAAAGACAACAACCATAACAACACACCTGTGTTGTCTGGATACCTCCAGATCTACGGTGAAACAGGCCTCTAGCAAGTAGCAGATAAAAGATCGCATCTTGTGATTTGCTCTGGTGCAAGAGACACCTGGTTGCTTTTTAGTTCCCAGGAGCGTTTCTATTGGTTGTCTGGTCAGATAATACAAATTTAATGTCTACACAAAAAGAAAGTTAACTAACATGTGATATCAAGTGACTATGGACACCACAATCATAAATAATAATAATAATAATAATAAAAAGATTCTTTCCTTTTCCTTTTCAGGACTGGCTCTGAGCGATATGGAGACGATTATTCTCACCGTCAGCTGCCGTACAGATTTAAAACCCGCACCTCTCCCAAATTCACCTGTCCCTCGTCAAACATGCAGAGAATTACTTCAGGGCCTCTTGGTGTGGCAAATTCACCATTGATGGAGCATAATTATATGAGCCACCAGACTTTCAAAACATTTCGTGTCTAATAACTATATATGCATCAACCTGGCTGATTTGTAAATGGACTTGGAATTACACACTAAACTTGCAGACAGAATAGCAATAATCCACACATGCTACACTGCATTTCAAGTATCAAATTATCAGGAAAAGTTATTTGTAAAAGTAATGATCTAATTAAGAAGTTTCATTTACCACAGATTTGAAAGTTTCATATCCTTAAACGTTCTGCACGTCAAACTTACAAAAAAATAAATGCATCAAGTATTTAAAATTAGAAAAGATTAAATAATTACTGTAAAACAAAGACAAAATCTCTATGATATCAAAATGCAAGAACACAGTAGAAAGCTGCATTTCAGGCGTCATTCTAGATACTGTGCAGAATTTTGCTGGAGTTATAGCACCATCTGGTGGTCAAACTACTACCTGCTGAAGCACCTTTGCGTTTATGGATTCGTCCGGGACACCAAAACAAGACAGACAAACCCAAGTAAAAGTTCTTAGACTTTCCTCCCAATGACTATCATTATATACACAGATGTTTAAGCATAATTTTCCTCAAATAATTACTACACCTGCAGCACTTTGTTCACTACACAGTTCTGACAAGGAAACATATTAACACAGGGCAATGATGAAAGGTAAAGGCATTGCAGCTTTGCATCTGTATCAAAGCGGAGTTTTGGGACTAAATGAGGAGAGCGGTGGAGGACTTTAAACAAAGAAGAGGAATAGTAAAAACTTACTTGGTTTTTTAAATCCATTATAGCTATTTTTAGCTGAGGAAAACGTAGAAACATTCAAAGGTTATAACTCACAAATGGAAAGCAACACCATCGAAAACTGAAGGTTAAAAAATGATTAGAAAGAGGAGAGGTGAAAAAGAATGAATTAAACTGATTTAAGGCACTGGTAAGTCCAGAAACGACTGGTAAGATCACAAACGTAAAAGGCAATGGGTGGAAAAAAGAATCTGAACATACAGAGATTAAAGCTCCAGCAAAAGCAGGCTATTTTTGATTCGTTCTGAGATTTTCAAGCTCATTAATTTGCCAACAAAATGAGATTGTAAGTTAATGAAAATGCCATGGTCTGTCCTTCCTTACCATTTCATTAATATGATGAATTTTTGAAGAATGCGATGAACAATGGTTTTGTATATTAAGTTTTAGGAAGAGTATTACTTAAGCAAAGAGAATAATAATAATAATAATAATGAATAAATCATTTAAAAAAACAAACATACCACAACACAACAGTGGCCTGTACTACGAAGTGGACTAACTAGCTTATTGGTGTAACTTGTCGGATTTAAGGTACCACAGTTTAAATGGACTTCATATTCGTTCACTTACATTTTGCCTTAAATCCGACAAGTTACCCCGATAAGCCAGTAACCCCGCTTCATAGTACAGCCCCCAGTTTAAATGGACCACAACACAACAGTGGCCTGTACTACGAAGTGGACTAACTAGCTTATTGGTGTAACTTGTCGGATTTAAGGTACCACAGTTTAAATGGACTTCATATTTCTTCACTTACATTTTGCCTTAAATCCGACAAGTTACCCCGATAAGCCAGTAACCCCGCTTCATAGTACACCCCCCAGTTTAAATGGACCACAACACAACAGTGGCCTGTACTACGAAGTGGGGTTACTGGCTTATCGGGGTAACTTGTCGGATTTAAGGTACCATAGTTTAAATGGACTTCATATTCGTTCACTTACATTTTGCCTTAAATCCGACAAGTTACCCCGATAAGCCAGTAACCCCGCTTCATAGTACAGCCCCCAGAATCACTGTATCATGTTTTATGTGTATTTGTGTGAGTACAGTATTTGTGTTTGGCTGATTCAATCCATAAATAAATCTGAAATGAAGAAAGATCCAAATCTTTCTGTAAGTAAAAACTTACATGCTTTTTTCATTCCAGTAGAACTATTTCTAGCTGAGGAAAATGCAAAAAAAAAACATTCACATGTTACAACTCTTCAAAGAAAGCAAAATCATCGAAAACTGAAAGTTGAAAGATGGAAAAAAAAATAAACTGAAATAAAAATGTCGTTTAGGCACCGATATATCCAGAGGCACCTGGGAAGATCACAAAAATAAAAGGTAATGGGTGGCGGGAAAAAAAGTATGAGAGTTAATAAACGGACAAATACAAAGGAGAAACTGAAATTGCTGAATATTTAAATATTAAAGCACAAGCAAAAGCACGTGATTTTTGTTGCCAAGGTTTCAAGCTCATTAATCTGCCAATGAAATGCAATTCGTAGTTAGTGAAAGTAACATGGTCTTACCATTCCAGTATCATGATGAGTTTTGCCATGAACCATACGGTTGTGTAAATGTAATTTTCTGTAATTATCTCTTAAGTTTGAGAGTAGCGTGTAAAAGAATAAATAAAAAAAACAGCAGATACAACAACAATAATATGTATGTGATACTATTTCAAAGCATTAAAAAATCTGAAATGAAGATCCAAATATTTTCCCATATGTATGGTTTGTATAGTAATCCTAAGAATCAGACTGTCTTATAATGAGAGGACACATGTTTACTGGGCTTCTGTGCAAATATAAGCAAAGCTCCTGGCACAGGTGAACTGGAAGGCGAGAGACCAGTGCCGTGAAATTCACTGCAAGACCACTGGGGATCAAAAGTCCAGCCATTCATTAGTACTTTTTCTGATACGATTTCAGACAATAAAGGTCACAGTTTGGGCTCAAGGCAGCGCTGTGACTGTAATGTTCAACTTGGAACCATGCTGGCCCTGGCATCTGTCGCATGTGATCGGTCGACGCAAGAGGAGTCAGAGGACTAACTGGCTAGCATCTGTCCTACACCGAGGAGGAATGCGGGACACTCCGCTGCCTGGTGGTAAGGAACTGTCAGGTTGAGTTTCATGACAACCCGTAGCACTCAAGAAATGAAAATGCAAACATAATTTCTGTGTCACCCTGCATAAGGCCCCTTGCTCGATCCGGGCCGCAGCAGGCAGACACCATCTTTACGAGTCTGTTCCCGTCATACAGAGAGAGCGCCCGTGCCACTTTCACCCGCATGGGCCCGGGAAAAATACCGCAGGAGAGTGACGCCTTTACAGCTGTAACTTCTGACCTGCTCTCCCCCGAAAAGATGCCTACTGTTCGGTCCGTGCGCCTCGATAGTCTGATGCCAGAAGAGACGACAGCGACGATTCTCCGGACATCGGGAAAATAAATAAATAAATATGGGGACCGTGGATGTAAATAGAATAGGCTTGTGATGCAATATCACCTCCTAATACTCGAGGCTCAATAAAAAGGCACACGGACAGCATCTACAGCCCGGACGGGCATCGACTTTTAAGCTAAACTTCAATTTGATTAAGATTAATATATAAAGGATATATGAATTAAGAATGAAGAAAGAAAAGGCTATGAAAACTATCATGTTCTGATGCCATTTTCAAACAAATAGACCAATGAAGCCATAAAGCTCCAACGATGCAACAACATGCATTGGAAGGATTCTGTCATTTTATGTTTCTTTGTTGTAAAATTTAACTTAAAAAAAAAACAAATTCAAGGCAACAAGAGATGTAGCAGCACGGATGTCTTAAAATGTATTATAAATATATCCTACGAACTCTGCGAGTAATTTCTTGACATCTTGAAAACTATATGATAACAAAAGGACTCATAGTTCTTTGGGACGATACGCAAATCCAAGTTCGATTTTTGCTTTTTAAAGAGAATTCGCGCAGCATCACTTTCGATCATTTAAGTTACATTACACATTCAGCATTATGCTGCCTAATTGTGACATCATTGCGTCATGCTAACACAGTGTATTGTGGGAAAGAGGGACCACGGTACACATACACAAAGCCAGAATTGATACTAACTGGTCTTTGCCAACACAGCAATATCACACAGGAGGGAAATGAAAGACTTGGTGTACAGGCAGTACATATTTCTCCGCACCGGCAAATGGATCCATTTTTACTAATGAAAAGGAATCCCACTGTCACAAAACTTATAGTATGCTGTATATTTTCCTACAACCTATCAACTGAAATAGGTATTACAAACTTACATAAAAACAGGTGGGGGAAATCACTAAATAAGAACAAGGTCAAGTTTTACCAACTATATTTTTTCCTGAAAATATGCATGCCTGTATAGACCACCAATGCATTAGCACACATCAGAGAATCCAGCGATATCCAACAGATTGTGATTCGGAATGGACGGAAGACAGTCCTACAGAGGTCTATAGAAAGACACTCACTTAAGGATACTCACCGAAAAACACGCTGAGTTCACGCGTGGAAAAAGATCACCAAAAGTCCATACTATCCACACTAAACTGATTTCATAAAACCTCTATAAACTCCAGACTGCAATAAGTACATTTTACCATATAATTAGTCAATTTTCCCACGCAAACATTTACAGCCTCATAGGGTTTTAGGAGAAAGTATTAAAATGAAATGCTAAATTTTAATATGTAAATAAAATATTAAGAATTACATTAGAACACTCTAATTTCCTTGGAGTTACAGTACAGCCACAGAAATACCTACAAATATTGCGAACCTGGTTAACTACACTTGTTAAATGTTCTGAAGTACAGATACCAAGTCACATAAAGCCCATGTAACAATGGAAGGCTTTTAAGTGGCTAGGTTACTGCTACTGGCTACTGCATAAGTGCCCCCTACAGACCTGTCAGGATCCTGCAGGAAGCGGTTTGGCAGCAGTGAGAGATGCACTGGTCCTCCGATCGGTACAAGCTCCCCTGCACTGTGCCACGAGACCAGCAACAGGGGCAAAAAACAGGAACAGGAACCTGCCTGCCTAGCACACTGTGCCACGAGACCAGCAACAGGGGCAAAAAACAGGAACAGGAACCTGCCTGCCTAGCACACTGTGCCACGAGACCAGCAACAGGGGCAAAAAACAGGAACAGGAACCTGCCTGCCTAGCACACTGTGCCACGAGACCAGCAACAGGGGCAAAAAACAGGAACAGGAACCTGCCTGCCTAGCACACTGTGCCAGAGAAGCACACAGCCTCCCTTTGTAGTATCTTAGTGGACTTTAAGGGATGCCTGTAGACAGTCCGAGAGGCTGAAACAGAACTAAATTGCAGCTAAAATCCAAAAAATAATACACAGGTACCACAGACAGAAGTACGTTCTTCACGACTATACTCGCTATATAGTCTAACCTGTCAAAATTGAACAAAAACTTAGTGTCACAGCACAACAACGACAGAAAACTATACCTCGCAAACCGTCACTGAGTCGAGAGGAAATCAGTAAATCTCTGGTTGAGTGGATCACTTAAATCTCCTACCCAAACAACTCAAAACACAATGAACAGAAATAACATTATATAGAAATCAGACACATAGCCAATAAAGTATTAATCCCTTTACAGCTAATTCAGTAATTCGGTATCAATTTATTCACTAGCGATAAAACTGAAAACGTCTTAATTTTTAAAACCTGTAAAGCAAATGAATGAATTAAATAAATGCACGGGGCCCTGTCGAACAAAACAGCTTTTCTTTTCACAGTAACATTTTTCAGCATTTAGGAAAAAACTATTAAAAAAATATATACAGTATATACACTGGACACCAACTTGAACAAAACACTAGCAATTCACATGCTGTACTAAAAGAGCATGCTCTACCACAAAGTCTAAAACAACCTACTCAACACGAAAAAGCAACACCACGGGAAAAACCAAGCTAATAATAATCAACAAAACTAACACCGACGATAATAAGGATAGAAATAAACCATTTCAAACTGCCACATTAACATAATCTATGGAATTACGACAAACAACACGGCACATGGAGAACGTCACACGTACAGAGCACACGTCACAAACATGGAACAGCGTGTGCTGGTGTTCAAACTTACAGGCACGTAAATCAGTTGAGCAATCATTAACAGAGACAGAAGAAACTGGGAAGGTTCTCTGAAGGGTGTCCATGTTACTACGTACACTGCCTGACATGCAAGAGCAGTCACGCTCAGAGCGTCCGCAATCAAAACAACATGCCAGTTTCATTCTTTTGTAGACGGACATCTTGGCTACAGTCATGTTTTGGATGAGAGGAAAGGAAAAGCAGCAGGTTAATGGAAAGGTCATACGTAACCAGGGAAGTTGGAAGGTTACTTCATTGGGGAAAAGTGTAGACCTTAGAAACTATTTCTCAGTCGTGACCCTTATAGGGAGATGGCATCAGTACAATGCCCTTTACAAATGCAAAATCCGAAAATGGGATAAATAACTGTTTTTCAGGTTCCAAATATACAACATGCCAGATTAAATTTGAATATATGTGTTGGTTCAAAGGTTACAGATCACAACAGAAAAAAATTTAGGGCCATTAATTTTGAAGCATACTGTAGTTAATCGATTTTGCAAAGTCACACTCTGCACTCGTTAAATCTTGTTGGCACCTCAAAATGTGTGGGAATTGAGATCTCCAGGGTCAACTTTTTTGTTTCTGTTTTCTAAGGCCGTTTGAGTTAAATATAAGAATTTAAGAGGCAAAACATGAGATTGGAAGGGAGCATTCCAGGGAATGGATGGATGATGTCTTCATCAGCAGAGCCCAGTGCCAGCCGCTCTCCCACGACTCCATGTTTCCCCCATTGGCATCTGATCTGGAGCACGTACCTGTGTCAACCATGCAGCAGCAGGCCAAGGCCAGGGTCCGGGCAAAGGAACTACACATTCCATTCTAAACTAAACATTACCACACACAACAGCCCCCACTTTAAAATGCATCAGCAAGCAAATGGGCACCACATCTATCTGGCTGTGCTTGTAGTATCATACTCCACAGCACTATGATTAAGGAAAGTGACAGAAAGTTACGGAAATTTTTGACATCCATCAGAAAGAGTCACATTTTTAAAAAATATATGAAAGCAGTGCATTCGGTAAGTGCAATTACAAGTCTACAGTCGTCGCAGATAATGTTCTGATGCACGTCTGTAGCCTTGCAAATTCAATACATAAGTGGTGCTTTTAATAAAATAAAACTGCATATAGGATGTATAAGTTGATTTGTTCTTTGGCATCAGAGAGGGGAAAGAGGGAAGAAAAAGCGGGAGAGGGAGACGGACATATATTCCACCATGGTAAATGGCATGGCGACAGACTACAATGATTCTTGGGAGTAACAGTCTCTGGTTTTAATTCTCATGGTGCCGATTTGCAAACCGACCATAATCGAGTCTGGCACAAAATGCAATCTGTGGGGGAAAAGAGCTTTCTGAATTTCATTTGTGGAAATAAACCCAGATTAAGTGGCCAATTTAAGAACCCATCTCGAGAGAGAATACAGCACAAGACGTTATTTTAAAAAAGGGACTGTTGTTCATATAAAGTCATGCATCATATTTCAGTTCAATTAGTAGTAATAAACATGCAGAGATTTGCATTTAATCTTATTAATAAAGGAAAAAAATCAAGTTTTTTTCAGGAGTAACAAAGAGCAGGGAGAGGTGTGTCATTTCAGAGTCATGCTTAAATCCATTACGTCATAGTTTTCTTTCGGCAGCCCTTGTACAGCACAGCGTGTCGGAATGCCAGTCAGAGACACATGTCGGGAAATGGCACACGAGACTGGATGACTGTTTGTCACTGAGATGATGTCACATGCAACCCAGCGCTGAACTCTCAAAAGTAAAGGGTATCCTTGTTTAAAGGGAATGCCATCAGCAGTATTATACATAAAATCATCATTCATTTAATTCATACTTTCAAATGTTTCAAATCCGTAAATAACTGAAAAAAAGAGAACATGGGCAATTAAAAAAAAAACAATTGAACACTATGTCTCAGAAATTTAAGACTGTAACTATTAATTTATATATAATAATATATTAATTGCCCACATATATAATTGCTTTAATATGCACAATACATAATTTCTCTTAGGTAAATATTTAAAGAATTATTATTGTGCTATTTGTCTGCATGATATGTTGTTTGTCAGTTAAATGTTACTAAAAATGAACAGAAACAGAAGAAATAACTCTTAATTATTAAATGAATACCAGACTGCTGATTACATACCACAAACAGGTCTTTGAGCAGCTCAGTGCTCCATTCAGAACACATTCAAGCTTAGAATAGATCTAGGAGGACATCTGGTGGCAACATGCCATACAGCAGCTAATCCGATGGCATGAGATCATCTTAAAGCTACACTGTTCATGGGGGCGGTGAGTCAAAAAGGGGGGGGGGGGTTGCACTACCAACAAGGATTGAAACGGGGACAATGTCATTTCGATTTGCCAAGTAGTGATGATTGCTAAATACGAGAAAGGGGCTGTGCGTAAATGCCATGACGAGCACAGCCAGGACGCAGAAGCGGAGGACCAGATTGTTTTGATTGTGTTTAGGCGACGCTGCTCATTAAGTTTAAGAATCTGAAGAACTTCCCACAGAATACTTTCCGCCTTTCTGAAAATACAGCGGCATGCGAAATCGTTTCTGACAGCAGGCAGACGAATCGAAGCGGGACCGCGTTTCCTTTCGTTCGCTTTCTTGGCTCACTTAAGTCCATGACTAATGTTACCAATATCAATCTGTATGTCTGACATTTAGATTTAGCCTGTCTGCTTTTTCCATGCATCTAAGGGGTTAGAATTTATGAGGAGCAGCGGTAACATGGTTTTTAGGCTTGTAGGCTTTAAATGGGTAAAAAACCTGTTGGTATCCTGGTTCCATGGGGAATTGAAAAGAAAAAAAACTGCTCCAAGCACAGTTGTTACCCTTGCTTACGAGAAAATACACCATCTTTGGTAAGGCGTTACACTACTACCGTGTTTCAACATTCCCAGTCACATTTTGGGCTCCTAATGAATAGGCTTGTTTGCTTTTCTTCCACTGAATCATTTTCTGATCTGAGAAGAGCATAAAGAGATGAGAAGCGAGGGAGGATGCATTTGCTACACTGGTGCATGCAACATATATTCAAAAGAAAAAAAAGCTATAAAAAAAAAAAGCTATCTGTTGAAAAAAAAAAGACATTTGAACTCTTGGCGAAAGTGAACCTGTTTTTACTCACAATATATCACTATCAGTGAGCAGTTAAAATAAATGTTCGCATTCCAAGGCAGCAAGGAAAAAATACATCAACAAAGTCAATGGTCATAAAGGACAATTTGCTATAACAGTAATGGACTTGATACCACTTCCAAATTTTTAACCAACATGAAGTTAAAAAGCAACATATGAATATCAACTGGCAAAATACATCTGGGATTATGAATAATCTCAGGGTTTCATTGATAATATTCGTTGCTAATATCTGCATGTAAACGAGATTACCCTCAGCATAGCTACTAGGGCAGAGGTATGTGCAAGATAATATATGAATTGATACTAAGTTTGATATTTAGGGTTTATCTTTATCTAGTAGCTGAAGCACACCCAAATAATCAGAGTTTCTATGTGCAGGAACTTCAAAATCCTATTTCAAACCGTCTACGATGGCAGCGCTATGCGAAATTAACGTGCGCGCATCGTCTGACGCATTTATGGCTAAGCAGCTTCCATGGGCCTGCAGAGTTGCATCGCAGGTTGCCGTATCCCCGCTACAGAGGAGGGGAGGGTTTGGTGTTAACACGGCTGATATTATTGGTAAAATGATAAGGCCAATGGGGTGCCTGGCCTGCAATTTAGCGGGTCTGGAAGGCGGGATTCCGAGGGGGCGACTCGCCTTTGTTTTTCCACCTGACTGGGAACATTAGCACTGCCGTTTTCAAAGAGGAGCCTTCAGGGCCGTGACAGGCGCCTTCTTTGGGCTCGCTAATCATGTCATTCCATTTCACGTCTGTTTGACGCGGCATCATTAACATGCTGATGTGCACCGCTGCTTCGCTCGCCTCTCAAAAGCCTCCCCCACACTCTCTCTCTCTCTCTCTCTCTCGGTCTCTCACATTTTACAGTTAGCATGTAGGGCTTCCTAATCCTTTCAGGCTTCCGAGAAGGCTGCCTTTTTACAGCCTGCTTATTTTATTTTATGGCCCATTTCTGCATTTATTCCAATTATGGTTTTTCCCATCTGATATCACAGCAGTAATATAAACAAGGTGACCTGAACTAAATGACAATTTTACAATGAGCACTGTGAAATAATAAAACAGAAAGGAAAACATTTTTCTGCCCAGTTTGTGTCATCACAAAAACACACGGCATGTTTAAATACACAATTACCAGCTGCGGGAAAATTCACAAAACAGCTGACCATATTTTTTACAGTAGTTTTGCATTAAATACATGAAATACTTTAAATCTGTGGATTAGCAAAACTGATTCAGTGTAGGACTTGTGTACTTACCTCGCTTGCAGCCACACTTTTTAATCCTTTTTAGATCAGTGATGTCATCATGACAAGCTTTGCAGTAGAAAAATGCCCTAAAGAAACAAGGGAAAAAACTGCTTCCTGATCTAAATACAAGGAGATGTCCTGAAGCAGATGTTTAATGGGATATACAGTATATAGAGCCCTGTTATTCAAATCACGGTCCTCGAGGTCCGAGCACTGCTGGTTTTCCAGCCTTTCTTTACCTGTGAGCCAGGTGTGAAGCCTCTGACCAATCAGAATCAGTAATTATTAAACTAACTACCTGGGAGAACTGAAAACAAGGCCTGGATTTGGAATCGAGGTCCTGATTTGAATAGCCCTGATATAGAGTGTGTGTGTGTGTGAGTGTGTGTATATATATATTTTATGAACATACCTACATATTCCTATAATAATTTAACTGAATTTGTCAACTATATATATAAGAGGTGTTGGAAGAGCATGGATACCCTGGCAGACTCAGAAAGCCCAGCACTTTATAACTTGAACACGTAAAATTATACTGCAGTTTGGGGGGGGGGGGTTGGGGCACAAGGTGACATTTTGTCAGGGGGGGCACAAGGTGACATTGTCAGGGGTCCCAGAACTTTGCAAAAAATCATTTCAGTACTCCTTTCAGGCTTGCTTCTGTACAAACTGCATATATTTTTTCTCCAACATATAATTGAGTGCCTCAAGAAATCCTCATGAAAATGAGAATTGAGTTACAGAATCCAAAGAATTGTACAATACTAGTGTATAGCTAAATTACAACAATATAACGCCATACTTTACGCTATGACTTCTCTCATCAATGGGATCAGACAATACACTGAAAATACCCAATGGAAGCGTGACAAAAATGGAAACCGCACCAAAATACCTTCCTGGAATTCTGAGCAGAAACCATCATTTCGAACGGCGCATATCACTTCAAACACAGGACTTGTTACCTCTTTACTTCTTTAGCGTCATTAGCGATAAAGAATCCCAAGGTGCCGTCTATCAGCTTTAACTGGTTCCCAGGGTTGATAATGATTCTGCCCGGAAAAAAAACACAAAAATAAAATCAAAATGTCAACTTACAGGATAATTTATTGCAGGTACATTTAAAGCGATCTAATCAAGAGGAATGGTACACACAGAGGAATGAAAGAACAGGAGTACGGAGATGCCTTAATCCACTGATTTGCTGTAATCAGACTCTAACTTCAATACAGCACATTAATATATGCACAGTATTGCTGGGATGAAGCTTTTTAATGCAGACTCCATCACCCCGGATCACTGTGGAGGCACTGTGTGTTAACACGGCTTACAACTGAGAAGCAGACAAGCAAGCATGGTGCACACCTGTTGGGCTGCCTTTTTAAATATCCCTAAAAGCATGGCTACAACTGCAGTCAAGGTGGGCTTTAACTCGCAGCAACCTCCCACACAAACCTAACAGGACAACAGAGCTTAAAATAAAAATGTTCTTGGATTAGCATTTGATGAGATGCACGGGAATGAACGGACCTCCTGATTCCCAAACACGCAACGAAGGCACTCTCTGAGTGCTCCTTGATACAATGTACTTACAGTATTATTAGTATTACAGTTGATGTTCTTTTCCTTCTGTGTTTACAGAATGCACATCGCTATTAGATGAAGGCAATTTTCAGTGTTTTGGTAAGAAAACACAGCAATGTGCGCTATAACACAAACTGGATTATACTTTACTCTGGGTTTTAGAAATCACTGAATCGCCACTTCATCTGAATTATTATTGCATTTAATAAAGGATCTCTCCTCTGTGTACAACATAAAACTCAGCACTCTAGGCCAATTAGTTTATAAATAAACTAAAAAAAAAGCCCACTTTGAAATCCTGTATCATTCCCCATTAATTAGACTGTTCATTACAACACAAGAATGCTCATTGATGGTTGCCGATGAACGTGACTCATCAAATGATGAGTATCCCATGGATACTGTGACAGCCGATGGAGGAAACAGCCGATAGTCGAGACGAATAAGCCTAGACGAAAGCGATACATCATTCACAGGTTCACGGACTGGTCAGTGTATCACGTCTGTCGCACTACTGCCAGGACACCGAAACGAGACACCGCACCAAGCCTGCGCTATAAAAGGCAAACATGGGAGACTTAGATAGAGGCTCCCACACGCAACAAAGGCCATTTCTAAGCTTTCGCCTGAGCTGGACTGTGCAAAAGCCAGTGTAGGGCTGCAGGACACAAGCATTCCTAATCAAACAAATGCATTTAAACACAAGCAACGCTCTAAGAAGCACGATAATGTTAATGTTCCCCAAATATGAGATTTTTCTCATTTTAGGCTGCAGATTATTTAGACTACTTTTTAAAAATTGGCAATAAAGGTTGCTTCCGTAATATTTCAAAACCTCATATTGTGGGAAACAAATCGTACCACAAGCACAATATATTTAAGCATGTTGCTACCAACAGTATTAAAATAACAGGCCTTGGTGAGGATTACTGCAAAGGACGTGGAAGCTAAGAGCTGCAGTAACTTCTCTGCAGTTGGATCATAACACACCAAACTGACAGGAAGTGACAATGCTTTAGGAATAGCAATTCAGCAGCACATAAGCTCTGGGTTTCAGCCTGAGGGACACTGACACATGGAATAAGTTTGTAATGAACTGCAGGAGTGAAAATGAAAGACTTTTATGCAAGTCCTGTCGTGAGAAATGGAACCCTGATGGTCCTCAGACTTTCCGAAGACAATTCAAACAGCTAATACATTCATACCCATTCAATATCCTCTAATATATGGAACATGATATGAAAAAGTAGAAAGAGTTTATGCAATAAAGGCCAAAATAAATATGGTTTAGTAATATAAACTGAACAGAACTTTTATATAGTTAACATCTGTTAACATGGCACTAGAACCAATAACGTGTTTCAAAGGTAGCACTTTCAGGTTTTCCATTTTTCACTTTAAAAATTTTAGTTTTTTTGGCTTTGATATGTTAAATTTTTACTAGATGTACACAATGTGATTTTTATTTTTCGCTAGAGAGGACACAAAACTACATAAAATCTTTTTTGGAAAAATAATAGGTACATTAACAACTGATAAACATTGAAGAGTGGTGAGTGGCTGACGTCAAGTTACTGAACAAACAACAGACAAATTTACAGGACCAAAGAAGCTAAAAAGGAATTTAAAAAAATTAAGAGGTGTTATCAGGGTATGCCGACAGAAAACAAGAAAAGTAAACAGACTATTCTATTTCTCAGCCTGCAAAGAAGTTAGTGCTTTAGGCACAATGATCACAATAAAACAAAAATATATACAAAAAAACGAAATGTGAATAATTAACAAGGGCCTGGCAGGAAAATCCTGGATTATAGAATGAGGTTGAAGGATCTAAAGTAGAGGAGGTGGGCCTGAACTTTGTAAGGTTATGGAGAAGCTGTACCGCTTTGGGCTTCTGCAAACAACAAGAAAAACATTTCCAATCAAAATACAGATTTATTCAAAGTAAGAGAAGACACATGTCTCTCCATTGTGGACAAGTATGAAAAGAATGTATCAGCTTATTAAGTGAATGAAAGCGGGCCAACTGAAGGTTTTGCCGTTGTTTAATAATTAGAGCCAACAGGATTGCAGTTTGTCAGCTCACAAAAACTAAAATCATCGAGATCAGTGCGTGTTTTAATAAAATAAATAAATAAAGGAAAATAGTTATACATACAGAGTTTACATACATAAGTTTTAGTAGACGAAGATGAAACACAGAAAGTCCACGGTGCATTAAAATTCACTGCATTAATATGGAAAATGGTATTCTAAAACAGGAAGATCTTAAGTGCATATTCAAGGAAGCAGCCCGTTCCTACATTTAGAAAATCAAAGTTAAGAAAAATAAACTTAGAACCATTTTCAAATTGACGGGAAATACGCCCTCTACATGTAGTCATGTGGGCAGCCAGCCATTGGAAGCACGGTTCTTTGGCTAAGCCGAATGTCTGTAAACACTCCAAGACGGCATTCAACCCTGGACATTTCAAGTAGTCTGCTGAAAAGGAGTTTTGCTTATACTGTAAATCTAAAGACCCAATGAATTAAAGGAAAGGTCCCGACAGATGTACCTGTAGCGTTTAGCACAACTTACAGCAGAAAGTACAAGACAACACTGCATTCACAGGCAGCCAGGATAGATGAACACATGACATCACGTGACTTGGTCACCAGAACAACACTAAAGTGTTTAATAAATATCCCATTTAGATAATTAAAGTATATAGTTCCTTTATTAATTCCAAAATTAAAAGACATGATTTTTGTGTATCAAATCTTATTTAAACAGGAATCTTAAGCAATAATAAAGCATCAGAAGAAATATTACATACTATAATGAACTTATTGTTATTTAAACTTGTCCCAAAAACATTAAATAACTTGACCATAAGCACATGGGGGAGGGGGGAGATTAAACCTTAAAAAAAAGGTTTAATAAAGCGTACCTGCTTTCTCCTTGATCATTCTTGTATTCGATAGCTAACAACAACAGCTGCAGCTTCACATAACATAGTCTACAAAAAGACAAAACAAGACACATTTTAAAACATTTAGTTAAATTATGTGCACTCCCTTTCCATACCATGATTATTACTGTTATTACTCATGTGACTAAGAATAACACTTTTTTCGATAAAGAGAAGCTAAAGGAATCAGAAAACAGCACTTACTCACAAACCGTAGGAAAAGTCAGACCCACAAAGGCAGGTGACAGATACTCAGTGTACATTTCGCTGGACACCCCTTCCAGATAGTACTTCTGCCATGTTTCCTCATCAAGCTAGAGATGAATTTAAAAAACAAGAATGTTACCGTTTTGCCACACATTAGCACTGTGATCGATATGCTTAGTGCTAGTTCCATCAAACGTCATTAGTGCATGACAGAGGTGTTTTTCTTGTATAGAAATACCGATTGTTTGTATTATAAAAACTTAAACAAAAACTGCAGAAAGAGGTAACAGTCAAAAAAAATCAGTATCTATTCAGGACGAACCCTAAAAAGGCTAGCATTGAGACATGCTAAGTTTTCTGATTAAACCGAGAGCAACTCACAATAAAGTATAACAGAATCTTCATTCTCTGGCAACGTCAAACTATTACTACTGCGTCGTAAGGGGGGGGGGGGGAATACAGGCTGTTTGAATATGGCGTTGTGGTTTAATTGCATTTGGAGGTGATGCCAGTTCATATCCTCAAATTCTGTACCCCTGGAGCAGGAAATGAAATGTCTTGATAAGCAGAAACCCCATTAACTTCCATAACAGCGCCGGGACTCATCCGCACACTGACAGCTCCGCTTAAAAACGCGTTTCAGAAGTACCCCATTACAGACACACTTGAACTCCTAAGGAAGGCCGCTCGTTTCGTCTGGAATAAAAGCAATTGCGTACAAGCAAGCAAGCACACCCCTTCCCCCAAGCATCTTGAGAGTGCACTAATAGAAGTGCCTTGTCATTTACAGCTAAGGAAACCATTTTTTTTTTAATTTTATTTTTTTTATCCATCTTAGCTTCCTAAATTACGCTGTACGAATGTGTATGGGCTGTCAGGACGAATCTAAATTCTCCAGTCAGACTCTGCCATCACGGTCCTTCCTAACCATTACTTCCTTCAGCTCCTCAGCAGAGGTGATCCCACAAGAGACGCTCATGCCTAATCTTTTATCATATTTTTATTTTCACGCTTTTACAAATTACTTCATGAACTTAATCTGTTCTAAAGATAAAATCAGAAATTGTGTTATAACCCTGACAGATTCTGTCCCCCCCCCAAATTCAAAGACTAAATCCTATCTCCCATATTGAGATTGCACTTTTAGATTCATGCATCCAGCATTCAACACATCAAAAATACACGTATGTTTTATTTAGTACATAGAAAAAGTAATGACAACACAGCTAAACAGCAAAAGGCAATTATGTGGTACAAAACTGTCATTTACAGAGCTGGCTCTGTGACTAATAGTATCTTTCCTATCTTTTTGTTGTCGCTAGTCCTTCAATGCTATTGGCATGATCCAGGGCCATAGGGCCATTTCTTCATATTATTGCCTCCTCCGTTACCGATAAACCCGTCCTAGCTAACCACAAAAGGCAGTTGGAATAGCTCCTCTCCGGGAGAATACGTGACACGTCTCGCTTCTCATGACATGAGTGCAATGCACACTTACTTGTTTCGCTATCCCTCCTATCACTAAGGCTAAACACGCATAAGTAGGCCTTGATGTCAAACGACTGGCATGATATCTAAAATATCAACAGTTCCGATTCCTTCAATTACGGTAAGACTGGTAATTCTGACCAAGAGCCTCTGTCAACAACTGGGACAGATTAATTCTCCCTGAAAATAGTGAGGAGAAGACATGATAATAACAGAACTTTTTAATTGCTCAAAAAAAATCAGTCATTGCAACACTTTTAAATGTCTCATTACAGCATATATTTTTATGACGCTCAAAAGCTGTAATTTCTTCTGGCTTCGTAAAATCTGTTTCATTTCTTGCCAAAAGGAAAATAAAAGATTCCACATGTACTATAAAACCCAAACTAGAATGCCTCAGATATATCATTTTGGTTTTCTGTTTGTTTTAAATTACAGATTGCCCTTACAGACTGAATAAATCACAGTTCTCAGTCTGATTGAATCGGGGACGCTATTTCCTTCACATTGTTTTGAGCCTCTTCTAATTCACTTGGACCAAAACCAATTCAAGATTGCAGCCCGATATTGTGCTCAAAATTAGAAATAGGTGCATTTACAGTCATATTTCCATTTTGCTCCTAAGGGCCATTAGTAAAGCAATACATACATACTTTATGATATTTTTGATTCAGAGTTACTTCATTTACCGGTTTAAATTATTTTACTGAAGCAAATCAGCCTAAGTACCTTACTCAAGGCTGGAACATGGAATGCCGTATAAGGATTTGAACCAACAATCTTAAAGTTACAAATCCTCCAAAACCATCACATTACTATTATTATGTCCACATACACAACTTTCTGCTCTAAAAACTGCTCCAAAAAATAAATAACACAGACAGAATTACAAAGTAGAAAATACAAACTAGAAACACAAGAGAATTCCGTTATTTAATTGCTCTTCGGCAGGGATACTGTACACCAGCAGGACGCGCATCACCAATTCTGTCGATTTAACTACACGTTGTGTTTTTGTTTCCCATGTTTGTCTCCTAAGTCAAATCCCGTAGCTCTGGAAACACTCAGAAGTAAAATGCACTCATCTCAATTGTTTGGTGTGCAGCAAGACTGACCAGACAACTGACCGGAGGAAAAAAAATGAAGATATTCATTTTAACCACAAGACTAGGAAATTCATTTTCGGAAAACACACTTTTCTTTTTCTATTCATGTAAAGTCCTTATCAGAAACAGAGGGTTAACTCGCAGCTGTTTCTCATTGGAGAATATGATCAGGCCATTCACGCTATGTGCTAAAAATACCATTCGGGTTTTGATGCCGGTTTATGGCTATAAAATGGAGACATGGTTCAAATTGCACAGCTACGTTAGAGAACCATGGAATGGTTAATGTTACGAGTCAGACCACTAATTTCTGTCTTCTTTGGTGGTGCTGAAAAAAAGCATAAATGACTCCATAATAATGACAAAATTGCTGCCCAAGGACATTCATGTGGTATAGATGATTGTATAGGTCCAGATCGTGATTTACAGGGGACTATTCTGTCAAATACTGTTTGAGTAACTGTGTGTTAACAGGCTAGCTGAGTAATGGGCAACAACTTCTTAGTAAATTAAATATTACACTGCACTCAGCACTCAGTTTGTCTAGCACTTTATCGAAACCTAACGGCAAAGTTCTAAACAGACGACAGTACCTGGATGGCTGACCTCATGGAGAAAAGGTTGGCAAGCATGGTTGAAAGACCTTGGGCCAGGCAACTTTGGGCAATGAAACCCAGCTTCAGTTCTGCAAGGCAAATCGCATCATCTCCTTCTTTCCAGTTCCAGCTCGGAATGTTTAACAGATGGGCCTGAAGTCGCAGAGCAGGAAAAATGTCAAACACTCATCTTTGACAGAGAAACATGTTGCATGTCACTGTTCCTCAGAACGACTGTCACTACCAAACGACACAACGCCGCAAAGGAATATGCCAATAGCACTGGTGAGGTGTCTTCTTACCTTGTTGTGATACTGCAGCATTTGCGTGATAATTCGTATTTTTGGATGATAGTTCTTGATAGAGATAACTCTGTAAGTTTAGAAATTAAGCACATTTTAAAATCCAAAGTAAACGGAGTGTATCCAGAATCAGCCAGACCCCCAAAGCTGTTGTCAGAAATAAATAAATAAAATATGCATAAAATATGTATAAGAGCACACATTTTCATTCCTCATCTATTTTAGAGGTAACTTTAGCCAATTATTTCTTTTGGGGCATTAAGAAACAAGAATCAGTGTGTACAGGAACGTACGATGTTTTTTAGCATTAGCTTCGAAGTCAATTATCAGTGCATGCAAACATCCAGCAGGCCCCTATGTGTGGTTAACGACGGGGCGTGGCACACGGAAGGAGCGGACGATCGGGGCAGGACAGGGGTAATGTTGGGATAAGATCTTTATCGTTTTGGAAGCCATTAAGAAAAAAATGCACTTCTTGTTTTATCCTGTTCATTTTGTGTTTAAATGCTAAAAAAAAAAAAAAAAACATATTTAGATGTAATTTTGGGGGACCGAGAACCAATTAATTGGTTTTCCATTATTTCTTATGGGAAAAATTCGTTCAGAACTCGAACTTTTTAGGATTCAATCCGGAGTCCGGAACGGATTAAGTTCGAGGACCGAGGTACCACTGTATATTTAAAGGGATGGATTCTATTTCTAGCTAGAAGTTGGACAGATCCCACACCCCTGACTTTCTCAATACAGTTTATAAAAGAGGTAATGGACGCATAAAAGTTGTGCATGTGGCAAAAAGCCAAAAGGGGATCCTAAAAGAAGCCACGTTGCAGGCAGGCGAAACCCCGGCTTCCCACAGGCTGAAGAGAACAAGCATGTGAGCAGCTGTCCCCACCTCATGATGTTGGAGGCATCTTCTTGATCTGGATCTGCACTGTATTTGTTAGCAATAATCAAGCAGGCGTCCGCTGACTCTATCTGAGCAAGAGAAAGCAAAGAAAGCGTGAGTGACACTGAAAGTTATGACAGACAGCAGTGGGACGCACATTCATTACAAGGAATCTATCGTATAGAAAGGATGTAACAGCAAATGCCTGGTAGCTATACTGCCCCACAAAGGCATAACACAGTAACTCCACTGACACTGAAACAGAAAAGGGGCTTCAAGGAGAGTATACTTAGAAGGTAGGTAAACGATAGTACTTTCTTCAGAACAAAGCGCAGCTGAACTAAGATTCATTCAAGTCAATTCAACATTGTCATTACAGTATGCAGAGGAACACATGTAACAGAGGTGTTTTGTGACTCCGACAGCTGATGCAACAAATTTTAAACAGAATGACGGAATAGAGTAGTACAATGTTAGAACACCAAATAATAAGATAATAAAATTAAATAACAAATAAAGTCAACAGTATATGTACATAAAGCTTTGTATGTAAAATGGACAATACTGGATGTCATCAAGTATGCAAGTACAAATGTGCAAGTGTGCAATATTTTAGCAGTATAATGAACATGCAGATAGGTAAGATCTAAGCTTGAAACTGTGTAAACAATTGTAGGAGATATTTTGTCGCAAGGTAAAATAGAGCACGAGACGTCATTTCAGTAATAACTCAGGTTTGCTAAAATATTCAGTTAGACTGTTTTGCCTTTGTACAGCAGTATACTATATGTATTCGGCCAATTCAGCTTGGAAGACTATACCTTTACGCGGGCAAGATCAATTGGACTGAGGACCGATCCCTGAAAAAATTCCACCTGAGTGAAGTGCCGTTTAAATAAGGCTTCCAACTCAAGATTAGGGTCAATACTGTCATGATGGGAAAAGAAAAAGAAAACACAGAAAGTCATTTAGTGCAACAATAACTTTTCCAAGCAAGTACATTTAATATGAAACAGATGATGGTAAATTCTGGATTTTGACTATTTTGAATTTTGACAACTCAATCAATCCAGTTCCAATAACCACTAATCCCAGCATGGTTGAGGTGGCCTAGGGCATAGTACAGTACATCACGGACAAGACGCCAGTTCCTTGACAGACAGACACATTTAAGTGGAAATGTCAAGTCACAATTTCACCGCAATCATAAATGTTGGAAACGATAAACAGGCACCCACACAGATGTGCGGTCAGACTGAGACCCACAACCCATGTGGCTTGAGGTTACAGCACTGACCACAGCACCAATGGGCTGCCACTCCGAACATCTTCAGTTACTATTTTTCATTGTTTAATTGTTGTACTTACTTATGGAGAAAAACAATTTCTACATTGACATCATCCCTGTCCTTGTGTAGGAAGTCTTTCAAGAAATTGGAGACACTTTCAAGAGTGATATGACCACAAACCACGATATGTCTAAAAGGGGAAAAAAAGAATAATCATGAGAGATTGAAAACAGGTCATGCATCTCTTCTATAAGCTAAAAACATGTATTAACAGCACAGCACATGATGGATAGTAGCGTGTGAATTCCGGCTATTGGGTGGATATCAACTGATATATTTTTTTCTTTAAAACCTTTCATTAATCAATGAAGTTTTATGGTGATATTGAATATGCAAATAAATTTGACTCTTCTAAGATAGAAACACTGGTCATTAATCTTAAAATTGACTGCTGTCAGACCATAAAAAAATCATATTGGCCTGTCAAATGGACCCCCTTCCCAACCCTGCAAAACACAATATAACCAAATGCGTCCATTCCGACGTTTCAAATTACGGTAGATTCTCAACATTTGTCTAATGAGGAGAACATGCGAACAGCAAAATTTGGGTGAGAGAGCCTCAGTCACTAGGCAGACCATAATCCATTGCTCCGCTAATTGGAATGTCGTGCTTAAGTGTCTTTAACTCTGTTTGATCGCACTCTGCTCTTTCCCAATGCACCACACATCGGGGCAGACTGAATAACAAACTTGCAAATGCTGACATCTTGGGTTTTGAGACTCAGCGTAATTGTCTGTGCCGCTGGCTGTCCATGCACGCCCCTCCCCCACACAAAAACAAATTAAACCCAAACAACAAACTCCGATACATTTTCCTCGAAGGACTGAACTTTTCTTATCCTTCTCAAATGGAGCAAATCACTGACTTCAGAAAATCGTCGAGTGCTCTGGGATATTTCGTGGTTACAGTCCAGGTCCTAACCTTACATAGCACAAATATCCTATCATTACATCCTCAGCTCTCGTTTCACGCGAGGACAGACCCCTTAGCCACGGCCTTCGGAGTGGACCACAAAAGGCAGTCTATGAGTACCTGGGTTTGTGCCAGTCTGCACAGAAACCCCCATTCTATTCACCACCAATAACCAAACTTAGTGAAGCTAAAGAGTGCCAGGCCTGCAAAGAAAGCGTCCACTCTGACATGCCATCCAGGCCGTTGCATCTACTATTTTATTCAAAAAGAGGCAGGAAAAATTCTTATTCTGAATTATTACCAGCCAAGAATAAGCTGAATTTTGAAAGCAGCTAAAAACATGTCAACCAACATGACAAGAAACAATGCTTATATTTCTTACTTAGTCAATGTGGTGTGTGAAAGTCAAATACATGACTGACATTTAGCATTTCTGGTTTAGAGAACACTTCTCCATTTCCAGGGTCCCGGTAAACAATCGTCACTGATATTGATAAACAAGTCCAGGAGTAACAGCCATCCAGATAGTCCAGAAACATACAGCACAACCTAAACATGGACAGCACTGCTAGTGAACAGAATGCTTTAACAGACTGTGGCAGTAACAGTGCGTTTGTGATCTCTCAGGTGTGCGTGTCAAAACATAGTGGGGGCTTGTTGTTCATTTTGGCAGAGGAGCTGATCATTAGGAAACAAGCCAGACCTGAGATGTCGCTGCTTTCTACTCAGACGGTAAACATGGTCGGCTGTTGAACTTAACAATACAGCGGGTCTATCCTGAAACATTCCAGTACTTAATGACCATGGCTATCAGACGGTTTGGCTTCAGTATCGAGACAGTCTGCTCCTGTGACTGATGACCTGCTGAATCCTGGTACCGGCGCACAGTAAGAGGTAGCATGCTTCCGCGGCATGTATTATTCGGATTTTAAACGGTGTCTCGTTGTACGACCGCATTATGCGATAGCTGCCTTTCACACATTCATTACTGCTGCAAAGCCGAAACATCGTCCCTGTGTTTGCACGTTACCAGCAATGCACAACCGTACTACCAATTATATCTGCCCTCCATGAACTGGGCTGCATGTTTACTATGCACTGCCAAACTAAACAAAGAACCCAACATTTTTGCTACGGTCAATTGGATTTAGAATACTGAGCTCTTTAATTTTCTTTTTTCCTATCATATCCAAATTAAGGAATCGTTCAACTTTGTTCCATAAGCATTATTTCAGGCTCAGTCTTCTGTGTCGTTGTGTTTTCAGATGATAAATGTGTCAAATGCATTGGCATTTCAATTTGCCAAAAATGTGCCTTTTAATTTGATATCTATTTTTTTTTTATTGTTCTATGATGGTTATACATAAATCCCCACCGTGGTTAAAGTCACAATACAAATGAAGGGGCCTACACAGATTCTACTCATGTTAAAATCATGCATTTTGAGCGGTGCTTTCAGCAAATGCCAAAGGAAACATTTCTTTGCCTGGTTGTCTGACGAATATTATGCGTTATGGTTGTTGACGACAAACTTTTACTTCCTAGACAGCTAGCACTCAAACCGCATCAAATGTCAGGACATACAGAGACATTTTTTATTGGTTGCCTGCAGTGAGAGACGCTCCAACTTTCATTACTGTAACCATCCTCCTTGAAGATAAACAGTCATAGAAAAACTCCCAATTTTTACCTTGTCCGCGCAAAAAAGCCTTTGCTGTTAGATTAAGTTTGAAGAAGAGAGCTGAACTAATTAGGAATGTGAAATCAGACACTACAATAGTTCAAGTGGTTATGTAAACTCCACAGAACACCCCCAAATATAAAACAAAAAGGAAGCACAAGCTTGATCAACACAGTAAAAGTCGAAGATTACAAACAAACACCCCCAGGGGAGGTGGGGACCTCAAGCATCAGCACCAGTAGCTATACTGCTGATACAGCACTTTTCCTTACGTGACTGATTATCAGAATAAAATTCTATTAAACATAACGGAGAACTCCTCTATGCCAAAGAACTGCAGGAAGTAGAGCATTACCAAATAAAGGCAGTCCTCAGGTTACAAGCGAGTTCCATTCCCTAAGTTTGTCTTTAAGTCGAATTTGTAGGTAAGTCCAAAAAGTAATAATACTGTAAATAATAATAAATAATAATAATAAAAGTAATAATACAGCAAGATAATAATGATACAGTGAGAACTGATTCATGAGTGACTGCCTGTGGTGAACTATGGTGTACTATGGTGTGCTTATCAGAAAGCAGTATCAAATAATTATTTTTGCTGATATTCTTAATCAGAATTATGTAGAACTAATTAATTAGACCTGCCAGTTGTGTGGTGTAAATTGTAAAATGATGAGTCAGAAATGATATCTCATTTAAAGATTCTGAAGGGCCTACATGTAAAAACATGGAACAAAACTAAATAAAAAGTAAATTATGTGCCCTGTATATAATTTATTGAGAATGTCCAGAGTATATTAAAAGGTCATTGATAATACATTCCGAATAAACAGCTAGCAAACTTCTTTAGCTATGGTTTGTACGTAGCTCGCTAGCTGGAAAGCGGACTGTGCCTGTGTTTGGAAAGCAAATGATTTATCAACAAATTTGTGCCACTTGTATAAATCTACTGTGTAGCACCATGACTACTGCTTAATTCCACTAATAATATTATAATTACAGTGGTACCTCAGTTCTCGAACTCATTAGAACTCAAATTTCTTAAAAGTCTAACCAACCAGTTCGAAAAAAAATTACCTAGAGCTCGATCTGAATCTCAGAATTCAAACCATAAACGCCGATCTAAGATAACTTGTACGCGCAGGGAAATGAGTCACGTGGCATGTTTGTCAGCAGAAACAAAGGGTAAAGCTCAGTCTCAGCCTCGCATTCGCTGTGATAGCATCCTGCATGTTTACACTAGCTGAATACATATATTTAGACAGTAAAAATACATTTAGACAATGATAGACAGTAACAGTGAATATTATTATATAATAAAATATATTTTAAAATAAAGATTTCTTATTCATTATTTTAATATTAATAATTAACCATTAATACGTTTAATTATAATAATATTGTCGTGCCGAGCGGGGACGGAATGGAGACAAAGGCGCAGACGTCAGGCTATCGGGGAATACGTGGTTTAATTACAGGTAAGGCAGGCAAAACGCAGACGGACAATGCAATGACCGGACTGGGGAAACAAACTGAAACGCGGACGAAAATACAGAGGGCTAATGACAACAACCAGAAACAGCTGATCACACAGGGTTAACGAGGGAGTGTGGCACACGGAAGGAGCAGACGATCGGGGCAAGACACATTGTTTTTTTTAACTTTACACATTGTTTGGATACATTTATTTTCTTATTTTAAAAAGTTCGAGTTCTGAGGTACCACTGTATATTATTAGTAATGATATTTCACTTTCACTATATGTAGAAACAAAGTTAAATGATCATACTGGAGCTTTTGACAATAATAATAATAATAATAATAATAATGTACCAGCAAGGGGCTTTGCAGATTCTGAATATTTAATTCATGATATATTTTAATTCTGCTGGCTTTAATTTAGAGAAAACACAACTTATTTTATATATGTATATCCACATACTTCACCTCACCAGTGTAATTAATATCACATGCAGATATGTGAGAGCAGATTTCTGAGCCTTTGAAAATCAGTCCCCTCAACGCCAGACCTCATATCCAAATGGTGAACACAAGCCAAACATAGCATTTCATTAATCTTCTTTCACTGACATGAAAATTGTCTTTAAATTGTGCTAATGGCTTTTTTTCAGTATTCCCTTTTTTCCATTTTAACCGACACGATGAAAGCTAAACGTGACCAAAGCCCGCTTCAGATATTCTGGAGAGTGATGTCGTAACAGCTGTCGGAGTTCGGCATAAATAAGATAATCTACGTGCTGATGCGGAGGCTGCGGCAGGAAGCTATGGAAATTCCGATTAATGACTCAGACATTAAGAGTAACCTACAAAGCATACTGTAGCTACAACAACAGTACACAAAGAACAAAGAAAAGCAAGCAAGCCAAGAGCAACTACAGGCTTTGCTCAGAGAATCGAGGCGTGGAGGGACCTGGGGTGCAGGAATGACTGAAGATCAGGGCCAAATGTGCAAATCAGCAGTGGGAAACACACAGGAGACAAGGCACAAAAAACGCCCTGGAAATCCACAGTGTCAATATTCTTGAATAAACAAATGAATTCAAGGCAATGACAGGGACTGAGCTTACAGCCAATCGTAGGACATAGGGCATAAGAAAACTAGACATATATTTAAATCAGAAATGGTGTTAAATTGTGATGACTGCCACATAGAGCATAATTTAGTAATACATAGTAATCTATAAATTAAAAAATAAATTTGGCTTTGGTTTGAACACTGGGGGGGGGGGGGGGGGAGTTGAGTTCTCCACCCATTTAGGGGGAAACATGATTATTGGGGGGGGGGTTGTTTTAGCCGGTTTTGATTTATTGGGGGGGGGGCATAATTTACGCTCATGTCCACAGTAACAGCAGAGGCAGAAAAGCTCAAACGAAGGAATGTGAACTGGGAAAAAAAATGAGGATGTGAAAAAGAAAACGATGCAAAACGGACACCAGCAAGCAGCAACGGTGTGACATGAGAGTGCGTCCCGCGGCCGAGGCCTCCAGTCACAGCGTGACTTTTCCGATAGAAAAATCTGACATCACAGCAAGTCAGAGTCAAAGTCCCCTGGAAGGGACCTGGGTCACACAAGCACACCTCATCTGCTTTCGACTTACTTTCTGCCCCGAGTTGAGTTATAGGTTCCGCCGTATTTCTTCCGATTAAGGATGAGAGCGGCAATTTCTGGCACGTAGCGAGCAAACATGGCCTACATGCATGGAACAGAAAAAGAAAATGGCATGCAGCGAGCTCTACACCGCGGCAGAGGCAGCAGAGCCTCCTGGAATACTTACTTTCTCCCACTAACCGCACTATAGGAACCACCATATTTCTTCCGGTTTCCTATTAACTCTATAATTTCAGGGACGTAGCTGGCAAACATGGCCTAAGGAGAAGATAGGAGACAGAAGAAAAGACTAAAACAAATAGACACAGGCAGGGGGGGGGTAAATGTTCCAGTTATAGCTGTAAGACAAGGAGAAAATACTTCTTCACACACAATCCGAGAAAAACAGGGGGGATATATCTTTAAATAAAGTATAAAAATGTCTGACAAAAAAGTCATCATTGTGAAAGGGCGAATTTTGTAAAAGAGAAAAAATAAATGTAACACACACAGAAGAAAGTTATATGGGTTGTAATCCATTGATAAAAAGATATAATTTTAAGATAAAGCCCCCGTTTTTATGGGTAGGGGGTTGGGGAGTGTTGGGTTGAGTGGAGGTAAGGTTAAAAAAATCAAATTGTATTGAAAAGAAGGGGAAAAATAACTAAAAGCCATGTTTTGTCCAACAAACATTAGTGCCAGATTGATGTCAATAGTGCAGCTTGATGTTTTGTAGATGCAAAATGCATTAAGAGCCATTAGGAGGCCCGTAAAGCAAGAAACATGCATTTTGCTAACTTTATAGCTACATTTGGTCTCTTAAATGACACAACTGTAATCTCAGTTAATGTAATACCCAAACAGAAAATCCTTTGGAGAAAGGAGAACAGCAGTACAGTGTTAGGACACTGCCATTTCGAATTTTAACGTATATTCTGACGCTGCCTCGCTCGAAGCTGACAATTTACTGCATTTCAACAAGGAAATAATTAATTGGCCTTCTGATGAAAAAGTCGAGCAAGTGACTTTAACGAGATGCTCGACATTCTCCAAAACAAAAAAATAAAATAAAATTACGAGAGTCGCTACAGAAATAGCATGACATGTAGCGACTCGGTGTGTATGGATTTAATTAAAACGGCCATAAACATGTTTGTTTATTTATTTATTTTTGCGCCCTTGAGCCTCTGACAGCGATTGTGGTCTGCAGCTAATGCTGAGCAGGCCCCGAGGCTGACGCCTAGCGCTGGCTCTCAAGCTGCCCTATGTGTCATCCCCGTCACGGTGTTTGTTGGCATTTGGGAAGGGACACTGAAGGGTGGGATCTCCTAAAACCGCATGCTGCCTTAAAAATAGCAGCAATCCATATCATTACACTGTGACAAACAAATCTCCGCTTTGGCACCAGTGGAAACACGTATACAGACATGCATGAAACATACAACAACACTTGTATTAACATATAACTCTACTGCAATTGCTGACTATCTAAAACTACAGTGTCGTCTTAATTTACATCATAAGTAAAACAACAAACAATAAACAAATTAGTAAAAATATAACAACCATTACTAATTACTGCCTGAAATGCATGCTAATAGATATCAATTGGAATCATGTCACTTTTTTGTAGCTATACTGATTAAAATTACAACAATTACAAAAAGTAATTGACAATAAACACGTCAAGCAAGTAAAAGATTAAGTTTTTTTTTTTTTTTTTTTACCAAGCCACCGAGGATGAAGAACACCATGAACAGGCGACCAAGCGCAGTTTTCGCATAAACATCGCCGTATCCCACGGTGGACATAGTAACCATGAGTAAGTACACACATTCCCAGTAGTTAAGTACTTGGGAATTTTGGAAGTTCTCCCAAGGGTCCCCTGAGTTTTCCACCTGTAACATACATATTGTTAAACAGAAAAAAAAAGAATTTCAAATGAACACAGCTCTTGCTACATTCAAACATCAACTCAATACTAAAAATTAAATGTTAATGTAATTTCATGTATAATTAATTCAATTCTTGTAATGAGGACTTAAACTGTTACAAAAGGGAATGAGTAAAATGTTACAAACAAGTCATCTGCTAATGATACTGAACAAATATCAACAACCTCAGCATTGAATGGCTTATTTGTAATTCCGGGGTTATGCTACCACCTAGTGGCAGTTAAACTTTATGCCCTCCATAAACATACAATTTTGCGAACAAAACAATTATGCTAATAAGCATGCAAAACAAAGGGCATATTGCCCTTCCAAAATATACTGCAGAGGGACCTCTCACAGGATTAAGAATAATATTTTAGATTACATTTTTAACAAGATTTCTTTGTTTGTTACTAATGGGTTCTGTGCCATTTGCCTTGGGATACGAACCCACAATGTACTGGTCTGGAGTTCTTCTCCATAATCACTAGTACACAGAGCCACCCAGTCTGCCATTCTATGCAATGTTTAAGCAGATTACTTACCAAATGTATGAAGCCGGCAGCGGTCAGCCATGTGCTTATAAATATAGAGCACAGGTTCACAAGCTTGATGGAATCGCTGTTCAAAACACACACCACATGTTACACATCACAAAATATCCTAAGCATTCAACCAAAAATACTATGAAAATGTCGTTGATGCCCATCCATGCTAAAACACATACAAGAGTAATACATGCGGTAAATTACATTTTTTTACAGACTAATCAAATTTAGCAGACACATGTGTGAAAGAATTTGTAATAGCCAGACATTGATAATAGCTAGAACATATTTAGAGTATGCTCCTCTGACTTCATTAAGAATACACAACAACATTCAGGGAATTTCTGGGGATTAAGAGCAACGGATTTTCACCACAATGGAAAGAGGATATTAAATGGATATAGATTAAACGTTGACTTTTACGTAACAGTAGGGACTGGAAAATTGTTGTTGGGAAAATCCATGCCTCTCTGTGCTCATTCTGTTAACCATCTGGAGTCTGTGGCCTATCAGCCACATTTGAGAGTCTGACATGCCTTGACGCTATTGAATGAGGAAGACTAGTGACCTCACTCTGCCCTGGTGGCAAAGGAGAGGAAGTGCAGCAAAGGAGGGAAACAGCTAGATGACTGTGTGTTCATGTCGAATGAGGATGTGTCTCACCACAGTCAACACTGCTGAGCACGCTTAACAATAAATACCCAACATGCTTTAAAATAAATACCTAGCTTTAATGCACAGCTGGGAGCAAAAAAAACTTTCCTCACAGAATTCATTATCTTAATGGATGAATGAAATCTGTTAGCAGATCACTATGGTAAGTTTGTGTGATGCATGTCTACTGGTAAAAAAAAATAATACGATTGTGTTATAAGAAATCCATCGCAGATTGTGAACACAGAGAAACACGCAGTATCTCTGAGCAAGACAGGAATGCAAAAATCCTAAGTGCTCATACTTGTACAAATGGCAAATAAAGTATAATTTACTTTACTTCATCATTCACAACAGCTAGCGAAGCACTACCCTAACAAATTCATCAAGCAGGCTGCCAAGAACTAATGTGAAATAGTTAACGTTTAGTGAGCCACATTAGCCGTGATGTCCCTCATTTGTAATACTGCAAACACCACCGTCACGAAACCGGCCCAAGGCATGCATCACGCAAAAACACGCCGTGATGAGACCTACTGAAACATTACAGGTAGAAACGGAAAAAAGAGGACATTTAGATATATTTATATAAATTTGGGGGCAGGGTTTACAGTTCAATGAGGTACTACCTCAGCTATCTTAGCTACTGTAGAGTCATGCAGCTCACTGGGGATTACCGAGAAGCACTGTGCCGACCTATAAGCTCTTCATGACATCTGTGCTAAAACGTTAATTCTGAGTAATACAGAGATTGTTAGAGATCCACCGTATTCAATAAAAGGCTTATAAACAATAAAGAAATTACAATACAGGAAATTCAGATTCAGATTTCCTCTATATATCTCAATGCATTTCCTTCTTAATTGTACCTTTGCTGCAAGCCTAAAGGCTGATAATGGTTGCACTTAATCTTCATTTAAACTGTTCACATTTAAAAAGCATATAGCAGATCTAAACAACAGCATTGCGATAACTTGCACTGCGCAGAGAGGGTAATAACAAGCTAGTAAATGTGGATTTAGAAAACATCATAAAAGTACAGTAATCTGAGGGAATGTTTTATAAAAGAGTATTTTCTGTTTCGAGAGAGAATGCTAAAAACAATAAAGATTTGTATTGTGCCAGTAAATTTGCAGGGTGCACTGGTCCGCAGATATTTTTCATGCTGTTACCTGCACTGACTTATAAGACAGAGACTTAAATAAACCTTTTCCCTAAGAAAGTAACTTAAAAAGTTATGATCTGGGCATAAAAAATGGCAAATGCATTTTCTTCTGTACATTACAACAATCCATCAATCCATCCATTGCCACCATCCTTATTTGTTAAGACAGAAACTTTGTTATGGGGTCTGATACATTCACATTGCTATAAAGTTAAATCATTTGGATACAAGAATACCGCAAATAAACAATCTGGCATTAAATATACTGGAATTAAATATACTTACCTTGTTTTTAAGATATTCAAAAACTGCAAAATTTCTGAAAACTGTATCAACCTTAAGGCCCTTAAAAACCGTAAACCTGCATGAAAGAGAACAAACGAGCAGAAATTAACCATCACCTTTATCAAACATCTTTAATCAGAGAACTACATCAGACCACCTGTAACAGAAAATAAACAAATAAATAAACAATTTATTTTCTGAAGTGAGTAAATATTTAGGAGCAAATTAAGCAAAACTTTAATGGTATCTTTAGATTGCTAATCCTTTTTGAACTGTTTGTTTTCATTATCTTAAAAAATAATCCACTTAAAGAAAAGAACAGGCAAAAAATGCCTTAAACTGGAAAACCTTAAAAATTAAAAATAACTACCCATTTTATTGTACTATATCTAAATACACCCTAAATACAAATCCCCTATAGCAGTGTTTCCCGATCCAGTCCTCAGATACCCACAGTCAGTCCATGTTTTTGCTCCCTCCCAGCTCCTTGCAAGACAGTGCACATTTTTGCTCCTTCGGTGGCTTGGTAAAAAATAATATAATAAAAAAAACTCTTTTGTTGCCTGACATGTTTATTGTGATTTACTTTGTCGTAACTTTAATCAGGGAGCAAAAACATGTCTGTGTGTCCCTGAGGAGCAGATTGAAAGACACTGGCCTGTAGCTAAGGAGATTTCCAGTGGATATGAAAAACTTTATTGAGCAAAATTATTTTGTTACCAGACAGCAAGGGACACAAAAACACTTAGATTAAATGGAAGTAGGAAGGGAAAGCTGACTGCAAGCCTTTGTGTACTCCACACACCTGCCCATTCACCGAAAAATGCTCACAGCTTAACATTTACAGTATGAGCAACCGGAATAGAATGCGCAACAAAACACAAAACTGGTAGGGGTTTCCTATTCATTTTCTGCAGTGAAATCATGAGGAAGTTTCTATACCATCTTTATTCCAGCCTTCAAATGTTGCGATCAGCACTGCATTGTACAATCGCAACAGTGCAAAAGGTTCCAGAAAGTAAAGCAGCACAATTCTGCACTTCATACCAGGGTTGGGGACATTCCGTAATGCATCCATCAATTCCAGTTCCATTTCCTGATTTGGATTGGAATTGATAAATGCATTCTGGAATGGCCCCGATTCTGCTTCATACATCATTTATGAATCCAACCGACTCCACCGGACTTGCATTCAGGTATACTATGAAAATGCTAAGTGGATTTTGGCACATATGAGACAATGTGACACACATCAACTGGTTTGTTCCCCACTAAGTCAGGAGAGTTTATAGACCATATATGTTTTTATATAACACCTCCTTGTCTTTGGTTTTTAACCACAAATATATAACAGCTTGTCTATAGTTAGTCTTTCCCATTGATAGCAGGAGGGGATCTTTCACAACTGTTGTTCAAACAATCACAGATGAAAGCATGAAAGGAAAGAATCTAGAACCAAAACTGATTCTTTTCTGTCCAAGGCTTACTTTTGAAGTGTAAATTATTTTGTAGCTGTCTTTCATAGTCCAAAATTTATATCCATTATTAAATAATAAAACACTACCATGACACCGGAGCACATACATGAGCAGGGCAATACCCAGCACGAGCACTGACAGCAGGGAATCAGAGCTGCTCTTTAACCTTTAAGGCCTTACCCCAGTATGAGACGACATGGAAGCAGGAGGAGAGGGAATGACGGAGGTTGTCTTGGTCTTCCTTATCTGTAACCTGCTCATGGACGGGCTTGACCCGATAGCCATTCTGAAACAAGTCCCCACAAGATTTCTTACGCCTCCTGGGACTATGAAAAGCCTCTGTCCTCGTGCCTCCATCAGGCTCCCTGTATACTAAGATCTTGGTGGGAATCATGGCAATAATGATTTGAGGGCAATAACGATCTGAGGGCAATAACGATCACTTGAGATGCTCAGATGCCCATGGGAGCTTCCACTTGGCTCGTTAAGACCTTCCTCCCCAATTTCACGATAAGCGCGGGCACCGCTGGAGGAGTTTCCTGCAACGCCAGATCACGGCAGACTCCCAGCCTCACTTCTTGTCAGACGCGATGTGCAGGACTGTCTCTCAGTTTTGCTTCTTAAAGTAACGCAGCAACACAGCAGACTGGTGGACAGGTGGTTTGGTCCACGGGAAAAGCAAAAATGAATGCTCTTCAGAAAACGTCACGACCAGATTTAATGCAAATACTCATGCCCTCCCAGTTACAATCAGTCATGTACTGACTTTAAAAAAAAGCTTTTTCCATCAGGATATTACATCCTAATCTCCTTTAGAAATCACCCAAGGAAAAGGTCAAATACCAAGCTCTTTATCTCGCTATCTGCTCACTGTGCAACAGTCTGGTACTTCACCATTCGATGTTATTCTTTTCTCTTCCTGGCAGGTTCTAATTCTTTTATTCTGATTATCAGTTAATAGATAACAGGCTGCATGCTTTCCAAGCCACCTATAAAGCTTCAGTAGTTGCCGAACTCTTCATGGGATTTAGAAGGGAAAAAAATAATAATGATAATTCTGAATTAATCACAAGTGATTCATTAGATTGAGAGCTACTATCTGTTCTGAAACTGAAAACGTCCCATTGAAAATGAAAAGAAGCAGATGGTGGGTAAAGATACCCAACACATAACTGAAGGTTTCTATACCTTCTACGAATGCTAATTTGTTTTCTCGTCTTTGGGGTACAAAGAGATACAAGTAAATCAATAAATATTCAATATCAAACACAAAATTAATATTAATATTAAAGTGCCATCAGTAGGGCAAAAGATAATGTATAAATTACTTACAAAAATATACAAATAACAGATGCTGAAGAATTGATTGGTATAATCTGCATTAATTATGCCATAATGTGTTGTCTACAGGACAGGATATTTGCCAGCTGACAGTAGCCATTGGGGACACTAGCTTACCCCCAGTCCTCATTAAATAATTAAGTCAATTAAGCATTTGCCTTGTGCATGAAAATTAAGATAGAAGATTGATGGAAATAATGAATTCCCAAAGAGAACCTGACTGTAAGTATCACAGTGGATTTATTGCGAGGAGCATGGACTGAAAGTCGACACGGTCCGGCCAAAGCAGGTCAAGCGCTGCACAGCTCAATCGGGCAGGATGTGCGCATATTTTTCAATCAACGGAGGACAGAGGTATTAATAGGAGATAATGTACAGTCCATCTAATCGGGATTACGGCCAGCTGCTATCATAAATTGCATCCACCGAAGCGAGCGTTTCTGTGCGCCGGTTAACAACTGTTAGCTAGCTAGTCTGAATATTCATGAAATATCCCAACTTTCACTGGCTTTTGCACAACTAAACATACTATAGTGAGATGTTTTATTGCAACCTAATGTTCATAACATCATTACAGAACTGCTATGTTTCAAATATTTTGTTTAAGAAAAAGTCCAACACGAAGGGACTATTAATCGAAAAAGCATAGCACTACATTAAACAGCCACAAGGTGGCAGCAATTATTAAGAAACATTCTCACATCAGGGAACTTGTTTACTACTTTCTGCCATAATAAACCTTTATATATGCTTTGCTGTTGCTATGCATTACTATTTGTGTTAGTCAGTAAAAACACAATATTAACGTAAATTATTGATGATCTATAATAACTGTGCCTCTTAATGCTGCATTTTTTTAAATACACAATGGAAAAATTGCAAGTGCGTAGCATTGAAAGTTTTGTTTTGTTCACCTGTCATGGGGATTAGGAAGCCAATGATTTAGCTAGCTCCAGATTAAACTACTTCAGTGGTAGAGCTTTTAATAAGCAGTCACAGCTCTTAAAAGTGACTGATATACAGTACAAATGCCCAAACCAGCCTTGACATTTCAACGATTTCCTGTGGATGGAAAATCTGTAGTCTTCAATGGCTTCAGTTCTAATGGCTAATCATTACTGCCAACGTCATGTGATTCGATGTGTTTACTTTCGATTAAGAAGAACTCAATTGATTCAGTAGAAAGCAAAAGCCAGACTTGTACGTATTACATGAGTTCACAATTAACTGAACTTATTTGTATTTTGGTTAGCAAAGCCAAAAATAAACATGTGTGGAGATACTGATCATTTCAAATGAGAAGCTCTGGTCAAAGTAGTCATGCAGCGGAATAGTTGTGTGTCTGGAACAAAAGTGGTTTTGTCAAATAAAAATATGATAATTATGAACATATGGAAAAACTGTAAGTTGTAAAAAAAATGCAAATATTCTGATTCTAGACATTTTCTGGCAGGGCATTTGTGAGAAATCCTATTTACATATTAATTTTAGGAAGCACTTGACCTGTATATTGTAATTGTACAGAAACACGCGTAACTATATTGTTCCTCCTTCCATGAAGGCATTTCCCCGGAAGCCAACAAAAATGTTATTTTTTTGAGGGAATCAGTCTATTTAAATAATAGCGGGATTACAGTACAAGTTAGAATTTCTGTGCGAATAATCCCAACTGTCAAAGTTCACTAAAATCACGAATCGCTGCTGCTCGCTGACTAAGCCGATGGATAGATTTCCCGTTTCCTTGGGTGGGGGTTGACGGCAACATAGAACCCAGTGAATAAAGGGGCAGATGGGTTAATCACAGGTAATGTTGACCTATAGGGACCTTATTTTTCGGTACGCAAAACATTAACGTTATTTCTTAACCAACACTTCACGAAAGCAATTCTGAAGTGATTCAGGCTTTAGCGTATATAGCTTAATACGCTTAATGTATTTAGCAGACATTTTAATCAAAAGCAACTTTTTTTTTTTAAGAAAGCAGGGTCTGACATTCCCAGGTAGCTAATCCGGGTTGCAGAGCAATAAATCACCACCACCACCCCCCCTGATGCTAAATACTGCTCTAGCAGGACTTGGGTTGGGGCTTTAATTGGCTGCTTTCAGGTTCCTTAAAAACACCACCTGTTGCACTAACATATCACACACGCTAAATTCGCCCAGAGAGTACACAGCTTCATTGGGCCTTGGAGCAGCCCGGTTCTGTGGCCAGCATAAGGCACAGAGGCAGGAACCTTTGATGATGTCATCTTGCTGGAATGTGCGCCGGGGCCTTTCAGAGCTCCCCGACAGAGATGTGTGTCCATGTGCCCCGTGGCCACCCCGGCCAGCGTGTTCCTGCATCCCCCTGACGCTGCACTTCTTCCCCATCTCCCTCCCGATGCTGACTCACTCTGACTGAAAATCGTTACTATCAGGAGACAAATAAGCTTTGTGAATTACAGAGGACGCAAGAGTACGAGCCAAATCCATTAGTGGAGTGAGCAGAAGTACCAGTGGCCATGTTGTGAGCCTCTGGGTGTCCTGCAGGGGGGACGCGGACATGCAGGCGCAGCAGAGGGATCCGCCGCAAATCAAAAATAACCGATAACGGGAAGGCGGATGGGAATAGGATGGGAATTTTCAATAACCAATTATCCAATTAGAGGGTATGATAATATATAGGCCATCCTACAAATAACGGGTGGGAAAGTTAGGGTGAACTCCACAGAGGATACTCAGACACAAATACAACCATTTTACTCTGGCGGGCATATGCTACGTACATTGTGGGAGAAAACGCACTGGAGGAGTGTCAAAACTCACACCCTGGAAGTAAATCATAAAACAAACACATTCAAACCTGCAACCCAGGACGCTTCCCTCAGTACCATCGTGAGGACAAGAATGAAACCATTTGTATTGACATATACTTATGATATATTATAAATGGTCCAGCATAATGTCCTATCACACACTCCCTGGAATAATAGAACATAAAAGGGAAAAAAAACTGTTTCATTTGAGACTTTTGTACTCCAAAAATGAATGATTTACACAAAACATGGATACAGATGTGCATGGATAGCACGGAATTTCCATATGATTTACATACTTAAAAAGACTGAAGCTGGTTACATGCAAAAAAATCTGACAAACAAATATAAACAGCGCTATAAAACTTTAACTCGGTATATCAGCTCTCTAATTTATCGCGCTACATTGAGATCCAGTTCCAAGAGGTAACTTTTGTCTTACCCCCATTCTGTCTACAACTAAACAACCATTCAGACATCCTTTCATTTTCCCAAAGACTGACCCAATACGGGGCACAGTGTCCATTAGGGTAAGCAGAACCTGTTCTCCTACAGTCTTGAAACGGCACGCTTCACTTATTTATTTTGACATCACCTGCCCCTGGTCTTTTTACAGATTTCTATAGATTCCCTGCGATTCGTTTGTGTTTTGTGTGATGACAGTGGTGCTCTACATCATCACTTTCAATGCGAGGCGAGCGCTGACTCACACCCCAGGAAGTAATTTCTCAAACAGGAAAGCCCAAACAAGGCGGGAAGGGGGGGGGGGGGACTTACCCAGCCAGCTTCTGTTTAAATACACAGACACAAACACTGGTGGAACCGTGAAGAAGTCCACAACCGAGTTCACCTCCAGCCAAAACCAGAGCTTATCGTTGGCTGCAATGAACTGTGGGAAACAAATCATGTTGACAGCAGAGAGAGTTTCTTTCGCTAAGCACTTAAAATGCCTACGATCACTTCCTACCAATCTCAGATAAATTCTGACTTTCTGAAAAAATATTTATTCAGTCTTCAGTTAGCTGACAGGCCAAAAAGCCATCTTATACATTTTTAGGACATTTTGTACTTACGCGGAGACCAAAGTACAATAAGAAGAAGACGTTGAAAGCCATGTCGATTTGTAACGTGAAATCTTCGTAGAAATTCTGACAGGACTCTATGGGGCTATTAAAACAACAACAATGAAAGAGAGATTTTAGCATTTAATGTGCACTGTTTTAGAATTTTTGTATCTGTTCAATATCTTGTTATCAGACAATTTAAGATGCATTCTTCTTTCCTGGAAATGCTATTAAAAACAATTTCTGAACAGAAATAAAACATTTATAAGAGGTGCACTGATTTTGTCAAGACTGTTCTCTGTAGAAAAGAATAAAATCATGCATATATATTCATACAGGCATGTAATTTCAATACATCTTGGTACCCCAGATTAACCCTTAAAGAACTGAATTGCTCATATAGAACAATGTCTCAAACTACATAAAAGACAGAGGAAGGGAGCAGTTACAAGTTCTGAAATTAAAGTGTGATTTAAAAATAATTGTATAAGTAAAGTTTATCACACAGAAATTACTTATAAACTTTAATGTGTGTTACACTGACATGTGAGAGTACAGATTTTTTTTCAAATCTGACATTTAAGTAAGAAAGAGAATAGTTTAGAGAGTTATAATTTCAAGAGAGTTGCAACATAATTGCAGAAGCAGTACTTTAAGGGTTAATTAGTGCATGCAGGTTTCGTGTCCATATTATGTGTATTCAAGCAGCCATAGCAATACAGTAGCATTGAGTGCACTGGAACCAGTAATGCCAGTATCGGGCACTAAGAATCGAAATGGAAAAATGTAATGGCTTGGTAAAAAACCACATTTAACGTGGGGCAGAAACAAAACAGGTGAAACCTGGGGGAGGGGGGCAATAACCGCCTGCTTTTCAGCAGGCTCCCCACTGGGTGGCGTGAGTGGCAGCATCGGTGTGCAGGGATGGCACAGCGATTGGCTCAGGTCACATGCAGGTCTCTGACAGCTCGCTGGCTTAAACAAAAAAGGCAACGCAACACACCCACGTCTGCGGGACACCCCAGGTGTTGGCATAACCACAAAAATATCAATAAAGATAAAAAGAGGTGATACCCAATATAATAGAAATTTGGCAAAGACCAAGGCCATCAGTGTAACTACAGGGACATTGCTTACATCAATCTAACATGTACCGTAATCTATTGTCTACAAAACCCAATAAAAACACAAAGAACAATTAATCATATCTGATTTACTGGATGTATCAATAAATAGTAAATGGCTTTTTAGTAATTAAATATGAAGGTAATAAATCGCAAAGCCTTAAACGACAACCCAGTGTTGACAAACCCACTAAAACTAGCCCCAAAAGTATGCTGTACCAATGTCTGTAATCCCCTAGATCAGTGTTTCCCAACCCAGTCCTCGAGGAACTCCAGTCTTTAGTTCACGTTTTTGCTCCCTCCCAGCCAATCAGGAACACCGAAAACCTGGTATAGGTGTGCTGGGAGCTGAGAGGAAGCAAAAACGTGGACTGTCCGGGGTTCCCCAAGGACTGGGTTGGGAAACACTGCCCTAAATTAAGCTGATAATTGTACCTATTGCTGTGGACTGGGGGGTGCACTAAAAACAACAGCCACTCCTTCTTGCACTCCACCTCCCAGAAGGCCACAGTAAGGATTGACTGGCTTGAATATTTTAATCTGCATTGAAGCAGGTGTCAGCATAGAGCAGGAAGCATAGGGCCTCCTGTCAGACACAGAGTCAGGTCACTGAATTCCACTTCATTGCATGCTTTGTGCGCTCTGAATTCTGCTCCCTAGGGTAATCAGGCTAATACTCTTTTCAAAAGCTTTGGAGACATGCTCACATATTTTCAGACAAGTGTCATTTGTATAATGAGTTTGTTAGACCTCGTTCTCCATGTCCCTACAGTACAACATCAAAAATAACAACTAACTTTGCAGCGCCCTCTATAGGGCAATATCACACATATTCTAGATTCTAGAAGATTCAGCAACAGCTTGGTAATTGGTGAACATTTGTTTGATACTGAGACAACTGTAATTAACACTTAGCAGCAGTACTAATCTCCCACTAGTCAATCTGAATTGTTTTAAGAGCAAACTTTGCGTAAAATACTACGACAGGAAAAAAAAAATCATTTTCTGGAGTCAGACTGTCATTTAAAAAATATTTATCCATGATATCCATTGAATTGCTCAAAATCAATTAAAAATCTATTCAAATACCAACGTTTATATATAATAAACATCCAGAATTACAATTAATGATCGGATATTTCAAATTTCAGCTTTATTGTCTCTTTATTTTTAATCACCAAGTGATTATGCTAAGAATGCAAATGAATACTATGTGCACCTAAGTTGCTAGTGTCACAGGATTTTTTGATGAGAAAAAGAGAACATAATATTCTTTCAATCTACAACTGTGCTGTGTGGACCCTACTGTATGTTTATATCAAAGCCACTTCATCAACAAACACTCTCACTCAGCAGTATTTGAAACTGGCTAATTCAGGGGTCTCCAACTCCGGTCCTGGATAGCTATCATCCAGTAGGTTCATACCAAGCTTCTGATGAACCACACATGTTCTCAGGTAAATACCAGGAGCAGGTCTGGCTCATCAGAAGCCAAGTGGGACAGAAAACCTACTGGACAGTAGCTCTCCAGGACCGGAGTTGGAGACCCCTGGGCTAATTTAACCAGGTCGCTGTTCTTACTGTGGCCTTCTAGAAGGTTGAGTGCTGGAGGGGTATTTATATGAGATAAAGCAATTAAAGTTAACGATTTATATATGAATTTAAGCATTTAAGCAATATAATCCTTTGCATTCTTCACAACAGAAGTTAAAAATATTATGTGCATACAAATCAAAGAAATGAAACAGGGAAGCTTAAGATTTTATATGATATAGGGGGTGAGTCACAAAACACACAGTTAACATCCAGTTTTACATATAAACAAGCCAAAGCATTAACCAAGAAAATTTGAAAAATGAAATACGATCGATGCTGTAATATTCCCCTTTTTACTACAAACAATGACATTAATTTACAGGTACATACATATGTACATATGTACAGTACATACATACATACATACTTACAAATCTTATCAAGTATATACCATGCTGTAATAAATAGCATCAATTCCAGACATTTTTCCTACTACTGAACAAGGGTGAGGAATTATTTTCATTTATTTTATAAATGCTACAATGTGCCGAATGTCTTCATTGCTTAGTTAGCTATGTACTTTACACTGCTGTGACATGATTGTGGTGAATAATTTCAGTACGACCCAACAGCATTTTATTACACCGTTCTACAAAATCTAGTTCCTAATCAATATAGCAAAGACCTTGCAATATGAAGCTCTGAAATCCTTAATAAAGCTCTTTGCTTGGTATGAATTTAACAAAGGTTCTAATTTAGGTAAAGTACTACAATCATTATCATACATATGCATAAATACTCTGTGAAAATGTCAGGTGTTAAAAAAAATAACAGCTCGAAAAATTTGCTTAGGATCCACTACGACGTTATTTCTTGTACATGCGAATGCAGTGAAAAAGTGAAGGTCAAATTCGTTTGGAATTGAAGGAAAATCTCTAGATTAATTAACTTCTATCCAAATGCACAAGTTCTACACCTAGGGAGATATCTTCTACAACATGAAAATTTGTTCCATTACTCCCACCCCCTACCATCAAATTTTAAATAACAAAAATTGGCTGCTATAGATCTGTGTTCAAATGCAGGTCTAATTGTAAAGCATATTTATTTATTTTAAATAAAAAATGACTCATTTGTTGTAAAAAGGGGCTACAATATACACATTTATCCATGTACAGAAGACATGGAAGAAGTGAATCAAGTGAGACAAAGAAATTCATGGGAGTTTTACTTACACAAAAATGTTCTGGGGGCAGAACTAAAAATGACTGGTTCAGAGAGATTACCAATCAGATTGTAGAGGGAGTGGGGCCAAGCAACTTGAGGAGGCAGGACCAAAACATGTCATTGGTCGGTCTCTCCTCCTCTAGTTGCTTGAACCCACCTCCTCATTTTTCATTCTGCCCTCAGAACATTTTTGTGTACGTAAAACTCCCATGAGCGACAAAGAATGAAACATGCAGTCAAATATCCCTGCAGAAGTGTGGAATACATTAGTCTTCATTAAAAGACACAAGTTAATGGTAGATTGTCATATCACTAAAGCTTTTTCCTCTCATTTTGTCGCACGTTTATATAATTCATAGCTTGTCAGCCCTCTGTTTTGGCCTTTTCTTTAGTAGACAAACGTAGCCCACACTTTAAACAGCTCTGAATGTGCACACCAGTGGGAAGTGGATACACATGACAGACACTAACAGCACCTGTCACTTGTTTGAATACAAACAACAAATGGAACATCTCTTATTTTAAACCACAAAAACACATACAATATACAGGACATATGGCAATTACAAAAGCTTTACAAATACCACAAAACACACAGACAACACAGGGGTAGTTATTTAGTGTTTACACAAATCTCAAGTTCCCCAATGAAGGCAGAAGATGTACAATGATCCAGTTTTTTCAAGATGTTGCGGAACTAAAATAGTAAATTACTTGTGAAGAAAATGCAGTTATAAAGGGGGAAAGAAATATACAACGTCAGAGAACACAGAAATAAGTGTCTTCTCATCTAAATAACAGCCACAGGAAATAGTATTTTCTGTGACACTGCAAAACAAAACGTGTACACTGAATGCAAAAACAGGTAATCATGGAATGGATACGAGTTGGAAGATCATTATGGCCAATAACACTATAGCATCGAGAGTGTCCTCTGAGTTTTTATTCAAAGACTTTAAAGACACTTTACACTTCAGCAAACAGCAGCAGTCAGTTTTTGAAAGCGTACTGTCAATTTGTGCTGTCAAGTCACTAAGGGGTTTCACTGCAGTTGTCCTCAAAGGCGTTCATTGTCATTTTAACATTTTACTTATTTATTTATTTCAGAGGTGAGATTCCTTCAACAAAAGCAGAAAAGAAAAAGAATCATGTCTCTTTTAGATAATTTTTGGGTGTAACATTTTCATCTAAGCTAACTTTGATATATGATCTACTGAGATCTGCTTAAACTGTATAAAAGGTATGGTCACTAAGCGAGTATTTCTAAGCCAAAACCCTTAGATGTTATTGTAAGACCTCTATTTCAGCCTAGAAAGACAGCCTCTTGCATCAGAGACAATTACAGGTAAGCCAACTGCCACATTGGCCAGTGGGCTAAGGAGCTGGTCACCAAAGGTGTAGCTGTTTACTGCTGGGACAATATCTGTATGACTTTCCCCATGTGAAAGCCAGGCATGGAGTGCCATTGAGACCAGCCATCCTGGAAACCAGCCACCTATATGTGTCCTGTGGGCACACAAATAGCCTTTTGCCTCAGCAGGTAAGCAGATGATTACTGTTGTTACTGTCAACCCTGTTACTGTGCTCTACCAAAGCCCTGCACAACCAAAAAAAGAACAGATGCTTCACTTTTTCACAAATAATCCACTGCTTAATACAAACAACACACTTGTCTGTATCATTCTAGTCCGGTAATTCTCCGTTTGATAGCCCTGTTCAGATTCTATCTCAAATAAGCTTTCATGTGCTATAAGTAGCTGTACAACACTACCCACAATACTGTGTATTCATGTGTCTTATAAAAGAAGCAGAAGATTTAATGCCCGTTCTCTCCTGTTAGCCTGGCATGAAGCGCGCCAAAACAGTGTGGTGCTCAGGATATTATCAAAAAGGTCAGAGGGCAACCACAGGTCCGTCCCCCACCTTTTTAATAGCATCTCAAACTTACATCAATGTAAAAAAGCTCATAAAAAAAACTCATAAATAAGCGTAACAAGCTAGCTAAATTCCAACGTAAAACAATACTCGAAAAGAAGAAGCGGAACAAATTTTTTAAAAGTAGCGAACATGAAATATGAGAAAGGGATAAAACATACATAAAAAAATACATCTTTGGCCTAATGTTTCTATGGCCTAATCTCGAACACGTATGCGTATAATACACATACGAACAAAAGCAGGTCGTATAGCACCTGTTGCTCCGGATAACGGAAAAAAAAAAACGCTCAGTCAGCATTATGGTCTGCATTATATTTGACAGAGAATGGCAAATATAACCGTAATGTTGTGTTGAGCATGTTCCTCGACTTTGAAGGCACGGGCGAACATCTTTGGAGAAGAAATAAAGGAAATAAAGGGCCCACAACGTTGACGCATGCATAGTCATTCATTGTGCAACACATTAGACTAGATATGTGGGCAGGCTGGGCGATGCAGTCAGCAATGAGGAGCTAGGGGGCGCTATGGCAGCATGCAGCTTACACATGGCCCGGCTGCCGTGCAGTAAAACCTACATCAATGAGCCCGCAGTACGTCCCCTGGGCAAAAGATGATATGAAACAAGGCCTGGTTAATACATCAATGATAGATTTAGGCCAGAGCAGTAGAACTAGGAAAAGAATGATTTAGCACCATCAGAGACACTGGACAAATAAAACCAGTGTGAGAATACTAAAAATATCCATAGCTTTTCTCCCCCCACACCATACCAGCAATGCTTCATGGTGACTAATAAAGTCATTCATTTTTTCCTTTGTCCACACGTACTTGACTGTGCTAAAGACTAATAAATGATATTTCATTCATCCATCCATCCATCCATCCATCTTTCAACTGCTTAGGTGGGTCAGGATCACGAGGTAAAGGATATTTCACTGAGGTTACAAATATTGTTCATATACCTGCCCATTACTTTTACAAACTCCATGCAATTTAAAGTTAGAAAACTCAAATACAGTTCAAGAGAGACACCAAGGACAGGGAAGAAAATGCACTAAAAACATTTAGCAGAAAACACGAGAAAAAAAAAGCCACTGATGAATAAGTAAATATCGCAGAAGAGTAGGGGAAAACGTTAATGCAGCCCCGCACATTTCCTTTAAAAAAAAAACTGAATAGTTGCCTTTCAAAATAAATGCTGCTTCTTTTTCAACATTTGCACACCTCAGACAAATGTAAAGTAGCAATCAACATATTACCGATGCAAGATTTATATTGCTGAGAATATTTAATGTATTCGGGCTCTTTGTGGATGGTTCTTGGCAAGAATTTACCAAGAGGCATACTTAACTCAGAGTAGACTACTTGCGATAATTACAGGATATTGTCCTTGTGCCACTTTATCTTAGTTACTGATAGGTGACAAGAGGAGATAACAGGACAAGGAGATAGTGGAAGGCCATGAAGGGGGGGCACAGGAAAGTCACTCAGCTGCTGGTCACATGAATAATTAAAACAGCACTGACCCCGCATTCAACTGTGTAAGCCAGTGTTTCCCAATCCGGTCCTTGGGGACCCACAGACAGTCCACGTTTTTGCTCCTTCCTAGCTCGTGGTGGGGAGCAAAAATATGTACTGTCTTGCAGGGAGCTGGGAGGGAGCAAAAACGTGGATCGGCTGTTGGCCCCCGAGGACCGGATTGGGAAACACTGGTGTAAGCAATTGGGTAGGTAAAGCTGATTTCAACCATGCTAGACTGACGGAGGTCCGCTCGGTGGAGAAGCTGAGGAGTACAGCGTGCAGCCAACCAGGGCTCTGAAGGGGGCAGCCATACACCGCGTTTGTACTGCAGAAACTGCACAGGCTCCTGGCGCCGATTTGCATCCAGATAGCATCTCTTACAAACAGCCGCCCGGATTAAATGGCACTACTGAGTCTTTCCAGGTTTCGTGAATGTGATCCTCTATTTTGCACATTTGATCATTTTCACCATTTCTGACCATGTGATGCCAGACCGTCCCTTTTAATAACAACATCCCCACGGCTGCCACTGACCAAACACCCAGGCTAACCAATGAGTAGTAACATTGTGACAGAGGCCAGAGAGGAAAACTTCACCATGAGCCTGAAACAAGCAGTGATTTGGCTAGAAATAGTTACTATGGTAACAGCATGACTTAGAATCCCTACAATCATCTCAAACCAATGAACATAACATACCTATCTTAACTCCTCCAGAAAATTCATTCTGCTCGGACGTCCTACATTTTAAGTTGGTTAAATTCAAATTGATTTTAGAAAACTATACGGGGAATAATTAACAGCAGCCAAACGCCAAATTCAACATGCAAGGCAATAAATGTCAGGAACAAATAGGACGTCTCTATAAATGTGCTAAAAAAAGCAAGGTAAAGATGCTCTAAAACAATTCATATTAACCCTATTAGATTTTCAAATATATTTATATGATGCGTGTATTTCCTAAGTTATGAGCCATCTACCCATCTGCTGATCCTGATAGCTCAGGGCATAAGGTTGGGTTACACTCTGGATGGGACACTAGTCCCCACAGAGTTCATACACGCACCCACAATTATACTCTATGGGCAATTTAGAGATGTCAGTTACCCTAACTGCATAACTTTGCACTGCAGGGGAAAACTGGAGCACCTGGAGGACACCCACACTGGGTAACTGGAAAACTCCACAAACACGAAGTTGGCTCGATTCAAACACCCAAACCTGAAGCTCTGAGGTATCCTCACAAAGTAAAAGAATCATGTGCCCTGACATTAAACTCTGCACACAGGCGCTAGAGTAACTGCAGTGCAAAGTGCAAAGGGGCAGAGGTAGATATTTCAGGTCCAGAAAGTAAAAATCCAGACCAAGATTTTGTTTCAACCAACCAATTGGGCATAAAGAGCCACAGTCACAGAGTTCTCAGCTAGTTGGTTCAAAGAAAATTCTGGTCTGGAATTTTTACTTTCTGGGCTTGAACTCTTCACCACTGCAAAAGAGCATAGCGGCGGACCGCTAAAAGTCAAATGACATGATCTGGGTATCTGCAGCGTTCACTTTATGGAGGCACGGTGAAAAGCTCCAACTCCCTTCAGCTTCTACATTGAAGGAGCTGCTGGCAGAGGAATACTGTATCAGCATACCTGTAACTTTAAGTACAGGTACAATGGCCTATAAAAAGGCCTTTATTTAGACCTGGCCTTTCCTGGCCCGTATATTACAGCTTACAACAAAACGCAGGCAGCGTGTGAAAAGCACATAAAAGGTGCCCATCTTTCACACAGTTCTTCCAAACGTCAGCAGCCTCATAAGTCTAAATCTTAAGGGTGCTGACAATCTCCCAGTACTGCGGCACAAGTCTTTTTTATAGAATCTACATATTTTCTATATCAAATAAATGTATGCCGTTTGAAACTTGGCGTTGGTGTTGAGTCTGGTGAAGCTCAGTTAATTTTTAAAGATCGTTTTCTTCAGTTACCCCGTTTAAACGCATTAAGTGAAAAACTACACCGCATTGTTTATAGTGTGACAGGGGCGAGAGGAGAGAGACACCCACTACGGCTATAGGTGTAACTCAAGCTCCAAGGCGGACAACCAAACAAGAGCCAATCCAGGCCATCTGGCTGGTAAAACCAAACACCCTTCGATGTAAAGACACATCTTAAATGAATAATCCAGGAAGAGGAACAGAAGTGACAGTGCCTCTCGCTATTCCCGAAAGGAGGACTGCGATCGAAGATGACCTAACGGTCGGAGATGCTTAAGAAAGTCCTCCTCCAGGAAAATCTGTCATACCTACTTTTTTTAACAAGCCATTGTACAACCATGACAGAATAAAAACTCACTATTTTTCTCCACAGCTGCTTTATTCGCATGTCCTTTTCCTGCGTCGCTACCCATCGAGGGTCTGTTGGTTCTCTCTGACCTACGGACAGATTTTTCTCCGGCGCATCAGACGCCCTCGCTAATAAATGTGGAAATCAGTGCAATCGGCGAGTGATGCAGCTACTAACCGCAAGCGAGCGCGAACGCACGGGAATGCAGGCACACAAAGACAGCCCGATTTAAATGGCAGCCCGTTTCCCCCTCATTTACTGAGTAATGATGATTGCTGTAAGACAGCAGCCAGCCTCATTCCCTGTTCCTCAAAAGCCCTGACCCCTCACATTACGGAAATTAAACAATTTCATTTGCGTAGCTGGACTGGCTGCTTGTCGGAATGCGTTGAAAGCTTCCGTAGAACCCGGATTCATCTATCAAATAACACAGGAGACTGGCCAAGCACTAGGATCCATTTAAACCTCCTGAAGTTGTTAGTACAGTACATAACATAGCAGAAACCTCAAACTAAAGATGGATAGCAAGTTCACTGGAACGTGGAAACTTTGGAAACTTGGCAGTTTTTACGAGTTAACTTTCAGCTTGGTACTGACAGATATCTATGGCACAATGTGTCTGAAAGCCGACTTCATAAACGCAAGTCAGGATGGAGGTGAAGCACAGATTTCAAGAGACAGAAGTATGGAAATGGTCAAGAAATGTCACATTGCAGATCAGGGGGTCTCGAAACGTGCCCATAATCGAGGTGGCGTTCTGTGTATCTGTGATTAGATGCGCGTCAGGTAATAAGGGGCGCCGTCTTCACTGCTGGCTCCGAATATAGATTTAACCATATAACTCTACGCCTCATTTCATGGGTAAATTTTACACAATACACTAATACATTTTATATCTGTGATGTATAAATTAGCAGAGTGGAAAGTCATTATAAATTATTTTTCATTAGGAAGCAACACTGTAATCACAATATTAACTGAATTAACAATCACACAACTCTATTTACAAATTGTATAGCTACAGTCAATATCTGATAATTAAGCGCACCAAATTATGTTCACTATATAATATAATGTTGTGCTCCTCTGCAGCCATTTTAATAGACTTTTTACACATTAATGTTCATTAATGAGGAATGGAATACTTAAAATATAAAAGCAGGTTGAGTAAAATGTTTTACCATGTGATGCTTTGCTATACAAAGAACGCCACACACATTTTGTTAACAAAGTACGACTTGAATGGTTATGTTGCCGACTTTCACAGGCCATAGACTAAGTGGTAGAAAAAATGGGCTTTTACTTGGTCGTAGATGTTTTATGGCACCAATATTAAAGCATAAATTTGCCTGCGTTCATTCCAGGTTGCACATCAAATTCATAAGGAATTTAAAAGAGTTTTTTTTCCTGCAAATGGACTAAAAATATATTTGTTGAGTAGCCTTTTTTAACAGGGAAGTTACAGAGGGCTAGAGAAGGCCAAAATAACACTGGAATTTGGATTATTGATCACCATAGCAACAGTGATGTACTGTAAATCCATCAGTCATACTAATGGATCTTCAGGCTCATAAACGTAACATGAAACTTCTCATATAGTTTCTGACAATTAATTTTCCTTAAAGGAGTAACCTTACTGTGGGGATTGCCTTCTGTAAAGCACTTAGGATGCTCTATCTCCGAGGCCTTTTTATGGATGGTGGCTGACCTCCAAAAGCACGGACATCCCCATATAGAGAAAGAGTTCCGAGTGCTACCCCCTGTCATTCAGGACGCTTATAATAAACAGATGAGTTTTTTGAATCCATGCGCACGAGTGTCACATGACCAATGCTTAAAGAGACAAGCCCTGAAAATATTGCAGACAACGAAACGCAATCTCCCAGTTTCAGTATTTCAAAAGCACTTACATAAGAACGTGAAATGGACCAAGAAAATGATGAAGATTAAAATGTCATGTAAAAATAATACAAAAGATAAACTGCAAGCAGTGACAAACAGGTCCAAAGCTAATGGACAGAAGCAATGGGGAGGAATGGAGTGAATGGCATAAAGTTAGAAGTTCACTAATGATGGGAAATGAAGTACAGACTGTAACTGGTGGCCAATGTATTTAAATAGTCAGAAAGTAGGAAATACTACTATGATAGGATGAGACCTGACATTTGGACATTACAGTAGAAATGTTCATCAAGTTAGGATAAAGGAAAATGGGTAGATGAGAAACAGAAGGGAAATGTGCTTGTATCTGTTTAGGAGAAATATCACCAATGTAGAACCGTCTCGTGCATGCATGGTTTGGGTCTTATGGTCTGAGTAGTTATGTGAATTAGCAAAGGTGGGTCTTACACACATATGCACAGTGGCCGTAGCGCCCCCGTTTGACCAATCAGCACCAAAGTTGGAGGGTCTGTTTGTGGTCCAGTGCTAAATTAGTGGGTCAAATTTTGTGAGGATTGGCTGAAACATGATTTGGCATGACTCACAGAACTTGCAGTACAAAGGATTTTAACCAGTAATATGTCACTGGAACAGAAATGAGAAAAATGTAAGATGAACTGATTTTCCAGGTTTATACAGGTATGTTATATTGCTGTATTGCCCCCGTTTGACCGATCGGCACAAAAGTTTGGTGATGATTGGCTGAGGCAGGCCTGAGATATGGGGGTGGCACCTGTATGGTCTGGGTGTGGCTGGTGGCCATACCTTACAGAAAGTTTAGGATTTTTTAAATAATTATTTATAAGTACTGTCTCCGGATTTAAATGATACCAGACTTATGTAGGTTGGGAGAAAATCCTAGGAGGTTAACGAAAAGTCCTGTTTTCAGACCTATATAAATTACGCAAAAACGCAAAGATGGAGAACCAAGTTCTACATATTGTTTGATTTGCATGTCATACTGAATTGGCCTGGTAATAAATGTCAACTGTAGGCTTGAAAGTTCTGGAGAAATAGGCAGAAACGCAAAAGTTGTCACTGTAGCGCCCCCATGTGGCAGACTGGGGTGCCCTTACCAGGGTGAGGTCAGGGTCTGTAGACACATGGACCATCCAGATTTAGTTGAGATTGGTGATTGCTAGGCCTGTCAAATGTATGCTTGATTTTCATAGGCTAATTATGGCCACCATTGTATGACTAATGACTGCCATACTATGGATCTGACCTCAGGCTTGGCCATAGTAGACATTTGCCAAATTTCACTTGAATAGGCCAAGCAGTTCAGGAGATATTGGAAGTAGGTATTTGTAGCGCCCCCTATTGACTAAATGCGGGCCACTTTGTATGGTGTCCCCAGAATGGAGAAGGAGGTAGGATTTTAAGTTTGGTTAAGGTAGGCTAAGGCAGGGAGAAGTTATAGCAGTCAGACTGAAACTGGCCAAATTTAGGTGGAGTTTGGGCATGGCAGATGGCCGTATGATACAGAAATGTCAGACTTTTGATCAACAATTGATCAGCTCAGAGGATTGATCGGTTTGACACCTAATTTGTCTGATTTGGTCAGATAGTGTAGGACTTTAAGGCAGAAGTAAGTTTTGTAAATTATGCAAATTAGCAAAAAATCTAAGTAGGCAGAGCCTAATAGTTTCACTTTGAAAGTGTAGTTGTAGGGAATATCTGTCTGTATCTGTAGAAAAAAGAATTTCAATTGTAGGACTAACAGGACAGGAGATATTGGCTGAAAAGTGTATGGTGGGCACTACAGCGCCCCCATCTGACTGAATGACTTGGGTTGGAGGGTCTGTGTAGTGGGTAGGAATTGACATTGACATCATCCTACCAAGTTTGGTCGGCCTCGGTCTTACGGTTTAGGCTGCACATTCAGTTTTAGGGCAGAAAAATAATAAATACTCCTAAGACAATCAATAATGGTCCATAGCACAATGTGCTTTGGACCCTTAATTAGTTTAAAAAATGGCTTACAGTGACTGTTTGTTCTAAAGTTTGGTGCAAGGGTAAAAATCCGATTTTGGTAAAATTACACATTGTCACAAAATTATGCACAGTACATAACCAAAACCACAAATAGTTAATGAAATAGTACTTTTAGTACCATGAAAGTTGAGCCCAGATCAAGAGAAAATACGTGGCTATGAAGTCTAATAAACATGTTACACTTGCATCCTGTTTGCTTAACTGAAAAATAATTATGAAAACAAAAACATATTAAAAGTCAAAAATAATGTTTCATGCATTTCTTACCTTTACATACTAAAACATACTTTTTTGGGGAATGGACAGGGAGAGAACCAAGATTAGAGATGTACGTCTTGATCGTTCAATATGTTTAATCTCCATTGTTTTAATGTTTGACGGTTTAACAACAAAATAAGAGTTTAAACACTGGGTTTTGGATTGATGTTCTCGACAAAAAAGCCTGGAGTAGGGATTCCATCGCCAACGGGCATCACACTGCAGACTTGTGAAAAGGGCACCAGTGCAGTGCACGAACACTAGCATAATGCCGACTCCCTGAGGAGTATAATGGGAGGAAGGGCTTGTGCTTCACAACTTTAATCATCCATTCACACGCTGCATTCCAAGGGCCACAATTCAAGCTGTTCAAACGGAAGGAAATTAGAAAGCCGCTACCCGATTGGTCAGCCTGATTATTGAACATTACTTCTCATTATTTCCTTCCTATGATCATTTTAGGCAATTTGTTATTGACGGGTAAATCACCTAAAACGTGTATGCATGTGTGTTTTTTTTTTCTTTGATCTGTTAAAATTGCATGAATCATACACAGTGCTTTGAAATCCCCCTTTACTAGAAAGAAACAAAGGCTTTCAAAATGGTGCAACATTTAAAAAATTTCATGTGGGTGTCATCATAGCGCTAAAATCTATTGGTTGGCAGTTTGACATTGACCGTTCAGGGCAAATTGACCACCTGCTTTAAGGCAGAGAGGAGGAAGGGAGGAGAAAAATCAAGGTAATTTGCCAGCAGTTGTCATGGAAACTGCTTCATGTTGCTTGGTTCCATTGACAAAAAATAATAAGTACGTTGCCAGGAAGCAGAGTAGAGATATCTTACAGAAGGTTTGGGGGAGAACTAGACGGTGCATTTTTCAGTTGTGCAGTTCTTTGTATGCTGTTCTTTAAAAACATAAATGCACAACTTCTCTATGTTTAACAGTGACTCATTTCATTTACAAATAAATATGCAGATATACAGTATGACCACTCTATATAATCCCATATAATCGTAAGTTGCTTTGCATCTGGCTAAAAGAATTCAAGATGTTAAATGATGAAATTTAATTCCCATTGTTCACAATAAAAACCTGATACTGTACGTCTGTCAGATTATTGTAGCCATTTTCATGACAGCCAGATTTGTCTGAATCTTGCTTTTCAACAAACAACACTGTTCACTTACAGTACATGATAAGCTGCAAAATAAACACATACTTTTGGTGTAATCCTTGAAAAGTGAGTACATTATACCGCATGGTAAAAATATTATTAGTAGCAAAACAAACATCAACATAGGAAAGGAAGAGTACTTACTCAGAGGAGTCTATGAAGTATATTATAAGGGCAGCAATGCTAAGTACAAAGACGAGAACCACCTGAAACAAAAGAAGGGGGATTATTAGGCAGAGAACTTAATGTCAACATGAAGACCATTCACAACAGCTGATGGCTGTACGAAAAACTGCCTTCAAAATAGCCCATTCAAACTCATTACTCAAATACATTTTATACATTCTATTTGATATATTCCATCATCTTCAATGTTATTAGTGGTAAACACCTTTATTAAGAGGAACCTTAATTTCCTGAGCTCATTACATTACAGGAAGTCTCAAAAGTTGTCCCTGTCATTCATTCTTACATTTAATAAGAAACGATGATTAACCAAATAATAGCCAGCTCTAGTTACAGTATGTTTTTGTTTAAAACGAAACTGCGAACTTCAAGTGGAAAAACTGATTGGCAAAAATACAGAGAAATATAGTTATTCAGTAAGTACTACTCAGTATTTAAAATGGAACTTAGTGCACATTACCCAATTTAACTTTGAAATATTTTTATTTCCATATGAAAATCCCAGTTCTTAATGAAACAAACAAGTTATTTAAGAAAATTATGCAGAGGAAAAAAACCATTAACTGAAATAAATTATTTCACCAAAAAATGACGCAAAGCCCATTATTGTGCTGACTAATACAAAATGTGAAATTAGTTCATCTCTAATCAGGGTACTTTACATTTTAATGTTAAGAATTAAAATCCATCGTTAACACATGTAAGCTTGTTAAATGTTAAAGGACATGGGGGGGAAATAGTGAAGCAAGTTTAAACACAGTTTAAACAATATCCAAATTAAGTACAACATTCTGCAATAAAGTATTACAAATTAAAAACAAAAAATGAAATAAAGTGTCTTCAAATCTTAAGTTTTAAGTGTTGCATGACTAAGACAAAGTGGCATTTGCATTTCATCCAGACAAAAGGAATTTTTCATCAATCCCAGCATAAAAGAATGAGAATACAGCTGGAACTATCCATTTGTCACAATAATGTGAGGGAACTGTGCTGAAAAAATTGCCAGTAAATTGACGTTCTGTAGGAAACCCCACATATATCTTTATTTATAGTAATGCTATTATAAAGGATTTGTTGCACAGCCTAATAGTTACTTTATGCTATGTGGGAGTTCCTTTGCATCATCATCATCATCTTTTGTGTTCCTGCACTGCATTTGATAGGTGGATTGAAGTGACAACTTTTCATTGGGTCCTGCTCACGCATTAAGTGGCATCACATCACAGAGAAATGGGATACGATTAGATCCCCCTAAGCTCAGGAAACATCTTCAATTATCTATCATTATATAGAAGGACCTTTGCATGTCATCAAGGTCAAAGCACGTCGTGTTGGGTTTTTTTTTCCCTTGGCTGATTGCACGCCTGTCCACATACAGCTGTGAGATGAACAGAAACGTCTTATCAGCAGCACCAATACGCAATCACATTATATTATTATGTATACCACGAGAGTCATGTGGCAATGCAATCAAGCTATTGTGCGAGTTGGGGAAGGTGCAGAGACTTCCAAAGAAAGTGCATTGTCGTTCCCCCCCCCCCCCCCACAAAAAAAAATCATCTGCGGCAGGGAGACCTCGGGTTAATAAACGTCAGCCAGAGCAGTGCCAGAGCAACAAAGTGTTCACTGTCAGCTGCCAGATCCAACATCAGGAGGCCACACGAAACATAATCAGAGGCTCGCCGTATCCAGTGTCTGTTCCTAGAAACTAAAGGAGACCACAGGTGGAGATGTGTCATCCGTGGCGAGGCAGCTTAACTTAACATCACGCAAAATAGCTGGCTTCTGACTCTATTTAAGCAAACTGCAATGCATGGCTCCATGATCCTTGCTACCCTTTTTAATGATACATTTTCATATACGATATACGTTATATATAACGCCTTCAAGTCATTTTGTACATATAAAAAAGAAGACTGCAAATATGAAGAAGTAGCTTTTGTCTCTGTCCATGGTACTGACTCCATGCTCAGTGGTCTTTCAATGATGACGCTAAAAGAGAATAGAAAAATTAGCTTTATAATACGGAAATCATCTCCTTATTAGTTCCTTGTAGTTACATCTGCAGAATAACGTTCGCTGTAGAACTTAACATTCATCACATACTGTAACTGAGCAGGATGTCTTTAATGAGTCGTCGGCATTAGTATAATACGCCTTGAGCACTTGTAAGGAGTTCATAGGAATCATCACTGAAAAAAATCACAAGTGGAATAGGGCATAACCAGGTAGTCATCAGGGTAACCTTTAAATTCAGAACACTAGAAGGGCAGACAAGCTCTCTTTAAACCGGAAAGTCCTTTCATTAAGCAGATTGTTGGCAAGGAACTCTGCATAAAAAATACCATTTCTACATGATGAGCAGATGAGATTTATGGCTCCCTCTGCATAAGCGGAGGCTCTGGGGCGCACAAGCTCGCAAACAGAACGTACACGGTTTTATTTAACGTGGAGGGGAAGGAATTTTGTGGAGTAGAATGACCAAACACACCACATATATACGGTATAGCCATGACATGAGAGCTATCGCCGAACTATTTCGAGAGAGCTCAACCTGAAGAACAGCAGGTCTTCCAGCAGCAGTCCAACATGTTCAGCCCTCGACATTTAGGCATCATACAATAGACTTGGAGCAAAAGCAGATCATGGCATGCATAATACATGGACAGGGGCTGATTATTTTTCCATGATGTGTATTCGGATTGTCACTCCACATTGTTGGCCTGCTCAAAAGAAAACACTTTCATGTATTTTTTATGGCTGGTCTTTGTTTTTCAAATGGTTCGAGGGATATGAGGAATACAGAAGGGCTGAGGGAATGACCAGGGCCCATACATATATAGCTGACTGCCCCCCCCCTGTATTCTTTCTGCATGTGATCCATTGTTAATGCAGAAAACACAAATACATACAAATATATTCATGCATCCTGAGGGAAAATCCAGCATACTCTCAGCACCTAGTGCCTAGAATAATAAGGTCTCGAAACAAATAGCATTTGTTTCTGAAAATACAATGCCACTAGGGGGCGTAATTAGCTTATACAGTGGGTCAAAGGTGTTTTTTTGTGTGTGTGTGTGTGTGTGTGTGTGTATGAGGCGGTAGAAGGGTAAAACTACCACATCAATGCTTGGATGAAATATACGGATGGTAATCGGAAATGATCTGGCATGGATCAATCTCCACTCCACCTTTATTCCCAGGCAGAAGCCTGCTAGCTTTACTTACTGATGAGCAGGATGGGAGGTCACTGCTTTAAAACGGAATCAAGCCGTTTGTAGTGTCTCCCAGGCCTAGCCTAGTTACTCACCGGCGAGCTTTAGCCGTGGCGCTGTACTCGCAGGGCCCAAAGCCCCTCCACAGGCTTGCAGGCAGTGTCACGCTCCAAGCCAATAATAAAGCCGAAAGCAGTAAGCTAACTAGGAGTCCCGGAAATATTTATAAACAAGCAGGCGCTGCTTAGAAAACCCACAGAATCTGGCATTGAGCTAAACCATGGATCAGATTGGAATTGAACCTGAAGCTACTTTATAGTCGTGTCTGGCAGCCTTAGCTCTTTATCTGGATTACACACATCACCTGTGGTGAATCAGAACAGACAGGCAGCCCCGCTCCACATGAACTAATGACCTTCTGTAAGGCGGCGAACCTACCGCACTCGCCGCAGAGCCTTTCAGTCGTGATCGACACTCCCCCGACGCATTCGGCCCACCGAGAGTCACGTTGCCCCCGCGCTGTCATTTAGTGGAGGGAACCCGCCCTCACGTCACGGGTATGGAAAAACCACGGGCATTTCACCCTGGGTTGTTCGAGTTAAATGTTCCCATAAAGCACCATTTAATCTGAAAGTGTGGCTTCGATGGTACATTTAATAATAATGACACATTTTATTTGCCTCGCCATCTTCTTCAGGCTCAAAGCGCTTTAAGAGAGTATTAGGAGAACGATACGAAAGATGTCAGAGCAATAGAATAGCAGTAGTCAAAGTAATTCACAAAAGTAAACAAATTAGCATCATAAGTCAGTCTAAAGTCTAATTAAGCCAAGTAACAGGAATCGAATCTGTTGACATTTAGATGCTCCAGAGATGGAAAAAGGTACAGTTTTTGTGCACATGCATTCAAGACACTGATTCTGAATATTTTGTTCAGCCTGTTCATATATATATATATATATATATATATATATATATATATATATATATATATATATACATACACACGCACGCACACACGCACGCACGCACACACACCCTGAAAGGCTCCCACCTGTCTGGGGGCTTGCTCGGCACTTTGCCATGTCATGCAATACATTCGTCTTCCATCCAGGGTTTTGCTTCCTAACTGAATACCGCTTGCAGAAATGTTTTCAAAACCCGGAACCTCAGGCCACATTAACGCAAAGATAGCTAAAGTAACATAGCATTGAAATCACCTACCACTGAGAAAGTATTACATTTTTTTGGAGTTTTGGAGCGTCAGGACAAACTGCCAGGAGGTGCCATTAATTTGTCTTTTGTTTTATTAGCTGTGATGGACTAAACTACACGGAATCCCTGATTCATAACCGAAATCGCGGCCACAGTCACGTTAATTGCAAAGCTAATTTATGACAGTTTCAAATGCAGTGGTGCCCCAGAAGAACTGGTCAGTCTGTGTGGCCCAAAATCAAAAACAAACATTTAACTAGGAGATCTTAACCAAATATGAAGTCCACAGAAGCTCTTACCATTGACCCTCTTTATGAAATTTAATTTCCCTTAGGTCAGTGTTTCCCAATCTGGTCCTCGGGGACCTGCAGATCTGCAGGGAGCCGGAGGGGAGCAAAAATGTGAACTGTCGCAGGAAGCTGGGAGGGAGCAAAAACATGGACCGGCTGTGGGTCCCTAAGGACCGGGTTGAGAAACACTGCCTTAGGCTAACATACATGACAGGCAATAAATGTGAACAGAAGAAAAGCTGAGAAAAGCTGAATTTATCATCCATCCAACCTCCAACCACTTACCCACTACAGTTTTGCAGTGCAGAGAATATATCAATCATACTGTATTATTCGTACCGGATTCTACATCTGATAATATTTTGGGATGGGAATTATGTTGGGGGCAAGTTAGAATTAAACTTAATAACTGAGTCCCAATTTCATTTCCCAGTCACAAAATACATTCTCGAAAAACAGACAAAACATGAAACAGACAAAACACAAAACAAAACTGAACAAAACAGCAAGTAAAATCGTTATATAGGTGACAAGTTGCTGCGGTATAACTGTGCTGCAGAACGTATGATATGTCACATACTCCGGATTAGCATTACGCTAACCAGATTCCATCAAGCATATATTATCATTATGGAGCCCTTGTGCAGTACCCAATCCTTTCCATGTGATTGACATTCTATTCATGACTGAACTGCTGCTGGTGTATTTCCCATTTGGGTTTCTTTACTCCCATGGCTCAGGGGCCATCCAAAACAATAAAGAGCGCACCTCAATCTCAAATGAAAACGCCATCGTCTGTATTGCTTCATTTCAGGCCTCGGCATAATTCACTCGATAAACAATTAGGTGGGACGCGAGCCTTGTTTCTGTCAGGCATTGAGGAAAAATGCTGAACAAGGCGGTGGATCTTGGCCTGGGCCAAGAAACCTGTTTCCACGGGCACCCGGTGCCAAGTGCTTTTAATTAAACAAACATGGTACAGCATCCATCCTGAACTATGCGGTCGTGGTAACAGCATAGAAGCCCACCCTCACGCGAAAGACCACTTCCATGTAACACAATTTGTACCTGTACACAAATCTATCTATGGGGAAAAGTCAATATTTAAGATTCTACTGATACGTTTTCTCATTGTATTACAACATAACCCACCTTAGGCATCACCCATAAAAAGTAATTGCTATAGAATCTAGAATAGAATTGTCTTTAGGTAGTGCAATGCGTCTTTCCAATATTTTACTGTTTGTTAAGTTGTCCACAAAGACTGATTACAACAGGACCTCAGTGACTGCAGACGAGGTTCACAGACAAAGACTTGTTGATGTTTAATGACATATTCAACACAGGGCAACTGGGCATAAATCTGATGACTCCCAGATGATATTTTTTAGTCCAAGATACAAAGCAAAATCCATCCAGATGAACAGACTAAAAAATGAAGAATAGTGTGAGCAGGAAGTATAGTCTGTCGAACGTTTCACAGAGAGGCATACTGTGTTCGGGTTGCATCATATAAACCCCTTATTACACCTAAAAAAAAAAAAAAAAACTTTCACTAGTAAAGTGCTGGAAAAGGGCACAGTCAGGGATCTACTGAGTGGTGAAAAAATAGTTAGATGAGTCATCCTTCACCCTCTCCTCAACAAGCGAATGAGTATGTGTTTGGCACACGCCAGAGGAGCCTGCTGGATTTCATGCTTGTTTCCCCACATTGAAAGGTTCCGGCTGCTCCGTTACCATGCAGGGTGCTCTTTCCTAGCATGGTTTTTGTTCACTCTGTACCTACGGGGTGGAAAGCTCCGGTCCAGAAAGTACAAATCCAGACCAAGGTTTTGTTTCAACCAACCAGTTCAGCATTAAGAGGCATAGTCACAGAGTACTCAGCTGGTTGGTTGAAACTAAACCTTGGTCTGGATTTGTACTTTCTAGGCCTGAACTTTCCACTTCTGGAACCTGAAAGGGTCTGGAGCACAAAATGATTGCGGTCATGGCAAAATATTTCTGTCCTAATGGGACTGGATGACAATGTTCCGAAATCTTGAAACACTGGACCAATGCACATGTAAAGGATGCAAATCATATACCAGTTCAATCAAAGCCACCAACAGTCAACCAAAATGAACCCATCTGGCAGATTCTACATTAGCCAACCACCATCGATTAATAACAGTGCAAGAATAGTGCTCCATTCAAGACACATCAATAATCGATGACTAAAGCTGATCTTTTGGCACCTGGAGATCCAATTCCCTATCAAAACACATTTATTGATGTTTCTCTTAATTTGGTGTTACCCATATTGTAAATGACATTCAATAAGTTCAATACATGCATGCATGGTAAGATAAGCCCAATGTCTCATCTCTAATTTCATCTAAGGGAACCTAAAAAAGAAACAAACATGCCACATATTTGAAACAATGTAATAAAATATCACTACAAAGCACATCATGCAATTTTAAAATATCAATTACATTTAAATGTGTTGAGTATTTATATCAGGTTTAGGTGTTAAATAACAGTATGCCTTAACGTATAAAAACTGTCAGAAATATTTCCATTGCCATCCACAACAGAAATTTTCTGACAAATTTGGACCTTATGGTTGTTTGCAGAGTATTTTCAGCATCAGTATTTATAAAATCAAATGGTGTTAATTGTGGTTATTGAAAGCAGCAAATTAAAGGGTCAACCTGATCCACCAGTTTAAAAATAGTCGTTGTATAAAAAATGATGCTACAGTATGTGGGATTAATTGTTTCTTGCAAGAACTACTGAACACCAAGAACTATCTATGTCTAGCCTCCTCGTATGAAAATAAAAACGCTTAATGGAAGCAAAACTGGAGTACAGTCTACCTCAGATGTTTGTTTCTCTCTCTCCCTGAAAACAAACAAAATGATTCTTTTTGACAGTGAAAAGACCCCGGCTGTCATCTGAAGCAGGACTTTGCATTTATCTTGATGTATGTTGAGCTAAAGTGAGTTGGCTGGGGGAAACGTGTACATCATTCACACAGAGGACCTGAAAAGTTATTTATGCAAATCTGGGACGCGATGCCTCGACATTTAAGGGGAGACATTGATCTTGCACCCTCTGGTCAAACTGAAACTGCTACTAACAGCCACAAGATCAGTCATTGTGTTTATGTCTGCATATATAATTAAATCACAAAACCCAAGAATACCACAGTGCAAATATCCAGTACATTAAATCTCAGATGGAAAGTGGTAGCTATTTTCAAAAGAATACCAAGCTGCACCTTTTTAACTTTATACACATAACAAATACAAAAGTACATAGTAGCTGTGGGTTAAGAATGTGTGTTAACAGACTTCTAGATTGGTCAATACAGCAAGAACACTGTTTTTGTCCAAATGATGAAACATTTTCTGGTGCATTCCCTACTCCATTACTGTGTGGAAGATTCCACCAGCTGTTAAACAGCACGCAGTTGTAGCCACAATGTCAATGCGAAACCATTGGTGAGGAATGGCCAGAAGCAACGTCACAGTAATGCCTTTTTCGAAGCAAGGGAATCGTCACGGCATATTTTTACAATAACAGGAACTCTCAAGTGGTTTTGGACACTTGATTGCGTTATCTGCAATCTCTCACATTTGGGAAAAATCAGTCAAATAGAGGTCATAAATGAAAAATTAATAATACATTTGAAAGTAAATTATTCTGGGGGAAATATATTTTTGGCATTTTTCTCCCACCAAACTGATCTTAAATTATATATATATACATAATTTAAGCACTAATAATACTGAGGTATAAATGTCAACTCAGATTATGAAAATGGATCTACCAAAAAGCTGGGTTTTAAGAAACAAGGTATGAGTGAAGAAAGTCAAACCCAAATGGTTACTCTTTTACTCTACTCTTTGTATCCCTTGTGCAACTCCAAAACATAAAAAAGTGCAACAATGTTTTCTTAAATGGACAACTCCTTTCATATTCACACTACTGTTCTGTGGAGGGAAGTGGGGGCATCGTCCAGCCTCAGAGGGTGAGTCAGGTTACGGTCATTGTTCTAGTTGATCTGTCCCTACATATCAGTGTCTTTTGCTACTGTTCGGACAGGTAACCGGAGACCACACCATCCTTTTCACGCTGGGGACTGAATACCCAGTACATGAGGTGTTTACGTGTTTGGGGCATCCCCAAATTAAGTTCTGCTCAAAACTCATCACGTCACCTGCTGCAGCCATCTCTTACATGCCCTTTCATCTGTCATCACAAGCTCCATCATATACGCTACACGTTTTTAACCACATCAGTAACATACTGGTTTAAGAAGCCTGGTAACGTGGAAGATGCAGGCTTGAGACACTCTGTTGTAGCAACCATGACCAGAGCACTTCAACTAAAGTAGTAGAGGAGACGGGGAACAATTGTTGCATGGGTTCAGTTGTTGAAAGGACTTTTAACACACTTCAACAACTAGCTTAAGTTTCATAGCAACACATCTGACACGTTTCAAACATGTAAAAGTACACAGACTGATGAGTAAACAGATACCAGATTCGATTCAATATTGTTCCTGGTCTCCAACAATTGAAAATATAGGTTGAATTTGAACAAACATCAACTAAACAGCTTGTACAATTAGACTATGTTAGGATGCTAAAGAAAAACACTTCTTAAAAATTAATGTTTAATATATCTATTTTAATATTTAATACTTTCACAGTTTTATGGTATTAATACTTTAATAGTCTTGAGATGAGCTGGTATAGAGGGTGCAGTTAACCAAACTGAAAAGAAAAACTGAACAGAGCAATAAATTATTTATAAGGGGCAATACTGAAGGTTGGTGAAAGTGTTAGTAATTGTAATCAGTAATCAGCTACATAGAGCACGAGCGAATTTAAAAGCGGGAATGTGGTTTAGGGCCATGCAACCTGAATGAGAAATGCATAGAGTTTCGATTCATTTTGCTCTGTGCTCTGAAGCTTATTAATACGTCTCTCCAGAAGAAGCCCTCCCCAAAAACAACACAAGGCGGTTTTTAAACTGCTATTAACCAGACCATTCTAATTAAAAATGCAATTCATAGACCAGCTTGCAAACCTTAAACGTTCATCCAGTTGATGAAAATACGGTTTAAATAAAATAATGTCTCAACAAAGAACATAGATTGAATCTGAAACATAGGCCTGCATATAGCGCAGTTTCCATGCTATCTTGACCAAGCATACTGTACAAAACAAGAGTGAATTCGAAAGAAACAGAAAATTACACTTCCGTCAAAGATTGCTGAATACAAAAGCTATGAACAAAGCATGTACCTGAATTGCAACTAACATGTACCATCATAAGTCCAAAGGCTTATATTATATAAATTCTACCCAGAACATCACAAGAACAACATTATGCCAATTTAGCAAACCCCAGAATCCTTTTTCACATTTGGGAAACCCCAGAACCCTTTTTCACGTTTTGGAAACCCCAGAATCCTTTTTCACATTTTGGAGTGTTCAAACAAAAGGAGTACAGACTTATAGGTGAAAGCATTTTGCGATATTTACTGTTAAGCCTAAAGAGAAAATAACCATACCTTACGATATGATATGTAAATAACTATACCTGATTTTCATTATTTGTTTTTTGTACACATTACATGAATCAAAAAAATGGTGGAAAGAAATTATTACTTTTTAAAAATACATTATTATGCATCATGTTATCACCAATTATGTCAAATATTATGGTAATTGAACCATATGTAAATACAGTATTATGAAAAAAATCGACCATCACAAAGCTGTGTAAGACGGTAGAGAAAGAAGAGTCTATAAATGATGTTAGCCTATTTATCAATGGGAGAACTCCAAATAACACAAATATTATAAATACTACCATATATGAAATTGTTACTCTGAAAGCTATGATTTCACAGGTGAAATCTGTTCCAAATCACGCCATCACAGAAGAAGTTATCATGATTCTGGGTGTTTACCTAAGGTTATGTTTCCTTAAAACAATTCTTTCTACTCTTATGTATACTGTGCATGACAAGACTCTAGAATACCTTTCAAAAGCAACCGTGAAAGGGTAGACAAAGCACAGGAAGCAGGAGTAGACGGGAAACTAAAAAACATAGGCGCTAAAACAAAACGTCCAGCATCTCCACCAAAAATGCTCTTAATAAATGAAGCCGTAAAAAAATTATGTATTGCGTAAACAAAGTCAATAAAACAGAGGTGCTGGATAAAAAAGTCAAACGCTACTTCAATATAGTGAAATACTACCACGCTATAGCTGCCTAGCGTGAAGCTCTTACTTAGAATTAGTACTGAGGCATGATGGAAGTACGCTGAAGCTAAGCTGACTCTAATACTGAGATAATACTAAAGCGTCTGATTATCTGTATCAGGCATGTTAAATTAGGGCTGTACATAAGCAAGCTTGGTAGGGTGGGGGATCTCCAGGGGCAGGGCTGGGCAGCTCTGCATTAAGCTAACAATGAATCAAATTTTGTTTCTCTCATGACCTCGCCTCTCTCGGCCAATATTGTCAGTATGTTAGGGAACTAGCTAAACAAAGCAGACTAAGAGATGAAACACATCACAAATAAAGATTTTACTCTATAAACTGACTTCTGCGTATTCCAAACATTTTACAATATTTAAAAGTCAAATCTCATCCGTGGATGTTATTTATAGCACAAATATTTATACTTTTGTTAATATTACGCATACGCCAAGTTCCAGAACTGTGTATGGTGCCATTTGAGTCCATAAATTATAAAGAGGCAAACACAATGTGTTTTGGCACTGTTTATCATTGTTTCAAAATATTTGTCCAGGTCATGATAAAATTCAAATTCCTCAATTCCTCAAGGCAATTGAAGCTGGCTGGTGTTTACCAAACATTATCACCTCTGATGCCTTCCAAGCCATGTTATATAAACCGCCCAACTGATACATTCTACAGACAATTCCAATTTATCTTTTGTTGTAGGATTGAAAGGGATTACACCCGTGGCAGTCCTGACAGCTCTCACACTTTTTATTACATGAGCTAAACTTGAGCAGGAGCCCTGTTGATGATTCATTTATCATACAGTCACTGGGTAATTAATTTATACATCATGTTAACCTGAAAATGGAAATGCAATTCCACTGAAAATATCCTATTATTTGATACAAACTCAAGAACAGCCCAACTGAGCTTTACCGAACAATTAACTTAGCACACTGCAGATATGAAATGATTATTGTCATTATTATAGATCTCACATGGGTCTAATTTATGCCTCCAAATCACCGTGGTTTTGTTCATATTCCGTCAAAATGAAAATGGAAAACAGTCCCTGAGTCAGTCTCTGCAATCTCAGGCTATATTATTTCTTATTTGTTTTGTTATTATTCAGTACAATGACTGATTTCACAGAACTGATTATAACAGAAACAGAATGTAAACATTTTTCTCAAAGACAAAAAAGACCTACAACAAAAAGGAAGAGGCAATTTAACTTAAAGGTCTGAGTAATCATGAGTTATTCAAATTGGGATCTACAAAATGGACCTTAAATGTATTTCATTGAATCTTGAGGGTTCCAATATGTTATGAGCATAAAGAGTCACTGTAAATTCTGCCTAGTTGCAATCTGTAAATCAGCAGTTGGCTTTGATGCAAAGGCTCAATAAAACACAGATCTATCTCTGTTCTATTCATCCATCTTCTCCATGCTTCTATTAAGTTTTAAGCACAAAAATGGAGGCACGTTAGGAGGGAGAAAAAAACCTGACCATCTGCCTTGACTTCTAAAGCCTGCCGTCACTGGTTTTCTTCCTTTGAAAATAAACTAAAAAAGATCAAGGTCAAATCACAGCCTTTTCACTTTTATCGTAGAGCGCCTTTAGCTACCAGCAGCTGAATGCCACAAAAATAAATATAAACAAACATAAATCAATACATAAATAACAGAACATCTGCACCTTTCTGATAAACATCTTTGCCATAAATACTGTTATATTAATGTTCTCGGCACTAGAGGACAATTTAGATGAACAAGGGGACTAGCCTGTCACTGTAAATTGTCGCACATTGTGTTTTTTCTAATGATTCATGGTTAATGCATGGTGAATTAATATAAATCAACTAGAATATATAAAGTAATTCAGACATCCATTTGACAAAAACAGAAAAATAAAACAAATATCCATTCCCAAAAAAGTTTAACTGACTTAAAATTCAGACAATACAATTTTGCTGCAACACTACAGCCCTATAACAATTACAATTAATCTATATATTGCAATTGCAAAATTTACACAATTTAATTACGCAATACACAATTTAAAAAAATAGCTGGCTGGTTTCTGCTTTAGTGAATAGTGGCAGGCGGTTATCTCAGAGCACTTCATGCATCTCCTATTGTTTTAGATGGTGATATTTACTGGGAAACATTTTCAACCAAACTTACAGGAAATCCACATTTTTATCAACATCTAAAGCAGGAAGCACACTGTACACCCATGTACATTTCTGAGTAATTAAAATGTGCATTTTTAAGTCATCCATACAGTGAAATCAATGTATCATCAAAATGTAAATTGTACAGTCAGAGGCTAATTTTCTATACGTCAAGCACCCCCCCCCCCTTGACATTGCATAATGTACGAGGATCTACAATGTTGCATTTTATCTTTTGATTTGAAGAGCTGCTTTATTAGGTTATTGCTACGTTTGAAAGGTGCTGTATAGTTATGGCTGCGATAATGCTTACATGTCATACCTGGGCATTCATCGTGGGCTCCGCCAAATAGACTAGTTGGCTTGTTGACAGCTATATGTATCTGACTCACTTCTATATCACTTGGGCCACTTTTGTATCACAAGTGTCTGCTAAATGAATGAACATTCATATTCAAAAATATATAGAGTCTCTGCTGCAGCTGCAGAATGTGGAGACTCAAAAACTTTGTCATCCTATGCTAGTGAGTTTAAAAAAAAAATAAAAAAATAACCTGCCACTGGTAAAGGCTATATTCGATTCCAAGCAGCACCCTGGAAATGTCTATGCAGTGAAACAAGTTGGTAATTCAGTAGAAAATAGAAAAGCAAAAAGATTAAAAATAAAGGCAAACCATCAAACAGGTCAAAACATGCAGCAAACCTAAATGCAAGAGCTCTGCATTCTTTATGCATTGAGAATTAAACTATAAACGTCTCAAACTCTGAGACGCTCTCACCGCCCTGTGAGATAGACTGCTGTCTATGCTTACAACCCAATTAAACTGCAGGTGTTAGGCAATTTAACAATTAAACAAAAGAATCAACTGCAATTATCACCAGCATGTGACTTAAAAAGAAATGACGTTTAGATTCAATTTTGAGATTTCCCAAAAATACAAAATAAATCATTTAACAAACAAGATAAAATTGGTTAGAATTAGCTACCACTGTTCAATAATCTAACCAAATAATCATTAATTCATTAGGAAAGTAACCTGCGCACCCTCCAACATTTATGTGATTAATATGCATGATTTTTTATGTTGCACATTAAAAAGATGTTGAGTTTGAGTGATTGTGTCATAATTTCAGGGCTTCTACTGCAACTACACAACATTTCTGTTACAAGCATAATTCCTCTACTATTAATTATGTATGGAGGCTCAAATGCTGCATAAATCCAACAACTCAAGACTGAAACCACTGAATTGCGTATATAGGAGAAACCATAGACTTTCCTGCAAAGTTAAAAATGTTCATGTTTAATGCATGTTGTAGATCGTTTGGTTCCTACTCAAGCTGTTTTTACATATATTTTGATAAAGTATTACACTAAGGGTATGATCTATCATACTGTACATAAATATTATTTTTGTCTACACACACAAAAAAAATAAAAAATTCTTAACACTCTTCTTAAAGAGGTTAGTAAACATTTCGAAACTACCAACAGCTGCTGGCTAAATTTAGCTACCGGTGGGGTGGCAATTCGGCACCGTCTGGCTCCCGCGTTCTGCCGCCTCGTTAAAACTTTTTTATCCAGCAAGCCACAGGTGCACGTCGCATGGTGTCGGAGGCTGCGAACGATGAGGCGTAAGGGTAGGAGCAACAGCCCACCTAGAGCACTGCCAGGATTCTCACGTCAAAATGGAACTGTGCCATTTCGGATTTCGTGTGTTTTGAGTCAGGATACTGTGATGGAAGCCATCATGAGTAAAGCATTTAAAAAATATTAGGTCAGAGTCAGAATCAGAATCATAATTCGCTTTATTGGCCAGGTAAGACATCATGTACTGTTCTTCGTTTGTTCTGGCAGTTTTGGTGTATTGTATGGCAGTATTCAAAACATAGAACATAAGTTAAAGTCTCATTGTCGACTGCACCCCTAAAGAGTCGGTGGTTGTGTTAGCAGAGGAATAACCCCATTGATGGTCACCTACTGCCCAGAGCAGCCAGGTTATTACCATAGCTGGGATGTTACATTCATAAGCGCTGGACAGATACCACAGGATTCGGTGAGGCGTGTGTCTGAGTGACGGCAGGACGAGGGCGGTAAACACAGGCCAGGAGACTTGCGCGGTACGTCTAATGTCAGCTGTCGCGGCCCAGATGAGGAGTTTGAGAAGGAATGGTTTAGAAAGGACTATACTGTACGTGTGAAGAGGTTTGCTGGGCTCTCGGAACTGTGTTGCATCAACAGAAATCCCTGTATTATGGCGCCTGGTGCCCCATGTGTCCATATACCAAAATAAACAGTGGGCCTGAAGGCAAGCGGGAGAGTTTGCTAAGTTTTGCATGGATGTGACAGACTGGACAATTGACCCCATTTCGGGAGTCAAAACAAGCCCAAGGCTGCCAGCCACCATTTACCCATATTACTGTGTGATGCACACCACTCAACGGGGTCATCTTTTCAAACTAGGCTCTCGAATGTTCCCCCATTTACAGCTGCAGCAGTCAGAACACCCCTCTCTTGATAAGGTTCCCGATTCGCTCTGGACAAAAGGTAAATATGTCGTAGGCCTCATCAAGGGGGTAGCCCCTCTTGGACTCAAAGTGCACCCACCCTCCATGCAAACCCCGGCATCCCTCGGGACCTGACGATAAAGAGGACATTGGGAGTCTTATTGAGCTACTACTGACCAAAAGCATTCTGACTTCAAGCACCACCTCACTATGTAACACCCCAATCCTCCCAGCAAAAAAGGCTGATGGGGTCTTCTGGCATCCAGTGCAAGATTTATAGTCACTAAACAAGGCAATTCCCAGTAGGGCCCACTACAGTTCCTAACCCAGCGACCATTCTGTCATCAATCCCCAGAGAATCAAAATTCTTATCTGTTATAAAGTTAGCCAACACACTTTTTGGCACTCCCCATGACCCACGCGTTTTCTCCTCTAAGGAGAAAACGAATTGGTATGGAAAACTAACGGACAAATGGACCAGAATGCTACAACCTCATCCTCCTTCTGGCCTCCATCGCCATGTGAAAGGCGACTGACAAAGGCTTGCCGGAACATTCCTCCACTGATACTGCAACAGTGATGGGTGAATCCCAGTTATATCTGCAGGCATGCAAATCCATGGACCAGACAGGCAGAATCATAAAAATGAACATTCTGATAAATAGCGGATGGGTTATGGGTGAGTGATATATATCTTAAATGAGGAAATATTAATTACATTCTCTAAAATGTGAACATATTTTAAGGTCCATTTTACATCGGGTATGAATTAGCAGACTAGATTCTCGTCGCGAGGTCCATTTGTTTTAAGCAGCAATGGAAGTGAAAAAAAGATCAGACAGAAAATTAAACAAGGAGAATTAAAAACAAAAAAGGAAGGGCAGAAATTTTCTGTGAGAGTGATTTAGTAAAATAGCGACCATGAAGAGTCAAGTGGCATACACGACATAGTATTCTTAATTGTTTGTATTTGGGAAGCTGAAATCCTGCCATTTTCTGTAAACACTGGTCCTGTTCAGGGTCGCGGGGGGTCTGGAGCCTATCCCAGAGGCTACGGGCACAAAGCAGGGAACAACCCAGGATAGGGTGCCAACTCATCACAGGGCACACTCACACACCATTCACTCACACATTCACACCCACGAGCAATTTTGTTAACTTTAATTAACCTCAGCATGATTTTGGACTGCGAAAACCAGAGTATCCAGAGGAAACCCCACAACAACAAATGGAAAACATGCAAACTCCACACACGTGGAGCCATGGCGGAGACTCGAACCCTGGTCCCACCATGCTGCCACCACATCACCCCAATAGTTGCAGTGACATGCAGAGTTTTATTTCGAAGAGATAATCCATTAGCCTCAGTATGACAGCGTTTGTTTGCACCGCTAAACGCGTCATAGTTCATTACTTATTTTGTGTAGGGCTGCCACTAACAACTATTTTTCTATGGATTAATCTATCAACTATTTTACCAATTTGAATGATTAATTTTCCTCTAGAAAATCAAACACACAATTTAAGTTATTTTTTTGACAACAACAAACTGTTATTTACATAATATATGACAACTTTTCAGCACTCTATGGATATTATTTTCGCCCACAATTCAATAAGCAAATTGGTAATATGCCTAAAGTATTAATGACATGCATATTGTGACACCCAGAACTTAGTAATTGGCTTAAATTCAGTGTATCCTTATGCTTATTAAACTTGGTTGTTCTGGTAAATCATGGAGATGATAAGCACTGAAGTGAATCTAGACTTACAGTAGCAACTACATCATCTTTTAAAAGAGGAGATATTGTCAACAAACAAGGTAAAAAGATGTTGGTGGTGTGGCTCTACTTTTTACTGTTTTTTTTTGTAAATATAGTTTTCATATTATTAGCGTTTAAACTGCGTCTACGACAGTTGCAGTGACATTGCTGCTGTGGAAATACCTGCTGCCCTTTTTATTTGACCAAAAAAGAACTTGTGCTTTTGTGCTTTAAATAAGTGTTTATTTCCGGTAATGTGTGATCGGGCGTCAGTCTCCTAATTGGAGAAAATAATTTGTCGGGGGTTGGTGGCGGCTGGGGGATTTATACATACCATGAGGATTCCGATGGCGTCAGAGCCCATCTTTGCATCACGATACCGCAGCCAAGGCCGGCAGCATGGCCCTTAGGCCACTGCTCCAGATGGCCTTGGTGTCATACACCGATCATTCACCCCCGCTTATCCTTTCTGAAGTCCGGGGCATTGGCTCTCCACAAGCACATGACCAGCGGCGCCACTCAAAAGTCAAGGGCCCCCTCAGGCACCATTCCCGGCCACTCTGGTCCTCCAGTCCTCCCCCAGCAACATGTTCCCTGTATGGCTAAACTAGCCCATGGCCAAGACCATATGTCACAAGAAGGGAAGGGTAAATAACTATTGATATATGTATGAGTGCATAACTTGTGCTGTAAAAAATGAGCAAAAACTGCCTGATATGCACCCAGAACAATGGAGAGAAAGCTAAGACCATCTGACCATCCAGACATTCAATTCCGCAGACACCATTCGAATACCGATTGATCTATTTCATAGGAATGATGCCCTGCAGAGGGTATAGGTAGAGTCTAGTGATTGTAGATATCTTTTCACAATGGTTAGAAGCCTTCTATGTAGAAAAACTACAGCGGAGGCATTAGCAAAATGACTACTACAAGAAATCATTCCCCGTTGGGGACTTACAGCTAAATTAACATCTGACAATAGGACACACTTTGTGAATAATGCCATCTCTCAATTGGCTGGGAATTGATGTCAGACAGTATTGCGCATACTGTAATACCCCCAGAGTGAGAGAGTGGTACAGGGAGCTAATGGAGTGCTTAAGTCCAAATTAACTAAAATGATAGAGGAGACTAGTTTGGACTAGCTAACCTGCCTCCCTGTGGTCCTGATGTAGCTGAGAGCAAGAACACGCTCGGCAACTGGATAGACCCCCTCATGAAATCCTCACTGGGGGGTCTATGTTTATAGGAGCTTCACCTTGTCGTGGTATATGCCTACAGACACTGTACAGAAGGACAAACGTCTGGTGCCATACTGCGGGAGGCTGTTAAATCTTGTTAAGACGGTGGATCCGTGGGTGAGGAACCATGGGTGGAATTTTTGGGGGGGAGGTCAGGGGGGGCACTGCAATTAATTGGCATGCCCAGCATTGCACATGTTCTGCCAGGGGTGTAAAGGGGGGGGGGTGTTAGGATGATTCCAGGGGGGTGTAAAAAATTTGGAACATAATTGGATTGGTTTGGGTTGGAGGCCCAGTGTGATGGGCTTTCACGGGGTCCAAAATCCCACAGCAGCACTCCTCTGCTCTGCGCTGGTACTTTGCACCTTTGCATAAGTGGTTTGTTGATACCCTACAGGTAGACAGAATAATAGGTCATAGGTGCATCAGATGCGCGATAATACACAAGATAAGCAAGATGCAGTTTTTCGTTTGCCCACCTACACACAAACATCAAAGTCCGCTTATGTGAGGAACGCTTTATCACACCCCGCAACCTGTGCACTCTACCGTGGTGCAGGACCTGAAGAGAACCCGGAGGAACTCCCGCCTGAGACCATACCAGGTCGTGCTCACCACTCAGACTGCGGTAAAGACTGGAGAAAGAGACCCCAGGATCCATGCATCCCACTGCTGACGGGAACCTGAACAAACTGCTGCAGCAGCCTGGACAGCCACCAGAGAAAAACAGAATGGAGAGCACAAGACCCTGGAAGCCTATCAGGTCCTAGGTGGGCTTCAATGCACATCACGTGTTCCGTTGTTACACTAAGTCTTAATAGTTTTCGTACTTTTATGCTGTTGTATGGCATGCATTGTTTCGGTATTGATGCTTAGGGTGTTCACACTGCAGAATGCATGAGTAGCTCAGGTGGAGCCTGGAGACACAGTGAGCCTGAGGGCCTTGAGTCTGGGTGGAAGCCACCATACCCTAAAGAAATGGATGGAGATAACTCATGGGAATATGTTTAAAAGTTTAAAAGGAAGGTATCATGATGGAAACCATCACAGTCAAAGTGTTCAAAATGTGCCCTGAACTGAGAATGACCCTCACATCCCGTCTTTCCGTCTTAATAAAACCAGATCCCCCCCCCCCCACCCACCATCCGAAACTCGCTCAAACTCTTGTGGGTTTCAAGGACAGATAAAATGAGGACATAACTGTGTTAAGAGTTATCATCTTTTTCTCTTTTCATCTTACTCAGTTCACAACGTATGTTAACAATCTCATCATAAGCATAACTTCTACACCCGATCAGGAATGAGCTTTGTAGGAGACACAACTCAGCAACCTTGTAGTAAGCTCACACGTCCCTGGAACATGCCGAAGAACGCCTTTGATTTATTCCTGTTTTTTTTATTTTTTTGGGAAGCACTTCTCCATTTATCGCAATAAATAAATACGTGCACAGAAAAAAAAGCCACTTGCTCATCCTTCTTCAAATTTCCACAGCAATACTTTTCGTAATAACCAGGAAATTCAAAAATCCAATCAGCGTTTTCAAACATGTCGACTGATTTTTTGTTCACAAGACAATAATCTTCAGATTGTGGCTTTAATGAACTGGTTCTGATTTATGACACCCTAAAAACCATATAAATTATGTGGTCTACCTTTTTTCTTCTTAATTCTGCAACAGGAAAATAAGTTATAATACACTAATTAATAAACGACCATTCGCACGCGCATTAAAAAGAAAGAAAACTCAATAAAAACATGGGGGGAGACTTCACAACCTCTGTTCAATACATCCACCAAAAAGTACTGTTAGTTTTAAGTATTAAATTGCTAGAACATCCCAGTGCTACTACTTGAATGTATTTGCGTCTTTATGACTTCCAATGGACTGAATTGTGTAATTGCAATATATTTCTATCATTCATCCCAAAATAATTCATAGTCCTCCATGCTGATTAAGGATAACTAAAACAATACTGCAATATTGATCTTCACCACAGATTGGCAGAAGCGATTTTGATTCAGACAGAGACATTTAATTTTACTGTCATTCTCAAGGTCAAAGCAAGCAATGAAAAACTACAGGAAGCACTGAAGCTAGAGTGACCGTATTTTCTTAGCCTGTCTAGCAGTATTTCCAGAGGCTTTGAATTGCGCTAAATAAATAAAAGTTAAGATCTGACTGACAAGCCTGTCGAGGTAGCTAACGGCGGTGCATCACTGCACTGAAGTATCCGGAAACTGCACATCCTTGGAACCTCGACAAAATTGGAAGCCAACTGAATCGGAAGATGCGTTGTGCATTTTATTTTAAGAAATATATGAATTACAAAGACGAGTGTCCTTCAGCAGTGTTGTCCTTCAGCTTTTGATTATTCTTGTGAAACATTTCAAATACATTCCAAATGGACAGAGTATAAGTGCCTCAGAGCTAAGCATATAAATAATGTATTTCAGTCATCCCACACTGCCGCGATCATTCTACACTAGGGTCACAAACGTCTTGACAACATTCATTGGTTAATGTCATGGTCTCTCCTCTTGCTTACATTTACCCTCACACAACATTATTTTTATGTAATAAAAGGGAGTACCGAAATTGAAAAATGATGTCACTATTCAAATGTAACCAAAATAACAAATCCATTTATCTTAATGTGTTCATCAGAAACTACCATAACCTCTCTCCATAAAAGAACGCTTTTAACCCCCATTTATTCCTGTTGCTTCTTCTTTCACAACCAGGAAACTAGGAAGTCAGATACTGACAGACACAGAAAACCAGTCAGACAGACAGGGATGGAGGGAGGCAGACAGACAGACAGACGGGGAGGCAGGCAGGCAGATATACAGACAGTCAGTCAGTCAGTCAGTCAGACACTCAGACAGAGAATATATATATATTTTATAGTATAGATAGATAGATAGATAGATAGATAGATAGATAGATAATGCTTCTTCAAACCAATTACAAGTTTCTAAATCCAAAAACCCATCAAAATAAAGCTAATATAAGAACTGAATATTTTAATGTGACCTTGCACATCCACAGTGTTCAGTGTTCAAGGTTAAGCCAGCTGTCGCTATGGATTGTAAGGGGACTGTGAATCAGTCAAAACAGTCGAGTCAAATACTGTCAAATTTCCGACAAAATTAAATGCCTTGAATGGAATTTACTTAAAACAAGATTCCAGTTTCTAAATAAGATTAATATTTCTGAAAATACAGTAAAACCCCAACTTTAGTAAAGTGTTTCATTGTTAACATCTCATGAGTCACTACCTATATGGCACACAGAGATTTCTGTTAATAGCAGGCATTATGATGGTTAATTTTATTTTTTAATGTGGCAGGTTGCATGATGACTTGCATGTGAACCCAAATTAAACTCTTCTGTTACTGCGTATTCTACACATATCTACATACTTATTGTAATGATGGGCTTGTATTTCCATACATTTACCTGTCATTATGTGCTTCATTGCTTTAAGTGTAGACACTACAAATACAGATTCTGGTTATATAACGTGACTGCTAAAGCTACCGTTCTTCCGTTTATTATTAAACTCAACAGCAAATTTCCAAAACTCACTCACCTACTTGTCATAGATGTTTCTACAGAAATTTTCTCAAAAAACGTATCCCGTGAACAGAGTGAATTTTGGAAATTTGCTCTTCAGTTGTGATAGCAAACAAGTCATTCACAAAAACCTAAATGACAATGGATAACCATGACCCTCACCAAGAGGAATACAGAAGTAATGATTCTTTATAGCTAATCTTCAGAAGTTTGTGGATAGATATAATTTCCTATAATTTAGAATGTTTTACACTCGACTGAGATTTTAAGAAGACAGTTTTCAAGTTTAATTCAATGTAAGCACCAGGGTGATTTAGTCATGTATCAGCTAAAGCACACAGTCTCTAACAGGACCCCAGAACAAGCTGTACAGGCTGTAACGAGACGTATCTGGTGATATTACCAATAAACTAAACAAATTAGCATGAGGCCAAGGAGAACTGACATTCTTGCAGATGCCGATTTTTAATTAGTTTTGTTCAGTCATTATGGACCATCCAAGCTAGTTATCCTGTCTGATGAAACTTCAATTATGAGCGCTCTATGTTGCTTCTGAGACAGTATTCCGGAAAATTACCCCTAAATGGTAACCAAAGACATGTCTGCATTACAATTTATATATTTTTTCTGAAAAATGACCAATGTATAATGAGAGCAAATTACAGTTTCACTTCTGTTATGTTTAACAGCAAATTAAATTAAATTAAAATTGAATTTTACACTCCTGTACAGACCTAAGGGGACAAAACAAGGTTGGATTTAACAGTTTCAACTGATCTGAACAGATCTGAAAACTACCACAGTTCCACAGAAGAATGGCAATAAAACAGAACATTCTTGCCTGGCTTCAGCAAAAAAGTTCACGTTGACATGTAGGGATTATTTTCACTTATAACTAATAAAACATACCAACAAGGAAAAGATACTTCTTTAGTTATTACCACATGAAATAGACATCAACTCCTGTATAAACGTAGTATATGTGTGAACAGCCCAAACGGCTATCTGAATTACAGGTATGCATTGGTATGGTATAACTGCACCTACACTGTACCAGTACTGACTAAACAGCCAAGATACCTTATACAGTGGTACCTCAGTTCTCGAACTCATTAGAAATCGAATATCTTAAAAGTCGAACCAACCAGTTCGAAAAAAAATTACCTTCGATCTGAATCTCAGTAGTCAAACCGTGAACATCAACCTAAGATAACTTGTACGCGCAGGCAAATGAGTCACGCTGCACATTTGTCAGCGGAAACAAAGGGTAACGTATGCTTCAGTCTCAGCCTTGCATCCGCTGTGATAGCATCGTGCATGTTTACATACATATATTATATATTATATTTATATACATATATTTAGACATGTAGTAAAAATAAATTTAGATAATGATAGACAGTAACAGTGAATATTATTATATAATGAAATACATTTAAAAATAAAGATTTCTTATTCGAGTTCTGAGGTACCACTGTATACATGAAAAAGCATACATTAGAATAACGACAAAAGTACAGTATTATGTAAATGCGTAACACCAATGCTTAAATTGGCCATCGAGTATTATGAGTTATGGATTATAAGTTAGATATGCTGTACAGGTGGTAGAGCAGTCGCTTTGTTTACACCAGCTACACGTGGTGCCCCCCTTATGTCTGTTGCATCTCATTTGCCGATCAGGATTTTACTCTGTTTTAACCTTATGGGACCTATGACACTTATATACAGTCGGATGTCATGCGGAAGAATGTTAAGCGACTCATAACTGTAATAACAAATGAATCACCAGTAAATGCGAGAGGCATCCACACCTTGCGGTACCACAAAATTGTTGAATACCGTTTACTTAAATACTGCAGCACTAAAACAGGACTGTAGGGACCAGATTAACAGAACACTAAACAATATGAATATCAGTGTTTCCCCTAGGTTTACAGCTTTGGGGGGGGGGGGGGATTTATGGCGTTCATGCATTTCTTTTAATCACAGCAGTCAATATAACAACTGAACTAAACATCAGAACATTTCTTTTTATGACAATTATCAACAAAGTGTGCAGCTTTTGTCACTGCAGTGTATCTTTCTGGGCATCTTGAGGAACAGTTCTAGAGCCTCTCGATATGGGAAGTCAGAAACGTCTGGCCCATTTACTGAGATCCACATGCAGGCTGCAAGATGGTCTCCTTGCAGCCTATTGTGAATGTTTGTCTTGACCTGCAAATACATTAACTGTTAGCAGTTTACACTGCTGACCGGGACTGTCAGGGCAATGGAAAACGCAGATATTTTTGTCTGCTTTCAGGCAGTTGACGCGACATATTTTCCGACGTGCGCTCTCTGTCCGCTGGTGGGAGTGTGCTCACCTGTGCATCGGGGCGGAACTCCGCCATGCGCGACACAGAGAGCAGAGGAGAATTGTAAACGCGCGACAGTGTATAGACAAAAATGACAAGTTGTGGTGTAAACAAGATACATAACATAAGGCTATTTAGTTTGTTTAATAAAGGCACAATGTATAGACCTGTTCTATAGGAAAGGTAACCTTAAATGACTTCTGTTGTGATCTGGCGCTATATAGAAAATAAAATTAACTTGACCTTCAAGGGGGAGGGGTGGGGGGTGCCCAACTAACATAATTGTAGGGGAAACACTGAATATTACAATAGTACTGTGATTGCACACTAGCATGCTTTCAATAACTTTTTTTGTTCTTTCATTTGATGATAAGAATAATAGATCCAGAATTTAAATAGAACTAAATCAGAATTTTCATTGGATCAGTAAAATAGAACAGAAAGTTCAGAATAGAATGTACTGATGAAAGCATACGACATACAAATTGGTATAACCATGTAAACATGTCTTACGTCGGTGGGTCTTGTATTGTTTGGTATGCTTTACACAGAAATACAAAAAAAGCGTGTATAAAAGGCAGGAGCTTCTCCCCAGGGCTCAGGCACAGATCTCAGACTCCACAGGCCATGTTTATGCCAGATTTTGATCCAACCTTGCATCCCAATTACCCAACACAACAAATCTGTCATTTTATTCAGCAGGACATTTTTTATGAAAGACTCCTGGGTAACGACGAGCACTAATTACATGACGGGAGCAAATTTTGCACTGCTTACAAAATATGTGGAAAATGATCCTGCATAACAGATCATCCATCCATCTTCTAACTGCTTCTCCTGGTCAGGGTCACAGGGAAGGCTGGACTCTAGCATGACATAACCTCTCGACCAACGTATTTGAAAAATCACCAGTTTTAGAATAGATTCATGTCTATAGTACTCAACCTAAGGCCCACCTCAGCAATGTTAAAGATCATACATGCAAATCTTGGTCTGGATTTGTACTCTCTGGACCTGAAACCTCCACATCTGCCAGAATGTAAGGCAGTATAGCCAACGCCATAGCTGTGCAAGTCATTAATCTTTCACTAAAGTCCATTAATGTATCTATATTATATAATCCAAAAGTGTATATACTGCAAAAATAAAATTCCCACAATCTGTACAATGTGTTTGTGTTTCTTTTCTTCAAAATACAACAGTACTTCAGTTTTAGGCAGTTTGACGACACAAAAAGACGCATCTCTGTGAGACCGAACCACCCATTACTTTGTAATAAACAAATAAAAGAGACAGTCTCAGATGAAGAATGGCATGACTGACTGTCATAATTGCAGGTCCGAAACACTCAGCTAACACAAAGAGAAATTCTGCTCTCTCTCAAGGTAATTACTGCCCTGCACTGGAAACAATTACAGTATGATTTGGTTACAACTCATCAAATGTTAATGTGCATGCATACATCAAACAGAAACATGACATAAAAATTTAAATCAAATGAGTGTGTGTCCTCTGAACGACAATAACTGGAACAACATGTGCATGTGGCCTGTCACTACCTGCCATTTGTTCAATATCGGGGAAAAAGAGGTATGGAATATTTGACGGTATATTGAATAAATAATTGATGGCGTTTCACACGTTCAGCATTAGATCTTTTTCCGTAATGGAAACAGTTTCATTATTTGTGGTAAGCAGCTGGCCTTCGTGCATCCGTTTCGTGGTGCTTCGCTTCTTCAGTGACTATGAAGCAGGGGAAGATGCGATATGAAAGCTCCCTGAAAGGTCACAACAGAGTTCAAAGGCAAACCCAGCTGAATGTGGTAATCTGACGCGTCACATCAATTCTCATAATCGTCAAGAAAATATGCCGCATTGTTGGGCTGGGCAATTAACCAAAAATGCATCAAAAACGACATTCAGAAACCTCTCACTGGCTTAGTCTGTTAATTTGGTTAATACTGTTCCTAATGCGTATAATCATGGACTGTTCCTTTAAAAAAAAAATATGATGTCATCTTCACGTGCCTCCTGTCCAAATAACATCACTGTGTTCACTCATAGTGAAGCTGGCGGCATGGATGACACGAGCACAAACACCGAGCAGACAAACTACCTTCAACCCAAGCAGCTTACATGTAAAACGAATGCCACATCCGTCATTTGGACACGTTTTCGCTTCAGTGAAGATGACACCGAATGAAAATAAGTCAAATGTAATCACTGGTAACACCACCAATCTGTTTAATCACTAGCTTGTCACAATAACTACTTCTGTTGGACGATATATTGTCCCCAGAAATAATTGCAATAAACCAGACTGCTGTCTTTTTAAGATCATTTTATGCCACTGATGTAATGAAAATATAATAGTATATTAATGCAAGCACACCCTTTCAAAGAGCAACAAACTTTTAATTCTTAAGAATATTCAGATATTGGAATTAGAATGTCATATAAGTCCAACCAACCATACATCCATCCATTTTCTGTAACCACTTATCCTATTCAGTGGGTCGAGAGCCTATCATGGAGGCTATAGGCACTAGGCAGGGAATAACCCAGGATGGGGTGCCAACCCATCACCAGGGACACACACACATGCCATTCATTAAAAAATGTAAATACCCTAAAAAATAAAACATAAATAAAGCCACAAAAAAAGATCAAATGGACTCTCCTGCTGTTAACAAAAGTCACGTTGTATATTAAATATTGGACACAGGGCTACAGGGGGTTATTTGTTCCTTTACAGGCAATATACTGCCAACCCAGTTTAGTGGAAGATCCGTCCAGTGATGCAAAAGGAACCTTGATCGGTCATTGGCCAGGAGAAAAGTAGCAGGAAGTCAGAAAGAAGTTGGATTAAACATGGTGGGTGTTTCTCAATATGAGTGTTTGACCATACTTGTGCTCTCATGTACCCGTTTGATGTCATCTTCTATTGCCGAAGACCAGTCCCAATACTGAAGAACAGAAGACAGTACAAAATCCCGGATGTCATTCTTGCCCTCTAAAAACAGAATGATGAAAATGGATAGTGGATTTGAAGAATGATTGACTGAGAAAGCGCAGAAACATCAATTAATAAGATTCCTCGCGACAGGATTATGAAGACTCCTAGGTGCCTACAAACTAAAATAAAATAAGATGTTTTTGCATCTGTGTATTCTCATTCAGATTCTTTTGGTTTCGTTTTTATATATTTTTTTTTTTCATTTGAAATCTAGTTCAGTTTTAGGTGTGGTTTCATTAGTTTTCATTTTAAAGATGTAAATCTATTTAGTTGTTATGTTATTTAGTTCATTGCAAGGGAGGCCCAAAGAAACAACTCGTTACGTTAGCTAAATAATAACAGGAAGTATTTGACTTTTGTTTTTATTTTATCTCAGTTGGTTTCTGAACCAATATTTATAGTTGTCATTTAGTTATTTTTGTCTTTTTTTATTTCAGTCTATGGAAATGTGTTCATTATAGATCATAACCCTGTCTTGCGTACTGTAAGAATATAGTGCATATGGGTAGTTTTTGTAAAGATCTTACAACATCCATAACACAGTTACCACTATTAAGTACCGCTTTGCTTGGCGTGTTGGTGCTAGAAGAATGAACATTCAGGACCACGGACAGTCCGGTGCAAACGATTTCATATGAGGCATGAATCGGCACAGGCGACACAGAGAGCAGACCAGAGGGCAGCCGGAGCACCACTGGCTGAAGTGTTAGGGGGATTCCTGGAGGTTATGTCCATATACTTTGCGATAAGTCGATAACGTAATTATCGCGACAAGCCGACATGTCTGTGGATCGTGAGAGAAACCACAGTAGCCAGAGGAAAACTACACAGCACAGACAGAACATGCATACTCTGCATACACAGAGCAGAATAAAGATTTAGAACCCCAACCCTAGAGGTGTGAAGCCACAGTGCTTCCCGCCAAGCCAATTTTTTAGCCAAAAAAACGAAAGAAATTGAGGAGCCCCCCCCCAGGCCACATGTAAAGTCTGCAAACCCTTCGTCTGCACTATATAAAACTTCTCCCATCCTGACTCAACTCAAGCATGACGCACACTGCAGAAACACATTAGCATAGTGGAGAGACCTTTATGCTGAGCCCGTTTGTGCTGAGCTGTGTATGAATCAGGGCCCGCAGTGTGGACTGGGTGTGGCGGGCAGCTGTGATATAAGGCCCGGTCAGCACAGCCTTTGATGCCCTTACAGCTTTGAAGACGACATTCATCCAGCTTCGGATCTGTCCAGGCAGCTGAACAAATTACTTAATTACGGTCACAGTCTGGCATCCAAGGCTCATCTCAAATGGCTAATTAACAACGGGACTTTGATTTTTCAAACAGTAAGCAACACTAGTTGCACCACATACCAATACTGTACTGGTATTAAGAACATTTTAACACAGTTTCCAAGGAGATGCAATTTATGCAGTTATTTATTCATTTTTCCTCAGAAAAGAATCAATAAGGGCATTTTCGAAAGCGTGCAGGTTCTACAAGATCCTGGGCAGCCGAAAAATCCGAGTTGTGAGAGACAAAGGCACACAAAACGATAACAGCATCATGGCACAAAGCTCGCGTGCTGAATAGCAGGAACCGTATAATCCTCAGTGAGGTGCTGAGAATTAAAAGTAAGCCAATGGGCCATACAGTTATATATAGGCTACCCCTCAAAGGATTCGCTGTAGTATTTTTGTACTCCATGGACATTTCTGTTCAAAATGTTCCAGTATTAAGCTTACTTACAGTAGATAAGCATAAAAAATCGGTAGGTAGAGGGATCTGCATTGGCAACAGCATAAAAACTTGGTAACGTATTTCACCAATAGCACAGTGGTTGAATAAAACAATAAAATGAGGAATAAAATACTTATTTTTATTTATAATGTATTCTAAATGTATTATTCAATGTACTGTATTAGGCAACCTTAAAGTATTACTAACATATAAAAGTAATATATGCACACATTGCTTCAAATTACATAAACTAGCATTATTAAAGTACATTTACAACGACTTAGATTTAAACTTTTTTAAATTATTAACTTGAATTCATCACAAATTTCACAGCCCATAAATGTCAATTCATCCATTTTCCAAAGTGTTATTCAGATGAAGTTCAGGACAAGAAACATACTGTATCACTTTTCAGAAAAAGCTTCTCTGGAAACATACAGGCACGTTCCAGTGAGCTTTTAACTACGCTCAGGCTTAACTGACTCCGGTGACTGATCTTCCACAGTCCGCTACGGCAGTTATTTATGGGAAACTGTACAGTCTGCAAGCAAATGGCAGCATCAGCAAGTTTGGAATGTTTCATTTTACATAGAAGTTATAATATCCTGACTCCCTCTAAAATCTGAAATTATGATCTGTGCAAACTTGTCATTTTTGTTTGACAACAGGTGCACATCAGTTATGACGTCCAGTTTTCGAAAAGTGCTGCAACTCTACGACGATCGTGACTGTCCTGAACTTCACAGAACATACCACCAGAGTAAGCCTATGATGCTTCGAGGGAACACATCCACACTCTATTCAAACTGGTCTATGGACATCACTTAAAATCCCAACAAATCCACTGCACTATTTTAAGGACTTTAGCAGGTACTCAGATGTCAGACACACGACGAACGCCAACAGCGGTAACCTCCAACAAACATGCTTCATTGTGAACATTTACATAGGGTACCAAAGGGAAACAGCTGCAAGAGCATTGAAGACAGTTTTCAGAAGAAAAATAAAGAACTGGGATAGAATGGCAAATCCTTCATTTTTTCATTGCCACAGTACGGGGACATTGGGATGCTTCTCTTCACCTACTCCATCTTGCTCTCCATAGCTTGGGGGTCACATTCCAGGGTCAGCCAACGTGCGGCACTGCTGGGGCTTGGAATTAAGGGCCTTGCTCGATAGCCAACGGACATGTCACTGTTCGGCCGAGGCTAGAACCAGCGACCTTCTGATCACAGGCAGAGAGACTTCGCTTGCTGAGCCACCATAAGAATACGAATATCTGATTGGACATTTTTACTACTGCTTCACAATAAACTGTACATATGGATGACTGTTCTCTTCATTTATGGGATGCAGACACAGGCGTGTTTACGCATTTGAATTTATACTATTGGTTACTTTTAATACCTGAATGAGTAGAATGGAGAGGTCTGGCGGTCGTTTACTCAATTTTGGGGTTGTTGGTTCCTTCCCATCGTCTTCCATTACAGATATTAGGTTTATATGAAAATGGTTACTAGTTCTCCCCCTTATCAAGTGTCCTAAGGGGAACAAGAGGGACACCCAGGCTGTACCCAGTAAGATTTCCAGGACAACCTCCAAATGACTATGAGGTAACAGTGCAGGAATAGATAAATATATAAAATGGGGCTTTTTTTACACACAAAACCACATTATTCATTCATGGTCTCTTTCCCAAGAGACACAAGTATACAAGAATATTGCACTCCAGTGCATTTTTGAAGTGTGAACCCCTACAGCAAGCTGTGGCCAAGACTGTTCTTTTTTACTTATTTATTTATTATTTCATTCATTCAATTATTTATTTTTAACTTGCTGGACTGGTAGCAACAAAAGAGGGGGGAAAAAAATGAGTGCAAGTCAATAGGTCAGAGCCGGCTGCTTTGGCTGCAGTCAGAATGGCTAATTAGCCATCACAGGCTCCAGAGAATCATCAGTGACTGCAAGCTGCTGCACTGTGACATCACTTCCAGAACATTCCCAGCTGCCAAAGGCTCTGAAGGGCATTACTGATTCTTTTATTTATGGAGAGAATTCAGTGTTGGATTACATGTCCACGGCTTCATATTGCATCTTCAGTGCAAATTTTCAAAATGTGCACGTAAATTATACAATTTAACAGGAAAAATGTAAATCTGGTGAGTGAATATAGATCCAGTATAACATGAATGAATATACATCCATTTCTTAATCAAATAATGCCAGGTTTTGTAACATATGGCAAAGTCCCTTTTTATAAACTGGCCACAATATTGAGCATAAATACTATAGCTATACAGGAGTATAATTTTAGTGATACGCTTAAGCGATTCACAACATCCTTATATTATGAGTTAATAAACACCCCTGACCATAGGTGGTTTTAGACCCTATTTAGTGGGGCTTTAGCCCCCTTAAACATATTTTTAAATAAATTTTGTACCTATAATGTACACTTCGTAGTACTTAGCAAAATTTATCATGGGGACCCCCCACCCCAGAATTAATCATGTTGGGGAGATGCCCCGTTTCTCTTCAGGGGGCTGAGCCCCCATAAAGATCAAATCCTAGAATCATCCCAGTTCCAGAGCATTATGCAGATTCTCTCTATCCCAAGTATAACAACTGCTGTGTCCACAAACCATAGATATTCCTGAAAGAGTTGTGTAACTCGTCTCAGAAAGATGCTGTATCAAACAACATATATTCAAAGGCAACTGAAGCTATACTACTGCAAGCAACAGACAAAATAATCTGCGAGAACAAAAAGTGTCATAAAAAACAAACAAAGAGAAACAAATCGCAGTTAGTTACACCCTGAACATATTTCAAACAAATCCTTGGTTCAATAGATTTTCCAACTGTTTAACAGCTAAATTTAGCAAGTTCATAATGAAGCACTACAAAATTGAGGAAGGAACTTTAAATGATCTCCTCTCCACTGGATAGGTAAATAAGCATAGAGCTTAGATTACTTAAACGATATTTCAAGATATATGAAAGGACAAGACAAACTTCCTTGGCACCATAGAGTAAATGGATCAGCAATAAATTCTGGATAGAAATAAATGGAAAACGTGCAATTACAATATTTTCTTCTTATATAAAAATAGCCTGCAGGTGATAGTTACATTGAAATTACATTTATTCATCAAGAAATGTTCATCTGCAGAGTGATTTACGACAAAAATACAATTACTGAACCTGCAGTACTATGGCAGTGGATCAGTCACAGCTCTTTAGAAATGTAATAAAGATTATAATAGAAAAAGCAAATTCAAGGTCTTAATGGGAATAATCTGAAACAGAAATAGTCCAACAGCTTAGGGTACCTTGTTCCCTCTTTACAAGGCCTGGATACAGAAGAAGCACAATCAGATTTAGAATCTGCTAAGGGTCACGTATGAATGTGTGGTGAAGATGTGCCCTTAGTCGTTTTGCCCGAGAAGAGATATAATTCACAGCCAGCAGGTTAGAAAAAGAAAATCCCGAATATATTTATATCCAGCTGGACTAGGACATACAGCAAGCAAGAAAGCCACAAACATGGAAAACTCCATTTTAATTCATGGTGAAAGTATATTATTAACACATAAACTGATGAGGCAAAACATTATGAGCACCCCCTTGTGAACCGATTAATGTTGACGTCCTAGTAAAAATGGTGTGTGTCAAGGTGTGGGATATATTAGATGGTAAGCTAACATTCTGTACTCATATTCGACATGTTGAATGCAAAAGAAATGGTCAGGGATGAAGATCTGAGTGACTTTGACAAGGGCCAAATCATTATGGGCAGAAGATTGCATCAGAGCATCTCCGAAATGGCAAAGGCTTGTGTGTTGCTCATGGCCAGCTGTGGTGAGAACCTGCTGAGAGGGGTCTGAGGAGGGAACAACCACAAACAGCCAACAGGGTGTTGGGTGGCCAAGACTCATCTATGTGAGATGTGAATGAAGGGCTACTGTAGCACAAATGGCAGATCATTTTCATGACAATCATAGGAGTAATGTGTTATGACTCGCAGTGCATGGTATGTATACTCTTATTACCTGTCACAAAACAGGGACAGCCAGCACCTGGTACCCCTGGCACAAATTAGGTTATGGGCCTTACTCAAGCACCCAGAGCTGGTAGGATTATTGTACTAGTCACAGGATTAGAACCCACAACCTTCCGGAGACAGGTGCATGTCTCTAACTGTTTAGCTATACACACATTTACATTCACACAAACACCTCAATGGCTTCATTAGGTACGCTTGTTTGCTAACATCAACAGGCTACTCTTACAAAACACAATATTCCCCTTTTGAATGGACAATACAACGTGATCAAAGGAAGGGGTTCCCAACCAGGGACAAGGTCTTACAGGTCTGTGAAATTTTTACACAACATAAGGCAGTGTGTGGTTTTCACAGTGTTGAAAAGCCCTAATCTAAGCGATTTTGGATATGATGGTTCCAGCATCTCAGACACAGCCAGGACGCTGAAATTTTCATACAGTACAGTGTCTGCAGTTTACAGAGGATGGTGCGATCCAGGCCGTGGCAGCTCCGAGGGTGAAAACACCTCGTTAATGAGAAAGGTCCAAAGGGAATGGCCAGACTCATTAAAGCCAACTGGAAGGCTACAATTGCAAATATTTCCTGGAGTTCAGTCCATAACAATGTGCTAGGCAGGTGTACCACTGACAGAACGTACAGTACGGTGTCAAAGTCTTAGGCGAGCAAAGAAAATGTTTAAGGTTATTTATCTGGGTAGTATGTGTATATTTGCTCAGAAAAGAAAAACAATGTAACAGTACATGTGCATATTAACAGCAACATAATAAAAATAAAGTAATTTCTTCTGCTCTCCAAAAAGTTACCGTTATCTTGTTGGATGGCTAGATGAACACCGGCTTCCGTTCCCAAACCTCTCCTCAGGGGGACCTCAGTCACTTCATATTCTCCTTAAATCTCTCCACCAGCACAAATAATTAATCAACTTATTTAGTTAAATAACTCAAGGAGGTACTGATTAGCCAAACAAGGTCGGGTAGTGGTTGAGTCAAAAATTAAATTGTTGTATTGGACAGTTGTTGCAAATACAGGGGTGACTTTAGGAGAGGTTTTGAAATGACTAAGCTAATACACTTTGACAGACGTAATGTTATAGTTTTACACCAACATGGAGATAATTTAAATTAAACATCATTTTCTTTGAATGCCAAAGACTTCTGCACAATACTGTACATACACAGACAGAGAGAGTGGCCTCGGATACAAATGATTTCCAAGAGACAGCCTCCCCATAAATTCCTGCTCTTGATATACAGTTTTTTTGAGTCTGGGTGACAGAGCTACAGATTCAGCTCTATGATGATTTTTGAGGTCATACTTTAGTGGCATTTAGCAGCTACCCTGTTATACTTCTGTCTGCCTCACTACCACTGTTCCTCTTTTCTGAGGCAGTTTATCCATGTTTGGCATACGCTGTTTTGATTTTTGACAATTTTGCCCTTGACACATTAAATCATTTTCCAGTTTCTATGAACTCTTTGAAACTATTAACTGCCTCATTTCCAGTCACAGAAAAGGCTGTCTGTCAGTCCCCTTTTACAGCCGACACGTGCAATACTAACTAGAATCCAACCAGAAATGACTCGCCCTTTCACCTGCATTTGTAACTGTCATTTAGTCCTTTTTTCAGTTAGAGGTTCAGTTATTTTGTCCTCAAACTGACTCAGGCTTGCACTGGTACACAGAAAAACCTTTCAATTACTTAACCAGACAGATTGAAGTGAACATCTCAAGGGGTGATTGAATGAAATTAGCTCCATGTGCTTGAACAGCTAAAGTGTTCTTCTCTGCAATGCACAGAGCATTAGGTCAAAATGATGTTACCCCTCCCCCGATCCTACGACACTTCACCTAGTTTACCACTTTCACCCCTTTGCATTGTCTTTGTGTTGATGGCCAAGTCCTACCAGGAAAGTACTCAAGTTCTGTACTCTTAACAACATTTTGCACAATCAATACACCTCTTACAACGTGGACGACATACCCCAGCCCAAAAATGGATATACTTTTAAACTGGGTATTTCAACGTCCTCTGACAAAAGAGAGCAAATAATCCCAGAAAGCTATTTAGATGATTTACTACCATTAGCCTGCACAGTAATCTGACCCACTCTATTAAATTGTAGTTTACCATTGCTGACGAAGACAGCTAAGTCATTCATCAACACAACGACAGAGGAACTGGTGAACAGATCACTGCTGATGACAGAAAGAGCAGGAGGTACTAATTAAAAGACCAGAATAAAAAAAACCCAGCAATATTTGCAAATATTTTTGCAAAAACTCTTGCACAAAAACAAGTATTACAAATCAAGGAGATAAGGTCACATTCTATGCAAATTCAAATAACGCATGCTTTTAAAAAACATTTCAACCATTCATAATTGCAACATATATACATCTATGAGGACCTCAGACATCACAAACAGTCTGAGCTAAAGCGTAGGTGGATGGAGTGCTTTTACTCTCCCCTGCAGATGAAATTTCACTCTTTTGGTGAAGCACGATTTCCTAATTTTATTGGCATTGATAAAGCTCAATATAAATTCAATTCAGAGATTAAATTCCAAAGTTTGTTTACAGGTCAATATTAATTCCAGATGCATTGTTCCTACCACAAGCTTGTTGTGTCAGGTTCCCTACGGAGCTGTCACTGAGGGCAGATGGAACACCCAGACCAGGCCAATATCATCTGTCTTTGCAGCAGTAATCTAGTATCAGTGCCATCAGCCCAATAAAATGGCTGACAATGGGATGTCATCATTTTTCATAGTATTTAACAGCTTTTATTCAATGCCGTTACAGAAAATAAAGTACCATTCTAGAATAGTGCGGCTTGTTTTGCCGTCTCTATAGAGAAACACAGAGAGCTCTAAAAGTCATTAAGACACCATGTGTGATGCTGTAATATAATGAGCAACGCAAGAGTGGGGTCTACATACTGTACGGCAGACACGGTGGTTAATTCTAGAAATATGCATTGCCGTAAGGCTGCTTTTCACGCAACATATCTCAGCCGCAGACTTTTAATTTTCCCTTCCCAGTTCAGATTTGCGGCAGAGGAATCCCTGTTAATTTGCTTCTGTTAATAGAATTATTAATTTCAAATCAGAAACACGCCCGGTGGGGGCTCTTGATGAATACAGACGCAGCACAGCAGTCTACCCTGCACGTGGAGATCGGGATTTATGGGTCCCCAAGCTGACGGACCTGCTAAAACCCTTAAGACCTGTTAGTTTATCAGCTCTTTCTTCACCCAAGGACATAAAGACTTGCGAACGAAATTCGAGCAAAGGTGCATACGCTTGTATGCCTGCATAGGCCTTGTGTGACCTACAAGGTCAAACTACAGCAGAGCGTAACCCAACTGCTATTATCAATGTCTATGTAAACATCCGGGGGCCTTTAATCAGATCTTCATGTCAAGTGTTAATGAGTCAAACTAAATATCCGGTTCAAATAAATTCACAAAAAAAAACAACCATCCATCTATCCATTTTCTGTACTCAGTTGTCCTATGTAGGGTCCCAGAAGCTACAGGCACAAGACAGGGAATAACCCAGGATAGGGCACCGTGCAATTATAAATTCACATAAAAGCTGCAATTTCATTGGAGGATAATTGCTCTTCTAATAAAGTGTAGGATGTTTATTTTTAAACAGTAGCGTAAAGTTTAAAAGACGATTCACTTTTCTAGAAAAAACTAAACAATTCTCTCTAGTTGTGGCCATATATTCATAACGAGCTTAGTCTTTGGGGGGTGGGGGGTTATGAATATGTTAATGGTGACCATCTGGAGGCCAGGCCAGTTCTGGAGCTGACATCTCCCAAAACGTGCCGTAGGCTACAGTGACGCCTGCGGCAGCTCCGCTCTTGCAAACCGAGACGAAAAGGGAATTCTCCCACTGACGGCGGGAAAAGGTGCGCGAGCTTAGCGTTAGCACGGTACCGTTTTATTACCATAACGTACAATTACGTGGCCATAACATGCAATTACGATATACATAACCATTACACAGTACGCAATTACAATAACCCAGCAGAATCTAATTATAATAATAAGTACTTGTGTTGGTAAAGGTGCATGTAAAATAAAGTTTGGCAAAACCCATTCACATCTACCCTGCCACGTCTGAGGGCGAGAAAACGTAAACAAATCGCAAAACCGTCGAGTGAGAAACTGAAGTGCAACAAAGAACACGGGACGGTGAGTAGCTCATTGGGTTAGGACACTGTGCTTGAGATTGGAAGGTCGTCGGTTCAAATCCCCAGGCAGGCAGATGATGTTCATGCTGCATTTGGGCTGACCCTGTGCTGTGACACCCCCCCCCACCCCCCAAAGCTTGCTCTTATCTTTCCCCGCAGGGATCAGTAGTCTCACTATTCTATAAAGGGAGCACGCAGATTTAATAATATTCATTCACAGAGATTTACATACTTAGAGAAGGTATTTGTATGTCACTGTGAAATGACAGATAGATAGACAGATAGATGTTGAAACATTTCAGTCACACAGAAGATGCCTGGACATGCCTTCTCCCCACCCCCCCAGCCTGCCGCCCATGCGCTCAAGAAGGCCAGACAAGCAGCTGCTGCCATACTGACATAAGCAGGCGGCGAGGGCACCCTGTGTTTACCCCGACCGCAGTGAATGTCACCCGCCGCCCTGCAGCCCGCCGTGGGCCACAGGTGGCTCATGGCCCGGCCCACGTTCCGTCCCCACGCCAACAGACGGCAGCCGACCCGGGGGCGGCAAGGAGATGGGGGCTCTGCCAGGGACACTGCCCAGCCTGCCGCTTTTTCAGAGCAGGCGGGTACGTCCTCATAAGGACACCGTGTAGGACACGGGAAGTGGACGCGGACGCCGGCACTCGCGCTATTCCGACTGCTTCACTTTATTGACCACGGGGCTTACATTCACATGCTTGGCTGGACTCCGAGACTATTGTTAGACATTGTTTTACAGCATACATGCACTATACAGCTGAGTGTTTCAAGAACATTTCCTGTATTAATAGAGTGAGGCAGTGAATGTGCTCAGTAGCTCAGTACATAGGCAACATAGCCTGATACAGGCCCATCATATTTATTGACACCGTCTATCTCCATTCAGCCATGCCTGGTAACAGCAACCCACTGACAGTAATCACTGACAGAAACGCTCCAATAAGAGCCGGCCTCCTCTTAATGGTATTTACATGGTGTGAAACAGGCACGTACTCCCGGTGCCGGTGTGCAGGGCTGACGGGCGTCCTTCTGCTTGATGCCAGCCCTTTTCATGCTCTGCTGTGTGCATGTCAACCGTTCCCAGAATCCCCCTGGGTACAAGTGACAGGAAAGTGCATGTGTGGTCACCGTGTCGCATGGCTGAGTCAGTATGCAGATCAGCGCGGTGTTTTCCAAAGGGAAACCCAACAATACAATCCATGCTATGTTATTATGTATGTCGCTAATCTTAAGCACCACAGATTAGCATCACAACTTTCACATGTAAACAAAGACTCATCATTTAACCCATAGGTACTATATAAAGAATTGTTCTGTGCATGCTCTGTTTTTTTTTTCTGAATCGTTTGCAGGATATTGCTAAACTTTGACCTTTTTGAGCAAATTTAAGATGTTTGGGGTGGGGCTGGTATTAGATTGAATTTTTACCTCAAAAGTATGATTTTAGCCAACATGAGAGGAGCGTCATCACTGTAGGTGTGATGCTACATATTACTCTATTTGTAGATTCCATGCAGCGTTATATTACTGGTATGAAAGTGAAAGGATGTTACACATTAGCGGACTTTAACATACCTATCGTACAGTGAAGAGGGATATTTACAAGTAATTATAAATATCGACATGTGTTTGACATTGTCGCGGGAAAGTGCTTGCAATCCAAGTTCAAAACATGTATTGATATCTGCTTGTCTCTCCCATTAAGTAAATTAAATAAATGGCAATGCAATCTGTTAGCTCCATACTCATAGGTAAACTTTTTATCATCTAACAAAAATGAATATCATAATCACCCCCCCCCACACACACACACAAAAAAAAATAAATAAATAAATTTGCTCTCAACCAGGCATGCGACCTGGTCATAAAATTACATGTGTGAACCCCCACTGAATTATGTTATGGGTCTTCATTCAGCAAAATCTACTGAGTGGGACCTATCAGTAGGATTGTGGGACCCTAATCCCCCCTCCCCCCAAAAAAATAGGCCTGACCTTAGGGCCTATAGAAGTTTACAGATTTCTCTGCTCAAACACACCTACTGAACCTGGCAATTGGCTGGTGAGCTGAATAAGGTGCGATTGAGTAGGGAAACCTATAAGCCTATAAGCCTGCAGGACCGAATAGGGGAATCCTGGTTTATAGGAACGGCGAATAATCACTGCGTATGTTATGGTCGGGTCAAACTTAAATGGAACAAACTACGTTATATTAAAATATATGAATAACAAGGTCATTTACTTTTGACTTAAGAAGAGAACATTTAGCTTCAGTTATTCATTTTCATTAATCAGGAGTAGAAGGAGTATTTTCTTGAAATAAAACCTCATAATTTACTGTTATATTACTTGGGTTGGGCTGCAGCGGTGGTGCATTGACCATCAAGCTGATTAAAAACTTAACAGTAAATTCTCAAGAATTAACATATGAGTTGCCACTCTCAGGAAAAATGGACCGAACTGTAAAACAGTGGAACGGATGTCATGAGTTCAGGTGAAACCACATCTTACACAGAGAGAAAAGTCTTCCCCCCCACACGACACACTGAGGGAAGGAGGAAGGATAACTCCCACTCCAATCTTTATTTTCTATTTTCCAAGTGGAGAGAGAAACAGGAGAAGGAGAGAAATGCTGCAGTACCTTTTTTGACATTTAAAGGCAAAATATATAACCATTTCAGGAAATGCATGAGTGAAAACACAACCATACTTCCTCAAACAGTTTTATAACTAATAAAAAAAACAGAAACATTATTTCTAACAGGATATCCACTGACATTGCATACTTAGGTTCAAGGACAGCCATTGAAAGAAGACAGGGAGGTCTGCTATAATGAAATATCACATCATTTACTCCCAACATCCTAAAAGGGTCTCTGTTACCATTTATAGCAGATGGAGTGGCACGTTATCCAGATAAAGGGAGCATATCTTCTCAGAGTCTGTGTCATCCACTAGCAGAAAACTAAAAAACCACCCAGCCACCTTTCTGCGAAGAAAAAGCAAAACAGTGCCTCGGTACGTGTGACTCTTCCGGAAGCATTTTATCATAAAATAACCAGCAGGGCATACTTGATCCTTCTGAACCTGCAAAGTCACCTGGCAACGAAAATCAAAGACTGTGACCAGCCTGGGGCATCTGTTCCATTCTCACGGCAGGTTATGTACACATTACAATTTTCCATTTTCACGTAAGGGACACCCCCGCTACACTGAATGGGAGAAGCAGTTATAAAATAGATGGATAGATAGATTTGAGGACATGGTTTTTTCCTTAATTATTATTTATTTTATTTTCTCATTCCCATTAACCTAGGGCCAGAATTGCTTTCGGATGCCATAGAAATAGGTTTTAATTTGCCCCCGAGGATGTGAACGAGCTGACAGGGAACACACATCTGCTGTGCTTAGGTAGGCTGCTGTTGCTATGGTTACAGGCCACACTCACTCAACACTGGTGCACTGGGCCATTGTTGTTAAGCTAGAGAGAAACCCTAAAAGAGGCCAGAAGTTCCCTGCCCACACATGCACGCAAAAAGCATGCACGCACACACATGGACATCCATCATCATCACATTAACCCTTTGGCAGGCGGCGTATCGATTGCAGCGCTAATCTCTGGGATGTGAACAGCTCGTCAATTCGCAAATGTGCACTCAAACACAACGAAAATCAATCAGATGTAAACAGCACAAATAAAGCAATCCCCAACGTGCCATTTCTCCATCTTTTTTTTTAAAGCAACTAGTTAATAAAAAAAAAAATGCAGCATCCACAAGCAAATGGACCTCTCTCCAGGGAGAAATCCGGGATAAGAAAATTAATTAGCAAAAGTTGCCAGGCAATACCTGCTGGGTGCTTTGAAATCTCCAATGGGGGGAGTGACGCGAGAAACGAAAACGCATAAACAGGTGAATAATTCAAGCCCTTTTATTGAACAGTAATGACTGGTATCGCAAATGCAGGTGAAAACAGTTTTCAACAGCTTCCATAATTTTTATTTTCCCTAAAATTGGCAATTTTTCAAACACCACATCAACCGAAGTACACAAGCATATTTCGTATGCTAGACTAATTCTAAAACGTAAAACCACATTTTATACAAATATTTTATTACGTTTACACTCATCTAAATATTAGATACATGAAAACTACTACTAGGGCCTGTTACACTTAAGTATAAAAAAGTTTTTCATTTGGCTGTAAAACGCGTAAACGGTACAGCAAAAGTTGTTTGTCTTCCAGACAAATCAACATTCAATTTTTTTCCTATTTGAAAAAAAACAGAGAACCTAGTTATCAACCATGCGTTCAGTTCATGAGACAAGTACACAGACAAAGGTCATGCTTCTCAGCTCTGTACTGTTTCCAGTATTTTACTCTGAGTTTAGTCTCATGACAAGGTTACTACCAACTTGTGGTTCAAAATCTGACTCTGAATTGTCCTTTTTATGTCGGACTATTAATGAATGTGTTTCAGTGTTCTGTAAGGTACCTGTATCACAGGTAATGTGCATTTTGTGAGCATTCAGACGATAGAAAAAGATAAAATGTCGGCATGAGTTTACTGAAAACGGAGTAATGGAAGACAGGCAGATATAATGCCCGGGTACATCCCCGTAAAACTCAATGCTTCCAGCGCAGATGCATTGTGAACATGTTTCATTATCTATCATTATCATCACTTATTGTGATGTACAATTCGAATGCATGAGACAATAGTCTGGTGTTTTTGATTTTTCACCTTAAAATTTCAGGATTAAAGGTGAAACACTATGTAAAAATTCAGCAGAGCAGTTTATAGAGCTAAAGGAAATGTCTGCATACAGGCCTTCTATCTATAGTCTGTGTTTGGTATGATGTCATACTTCATTTAAGGTGGCTCCAAAACAGCTGCAGGTTGGCCGCAAAAATGTCAAGCAGAACAGTTTCCATTTCAGATTTTCCTGTTTTGTTATACACATCTTGTTCTTGATCCTGGAACAATAAGGGCTAAGCAGCACAGAACACCGGCTAATCCATCTACCTAGACCCACAGCGAATGAAAACGATGCTATGAACGAAACAGAAGTGTTCAGGAGCAGCACAGCGCATGGATTTTCATTTTACAGAGCATTTTGGTAAAACTATTTATATTCATGAGAGAAGCTACCTGATTGGCTGGTGACTATGCTACCACTGACACATGCTACCTGTTTTGTCAGGGTGCTTTGGGGAAACTTAATATTCATGAGAGAAGCTACCTGATGAGCCGGTGAAGACTGTCTAAGGCATTCACTGGCCAGTCAGGTAGTGCTTCTTTCATGAATATTAATGAGCCTCCCCAAGCCACCCTGAAACACGAAAATTCACCCCCCAGCCCAGCCAAAGCAGCATGAAACTACAGTAGACAGCTGAGAGATGCACATGTGCAAAACAGATCAATGAAGCCAAATTAAATTATTTGCACAAGCCCCACCCACAAACACAAAGGTGAGCTAACAGATCTTATGAAGTCCGAAATTGCCACACATATTGTTCCAGTCCAAAAGGCCTTTGCTTAATACTTTATGACTATAGTAGCACAGAAATGCTCCCTGACAGTGGCCATGTGCAGCACAAAACGTACAGTAACGTGCAACCACTGCGATACAATATAAAAATGATACATCATTAGACGCACTGGGAGTTCATATTTAGCATTAGCATTTAGCATTCAGAAGCCTTTGAGTTTATTGCATTATGAATGAAACAATGAAACAATGCATTCAGCGAAAGCCCAAGCGTTCAGCGCTAACGTTTGCGTAGGGGAAAGCCTCTGATATACGCTGGCCTGCCTAATTTCACAGGTCCTGGCTCAGCAGCAACATACGCAGCACGTGCGGAATGCAAGCTACCTCCCCTGTTGCGAGCGTAAGCGAAAGCAGGCCAACGGTAGCAGCACTGGTGCTCGCATTGCCTGTGCCTCACTGAGCAATCTCTCATTTTGGGGGAGATGTGCAGGCATGATCATGCCTGATAAACAAGGCCGCATAAATCTTCTGGCTGGGGTGACAAAAACATTTTGACGGAGGCTGCCAGAAGTCGTGAACACTAAACCAAACCCCGCCCCCCTCAATACTGAGTCAAGAGCAGCCATGGTGGTCCCCTAACTGACAAATAGCTCCAACTACTTCTACAGAGACATTGTGCTTAAAAAATGTTTCTCCAAATAACAGTTACGGCAGGAGAACCATTCTAAAGGGTTTTGCAGAGAAACCATATAAAGGGCACTGCAGGGAAACCACCCAAAGGGTACTGCAGGGGAACCATTTAAATGGCACTGCAGAGGAACCATCTGAAGGGTACTGCAGGGGAACCATCTAAAGGGTACTGCAGGGGAACCATCTAAAGGGTACTGCAGAGGAATCATGTAAAAGGCATTGCAGAGGAACCATCTCCTAAATGGTACTGCAGGGAAACCATCTGAAGGGTTATGCAGGAGAACCATTTGAAGGGTTGCAGGGGAAACATCCAAATGGTACTGCAGGCGAACCATCTAAAGGGCACTGCAGAGGAACCATCTAAAGGTCACTGCAGGGGAAACATCTAAAGGGCACTGCAGAGGAACCATCTAAAGGTCACTGCAGGGGAACCATATAAAGGGCACTGCAGAGAAACCATCTGAAGTGTACTGAATAAGAACAATCAAAGGGTTCTGCAGAGAAAACATATAAAGGGCACTACAGGGAAACTATCCAAAGGGTACTGCAGAGGAACCATCCAAAGGGCACTGGAGAGGAACCATCTAAATGGTACTGCAGGGAAACCATCTGAAGGGTACTGCAGAGGGACCATCCAAAGGGTACTGCAGGGGAACCATCTAAAGGACACTGCAGAGGAATCATGTAAAGGGCACTGGAGAGGAATCATGTAAAAGGCATTGCAGAGGAACCATCTCCTAAATGGTACTGCAGGGAAACCATCTGAAGGGCTATGAAGGAGAACCATTTGAAGGGTACTGCAGGGGAAACATCCAAAAGGTACTGCAAGAGAACCATCTAAAGGGCACTGCAGAGGAACCATCTAAAGGTCACTGCAGGGGAAACATCTAAAGGGCACTGCAGAGGAACCATCTAAAGGTCACTGCAGGGGAACCATCTAAAGGGCACTGCAGAGAAACCATCTGAAGTGTACTGAAAAAGAACAATCAAAGGGTTCTGCAGAGAAAACATATAAAGGGCACTATAGGGAAACTATCCAAAGGGTACTGCAGAGGAACCATCCAAAGGGCACTGGAGAGGAACCATCTAAATGGTACTGCAGGGAAACCATCTGAAGGGTACTGCAGAGGGACCATCCAAAGGGTACTGCAGGGGAACCATCTAAAGGACACTGCAGAGGAATCATGTAAAGGGCACTGGAGAGGAACCATCTAAATGGTACTGCAGGAAAACCATCTGAAGAGTTATGCAGGGGAACCATTTGAAGGGTACTGCAGAGGAACCATCTAAAGGGCACTGCAGAGGAACCATCTAAAGGTCACTGCAGGGGAACCATCTAAAGGGCACTGCAGGGAAACCATCTGAAGGGTACTGCAGAAGAACAATCAATGGGTACTGCAGGGGAACCATCTAAAGGACACTACAGAGGAACCATCTAAATGGTACTGCAGGGAAACCATCTGAAGGGTTATGCAGGAGAACCATTTGAAGGGTACTGCAGAGGAACCATCTAATAGGTACTACAGGACAACCATCTAAAGGGTTATGCAGGAGTACCATCTAAAGCAGGGGTGGGCAATCTTATCTGCAAAGGGCCGTATGCAGGTTTTCGCTGCAACTCCCTATTTAGATACTAATTAGAGGACTGATTGGCTGAATCCTCACACCTGGGTTTGAGCAGCTCACCTAAAGGTTATCCCAAAAACCTGCATATACACTGGCTCTTTGATCTGATCATTTTGTTGTCTCTCTTCTTCAAACCAGATCACAATTAATTTTTTTTTACTTCGTTTTGTTGTTGTTTTCTGAGTCCGTAACTGTTTTCAAGGTGGCGTTTGTATTATGTTTCAGAGGCAACATATTTGCATAACCAGCTGACAAAGAAAGCATTTCAAGTCCCATCTCAAAGTACTGAAGTACCAAAGAAGTACCCCAGCTGGTTTGGCACTTTTGGTACTGGAACTTTTGGTACTGGTACTTGACTGGAAGTCAATGGACAAGGGAAAGTACCAAAAGTGCCATACCAAAAGTACGGTACTTAATGCGGTGGCAAAGTGCCCTAATGGGCACTGCAGGGGAACCATCTATAGGGTACCATGACTGAACCATCTAAAGGGCACTGCAGGGGAACCATCTATAGGGTACCATGACTGAACCATCTAAAGGGCACTGCAGGGGAACCATCTATAGGGTACCATGACTGAACCATCTAAAGGGCACTGCAATGCAGGGAAACATCTATGGGGAATTACAGGGGAACCTTCTAAAGGGAACCATGTAACAGGTACTCACCAAGACTCTACCAGTTAAGGTTTGTGCTGAGATCATGACCCCGGCCCAGTCCTTGACAGAGGTCATCCAGCCTACTTCACTGGCGTCCTGCTCCTTCTCGTCAATGCTCTTGTTGATCCCCTCACTCTGATTATCTGAAGAAGTATTAACTTTCAGGGCATCCTGCAATGGAGGGGAGCAGAGTGTCACAGATCATGCCCGTGAGTAACTTTCGAAAGCGACTCTCTATTACTGTACAGTAGTCCATCATGTTAGATCTGACTCATATATTCTAATAGCTGTGAGTCACACATTCGGACACCCCCCCCCCCCCCCCAAGCAAAACACAGATACAGAGAAGTCGGGGGTGATCACAGAACCTGTTTGTGAAATACATTTCCACTAATATCACCATGGTAGCCTGAGACTTCCTTGTGCACCAGTGAATCTTCTGCCATCCATGTGTAGGCCGTCAGCTAGGAAGCACATGATTCATAGCTCAGGGAATAAGGATGACATCCAAATACAGCCACCCACCCATTACTAACCTCTCCTCTGTCAAGTCTATGACTGAGAGGAGCTTTTTTCTGTCATGGAACTACATTTTGATGATACACCACAGGCTACCTTAAAAAAACGACAGACCAGTCATCTGACTAATTATTTATGTAGCTTCTGTAGCTGGGAGACTGCATGTTGATTACTAACGAAAATGGAGAGCACTAAATGGGGGCCGGCATTTTTGCACATCAGATTGGCGACTCTTAATCACAATGTAACAAATTCAGCCATAAGAAAGAAATAATGTACTATGCAAATTCAAGCACTGGAATGAAAATATTGTCAAATAAAAATGGAATTCAATTTAACTGCATTAATATTTACAGTTTGCTACTTTAAATATAATAACTGTACTGACAAAAGCCATTTTTTACCCTTCTTGAAATACCATGAATTCAGCACTCAAAGAAAGTGCCTGTTTCAGAACATTCTGCTGTGCTGGAAAGAAGCTACCTTCAAGTTACATAAACTTTCAAAAAAAAAAAAAGTTATATCAGACAACCTCCTATCAGTCGACACTGCAGCAAGAAACTTTACACAAACTCGGATGAGCGAAATCATTTTTGGATAAAAATGGTTTAATGCAGGCAAGTGTTATTCCCACAAGAAGCAAAGATGATCTTTCATTATTTAAGAATGATTGTCGGCTATTTTTTTCTCAAGCCAGAGAGTGCAAAATACATTGTTTGTACCATACACTAAAACCACATGACTCCAGACATCACTCAGGATGGTCTCACACTTCCAGCTTCACCACCGTCTCTCCTCTAAGCCTTTTCCTGTTAGACATGGTTGTTTACCTACATTATCCAATGCAGCATGTACAGAAAGATCGTATTACATTCTTATTGGATATCTGGCTTCAAAGACCTTCTGGCACATAACAATGTCACATATGCTTCTGGTCAGCTTGAAAATAAATCTTGAGCAGCTCCCACATAACGCAGCCGCGAGTGAAAATAGTCTCAAATACGGAAGGCATGGTAACCGAGAGAGACAGAAAAAAAAGGACCTACTGCAAAAACATCCACTGCAGGCAAAGCAACAGCACTTGTACACACTCATGATGTTGGCATGCAACACAAAATGAGATTCCAGATAACAGAAAAAACAGAAATGACTGTGACAGATAACTGCAGACCACCTCAAATTAAATTAGAGCATCGTATGAATAAATATTACAAATCAATAGGTCACTGAACTTTTCTCTGGATGCAGTGATATGAGAGAAAATCTCGGCTAAGCCAAAAGGTTCTGACATTCCATGTGAATGCATCAGCCAGGATCATATCCAAGTCAGCTGCAAAATTTGGAGAGTGCTGAGCACTCTGAAGCAGATAATCAAAGAAATGGTGGCACTTCTGTGAAAAATCCACCATAGTCACCCCTGCTGTGCAGAAGACAATGCCAGGTCCACCCAGTGGCTTGAGATATTCTGCTACTGCGGCCCCGTGAATGCAAGACCTCAAGATATCTTCCTGCAGTGTACGGTACCTCCCGCAGTGTACGGTACCTCCTGCAGTGAACGGTACCTCCTGCAGTGTACGGTACCTCCTGCAGTGTACGGTACCTCCTGCAGTGAACGGTACCTCCTGCAGTGTACGGTACCTCCTGCAGTGTACGGTACCTCCTGCAGTGAACGGTACCTCCAGGTTACAGGTAGCAGCCTTTAATTAAAAAAAAAACAGGGGACCTGAAACTGTGGCCTTTTCATTCTGCCTTAATATTTAGATTTTGAAGATTTTGAAATATTGTGGTTTTGTACTTTTCTAGTTTTAAAACCACATACATATATCACATAAGAATAAAATATGTTAATTGTGCATTTAAAACTGCCATATCAGTTACAGTCAATGAAGAAAAACTACCAAATAAAAAAAAAAAAACACAAGTCTGCACTCACGAAGAATCACTCTCATTTTCCATGATTTATTGAGATTCAGTTTTAAAGTTTGGTGTTTGTAATTCTGTCCATGTTTTCCATGTTACGGAAACCACAGAGCTATTCTCAAAGGACGTCACAACCTTCAGAAATACCTACGCGAAAAAAGGTGGGAGGGTTTCATCTTTCTGTCAACATTAAAGTCAGATAGAACAGTGCAGATTCTGCCTGGGATGCTGACAATGGGAAGGCTGTTTCTTGGAGTCATGGGGATTTGTTAATCTATTGTGTTTTGCTTTTGCGGCTATAGCAAAGACCCTCAGCCACACATTGGGTAGTCTCAGGTTTTTTTTTTCCTCTTTTCAACAGATGATATCGCTTCTACCATCTTTATTTAAAACGAGGAGCTGAGGCCATATTCTCATTAGAGTCTGAGTCATTCAGGGTGAGATGTGCAAGGATGAATCTTCTGTTTTCCTGTTTGTGAGTTATGGAGACGGAACATAAAGGCGAGATGCACCGAGGATATCAAATTTTTGATGTATATGTCACATCTTTGTTTTCTGCTGATGATGTCACTCCTTTGTCTCTTTAGGCTATGACCTCGTTCAGAAGATAATCTGCACTGCTAAATCAGAGATGGTGGCACCTGTCCTTAGTGGAGCACCTCAGGCAGAATGAAGGCAAGGGTCATTAAGAGGTCAAGCAGGAGATTCTTGCTGCTAGTGCAGGAACGTGGGCTGGCACCTGTCTGAGAGACAGGAAATGGCTCTCTCTGCAGCCCTGGTCTATCCTACTTTGAGATAAGACGAGTGCTATTATGGACTAACTGCAGGTTAAAAATTTTATCAGCACGCTGGCTGACCACACTTACAAAGGGAGCCCAAAACGGCCTTTGATGGGAACGCCCAGAGCTTCTCGAAACATCATATGAAGGGTGCTTTAGGGAAGTTGGCATTCAACTTGGAAAAATCGGACAGAAGACCCGGAGGGCCAACCTAAGGCGAAATGAACAAACAGAATCTCCCACTCGGATTGAGGCTATTGAGAAATTCCCCAGGAGGATGTGGAGGGAAAATCCTTGAGCATTTCACACAGCCTGCGGCAACTGGTATCTTCGCCACGATAAACCAGCTGAAAAAGAACACTTGAATGGCTGGCCTATTCTGTCTGGCTAAATTATACTTCCTGCTCCGAATTATGCAAAAGCCTCCCTTTAAAAAAGGGGCACAACCCTAATTAAGCTATTTCACACAGATGGAAACACTGCACAGCACAGACATTTCTACCCCTTTAAACATTATCGGTGAATTCAGAGTGCCTGCACCTGCTGGTATTATTAAAAATCAGCTGTGATGAAAAACAGTAATAAAAAAAAAAAACATTTTGGAGGGAAAAGGGATCTATGTAATACCCTGCCTTAGGTAAGAAGTGGATGCAGAAAGACACAGCATGAGTTATTTGTTGAGACTGAAACGGATGACTGAACAGATCCGAGAGGACAATGTAAACAAGAATAAATCGTAGTCCATTTGGGAGCCCACCATGGAGTGTGCTCTCCTGCGGCAAAGCCAGTCAGTGCGGCATGCCATGGGATACTCCGTCGGCTATTTTTGCACTAGTGATGTCAAAGCTGGATTGAGGTTTCAACACAGGCGTTTGGCAAATACGTCCCAAATTACAATCCAAGCGCAAAGAAGACAAAGTAATATTCACGAATCGCGGGGGGGGGGGGGGGTGTTACCAGCACTCTCTGCACTTGGGGTCATTACGGTGACACGGGGATTTGTGCAGTCAAAAACCATGTCCGATTTCACCATACTGGCCTTAAATCTGATGTTTTTCACAAAGTCCCCCTTTTTTTGTCGAGGGTTGGTTTTGTTGTAGTTTAAAATCAAATTTCTTCTGCCTGTGCCACAACTTGACCTATAAAGTTATACATAAAAATACACTACATTTTTTTTTTTTGACATGCATTGTGGGGTTTTCCTTGGAAAGTTTTACACTCACTACAGATAGACACACTTTGTAAAAAGAAACTGCCTTAATTATTCTTAAACAGGACAGAGCATACAGATTACCGGCTAGGCTTAACACTTGTCAGATTTATCACTTAACGTTTTGTGATTTTCATAATTCTTTAATTCTAACCATTCAAATATACATTATATAAACTGTCCTGCATGTACACATTTTTTTCTGCAACACACACTATAAATCAGCATTAGTCCAGGCCACTTAATGACAAAGCTAATTTTGAAATAATTTTATCATCAATGTTTCACAACATGACCTTCAGTGGGAAGTATGGACAAACAGATGAACGGTTAAATGATACACGTGGGATTATATGTGAATTGGACATAATGAACAAACCGTCGATCTATATAGAGTAATGACTGCGCTGTTCCGCACAATCATTATTAAAGTGCCAATAGGAAAATCCTATAACAATGAATGGCACGGAGAAACCAGCGTGACTCGGATGAGTAAGGAGTAGTTGGCTTTACTGCAGCTGCTACTTTTGACTTGTCTATTGCATCTTTTTTTAATCGCTGCCTGGGAGACAAGAACTTAGTCTGGTAACAGTACAGTACATACAGGCCACCTCAGTTTTTCCACTGTAAGTCACATTCTTTTATTTATTTATTTATTTATTTATACAACAACGTACACTCCTGTCTATAGACACCATTTCATACGGCCACCGTGAGTACAATCACCATAAGACTGAGAAAACCTGATTATCGTTATGAGCGTCGTCTTAGGACTTTTAAGACACAGAGAAGTGACTAGTAAGGCTCTCTATACAGAAAAAGAACAATTTTGCAATGTGATTGTTTCTGCAACTGCAAAGGTGGTTCACGTTTACATAGCGCATAGAAAAAGCAACACAAAAAGTAATCATATATAGCACTATAAGCGTAATAAATTAAAGGGTTCGATATTGTAGATACGCTCTCAGTAAAAATCACAATACATTTAACTGTCAGCTTGACTATGAAATATATGAGGTAGAAAATAGATTCCACATACAACAATCTAACAACAGGCAATACCAGAAGCAAAACGTTATTCGGTTCTTAAAAAAATACTTTCATCAATTTTATTTCACTACTCCCACCAGCATTGATAAATGCTTGTCTTTTGTCTGGGCAAACAACAGCGCAAAGAATGAAGATGGAATGAAGAGGATTTATTTATTGGAGACATTAATACGAGAAATTGTCCCTGAGAGGGAGAGGTACATACAGTATGCAGTGCTTAGAATGTCAATTTCCAGTTTCGTGTACAACTGAATGTTTTAGTTTAGAGTCGGCCAGTTGTTCACAAAGCTGCTAACTTAACCACTGGACTACTTGAAGATATTCATCAAAATAAACATTAGCCCATACGGAGAACTCCATAAAAAAAGGTGCGCTCGGATTATAAGATTAGCTGTAGCGGTTCAGTTTTGGTTCCCCAGTAAGAAACCTGATCTTAATCAGAGATTGTAAAAAAAAGAGGGACTGGAATAGCAGATAGCTCTGCACAGCTGACGTAGGAATTTTTCGGGATTTACTGACAAAAATACTGATAATCAGATATGAAGAGATCAAAGACAGTGCAGTACATTGTCATCTCCACACTCAGACGTCTCCTGAAAACTGACAGCTATGAGCTGGTTTCAGGCGGTTTCAGACATATTAAAGGTGTCACTGCTGTGTGCCAGGCAGTCAATGTCATCGAAAGGTCATTTAAAAAATCACATTAGGTTCAGTTTCTTCACCACCGAACTATTTTGAGGGCTGCTAGTCTGAAAAGGATTAGACGATTTGTGCATGGGGAACAGGGCGGACGTCATCCGACCCATTCAAGACCCATTTTAGAAGAAAGCCCAAAGGTTCACAATAGACAATGAGTTATCAACGAGCCATCGTTTAAAAACTGGCTGATCTTTACATTTCGCATGAGAATGCTTTTGTAGTAAAATCACTGTAAAACATGCAGAAGGACTACAGTAGAAGAGACTTCGGGGTTTCTATGGGGTCTCACTTCATTCACAATATCGTGGGGACAACAACAGTGATTTATGGTGAATAACCTATAACACAATATATACAAGCTGGTTTGCTAAGTTAAATTCAACATTGCAAAATTTAAATAATACGTGTGTGTGCGTGTGAACTGTAAATATACTCCCAAAGTAATGTCACATGTTCTGGTGCTGCACCTGCTGGTATTAAGGTCATGTAACGATTATATCACATCTATCAAAGCGAAGGTCTGTAGCATCCAAGGAGACACGCTAGTTAATGTGTAAAGCTGAGAACTGCCACCTGTCACCCTGGCGGACAGACACCACGGAGACACTTTTAATACGCAACAGCCATAATTAAGCCGTCTACCTCCTGATCCATTTTAACATTTGTTAAATGCTCAGTGAATCTTAGGGGTCAAGGGTTTTATAAAACAATTTATTCAGCACAAAATATCACAAACGCAAACCTCGGTTTTTAAAATACGGCCATATGCCCAATCCTTGAATATGTGATTGCCATTTTTTTGTGAATTCTTATTTAATGACAAGGTCGACAAACCGTAGCATCTGACAGTCTGAAGGTGACTGGCAAGAATACAGCAAGGTCCCTGCCTTGTGTTCCTTAGATACCGGGTGACGTCAGGAGGTTTCCCTCCCTTATAAAAAGCCCTCAAATGAAGGATCCCATTTTAAATCATTAATGGTCATTCAAGGACAGGACCCAACAAATGTGCACCATTAGGGTACGGCCGATTTCCATTCCTTTCAGGAAAAGCCCGTGTCAGATTTCATTACCGCACCCATGAATCAGACTCAGATGATTCAGAGGGGCGCCTTAAAACGTCGCGCGATCCCTTTAATTATTACGTCGGCAAACACTAGGGAGGTCAGATACGTAACTGCGCTGCGGGGAAACACCACCTACGGCTCTCCTTTGTTTACCTTCTGCTGCATATTCCAGCTCTACATGTACGAGGTCATGTTAGAAGAACGTTTAAGTACTACGTGCACCAAATGTCAAACACGGGAAAACAGAATAGATGATTATTTTGAATCTCAGCTATCATAAATTTGAACCATCAACTGGATATTCTGGCATGTGACGAAATGTGTATTGCTGGGTTGGCAATTTTGGTCAATTGGCTGGCGTGAGATTTTCAATTTGAGACTGCATACGTGTTTACATGCATGTAACAGTTGCATTACCTTGTAAACAGTCTGTTGGGTTTGCAAACTACACCACTGCTTTTGATACAGCTAATTTTAGGTTTACAATGCAAAATACTATACATTTGCCGTAGGATTTCTTGCGTGGAAGCATGAGTGTCACGCCAGATGCGTGAGAGTTGGCAACCCCGTTATTCGTTTGAAAATATTCAAGTAGGCGCTCGGTGTAACATGCTGGCTGCACCGTGACACATCGAGCGGTGCCGCGTGTGCGAGGCAAACGTGAAGGGCGTCCCTTAGGCGAGATCGCATGTAGCGGCACTTGGCCGTGCTGTCACGGACGCGGCGTCTCCGTCAAGCCCATCTGTGGGCAGCTTCTCGCCGGGCACGGGTCCAGAGCCGGCACAAGCACACCTCATTCCCGGCACAAGCACACCTCATTCCTCCACCGAGCGTGACACGCAGCGCTAACGCAGCATGGCAGTCAGGTGGGGTGACTGGGAAACCAGCGCCGAGCCGTTGGTGTTCTCATCTGCTTGACCCTGATACTACAGTCAAAACCCCGATAACTTCAGTGGCATGCAGAAGCCAAAGCTGTCATTGTGGAAAGGCAATATGCGTAATATTATGAAATATACATAGTTTAGGTCTAGTAAATAAAAGTTAAATTTTATAATAAGTATAGTATTACTCAAAATGAGATTTAACTGCGTGCACCAGATGGATGGATGGAGATTCAACTGTTTTTTACTCCAGAACCGTGTAATAATCACATTCATCACAATGAAAACGTTTCACAGGTTAACAGAATATTTCCCCCCCACATTTACATTTGAATGTTTACCTGTATAGGTAATTTATTTCCTGTATCCTGCAGATACTGTAGCTCTCGATGGATATAAGTAACCATATTAATCACAGGCAAGGCTGCCGCTAGAGATTTTGGGCCTTATGGAAGCCTATCACACCGGACCCCCAACCCAGACCAATCCAATTATGCTCCAAATTTTTTGGAATCATCGTAGCTCCGCCCCCCTTTATGGCGGCCTTCAGTATCGCATTTATGCTGCTGCTCGACAACCCATATTTTGTGTGCCATCATGAAATATTTGTCCCAGCTTCAAAATGCCTTCTGTTAATGGCTGCATGCAGGGCATGGCTGGCGTGTTGGAGAACCGCTGCTCCTTTTAGAGAACGGTCCCCACAGAGTTCTCACCATACCAGACATCCCATCTTAGCCATACTGACTTCTGGGAGATAGAAATTCGTCGAGGTGGAGGGTGCTGGTTTTAAAATTCGCAGCTGTAAATTTCCCAGAGAATTTCAGGGAGAGATGGGACATCTGTTTTACAGAATTAAAATTTCGCACTCCCAAGATTAGTTACGGTGCAAAACACGCGGACAACTTATTTTATGTTATAGCTTCAGCTACCGATTTCACAATAAGGGAAAACGCATAGGCATGCAGCAGCTAAAAGTGTCAGACCCACTGAACAAAACTATGGCCCCGCTTGTGAGCAGCCTGGCCCTCATTACCTTAACAAGGACAGAGACAAACGGAGTTACAGGGAGAGTCCAGAGCAACAGGTAATTGGCTCCCCACTGCTGTCCGATACTAATCACCAGGCCTAAAAATGAAGTCTTAACACCTTCTCCATTTAAATTTTTAATTTAAAGAATCGTGAATCTCTGAGATTAATAGCTTTCAGAGACGCTACTTCTATTTAATTCAGGGCTTTAGATTGTTATTTATTACGGTAATTAATAGCGTTGTTATTAACTTAAAAACACTAATTATTTCTCTTCTTAGGCAGATTTTTTTCCCGGATTTATTATGAGAGTGTAAATAATGAACTTCCAAACCAGAAAGTCACACACCCTATATATCATCATCATCACCATCATCAGTGCATCCGTTTGAATTGCACACGCAGTTATGGATGTATTCATCTACGGTTTATCGCATGAGTCACTCGGCAAGAGTGCATGGTACATCCTGTACAGCACACTGGCCCATAAAAAAAAGAAAAAAGTGAATTAAATTAAAATTCTTTACCTGCAATAAGTGACAAAAGCTGAGCACAAAGTATCTAAGTATGAAATACCATTGGCCCGCGTAAGGTACCTATACACACAGTCTGTTAACATGCTTACTCCAAATCCAGCCTACGAATAATCCACCAAAACCTTTGCAGATATTTTTGAATGTACAGACAAATCCTGCCCATATCCATAAAACCGTGTCAGGGAAACGCATTTGTGGTGTAATTATAAAAGCGTGGATGCCCCCCCCCACACCCACCCCCCAGCTGTTGGCCATGTGTGGTGCTCTGTAACTTACCTCCCCCCCCACCACCAACACATCACTGCAATCCAAGATTCCCAGTTCATTCAGACCCTTGCTCTCCCAGGGGTGAACACAGGGGCGGGGCCACAGGGCCCCAGGTGAAAGCTGATTGGCTCCAGGAGTGCTCCATCTGCTGTCACCCACTAATTCATAACATATCATTGGCTAATGATAAAGTTGACCCCTCTATATGAATTATGGCCCTTCTTATACCCCCACCCTAAAAAATCATAGAATGAGCCCAGCATACATTGTCAGTTTTTCCTCGCTGCTCAACAGCAAGCCTTCTTGGAGGCTACATCAGCCCTATGTACAGTACGCAGCGTTACACACAGGGCTAAGGGTAATCCTCCCATTGTCAGCTTTCAGCTAATCCCATGCTAGTTCACATAACACCTCTTTGTCCAGATAAGTAACCTATACTCTTTGGCAAAACTGCCTGGCACGTAAACGAACCCAACACAAATGGAGCATGTTGTTTCGGTGACCTTCTCATAAGAGAAATCTAAATTTATGGCTAAAAATCATAGCCACTTCTAATCATCTGTGTACCACCCAACACGTTGATTTTTAACAGCAAGCTGTTAGGCAAAATCGAACCCCCCCCCCCCCCACCACCCCCCGGCACCATAAAATAAACAAACACACCAAACCGTTAAAAAAAAAATGGAGATCCAGGGTTGAAGAACAGATTCGCCATTTGCACAAATATGAGTTCATTTCACATACGCAGGCATGCGCCACGTGACGATATTTTGCTCAATGACAGACCGCACATACATTAGTGCTCCCATATGGAACTGAAAAATTCCTATCACCTAGTGACACCATAGCTGTCGTAACGTCATTGGCCAACACATTACTCACGTGTTTGCGGTGATGCTGATGTAAACAAACCTACTGCACTGCAGTCATGTAAAAGCATAGCACATACAGTAATGTACAGCATGTAATACTCGATAATGACAACTAGGCTACTGGTTTATGTATTTACTATACTGTACTTTTTATTATTATTTAGGCCGGGCCATATAGCTTAGGTGTGTAGTGGGCTGTTTCATATACAGTAGGTTTGTGTAAATACACTCTATGACAGGAGTAGGCAGCCCTGATCCTGGAGTGCTGGCATCCAGCAGGTTTTCCATCCTACCTGGTCTCTGATGAACCACAGCTGATCTCAGACAGGTAGTAGTTCATCAGGTAGGACAGAAAACCTGCTGCGTACCAGCACACCAGGATCAGGGTTGCCAAACACTGCTCTGTGATGGTTACACAATGCTGAAATCGCCAAACAATGCATTTCTCAGTAATGGATCCCTGTCATTAAGCAATGCATGACTGCACCATCTTCTCTCCTTTTTGTTCAAGACCTCAACTGGGATGTGACTATATACCACTAAGGACAGGATTTGAACTGGCAACCTTCATATTACATGCACAAAGGCTTATTCCACTGACCAATACCCCGGCTCCAAACAGTCTTGAGTTGAATCCTGCCAGTACAATTACAGTCCAACCACAGTTCAGCGATGTAAAATGCAAAAGGATGATGTGTCTCTTCGGTAAAGGATGGCCAGACATCAGCACAAGACAAAATATTCCAGGTCAGGGATTCTTCTAGTCGTGAAACCAGACAAGCTGACATTCTATCATCGTGGCAACACAGTGTAGCAGACGATGCGTGAATAAGCTTGATGCAAAGTTAAACGTAGTGCTGGTATTCTAACTACCGCAGAGTCAGAAGATGAAAAACATCACAACAGAAAGTGACTAGTGCATTCCATAATTATAAGGAACACTGAGAACAGCCACCGCTGACATTCATTTCATCATAATAGAGCAACAGGGCTTAAACAGAAGCACAGAAGCTATTTAACAGTGCATTTTAGCCAAGTTAAGCATTGTTTAACTTATAAATATTAACAGAGTTCCATGGAACAAAGCGCATGTCTGCACATATAAGTACATGCATATACAAATGTCAATTTTCATTATGCTGGTTTAAAAGTCTGCTAATTAGCAGCATTGTTTAAAGAATGATTCTGCTGTCAGGGGATAACACAGTGACTTCTTATTGTTTTATAACAGCACTTCTTGCGCCCAACGTCAACCAGAGCTACCCTGAGATATCACACCAGCAGCACTTACGAGGTTTACAGAGCACATGGAAAGATTCCTACAGCTCGACAACTCGCCTTTCCATATAAAGACACCTGTTATTGCCAGAGCAACCAAGGCGTGTAGCGTGGATTTATTTGGGACCAAATTAGCACCAGCGTAAACTGTGCATCTCTTTTATCTAACACACAGACCGCAGCGAATAATTTTTTCCTTTTATGTCTCGTTTAATAATGCCGAATGTCATTTATACTAAAATGTTATCTGCAGCTATGCTGAAGCTGAGGAAATCAAGTGGGGGGCGAAGACCATTTCCTGCTCATCGGCTATTTCCAGTGAGATGCTCACGATGATTCTTTCATCAATCCATCCATCTTCGAACTGTTTATCCTGCTCAGCGTCACCTAGAGGCAGAGGTGGCGATTCCAGGTCCAGAGAGTACAAATCCAGACCAAGATTTTGTTTCAACCAGCCAGTTGAGTATAAAGAGGCACAGTCACAGAGTAACTCAACTGGTTGGTTGAAACAAAATCTTGGTCTGGATTTGTACTCTCTGGACCTGGAATCTCCACCTCTGTGTAGAGGACATCCCAGGTGACACAGGCAGGGGCGTTGCTAGAGATTTTGGGCCCCATGAAAGCATATCATATTAGGTCCCCCAGTCCAAACCAATCCAGTTATTTTCCTAATTTTTTAGGGCCCCTGTCACTCAGGGGCCCTTGGAATCGTCTTAGCTTTCCTCCCCCTTACGGCACCCCTGGACACAGGGCCCTGGATGGGATGCCAGTCCATTGCAGGGCTCACAAACACACAATCATACACTGTGGGTAGTTCAGTGACACCAGTTAACCTACTGCATGTCTTTGGACTGCAGGAGGACACTGGAGAAGACATGCAGACCTCGCTACAGTGCGACCTACTGAGCCACCATGCCGCTTCGTGATGCTTTCCAATCCAAATGTAAATTTCCCCACCCAAAATAACATTTCTCTATGGCCCGGCACCAGGTGCTCCTGCACACCAGGACGTCTTAATCCTCAAATCACGCTCAATGATATTTCCATCGATTTCTGGCTCATCAGACAGCCCCATGCAGGCAACCTAGTTTAGACAGTCGGGAGTAGAAGATATATAAACAGCCAAAGGAATCCATAACCTTCACACAGGTTAAAATAAGCCCGTATTAATTGGCAGGAGTTACTATTCAAAAACATTCTCAGCTAGCATTTCTGTCCTTCTATATTCTAATAAGAACATATTTTCCTCATAGGTCTGGTGACAGACAATTTTAAGCTACATGGTATATAGCAATTAAAATGGGTTAAAATGATGTCAGAAGTGGCAAGCTATAACTAATGTAATTATCAATGGTCTTCTACTGTTGCATAAAGCCATGCATATCTATAAAAAAGCACACATGACAATTGTAGAGGTCAACAGCAAACCAGAATACTTGAAAAAGAGTCATTTGCAAAGCAGCTCATTCTTATTTTGGGTCGAAAATTCAAATATATCTGAAAGCCAAGCATAACTAAGGAAAACATTTTTCAAAACGTCCACTTCCTGTACTGTATGTCACCAATCGCCTAAACTCTCTCCTGTGCTCCTGGCTTTCGCAGGTCCCGCTCGCCTTCCAAAGCCGTTGATTTTGCGCCGTTCCACACGATGATTCATAATGTAAGGAGTAATTCGCACCACTTCATATGAGAGCATAAGTATGGTAATTTATGAGGAAAACCTCACAGTTAACAATTTGACATTTTTCCAACTACTGTTGGCTGAGGAAGCAGGGAACGTGGTGTTGTGATAAAAAAAATCTGATACTGGATGGGAGGCTTCTTAATCTACATTATTTCTGAAATAACACCAAATCAAATCAGGTTACCAAACTAATGTTTGGGAATTTACGTTAAAAACCAAAAAGAAAACCATTTCAGCTCTGCTATTTTTGTCATGTGTATTCTAAGACAGAATAATACATTTTGCCATTTAAACATAACATCTTCAGAGCCAGACTACGTGGGGGTGACCACCATGACCGCTGTGTAACCTCAGCCTGTGTCAGTACAGTGCCTCACTGGTTTGATGCCCTTCTAACAATTCCAACAAATTAATACATTCCACAATTACTTAACTAAGCAAAGACAATGCTAAAAGACACGAGCAGGTCTTGCCAGAGTAAATATAGCAACCTACAAAAACTAAGAGTATGTTCAATTTCTTAGCTTGTTAACATTGGCTATCGTATTTATTCTTAAGCAAACGTGGGACCAAAATTCCACGTCCAGACACTCTCTTTGATTTAGAATGTCACGAGAATATACATAGGGCAATAAAGAAAGTCTATAGAGTAAAAATTGTACAGGAAATACAGCATGATAGAAAGTCAAGGTCAATTTCTATAAATAATAATAAAAGCCTTTACAGTTCATCTTAAATACAAGCGGACATGCTTCGTTTAATTAACATTAGCAAAGTAAGCAAATATTATTAAAGTGAAAGGTAAAAATACTACCGGTACATTAAAAATGGCACACAACTCATGAATGCTTTTTATGTAAGTATATAAAATACTTGGCCACTTAAAACACAGTGCAACCAGTACTGACTAAGTGGTTTGGGAAATGCATGAGGAAAACTGAGAATGACCAGTTACATTGGTTGATGGGGAGATTAAAGTTCAGCTACCCTAAACCACCTCTGTGATATTAAAAGAGTATCAATACCTCATTATTTGCCCCATAAGCCGTCGATAGGACACAAATCTAATAACCATCTACTGCAAGTAATTTAGCTTACGGACAACAGTGCACTTAAACATAAAAAGTCTATACAAGGTTTTTCAGGCAACACAGAATCAATGAAGTGTAATTAATAAGTAAATTTCTTAGTAAGCAGAAATGCCGACATAAAACATCAGCGAGGAAACTTGCCTGGTAACATCTAGCACTGGCTTGGAGCTGGAAGCCAAAGATCCATTACCTCCTGTGCTCAATTACTGGACTGCAGCTACCACAGAACATTTAACAGAACATAGGTTATTAATCGCTATGCTTCAGTATCATATGAGGTAACAGGTTTTGAAGGAAACATTTCCTTGTAAAGCTTATAGTAATCATCGGAAAACTTTATGTAGTGGGAGACCAAGGTGGCCTGAAATGAACTGACATCCAGGCCAGGATCACATCTGCCCTGTGCAGGACAGGCATTACAGAAGGCGGATGGATGGATGGATGGATGGATGGATGGATGGATGGATGGAAGAAAGCCAAAGAACCATAGACTTTTATTAATAAACAGGAAATGGAAGCAAGTGTGATTGTTCAGCAGGGTCATGTCAGGACACTTGGCAAAAAAGTCACACCTGCAAACACACAAGTGACACTCCAAGAGATTATTGTCATCAATCTATGAGAAATGTAAACCTATTTTATGACACTAATCACATACACAGACCAGGGGGATTTCATACAGTCCCTGCCAGCGCCTAGACAATTGCATAATGGATATTTTCTCCTAAAAAGAAATACCTTGCTGGTCGCTTAGCAACATAGACCCAATGTGTGTATGGTATATCAATATGGCTGTATGTGTGCTGGGGTTACGTTCTAGGTAAGATTGCGGGGGGGCACCAAAGAACCAAGAGCACGTTGCTCTGCATACCGTTCAATTTCATTACGCAATGACATTTCTGATACTACGGTTTAATTACAATTTACAGTGAAATATCACAACAGAGCTAAAATATCAGGGCAATCATTTTATTTGTGGTTTTGCATTATATATTAAACACCTATAAATAACTTGTTTGTCGAACGTGCTCTGACCAGATAAAAGATCAAGTCCTCATTATGAGCTTAATTGATATGAAGTCACCACAGGGTGTTTTTTGCAATTATCCTACTCAATAAAACACCATTCAGGAAAACAGTTCAGGGCAATCAAAACCTTTGCACATGCCAGTCAGATGTAATAAAATGTTAAAACAATCAAGAAACTCCACCAGTAGTCTCATGTATTAATATTATTAGGGTGATCAGATAAGCCATGTCAGGGAGGCCACTTTGAGCTAGGACAAGACGTAGATTACCATTTCAATTAAACGTACTGGATTTCACTTAAGCACTAAGTTGTTGCTGTGTGCTGATTGGTCAGTCTCTTATGCACGTGTCACTAATGGTAATGTGAATCAGCTGGATGAGTCTTTAAATCAAGGAAACAAACCAGTCAAAGCGCAAGAAGAACCAAACTATTTAGTCCAGCACAAGAACCATTCAGTTTTATAGTGGTTTGTAAAACCTGAAGTAGCTCAAAGTGCCCTCCTGACATAGATTATCTGCTCACCCTATTTTAGGTATAAACTGACATGCAATAAACAACGTTATAGTCTATCAATTATTTTGCTGGCTAAATTATGGATCAACTAATGAACTTGCTGACGTTCACTATCGCATTCAGGTTAGTGCTACAAGACTCAACATTAGCTTATGTCATGACCATCAGGTACCTATAACATGTAAAAACACCAACTCATATGTTACGTTCACAATATGGTAGCTAAAATAAGTTCCATATGCACTGAAACCAAGGTTACTCAAAGACATAGCCTCACCTCAAATAAACAATATTATCTCGCTGTAATTAACAGTATATCACTGTAACAAAGTGTATCTTTTGGGCATTTTCAAAGTAGCTGGGATACTGGGCATACATGTCATTACAGAAATAGATCATGAAATTGTGATGTTTTTGCAACTTCAACACAACTCCACTCACTCACCGGAGCTGCTACAGTGTGCACGTGTTCCTCTGTGCCTGTCTGTGGCACAGTAGCCTTCAGTGTTGATAGGCTATTACTCGTGGCTTGTAACCAATCAGACAGTGCTGTGGGTGGGGCTTGGTGACTACATACAGACAGGCAGCTGCATCAGAGTCAAAGCAGCAAATTTTTACTTTTTTTTATTATTTTATTGACAATGGAGTGAAAAAAATGATTCTGATAATCATAAAAATACTGAATATCAGATCTGATAATTGGCCAGGCTGATAACCGTCAACCCCTAGAGCAGTGTTTCCCAACCCAGTCCTTGGGGGCCCGCAGACAGTCCACATTTTTGCTCCCAGCTCTCAGATGGAGCTGAAAATCGAAGAAGAGGCCGACTTTTCACGGTGTAAGAAGAACGTCTTTAAAAGACATACCAACATTGAAGCAGAATTTTATGAGCTGTGTTCGCCGCTCCCTGTTCACCTAATGTAAATGAATGAATGAATGTTACATTTATATAAGATACCCAAAGTTCTTTACAGCGTGCTTATGTTTATATACAAATCTAACTTCTTTATGTTTTATTTTTTCTCATATGTCAACAACTACAACAATGAAGTTGGTGGAAAAATAGTCTTCTTCGTCTCCTGAAGAACAATGATTTTGCAGATACAGGTTTTCTTAGTTAGTGGACGGTATGTTAAAACGGGGCTGCCTAAGCCTAATCCTGGAGATCTACCTTCCCCCCAGGTTCCATTTGATTAGGGGGGGCAAAAGAGCAAGTGGAAAAAAAAAATTAAATACCTCTGTTTGCATTCCTTGACATTACAGTTATTTACACTAGTTGTAATATTTCACTACTTTTTGCGTAAAAGAAACACACACTTGTTAGTTAGCAGTCAGATACCGTATGCTACTGAAATGTTTTTAATATAAATGATTTGACAAAAAATGATTTTTGCTGCTCTGGGGGGTGGGAGCTTAGCAGAAGCCTGGCATCAGAATACCCAGCCTGCCCTGCCACAGAGCTTGGGTTCCGTCCTAATTTAACACACCTGATACAGATAATCAGGTCCTTCAGTGGCATCTCAGAATTAGAGCCTACTTATATTTCTCATATATAACCAGTGATTTTGTTTGACAGGCCTTTTATTAACTTTGCTTTTTATGGGAGTGCTTAAAACAAGTTCAAAGTATTACAATAAGAAAAACCATGGCAATGTTGATTACTGCTATGTGTACCGGACAAGCATTTCCACACAGCTATGAAATGTTTCCGGCACTCTCTTTTAGAGAGATTGTGGAACCAAAAAAAAAAAAATGTGATTCTGAGAAAAATACAGGCTTTTTCAATTTGGAAGAGAATTTCACATTTTCCGTTTTAAAATGAGAACCCTGAAAAACTCTATTCCTAATGGTCTCGATAACAGAGTCCAAAAATTATATTTCCAATAGTTAGCTGTTGTCAAGAACATTCAGGTGTCTAGAGAGAACTCTTATAAGACATTGTCTGTCTGTCTGTCTGTCTGTCTGTCTGTCTGTCTGTCTGTCTCATACAATGTGCCGAATAATTAGCTACCTTATTTATTTTCCAGTCCCTCTTAGTCACATAAAGCATTGAAAATATGTGTACTATAAACAGAATATTACCATTACAATTCTAAAATAAGTGCAGCCCTTGTGTTTATGCAACTACTGGAGTAAGCAGTCATATCAATACCACAGCAGTGCGACCTAATTTCCGAAAAATATTGCTTTCATACTTCTTAACGTTGGAACTTACACTACTTGCTAAATTTAAAATGGAACAACAGGGATACCGATTCTGAGCACTACTCGTGCGAGAAGTCCACCGTTTGACCTGACCAATTAGCCAGCAACTCGTTAGCCAACAACATAAAAACCGGGAACAGGTATTAATAATGTATCAAAGCTCCAACCCATATTAAAAATGTATAGAGTAAAGCAGAGTCACACATAAAATATATGTGCAATGCATATAAACACTTCCGTTCTATACCACAGTGCCGTTACCAAGTGATGACTCTTCTGATGCCAAATGTGTAGATTCAAGAAGAATCCGAAAAGGCTCCTATTATGATCACACCTTATAGCTCTAGAACTTCAAACTCGCTTAAACCTGTTTCCAGTGTACCCACCCCTTTTACATATAAACTTTACAAGGTACACCATAGTGCAATCCATGTATATAAACGAAACTGTGAAAGCCGTATGGCTTTAAAAGGACTCCTTTCATTATGCATAAAACGTCAATCACCGAACCGCCACAGAAGAGGTTGCCAAACACAGATACATGTATCTGAAGACAGCTACGCTCAACACAAAATCGAATTGCCCCGTCCTTTGCTTTCCACCCCTAATAAGATCTGTGAGCTGTTACAGCAAGATATCCCTAAAACAAATGGCAGCAGCACTAATTGAATGACAATAGTGCTACTTTCTATGCATGGCCTAGGAGGCTGTCTTGTCTATTTAAAAAGTGACAAAGTAATGACCCGACAGAGCAAGAGGACTCTGGCGTGCCTGAAAAAACATCACGAGAGAATATGTAACTGGACACCGCAGTGTGATCGAGAACTGTATGAGAGGTTGAACACTTGACTCCTCAACCCAGAGTCCAGTCATGTGACATCGCCCTCCACAACCACAAATCACAGCAGGGTATGTTCTTGCCTTGCTCTTCGCTTCCTCGCACACCTTTTCCGGCTGAGTTGAGCACAGCTTTTACAGCTAGCCATAAAACAGAGCCACTACGCCAACCACAGCACAAAAATGAAAGCCACAGTCTATGGCTTCATGCAAATGACGCAGAATGTCTTCAGGGGCTGATGACCCTCCCCTGAAGCCAAACAAACCGCTTCAAAACATTCGGATAAAGTGTGGGTAACGATGCCCCAGAGTGCCTGCGAGGAGTTCGTAAACAGGAACCACGTAACTAAGGCCCCGAATCCCACGACACTCACCCGGCACGCCAAGTATAAAGAAACATGTCAGTCGTTAGGAGACTTTTGTCTCTAATTGCTGTCACTCAACTACACAACGCTGGGTTTCCAATTACACTGAGCGAGGATGGGTGTGGGCTGGATTAATTTAGCACTCTTTCCAGAGCCTTCTTACCATTGAGGGCACAGAGTTGCATGCATGGTAATACCATGGGGCCTGGCCTCTGAGCTATGCTACTAGATCAGCTGATTGTTCTGGTTCGTTAAGCATACATACTGTAGCTTACATTATTTTGGAAGCAGGAAAAAAAACAAAGCATGTAAGAGTCACCTTTACTTCCCTGCACCTTGTTCTGTACACACACAATGATGTTAAAATGTTTCTCAGAAAACAATTATTCGTTTATATATTGTATTGCAGACACATGCTTAAAGACATAAATATCAGTCTGTAACATACATAACGCAATCATCTACTCATACAAGTATATTTCTTCACTGAACATATCACTTTCAATGTATTTTAGTATTTTAAATATTACAATATTTGTATTTTCTATAGATACAATTTACAAATTCCTTCCCATGTTTCCAGTCTCTTCCCACTGAAAAAAATCCCAACAATCCATATTACATTGCCTATAAATATGTGCCATAACAGGAAAATGTGATGCCATTGATTTTTGGGTTTGTGTCTCAAAAGCCTAAAGTGTGATGAATTATTAAACATCACAAAACAGCAGAGTAAAAATGGGCATAAAAGCTTAACAGCTTAAGTGTGGCCTGTTAGCTTCTGAAACCAGACGGAAAAATGCTGCATTCCCACAGGTGACTGGGAAAGCCCCTTATGGCCAACAAACGCTATCACATCATACAAGAAGTGTTCAGAGAGGCTCCAAGCCCTGCAGCTTCGCATCACCCTTCAAACATATCGGCTGTGAATGTTTATAAGCTAAGCTACATGCGAAACCTTGGTGTACTACAGATATCATTAAATGAGTTATTGTTTTGACTAAGGTTAATAAGTCCCGATCACTCCTGATTTTCCATTCACAGAATATACATACATTACCAGACTATAATTCTGTACTATAATACATGCAGATTGGAGGTTAGAAACTTTCCATTTCCCTTGTAGAATTCAGTATAGGACAGTATTGCTAATATAAAATATAACAATGACCAGACTTATCAAGTCAGAAGGCACATAGAAAATCATGTTGGCTGTTTTGTAGAGAGTCTCATACTGAAACTAAACCATATTTCAGACATGCTTTCTGGAATCAGACCTTTCATATGTGAGAAACACATATACGCATTCACCCATCTTTCTGTGTGAAATCTATCAAACCGTAATTAACCGCTAGCTGAAAGCAAAGAGCCACCTGTTCGGTAAGATGTGGCAGGGAGGGATGTGGGGCTTCTGTCTCTTAAAGGTGGTTCTCATTTTCACACAGCATTAACAGTCCATGTTGAGGTTCTGCCCCCCGGGGCTCGAGTTCTGAATGTTCCGGAATGATGTCCCTAAGCCCAGATATTAGCATTCCTAGCAGTGTTCCTCCTAGATGCCGCCTTAATGAAAAACAACCAGCACAGGCAGGTTTGCCGTCATCCAAACTGAGGTAGGACTTCAACACGTTAAGTTCAAAAGCATAAAGTTACCGCACAAAAAAAAAATATCTCTGACTAATCAATATGCAGCATCACGATTCTAGATTTAAAAAGCACCATGGAAAATGGCAGCTTTATCATGCTGTGTGTTTAACAAGGATATGGGTCAGAAAAAGAAAAAAAAATCTAATCACAAAAGGTTATGAGAAATTAAGTCTAAAAGCCAAAATAAATAGTTTAAGAACCCTAATGTCCTACATTTATAAATCACATTTTTAAAAGGGCTGTGAAAGAGAAACTAAAGTAAGCCATCATTTTTGCTGCAGAATCAACCTTTCCGGAAGTTTTGCCCCAAAAATCTTTTAAAACGTAATACCTCCTTCGACTAAGAGCAGAAGTAAGCTGTGTGATTCCCTGCCGTATGACCCCCCCCCCCCCCCCACACACACACACACACACACACACACACACCCCGAACAAATAATATAAATATACAGAAACTGAAATACTGCAGGAAAGGTTTTGTATGTGACAATTCCTTAAAATGAATCAATCTGCTACATAATTCACACGAGTAACTAGACTAGTAAAAGTTTCCTTTAAAACTCAAAATTATCTTGTTCAATGTAAATCCTACTGAACCTGCAGAATATACATGAAAATAATTTAGATGATAAATCTAAATATATATATATATAGGATAAAATAATTTGTGCAAGATATAAATTGCCATACTATGATTACCACACATAATTATTTATCTCCTCTTTCAGATATTTTTACCATTATTTTTACTTCTTTTTTAATATCTGTTTATATCTGCTCTAGAGAGCAAGAGTTCATTTTGGTTTAATAAAGAGTGATTTAATAAGGAATTAAACAGCCGCCTTTATTAAACTTATAATACAATAAAAACTAGCTTATTAAAGTGTTGATATATTTAGTAATTCTTTAGATGGAAACATAAAACCAAAACAGTCTGAATGTTGCCATCTGAGAACGCACAGCTAATTTCTCCTGGGGTCAGAACGAACTCTGAACTTTGACCCCATGTCACAGAGGAGTCAAGGGTCAAAGAGATCCATCACCCTGCGTCTGTCTTCATGTATTCCCTTTTCTGGATAACGGTGGCACGTAAGTTCCTAAAATGGGAAAAGATGAGGAAGCTGAAGCTCGTTTAAATATTAATCCTGATCGGGGGGAGTGCTGGTTTCACCTCACAGCAGACTGGGTGACTCTGAAGGATTCTTGAAGGTCTGGGAGCAACCGGTGGAGAGAGACGCAGCAGCAAGGCAAGCCATTGTTTTTTTCAGCGCAAAACGGAGCAGTTTTTATTATGTTTCACTGTACCAAGGCCGTCCACCGTGCAGGCCCCACCTATTAACTCACTCATTAAAAAAATCCATTTAACAACTGCCTTACTCAAGCTTTAAAAAAGAGCGACTAATAGGAAAAGCATTACCACAGTTCTTAAATTCTTAAAGCATTAAAATCACACAAGGCCTGTAATCTTCCTTTATTACATCCACTTGTCCTTTTCACAGATTCACATCTTTGTTCTTTTAGCAAACAAAGTCATTTGTTGAGACAGCACCCCCCGTGCAGTGCAGCAGATCCGCGGCCCCGGCTCGATCATATCTTTGATTCCATGCCTGCATGCACCTTCAAATCCTATTAGCCTCCACAGCCAAAACAGGAAGGGAGCCCTGCTGGAAGAATAAAATTCGTATCACTCCACCACCTCTGCACCGAAGCCCATCCACTGATACCCAATCTACAGGGTGACGCTTGGCGTTAACTGTACCTTCATAATGCATTCATAATGCATTCATAGAATGTTCATAAGCAGCATCAGTGTTGCCAACTTTGGTCAGCTGGCTGGCGTGACATTTTCAGTTCCAGGCTAATCTGCACACACATGCACACACATTTACATGTATGTAACAGTGTTATTACCTTGTAAATAGTCTTCAAGGTTTGCAGACTACCCCAACGCTTTTGATGTATAGCTAATTTTAGGTTTATAATGGAATAATATAGACTTGCCATAAGATTTCTTGCGTGAGTGTGAGACTCAGAAAGTGCAAGCGTCACGCCAGATGCGTGAGTTGGCACCCCTGCGTATGTAAGTATACTTTAACATGCTAACATACCGTAAAAGCTTCCATATACATTAGTAACAAACACTGCATGATTATACGTTTAGAAGGTTTGTTATTATAATATAATGTCTGTTATTAATGCATAAGCTTTTAAGATATGTTAGCATGTTAAGCTATACTTACATGTTGCTTATAAATGTTCTATGAATGCATTATGAAGGCGCACTGAATATTCTATGCATGCATTATGACGCCGCACTGTACGTTCTATGAATGCATTGTGAAGGCGCACTGAATGTTCTATTAATGCATTATGAAGGTGCACTGAATGAACTATGGTACCATCTACAGACACCACGATAGGATGTACCTCTAAAACAAAATGGTCTTTGTTAGAACGGCAGACAGGGAACATAACTGTAACCAAAGTTAACAAAATGCAGCAGCACTTGGCCCCAAATGCCAATTTTATTTCCTCTTCCAACCAAATGTTCTGCGGTTGCAGTATATAGGAAGTCCGTTACAAATCCTCATGCAAGTTGTGGCTGAAACATGAATAAGTAAGAGTTGCACCTAAAACTAGACATGTATTGCTGGAATATTAAGCAAAGCATTACGATTGGGGCAATGTTCTGATCTCGAAGGAAATGTATGGAGCTGATATCCAAATTATCAACAGGAACCTACGATAGACTCTGGACCTGCAGATGACCATGACATTTCACACAGTCTGTGTAGTCAATCGCACGCTGGAATAACGCCTTAGTCACCTCCACTATCGACCAAAAATCAGGTTCTTCATCTCACGAGACAAAAATGTTCACATGCTTTTAATTCTCTCTTTTCCTGAGTGCAGTGCTGCATTTTCTTTTTATTTTGGACAGGCAGGCTTTGCATTGATCTAAATTAATAAACTGTCTCCTAGAAGGTACAACTGATGTAGGAGAGGACTGGCGATGTATAATGCGTGTAAAATATGAGCAGGAGATGGTGGTCTGTGAACTCTGTGCAGTTCTGAGCATTCGCACCGTAAACTAAGAAGAGTTCGTCATGCATTTATGCACAAGTTCCCAGCAGTACCGATGCAAAAAAGAAGTAACATTTGTTCCCAGAAGCGCACCATTACACAGAAAGGTCCTGATTACGAAGCAGCTCTCCATGACACTACACGCCTTCGTTCTTACACAGGCACGATCCGCAGGTAAGTCAGCAGAATCACTGGGGCAAATCGACATTGAATTTTAATACGGGAGCGACACATTGAATTAAAATGTTCACTAAATTGAGTTTACCCGCAAATATAAATACCTTTCACTTCTGCAAGTTCTACCTCATCATATAGTCATTTATGAAGACCCACGTATCGTTTGCATTCTATTTTACAACTTATTATTTCATTTATTTACCAGACACCGTTATACAAAACAATGCACAGCTGAGAAAGCAGGGTCAACCAGTCCCTAGAGCAACTGGGGGTTAAGGACTTCGCTCAAGGGCCCAATGATGACATCACTGCCAACCATGGGATTTGAACCGACGACCTTCCCAATCGCAGGCAGTCCTAACCTCAGCCTCAAACCAAATTTTTGCTGATGGAAGGCATTGCTGGACCCTGTACGCCAAGGTTATATCTCAACCTGCAAGTAGGCCTGAGTAATTACAACGCCTAATCACTTCCTGAGCTATGAAGATCACGGACTGCAGTGCAGCTCCCATTAATCTCACACCCTTACATTTCTCACTGCACACTTCATAAAACAGAGCTTCACACATTCACCATACCTATGCCAACAGCTACGACATAATTCTGAGGCTCATTCAGCTCAGACTGTTACCAGCTATATGCTTCTACGTTAAATGGAAGCATTGCTTATGCAATGCATTTACGTAACCTAGGTATTGGCTTTAAAACTTTAGACCATGAAAACATGTAAATGATTTAGCAATGATGTACTATTGAGCTGAGATCAAGGCTCAACGATTCCTGATTAGTCACTACTAGATAAAAATCGCAAAATTATAATTAGTCACAAACACACTCTTCTCAGACAAAAACAAATCGCAAAGCTTCAGTTGCACAGAAGTGGGTGTCGTTTGTAATTCCAGCAACATGAGCAAAATCAACCAATGGCAGACTGAGCTTTTACGGAGAAGAAAGACTGCGTCATGGAACATAACTAGCTCACTGCCCAAAATAAAAGAAGTTAAAAAATGGTTAAAATCAAAGTGGCACGACCAGAATTTTTTGTTTACTGTTGTTCTTTAGAATTCAACTATTCTGTTAACCCTCTATGCACTTTCTGTCAAGCAGACAGCTGCATAAGAGTTCAATATGCCAGCTGTAAACGTATGCTAAGTGTTGTAGCTATGTTAAGTTTGCTTTTTAAGTTTGTCTGACATGATTGACGTGACGCAATTTCTGAACATATCACAGAACCAACAGAAATTGTCCTCATTTTTGTTAAAAACATACAGTATCGGTGTTGAAAAAGTGCAAGCATGGTCATAGGACAGGGGTGGCCAATCTTATCCGCAAAGGGCCGGTGTGTATGCAGGTTTTTGGGATAACCTGTAGGTCAGCTCCTCAAACCCAGGTGTGAGGACTCTTCAGCCAATCAGTCCTCTAATTAGTGACCTAATTAGGGAGTTGCAGCGAAAATCTGCATGCACACCGGCCCTTTGCGGATAAGATTGCCCACCCCTGCCATAGAATGACAACTAAATGAAGTCTTGACCCTGAGCGCATGAGTGTGTACGCTGTCTAGCTATTCTGGACTACAGCCCAGCAATATCAGGAAACATCAGGGCATGACTTACGCTGGCTGTGCACACTGAATCTAGTTCTTGCATTTAATTCAAGTTCAATGCCACTCACTTATCCCAATTCTGTAATTGGATTTCGTGAATATGCTGTCAGCCAGCAAACTTGCTTGATGCGCTATGTAGTTAAAGAATTCAGCAAATAAGTCGATTCCACCCCATCCACCCCCCTGGTTCCAATATTTTTGAAAGAAATCCCAGGGAATACAGAAAATGAAAATTAAACCAAAATTTAGGTGGATCATATAATAACAGCAGATCATCAGTGTTTATGTGACAAGATTATGTGACAGATTCATATTGGAATATACAATGGCTACACTTGGCTTGTTTTTACACATTGTTCCACATAATTGTGTTTCTATGCATTGTGTAAATACAATAAACATGTCTTAATAACGTCTTAGTGCTTAGCTTGAAGGCTAAGTGACAAACCAAGCTGAATAGGGGGAAATGTCTTTTCAAACATGGCCATGTACGATGCCATAAAAGGGAGGGAAATAACTGGATGCAAATTAATTTGCTCGATCCACTGAAGGACAACAGAGAATGCTATAAGACGTTATCAACCTCTGGCTAATGGACAATGTATTGCATACATCTTTGAACAACATGAATACAGATGCGAGATTTATAATGGCACCTTTAAGAACACGCTCTTCTGGGGGGTTTTTTTGGAATTGAAACAAATATATGAATATATGAATATGTATTTTTTATAAATCACAACATCTGCAGATACATATGCACAATGGATAAGCTGATTCATAGCAAGGTCCATGGGGAAAAAAGTGATTTGTGTACCTTGCACTTAGTTTTTCAAGCACAGACCGCAGGCAGATTAGCTGAAATTGTTAGATAAATGCATATATGCCACTGCTTCTGTGTTTTGCCTTGTATTTCATATAGACTTCAATTTTGAAAGAATTCAACTTCAGTGAGCCCCTCCACGAATCACCACCCTGTCATGGTGGAGGGGTTTCTCTGCACCCTAGGAGAGCAATTGCCCCCAGTAGGACCTCCCAAGGAAATTGCTCCTTGGTGAAAAGCCTGACAACATACAATACAAAAAGACTCCTAAGAATAGAAACAGTAAGGGCTGCGTAGATTAGGAGCCTGGTGAGGAGCTTGCAGGCGACTGCCTGGTGGTCGGGTCTCTACCCATGGAGCGCAGCCAGGCAGAGCCCAAAAATGTTACATAAGTCCACCCTGCTGTGGGCCCACCACCTGCAGGGGAGGCCATAGGGGTCAGATGTAAGGTAGATCGGGTGGCAGTTGAAGACAGGGGCCTCGGCGGACCGATCGTTAGCTACCAAATCTGGCTTCAGGGACATGGAATGTAACCTCTTTGGTGGGAAGGGAAGCCTCAGCTGATGCAGGAAGTACAGACATACTGCCTAGATATAGCCAAGCTCACCTCAAAGCACGGCTCAGGCTCTGGAACCTGGCTCTGGAGAGGGGCTGAACTCCTTCCCACCCTGAAGCTGCCCTCGGTGAGTGATGATAAACTCTACTTATAGTCCTCCAGCTTGGGCTGCCACGTCGGAGTTCACCCCGGTGAACAGAAGGGTTGCCCGCCTTCGACTTTGAGTCCGGGGATGGGTTCTGACTATTGTCTGTGCGTATACACAAAACGGCCTTTTTGGAGACACTAGTGCTGGTTGGCACCACCTCTGGGGACTTCACTGTTCCACTGGGGGACTGTAACACTCATGTAGGTAACGACAGTGAGATCTGAAAGGGTGTGATTGGGAGAAGCAGCCTGGCCGATCTGAACCCAAGCGCTGCTCTGTTATTGGACTTTTGTGCTAACCACTGTCAGGTTGTTAGGCTAAAAAAAGATTTTTCAAGCTTGGTGAGCTTGCAGGACTCCGGAAGCAGCTGTGAGGTATCGGTAAGCTAAGCGTAATGCAGCTTTGGCAGCAAAAATATGGGTGTGGGAGGAGTTTGGTGAGGTCATGAAAAATGACATCTCATCGGCCTCAAACTGTCTGCCGACACAGGAGAGGGGAGCACGGCTCTAGCCATGCTGTTTACAGCAGGGATGGAGCAACGTTGACCTCAAATGGAGATATAGTCAGGGGGAGGAAGGAGTACTTCAATGACCTGAATCCCACTGACATGCCCTCCTTGGAGGAAGTAAAGTCAGAAGCCTCGGAGGAGGACCTACCACTAGGGTTGAGGTCACTGAATTAGTCAAAAAAACCTCTTCTCTGGTAAGGCTCCAGGGGTGGATGAGATTCACCCTGAGTTCCTGAAAGCTCTTGATGATGTTGGGCTGTCTTAGCTAGCACACCTCTTCAACATTGTGTGGAGGTTGTGGATAGTGCCTTTGGATTGGCAGACAGGGGTGGTGGTCCCAATCTTTAAGAAAGAGGACCGGATGTAATCCAACTTCAGGGGGATCACAGTCCTCATCTTCCTGGCAAGGTCTACGCATAACTACTGGAGTGGAGGGTCTATCCATCGATCGAACCTTGGATCCAGGAGGAACAATGTGGATTCCGCCCTGGTCGTGGACCAGCTCTTCACCCTCACAAGGATACTAGAGGGCATTCGGGAGTTTGCCTGCATACGTTTTGTGGACTGGGAAAAGGCGCATGACCGTGTCCCTCGGGGGGGGCTTCAGGAGTATGGGGGGCAGGGTTTGTTGTTACGGCCTATTAGGGCACTGCATAAATGAAGCAAGAGTTTAGTTTGCATTGCCTGCAGCAAATCAGACTCATTCCCAGTGGGTGTTGGACTCCACAAGAGCTGCCCTTTGTCACAGATTCTGTTTATAACCTTTATGGACAGAATTTCTAAGTGCAGTCACGGGGCAGAGGGGATCCAGTTCAATGACCTGAAGATTGTGACTTTGCTTTTTGCAGATCATGTGGTCCTGTTGGCTTCACCGGGCCATGACCTGCAGTATGCACTGGGCCGATTTGCAACTGAGTGTGAAGTGACCAGGATGCGGATCAGCACCTCCAATTCTGAGGTCATGATTCTCAACCAGAGAAGGATGGATTGCCCCTCCAGGTTGGGGATGAGTTACTGCCTCAAGCAGAGGAGTTTAAGTATCTTGTGGTCTTGTGCATGAGTGAAGGAAGAAAGGAGCGGGAGATCAACAGGTAGATCAGTGCAGCAGGTATGTGGACCTTGTACCATTGTGTTGTGGTACAGAAAGAGCTGAGCCTGAAGGCGAAGCTATCGATTTGCCCATCAATCGACTTTCCTACCCTCACCTACGCTCACAAGCTTTGGGTAGTGACCAAAACAATGAGATTATGGATACAAGCAGCAGAAATGAGTTTCCTTCACAGAGTATCTGGGTTCACCCTCAGACATTTGGGAGGAGCTCAAAGCAGAGCTGCTGCTCCTCCGCATGGAAAGGAGCCAGCTAAGGTGGTTTGGGCATCTATCTAGGATGCCTCCTGGACACCTCCCTGGGGAGGCGCTTCGAGAATGTCTGTGAACCGGGAGGAGAAACCCAGGGTAGACCCAGGACACGCTGGAGAGACTATATCTCTCAGCTTGCTTGGGAATACCTTGATATTCCCCTGGAGGAGTTGGAGGAGGTGGCTGGGGAGAGAGAGGTCTGGGCATCCCTGCTCAGGCTGCTGCCCCTGCAACCCAGCCCTGGATAAACAACAGAAAATGGATGGATGGATGGATGGATGGATGGATGGATGGATGGACATACCTTCAGTCTGCACTACTTTACTGAAATCACATGAAAACACCATTTTAAAACTATACCCCACTGATAAAGTGCTAAATGTGTTTCACTGTGATATTGCCTGTAAGCCGTAACCCACACGTGTAACTCCTTACAACATCTCTGAGCAAATATAATAGATATCAACAAATGTGAAACTGCTTCAAAGCTTTGGCAGAAACATGCATACCAGAAATGCCAGAGAAACTTCAGCTCAGATGAAGAATCATCCGGAGATGGGAAGGGCAAAAGGCCAATAGACACTAGCAAACAAATCTCTGCATTGTTACATATACATATCAAACATCTAAATGCAAAATCAACAAATCATCTATAAATAAACCTATACATTATTGGAAAAGAGTTCACATTTAGTTATAGTTCAGCTTTTTTCTATACAGCACAATGAAATATAAGGCATACTATAAATGATTCATCAGAGCACTTTGAATGCCGCACATAAACCATTCTTATAACCATAAAGCACATTGCTGCTTAACCAAATGGACAATGACATTTGAGAGAGGCTGGATTGATTGCTATATCATTGTTGTGATACATAGCAATCATATGAAGATAAGAGGCGGATCTGTAACACGCTTTCTAATTGTGTTTGCTGGAACGCCATGGGAACCAGCAAAGATGTCGATCCTGTCCTGGCCTCAGCGTTTCCAACTTAGCAATTTTGCTACTAGACTTAGCATCTTTACAGAATACATTGCCAACCTTCATTCAAGAAGGATAGCAACAAATTTAGCTACTTTTAAATTTTCATTGTGCAACTTTTGACTTTTAATGGGGCACTCAATCACTAAAATCCATGTATTTTCCATCTAAATGGCTTGTTATTATGAAACACTGCTAACTAGCTAATTGCTTGTTAGCAAGGTAGCTTACAATACTGCACCATGAAGTTATTTATTGTTTAACACTGTTTTCTGGAACAAACTCATCAGCAGTTACCTGCCCTCTTTTAGGTTTCTCTCTCATGCAATACACTTGTGCTTCTGAAAGCTGATCTGACTTCAGTTTAAAAAATTTCAGAAAACCATTGAGCAGCTAAACAGCCAAGCAACACAACAGCCCGGAGAAAAGTGACTAGCGCACACATCATATTTGAGTTAACTTACTAGTTGCAATAAGATAGCATTTATGATATTATCTTGTTATTAGATTGTACCTATAACTGTTGATCAGTTAGGTAGCGTCTTAACCACCAATACACTGATTAAAACTATAATTGTTCAGAATGTTTAGTTTTACTAGTTAATACGAAAATAAAACGTAATTGTTCAATAATGTGTAGTGTGCAATGTTTACTAATGTGTTGTGTTTAAAAAATGTGTTTATATTACTTTTACAAATTTTACTTTTACAAATACATTACAATATGTGATAAACAAACAAATCTAACATATTTCTAATTCATAAATCGATGGCCAACGGCAACGTCACTGAGAACTCTACGTAATGACGCACCTCTGCGTCATTGTGTGATTATGTCATCACCCATGCAATGACATCACAACATCATTTATCAACTTTTAGGAATAAATCAACTGGCCTGTAGCAAATTTCACTGAAATGCCACCACTGCATGGCATGTCCTTCTCAGCAGGAATGATTTCGTTAGCATACAGGTCGCACAACTGAGACCATTAAAAGATAATGGAAACTTATATGTGTTTTAAATAAAGCAAAGAAAATCCAAATGAAAACAAAACAATTTGCAGTCAAGTTCGGTAACAGCGATCGTGAAATTTCACCTTCCAGATTATACTTTTTGCAATATTTTTTCAGAAACACGAACTGAGTTGAAACAATATTTATAGTCAAAAGGTTGTGTGAAAACTGGAAACAGTGTCTGATGCCGACATTGTAATTAATTCCCGCTAAAGACTGGGTGTCTGGTTCCGCTTAACAATAAAACTCCACAGTGCGATCAAGTTCCTATTCAAGTCTACTGGCAAATGTTATGAGCTTGTCAGAATAAATAGTGATGCATATTATTTTGAAAACAATCAAAATTAATATCCCATTAAAAATAAAATTGTTACTAGAATTGACCCGTGGCATTATTGACCCGTGTAGATATACGGATATAAAGGTGTATTTAAAAAAATCACTGCAGTTATAAATAACTAAAATACGGTACTACTAATGTTGTCAAATATATTACTATCTGTACATATAAACAGAGGGACCAAAGGTGGCATATAATGTCCAAAGATACAGGCCACATCATGAGGGTGAAAAGAACATGGGGGCATCTTCTAGGGGGGTGGGGGGGTAACAGATAATCTTCAACAGGTTGAGGGATTTACCTCAAATTAAACCCAAATTCATCCGAATATGCACAGTTTTTCATGTAAAACACAACAAACAACCCTGGCGTGGTGGCCAAACCTACAGTAAAAAATTACTAAACAAATTATTATTGCCAATATAACAACGCATTCAAATACACAAATATCAATGACCAAAGCTAGTAGTGTACATTAAGTCGGATTATTTAAGTATAATGATTATCAATGTCTGGGTGGCGTGCGTGTTGGCTTTAACTGATCTACATAATCTATTTTAGATGGGTATGTTGTTTTTTTTTCACAATTGAACAAGGGTCGCCCCACAGATCCAACATCGATGGACACATATTTCCAACTCTCGTGGATTATTTCCAAAAGTAAGGGGTGAGATGGAAAAAGTGACATTTTACCTGGTTTTTGATGTTGCAATGGCAGCACACGGTCCACAGAAATCTGAGGGTTCTCCAGAGGAGAATGATGAAGAGTCCCCCAAAGAAAGTAACCATGGAGGAAGCAAGGAAAGCCCACCACATACGCTGGCCATTGCTGTCACAGGGCACGTCCGCCGTGAAGGGAATGACGTAAGAGGACGAGTCCGGTTTTATATTATTACCCATTATCTCGTTGCCGATTCCTTCGGAAGCGTTGCCATCTGTTCTCGCTAGCACCGAGAATCGTTGGTGAGCTCCAGGCAGCGCCCCCTAACCCACTCATCAGCCATATTGCTTCAGAAATCCTTTTCCCTTCCAATATTTTAACCAGTTTTATCTCAACGCAAATCGATAATCCTAAAGTCTGCGACGCAGAGACGATCTTCAATGCAAAGTCCCTGTAGGGAGTCTGTGTCAGTCTCCGCAAAACGCATGAAAACTCAGCCCCAACGACACCAGCTGGATTTTTATTATTATTATTATTATTATTTTTAAGTCAGATCGGGCATCTTGCAAACCTTCAGGTGCAAATCCATGTCAAAGATCTCTTCATTCTGCAGCCGCGAAGAGCTTCTTTATGGGCGCTGTAGAGAGCCGGCGGCGCTGGGGACCCGGGCTTCTGCGGCGCGCCTGTCTCCCGATGCGCGGGGAGCGTCGCGCAACACCGCCGCTCCGTCTCCCGTTCAGAAACTCCACCTCGGTCAGCACGGTTATATGGATCTTAGCTGGGTGAAGCTTTTCATGCGCTTTCCGTGATCCACGAGTGTGCCGACATCAAACAACGGTGTGCTGCTTTTATTAGGGGGGGGGGGTGGCAAAAAGAAAAACACGCTGATCGCTCTCTTTTCTCGCTCGCCTCCTCTTCATTCACTCCCTTCTGGCTTTCCCACTATGGCCAACTGATATAGGCTGTCAGATCTGCTCAGAAAATAGCAAGGGGAGATTTACAGGTAGGAAGGCGGAGCCAAGCGCAAGTAATAAAGATGGACACGGTGTTTATTCTGCCGAGCCGCTGGCCACCCGTCCGCCCTTTGTTTCCGTAGAATTTAACTTACAGTTTTTCAACTGATAAGAAATTTAATCAGCTTTACATGGTGATATTTAACCACAGCTAAAGTTTTATTATATATACATGAATTTTCAATTCAAATGACCAGCCGACCTTTCAGTCAACGTCAGCGATCAAATGAAAAAGTATTTTTTTAATGTTTCCAGAAACTACAAATAAGCAATAACTGATATAAGGCCTGAAGTAATACGTGTTTTGTGTAAATTACACATTTGCCTTTCTGTAGACAGGAAATGTTCCTTCCATTATTGTCAAGAGAAACCTGGGGCGGTGGGGGTGTTTCCTCCTGGCTTTTATACAGAGGATGTTAGTAAGTAATTTCTCGGCGAAAGCATAACATTTAAGGAAAACACGCCGTCGCCACTCCACCCAGCAAAGGAAGCGGCAATGGGAGCGAACATCGGAAACCTGTTGAACACTGACTGCTGACGGCCTTTAGGAGCGGAGACGCCACGATGCCACTGCGCAACCTACATACAATATTTAGATGGATGGTCATTAAATTGGCGCATCATTAAATGAGTTCTCTTAAATACACAAGAAACAAAAAATGTGGCGTAGTCAATCAACTAATTTTGTAAAACAAGTATGTAGTATGTGTGTGTGCGTATATATATATATAAATATATATATATGCGCGCACACTCTCTCTCTCTCTCTCTCTCTATATATATATATATATATATATATATATATATATATATATATATATATATATATAGCCTATACACAGACACACACATATATTAGTTCGTGTAATTACCTAGACAGCCAATAAGTCGCAGTCTAGACGATATTAATCCGATTCTGTAAAATGATGCCACTGCATATAAATTATCTATTAATGTGGTTCTCTTAAGAGGAATAACACAGACGTTTGTAACACATTCATTCTCTCCTCCCAACTTCTTAAACTAAATGCGAAAGTGTTCGTGATCTTTACGATAGATATGCATAACGGCACGTTATAAACGTACTAGTGCCACACTGTTGGTGCGTTAATGTGTTGACTTAATTTCCTTCAATAGAAAACTGTTGAAAGAAAACAAAAGATATGGCTTCTGGTGCAGCTTCTACCACTGTCGATGTGCACAGGTTGGAATGAAGGTAGGCAGGTACTCCTCCTAGTGGCTGTTATCTGTATAGCTTCGGGAATAACTCAAATACTAATTATTGTTGCTGTTTCATTGCTGCTTTTTCATTGCAAATGGCACAATGACTTAGAAATTAAGTGTTATGCATACGTGAGGAACGAATACAGAATGTCTTGGTTTGTTCCCCTTCACAATACAAAACAAAGCCACAAAATGTAAAGTCAATGCACATCCATGAATGTTCTCTCTTCATATGTATGTATCTGTCAGTATGCAATAGATACACACTGTGGGAGAAAGATTACATGGTAATAGGGTAGCAGAAATTATGGGGTCGACGTTTTGGTCAATGACCGAGATGGAGGGGACTCCATCAAGTTATGAAGAGAACCCCCCCCTCAAGCCATGAAGGTAGCGGGTATCGACGCCTGCATCCACCTGTCCTACTGCCAGCCTGGCCCAGCCTCGGTAGGACTTCTGCAACCCATCTAAAATGAATTATAAACGATGGGGTTTGCTTTTTCTTCTCTCTCGCGTGAGTGTATTTTTTATCCTCTTTGTTAATACTGAGAGGCAGTATATTAATGCTGAGATGTTCCCCTGATGGCCAGTTCACATCACTTAATACCCACAGGAAGAGGGAGGTCGGACCCAGCCATGCAAATGCCGTAGACCTCCTGGCCAGAGCGGTGACCACCAAACTGGATGTTTCTGATTGGTGGGTTTCTCTTCATATGGCACATACTTCAGCTGCATGCCCCTTCTATGACATTCCATTTACTTATCATGACCTCGCTGCGTTTGGAGAGTCCTGCATCAGCCATCTCACGCAGCTGGCCGGTTTGTCGACCCTTAAGGTGGTGGGGGGCGGGAGATCAAGGGTGGTGTCTTTGCCGCCTCCGATTTGTAGCGCAGTAAGAGCTAAAATCGACAAACTGGCAGAGGTTAGCTTAAGACGCGGCCCTGACTGAACTTAAACAGATGTGTGATTCTGAGGTTCCTTTTTTCCTCCCTGTCCAAATGGAGCAGTTGTACATATTCACATGGATCCTGTCAATCCTCACTGGGGGATAAAATTCCACCTGAGGTAGACCTGGCTGTCATTTGTGCCAATAAGGTTATGTGTTTCAGAGCATCCAATCTGACTCTCCACACCTTTCTCCTAGGCCTTCTCATTGTGTGGCTGATGTTAATATTTCTAGCCTTGTTCCCCTGGTGGCCTCTTCCTGCTCAGCGTTTGTCTGCGGAGATCAGGGAAGGGCAAGAAGATATACAGTTCTCTCTATGTCTGGGTTGGAAGGGGATCAGTGTTGCTATTTGGCCCACCTGGTAGCTCCTACATGGATGGTACCCAAACCTCAGATGTCCTTGACGGTGAGAGCTCACCTCAGAGATAGGCAGACTATTAGTAGGACTGAGCAGTGGGTTCATGTCTTCATCACTGCCTCGGGGGTTTCCGATTTGCAGGCTGAGGTCGCGGCCTTACAGACGGCTATGGATAAAGTGGCCAACCAGACAGTTGTTACCATGAAGACTGTTGAAGGTGAACTGTCTGCAGTTAAACAGTTGGCTTTGCAAAATCACATGGCACTAGACCTCCTATTGGCAGGGAAAGGGGGCACTAGCATTGTAGTAGGGAAGGCATGTCGTACCTACATTCCTGACTCATCTCAAGAAGTGCAGGACCTGGAGGATGTGCTCCTTAAGATGATGTCTCAAATTGATAGGGAGCACGGTCTGTTGGGGTATAGCTGGGACAGTAAGTTTGCTTCAATAATTCCGGGACCTTCCGGTGTGTTTAAGTCTTTGGTTCTTGGTTTATTATTGTTTCTGTTTGCAGATTTTGTAATCCTGCTCAGTTATTATAGCCTCACAAGCCAAGGAAGTCATGTTGGCAGATGAATCCCCTCATCCACTCTCACTCCCAGTGGAAAAACCCCTCGTCCCGGAGTGGATGAAGCCCCCTGATCTCCAGGTCGCCATCGATGAGATCAATGGTGTGACGGCGGACCAGCGATCCCCCTCCTCTTGGTATGAATTCATCGATGGACGTGATTGCCCCGAGGCGGAGGGGGGCAATCTGGGGAGGGACGTGGGGAATGTGGAAGAAACATTACATGGTAATTGGGTAGGGGGAATTACGGGGTCGATGTTTTGTTGCATTGATGGGGTTGCATTATGGGATTGTGGCTCAGCTTAGGCCTCAGGCAACAAGATGTCCTTTCATTTTGTGGCTTCGGGCCAGTGTGGTGTTGTTCTTGTGGACTCGTGAGAGGAAGCGTGGCAGAGGGAACACACTGTGGAGCACGCTGACCTATCACTAGTTGGGGGATTGTCATAATTGAGAAGAGGGGACGTGTGTGGTAGCGGATTGAGGGAAAGCCGGGGATTATGAGGGAAGGTTATCGTAACGGTGAACAGTGCGTGAGGAGCTGGGAGGGGGAATCCTGCTATCATCCTGTTTGTGACAGTTTGAGTTACTTAAGGTCAGCACAAACAATGCGTAACCACAGAACAATAGGTGATTAATCAATCATATAATCATAATATATGCACGTGATAAGCAAGACTGGAGGTCGTGAGAAGGGAGGAAATCCAAGGTAGGGCACACTATATGGTAACCAATCATGTTGAAGAAGATCTTGTTGTTGCGGGGGGGGGGATGAAAAGTATACAATGGGGCACTTTTCCTTTAGTGGATGTGCAACCACCTGAGGTATGTGGAACACTCTGTCACATTAATTTACATCATCTGTCTAATAAAGATGATTTTTCCGACTGGGGAGCTGCCAGGACAAGACAGGACATCAGGCTACAACCCATCAAAGAAAATAAGCAGGTCAAACAACCGGAGGCGAAACCATGTAGGACACGAGACAGAAAATGAGATGATAAACACTGAACAATGTGCATCAAAGAGCAGCCTTTTTAGATCTCAGTCAAAACACAGTCATTTTTGGCTTGGAAGCTCAGAACCCTCCACACGCGGGGGGGGGGGGCACTTCAGGGAAATGAGGTGTGTGAGTCACACTAGAGGTTAAAGGCTGGGGGCAGCAGGAACCATGGGGAAACCCGTGGAACATCTGATGTTGTAGCATTCACTGCCCATCGACTCATAAGGTCATGTGAGAAGAGTAAAGCTACAAGCTAACAGGTGTCACTTTATACTTTAAGACATGGATACCGCATACGGAGACACTGCGTGACCTGTCACAGTCAGTCTCTGTGTGTATAAATATGAACACTGTGGTATGTAGTGCGAGTGTGTCAGTATATACATTTTATTTATATATACACACACACACACACACATAGAAACAACTCTGGGAAAAACTGAGACCATAGGACAAGTTTTTTGTTTCACTCATTTCTCAACTTAAAGGTGAACGTCTGTGAATAATATATTTTTTTTGCAAACTGCAGCCTGGTTTTTCTCTGTTTCTCATTAATGAAGGTCTTCTTGCTTTATGGGATTTCAGTCCTGCTTCTAGGAGTCTGATATGAAATGTCCTAGCAGTGCACTTCACACCTGCACTTAATGTTTCCCATTCCCTTTGAAGGTCACTTGATGTCATCCTCCGATACGTGGTTAACTGTCGGATTAACGGTCATCTCTGGCATTAGAAAGTCGCTTCCGCCCTTTACCTGGCTGGTTTCTGGCCGTTCCCAGTGTCTCCTGCTTCACCTTGTTCTTGTGTACTGCTGTCTTAGATATTTTGAACATGGAAGCAGCCTGCAGCAGGAACCACGATTAAACCAAAATTTTTAAATGCAGATTTTCTAGTCTGTTTTTTCCAGAGCTGTATATTTATGTTTCTTAAAAACAGACACTATATATATATATACACACACACATATACATACACATATTATATATATATATATATATATATATATATATACTTTTTTCTATATCAGGATAGTTGCAGAGATATGAAGATACATGAAGCACTACCAGGTCTGCAGGTATTAGAAATTCAGTAGCAGGTTTTGTGGCAGGTAGTTTGCTTTGGTTCTGGCAGCAATTAGGACTGGAACATATGATGTTCTGGTTTCTGTTTTCATTTCCTACTTCCTCTCATAATTTTCTTGTTTAAGGTTTGTTTTGCTGGGTCTACTTATCGTGAAGACTGCAGTGTAGTTATTGGATGTCAAGGCTACTCTGCTGTGTCATTTTTACTGGGGGGGGAGGGGAAGCACAAGTTGCCTGTATAGTACAGTAGCGACCAAGACCAAGATATCCCAGGGTGAGTCTGGGGCAAAACTACAGTGGGTCTGTATATAAAACCAGAAGTAAGGGGACGGCAGGCTGTAGCAAGTGAGCATTAAAATGTTGTATTGCTCTTTACATTACCTATGCAATTTTAAAGTTTTAAATTACCTTAAAACTTTTCTTGAGAAATCATTTCTAATCTATTATTCTCAGACATCATGGTAAAACATACTGAGGTCATAGATTGCAGGACAATGTAATTAACTTGATGGTTATTAAATCAGCTTAATAATCTGAGGACTGGCTCATCATGCTTGTACAGTGTTATCCTTAATATCACCCCCCCACTAAGTTCCACCTAGTGTAATCCTGATGTGTCACAGTCAACGTCTATGACTTAGACTGGCTGAAATGACTTTGCTATTTCTTGTTCCCATTGCTAATAATTCACCTTCACACCCATAGCTATGCAAGACTGCGTCATGCCTGGTGTGCCAACTCACCTACAGAAGCCAAACGAAAACGACGAAAGGCCAACAGTAGTTCATCGTCATCGTGACTGTGTTTGCAATCCAAGATTGGCTTTATTACACCCATCTGCGAATGAGCCGTGAGCGAGAGGGGCAGGCTTCTATTGACAGATCAAGGTTCTGTGTATATTACAGCAGACAGACACCCAAAAGCTGCTGTGTGCAGTAGAACAGAAGGCAGTATGGTTTGGACAGTGGGGTGAGCTCCATAGGGGAGGGGGGCATCAGCCTGCAGGAGTAAAAAATTAAATAAAATAAAATTTGACTACACATTTATACGTTCAGTATGTTCCGCAACTTAAATGTTACATTAGCAGATGCCATCTTCCAGTTGAATATTACCGTAACTGCCATCAATGAATCCAGTTGTGCCATTTTAAGTAGCCCATTCTAATTTCAGGAAAATGGGGTGAACAGCAGAGTGGATTTATATGGTGCTCGAAAACATACAGTTCTATCTATACCTCTATACTTTTTTCTGCCAGATATTTTACAAAATGCATTTTATAAGTCACCATTATAAGTTGCTCCCTTATAAGAGAATTGTCCCAATAGGGCTACGTACAACAGAAGAACTACAGTACCCAGTTTCACAGGGCATCTCTGTATATACTTATGATTAATATAAATTTGAGGGGGGATTAAACTGGCAGCTTGTTCATGTTTTAAAATGACCGTTGAACGTGTATTGTGTATATATGCTTTAGGCAAACACCAGTTCTCGATTGTCAATCATTTGAGAAGCACAGCAAACATGGAGATTCTGTTAAAAAAACTACACACATTTATTACAGTTTATATTTGATAAAAATAACCAGCATACAGAAAATAGTCTTTTTCCAAAATGTGTAAAATGTTGCAATTAAAGTATATAAGCTTTTTCTCACCTTTAATTTCACTGCACATCACAACCATCAACAGTGTTCAGAGCCACCAGAAGATGCAAGTGACTCACGGGGAATTTGGAGATGCAGGTCTGAACCACAACATCAGGTTGTATGTGACCAACAGACATGCCACACACACACACACACACACACACATACACAGACAAAACACTGATACCGGGATGCATACGAATGTTTTAATTGATTGTATAGGTATGACACCCAATTCACCAGGTCCTTTCTTGTCTGCACTTTATGCTAACAGATTCAGTCAATTGCCTCGAGGTTGGTGACTGCACTACTGTCTGCACAGTGATTATAGGGGTGGAGAGCACAGGACAAAGGCATGCGTGATGTACCCTCTATGGCTGAAGGGGGGTTGAGATGTTTCTCCTCACTCCTGTTAATGGCACTAGGCATGGAGACCTCCACACAGCCTCGCTGCCTCGGTTCTTCCACCCAGTGCCGATTTCCTTATTCCAACCAGACCCTCAATCTCCATTCCCAAGGTGATGTTTACAAATGCAAACACTAATTGCCTCTGGAAGCTCCCAACTTCCCTCTAACAAATGCACATCAAATGGTTCGTCTCCCTGAAAATACTAATCATCCAAACAAGGATGTGCCTAGTGGACAAAGGGCATTACAAGTTAGGCCAAGTGTAGGCAGCTCTGATGCTGCAGTGCTGGCATCCAGCAGGTTTTCTATCCTACCCGGTCTTAGATGAACCACACCTGGTCTAGACAGATAACTCCTCAAGTATGACAGAAAACCTGATGGATACCAGCACCCCATGGTTAGGCTATCCTTAAAACTCACTCAATAACAGGGGTGGGGAACCTGTTCTATGGAGGGTTGGTATGGGTGTGAGTCTTTGCGATGGTCCTCAATCAGCCAATAACTGGGCCCCCAGGACTGCAGTTGAGAACTGCTGCTTAATTATTAGCCGATTGAGAGGTCATTCCAAAAACCCGCACCGGCCCACCATGGATCCCCACCCCTGCAACAGAGCAGTGTTTCTCAACTCAGTCCTCAGGGGTCCACCAGGCAGTCCACATTTTTGCTCCTTCCCAGCACACCTGAACATCAAGAACACAATCAAGAGCATCTAATCCCTGGTACAGGTGTGCTGTGACCTGAGAGAGAGCAAAAAGGTAGACTGTCAAGTCAGTTCCTGAGGACGGAGTTGAGAAACATTATCAGTCAGCACAGATATTTCATTGTCATGGTATTAAAGGTTGTGGGCCTATGTGATTATGCCTTTGTCAGTAAAAGCATACTGTACCTATAAAAAGGATGGAACAAGTGTTTAACCACAATTTCCCCTGCACACACAGATATGATAAAACATCACTAATCTCAGGTCAAAAGAGTTGCCTGTGTGGGGCCCATTATTCCTGTCCACTGTCAACACTGCAAGCTAACCTTTCGAAGCAGACATTTCCTAATTGCACTAAGCTGGTGCCCTTTAGATCTGTCGAGTGTCTGGGAGAGTATGATGGGACAGGTTCGGCAAGGAAATCTTCATACAGCAAACTGGAGTGGAGACAGGGCCCCCCTGTTACACCAAAAGCTTTTACAGGGTAGGTTTTATGCCCCTTCACTGGAAGCCTTGGCTAAGGGAGCACTGACAGATGTGTTACGGTGTTGTTATTCATGTGGAGGAGTTGTGAAATAGCATCCTTTGTCTCTTAAAAAGCAAGCACTCTTCTGGGGACAGATACAACTCTGCCCCTACGTCATATATGGAGGAATGTGGTATTGACATTCTAGACTAACTTTCTTGAAGGTTATTACATACCAGTTCTTTGGTTATAGGCATCGTCTGGCCCTGTTCCAGGATCGCCCACACAGATGCAGGAGACCAAAGCGTGCTCCAAGACTGCTCCAAAGACAGTCCAGCCTGAGGCCTAGTTTCTCACGTCTCCACTAGTGGTCTCCTGACAAAGCTCTTCCCTGATGATTCAGTGCCTCAGTGGTCCAATGCAGAGACTTCCCACACTGGTATTCCATATATCAATATCATTTAAATTTTACACTTTAAAGTTATATATGTAGGGTATTAGAAAGCTGCAAATAAAAATAAAACCACTATTTTTAACCACATATAATCTGGGCATGTCAGTCTATAAAAAAAAAAAAAACACAAGATCCAAGGTTAAATGTCAGGACTTGAGTGACCCCCAACAGGCAGAACCTGCAGAAGAGACGCTCCTGTCTAACCCATCCATCAGTTATCAGTTACCACCCTTACTATAAATGGGGGGGGGGCTTTCAAATCAAAGGAATTGCATTGAAAGATGTTCCTCACGATTACACAGAAATTCTCCTGTTTAGGTCATTAAACACAAAGAACATTATGATACAGTATCAAATACCAAATGAGTTCATTTTTGAGAACCTGTGTATATAAACCTAAAGAACAATATGCATACTTTAACAAGTGGCCCAGTGCTTAAAATCTCAATACAAATTTTCAGGCAAATGTGTTTAAGAAGCCAAAAAAAAAAAAAAAAAAAAGATACATAAAACTATTAGCAGCCTCGTCATTTACACATATGGTGCGACTTGGCCATATGGTGCTGATTAACGGAACACCTAAATTTCAAAATTTTAGTGGTACAGAAAAAAAGACTTTTATTCTCATATTAATTTCATAACATTTGATACAAATCATATTTTAAGAAAGAAAATCCCAATCAGAACAGTACCTGTCTGTCTTTTGTTGTATTTCACCCAGGTCTACAGAGAAACCAAAATGTATCCCTCACATGAGAAAAGTATGTGAAAAATATAGCACAAAGTTTGACCTTAAAGTTACTTCTAATTGTGGACTTCTAATTAACCCAAATGCTTAAAACGGACAATGTGCAAGAAAACATCCCTTTTTCATATAAGGAGGAGTCTACTTTCTTCAGTTGATGTATGTGTGAAAGGCAATTTCATGCCGCGGAAATGCTGAAATGCTAGGAACTCGTGATATACTCAAAATTACACTTGCTTGTACAGTACGACTATAGTACCTAGAACGTGATAAAAATGATTGGATATCTAAATGCGACTCGGAAGGGTTCACAGACTTACAAGTGCAAAACTAAAGCAGAACATATGGAGGAGTTTGGCACGACATACAGAAGGGGGACATAGTACTGAGGACCGAATGAACTGCCGCACTACATTTACTGTGTCACATACTTGAATTACAAAACCCACTTAAATAATAAAACATCTACAACACTAATACAGATTAAACAAGGAGAAAATAAAAAAAAAATAAAATTAAAAAAAAAGGTTTAAGAATCATGCAAAATTGCACAAGGATGTTTTTAAATAGATACATTAAAAGCAACAAACAAATGCAGATGGCCGGGGGTGGGGGTGGTGCTAATCTCTGCTAAGAGCTGGACTACCCTTTGCTACTGTATACTAGGTGCCTTACCTAGTTAGGCATTAAGATCTTAGAGAGAACAGAAAAGGTCAATTTAAAACAGTGTGCAGTGCGCCCCCTAGAGGACTGCCCCGGCACGTTTCGCATCTTCCCAATTACCCTGCTGTCGAATGCTCTATGGGTTTTCAAAAGGCACTTCCATGTTGCACGTATCATCATCTCCACCCCGTTGAGGAAATTTCATGTAGGGAGGGGACTGGCAGGAATTGGGGGGGGGTTCAGGAGAGAGCAGAACTGGGAGAGTGACTAAGGGAAAGCTACACATTCAAGTAAGCGTTACATAAAAATACTTCTTTTGTAAACGAGTGTTTTAAATGCAGCATCACTAAGTCAGATGTTTAAGTATGACAAAAACAACAGACAAAAAAGAAAATTTAAAATAAAATCAGTGCTATATATAAACTTCCTCCTGTAGACAAGTGTAACTTAAGCTCTGTGTTACAGGTTATATTGATTGCAATAATAAAATGCTGACAAATGTGAACAATTTGCTATTTAAATATTGTTCAGTGTATTGTACCCCTTCATGTAGTTAAGGTTTTAGTGTATGTGTGTGTTTTTTTCTCTTTCTAAACAGATGCAAAGGCTGCACGCTTCAGCAGTTGCTTTCACCACATCTACGGCGAGCCGTCTGGAACCCACAGGACTTTATTCTGCTCCTGATCGACAATAGTCGTGATCTGAGTGCAAATGTAGGACAGGCTCCCACCTTGGACAATACCTGAAATCAAAATCAGTCACATTTTACTCATGTTCAGTTTCCTTCAGTATTCTACTTCAATATACAATACAGAGTTCGTCCTAAAAAGGGTTTAAAGTGTTGCTCTGTGTTCTAGAAGTATTCATCTACTCATCCATGCTTTTCGTAGGTGTGAATTCCCCTTTAAAACCTAGTGCAAATGGAAAAATACAAAAGACGAACCTGTGAAGAACTTGCTGTACTCCTGCTCCATTTTCTGCGCAACCTCAAACTGCTCCTTGGAATGTTTTTGAGACACTTTATCCCGCAGAAACACTGGATCCTTCTGCTCCCTGTAAGAGGAAAAACAGACGTGTACAAAAAAAATCTCTTACACGTAAAAAACTATGACATACACACCACCTGCAATAATCACATGAATCTGACAATTCAAAGGAATTCTCAAAAAGTCACTTGACTGCTTCAAGTGCTGGCTTGAGGCAGATTAGGCTCCTGCTGATCAGCGAGGTAAAGGTCAGGTAGAAGATTAGCTCACTGAATGTCCTGCATCTTGTTCACAATGCCTCGCATGAGCCAGCTGGCTTGGTATTGTGCCACTAGGTGACGTCCTCCATTCAGTGTAAACTGCAGACGCCCCAGAACACAAATGTCCCTGAGACAGCTGACTCATGAACTGTGACTGTGGGTCGAATAGCCATTCACCAACACCTCAGAGACAGAGGCTTTTGATTAGATGGTGTAAATCTATCTACCATGCTAGAGAACAGAACATCCTGTGCTGGCAGTTTACATTGCTTGAGGTGTTTGCTCTCAGGACGACGTACATCTTTCAGTGTTTCCCACTGCATTTAACTGTAACGGCATAGGTTGATGCAAGAGCCATCTCAAAACGCCGACCCACAATTTAAGTGAACAAATAAAATGCCCTATGGCTTCATTTCATGAAAGATTGATTTTAGCGTCCAACTGGATATAGTACAACCCTCGGTAATTCTTTTTGTGCTTTGATAATGTTACAGTCTTGGCAGGCAGCACTCCTTTACAATTTCATAAATTAAAAATGAAACATCACTAGCGTACTGCTCCCATTTGACAGAGTAAAAGACTACATGAAAGAGCCACCAATCTACACTGTTTACAGTTTCAAAGTACTGTGGATAATGGGAGGATAGACGGGGTCAAAGAAAATGGTAGCTAATCCTGCTAAAAGTTTATAAATAAAAAACAATTAAAAATCACCAGATTTTAGAAACCAGATTTGATCACTAGTTTTTTTTTTTTTTTTTTTTTTAAATGGAAAACAAGCTCTATGCAATGAGAAGCTCACATCCCCCTTACAAGACATTTTACAGGAAAAGGTCTTTGTAGGAACGCCGATGCTTACTTTATCTGTTTTGCGTTTTTGTACCGAATGAAAACGACGATTGGGTAAATGTGAACGCTGTGAAGCCTTTCAATGGCGTGAGGTGCAATGTCAAGCAAACAGTGACAGTCCTACGAAGAAAATGACAACAATTATTATATACATGAGCAATGAAAATGCATTGTATGAGCCATAATTGCAAGGTGACTTAAATAAATTTAGATACACATCAAAATTATGCTAATTTAGCCAAAATGCTAGTTTCAGCTACAATGTAATTCCAGCGACTTCACTTCTTTTAATAAACTTACCATTTCATGAAATAGGAAATTGAAGATTTTAAAAAGACAGCACAAACCTTTTCTGTTATTTCCATTATTGACGCAACTGTCGTCACATCAAAATGGCCGCTTCTCCGTTTGTAATCAATAAAAAGGCAGTCCTTCACGCCACGCTCGATTGCTTGCTGGGAAGCCTTCATCACCTCTAAAAAGCATCACAGGATTAAAGAAAGTTAGAGTAGGGAGTAAAGGGACTAAGAGTAGGGGCAGATCTAAGGAGTGACATACAGATACGGTTACCACCGCAAATCAAAACAAGACACAAAATATGCATTATTTTCTAAGCAGAACCATGGAAGACAAAATGCGTCACAGCTACCCCCAGAAATATAAATGGCTCCTAACAGCCACCTCAATCAAAATTTTCAGCAGGCACCCCCTTAACATGACACATAAAAATGACCACACAGATGGCAAAAGCTATACCTGGTTGAATCACATCAACAACAACAACAACAACAACAACAACAACAATAATAATAATAGGAGAAAGCGGGCTAAATTACTAACCAAGCACACATCTGCAGAACTTCCCAGGAGATTCTTTGACCAGCATGTCCTTGACAGCATCCACTAAAGGCCCCAGAATGAGCACGGGTCGTGGAGAAGCACACTCCACTTTCTGCACCCTCTGATAGGCCAAGCTGACACAGTCTGTCAACAGCAGAGCACAGCTGTTAATGACCACTCAACTCAGGCCAGATGTCTCACGTCTATTAAAAGAAATGAGGGACCAAGCAGCTCACCTTCCATGAAGGGAATTGAATCTGTGCTTATGGCGTCAAGGGCCAGCAAATCCTTGCCGTCCTTTGACCCACTGCGTTTGTGTTTATTTTTCCTGCGGAAGAACGACCTGCGGGCGGCGGCTGATAATGTTTTGCTGGAGCCGTTCTCGTCTTTCATCTCAGACACGCTGTATCTCCGGTAGAACTCCTGGTCCATCCTGCAGGTAATAAGAGAAGCGACTGCATAAATTTCTGTGAAATGTCATTTCATTGTGCTGTCACAATATACAGTTAAAAATAATTTCAGTATTGACATAGGATAATGTACACCCTTAATGGAAGACATTGTCGATTTTCCATTGACCAAGAGTATCTATACAGAATGCGACATCACTCACATGTATTTACTGGGAATTTGTCCCCTTTCCAGCTTTTGAGCATTCTCGTCAAGTTGCCAAGCCATCCAGCAGCCGAAATTGCCCTTTGGTAGAGTGTCTTCAACAAATAAAATGTCATCTTTCTTAAAACTAAGCTCCTGCTCCATCTCAGCAGCCTTGTCATAAAGTGCTCTGTAAAGGGACAGGGGACAGATCAGCAAACGCACCCCCGCCATAGATCAAAAACACTACCGCCGATAGCTACTGTCAGCATGACGGTATGCCAAAGACGTTTGCCCTTGTATATTTACAGCGAATTGCATCAGAAAAGTGACCAACGGCACTCATGTTCATAGAGGAAGTCCAGAAAATCATAAAAGAACCAGTCAAGCGCATTGAAATCCTAAATGCTACGGGATAGCAAAATTACAGCAGCAATTTTACAACAAAGCGTTACTATATTAAAAGCTGTGTCCTCAAAACTACTCAAAATATTACATAAAAAAAAATAAAAATCACTTCATTCTTAGCACGTGAACTCACAGCTAACATTTGTATGCTAGCTGACAGTATTTCTCTGCGTTGCGTCGATAAAAAATTCAGGATCACCGTGGGTGATATTTCAAGTTTCTTGCCCCTATCATTCAAGATCAACTCCAAGAAAAAACGGCTTACGGAAGAGTTGCAGAAAGGAACCTCCATCGGTAATAAACGAAAGGATATCAGATTCGCTAAACTGCACTAAGATTACAACTGGAATCCAGTGTCATGTTATGTCAAGCCAATAAACAGCTTTTTGGCACACAAACATTTGCTGGGAGACAGGAGTATGAAGGGTATTTCAAAAAGAACTGCATGCCTACATTTCTCTTGCTTTAACAGCTCCTGGGGCCACTGTCATGATTCATGGAATCCGGATTTCCTCCAAGTTGCAGGAAATTCAGAATTAAATTAATTTTCTCCTTTCCCAAGTCTGAAGTCAATCCCAACTGTACACCAAATTCAACACCACACACCCGACTACAAAACAAACCAGTTCAAAACATTCCTGATGCCCTAACTATAATCCAAATTCACATTCTGTGGTTTCACAAAGGTAAACAAAAACGTAACATGCGTAAATACACACAAATATCCAACACCACGCATTAATGATGCTACGTACAAGACGACAACGCAGAACAAAGAGAGACGTGGCATTTATTAAATCTCATATGATCAGGAGTCTGTCTTGTAGCTCACGTACCTTATATAGAATGCATCTCCTGGAGTGTCTTTAAACATTTTAAACTCATCGATACGGTGCTGAACTTTCAACATGACAGTCTCTGCAGGTTTTAACATTTCAAGGTACGCTTCTTCGGCAGTTTTATTTTTCATGCTAACTGAATTGTACTGCAAGAGAGGAGGAAAAAACAAGGTTTGTCAAAACCAATTTCCACTGAAGGGGAATGAAACATATGATATACAAGATGTCCTGGCTTTGGTGATCATTTAGCATTGATAAAACAGGTAAAGCTACTCAGCTAATTTCAGAGTTTTCTGTACTCCCAAAAAATGGCCCAGATATCTATAGTACAATAAATCGAAATTTAAAGCTTTTAGAAGAGGCACTAATTGCAGGGTCTTCCCAGGATGGACCAGGGCTTCCCTCTAACCTCTAGTATCACGTCTCCTGGCAAAAGGACATCAGCATCTTTGGCAGGGCTGCTATCCTCCAGCTTCTCTACAAAGATCCCACGCTGGTTTCCGCCACAGATCTGGACGCCCAGCTCCCCCTGGGTCTTCCTCAACGTCACCATCCTCGGCTCGGGGATCTTCCTGGAAGCCTCTGCAGACATCCTGTGATGTGGCCACACACCAAAAAGGCAGAAGAGGAGTGGAACCAAACGGGTCCCATTTAAAGCCACTTTAGGCATTAAACCTTTCTTAAAAAAAATCTTCTGACCACCAGAAAATGCATAAAAAGCCCCATAAGAGGTAGCATGCCATATATATGTAATTCACGACCTCTAAATTGCTACAGACGTTGCAAAGATTGCAGCTTTTTATTCTGCCCATTTTATCTTACATTTTGTTTAATAAAGGAGATTGTATTTGGCAGTAACCGAGTGCCGCACCTGACTGAGCTGCGGGGGCTAATGGTGGGCGTGGTCTGCTTGGAGGGGGGAGTCATGGTGCCTTCATCCTGCTCGCTCAGGGTGTCGATGGTGGAGTGATTGTCTGGGGTCGTGGCACCACTTCCCTGGGGGGTCGACTGATTGCTCATCGGCTCCATCCGGGAGCTGGAGTGGGACAACACGAACACCCCAGGATGTCGACAGCCCGCTGGTTTGAAGCGCACACGAGCGCTTCCCTGAGAACCGCTCTACGGATCGGACCGAATGAGGCACGTTAATGCATTTCAGGGAAATTCCCACAGGATGCAGGTGGAGTCACCTGGACCGCGAGTGGTTGCCGAGCTGGTACATGTGGGGGTTGTACTGGGCCAGGATGGTGATGGTGTCGCACTGCTGCCCGATGATCAGCCGGGCCTGCTGCTCCGTGGCGTTGCGCAGGTTAATGCCATTGAACTGTAACCGGACACGGCCAGTCAGGCAGGGCGACACCAGGCTTTACCGCCAACTGAGAAAGGATCCGGACGACGGAAATACCTCCAGCAGCTGGTCCCCGTACTCCAGCCCAGCTTGGTGAGCGATGCTGCCCCCCGTCACCTTGGAAACGAAGATGCCGCCGTTCTCTCCGCTGACGATGGAGATGCCGAGGGGCTCTGCGCCCTTGTGCACGATGACGTTGCGTGGCTCTTCCAGATAAGGCCTTAATGAACAGAAGCAGAGAGAGAACACAGGTGGGTCAGACACACGCACACACACGAACACACACACATTCCACCGTGGAACAGACATACACTGGAAGAGGATCTTCATGCGGTCTGTGTTTTTTCTGCAAGAACTTTGAGCAGATGGATTTAATGTTAAAGACAGCATCCTCACACCACAAGGTAATAAACACAAAAAGTGAAAAGTGCAGCGAAGGGAAGGGAGGGTGACAACACACAAGATCGACCATATACCAGGATTTAGGAAACATCTCTGATATAAAAGGTACTCTGAACATCTATCTTAATGGTGGAAATTTCACAAGTCAGGTAGATCCGTGTTTCCCGAGCCGGTCCTCAGGGACCCCCAGCGGTCTATGGTTCTACTCCCTCCCAGCTCCCAGTAAGGAGCAAAAAAATGTGGACCGTCTGAAGCTCCTTGAGGACCGGGCTGGAAAACACTGATGTAGATATCATGCAAGGTAATAAACCCACTTGAAAGGGGGATGCAGAGACCAGGCATGCAATCTCCAGCATAAGCAACAAGTACAGTAACATCCCGTGGCAAACTGCGATGTGGTCTGTACAGAGCCTCAGGATGCACCCTGGCATGGATTTCAACTGCCATTTCCCCAAATGGAATTTCCTCCATTTTCAAAACATGAACGCAGTTTGATTTTTAAAAAGTAAAAGGAGTGTTCAGTATAAGAGAGAGGCGTGTCCCACTTTGCAGCTATAAACAAAACTCAACACTGCAACAACGCTAATGACCCCCCCCCCCGCCCCCTTAATCCCAACAAATTTACTAAAGAAAAACTTCAATTATACTTTGATCCAACTGACACATTTCATGAGCTTTTTTCACCCACACTTTAGGGGTCACTTACATATCCTGTAAGTAACCAGTAACTAGTGAAGCACTTTACAGTGCTGCAGCATGTGTGATCAGCATGCTTGATCTTGAGTGAGCGAGCTTTTCACCCGTGAACACTTTGGGACATCCCCTTCCCTTAACTGGCAGAGACACACACCTCAGGCTTCTCAGTGATGAGAACCTTGGCCTAGAAGCCACAGGGATTCTTAGAAAGGATCTGTTACGGAACAGATATCTGTAAGATTCAGAAAAGTAAAAAGTGAAGGAAAGAGATGGATAAATGAAGGAGAGAAAGATCACACAGAAGCTTAAAAGTAACACGTTCAAAAATGCGGAACTGTGGGAGGACAAAAGTAAGCAGTCCAGACAGAATTCGCAGTGAGGTTTATAAGAACAAGAGATGCACAAGAGTTAGAACTGAAACATCACTGGATCGTGTCAGATTCTTCATATTTGAAGGATTAGCCAAAACTTTTCTTCAAACCAGTGTTTCTCAATGCAGTCCTGCAGGACCCCCCATACAGTCCACATTTTTGCTCCTTTCCAGCTCCCAGCAAGCCTGCATCAACCAATCAAGATGACTGAATACCTGGTACAGGGGTGTTGGGAGCTTGAAGGGAACAAAAAATGCAGACTGGGTTGAGCAGCACTGTTCTAAAATATTGCACAAACTAGAGCAAGAAGTGAGGGTTCCTCCAACCAGGACAAGTGTCTTCTTCACTGCTAAATTACAGGTTTAAAAACAAATAAAAACGAGTTATTAATGAAGCACTGAATGTAGACCACTAAACTGGAAAAGCAGGCGCAGAGAGAGCAACTAGCACGCTCACCTGTCCTTCCTACGATCTCCCATGGGAACGGGGCTGATGGATATTCTGGGCAGCGTGGAGATGGAGCTCTGCGATTGGCTGCTGGCGAAGGAGGTGGTCTCCAGGTTGAGGGGGGACTGAGGAGGGGTGATGAGGCTGGGGCTACTGCACTCCGAGTGAGACAGCGAGCCTGCCAGGCAAGGGTCAGCCAATCACAAGGGAGCAGCCCAGGAGCCCCACAGCGCATGACTGTCCACAAGAATCAGGGGCTGCGGTTCTCCGACTGTTACTTATTATTCTTAAGTCACAGAACCGAAACCACAAATTATCTCAACCCCAAATTTTAAAATGATGATAGGTTTTATAAAAAGTCTCTGGACTTCTAAATATGCAAGGATTGGGGGATGGCCAAGAGCAATTTGGCACCAGAAAGCATACCTCTGTCGGAACTCAGCATGGACCGAGGGTACCGTGGCGTGGATGGGATTTTAATTCGCTCTGTTCTATACTGGAGATTACTCGATGAACCTAGAAAGAGGCAAAACTCAGATTTTCGAACAGTATCGCTTTAAGCACCCATGACCAGAAAGACAAGGTCATTTTACGCCCGACAGAAGCAGTCTAACAGTAGTGGTTTCCCTACTGCATGTGGGAGGGACTGAATGGAGGCCAGCGGCCGCATCCCTCACCCAGTCGAGCGCTCGAGGGCAGGGAGTTGGTTCCATGAGGCGTCCGACTGCGAGCCGGTTCCGTGAAGTCACTGGAGCGCTTGTGACTCAAGTCCAAGCTCAGACGCCCTTGGTGCTGGGGGCTGCGTTCCAAAAGAAAGAGAGATCCACGGCTCAAACTGTTCTATTCTCCCCCGAGCATCGAGCATCTGTGGAGATTTGACTTCATGGCAGATCTACGTTCTTAGCCTCAGATGTTCAGTGGGGACAGAGAGAGTGGGCGTTCCAGGACACTTAGAGGGCTTATAAAGCAAGTTCTTCCCCTGCATTACTTACACCAACTCTGACTGCCCTTCAGTAACCGAAACACTGAAAAGACTTTATATGGTTCTTATGAAGGGAAAACACAGAATTATGACAAAAGGGAAGTGGAAAAAGCAGCATATGCTTTCACAGTAACAAGAACAGAGAGACAAGCTATGAGATCTGACCAATTGTAAAGAAAAGAAATGCTACATTTGTCACGCTCGGAGAGATGTGGAGCGGGAACATTGGCTCAGCCAGAGGTTGTGTCTCCATGGGTACCTGGGGTGTGAATGCGGATGGCAGATTTGGCTGGGGACAGAGCAGTTATTAGTGTGAACCCGGTGACTCCAGGCTGTGTAAATTGGATTTCTCATTACAGCCGTTACCGCAGGGCACGGAGCCAAGCCTCGGTGTGCAGAGTCTGTGACAAAATAAAACGGAAGGGCAGAGGTTTAACACCCAGACCAGACAGAGACCGCTTCAGATCCCGAAGAGGACGGCACCAACACTGTCTCATCCAGTTCAGAACAATCGCCCTCATCAAACTGAGGTTTTACTTTAAGATTCGAAATTGTAAATGTTAGTCATTAAAAGTAGAGCATTTAATGTAATGTAGTTATGTATACCTAGCTTACAACAACAACAACGGCTAAACTAATCGTAGAAGTTAAAAACAGATACGTGACCAAAGGGGTTCTGGGTAATTATTTCCACTGAGGCTGTGAGTGAACATTTGCAGACAAGACGAGACTCAAAACACACATGCTGTGAATGGACTTTGCATGTCTGCGATACATTCGACATGACTATTCGTTACACAAGAAAACATCACACGGAGAGGGCCTTGTGAAGAGGTCACATGACCCGAGAGTGTGAACTAGATAAAAGCTGTGTGTGAACAGAAAGAGCACCACGGGCAGTGTAAAATGAGAAGACATTCTAGCACCAGAAATGTGTCCAATATATAGAGGAGCACCAGGAAGGCAAAGGCCTTAAGATGCACAATTTCTGTCCACTGATAAGGCTTCTAACAGTGGAAAGTAATAGATAACACTGCAATAACCTTGATAAATTGCATACATTACTATTTGCTTTAATAACCATGCACATTCCAGTACGTTCAAGACCACAAAAAGCCTAAAAGACTAACACAAAGCAAGGTGGTCAGAACACCAGGGGAAAGGAGTCGTTAAATTTATAAAGCGAACATTCAACAAAGAGAACTAGCAGCGTGTCCAGCATGACATACGTGCTGAGATGGTTCCGTTGTAGCCGGGGGGGGCAAAGCCCGTGCTGTGCCGGTGGGAGCGCTTGGGGGAGAATCGGCCCATGTCGTTGGGCTCTGGAGACTGTTCATCGTTAGAGTAACTCTGAACCTGCAAACATGCAGATACGCAGAACATTAGAATCTGACATCCAGCTGCAGCTCAAGGAAGTTGGACAACCCAATACGCAGCTGTGTTTTTTTTTCCTCCCAGTGATTTCCTGCCCTACAATAATTGAGTTACTTAAAGGTTTGGCGGGTCCCAGAACTACAGCGATGTTGTTTTCTTGCACAATTAACCAAGATGCCTTGCCAGCAAGTAAGATTCGAAAAAGAAACTGGGACCATATATATATACTGGGACCATAGTAATTCCACTGGTCACTGAGAGGAGAGCTGCTTCCCATTACATTTATCATGGGGATTGTCCCATATTGATCCATGAAAATGCACAATTTGTCCCATACTTTTGCGCACATTCATAACCAGCTTGGCAAATTTTATTGAGTTCTGCCAGAGAAACCAGCAGCAGTAGCGCTGCTCAGAGCGGGGCGGAGTTTGACGTGGTTTCTGGGGACCTCTGGCATTACCTGAAAGGCTGGCATGGGAAACTGCAGGGGAGTCATCTTGCGCCGCAGCGCGGGGGCCGATTTCGGCCGGGGCCTCTTCACTTCCTGCTCCTCCGCCCTCAGGCGGCCCACGTCGTCGTCACATGACTTCCTGGAAGGCAGGATCTTGCAGTCCACACCGGCCTCCAAGAAGAAATGGTTGCCGTTCCTGTCGCGCCCATCCAGCATGGCCTCTTGCTTCGCAGTCAGGGTCGTGGGGGATGGGGACGGGGTGCTGGGAGGCGAGCCCTTGGTGATCGTGGAGTCCGACGCGGAGCTTGTTTGTGGCTTGTGCTTGAACTTGAAGGAGTCGCTGCGCGTGGGGGGAGTTGGGGGGGCCGGGGAGGACGCCTCCTTGGAGGGCTGTGGGGAGTGTGGTGGCAACTGCGACGACGACAGGTAGTCCAGCTTGGACGGCGTGTCGGGCCGCTTGAAGGTATCGGCATCGAAGATGGACTTCCGCGGCTTTGGCACCTTGAATATGGAGAGTTGAGCGCTTTCCGTCGCCGACACGCCCCCCGCCATCATTTTGGGCCACGTGCCTCCGCTGTGCTTCTGGAGTCCCTTCTCCAGCGCCGCCTCTGCCATCATGCACTCGGACTCGAAGGCGAACTGGCCCTTGACAGGCTCCACGCGGCCATAGCAGCGCTCCTGGAAGGCGTCGCCGGTGAAGGAGCTCGCGGCATGCTCCTCGCCAGGCCGGGGGGAGTGCACGTGCAGGGAGCCCATGGAGAAGGGTTTGTGGTGGCAGAACGGCGCCTCCTCCGGCTCGGCAGGTTCCTTCTTCCCCTCCGCGCTGCTCGGGTTGAAGATGTCCGTCTGGGTCGAGCTGTTGTGTTTCAAGTTCTTGTAGTTGCGTACGTGCAAGTCGGAAGAGTGGAACCTACAGTTTGACGATTTCTCTGACTCTCTTAGGTTCTCGAAGATGTTCTGTCCGGAGCAACTCTGTGGAAAGAACTATGAAACAAAAAAAGGAGTGATCTCAGCATTTTCAAACAAATTTATTAAAATATCGGTAACCAAATATCTGACTATCAAATTAGCCTTCATTAATCCTCAACTGGCCAACATTTGCTAATGGGAATAACGGCACATGAAAAGCATAAGCAGAATTCACCTTCATCAGGGAGAGACTTAGAGATTCCCTGCAGTTCCGTACCAGAGCTTCACATTCAGTCAGTGATTTATTATCTAGTGCAATTCCATTTATCTGGGGGAGAAAAAAAAAATAAATCAGGTCAGCACTTCAGATGATCAAAGCTTGATGAGCTCCCAGAATTCCCCCACTACCAGGCAAAGCACGCTTGAAATGAATTATGAAACACGGGCATGTCAAACTACACTGCGCGATGATGGGAACAGAAGCAGCACAAACTGTGATAATACGGCATGCATTAAGCGTGGTTATAAAATTATACTGTGTCCATTGTTCAGCCACACTGAAATTGTTTTGCTGAAACACTGACTATAGACTATGGCTGCACGATATATCACATTGCGATTCGTGAATTATTCGCGATTCTATGGCGTATGCACAGAAACCACCAGGACTTTAGAAAACGGGTGAAACATTTGTGTGGATGCCGGATTTTCAGTCATGCTGATGTTTATTTACACCCACAGTTTGGTAAGCAGATTAGTAGTACGGCAAAAAAAAAAATGAGATGCATATTGTGACACCAAAATGTTTTTAATCTGTATAAATTAATCTTTTTGTTTATGAAATTTGGTTACTAAGCACTGAAGTGGCGGTGAAGAAACGAACAGCTCACAAGATCTTAAAAGGAGAGACTGCAGATAAACAAGGTAAAAAGACATCGGCGGTGGGGCAGTACTTTTCAGTTTCAAGTCCAACACGTTTATTAAACAAAGATACAGCAAATTTATACATGTTAACTTTTGGGCATCACAATACGCCTCATTAATATTTTAGGCACACTTCTAATCTGCTTAAATTGTGGGCATAAATAAACATACATATAGTATGGAAAAGCCAGCGTCTGGACAAATGTTTCACCCCTTGTCTAAAGCCCTGGTGATTACTGTGCATGCGCCATAGAACCGCGATTAAATCGCAATGTGATGTCACGCAGCCGTACTACAGACAAAACTCACGCCCACTTCTGCAGAAGTCAGATTACTGCTGCAGGTTTGGCACACGGTTTAACGAACGTGGGAGTCCGGCTTGCACATTAGACACTGCACAGAGGCTGTGAAATACCAGGCCTAACAGGGGCCGGACGCTAATCCGGTAAGGGACACTCACAGCGATGAGTCTATCGCCGACGGTAAGTGCTCCGTCCCTCGCAGCGGGACTCCCTGGCACTATAGCCGTCACAAACACCCCGCTTTCCAAGCTGATGCCGCTGTCTGTGGGGGAGGGCATACAAGAGCACACAGTTTAAAATATCTTGATGCAACCTTCATGCAACAGGAAATAAAAACCAGCAGCCTGTTTGCACAACTAAAAAATGACTGCTATGCACCATTCAGAAAGGGAAATTAAACTGAATCTTTTGCAGGACACAATACAATGATTTAGTAGCATATATGATTCAAATACTTTGGCATTTTTTTTTTCCAGTAATATTCATATTTTTCTCCTTCGGATGTCCAAATATCCCGTCAAACTGGACTGACTGAGCACTCTAAAGCAGCTGGTTAGGCACCCAAATAACAGCGTCACATTCTCCTGCTGCGAACGGCCAGTAAGACCCAACTTCAGCTCTGCACACAGAGGGGCACAAAGACAGCACTTACCTTTATGCCCTGCAAGATTTAAATGTATCGGAGTTATAATTCTGCCACCTAACGATTTTCTCCGGCGAACCACCATGTTGATGACCCCTCCTCCATTGAGCACGGCTTTGATGACCTGCTTCCTGTCCTTGTTAGTGAGGTCCACATCATTAATCTTCAATAACCAATCGTTCACTCTGCAGTCCAGAATAAAAAAGGTCCTTATTAGGTTAACGAGCAACATCAGCTGAGGGATTCGCCGCTATATTGAAAAGGTCGGCCGTCTAGCCTCACCTTAACCTTCCATCTGCAATACTTCCTTTGTCCACCTTTGTGACAAATATTCCACAGTCTCCTGGCAAATAAGGATCATTTACCCCCTCAGCCACATCAAACCCGAGTGCCTTCAAGTCCATGTCCTCCTGTTAAATTAACATAAACACACAGTCCTTTCAGTGACATGCCGCACAGTTTCGACGGTCCAAAAGAGCTAAGCTAATTCTCTCAGCCCATGTGCGGGAGAACTGGAACTGAGCATACCCGGTCTTTCTCAAACTCCACCACTTCCGTCTCCCACTCTAAGGAATCAGTGTCAATGGCTGAGTCGTGAGAGTTGTGCGCCATCAACTGACGAAACCGAGCCTCCTTCTCCAACTGGTTTTCCATCTTCTCTCTGTGGAACAACAGGCACTTCCTTTTGGCATTTCCGCTTGACACGACAGCAAATTGGGGCCAAGATTCTTATCAGGCAACGAGAAGCATTGATTTGCTAGTTGTTGTTCTAAAACTGAGTTCTGAATGAGAGGCTTGGTGGTAGGTTATGATGCTGGATGGGGAGGTGTTATACACCACCCGGCCACCAGGTGGCGATAAACAGCTTTGATTCAGCGTGCTCATCAATCCAGAATACCAGTGAACTTTGCCATCATTAGCGTTACGGCTGTGGCTGAAAATGCAAGCCAATAAAAAAAATTAGAACAAATAAAAAGCTCCTACTTCAACTCCTTCAGCTCCCGCAAGGCGTCGTGCTTCTGCTTCCTCATGTCGTCAAGGTTACGTAGAGCTTCAGCCAGGTCACTCACTGCCCTGTCCCTTTCTCTCCGGAGATTATCGCACAGAGTCCTGAAGGCCAACGCGCACACAAACACACGCACACCTTGAGACCCCCAGCCACCTGCCTGCCTCTTTCCCAGCATTCCCTGTCCACAGCCAACTCTCACGTCCGTCGACTGCCACACGTTACCGTATGCTCTCCCTCTCGGCCACGATCTTGTCCCTCTCCTGGAAGGCCCAGTCCCTCCTGCACTTGGCGACCTCGGCCTCCTGCATGGCCTCCTTCAGCTCCTGGGACATGGCCTCGTACTGCTTCCTCAGCATCTCGATCTCTTTGTTGGCTCGCTCCATGTCCAGAGTGGCAGAATCTTGCTTCTGGGTTTTCCAAGCATAAAAACAAATCAGTTTTACAGCCGGCTCGATTCACTGCCACCTTCCAGCAAACCAGCATTTTCCCCAGTCGACACAGGTTTAATGGCATCTTTGAGAGGTCACCCTGATTTCAAGAATGAACGCATAAAAATATTTAAGGTAGACATTGTGATTCAGAACATACACCTTAAAAAACATTCGTCAGAGAAATCTAGCAAGCTTACAGTTATATTTAATATGGAACTCGATGTTTGAGGAGACAGCAGGAAGTGCATGTAATGTGAGAGTTTCCTTGAACTTTTACTAGGAGATGAAATGTTCTCCTCAAGGGGAAGGTACTACGTGCGCTTTCAGAGATCTAAAGAGAACCATCCTGGTGCATTCTGGATGACTGCTGCCAACCTGCCAGCTGTTCCCCTCTGATCCTTCCCTGGCAGGGGGATATGCCAGGCAGACAGATGGGGAGAGGTGGATAATCCAACAACAAGCTGGGACACTCCGCAATTTAAATGGGATAAGCGGAATAAAATGCAGATAAGTCAATGGTCTCCAAAAAGTATGTAAATTTGCAGAAGTTCAAAAACAATTTAAGTGACAAACACTTTCTGTGTGACTAGTGTAAACGCTAAGTCCCTTGAACCAGAAGAATATGCCATAACTTAAAGGTTACGTTCCCAGAAGTCCCTGCCGCGGTTCCCTTAGGCAAGACACTTAAATACCTCTAGTACAATACCGAACTGCAATGAAAAATAAATATCAGCTAAACTAATAAACAAACGTACAGCTCTGCATTTGAGCTTGTCAAACGAAACACTCCCCACAAAGAGGAAGGCCTCCCTTCATTTTACACCACCACTAAGGCGACTTGCTTGTGTAGCACTTTTATATTACATTTTACTTATTTAGCAGATGCTTTCAACCAAAGCGATGCACATTTTTTGAGAAAGCAGGGTCAGACAATCCCTGGAGCAACTGAGGGTTAAAGGCCTCGCTCAAGGGTCCAACGGTGACATCACTCTGCCGACCCTGGGATTTGAACCAGCGACCTTCCCATCAGACATAGCATCCTAACCCGCCGAGTCACGCAGGGCCCCCATTCACACAGTAAGCATCATCCTGAGGTCCAGATCTTCCAAAAGCGCAAAGCGGCAAATCTGTCCGACTAATAAAGCAATAAAAGGACGACAAAGTCTATGTGGCAACTGGTCCTTGGTAACAACCACTGAAAGTTTTAGCCGAAGGGCCACATTTTCAGCACATCAGGCAGGAGGACACCAGAGAGACTGGAAGGAACAAACGCATCCCTCTTCCAAAGATAACAGCCGAATAGGGGAACTCTGACTATAATTGCCGGTCCTTAAGCATGAGGACAGATGAGGAGGGAAAATGTTACAACTGCAAGCCTGTTTTAATCAGGAACTGAATGTAAAATTTCCTGGTGAATATACAGAAGGAACTGTGTAACAGTATAGGCAAATAAACCATGCATCATAGCGATCGAGAGGCCGAACACGCAGTGGACACAGGCTGACCTGTCTGGCCTGGTAGTACTCCCGCAACAACTGGTCTCTCTGGATGATGGCCTCCGTCCTCTCCTTCCGAGCCACGTCTCTCTCCTCCTTGACCGTCTCGATGTCCTTGCAGGCCTGGTTCAGCTCCTTCTGGGCCTCGGCCTTGTCCTTAACTTCATGGCAGTACTTCTCCAGTAGCTCGTTCCTCTCGCAGATGGCCCGATCTCGATCCACCAGCGCCGAGCTGAGCTCCTAAACCACACCCAAAGACAGATCGCGGTCAGCCACACTGACTGCTAAGAAAGCCCACACGACGCAGGGTCGAATTTACAGTTCATGATTTATCCACTTTTCTTGTTAGATTCCGAACGCTCACTTGGCGCAGAGCTTCCATCTCCTCGCTGGCCACCTTCCTCTCAGATGAGGTGTTCTTCAGCTTGGCCTCCGCCACCTCCAGGCCGGACTGCAGCTTGTCCACCTCCTTGATGACCTGGTCCCTCTCGCTCATGATCAGGCGGTACTCGTTGAACACCGAGTCGCGCTCCTCCTTGTACTTCTCCAAGTCCTTCAGCGCCTTCAGCTGCAGCGTCTTGTAGCGCGTGGCCTCCGACTGCCAGCGGTCCACCTCCCGCTGCAGTTCCTTGTTCTGAGCCGCTGTCTTGTTCAGTTCCTGCTGGATTGAGTCGAACCTGACCATAGCGGGAAGAATAAGAGACACCTTTTAAAAAAAAAATAAAAAAAACAATCCAGGTAGACACCATAGCGGTTTACTCTAAATCACAGTCACTCAAATCACGGTCCTCAAGGTCTGAGCCCTGCTGATTTTTCAGCCTCCCTGTACCTGGTGAGCCAGGTGTGAAGCCTCTGTGGCCAATCAGAATCAGTAATTGTTAAATTGTGTGGGAGAACTGAAAACAAGGCCTGGATTTGGAATCAAGGTCCAGATGTGAAAAGCCTGGCTCTAAACATACATGCATTAGGCGGTTCGCAAAGATGGCTCTAAGAACAATCCGCGATGCTGCAAAATTTCAACGTGCAGAAGCTACAAGATACAATAGTAATATATGAATAATTGCTTGAAGTTTTGTTTTTACTTTGTTCTATGAAATGATGCGCTGGACAATTAATTGAAAATTAAATCAGAACCGACATTCAGAACCTCTAATCGATGTAACCTTGCTCATGGTCGGTAATTTTGTTTCGTTATTCGTTTTCATTTAAAATTGTTAATACTTTGAACTTTGGGGTGCCCTACTGTAAATTCTGCAGAGCTGGGGGGGGTGATGACTAGTCTAGCCAGATGACTAGTCTAGCCCTAATAATACAAAACAAAAGCCCCTTGGAAGCACCTTCGCATCCCCCACCGGTGGAACTGGAGGAGGTGGCTGGGGAGAGGGAGGTCTGGGATAAGCGGAAGATAATAGATGGATGGATGAAAAACGGGTATAGAAGACAGCAGTCAGTGGACGGTATATGTCAGCTGATCATGTACATGTGAAGCCCAGGCTTGCCTTCTTAGGGAGGACGAGTATTGCTGCTGGAAGTGGATGGCGGAGTCCCTCTGCTTCATCAGGATCTCCATCTGCTTCTGCAGCCGCCGGTTCTCCTCCTCCGCCTTCTCCAGCCGGCTCAGGTCCGTGTTGTGGTTGGCCGTCTTCTCGTTGTACCGTTTGCGTAGTGCATCGTAGTCTTTCTTCATCCCTTCCAGTTTGTCCATGGCGGTGTCGTACAGCTTGTTGAGGATCTCCGACGACCCGTTCTCTCGCAGCACCTGGGCAGAGAGAGGACACATGCCACCATCTGCCATTGACGGCTGGAAAAGTCCCTTAATGGGCATCTCGCCGTAATTTGCACCACTGCCACCAGATGGCAGCATGTCACCATTTGTATTTTCTCACAGTGTTCAGTAACTATCAACCGGGTCAGGGAGTTCAAACTCATTGTACAAAGAGTACTCGTTGTACTCATTGTATTTCAGAGTCTATAAATGTACTGTAATAAATGCTATATAATCAGTGCTTACTATTATACCACACCTCAGAAAAATCTCAGACTTCTGAGCTCATTTCAGGGAATTGGCCCACAAATCTGTCATGAATACAGCAACATGCATGAAACTTTACGGTACTACAAAATTAGTTCCCCTGCTCCAAAAGATTCTGTTCATGTACAGTATTATCCTGGTCTATATTAAAGTCTATCTAGTTAGCAATGGACTTAAAAACAAATTCTTGAGCAGCAACCAACGACAACCTAACCATTATCGTTCTAACGCCTTAATAACCTACTAGGAACTGGGAGGGAACAAAAAAAAAAAAAAAAGAGTGGACTGTCTGGCAGAGAGCTGGGAAGGAGCAAAAACGTGGACCATCTGGGGATCGCCGAGGACCGGGTTGAGAGGTACCGCACTAAATCAATTACCAAATGAGTAAGAAAGTGCAACATTCAGTGAGTCTTCATCAGTTCAGAAGAGCACATACTTGGTCCTGGAAGCTTTCGCCTGCCTGCCCCACCCCTTCCACCCTTTTTCACCCAATCTGGAACAGGCAATTAATCCCATCATTGGTCGTCTTCTCAAAGTCCATCACCCGTGCCAGCTCACAAGGAGGAGTGAAGACCAGTGCACACCACCTCCAAAGTCCATACTGTCAAACACCTGCTCCCCCTCTTTGCTCCAAGGGCTGCCGGCTTCAGCGCGCGACATAACGCACTCGGGGAGCGCTACCTACCCAGTACTACCCAGGTGCCCATCTGCCAGGTGCCACACGCCAAGACAGCCTGTTCACCCACCCAACCGAACACAAACCAACGCGTCTCTCCTCTGGGTCTCCTTGCCACAGATGGCCAGCACAGCACAGCAAAGACCGAAGCCGTACCAGCAAGGCCTAAAGTGGGACTACAAAAACACAAAAACTCAAATGCAGCACCTCTCAGTCTCGCCTATGAAACTTCTCAGCTGAATACCTGGGGGAAATGTCACAACACTGAGGGTACGAGCAGTTCGAAGGGGCTGTTTTTTTGCCCTGAACTTTAGATCGGCAATTAAACAAGGGCCTTTGTCAGGCATATAAAGAGGCTGAGGCAGCATGAAAAGGTTCAGGAGAACACGGGCGATTCAGACCTTCCCATAACCTTTTTACATCGTCAAGGCCCCGGCTAACGGGCCATTCGTCGCCCGCAGACGAGCGAGGAGACGGCGCGAGCTGAACAATGTGTACTGACGCAAAGTGAAACAAATAAAAACGATGTCATTCAGTTCACATCTGTCCAATGTCCTTACACGCAAACAACTCGGGAGGACCGGGAACGCAGCACGACTTCTGGCATAACATTTCCTATAAGATTTTCCAATCGAGACAAAATTTACAGAATGACACGACGCTGAAATACGCTCAGGGAAAACGGCAACCATTCCGCCTGTGATGATAAACAAGACGTTTCTGTAGTATTTCACATTCTTAGGATAACTTCAGCTTCGTATTTCAATGTCAATGTTATTTCATACCTCAGCATCTTAAAAGACATCAAGGTATGCAAGGAGGTAGCCTCTTTCAGCCCATTGTCCTGTGGAGATAATGTCTGGATTCTCTAATATAACCTGGACATTCTTAAGTATACAACACAGGAATCCAAGCTTTTCTTTTGTTGCAATTAGCAATTACAATATAAATCATTACTGATGTATTTAATGGATTTCTTTGCTGGCTATAAATTGTAGCTCTTTGGTTCCGACTCCATTTATCGCTTACTGAAACATACTGAATTTGTACCACAGAAACAGCATGACTCATGTGAGTAAGCCACATGACCAAAACAAAAAAAAATAAAAAATCCACTGACTGAGTAATTCAGGGGTGGGATGGTGAATAGCACTGTTCAGTCACATCTCCAGGTTTGACCTTCAGATTATCTCCATGTTATTTGCATGGAATTTACATATCGTCACCGTGTCACACAGGTTTCCTCCCACAGTCCAAAGACATGCTAAATGGTATTTCTAAATTTCCCCTAGTGTGTGACTGAGTGCATGCATGCATGTGCCCTGCGATGGACTGGTAGCCCATCCAGAGTCTGCCCCCCACCCCAAACACCAGACAGTAGGCTCTAGGCCTCCGGCCTATCATCCTGATCAGGATAAGCAGTTGCAAGACTGACAGTTTTTGTTGGAACAAATTTTACTTATAAATAAAATAAATAAATAAAGAGCAAAATAACTTTTTCAGTACTCTAGCAGATACTTGGGGACCTGTAGAGACCACACACGGTACCGGCATAGAGAATGGTGGACCTGTGGAGGACCGGAGGAGCCGAGAAAGTCAGACATCTGCACGGAGGAGAATCTGGCCGGCGCACCTGCTGCTGCTGGAGCCTCATGTCCGCCACCTCCTTCTGATCCTCGTCATGCAGCCGCCGCAGCTCTTCGCAGTTCTGTTTCAGGTGGTTGTGCTCCCGCACCAGCTGCGAGTTGTCCCTCTTCATGGCGTCCATCTCCTCCTTCAGCTGGGATTGGTCAGTCAGGAGGCGGCTGTGCAGGGTACTGGGGGGGGGGGGGGCGACAGGGCGCGGGGTGTTAGCGGCGGGGGACGCAAGCAAGAGAATAAAGCGGGGCGAATCACAGTGTCCAGCATCTCTGTAGGTTAGGACTACAGACAGAAGGTTACGGGTTCAAATCCTCAGCTCTCCAACCCTCACTTGGACGCAACTTCGGACACAAGCATCTGCTTAAAATAAATGGATGTAAAGCAGACAGAAACAAAAACAGCATGAATATTGATGTGGCACCACCATTGGGCGTATAGCGGAGCGCGATAAGTCTCACCATATCAGCGTAATCTGCCGCTTGAAATAATGGATTTCGTTTTGGAAGCATGAGAGGCAAAACACTGTTGCGTGTCAGGCGGACGTGCATCTCAGGCCACTTTCCAGATGGTTACATCGCTGAAACCCGCAGCCGCATCATTCATCATGTCATAGGCCAGCATGCAGAGAGATATAAACGTGGCCCCGAGGACGAAACTTAAAATTTTGTCATCGCAATCCCTCATCTGGTCGGGGAGCGGCTGTTTGCGCCGCAGCCAGCTGCCGACGTGCCAGACGACGGGGGCAGAGTGTCGCCGTGACGCAAGACGGCTCCCCGTGCCCCGGGAGCCGCGTGTCGCCGTGACGCAAGACGGCTCCCCGTGCCCCGGGAGCCGCGTTAACTCCAGCAGACGAGCCAGTGAAGGGCGGGATTACGGCGCCAATTCAATCCAAGCTGAAAGCAGCCTCATACAGCCTCGCACATAATTACTTTATACGAAGGAGTGAGACGTCCTAAAAAAAAAACAAACCAAAAACATTTATGGAAATGCAAAAAAACGAATCAGAGCTGCACATCATTACCCCTTAAAAACGAGGATCTGTCCTTTCGAAGGGGTTACCGCAACTCAGGGCTATCGCCGCAGGTTCACATGACACGCTTGCAGCAGAAGTATGCTATTTTTCATACCGTTGCCTTAATGCACGGCTGCCTTTCCACCCATCAGACGCTGCAGATGGACAGAGGCCCGGCAAAAAGAGCCCCTGCCGACACGGGGGCGAGCGAGAAGCCGGGGCGAGCGAGAAGCCAAGGCGGCGCTGCGCGGCGGCGGCTCGGTCAGGGGAACGCGGGGCGGTCCGAGCATATGCCAGCCTCCAGGCGTGATGAATAAGCCAGCCAGACGCTCAACAGAAACTACTGCTGCACTTTAATACACGGTGACCTCACTAGACTCCTCCTTACCCGTGTGGAGAAGTAACAGGGTGTACCGGGAGACAAGCAGGGGCCAGCTATCCCCAATTAAGACCCACCAAGGACAGGGAGCGATACAAAGTGAACAGGAAAGCTTTCGAGCTCCAACGTACTGACCAGGACGGTCCCAGCGAACTTACAGATTAACCGATTAACAGGACTTGTTCCAAGATGATAATACCTGGAGCAAGAATGAGTAACGGAGATAATATGTGACATAAGCTAGAGCTGATTAAGCAAAATGCTAACAATAAAGGACCTACGGAATTCATATCAGACGGAAATAAAATTTTAATAGCTACATCCATGGGGATCTTCTGAGCCAAACAGCCAAGTACAACTCTCTCTGTAGCATGACACAATAAGGGCCAACAGAGTGGGCAGGGGTTTGAACTTCATAGTCGAATCTGAAAACTGAACGCAGGGAGGAGCAAGCAGACCGCAGTGTATATAAATTCAAAATCATCCCATATTCAGCCTGGAAGAAAATAACCCCACTGCTCTTTGGAGATTCATGAATGATGCAGGGAGATGCGGCAGTGCAGCACGCCGCCGCTAAAACCCAACACTAAGTGCTTTCTGAGCACCCGCTGCCTGTGGGCCGGCTTACGCAGATCCAGCAGCAGGATCGCCGCGGCCAGCTGACCTGTCCCCGCTTCCTCCCCGAGCGCCTGGACCGTGCATCAATGCGCACTCCCTTTCTGAGATGACGACACGGCACTTCTTGCGGGGGGGGGCAGGCCTCCTGAGAACGCGGCAGGCACTTACTGGTAGAAGTCGGCTTCCTTGACGGCCTCCTCGCACCTCTTGAGCGTCTTGGTGTGCTGGTTCTGCAGCGACTGCAGGTCGGCCATCGCCTTCATGCACTGCATCTTCAGCCGCTCGTAGTCGTGGCTCAGCTTGGAATTGGGCCTTGGGGATGCAGGACGGGAAGCGCATTTCAAAACAGAGGCAGGATAGGACTTTGCTCAGTAGGATAATGCTTTACCCTGACGTCACGAGACTGCAAAGCCAGAAACGCTGGCATAAGCCCTTTCATGGGAGCTGGACCAGCCTATATTAGGGTAACCAATGTTAAACCATGTGTAGCTATAATGGCATAAAGGGGATCAAACTGCACACTAATGATTAACACATAAGGGCCATTCGCACCCAAGTTTAGGAATCTAGTTCCTGGGCCGTTTCGACTGGGAACTTTTGTAGTTCCTGGCCACTTGTGTTCCTTTCTCTCCACACAACAGGAACTGGGACCTAAACAAGCACAGTAGATGCAAAAAGTTCGTAAAAATCATACTCGCGATTATTTTGGTCAATACTGAGATCACGATTATTTAACATGTTTACTCAGACTTTAGAAATATTACGCATTTACTGGACTTAAAAAAAAATATATATATATATAAAAAAACTTGGATATCCTTGAAATAGTATTCAACTGAGAAACAATAAGAGTCTGAAAAAAGGGGCACTGGATTTATAACAAGACTAAACAGGAGTATCATTCTGAAATGTTGCACAATAATCACATTTTACCTCAATTATTTTGAATTGATAATCACTGGAAGCCAAAGTTGTAACAAATTCAAATTCGATTAAATGCCCATTCCTAACTCTGCTACAGTTATGCTTTCATTTTTTGGGGTATTGATCATGCAATATGAAAATATGGAACAAATCACATTATACTTATGCAGCCCACGACATGTTTATGATTCATTATTAAATCTGCCCAGTAGATCTATTTCCACGGTACAAGAAACTACATAACGTTATTTCACTAACAAGTGCTGGCAAGTTTCACTGCCAGCATGGGCGATGTATGTCGGTTATTGATCGAATTTTCCGATGCAGAAATATGGGGATGCAAGCAAAAATTGTATTTGTAAAGGCATGTAATGTAACCAAGATAAAATAAAAAAAATAATTCCATCTTCACATTTTTTGCTCTGTTGCTATTTTCACTTCCAACTTAGCGCTGCTGCTTATGGTCAACTGATTAGCAAAGTTTATCCCTATAAGCCTCACCCAGTAGTTCTTGGTTCAGCAAAAAGTACCTACTCTGGAGTAGGGACTAAAAAAGGTCTAGGAAACACCCCCGAGGACCTACAATCAGGCCAAGCTCCTGGGGGTGAGAAAACACCTATTCAAAAGGGCATAAAGAAAGGATGAGCACTGCTACCACTGCATCCAGTGGCCTGCATGCTGACACAAACACCAAGCAGTCATACCCAACTAGGATGAACTGGACACAACCACTAATAGGTGGTTGACCTCTGTCAGGGAAACCACAGCAGCATCCGCAAACACCGGTTTCATGTTACGCGTCTGACAGTTCAGTAATTACATCTACTCACCAAAAAACATTTTTTAATAAACACTTCTTTCATACTCAAAAGCATAAAACAAACAAAAACCAATTTAAATCAATGAGCCACAGAGGAACTGGTTTTAATTTAGGCTGCTGATCTCATTCATGCGCAGCGGAAAGGATGCAGACAAACTGAGTGCTGCTCCGGGTCCCGTACCGACAGTCGTCGAAGGTGGTGCCGGGGGAGGAGAGGGCGAGGCGTTTGCGTAGCTCATCCCGCTCACGGGTCACCTGCCGTAGCTGGAACAGCACCGTCTCCAGCTTGTCGTTGGCCTGCTTGCTGTCCGTCAGCGCCGGCGGGGGGGAGGAGGCTTTACCGGTCGTACCTGCAACGGTAAGCATGTGACTGCGGGCAAAGCAATTCCCTCGGACCATGGCGCATGGGACGCAATCCAGGGTCCCTGGCCAGGGCATATACAAGTATAGCTCCTAGCTTACAGCAGGACAGGGCCTTAGATCTAGTGATATTATCATGTCGGCATAACTGAACTGATCATATAGACAGTATGCGTTCACTGCGTTATTAGCTTTAACAAATTAGCTAGCACTTACGAAATACTTAAGAAAATGGAAATTCAGGGGCACAAATGCTGAACATTTTGCAGTACTGCAGAATGCAGTAAATCTAAATGCATTAAGAAGGGAAACTGCTACGCTCTACAGTGATGACAAGGCGTTCAACTACAAGGGACAGGCTGACTGGCATGCTGAATCCTTCTGCCCTCGCTTCTGCACACGTCCGAAACATTAACAAACACCCAAGTGCGGCACGATGACAAAGCGGTAATCATTTTCCGCATGACAGGTAAGGCCGGAGCACAACACAAGTGCAATGTGAAAAGTCTGTGATACCCTTTCCTCCCCATATTCACATCAGATACAAAGCATTTATTTGACAAAATTCAATGCATTGTGCAGTTCGGAATAACTGATCTGGTTAACAAGGGTGTTACAAAACATTCCTGACAGCAACGTCGCAATGAAAATTTACTGCTGTAAAATGCAGCTGGTGCTCCCTCCAGGAAGAACGTGAATTTTTAAGGTTACAACATACTCTTTGCATTGGGAGAAAATAACTATGATGGCAGCTACTGACCAACCCCACAGCATCACACTACGTCACCCAACTGTTGACAGCGGCTGGGATAACCGTTCCTACGTTGTATTGCTGAAACGATGTAAATTACGTTCAACGTATGCGGCTAAAGGTCTTCAGCCAGAAGGAGGATAATTTACACCATCTGCTGTTGAATAATGACATTTAAATTCTAGCCCTCAAAAATAAGACGACCCACTTTTTTTAGATGCATTTCTTTTTGGTAAAAAAAAAAAAAAAAAAAAACACACCATCTTATATTTGCGGCAGATCGTATAGGAAAATTATAGGCATATCGTAATACCGCGGTTCATGTACCTATTCTGGATATCCTTGAACTCCAAATAGTATTCAACTGAGAAACAATAAGGGTCTGAAAAATGGGGCACTGAATTTATAACAAGACTAAACAGGAGCATCATTCTGAAATGTTGCACAATAATCACATTTTACCGTACCAAACAGTTTGATGATATATTGTGTACCGTTACACCCCTAATATAAACACACTAGACTATAACACACATCACCCATGAAACATTCAGCTGAATTTGAACCCCAGACCTACCTACACTGCTGAGCGAGCTGCTGCTTTCAGAGTCAGATGGCATCGTGGACAACACGCTGTACGTAGAACCTTTATAAGAGCGAGGGGAAGAGACTGTTAGAACATAACCACAACACTGCAAAACAAGCTTTCCATCAAAACCCAAAGCGTACAAATAAAACGGAACAGATGGAAAATGGGATGACTGGAACATGAACTTGCAACTTTTGTGTGTGGTAAAAGGCTACCAACCAATGTTGTCCAAACAGAGAAAACCCCCTTCAAGGTCTCATACAAGTCACTGGTTTCCAAATTCTGAAAGCTGAACCCCATTCAAAGCCAAACCATTGGGTTCTTCTACAGTCCACTGGCCTTTCCATTCCGGTTAAATAATCATTTATGATTTCTTAACGGAGTATAACACATCCCCAGTGACTATTTTTCTGTCATCGCTCTAAAAGACCAGATGATCCAATGACGACTTCCTGAGCTGGGTGGCTTTCAGCGGGACCTCTGGCTTTACCATCAGAGTGCCGGCACGGCTTACAGTACACGAGAAACCGAATGGCACCCAAATAGAAGAGTCACACTTACAGGAGAATTCCATCTGTTTAAAACGGCCCAGTGATGCTGCAAGCATTAAAAATAAACAACAGCATATTGACTGCAAACAGAGCGCCTGCAATTCATCATATGAAGAAAAAATAAATAAATTAAAATCACCACCCTCTGGTATCACCAGAAACTCGAGCTCCAGTTGACGCCGTAGGTCCAAAGATGCAATATTTACAGTATTTCTGGCATGATAGACAACACCTATATTACTCTGTCAGATCTTCCCTAACCCTTCCATTTGTAATCCTCAGTTTCCCATGAATCCGTGGTACTTTGAAACCTGTAGTCTAAATGGTGGCGAGATGCTGCCAAGAACCATACTGTGATCCATATGGCACACAAAACAATCCCCGAACTGTACGAGAAGAGAAAATGGACGTTATTTCATGGTTATTTCTACTGCAGCAAAACATCAACCTACTTCAGTGTTTCCTTTAACAATCCAGACCAAAATCACAGATCAATGACCAAAATATATCAATATTTTATACGTAAAGAAATAGTCATAAGCTTTTCTATAATGCCAAACGTCATATTAAATGACACGAGGCAAGCAAAGGGCAGATGCTAGTTAATGCCAGGTGATCCAAGCTAGAGAGTATTTACGGGGAAACGGTAAGCTGTTATCGACATCATATCCTCAATAAATGCCCTTTAATCTGGTCAAAAATAATAATGAAGAAAAATCACAACACAACCCATCTTTCCAAGCATGTATCCATTTAATTAAACAGCAAACCACTTTTAAAACCCTTTTAACAAAAAAAAAAACAGAAAACAATAGGAATTCCCTTATTGATACCCTTGAAAATTTCATTCAAGTCAGAGTGAACAGTGCAGCTTAAAATCCCCCCCCCCCCCCAATACACACAAAAAAACAAAATCCCTCCCACCCAAAGGATACCCTGGGGCTGTGACAAGGCACAGACTAATTAACTATGAGACATTAAAGCCTCGAAGCTGTCAAGGCAGACCCACGCAGCAGCTGCAATACACCCAGCAAGGCCTTGGGAGGGGGGGGGGGGGCTTTCATCTCTGACAGACAGTGGATCTGCCCCTGTTCCAACAATACTCCACATAGTCACTTTCCAGAAAGCTCTGAAGCAACACAGCACCTCCCTTTGAAATGCAGAACACTCCGAACAAAATAATAAAGATGGGTCGGTGTGCGGCTCAGCGGGAGAGGATGCTGTGCTCGCCATCGGAAGGTTGCCGGTTCAAATCCCGCAGTTGGCAGAGTAATGTCATGGGTGAGCCCTTAAAGGCGGCCCTTAACTCCAATTGCTCTAGGACCTGCCTGACCCAGCCAATAATAAAGCAGTGCTTCTCATCTCCAGTACGGAGGACCCACTGTTATTGGCTGATTGAGGGGTCATCCCAAAAACCCTCATCCACAGGGGCTCTCCGTGGATCAGGTTTCCTACCCCTGTGCTAAATAAAATGAACACAGTTCACATTGAGAGCTTTCTGTGCATTTGCTCTACCTGGTCACAAATGGCTCAATGCCTGTTTCTTGTAAAAGGAGGCGTCAATAGACTTAACATTGCACAAGGCATGGCTCATTTTAACCTCTGGTATATGGGCAGTTCACTAAAAACACCATCTAGCTGAATTCCTCGCCCAATCATGAAACAAATTAACTATCCTTTAACAGGGCGATCGAACAGAGAAGTAACTGTCACACAAATCTAGTTTTTACCTAATTTTCCGAACAGACAACTGCTCATCAGTTACTCAAAACTAAAATCGGAATGACCTAAAGTGATAACTGAAGAAACACAGTTGCAGCCAGAAACCAAGTTACTTATTTCATTAGTGGGTATATGATGCAAAATATTCTTTTCTGAATGCTGGTAATCGTACGACGGTTCCACAACAATTAAAGAAGCCAAAACATAGGATGTGTCGTGCATTTGCACGCACAAAAATAAACCGACAAATACAGTTCAGCGTATTTAAATATGACATCACTACAAAGTAAACGAGAAAAGCCTTTCAAGCGCGAAATAACTAGGTCAGTGGAGGACTGTGCCTTGCCGGGGGTAACTCTTCTTTGAAGTATGCACATTTCATATATAACAGTTGCTACTTTTTTTCTCCTCCCCTCTGACCAAAACGAACCTGATGGCAGAAACCTGCAGTGGTTCTGTGCGTGTCTGGACACCAGAACCCACTTAAAAAATACATCATTACAAAGACATGCCTTAAAATATTGATCAGCCTCTGTATTATGTATAGCATTCGATCACATACATTTGTGCCGTCTTTATATTCAAAAAGAAAAAAAACCCTGATCATTTATTCTAGCCATGCAGTCACACACAGTTGGGGGACTGCTCCATTTACACAAACGACCAACAAAACTGAGAGCTCACTGGACAGAAAAAAGAACAAAACCATTACAGAGCTACAGTGGACACAAGCCCCAAAGGCTAATGTTGGACCATTCCCTTCCCCCCACAAAGGCTGGTAAAGGTAGTTCTTCCAAGACGAGTGGATCAAGTTGGTTTTCTAAAATGACCTTCACTAACTCTACCAGGGTGACCATAAGGTGTGAGGAGCCCTGAGATGTGACTCCTATCAGCCTCCCCTACCCATGATTTACCTTCAGTACAGCTCTGTACCGATACCGGGGAGCCATTTTCCTGAACAGGCTCCCCAGTCACAGCCAAACATCCATTTTTTTCTATGATCTACCCCAACATACAAAAGTGTTCCTGCAATGATTTAGCCTCAATTGCTCTCCAGTCACTTATGTTCATATACAACAACAGAAAAAATAAAAACAATTCTGCTTTTCAGCACTAATTAGTTTCTGCTCTGCTGTGGGTGGAATTGCTGATTCAACTTTTTGTCAGCAACCTCTGTCCCTGATGTAAAACCTCGTACTCGGGATAAAGAGGGAGCCTGACAAACGGTTCTGTTTACCCACATCTCAGGACACTAAATCAAACAGACTCTGGCAGTCTCACTTGCTGTAGGAGCCTTTGCTGTGTGTAAGGCAGGCTCAGGCCAGTTTTAATCAAAGTCCCCCTTCCCATCAGGCCACTGTGAAGGGGGGGGGGGGGGTAATATGCCTGCAGAGCAGGGGCATCACATGGATCAGGCGTTCTTTGTTTCCTTTGCCTGCAGTTTCCCATGAGTCTGTTTGGCTAGACACCCTCACAATGGGCAAGGTTCACAGCAGCCAGCCACTTGCCGCTTCTTGGCAGTCATGTGATCTTATGCTGTACGTGGTTCTTCAGCACTGAACATGAATGGGCAGTTGTCTGCTGGCGATCTGGCGATTGTCTCCTTGAGAAGTCCACGGAGTGCTGGCCCGCATTTCTCCACTAGACCACCTTTTGGGCATCGGGATCCCAGATGCCACCCAAGGTGAAGCACAACCTCCCACATAAACACTGTGACTAAACACGCGAAACTATACTTAGCCGCTGAATTCTAGAACAACGCATGACTATTGTGAAACCACCATGGCTACCAGCCAATAACTGTAGAAATTGAATGATTGAAGACCAGTCCTCTAAGGGATGTTGCAGCACTAAATAACACCCATTCCGTTTCTCTGTGGTTTTTATTAGGGCTTGGAGATCTCCTCCCTTACTTCTCACATTCCAGTCCTCCATCATCTCCCACATTCCAGGTTTGTAAATACAAAGCTGCCGTACCTCCCATACAGATGAAGGAACACATCTGGTAGACCTTACATTAAAATCCAATTTAACATTTTTCAAAAGAAACTTTAAGAAGATAAGGTTTAAGAAATATTAAGGGGAGGGATAAGGTGGCCATCGATCCCACACGAATTGACAGGTCTCTTACAAGGCATTGTCTCAAAAATGAAACACCCCAGGGCTCTCTCGTGGATCCCAGGACCCATAAATAAGCGACCGTGGGAACGGTGGGCTCTCGATATAAAACATCCAAGATGTTCGCACTGAAATACACTGTGCATTATAACCACAAAGCATGAAAAGTCAAGCAGTCACAAAAAAACTGGTTAAAAAAATCCTGAAACATATACCTAAGATATACAAAGTTTGTGTGTTCAAAGATCTAACTTGGAACTTTTTAATTTTAACCTGATTAACGCATCAACTACAAATTCACAGACACCAGACAACGGAACGGTGTATAGCAAGATGGAGGAACTCAGACGGCACACCATGCAAACCTTCAACCTTGCCACTGAATCTTTTACAGCCAAAGGCACAGGATAATATTTATCTCCCTAGCAGTGCAGTTCTTCCTGTTTTGTTGCATCATAAAACCTCTCAAAGGCTGACCGGTGAGGTCACCGAGTCTTCCCTGCATCCTTATGGGAAGTGGAGTTCTCAACACAATGGCGGCCATTTTCTGTAGTGCTGTCTTCAGCACGCCACAATATTTTATATTATTTATTATATATAAAAAATACATATATGCACGACAGCACTGGCAAGGAGAGAGAGAGACCTAAAAATAAGGCAGTAAGAAGCTTTCCTCTAATTTTAAAGAGTTGTCAGGGATTTTAAAAAATGGTTCTTGATATGCCTGAACAGTCACTGAGTCACTGTTTAGGTGAGAAACGTTTCTGTTCAAAAGAGTAATGGTGACCTGACCAAAGAAAAATGCCTCTAGTACACAAAACCCTCATAATTAAAGTTTTTAAATTGAAACTAAGATGAAAAGTCTCCCACAGCTACAGCTGGGAAAAGTGGCAACAGTTTCATTTGCTTTCAAAGCAGGTCGATCACTTTAACACAACATTACTCCCCTGAACGGGAACTGGCCATCTTGACCACCTGTCACCAGGTGCACATTAAGGAACTGGTATCCTTAATGTGCACATCAAAAGGGGGGGGGGGGCGGTGGGGGGTCATCTAAGAGACGTGACAGGCATGTCTGGCTGTCATGAGAATCAAAATTTTGCTCCCTCATTGCCTGCACACACACAAAACAAAAAACAAATGTGCAGAAAAAGAACAGATCTGGCTCCATCCACCAAACGAACGTGGACCACATTTGCAAACAGCACTGTTCATCCTTAGCAGGGGTGTCACAGTGCGTGCATTATACTGCAATATCCTGCACCACTTTGCATGTGGCTTTCATCAACCACTGGTGAACATGGCAACAGGCACACAAGATGGATTAGCTCGTCTTCGCTAATTATATATGGCAAAAATAGAAGCATTTTCTGAAGAAGTGTACACAGCATATGTAACCAATCATCACCCAGCATCACAATTTGTGACATTAAAAGTTACAACTGCATGTCTTTAGGTGCACAATATCCAATAAGAGCGTGAAAAAGAATCACAACTCAGGGAACTAAGTACCCTGCATTTCATCATATTATCAAACGAGTAAAATCATTCGTAGAACAGGGCACCATACTCGTTTCGCTCCCTCCCACCATGCACATTAAACATGAGCTCCATTATGACATCAAAACACAGATTAATGGGGTAATCAGCCTTTCAGGAATAACTAGCGGCAAACATATACTCGGTGACAAAAACGGTTAAGCACTCAGACGGAGTGATGGAAATGAAACGAATCTGCACGTGGTGAAAGGTCATGTGACTATAGCAATGATTATATCATCAGATGGGCACACTGCTGGTCCCATGTCAATAGGGTGCAGCACTCCCTTCCCCCCCCCGGGCCTGGATACATGCAGAGATATGGTGCGGAAGGGAGTCATACAGCTGTTGTATCCTCTCTTGCGGTAAAGTCGGCCAACAGCTGTTGTTGGCCCTCGAGATCCTGCAGACTGGCACTGGGTCTGAGTTCACGTCCAAGTTGATCCCACACATGTTCGATTGGGGAAAGATCGGGGGACCTGGCTGGCCACAGGAAAACCCCAACATGACGCAGGCAGTCCATAGACACACGTGCCATGAGTGGACGGGCGTTGACTTGTTTAAGGACTGTACCAGGGTGCTGTCTCAGGAGGGGTAAGACATGCGGACACAGGATGTCACTGACGTAGCGCTGTGCAGTCAGGGCCCCCCGAGTCACTAGCAGAGATGACCTGAAGTCATACCCTAAGGCTCCCCACACCATGATGTCATACCCTAAGGCTCCCCACACCATGATGTCATATCCTAAGGCTCCCCACACCATGACGCCAGGAGTAATGCCAATGTGTCTCACCACAACATTGGCAATATTGGTCCTCTCCCATCGGCACTGCCATAAGCACACCGGATGGTCATCCGTGGTAATGCAGAACCGAGATTCATCGCCACTCGTAATCAGTCCATGCCTCCCGGTTACGGTACCAGTCCAAACACAGTCATCTCTGCACTGGTGTGAACGGCAGGCTACACATGGGATGGTGAACCCGTAGTTCGGCTGATGCCAGTTGTCGAGACACGGTGTTGGGTGACACGGGGTGCTGTAGAGAGTCCAATACCTGTGTCCGGATGGCAGGCGCAGATGTCATGGGGTTCTGTAATGCTTGGCGCACTACACAATGATCCTCCCTTGGTGTGGTCTGTCTTGGGCGACCGGAACCTTCACGACGTGTGTGGGTGCCCTCACGTGCCCATTGGTTCCAACACGACGACCACCCGGCCTCATGCAAACCCACAATGCGACCCCCATCAAACTCCGTCAAGTGCCGGTAATGCTCTCTAATGCGTTTAAGGAGCATCCTCTGTGTCTGGTGACTAAAGATGCCAGCGCCTTGCAAATCGAATCATTTATATACCCATTGCTGATCTGCACATGTATCAAATTACATCCAAATCAGACCATTACTACTGGGTGCTTAACTATTTTTCTGTCACTGAGTGTGTGTTGAGGTGTTCCTATTCTGGATGCCAAGTGCATCGAGCCATTTTTATTTTATTTTTTCCCCCCAAATAGAGAGATGCACCTCAGGTCATCCAACAAAATAGACCTTGATTTCTCTGCAAAATGCCATTTGTCATCCAGACATCGTTTTTGCACGTAACCTCAAAGTATTTCAATCTGTTGCGGAAACAAGAAGCATACCACGGAAGGGTGTGGTTTATTTGTGAGTCATAGCACACCCAAGTTTTATTATGTGACAGTGCACTTTTGTACATGCATAGGAGGACAGATGTTTAATAATACCAGAAAGTACATCCAGCTTAAAAGGAAAGGATTTCCATTAAGTTAACAAAAAAAATTATATCTGAGAAATTTTGGCCCAGAACATGAGAGCAGGTGAGTGTTGAATTGAGGAAAAGCCAGTCAAATAATCATTTGTCTGTATTGGTGATAAGGGAGTGAGTGACTCTGGAAACATTAAAGAGAAAAGCTGCTGGAATTCCTCCCCGATCCATTTTCATTAAGCTACACCTGTTTCAGTACTTCTTCCCACGCAATAAGGCATCATGGCTAAGAGCAACGTTAAGGCACACAGTAAGGGTGGAGGTTTATACCGCATTAGTCTGCAAATCATTTTTCTGAGTATTCAACCAGCTTTGGACTTTATATTCTGCTGTTCCATGACCTACGTTTGACAGACTTAAGAATTTAAGAGCCACGGTCTTAGCACATTTTCACCATAATAGCCAAAAAAAAAAAACTTCTAGATGTACAAGTCATTTTTCAATGAGAGGGGGGGTTAGTGTCACATAGAACAGTACCTGAAAACGTGTTAGATGTTTTGCCTGTGTCATCTGATGAAGTATTACATCTTTGCCACTCTGGCCAAGCGAATTTCTCTGGAGAGAGACAGAGGGAGAGAGGGAAAGAGGGGAAAGACGTATTAGGTGAGTAAAGCAAATGTATTAGTAAATTGTAAGTGTTGAAGGTTTGAGAAGTGAATAAATTGGGTAAAAAGAGAATACATGCATTTTAAATTTGAACAGTTTTAGGAAGAATTGAGACAGATTTTTCTTCAGTTCCAAAGCAACTGCTGAAACACAAATGTAAAGTAAATAAATGAATTAACCATAAACAAGACCTTTTCCTAAAACCTTTAGGCAAAATTATGAACATGCAATTTACAGGTCAACGAAAATTCTTTCATGCAAGTTCTGAGCTCAATCCATCTATAAATTTATAAAGATCGCAGGCTTCGTGGAAAAGTTCCCCTGCAGACTGGGGAGGAGGGGGTGCATTAGAAGTCAACAAAAAGCCCAGGCGTGTTTACTCCCCTAAATTATTTACTACCGTTGCCACTAGAAAGACAGGAAATGCTCAGGAAAGCCAATCTATTTACTAAAAAGTTTGACAAGGACATAGTCAAAGAAGCAAAAGAGCTGTGGTACAGCTCAGGACAGTAATGACTCTCCCCAGGTCACAATGGGGTTACCTTCCGATAAACCTATCGTACGGCAAAAAATGCATTTTAGTACAGTACACCTAATAAACAGTTCACCCCAGTGTTTCCCAACCCGGTCCTTGGGGAACCCTGGACAGTCCATGTTTTTGCTCCATCCCAGCTCCCAGCCAATCAGGAACACCGAATACCTGTTACAGGTGCGCTGGGAGCTGAGAGGAAGCAAAAACATGGACTGTCCGGGGTTCCCCGAAGACCGGGTTGGGAAACACTGGGCAAGCCTAGCCTTCCTTAAACATGCATTGAACAATTACAGTAGCCTACAGTTGAGCAAAATCATTAACATAAAGCCTATTATAAAGGGTTGAATATCTCATGTAATTTATTGAATAATGTACATGGATTTACCCATCGTAAAAACAAAATATCGTAACACGGACCATTGTAACCCAGGGAGTGTTTGTATAACCATCCCATATAGTTCAGGGCCATTAAAAATTTGAATGGTACCACGCTCCTCCTGCTTATGCGTTTAAGCAGGAATGCACAGAAAAATAAATTAGCTACACTCGTTTGTCTCTCCTTCACATAATTTTATCAGATGTAACAACCACAAACTGGCTGAATGATGTTTTGGAATTTACATTACATGGGACATGGTACACAACATACAATGAAATAAACTTGCAACATTAATCCCTGATAGAGAGAGTTCTACCTCTGCAATGGGACAGCTTACAGCCATGGAGTTTTCCAGGAAGCCTGTACTGCACTGATCACTGCAGAGACCGTCTGCACAGAGCTAACATTCGGTGCAGTTAGACCTTAGGCCTTTCTTGGCGTGTCAACACACTAGGTTTTTTTTTTTTTCAGTAAACATCATGTGTAATTACACATAATTGGGGTTGGCTTTCTCCAGAGATTTCTACAAATTCAGCAGTAGCACTGATATAGCACTGGTATGACAGTTCAGTAGGCTACTGCCTTGTTTTAAAAATAACCATCTTGTGCAAGGATTAACTTGCAGAAAACAACTACAATGCTATGCATTAAACTAAATTAAAACATTTCACACGAAACAGGAAGTTAAAAAAAAAAAAAAAGACTAATATAGCCCTCTGAGGATTTTCCATCTGCAATTAGACTGATAAAGTGGTGGTCTGGCTTAAATGTGTTGAAGCCTGGGGACAAAAATATAATCCAGGAAGGGTTCAGAACATGTCATTCAAGGGAAAAAATCCCTCTGCTCTAGCATACAGATGCATAAAATAACTATCCTAAGGCACTTCAAAGTTCAGGATAAGTCTATCATAGCCATTTACTTCGTTTCTCCCTCAAAATTCAGAGGGGGATTAAGTTCTGCGCCACATGCCACAGGACAAGGCTGAGTAACGTCATGTGACTGAGCGTTTCTGCAGGAGAATGTAAGTGACACTGTTTTATGGGGGGTGGGAGGAGTTTAAGTGGCCTGGCTCTCTCAGCTGACCGCTGTATTGGAGCCGCACGGGAACCTGCTGAGGTCCTGGCAGCCCGCATTGATAGATGTGCCATTCCACCCAGAGGGACTCGCTCTTCTGGGCTGTGCTTTGTAGCTTTGCAGTGTGACAAACAGCCATTGGCTGACAAATGTGTCTATTGGGGGAGGAGGGCTCTCTGCCCTCAGTGCTTCCTGGGAAGGATCAGGGAAGGGGGGAGGGGTAGGCAGGGAAAACAGGAAATAAATACACAAATGAAAGCACTGGGCAAGTCTAAATCCGTTTCTGATACACAAATCAAAAGGTACTCGTCACTATATTTAATACACATAACAGAACGTTGAATCAGCAGGATTGTAGCTCTACAGAGGGGGGTTAAAAATTTTCAGTGGTGAGAGGAGGGAGGATTTGAGTGCAATGTTTAAATTTAGTATGAAAAGGAAAGTGCATTGATTTTAAATCTTTAATACCAGAAAAGGGATAAGACAAAAATGAGTTTGATTACATTAAAGCTCAAAAAAATAGAAAAGAATAGCTGAACTATTAAAATCTACAAACTGTAAGGATTGTTTGACCAGAGATGGAATGTGTGTGGTAATTGTTAAAAGCATTAGCATTAACCCTACACACAAAATCTGTGTAGTTTTACACTGTCAAAACATGCATACTGCTTTCCAGAAACATCTATTTCAAATGGCCCATACAGCATTTCCATACTCACTAATCTAGCACATTTCAAGGTTGGGGAAGCACTGAACATAATCTGTTTTGTTTTTGTTCTTTTGTATTTTGGTGGAGGGAGAAAGCAAAAATAGAATGCTAATACTAATATTACCGCCATATTCGCAGGAGATGCAACTCCCAATAGGAATAGGGAGAAAATGTTCGGTTTTATACGCAGTAACACCACCGTAATGCTACATCCTTAATCAACTCTACTGGGCTTTACTACCCTCTCCCAAAATATTACTCATTACCCGTTTCCACAATACATATCACTAAATGGCATCTTCAGACCGGAAAATAAAAATTAACCACAGCAATTTTGCGGTGGGCTCATAGAGACTGGCTTTTACTGCTCCAGGCATGCAGGTGACTGAAGATAAAAAGGTCGTTTCCGTCTCCCGGGCAATGTCGACAGTGACATATGTTTAGGGGCTCCGTAATTAAAGGGCCGGTGGACACAGTTAACACCGGTGTAGTCACGCGCGCCTTGATTAAGGTGATTTTTTTCAGGGTGCTCTCCGTTATGCCGCTTTATCCGATCCCGACTCCTTCGGGGCAGCTAGCAAGCCGGACCGTCTTCAGTCTACTCGCCGATGGCGCAGTTCAAACGACCAGGTCAAAACGAAACACAAAAAGCTTGTTGTTTCCCCCGGCCTGGGCCCTCCTTTCCGTGGCACAGTGGCAAAACCAGTTAGCCCAGTAGCGTGGGGACTACTGTAACCACGGCTCAGCTTCACAGCCTCCCATGAACCGATGGTTAATGCACCGGTGTAGGGTTGCAGCGCCATGCTTCTGAAGGGGAGGGGGCTCACGGTTCAGGTGCGATGGGACAGCAGATGCCGGGATTCTTGGGGGCGTGTCACGGAGCTTCCGCAGGGCCCACTGGGCCGGAATGAACCGTGGCGTTCTCCACCCGAAATGCCCCCAGCAATGATACATCTGCATATTAACTCAGAGGGCAAACAAAACTGCACGCAGATGGCAGCCTAGCAAAGTAACGCAGTGCACAGACAGAACATAGTTAATCCTGGAGTGATGCTGACCTGAACTAGACACTAAGAGCTTCAAAAGTCAACTTCTTGCAGCAGACTTCCCTCCCGCCCCCCCCCCACCCCCACCTCCACCTCCTTAAATCTAATTAAACTGCTGAACAGAAGGGAATATATACTTGAAAACAGAAATCAAATGAACACTCTTGGGACACACACATTTGTATTCATATCTTTGCGGGGACTGTCCATCCATTTCTTTGCAAATCCCAACACTGACAACCTTAACCCTTACCCAGCCCTAACCTTAAGTAACTAAACAAAATACAAAGCTTTTGGCATTTTTAGGTTTTTGATTGCATTCACAGATTTTTAGAAAAATTGAATTTCCCCATTGGGGCCAGAAAAAAAAAAATGTTCCCCACAACGTCAAAATAACAGTTTTAAATCACGTTGTGAGGACATTTGGTCCCCACAATGTAATACATATCACGCATACACGGCCCAAACTCGAAAAGAAAGAAAAACCTCAATAAGGGTAGGACCTAAAGAGGGGGGTTTAATGAACTGAAAATAGGTCAACAAGGGTGGGGGAAGGGCTGCATGCACGAGAGACGCATCTCAACACACCATTGCATGAAATATTTCACAGAAGTACAAAATAGAAAAACTGTTGGCTTTTATTCAACTCAAAGTCCAATAAAAACACCTTTGTTACAGATTAACGTGGTACCACAGCAAATGGTGAGCAGAGCACCAAGCAGGGCGAGACACCCACTGAACTTATGCGTGTGAGAAGATGTTAAATATAACGCTGCACCATCCATAATCTGGGTTGCCGCGCTTGTGCAATCGAAGGGGACAGGCCAGAGGGAGGCAGGAAGAGCAGCGCAGCGAAACAGACTGGGAAAAGCACAGCGGAAATTGGTGGCTAGCAGCAATCCCAGCCGTCTGTGCCGAGCCGCTCGCTGCCAGGGGGTGGAGCCGGACAGGTTTGCTTTCCGGACACTTTAGGTAAATTATATCAGCAGAAATCGAGTGAAAAGGAGGGGGAAACCAATCAAAATGAGCACACTTAAATCCAGATGGCTGCGGGAAGCCTGTTGGTACGCGGATTAGAATCATATAAACGTAAAGAGTACTGCCAAAAATTTAAAAAAGACACTAAAAATGCAAAACAGCGGAAGACAGTGGTGCATTTTTTACTAGTTCATTTTATGTTACTTCACTCCATAGAAAAGACAAACTCTCTGAAAACAGCTCCCTAGAAAAGTATCCCATCCAGAACTCGGTTCCACGAAACCCCTACAGACTAAGGCAGTCTAGCTGCTGTAGCTGAGCTAAAGGCAAAATTGTTTCCAGAGGAAACCAGCTGCTAGACGAAAGAGTCACTTTTAACAACAGAAATTGCAAAACACAGTTGAAACGAGTCCGTGGAACGCAAAACTTGTAACATAGCAGATGAGTCCCAGAGCAATGATGTATTTTGGAATGCATAGTGAAACTCACCCGCAAACCATTAAAAAAATGCTCAGCTTTATTTACAGGTCAACAAGGGCAATCGGCAGTTCCTGAATTCTAACCACTAGAGGGGAAACCCATCTAAATCACATACAATTATGATTTCAATGGTTAAATATATAAAATTAACATGCTTTTACAGTTTAAAAATTGAAATACAAGCTCAGTACAAGCTATTGGAAATACAAAACAGAAGAGCATACATTAAAGGATTACACAGGGCGAAATCTATAAGATTCACTATATTTTGTAAAGTGTTCAACATGTATGGTACTACTGGAGACAGGGGCAAATTTATATTGTTATTTGTACAAGTATGTTGAATTTGTAAAATGCATGCAAGTGTAAACTGAAGATTGTCAAGAGATTTAAATTTTTAGATGAATTACCTGGACTATGACATGCAATATTAGTTTAGTTTTATAAAAAAAACATTATGCTTCCACTTCGTTCCACCAAGCAGATAACTTACATACTGTAATCATTTCAGCTGGCATAGTGTGATGGTCCTCCTACCATCTTAAAGGGCGTACAGACAGACTAAGAAATCAACAGCCCTTATGTGCTAATGTGTGGATTGTCTGAAATTTACAGAAACTAGATGCATGGTTTTCCTTGTCTTACGTCATTGTGCATTAAGGTCACTGCAGGTCACTGCCGTTTCATTAAGCACTACTTGAGAATTGACAGGGAGAAATTAGCCCAGAAGCTCCTAATATTTTACTGTGAAGTTGAAATCAATAGACCTCCAGCAATGGAAGGATGATGTAACCGATTCACTGCGGTAACCATGCAGTTTGTCAGCTGGTCTACATACACACTAAATTCTTGTTGTTGTCGCCCAGCTTATTCTTACTACTGAACAAGATGGATCAGCCTTATGATCCACCAAATTTTTTGCATAAAAGCATAAACGAGTACAGGGGGGAAAAGTTACTGAATAACTGAAAAATACAAATATAGGAGACGGGGCTAACAAAAAATAAAAGTTTAGCAGTGCCTCATTTTGAAAATGTTCTACTGAGAGATAGACACATACAATATAAATTCAGATTTTATTGCTTGGAAAATCTTCAGACAGGAGAGCCCATACAGATTCTTCAGAGTTAATAATTTCACATACCCCCCCAAATGATAAACTGGAGATGTAATGGGGGTAAGAACAATCAATGCAGACTAATTTCAAACTTATTTATACCCCATATACAAAATTGTGTGCAAAACATACTTAAATATATGGTTGAAACCATGCATGTTTATGTACTAGGGTTATTACTATTAATTGCAACAAGGGTTTCGAAGACAAAAAAAACTAAGTTGCTTCATAGTTCTGTGGTGAAAATGACATTTTCCCCATCTGTCATTTAAGATTTCAGAGCAGGACAGGTAAGAAACATTGGAAACACATAACTTCTTAGCGAATTTTATGCCCTGCCTCTTGTATATTAAGGTCACACAACAATCCCTTCATCGTTCCGAAAACAATGGCAGTGTTACTGCAGTATAAGTGAATTTAATTTTCAGAATGAGATCATCATTAACTAGCTCACAAATGTTGCAGATGTTAGCTGGCCAAAGCTTTTCTGCAGTTACTTGCAATAGCCAGGAGGAAAAAACTTTTCACTGAAGCAGGTGACTGAACAGGAGTGTCTTTCATCCTAATACAAATAGTTTTACGGTCACAGAAATATTCCCCTTTGCCGGAATATAGATCAAAGATGCACAGAATTTCCTAATTTCCATGAGATACTTCACAGCTTTCTGATGCAATCAGACCCAGGAGATTTCAGATTCTAACCTAGAAAATTCAAGAAACCGTAAACTGTGTTATACATTTTAAAAGAAAATCAGACTCTCATGCTACACTACAGCACAGTCAAACGCTAATTCCACAGATGAGTGCGTGATTCCCCATGCTTTCCACCTTGACCTATACTGGACAAGCAATTACTAAAAAAAAAAAAAACTGATGTTTATGCATGATCAGGTCATTCCGTAGGGCCTCGTAGGGCAAAGCTGGGCAATTCTTTCACTACATCAAGCACTACCACTCTGACATCTTCCTGTCAGCAGAATTCAAATTTACCGTGTAGCTACATAAAGCTCCACACCGTAAAGAAGGGTCTAGCCTTCGGACGCTGACATTAACTTTGGCTAATATGAATTTCCTATGCTTGGAAAGTCTCGGATTTATGGAACAAATGGGAGAACAGCACCAGCACTTCATACCAAGACCACCAGACTTCAGATTGAAACACGGAAAAGGGGGCACGATTTGCAGAAGAATGTAATCCGTATCTTTTTAGAGATGAACTTAAAACTAAAACGGCTTGTTATGAAATGATGCACATGCATACATACTGTCCTGCAATATTCTCCTTTGGAAAGGCGTGTTCTTCAATATTTATTCAGATGCTTTGCTGCTCTTATGTTTCTACAAAATGTTAATACCGCTAGAGTTCAGCAGACGAACGTTGCTTGGAAAGCCAAGTATTTCAATAGCATTAAAGATCACAGCAAAACCCTTGCACTGCCTTCCATCCCCAAAATTCAAGCTTTATCTACACTTAGTGCTTGCAGTGTGTAATTAGAAATCAATATTATCCTGCATGCAATGGAAAAGAAGGCTCAGAAATCAGGTTATTCTGCAGCTGCTACATTTCAAAATTCTCATTATTACACAGAGCAAATGCTTGTTCCTACTGAGAAGTGTGCCAGTTCATGAATGAAAAAGGCACTGTAGTGCACCATAAGGTCTAACAACATTATACATCATCTGCAAAGCTCGAAACACATACTAGCCATCTTACCTCACTAGAAACAGCATAAAAGCTCTGAAAACACAACATGGATTTCATTAGAAAAGTACAATTCGAGGGCCTTTTAATTATCAGTTACTTCTTGTAAATTAAATGGTTTATTCTGACCAGTGAATGATCAGGAAACCTGTGCCAAGACCAAATCAAGAGATAAAACTCAAAACATGGACTTTAGTGTCAACGATACCTAACTAAAAAAATGTATATGCAGGGGTGAATGTTGACCTTAGGAAAAGGATGTATAGCAGATTATGCATAAGGATTTGATAGGTGTGTTGGGGGACCGCAAACATTAAATACACTTAAATACAGAATTAAAATCTAGGGAAATCATAAAGAGAAATATGCAGTCCTGAAATCTGTCATGCTGCAATTCACTGGTTTATTACCGGTAAACAACTAAGCAGGTGTTTATTAAACTACTCACAAGTGTCATTTGAACTGATGTCATTCAATTTACTCTATAAATGTTTTGTTAGAAGGATGGAGAGATTACATCATTATGTAATTTAAAACCCACTGTCTTCATTTCATGGGCTGTGGAGTTAAAGCACAACAGTTTTACTCACGCGAACAATTGTGGGTACAGAAATCTTCACTCACCTTGCAATGAACGCAACCAAAAATATCATCAAGGAGGACTGAAATCGGGAACAGCAGCCTACTAATAGCCTGACCAATGTAAATTTCTTCAAAGAAATTCCAGAACTTTCCCAATATTACAAAACACCTTCAAAAAAACATTGAGAAGCACTGGCTCTCGGCAACCCCCACAAAGCCTAAAAAATGTATTTTAAACCAGTCACCCCGATTGGTTTCCAGCAGCATACTTATTGCTGACGAGTTTCTGAATGTTGTTCAGAAAAACTTCCCACCTATAAAGTGCAGAGTGCCGCAACATCACTTTTACTTTTTAAATTTTAAAATATCCGCCCTGTTTGGTTTCATTATAGCACACCCCAGATTAAAAACTACAGAGATTAAAAATGAATTCTAATACTAATATGGGTTTTTATTAAGAACAATCATCATGTCTCACAATCCAAACCAATTTTCATCAGTGCAGCAACATTAATATAAAATCTTGTTTTTAGAATTTAATTTGATAAAACAAACTTCCATTCAGCAATAAAGCATGAATGAATTAAGACAGCTATCCACATAGTCATTTCGAAGTATAAAAGAGGGCCTTTGTATAATCTATATGACATTTCTGTTTTGCTTTGACAAACTACTTGCGTATTCACTATGAAAGAGAATCAACGTGACTAAATTTACCAAAAGTTTTCCCCTTATTTTTCTGGGTCACAAAAACAAGCTGTCAGAATAGAATACAACTCAGTGACACCCTCAAAAAGACAAGCCACTCCACACTGCAAGAATCAGCCATCACTGCGCTTGCATTTTATTCATTCACTTCTTCCAAGTTTGTAACACATCAACATCAAATCTCATCCTGGAATTTTAGAAACTTTACACCAGAATTTGACTTCCACCACTAAATTTAAAAGTAAATATTTATTTGGTTTCGGATTGACTGTGTGCAACTCAAATGCATTTTTAAGTATCCAGTATTTAATCTGGAGAACATATTGGAAAGCAAATTATTGACACAGAAATTGATATTTTCAATATTTTACTGCCAAGTAATTTCAAAAACCCCAACCGAATCGTAGCAGAGGAATACAGCTATCAGACATTTAAGCATCCTGTTTCCACACTTCTTTATTACTAAGGACAGGTTGAGGGTGTAGGACAGCCACTAAATAATTAAGTCTGTAGCTAAAGAACACAGAAGCAGAACTGAGAAGCTTCTTTTAACTTTCAACATACTACTCAGTTCTAAAAGTAACGAATGACGTGACGTTGACAAACTTCAGAAACATCTTACAGGTAAAAGGATATTGATTTCACCCTTTTCAGATAATGGAGAAACACTTCCTAGATCAGAGACCATCGACTAATGTTAACAGCAGCACCATCAAATATCATTCAAAGATTTTCCCTTTTTGAAATTTTCATTCAAAATATCTACAAAATATATAGATACATACTGCAAAAAGCAAGGTCTTACTCTGCCCCCTCCCCCAGGAGTGCTTAAAAAGCAGGTAAATAAGGATAATGCAACTAAGATAGGCCACCACCCTCCATAACTAGGCTTAGGAACTAGTATTCTGGCTGCATGGTTCTGGTTAAGTCTAGCTCTATAACTTACCTAACATTTCAATCCCTTCTAAGCAGTACAATGGTTACAGCTGAATGCATTAGGCATGGGACAAAAAATAAAATCAAATAAACCATACGCATAAAGATTTTTAGCTATATATCCCACTTTATTACTATTGAGACCTGTACTTTCCCATTAATAAAAAAAACCCATTTCATATTACAAGAATGATAGTATTAAAAAAAAAAAAACACACTATAAGAATTCTACGGCATCCAGAACTATACATTATATACAGACACTAAGAGAGGCAACTGAATTATTGCTATAACACCCAATTATCACAGTTAAAAAAAACAACAGGCCTTTCAACACATCAAAATATCTGTGTGATGTGCAAGTTTTGGAGCTGTGAGCTCCCGTCAAAAGTCAGGGACTGAAAAATGATGGACAGGATATCTGGAAATATACAGGCCTACACAGCCGACAACAGATAACAGCTGTAGTAGGGACCAAAGCTGCAATCTTAATGCATAATAAGAAAAAGATTTAAGATGGATTAATTATATATTAAGCATTAAGTAACTGAAGCTATTATTCTGACTGTTAGCAGAGCTGCACTGTTTCCCGCAAACTAGGTGGAAGTAAAGGGCAGCCAAACGTAATGTAGGTAGTCAACAGTAAAGTGCAGGTAGTGGCTCTTGACGCCAGAGAACACAAGAAGTGGACGTTGCCGTCACTGATCCATCTATGCTTCATAATGAAAAAGTACATCGAGTGTCTCCTTCAGTTACACAGACTTGGTAACGTTCACATTGCATAAAAATCAGCTGAACATATAAGTAGCTATTAAATATTAAGTGTTTATTCCAGCTTGGTACTTCCTTTTAACGTAATGGGAAAATAATCATATACATGGAGCTATATTAAGATTAAAATTATGTTAATAATCACAAATTTAAAGACAAATTGGTTTCATTTCATATAAATCTATAGCCGGCTATCCCATCCCCACTTAGTAAATCTTAATATTTCTACACACAAGACCATCTAAACTTCATATGGATGCCTAACCCCTTTTAAACTGCCAATTAAATAGAAAATCAACTACATTGCATGCAGTGCATATAAAATGATGCTTCATCAGGTTAAAATACTGATATGAGGTTGCTGGAAAAATGTGTACGCCACAGAGTTATGGATTAAATACACAAGCTCTGTGCCAAAAAGATGCTTCTTTTACTCCCAAGGTTATTGGGCAGTACAATGCCAGGCCACATTTTTTAATGCCATGATTATACAATACCCAATCTTCGGCTCTGAGAGTAAAAATTTTTATTGAGCACAATATTAATCTTAACACTCCTGATTTTATTACCTATATTCCCAAAAGCCACGGACGACTATATAAATCACGTCATAACGTCTAAATAAAGTATATTCTATTTTTTTTTTCGATGTAAGACATCAGGCAGAGAGGAAAAGTATTAACTAGCACAGCGAGCAGTGTCATGGTCAAGTAAGAGTGTGTGTGTGTATGTATGTAAGTATGCATGCATGCATGCATGGATGCATGCATGCATCCAGGCATACATGCATGTAGCAAGAAATGTAAGACAGTGCCGATTTGTACGCATTTAGATTAATGGTTGTACTATCGGGACACATTTATACCGGTCATGCATGCATTTGATATTACACACGCTGGGTTACGGGGTGGGTAGAGGAGCTGCCTACTAGACGTGTTGGAAAACCGCCGTACGAAAAGGGCCGATGCCCGGCCCCGCTGGGTGCCGGTAATACCGGCTGGGGGTGCCTCACCAGAGGAATGGTCCACAGGTCCTCCGCCGTTCACGAAGAGGGCTGAACACAGGTGCGGCTGGGTCTTCTCCAGAGCCACACACAGCTCCTGGAAATGGTCTCTCTCCTTATTCGCCAGCATCTTCAGAAGAAGGTCCACTTTCTCTGAGCTCGACGAGCAGTTGTTGTCCACTTCGTACCTCTCCAGCTGGCTCAAAGCGCCCGATTTGGCCAACTCCTCCACCAGGCTCTCCGCATCTGTAATGGACTCCACTAAGTTCTGGTGGCACTGCTCTAACAACTCTTTGTGCTTGGGGTCCATTTCTTCTCGCCGCGTCCTTCGCCCTCCTTCCCGGCTAAAGCGACCAGAACTGCCACAGCGATTAACGCGAGAATTTCTCCTAGGGCTGGTCACTTTTTAAGAAAACGCCACCGCAGCCATTGCAATGAATGGCCGAGCCGAGCAGCTTTTCATCACAAATTGAAAGAGACACAAGTAGCCATATTTGTTGCCTACGGCTGTTGACTGCGCTAAGAAACAGCAGTACATTTTCCCAGCTCCCACAAAAAAGTCCTACGCTTCGCCTTTTTTCCTAACTAGGTCCATCGTAAGCAGTTACAACTGCATCCGCCCCGCACTTTCAGTCTTTTACCCCCCCCACCTACTTCGCTAAAAAGAACAGCGAGAAAGTAAGGAAATTTTCACATGAGCTCCCTCAGAAAACGGCAAGCTCCGCCATGTCTCGGCAGCTGAGCAGCTGCTGCCCCCTGTCAATCAAGTTTCAGTATAATATCCATGTAAGGTAATGTGGGCGTGGCTTCCCGCAGACACACCTGGCCCTCGCGCTACGCGTAAGTTCGGCCCTTTGACAACAATCTGTAGCGCGAGCTCTCCTGGGTGCTAAAGGGCGCCGCGAACCGGGAGCGCGCTCTTCCTTGACTCCACGGCGCTTCCATTCACTAAAGGGCGCCTGTCGCCTGTCAGCTGACACGACACACGCATTGTGATTCCAGCCATTCATACTTTTCTCGGTAAGCTCCTTTGCACACGCACCAAGAACAAATTTAGTATTTAAATATCATAAATATGTATGTATTCGTACGTGTTCTAAGAATAAAGGGACATTATGGTTTTTGTTTTGAATTAAAAAGCAAAAAATGCGCTTATGAATAGGTATTACGTTTGGGTAGCCTGTGCTGTCATTTTTGCAATTTTTGATTTTGGTTATGGCGCCTTCATCAGTAAATTAACTATCGGTCATAATTATGAATGGACATGGGATCAGTATGTAACTAACACTTTTCTAACACGTTTCTGGTTAATTAATTCATTAAGTAAGAGTGTACTACACTATTTGTGCCCCTTCAAATAAAGTGTTACCAATATATTAGTACACATTTTATATATCCACTATAACTGACTATAATTGACCAAGGTTGCAACATTGACTTAGAAATTCTGGTCATTTACTTTATGAGGCTGACTGATAAATATGGAATACAAATGAGTACTATTAATGGCACAATTTCTTCCTCATATCAAGTCTTTATGAAAATAATGCAGGTACATCTACAGTTGGATGCAGAAGTATCTCTCACTCACCTTGTTTAATAATAACAGCAGAGGTTAGACCCTTCTGAATAACTGAGACTTACAATGACTTAAAATAAAAATGATGCTCTTCATGTGCAATGAGGACCCCGGGTCCACTGAGAGAGCCAGATGTGCTAGGCTAAAATTTGGCTAGGTTCTAACTTTGCAGGGGTTTCCAAGTGTAAATCCAATGCTAACGGAAAAAGTAACCCCAAAAACCTGCAGACACTGTGATCCACTGTGGCTCTGCTACGCTGAACTGCACTGCAGTTTTTCTCAAGAATGTTACAGTATTCGCCAATAATGACACTCTCAAAGTCTGGTGTTATAGTTTATTTTTGTAATTTCTTATTCTTCTTCTATTATTATTGTTGTTGTTGATGTTGTTGTTGTGCTTTTCTTTAAAGTTGCAATTCAACAACAACAATCACTTTCATGGTTGGATCATCATTCTTTAACCTCTTCATCTGTCTTTCCTTGTGAGTCAAATGTTTCTAATTTAGCATTCAGAGTAATATGCAGACCATTTAACTCTAGTTATAGCACACTTAACCTTAAATTTTGACCAGCCTACAACATGTTGTCAGCACTAAGTGGTTGGGTCTAGTGCTGGCTAATGCGCAAGTAGAATACATAATCACATGCAAGATCAAAAACTTACTTTATTTTACCCATCCTTAACATTTCTGTTCAAAAGATGTCTTCATTGTGGATTGTTCCACAGACAAATCAACATAATCTACTTTCTTCTTATTCTTCGTAATGAGAGCTCCCCTCAATATACCTTATATCCTTTTTAACAAAGGAAACATGAAAAATGTTCTTTTGTCCACATATACACACCCATTATTTTCATTTGATCGTCAGAGACACAATACCATTATAAATTCCATTGGTATGGATAAAAATATCGAATTCCCTAAGTTATTTAATAATATGCTTGAAACATTGTTATTCATTTTTGAAGTAGAAAATGCCCAAGTATACAAAATATTTATTGTTTTGACTGAGTAACAGAAAAGCCTTATATGATATGTGCAGCTCAGAGTGTTTGCTGCAAAATAAAATGTTTTCATGCATTTATTTAGGCTATTTGGGGTATTTAGCTGTGCTCATCCTTTGGCTCCTTGATTTGAAAAATGTTAGCACTTTCAGTAAATGAAAATAAAAAGAGAAATGAAAAACCCATGACACCGTAAGGCTGTACTGGAAAAGTGGTTACGGAAAACTGGATGCAAGATGGGAAAACCCAAAAGCCAAGAATTAAATGCCAAACCCAATGGATCTGCTAAGCAACTTGCATAAGAAACTTCCAGACTAGCTTAGCACATTAGGTAATCAGTCAGCCTCATAAAGTAAATGACCAGAATTTCTAAGCAATTTCCAAACATCATTGCTGTTTTTCTCCCTCTAGACAAAAAAGATTACTTTTGTCACCTACACTCTCAGAAAAAAAGGGTAACAGTTTGTACCTTTGCTTGTTACTAGGCCTGTACCCTCAAGGATCTGCCAATTGTACCCTTAGCTGTAGGTAAATATATGCTTTAAAAGGTACAGCAATGGACTCCGAGGAACATTTTTGTATACCATTGATGGTACAATAATGTTGGTTGTACATTCGGGATGTTCTTCAGAGTCCATTTCTGTGCCTTAAAAGGTACAATTACAAGGGTACAAATTTTTACAATTTTTTCCCTAAGAGTGTATTTTTATGTAAAACATGCACTTGAAAAGATGGCCACTGTAATAATTACAGAATGTATTTCCATCCATTTTAACCAGTATACAGCGGTTGTAAGCCTATCTTAGGCAGCACTGGGAACACCCCAATTACAGTAGGAAACCGGAGCACCCAGAGAAAACCCACACGAACATGGAATGAACATGCAAAACTACACATTCAGAACCAAGGCAGGACTCGAACCCACAACCCTGGGGGTCTGAAGCCACACTGCTATTCACACCACCATGTATTTGGAGTTATGCCTTTACAATTTCACATAAAACTTCACACAGTAAATTAAATACTTTACATATGTGTTTATAGATGATTTACAAGAGTGTAAAAAGCAAAAGTATTTGATGGCAGCTTTGCGGCCAGAGGAGATTATGAAGAAATCTGTACTCTGCAAAAAAAAACATTTATAGCACTTCAAAAACATTTTTTAGGACTTCAATCCAATGCATGAGCCAAGTTTTATAATTGATTAGTGATCATTAATTAAGCATGAAATAGAAACTTCTGATAACATTATTTTGCTTTTAATTTATTCCTTGTGCCCAGACTTTCTTTATAAGCATGAACAGCAAGGTATGAACAACTACAAGCAAAAATTGTGATTGATCCATTCACTTGGTACACATAATTGTCAAGGCGACTGTCACATCTCAGTTTAGATGGAAACCCACTGATCTGATATTGTGTCAGATATTATGCAATTTCATTTAAGCTTCATCAAATAAGCTTCAGTTTTCACGTCATTCCTGTATAATGAGAAAAGCTACAGAAGACACAGCCAGGTAACCCAGACTACACAGCCAGAGTATGAAACTAGAGTATGAAACTGAAAACCCCACCTACGCATGAACATTAAATGTGCATTAAAACATGTGATACAGTCTATCATGGATGTATTGCACCAAAAACAATACAATAAACAGCTGTTGTGACCCTACGAACAACGTTAACTAAGGGAGGAAAAAACGTCTAGGCTGGTAGACCATTAGAAATTCTATCCAGTCTGATTTTCGGTTATTTGTGCTTTCCCAGCTAATAGTTGTTGATTTGCTCTCATCGCCGAGTTATTAATTAAGAAATGATTGCGGTATGGTCTACTGACAGCACTGGGCATGTTTTATGGTTTCTTACTCTAGTGACGTTGTCTACCATCAATTTCGATGTCATTGGTGTCCCCCAGGGAATTATTGATCAGCATGCACACACATGCAGTATCACCAACAGACTGGATAGCATATAGGCCCACTGTTTATTTTTGTGCTTTAGCAGGAAATGAAATGGATCTCACTGACATAACCTTGACTATAGGTCATTGTGCACTGTTCCACCTGAAATAGTCACTCACCCACCAAATATATAGTAGGCCTATATGTGTATAACATTAGAGATGCTAGAAATTAATGGAAACTATTCAGAATATTAATACAGCACCCACCAAATTAAAAGATAGCCATGCAAATTTTTGCATCGTATTTACAAGGTATATACAAAAAAAAATCCCTTGAAACAACCCATCCTTAAGGTGATATTTCTCATCAGTATCTCAAACTGCATTTTAATTTTGTGTTTTTCCTGCCTACAGTTTTACACACCGGGGAACACCAGTAAAGATACAGGCAAACAAACAAATAGACGGGCTAATTTAATGATGGGCGGGGAGAGTGGCGATGTTCCAGTGTGGTACAAAGGTATCACAATAAAAACACTTCACTAACTCGACGGTAATTTCGGCAGCACCACCATCCCACCCATTGAAATCTACGCCTAAAGTTTCGAAACAAACATTATGTTAAAAATATGCGCGCGCGCTGCCGCCGCCGTTCACCGGCTGCCAAGGCGGCGCCGCGGCCTCTCCGCTAGTTGCGGTATTCCATCTAATATTTGTGCTGCACCAGTTTTTTCATTCGCTTTATACAACTTTATTTTTAGCTGCAAGCAAATCTCCCGCTGCCATGGCACTGCTCCACGGCGTGTCAGCAAGCCGAGGAAAAGGCTTTCGCCTTGAATGAAGCGGTAGATACGGGGAGAGGGAACCGTTTATATAAGCCGCATTATTCGCTACCTGTGACAGCCACCGCTCGCATCTTTTCGCAGCTACACTGCGACACGTACTCGATTCCCGGCTGTGTTTTAATGTAAAGGGGCGTGAAGGTTACTTTGAAATGCAAATGCATGATTAGAATCAGTTCCCACGAACCATTTTAAGGGTTTCTCGTCCTTAGCCAGCTTTTACGCTAAAAATTACAAAGCTGACGGACCAGTAGCTCGGATTTTTAAGCTAAATTGACTGGTAAATCGATTAATCTATTTTCATTGCATTGCTGTCAGTAAATTTCAAATATACGAATGGTATACTGCACGAGGGTCACGCCATTTTTTTTTTATTTTCAATAAAATGCAGAAGAGCCTGTTAACATATTGGCCTGCTATAATATTCATTACTTTGAAAACCAACAATGCAGAAAAGCAATTGGGATATTAACGGGAGTCTCAGGGCTTGTAATGAATTTTGTAATGGAGGTACATACCAATGGATGACAGAAAATATGATTCCAGCACCACCAAAGAAGAGGGTGGAAAAGGATCGAAGGTACAGTGGTAAATACAAGACTAGCATACCACCATTCGTACCACCATTATCTGTGTTCTGTGGGTGGCCTCAGTGTGACAGCTCCAACCTGGCTGGCAGTCTAGGCACAGAACACAGTAAATAGGCTATTACAACTATGGTTTTCTCGTCAAGGTTATGTTAAGGATATACAGTCATCGCATCTTTATTATATTTTTATTACCAATAGTATTGATTCACAGACTACAGAGATGATGATCTTGAAATAAATTGCACATTTAGCGATAACTAAAGAACAATCCCCTGATGACCCCCGAAAATGGAAAATGGCATTTTTATTATAGGGAAAAAATTAGGCGCATCACCACCACACATTATAACACTCTAACTCTCTCTAGTTCTTTCTCTGTTGTTTAGGCAAAATCACGCATTTTTTTGCATATGAAACATGGAACTACTTTTACTTGCCATTTTACAAGTGCTGTACACACTGGAGGTCATGGGTTTCCACATACTCCAACATGCTCTCTGGGCATGCTCTTATGGGCAGTGGTGGCTTGATAGTTAGGGAAGCACACTTGTAATTGAAAGACTGCAGGTTTGAATCCCCGACCAGCAAGGCACCACTGAGGTACCCTGAGCAAGGTACCACCCCCAAGCACTGCTCCCTGGGTGCTGAATTAGCTGCCCCCTGCTATGTCACGAAAGTCACATATGGGTCAAATGCAGGGGACACATTTCGTTGCTGCATGCTGTGGTGTGTTGACAATGACCACTGATCACTAAATTCTAATTCTAACTAGATGCACACACAAACAGGTGAGAGAGAAGCGTGATGTCAGAGCGCAGGGTCAGCCATTTATGTAGCGCCCCTGGAACATTTTTTTTTTGTGGGGGGGGGGGGTGGTTTAAAGGCTTTCCTGAAGGGCCCAGTCGTGATATGATTACTTTACTGGCCAAGAGTTTCACACCTGGGCACAGGTTCTAACCCACAGATCTGCACCCCGCTGAGATAAGATACGACCATATGGGAAAAGCAAACGATTTCTGAGATGTTTCTGCGTTGCACCAAAAAAAAAAATTATAAAAAATTACAAAACACACACGCAAATGCCCAGATAAGAATAGAGTGTGCAACATAGTGACCGTGGCACCACTCAGACTAAACCCATCCTTCGCTTCTGTGCTGTTCCTGTGATTGAGACATGGTATCAAAGCAATGTCAGAGCAAGTATGGCTCGTGGCCTGATTTCTGCGGCAGCAGTCAGCTCGACATGAAAGCGCAGGCCCTGGGACAAGATGCTCGCCCATCTCGGGGCAGCATGCCAAATTTGCAAATTCATCCACGCAGCGCAGTGTGCTGAGATGAACAGCAGAGCAATATTTCCTGCACTGGTATGGATATAGCTTACAGTTCCAGCTACAAATGGCCAGAATTAAACCAGAAAGTAATTGGTACAATATTTAGAGGGACACACAGTCATTGTGATGAGTCATTTAGGTGGCTGGACCCAAATTTCTTGTGACAGGCTAATCTCTGTGCACAACGCTAATGCACTAGTTTTGGATAGCGAGGCAGTTAACACAATGATGATCCAGCAATAGATTGCATAGCATAACGAATTTGTACCAGAATGGTTCCTAGCTAAAAATACTCCCACTTCCAGTTGCATTATCTTTCAGTGTTCACAACAAATTGGATGCAATGTTACACAGGTTTGGATGGAACGGCCCTACACATGTACACGGCACACAAAATCAATAAGGAAATAGAATATAGCACAAAACAGCATTTTTGAAAATAATCTGGGGCGTTTAATGCACATTAGTTGTTTATTGACGTTTGCTAGTACACTTTCTGCTGCTCTTTATTCTATCTTTATTCTCATTAGGTTGAGAGAAGATATCTATTGGGCTGTTGTGATCACATCCTAACGAAAAGGAAAATGTGTGAACATAGGCAGGATGTAAGAAGGATCTGTACTTTAACCCCAGCTGTAAAATCATACATGCATATATATCGACCTCGTCTCAGACAGCATCAAACACTCATATCTTGGCTCAGGCCCAAGGTCACAGATATATCTATTGTTTATTCTCCAATCTATATCTATTCTACCACAAGAAATGAAAATATCGACACAGTGCCACGAAAGGGATCGCTTGAGTTGCATAATGTTGCGTATGATTTTTTTTCCCCAGTGTTGGATCCTGGACATCATTTTTGCGTTTCCCAAAACGCAGCAATAGCTAGTGTAAATTTCTCTGCCATTTCATTGGTGAAATTGAAGAACCAGTGATTAATGTGAATGACCAAGATTAACGTTATGTACGTAACTTTGAAAATGCCTAGAGTCTAACAAGTCTCTCAAGTTCTCAACACAAATTAAGACGTATCCAAGAGCTCTATGGTGCATATATAATGGAAAAAAAACAAGCTGAACAATTCACTACAATGATAAGCAACATTAAATATCAAGATGATTTGGGGTATAGTTTTAAGTGACAGGACGGCACGTGAATAGTTTAAGTTTCAAAATGATGCTATTTCCCATAAGTATCAAGTCATAGAGATGCGTGCACGCACACACGGTTGCCAGGTGTTCTTTCTGAAAAGACGCTTCATCACCAGAGGAGCTAGGCCGCTCCCGAGCCCCACCCTAACAGTAGGCTGTGTCACACCCCGTAGCCATGCACTAAAATTTCAAAATAGGTCAGCATAGGGACTATACACAGGATTCCTGCCTTCAATGGGGCTGGAGCCTCTCTCTTCGTGAAGTGAATCATGGGTGGAGGACACACCGCGCGCCTTGGCAACCAGACGCATTAATGTGTCACCTGTCCTCGCCTTGCGGCACGCGGGGCCACCAGCAGTACATCACCTAATAATCCAGCGAACTTCTCAAAAGCCACCGAAGGCGCCGTCGTCTCTGTGAATGACTCTCACTGGCAGGTAGAAAAGCAGGAAATCAAGACAGTATCTTTTCATCCTCACCCCTTCAGTAAGTACCACTACCCACAACCCATAGGACAAAGAGTTCATTACTTTTTAAAGCACAAAAACCTTACCGGGATTTCATTGTTTTTGTCTATTCTTCTAGGCAGCATAGCATTACTACACCGGGCTGCGTTTGCATATAGCCCTGCATTAAATTCAGTCGCGCCTATTGATTCCATTATCAGCATTTCCCCCGCTTGAAATAACTGACTTGTAAATTAATACATGAAAATGTAAACCACCTGTATCTTGAGAAGTGGAGACACTATTTGTTTACAATTAAATGGTTTCAAACTGCCCCCTACTGGCAGTAAAACTATTTAAAGAATTGCTTAAAATTGTCAAAGAAATTACACAAGTGGTGTATTGGAACATAATTTTGTTCTTTCAGCAGTCAACATGAGGCGTATCAATATAGAAAAAATGTGCAAATTAGATTTTGTTGGAATTTATATCATTGTAATAGACACAATATACGAACACATTAATATATTCAATATATTCCTGTGTCCATCCATTTTTTCTTAACTACTGACACATTCAGAGTGTGACAAAGAAATTACAGGGCACAAGACCCTGCACCCCTCTCTCCTGCAGGGCACGCATTTCACATGCATGCTCACACGCGCGCACGCACGCACGCACGCACACACCCCAAAACCATCCCACTGTAAAACAAAAAGAAACACAAACAGGTCAAATAATGCAGAGATATCTTGCCATTTATTTCAAGCCCTGATAATGTTCTGAGGACAGCTTCATGGTCAGGAGCTCACTTTTATGTTGCCATTCAATACGTTCCTAAGCTGCATATACCCAATAACGTTAACAGTATAGCTCTTTTGTATGATAATACTGAGCACTGCTGAGATAGAATAGAAATTATCTTACACAGATATTCAGAAAAGCAAGCTTGTAATAAAAGAAAAGAATTTAGCCGACAGATCACACAAAAATGTTAATGCCTTTCAGATTATATACCCCCAAAATTAGTTCATAGTTTTTAATTGCATATAATATAGAAAAATGTGTATCTACTTTGCAATAACATTTACTTTAGCAGTAAAACGCACCATGAAGTGAAAATACATGCAGAGTTACATATTATTAGTATTCTGGGTGCCATTAAATGACTACATTTCTTTATTCAAAAAGCGGCAGACCCTCCTGTCCCTTCAGAAAAATCAGGAAGTGTCTCCAAATGCCCTCAGTCATTTCCTCCACACAACTTCAACAGCAGCTTCTGGTAATCCCCAGATGTATCCCCCTATGATGTCACAAAGAGAAAGAATGTCATTTCCCCCCCCCCATCAGACTCTGACTGTAGTGTTTCTGATAATTACGTCATCGCCACATTCAGACAGAAGGCAAATTCAGTCATCAAGTTCTCATATGAACAGATACGAATCTACTCTCAAAATTTCTATCCTGCTTAAATCACCATTATTAATACAGAATTAGTTTACTGTTGCTGTTCATGAAGGTTTAGTATATATTCAGACAATCTCCATTTAATAAAGGACGACACTGGGAGTTTAAAAATTCAATATATATATATATTCCCCCCCCCACCGAAACTGCAAGGAGGACAGGAGCTGTACTCACGCTGATGTGCGTATACAGGGATTTTCCATAGGCCCGCAAATACTCCTGACGAATGTCTAGCATGTCGACCTCTGAGCGAGTCACCATGATCCGGATCAGGTTATGGTCCTTTGTCCCAGCCCCCTGTGAAAGCAGCACAGGTGAAAATGCATCTAACTGCATGACACCTTCAGGTCAGTGCTCATTTTAATGTAGAGTTTTACAGCATTAATAAGGTACAACTGCAAGTGCATGCCAACAGTATTGTAACATCCATCCATTTTCTGTAGCCACTTGTCCTTGTCAGGGTAGCAGGGGGTCCAGAGCCTATCCCAGAGGCTATGGGGCACAGAGGAGGGAATAACCCAGGACGGGGCATCCGACCCATCGAATGGCACACTCACGCACCATTCACACCTAGGGTCAATCTGGCAACTCCAATTAACTTCAGCATGTTTTTGGACTATGGGGGGGGGAACTGGAGTAAACCGAAGAAACCCCATAACGACTCGGGGAGGACATGCAAACGTCACACACATGGACCCATGGCAGAGACTCGGACCCTGGTCCCAGAGGTATGAGGCAACAGGGACAACCACTGCACCACCATGCTGCCCCATCATGTAGTAACAGGTAGTAGTAATTTTACACAGATGTTATTCTGTGTTAAGAATTACAGGTGCTGGTAAAACAAATGCAACATTACCGCCATAGCCTTGTAAAGCCTCTCGGCGAAGAAGACAGGCGTGTTCTTAATGCATTTCACTGAAACACAGAACATATTATGCAGTGTAAAATTTGCTTACTTTGCAGGCGCTATTCAGTGTTAAAAAAAAGGATATATGGAAAAGGAGAAACACCAAAAGGCAGTTTGAATGCCATAAAAAAAAGGATTCTCCAGTGTAGCACGAGCAGTGTATTGTGCATTGTCAACAACTGCCGAGATCGTTCACCCCTGTTTTTAATTACATTGCAGCAAAGGTATGTTGAGTCACAGTGGTGCACGTAAATGCACAACAGACAAAAGACCCATGAATGACCTGACTGACAGTGTACCTTTAATACTAAATTTTAGCCTCCATGTTTTATAAAAATATGGAACCTTCAGAAAATAAATTACAGCATAAGACGATGAAACCTATTTCTAAATGGAGACTTATGCATGATGAACACCAGTCACATCTCAATATGAGCACCAGTGACACCATCCCATGGCCTGGAGGCAACGATTTTAAAAACAGTATTCCGATAAACAGGGTATAAAAGAAAATACAAATAAAAATCACCATCCAACATGAAAACTGCCATTATGGCAAGCAATGACATTTTGCCAAGACATAAATAAGAAAAACATTTTTTGGTGTTGCATGTTACATTATCAAAAAAAGATTTATAGTTTATAATCGTGTCAAAGTTGAACACATATCAGTCAATAAACAAATGTTTGCAAGCTATGTCTTGGAGAAGATAATTACTAGCACTGGAGTTTTCAACAAGATGCTAAGTAGCATAATTAGCCTGAAGCAACGTACCCACAGCTACCATGCCATCCTCCAGATGCCCAGACATCTCCCTGCAAATACTTTTCTCTATTTCTCTGCCGCACATCTGCTGGTACTCCTGGAAAACTACAAGCAGAAGCCAAGGAATGACAAAGCCTGCACTGTACTTACAAACACACTTTCATCAACATCACCATCCTCCTCCTGCATCATCGTTGTTGACATGATACCATACTGCATGGTCTGAGGGTCTTCTGGGTAGGAACGCCCACGCTATGATTCCTTTTTTCACATTTTTATTTTAAACTCAGCCTCATAGTATGATATCCCGTCCTACCAATTAATAATATTATCATACAAGGGTGAACAAAAGTGTGCTCATTTTAGATTATAAAGAAATAGTTTATTTCTTTTCCAAGGTGATACAGATTATTAAAAATCTCTGAATGCACAATTGCAGGAAGAAGATGACCAGGTGCTGACATTTCGGTTCCTGTTCCTGCTCACCTGCTCTCAGGTGCGGTTTGCTTCTAGCACACAGGATGGCATTGAATTGAGACTCATCAGTGCCCACTTTGTTTTCTCCAGCAGCATAAAGTTTCTGATAAATCAAACGCAGATATGAGCGGAGGACACTTCTGTCCTTAATGTGAGAGCACAGTGGCAGCTGCTTCTAACAAACATCTTGACGCTTAGGATTGTCAGGTCAAATCCTGTAGGGTTTAGTGTCACGTCATCCATGTATAGGATGGACACAAGGATTAATACACATAAGCAAGAAGCAAATAATACAAACAGCACCATTTCACTAGCAGGGACTGTAATGCCGCCATCTTGGTTTTGGAGATTTTAAAGTTGTTAGAATACGTAGCTCTATTTATTTTTGTCTTAATGTAATTCCAAGCATGCTTACCTGAGCATCCTGTTTGGCTAAAGATATGTCCACAGTCTCCCTCTCATCACGATTACCCTTCAAAGAGGAAAAATAAACAGCATTATGTAATCATAGTGTACCACTTCTTACTTTGCAGTGACATCTCCTGGAGAAATAATCCTTGTGTTGTCCCTACTATTCACCAAATAACAACTCAATGTCTCATTCTCCATGTCCAATCATATCACTTGAAAACCCAGTTAATTTTTTTGTCGTCATGTGAAATTTGATGCTGCTCATTCTCTGCAAATTGGAACCTTGTCTACCATCTTTGCATAAAGCCTCAGGTAAACATTTACCAAAAAAAAAAAAAAAACATACATGGTAGATAAATTGAGATAATAAACTAAGAACCACAACCACAGATATAGGACAAGATATCTGCACTATACATATACACCAGATATTAATGTGTATATCGATGATATGGCTTCTGCATTATTGTCCATACATTTTTTTTCCTCCACTGGTAATGGACAAATTGACTTCCAACTATTTAGATTCTTTTTCAACTGACCAAATACACACAGCCTTCAATTTATGTCCAAATACAAAATACAAATACAAAAGTTATTAAATCAATGAGGGGTCAAGAGGAATCAACCCACTTACCTGTGAAAGTGAGATTAAAAGCCTTCCGAAGTGTCCCGAGGTATCACTTTTAATAGTGTCCTCCAGTGTCTTCTTATACTCTGAAACCGAGAAGATCATGAGCACGCAGGAAAACCAGGATGTATGTGATTTGCATAATCAACCATGCAAAATAACCAGAAACAAAATCATATACATAATACAACCCTAACACTAATCTCATTCAGATGACAAAATGGTCATCAGTTATTTATGCGTTACAGCAACCTGTAAGATACACTGATCATTACTAGGAAATATTAAAAAGTCTAAAATAGGGCTTTGGAGCAGAGGTCATTTTTTTGCAACAGCTTAAAGCGAGTCAAATAGAAGCACTTTATCCTTTGTTCATTAAATTACTATTTAAATTATTATTTCTTAAAAAGACTAGCCTTACCAGATTTGTCTCTCGTCTCTTGAAAAACTTACCACTTTTAAAAATCTGATTAATCTCTCGAATCTCAGCGTTGGAACGAGACGCCAGGATCTCAATCAGGCATGCTTCATCAGTACCCGCTCCCTGTCACAATTGGACATTTCAACCCAATTCTTTCTGTAGAAAACTTTCAGCATTTCCCAGTTACAGTTCCCATAACCCTCCCATTCTGCTATTAGATTCACAGTCCCGAATGTGCATTCAGCAGCCAGTCTTCCTTTACTTATGTAGATCACATGACCAGATTTACCTTCATGGCTTGTCTGAGCTCATACGCATCATAATGTGCGGGTGACATCATCATGGCTAGGACAAGCTTCTCAAAGTTACCCGAAAGCTCGGACTTCAAATCGGATATCAAATCCTGTCAAAAAGAAGCAAAGCATAACTCAGACTATTTCAAACTGTGACCCTACTAACTCACACTAACAGCAATTACATACAACTCCGGAAAAATTAAGAGACCAATCTAATCTGTATTTTTAAATCCTGGTTTAATCCTGGTTCTGCTGGAAAAAAAGGCTAGGCTTCTCATGCCAGAGATGAGCAGAAACTTATCTGACAGTTTCTCATGAATTGGAAGATGACATCAATTGACCGTCAAAAGGAATGGGAAACATTAAATGCAGGTGTGAAGTGCACTGCTAGGACAGTTCATATCAGGCTCCTAGAAGCAGGACTCAAGTCCCAAAAAGCAAGGAAGAAGCCCATCATTAATGAGAAATAGAGAAGAGCCAGGTTGGGATTTACAAAAAAAATAAAATAAAATAAATTATATTATTCACAAACACACAGCCATAAATTGAGAAATGAGTGAAGCAAAAATTTTGCTGTGGTCTCTTATTTTTTCCCCAGAGCTATTTGCCTAATGCTTGCCAGTTCTCATCAGTATTAACTTGGGCCATACCTTCCCATACGTTGTTTTGTAGGCCATAACCATTGGCACACGTTGCTTGTTGGATCGATTTCCAAGAAGCTCTATGATTGCCTTCTCATCTGTGCCTGTTTAATTTTCAAAAATAAAAACTGTTTACTTAATCATACTCAAGCACATTTGTAATCACAAACCCCTTCCTTCTAATCTGGAATGGCCAACCCGTGACAGGACCCCCTACTCAACCCAAAATATCCACACTAGTTTGGAAGAGGTAAGGACTGGAACCAGTGCTTGCTTTGCCAGTTACCCACCGTTTCTACTTTACAGGGTGTGTTGGCGAGCACTGAGAAGGGCGTGTCGTTTGCTCAAACCTGGCCCGCTGTAGAGTGACGGGAAGTGAAACAACCAACCAGTCTAAGTCACTCCGGGGCACCCAGCAGGGCACCTGGTTTAGGGTACACCTTAAGCTGACAATTCTAACAATGATGATTTAAGTGGAGCGCGATCACTCACCAAAACCCTTCATCGCTTTCCGGAGCACTTCTACATCCTTCAAGGGATCAGCCCCGGGGAAATCTTTTACCGTCCCCCGAAATCCCTTCTATTGAGACACGTGAAACAACATACCTTTTCAGAAAGTAAATGTGAGCAGTCATGCGTGCATATATGCCTTTTGTAAGCAGCTTATAAAATATTATTCCACATGTTCGAGTGTCACCAAAAAGTAACGCCAAGCCTAAATAGATGGTTCTGTCCTCACATTCACTGCTGGGCCGGCTGGAACACCTCCCCCATAGCCTGGCATGGACGGATTTGGTGCAGGAGCTCCTGGGTACCCCGGTGTAGGCTGACCTGCAGGTGGGCCACCTGGGTATCCCATTCCCTGAGGCATGCCCCCTCCTGGCTAGGGAGAAATGAACACGCCGATCTCAGATTAGGCATGTGCATTAGTGCTGTTTTCCTGCTCAGTATTTTGCTAAATAAAACTTGGATCTCCAGTCCCTGTCTTGGAAACTTCTGTGGCTAGTGAGGAGATCAAAGAACCGGAACATTGCTGCTCATGGTATTCATTTGTTGTGGCTTTTCCATCTCCAGTTTCCTAAAAACAACTGCAATTTTTTCCCTTCATAAAAAGGATTCTTGCATCACAACAAACCTTGCAAAAACATTATTTCACCATTGATGTAACTTACAAAATCTAGAATGTACTGGAACACCTCAACATCCTTTTTAGTTCTTCATTACTTCGCTATAAATTTCAATGTGTAAAACAATGCCTGCAATGGCCTGTATTTTAAGTTGTATTGTAAGTTGTTTAAGGTTCAAAAATATATATAGACAGTGAACTCAGGGCTATAAAGCTTCGGGTAGCAAGTATTCATTACTCCTCAACTAAAAATATCTATCCAAGTTCAGAAGCCACAACCTGTAACACCATAAGTGGAAAACATGGTGGATTTTTAACAGTACATCTATATAATAAGCTATATCATTGCACCAACATCCCTAAATTTCTTTTAGTATTCAGGTCACAAATACAAGGAAAGCTAGGTGTGTTAATAATTTATGATTTTCCTGTATTCTTGACAGTGCATGCATAGCAAAGTGAAGCAACAGAGGATTTGAAAATTTTATCGTGTCCTAAAAATGCGTAGCTAACTATGGTCAAAATTACCATCCCAAAGCCAGGTCCAGCTCCCCATGGACTGTTACCTCCTGGAAAAAAGTAGAAAGTTGTACAGTTAAGTTCATTAACTGCAAATCACATCTTCAAAGTTTAATTCTTAACGGGGATATGACTTCACAAAAAAAAAGTAAATAAAGGCAACTAAGAAAGTTGAAGAAGCTTTGCTATGAGATATTATCCATATTCCAAGAGCTTATCTCTCATTTACACAGAAACAAACCATGACAATGTGAATGCAAGCCTCAAAACCAGACTAGGCTTCTAGTGCAGGTTCTCAAACCAGTTCCCAACTCCCTGGGAACCGGGTGGGAGCAAAACTGTGGACTGCCTGGGGGTCTCCGAGGACGGGTTTGAGAACCACTGCACTACTGGGCTGTATTTCACACTTGTTAAGTATTATACTATTTAAATTGGAAGTTTTTAAGTACGTGTTACAGTTTTGAAGGTGTAATGTTGTAGCTGACAGACTGGTTTTACAAGAACTGGATTAGAATTTCTTCTGGAAATACAAACTACAAACTCTCACTGTTGTATGCGCTATGTACACACACACACACACACACACACACACACACACACAAAAAAAACATATTTGCAGGTTTTACCAACTGACCTGCAGGAGGCATGGAGGGATAGCCCCCAGCTCCACCTGGTTGTTGTGGGTAGCCCCCAGGCTGACCAGGGTAACCCCCGGGTTGTTGTGGGTAGCCCCCAGGCTGACCAGGGTAACCCCCGGGTTGTTGTGGGTAGCCCCCAGGCTGACCAGGGTAACCTCCGGGTTGGCCAGGGTAGCCCCCGGGTTGGCCAGGGTAGCCCCCGGGTTGGCCAGGGTAGCCCCCGGGTTGGCCAGGGTAGCCACCTCCTTGAGGAGGATAAGGACCTGGTTGTTGGGGATAGCCTCCTGGCTGAGGTGGGTACCCACCAGCTTGGGGAGGGTAGCCACCAGGCTGAGAGGGGTATCCTGGATAACTCATTTTCTAAAACGTAGAAAGACAAGTAGTTTTTTGTACCTTACTATGCATACAAAATTTCCACCCCTTACAAGACACAAAACATAGAGCAATCATATAGCAAAATGCGGATCATTTATTGTGAAGATCACAACGCTTGAAATCTACTAGAGGCTCTACACTACACAGCCATCAATATACTAAAAATGTAAATGCAAGGACACGTGACACCAAGTTAAAGCATTTCATAGTACACCCCAGTGTGCATTAATAACATGCCTAGTATCCGAAACTTCAGCAAGAAACTTGTTTGCGTAGGGTTAATAAGATTACTTCAAGACAATTTTTAAAATACTGCGATTTCCGATGCAAACAGCTTATAAAATGGCGGCTTACAGCAAAGAGTAGAATAACGACAATACGACAAATAACTACGTTTCAGAGGTAAAATCGAATCAGGAGAGACAATATTTCTGATACCGTACTGTAAAATGTGGCCGATAACTAAATTATGGAAAAGCCACCGGAGCAAAGTTTATTTCGCAAATAATGGGTAATTAAAATGAAAAACGGGGGGGGAAATCCATTAAAAGTGGAAAAACACACCCCTAATATGAGATCATACATTACTTACTGTGTGAAATGCAAAAGTTTTCCTGTGAAAAGCAGAATGCAATCTTAGACACTGCTTTGCAGAGAACAGCAAAAAGGAGACACCGAGTCAGATTCTTCCGGGCGAAAGATCCAGGAAGAGAAGCCTGGAATCTAACTAATGTGGTGGGTGGGTCTCTTTTGTTATTTCTGTTCTGCACAAATAATGTATTACGGACGAAGTGACTAAAACGCTCAAAATGTTACACAATGGTCCACAGTAACTTGTGGCAAACACGTCACTTATCTGCCACGAAATGCAAAAAAATAATAAATCAAGTTGGCCCCAGCATAAGTCTTTGCTGCTACTAAAACGGGCCTGTTTTATTACGGCAACACTTGGACAAATCTAGTAAAGCAAATCTGTCAAACACATTCAAACCAGAAAGATCGAAGAATATTAAACTGGAATTCGTTGTGCGTGTATGTTTGAATTCACTTACAGTAACCAGCCCGAACCAGTCTGACAAGGTCAGCAACCCGTACAGAATAATTTGGCTTCTGTATTTTAGTGAAATTATTTTATGAAACTCCAAGTCATACTATGTAGTTGTGATATAACATGCAGATATCTCTTTAAGAGCAGTAAAGGTTTGGGTTTCTTGGTCAGCTTATTTAACTTCTGCAAACCCCTGCCCCCCCCATAACACTTCGCCCGGTAATTGCCCCACCCTCTGTATGACTCACAGTCTGGGCAATTAGTAACCGCCTGACGCCAATTACAGCGTCTTATTTTACATGTAATGGCCAGTGCCCTGTCTATTCTGCACAAATTTCCATCCATTTATTTTCTGTAACCTCTTGCCCTATTCAGGGTTGCGGGGGGTCCCGAGCCTATTATGCACAACCTTATTAACGATAAGTCGTTTATATATATATATATATATATATATATATATATATATACACACACACATACACACACGCACACGTATGCATACATATTAACTGAGTCATACGGATGTGTAGATGTGGGTGGATGGACTCATTCATGGGTCGGTTGAAAGGCAGTAAGGGCGTGTTGCCCATCCTTCTCTTCAACTGATCCACGGTTGACACGTTACGCTTTTAAGGTTTCGCAGAAGTGGGCGGCGCCTAGTGTTAAATACGGTCAAAAATACAGTACATTACGAAAACGCAAAACACTTCACTGTTTAATGTTAAAGTTTAATGCAAGACATTTCCACCTGTGTTTTGTCGTTCTCGTTCTTCAGTTTATTATTATTTTTTATTATTATTATTATTATTATTTGTTTTCCTCAAGCGTTCCGCACTTCGCGGCTGGCCGTTTTTCCAGTAGGAAGAACTCCAGACCACTAGGGGCAGTATACGCCGGACAGCGTATTCAAGTATACCACTGTTTGTTTATCATGCCGGGCGGCTGGACGTAACTTTTATAAAGAAATGATCAAATTAAACCACTAAAGTTATTTAGGAGTTTGGGACTAATCTTGTTAGTTATTAGTCGCGACACGTGAACGGGTTTATTTTAGCCAGCATGTCTAAATAATCGAAGGGAAAGGTTTCGTGCTGACTAGCTTAGTTAAATTTGGATTTGTGGTCTATGTATGTAAACTTAATTTTTTGCGTTTTATTAAAATGTTCTTTTGACCACCGTAGTTAACTGTGAATTTTTGTAAGAAAGGGGAACGACGGAAAGAATTTGCCGGTCATCGGGCAATCCACAGACGGGCTAATAATGGCGCGATGCAATGGCGGTGAGGAAAAACCGCGGAGCTGAGCGCAGTCCGTGTCGGGCTCGGATGGACTGTAGCCGGCGACCACATCGGCTTCCACTACCGCCCGCTAAAACCGAGCTAAAGCGGCTCCAACCGGCGTCTGATCACAAACATCTCTGCACATTTACAACAATTTTTAACACTCCATGAATAGGCTACATGCATATTATGTGCTACTATGTGACATTTTGATTTAACTATTAAAATACTTCGGTATGGTGATGACAGACCTCCGGGGATGTTCCCGCAGTGGGCGTCTCCCTTTCCCTCTTTTTCTGTACGTGTGGTTTGCTTTTCCCACCCCTGTATTCGAGGGTTTCCACAATATACTTCCACGCAGGGAGATGGTGTAGTGGCCAATATGTGTGAATCGTTACTCAGCATGTTTGTCTATGGTGACAAATGTACAGATACTACAGATCAGTTAAGTGATGCAAACATTAGATTTATATTCAATAAATCTTTTCATTATTCTGATATTGGAAAATGTAAAAACGACAACAAAATGATTGCTTTCAAGGAAAACGTAACGTGAAGTAAACTTTGCACAATAGTGGTGAATCTGGACATTTCTGTGAAAATGGGACGCGTCAGGGCTCCTTAAGCCTTGGGTACAGCTATTTAGTAGCTAAAATGATAACAGCAAATATCAGAAAACACGTCTTACTTTCTAATGCAATTCAGCTGTGGGTGCGCAAGGATGCCATCACCTGGGGGACAGATGTAGGTGCAAGTTTTTCTCAGCAACATTTCACCATTGCCATAAAAATGATGGCTTAACCTTGCGGTTCATCTACTTCCTGAAAGACAGTTTTGTTGAATATCCAGCTATGTATCTGTTTATGTGGCTTTTTGGGTCATTATATATATATATATTTATATACATTTATAAAATTGGAAAAGATATGAAACTACTACATTTGCGATAAAGCGCTTAAGTGTCACAAAGAGTATATACAGTTAAACACTCAAAATACTCCAAGAAAACAAATTGTTCTGGCAAAAATTAAGAAAAGCCTGACAGGGGAAGTCTGTCTGATTGGTTAGCACTACGGGGCTTTGGCTTTCATTCCTGATTTTCCCTGGCTCTTCATTTACAGAGATTACATGTTCTCCCACAGCCCAAAGGCATGTGGTTAGGTTAATCAGTGTCTAAACTGCCCATAGTGGGTCAGTTATGCCCTGCAATGGACTGGCATCTCTTTCAGGGTGGGGTAGGTTCCAGCATCGTTGTGACTGGGTAAGTGGATAATGCAGGATGGATGGATTCATATAAATGTAAATGGAAAAAACTCAATACATCAAAAACCCAAAAATGAAGGCCTTGACTTGTTCTTGGGGAAAAAATAGGCACATGGATGCAGAACACAAGCCTCGCTTGAGTTCAGTACATCGAAATTCAAATAAAAATACTACATGGACAGTTGTATATTAAAAGACGTGAAAACATCACAAATACACAATGCTTAGATCAACAATGAAAACTTAGGAAGAGGAAGAATAAATCACAGATTAGGTGCACAATAATTCAACAAGGTCAGACGTCCTTGGAAAATTAAATAAAAATGTTAATTATATTGGCCCACATTTGAAAACATACTCATGTTTTCTGACAGAACTCAGTTCACATGTTTTAAATGCTAGTTCTCAGTCTACGAAGCACATGACTCCAGCAGGAAAAAGACAACTGAAATACTGCCAGAAGTGGTCAGAGGATCCACAATCATTTACATGTGGAACAATAACAGTTTGGCCTTTGGAAATGGAATTAGAAGAATTTAAACAAGCAGTTGCGCAATCACACACAAAGTCTTTACTAAAATTAAACTAAATGTTAATATTTCTATTCAAAACACAAAAACTTAGTTTATTGAATGTATCATCATACAAATAACATTGCATCATCCACCTTGTGATTGTGCCTACTTTATTATTTAACCATTTTTTTCCCCAAATAAACTTACAAGTTAACTCATCTATACAGCATACTATTTGACCAAAGAATTCTGGTAAAGAAGTTCACTGAATAACGCTACAGCAGGGTTCCTCTTGGGGTTTGAGCCAGCAACCTCCACATTGTACCTTTGTGTCTTTAACTGCTGCACTGCCTGCTGTTACTGGCAACCTCCGTTCTCACATTCCTGTGTGTTTCTCCATCTCTTCCAGCATCGTTGCTGATGCAGGTCACAGAACATGTCTTGGGACCCTCGAACACAACTCTGCCAATCACTACTTACAGTAAAAATGACACACAGATGTTATTACTTCTAGATCATACACAGATCAAACCTCTATCATGTCAGACTCCTCATCTGAAAATTCAGTAGACCTATTATAATTGATATATTGCACACAATTATTGTCAATAGTTTGTCTATACTTTATGTGACAAATGCTTCAGTTCATCCTTTCTTAATTGGAACATTCAAGGATTACATGGCATGAAAAAAAAATCACCTAGAGACATAGCCAGTGTTTCAAGGATTAATATCAGAGTTGCATTTTTAACCCAATGGAAACCAATCGAGTAACCAGCAGTGATTTGAACTACTAGGTGTTTGACAACACAAAATATTTACACCAACTATAGGTTTTGAAGTTATATGTATTCTACTACTGGATTTGGGTAACATTCAGTCACTGATTAGTGATTGCTCACGGTGGGTAGTTTAGGTCCAGAAAGTAAAAGTCCAGACCAAAATTTTGTTTCAACCAACCAATTGAGTATAGTCACAGAATATGAAACTGGTTGGTTAAAACAAAACCTTGGTCTGGATTTTAACTTTCTGGCCCTGACTCTCCAGCTCTGCCCAGAGTGGTAAAACGTGTCAGAAAGATAAAGCCTCTCTTTTAGTCTCAAACAGATTATATAAAAATCTGCGCATGTCTGTGGGCCAGTAGTGGAACCAGCCCATCAGCAGAAATCTGCAAAAGTAAGCTAGCCAGTCTACGCTAAAATAACTGAACCTATCTCTTCTTTAAGTGGCAGTCCTAGCTGCATAACCAACAGGCAAAATCCTCTCCCCTTCCCCTGCCGAGCTACAGACGGACCTCGTCCTGAGCTTAGGTCTGGCCCAATGACGACTGCCAGGCGGAGAGCATGAGACCTACACCCTGCCTGTAGGATTGCCAAAGGCAGGTCTGTTTTATGCACTTCTGACATCAAAGTAAAAGACTCACTGGGGGAAGTCTTGGTGAGAATTGGGTCCTGGTGCTCGACACTCACGGTGCTGATTTTCAGCCAAGGCCATTCTGCAGACCTGTAGCACTATGAAACATGTGCATCATGACACACATACTATAAGACTGCTCCTCAACTGTACTACAGGAAAGCATTGCTCATATGCTTGCAGATATTCTCTATCTCTCATTGAAAGTAATTTCAGGTTTTATTGCCGCATGTAGTGCAATTAATTTTTTACTTGGGTGCTTCCTTCTAACTATTTCCAATAAATACAACAAATATGAACGACAAAAATTAACACTAAACAAATAATAACACCACTGCAGACAAAAATCCCCTATGAACATCAATGAGTTTACACTGTAGTGCAAGTGTACACCGTTTTAACAGAATTTAGTAGTGGCTTCTGTTAATGCACACATAGGCCATACATATGGTGAAGTAATGATACTGATACGTTTATTTGACATGTGTGCATATAAATTCTTTGGTTTTGACATCTTAACTCTCCTATGAGACACACATAAAGGTGAAAGGGAAACTTACAGTCAGAGTGCAGGGCCTATCTCAAGGGCCCAACTGTGATACAATTGTTCTTCCAGTCACAAGAAAAAATCCATAATCCACAGAGCCACACACCATATCAAAGTGCAATACTATAAGTAAAGCCTTTACACAAAAGACAAGAGTTACATTCACGATTGGAGAGATGCAGGAGTCAGGATATTATACTAGATGCTAGATATAGCAGGATTGCACTGGGCATGGGTGATGCATTAATATGAAGTGTAAACAATAAGGTACTGGACCAAACATGTAGCACTAGGCAACAAAGTACCGACTGCGTTCCAGACCGAGTGGAGTGCAGGACTCAACAAATAGTTGGACAAGACATAAAGTACTGGGCAAACAAGTTCTGGACAATAGGTACTGGAAAAGTGTGACTCATGGTAGATATTGTGCATAACACCAGTAACATGCAGGAGCATTAGAAAACAGTGTCGTGCCATGGATACCATGTGAGCCAGCAGTGGTGGGAAGAACCTTGGGAAGGTTCAGTTTGTCATGTACGAAAGGCAGAGGTAACATTGCTATGGATTGTATAGATGACATCGAGGCCACGAAAATCAGGAAAGACTGACTATATTAATGTCAGCCCTTATTTCAAGCAATTCTAACAATTTTAGGTTAGTAAGCAAAATGATTGCAGAATTGTTTGGTATTTGTCTTGAAGGAAGTTAATGGGGAATACACATAAATAATATTAATATTCATTGCATTTATGTTTTGATAATAAGTGGAGAGTGGACTTTTGATTATTAGTCCAGTCGTTACTATGCATTATTGTGTAATATTGCCAAAACACATATCCTTGCCACCCCCCACCCCCCCCTCACTCAGAAAATAACTTTTTTGGCTGATATGCAGTTTTGCATTAATATGGCAAAGAACCAACTGACTCCGTATTTCTTATACGTTGGTTCAAATATAATAGTACAACGTTGTGATTTCGGTCCCTGCGACATGGAAGGATACGGAATAGCCTGGGAACCATTCCTTGTTGAATAAACAATGCCATTTGTTTCTCTTCTCCTTGAGGCTAATCAGTGAAATTCATGAGCTCCCACATTCCACAATCCCATGTGTGAACATTAACAGAATGACACTTTTAGTTTAACTACAATACTTTTAAGACGTTATTACGTATCTCAAAATGATCAATAATTAGAAAATATAATTTCAGCAAGATCATGACCAAAAATACACGTTATCTTTCACATTTGAGGTAGAGAACCGGTCGCATTTATTCACAAAATCGCTTTAGATTATAAATCTCAATGCCTAATGCGTTAGCACGCAGTAAACGAAGAGCCCCTGAAATATTTAAGCAGTAGGCCTATCTATGATATTCAACTTTCAACTGTTCTGCAAATTACAAAGCTGTCAGACCCCGTATCGCAGCCATTGCTGTTCCGTCCTGCTCAGCTGTTCTCATAAATATTCACCGATGAAACCAATGACGATGCTCGTTTTAGTGGGGGGGGAATGAGAGTTAATATTCAAAGCGGTGTCCTATTACCAGATGATAGACGAATTACCAGGAGCAGAGGATCCCTATTCGCCGCTCGTAGCATGACGCACTCCGGTTTCCCCCGAATATGCAATGAGTTCCTTGAGGCTCCAGTGCAAATAAAGATAGCGGACCGCCGCCTGCGGCTTCAACTTTTTATACTGACAACGTAAAGCTATGCCTTTTGCATAATCGTGAACTAAGGGACTTAGATCCCAGAAGGAGCCTGCGGGGTGAAGAAGAAGAAGGAGAAAGACAGAGGAGGATACTTTCGGGCGGAGAAACGCAAAGTAACACAATAGAAAAAAAGTGAACTTACGACCTAGAATCAGAAGTTGTGATTTACCTAAAACAGCGGAGAACCGAAAAAAACCAACATTTCCGTTTTAAAGATGAGTTTGATGTCTGCTATAGACACCAGTGCCAACGTGTACCAACCTGCACAGCTTTTAAACTGGGTATATCTCTCTTTACAAGACACCCATCAGACCAGTGCATTTGATGCGTTCAGACCAGAATCGAACTCTTCCCATCCGGAACTGAGCTACACCAAGCCTCCCGCTGCTGACCTGGGCTCCTCTTTAAATTCCAGCTATCTGAACAACTTCTTTCAGCTCCAGAGGAATGAGGTTAGACAGTTTTGGAATCCGCTGTTTTCCTTTCCTCTTTTCCCTTTCCCTTTTCATTTCTTCTGTGCATTTTACGGCTGGATTTGCGTCCAAAAATATAGGATGAATGCCACACAAGGAACTTCTTTTAATTCCCCATAAAAGTAAAATAATTTAGGTTATCTCATGCTTGCATGTTTTAATGTAAAATTACTTTGTTTTGTATGTATACACGAAAAAGTTATATAAAGTGCATTTTTATCGCAAACTTGTGATGCGGTACTGTAAGAAAGAAATAATCTGTTTTGCTAAAGTTGTTTCTTTTTAATATAAGTATGAAATAAAATACAAGGATGCTGATTTTATTTTTTTAGCAAGGTAGTCTTGAATTCTGTAAATATAACAATTAATTTTGGTGGAGAATGATCTGTGGACGCCTTAACGGTACCGTTATTTTCATGTTAGCTAAAATCCTAAATGTCAGGGAATGACAGGATGTAGTAATGACTAGGGCTGTGGGTTCATGCTGTTCTTTTTTTTAAATGAAGGACTTAACATGGTTACGTTGTACAAGAGTTTGTTACTCTACATTTCAGACTTTGTCTGAATTGAGTTACATTGTCTGATCCTATTTAGAGCAGTTGTCTAATTTGAAGATAGTTGAAGACAAAGTTCAGCAGACCTGCGCTGTTATTTTCAATTACACAATAATCGTACCAAAAAAAAATATTGTTGGAAATTTTATAGCTGGTTATTGACTTTTTTGAGGGCTCTGGGCACTATGATAGAGTCACGGTTACCCGGCCCGTGAAGCACGTCGTGCGGCCTGTATTAGTGCCTCTAGCAAACTCAGGTTCACTTTAAACTGATTTTCAGATGTAACAATACAGCGTCATATAACAGGACGACACCTTTATATTTGAATCATGTAATGAAGAATATGCATTTCCCACATTTCCAAATTCATCCAGTTTATCGTTTTAAGTATTCCCTGACACAGTCCTGTAAGGACATTATGCGTGTAACGTCCTTGTATGCTTTTGCAGGATACTTCAGCATTGAAGCAATATCCTCAGCTGGAACTATGGGAAGAATGTAATTTGGCAGAGTACAAATGCCAATCACAACACTCACAAGTAACAGTTAGTATTAAATATACTCAATGTAAGACAGTCATGCAGTTGCAACACAAATAGTGTTTGGTAATGTTTAGTAGCATCGATGATGCTAACATACTGAAGTCGCGCCTTTTCACAGTTTCGAAAATACACAACAATACACACGTGCATTGTTTTAATCAAACAAATCTTTATAAAGTAATTATATTCCTACATTTCCACTTAAAGACATTCATTAAAAGTCAGACATTGTGGAAGAGTAACATATTTTTACTTACAGAACATCGCAGAGCCCAAGTACATATTGAATCGGGATGTTTTGACATAAGTTATAACAGTTGTGTATCTTTAAATAAGCTAAATAAAATACAGTTGGTTTGAAACAAAAGCTGTTTGGATAGATGCTGTGGTTTAACAAACACAATACATGTGGAAATTGCACGAAAGGCCCTCTGTTTTCATATGCTTCCATTTAAGTATAAATTCTCATATATTCTTATAGAAAAAAGTTATCCTGTAGGCTGGAATAAATTGCTGGTCGATAAGTGTAATGTCTGTACAGTTTAAGGACTCATTCATCGAATACAAAAAACTTTGTCCTTGAGCAGCTGTTAATTTGCTGTCTATAGCTGTGTGCTGGGCTCTTTGCTTTGTAGCTTCCACATGCTTTTTGTGTCCCACATACGTGACACTGCATGCCTGCCTTTGTTACATTAACGATTGCCCCGTACGTCATGACTGGCGGATTATGGAGACGTTTTACAGTGTGCCCTCGCTATAACTAAACTGCATCCTGTCCAAGTCCTGTGCTCTTTTTATAGCTTGGGGACTCTTATAGCCAAAGTTAAGGTTCTGTAGCAAGGAGTAGGAGGCTTGTTTCCATTATACTGGAATGCGTCTTAGGAGGTCATTGTGAGTCTGCTCATCTGCAAACATTTTGGGCATTAATTTGTGCATTCACCCAGAATCATGTTGTCATTAGTATTCACACGCAATAATTCAAATGTATCCCTTTAAAAATTGTTCTGTGTACTGTCAGTACTTATTGTGTGGGGGAAAAAAAACATTCTAAATTGAATTTTACAGTTTGCTGCTCAAATTGGCAAAAGACTTGTCAAGTTATCTATGTTCAATTTTATGATCAACCCTTGCATTGTAACGATCTACTTATTATTCATTGACATCATCTTAATACATTTAGAAGCTGCAAACACATGTCATAAATTAATGAAATAAATCCAGGAAAATGTGCTGTGATGAGAAGCAGCGTGCTGTCCAGAGCATAGGTTTGGCCCCTCTGGTCAGCATTATGGTGTCAGTCAGCAGCTGTGACGTGCTATCAAGCAGAATGTCTCAGCCCAAATGATTGTATAACTAAAGTAAGTGATTGCAAAACTTCTAGATAACTGAGGTTTTTGGAGTCTGTTGGATCCATTTTGCTCTGAGGGTCACTGCTAGATTTACGGTGTTGAAAATTTCTAAGCGGTTGTAAATTCCTGTCATGCCGTCAATCTAACCAGCCAACACAGAACCTGTGTTTTGTTTACATCTGCTATGTTGGGCATTTACAGGTAGAATGTGTTTCCTCGTTGCTGATGTGTTAATGGTCCTGCTGCTTCAGCTCTTTGTTGATGATTCTGTGTCTTTCACTGGTTGCTTTTTTGGCTGAAAAGAAAGAATAATTGGAATGCTGTGTAATTTCACTGAAACTCAGCCTATTCATTTTACATGTAGGTGCCTCAGGGAAGGAGGTGGAAAGTGTTTTTTTTCCTCCTCAATATCAACAACATGAATGAAATGATCGTAGATGCAGTGGGACATTTTAAATCCTGGAACGGATCCATTTATTTTTTAACACAAATGCTGTTTTGCATACTAGGAAGTCAGGGACGGAGACAATGGGTCTGTTTCAGCATCGTCCTGTATTATTTACGTACAATGCCGACAGGGCTTGGCTCAAAATGGGGACATCACTAACCAGCACAGGAACTGTATGTTTGTGCAGCGCATTATGGGATTAGGCAAGCTGTGTATTCGTGGGCATTATAGTGTGTGGCAGGGGACAAACCTGAAATCCAGATGTGATTCTTCTCCCACCTTGTTTGTAATTGTAACTGAAACGATGCAGTGCTGCCAAACTCCCAGCATGTTCCTGGAGACTCAGGGGGAAGGAGCCATTACTTTGGATGCATTTTTTCTTTATGGGCTTCAGGTGCTTTGGGAAGGAAACACATTAGTGTAAATAGGACTGATAACTGAGATGGATTAATGTAATCAAACTGAAAGAGTTGGTCTCTAAATCCAACTTGGGTCCAAAGGAACGTTTTATTTTAATGCCCCGTGAAATAAAGGTTCTCACTGCAAGCTTGGTCGCACAGATATATGCTGGATCTGACCTCTCCCAGCTGATATTATAATAGTCTTGATTGTGTGGGGGAAAAAAATGGCAGATGAATCAGAAGCGACTCTGTTTCTGCCGCGGTGCAGAATCTGCACTGTCCGCTCCTGCATCTGCAAGCTATAATAATGCCTCATTCATCGAGCGTGAGGAGACTCAGAAACAAATCCTGGCAATCAATCAGGGCTGTGGACATGGTCTCCAGTGTTCTGCTGGCAGCGCTTTGCTTGAAAGTTCCTCCTTTTTCATGCTTGCTGACAGTTGGGTTCATGCATGCAGTATCCCTTTGGGTGACCTCAGTACTTTTCCGGCCCTTCTGGCGTTGGTCTCCCCATTTCTTGGGTTCAGCTTGTGAGCAGCGAACCACCCTGACATTCTAATATCATGCTCTAGACCACATAAATTCATACTTGACATGTCTCTGGATGGCCGCAGAGCTCTTCATATCTATTTGTTTTGAGGCTTCCTTCATTTTTTAATGCCATAAAAGCATTTCTTTGTTTGGACAGTGTACTACAGCCATTGAATGTCAGTTAGAATAAAAGTCCTATGAGGCGTTGCTGGACCTTACGTTATCACTCTTCCTGGGTTGAGTACTTAAAGATTTATGCCTTTATCTTGATTAACTGGAGATCACTTTTCCTCAATTTACTCTCAAGTTATTGCACAACGCTGACTGGTTTTTCTTTGTTTTGCTTTCTTTTTGGCTCTGCAGGCCTTGAATAACAGCTTATATAAAGGTGCCTCCCCCTATGGCTCCCTAAACAACATTGTGGACGGACTGAGCTCTCTAACGGACCATTTCTCCGAACTTTCCCTCTCCTCTGAGCCACGCAAGCCAAGCAAAAAGCCCCCTCCCAACTACCTGTGTCATCTTTGCTTCAACAAGGGACACTACATAAAGGACTGCCCCCAGGTAAGTCAGGCCCCACACAACCTGCAGAACAGCGTGTCAATCTGACCCACTGCTCAAACAGTAGTCCTCTATATTCTATCGAAAAAATTAAGACAACCGGAGCCTCGAGGAGCCATTGAGAATGTTAGTTAACCCAAGTTCGTCTAAATATCAAAGGTTCTTCCACATACCCTGACCTGATCAAATTTAATATTCAGAGATGAAAGTGTATTCCAAGAACAAACAATCACAAAGGTACAAGTGCATTATGGGAATGTAGGTAATGGACACATCCATAAGAAATATAAAATATTTTCTGCATATATGAATCTTGTCATTATCATTATGTTATGAATACTAAAACCAGTGCTATTCTGTATTTTGTTTGGAGAAAAACTAACCCAGTTTTCCACAAAAATGTGCTATTGGCAACTATAGCACTTTCAACAGAATTGTCCCGAATGTTAAAGACACTGGCCAAACATGTTAGAACCCACTACACCTGGGTTCAAATGAAATATGGAAAAACATTTTAAAGAATGTAAAACTAAATATTTTATTCAAATATAATTTGGTACAGGCTTGTCTTTCATACATCTGTTAAAACAACAGTTTTATATTTAGTTATATAGTGGAAAAAGGGTTGAATTTGCACAAATGTGCCATTTACTTACTGTCCGGGTCAAATAATCTGACGCTTTATCATTATTAATTATCAAGGATTTATCTTGAACTGTAGTTCTTAGTTACCTGCTATTTCATACCCTTAATTGCAAACAGCCTTGACAGCTGAGATTGGTATGTGGAACAGTTTACAATATTATAATGTCATTTTTATCATTTTTAGCATGCTGTTCAGAACTAACATACAAACAAAATATGTATGTCAAATAAGCAGAAACAGTTTATATGTGCAACAATATAGTGGGGACCCAAAATGATTATCATAATGTCTAAATTTTATCTCAGAGAAAGAGAAGTCGTGTTTTCATTTGTTTATAACTGGATATGGCAGTTAGAAACCAACCTGCCTGTCTGGGGAGGTTATTACATTCGTATGAGTGATTAGCACTTGAAGTTGGTTGGCCTTTTGTTAGTTTGAAAATGACTGGCAGATGTTTTTAATTACCATGCTTTGTATGCATCTGTGTGGAAAATCAGTCCAAAGAGACATATATATTTCCATCAGTGGTTACAATTCAAAGAAACAATGCAAAAGTCGAACACCATGTGTCTTAACTTTAAGACTTGCTTTTTTTTGTTATGGTTTACAGCTATTGTCTGTAGTTTGAGTTTTATTTTAAAAACAATATGTAGACAAGACATATCAGCTTACAGCCTAGTTTAAAAAGCGAACTGCTGGAAAAGACACTGTGATCATTTTAACTGAGATCTGTCACCATACAAGCCGAACAAAGTGACTCACAAACATTAAAGATCTTAAAACATTATATTTCCTGAGAGGGCTGCAAAGAATAGAGGTGACATCTCTTATGTCTTCCTCTTGTGTCTTTTCTTGTTTGTCACATTCGGCCGAAAGAAGTGATTTAAGTCGGAGCCCTTTGAATTTTGCTTTTCAATAATAATTCTAATTTGCTGTGGATGTTTGTAGGCCAGAGTTGTGGTGACAGATTTAGCGTTACACCAAAAGGCAGTAAGTGATCTCACCCTACATCCCAATTCAATTCCATGTACCCTGGTATGGTAATGGAAGCCAGATGTTGGATTAAAATTCTAAGCCTCCCTTTATGAAGGAGGATGGGCTTTTCTGTATAACAGCACACAATCTGCAAGACAAATAAGAGAAATCCCAGTGTACATGTTAATTGATGTTGCAAGATCCGTTTGACGTGATTGACAGTGGTATGTTTGTGACTATATTTCCAGTTATCCCGCCTGTAAAGAAGACTAAAGTGTCTCTCTTCACAAATAAGTAAACATCGTTACTACAGAAACCAAAAATGTGGTTAATATGATCAGCATGATGCAGAGGCTCTTTAGAGAGGACTAGCATTCAAATATAAAAAAATAAGACTAAAATGTTATAACTTTGCTGTTATGCAAGTATGATGACCCACGTTCTATATAGATACTGTATGTTAATTGATTCCTGAGCGCAAATATGCAAAATGCAGTCTTCTCCCTGAGAGAGCTACTCTGATGAACAAAATCTTCAGCTGTTGTTGGAACATAATAGAGGAAATAGAATCTTTTAAACAGCCTGTCAAAGCTTGTCTTTGATTGTGGCATTTTTTAGGTCCTGCGTTCTGTGCTTTTATGGCACCATTAAAATGAACATTATTGTCTATCATCAAAATTTATGTAAAGATCAAATCCAACAGATCTTTCATCTTTCAAACCATGAAGCAAGAACATACTGGAAGAAACAGGCCCTGCAGTCTTGTGTCCTGTAATGGATTCTCTCTTAATTTGCATTTATTTAAATCTTGTAGGGTGAAATTGTCAATTGATATCAAATCTCAGACATTGAGGATAAATAATCTGGGCGTATTTGTTGTATATTTTCATATTGGGTGATCTCATTGCAATTCAATAAAGCTGAATAGAACACCCTCTGAATTTGAAGGAAATAAATTCCAGCATAAGCTGGTGCCTCAAAGATTCCCCACAGCCCTGTCTGGCGGGCCAAAGCAAGTATAAATATGGAAGTCCAACTTCACAGGCTGTTGCAGGACTGTGATCTATGTCCAGCACTGGGGATCGCTTTCACATGCGTTCTCAGGGTGCATATTTTCCTTGTCTTTTAGGAGATTAAGTGAAAGCGTCAGTCAAACAAAAAAAAATGGAGCTGAAAAGAAAGTCCACTATTCCTGGAATGTCATATTAGCTTCTTTCGAGGAGCGGTTGATGGTGCGGAGGGGATAGGAATCCGGGAATGTCACAGCTAAATAAAACGCGAGATATGACAGGAAAGGGGAGTGTCGAGTGGGCCGTGTCGACTTGGGAGGTGCTGTGTGGCAGGGTGGACCATCGTCTTCAGCGGTCTATCTGTGACATTTAATTCACTGCATTTGGCAACATCTGACAAGCAGGAACCTGTAAAGTGCGCTTAGCCCTATCAGTCATTAAAGGATCGAACTGACACTTCGCCGTCTTGCACAAAACAGTGACGTTTCCTACAATGTTCAGTTTATTTTTTTTTAGCATGTGTGTAAAATCACTGGAACCCACTGGATCATTTCCGCAGGTATCTCTCTCTGTAAGGCTGCACGGTTGAGTCAGAACCTCTGCAAAGCCTTGCCTCGCCTCCACTGCCCTTCTGTGGGGAGCGTTCCAGAAACATCCCTGGCTTCCATTCACACACGGCATTTCATTTTCAAGGCATTCAGACGGTTTCTAGTGTCCAGAACCTCATTGAAAAATATTGCTGATGTCTTCAGACAGGAATGGAGATTCTCATGGACTGCAGCGTGTGTAATCCTGACTTTAGACCTTCTTCCAAATAGGAATGAAGATGATGTCTATAGAGAGATATGATGCAGAAAAACATGTATAAAGGGAGATAAAGCACTGTTTTGGACTGATTAGCTGTTTTTCCTGTGATAGGCTCTAGCCTCACAGTGAACATGCTTTGGATGAATATGGAAAATGGATGGATGGATGGAAATGAAAGGTGCCCACCTGGATCTGAGTTGCTTGTGATTGTTGCTATGGTATTTAGTTATTTGCTAGCATTTCTTTTTAGTTTTCCTGTGGCTAGTAGACTGATACAAGGCAAGTAATTGAATATAACCATTTTCAGATTTCTTCACTGGTCCCCATCCCCTCGTTAGTGGTGCTTCGTGTCTGATTTTCACTCACATATTCCCAGATTAACTGATATAGTTAATAAGAAAGAATATATCCTTAAAATAGACTTTTTGTCTTCCATTTCCTAGATGTTTTTAATAACATTTCTCCACTTCATTTCACTTGTTTGCATGTTGAAATATTTTGTCAGCTTAGATATTTTTTTACAGTGGTCTTGTGTGCTGATGTGCTTTATCTGTGTGTATTATAAATAACTTGCGTATTTCACTTCAGTTTTGTTTAAAATGCAATGAAAAGTCAGAGTGCATGTTATTGTAAAGTGAGCAAGATCATAATTATCTCTGCCCAAGCTCTTTCACTGCAATTCTAGTGAAGTCCTCTTATGAGTAAATGGCCATAAATAGTGAAGAGATGTACTTTTATCAGACTTTGAGAGAGATAACAACAGGGAAAGCAAATCGACGACACTTCCTTAAAAAGGAAATCAAAGCCAAAAGAATAAAAAGGTTTTCCTGCCAGCTGGTTGGCTTTTTTTGCACAGGAATATCGGTCTTCCTTTCTGTCGCTGATACGACATTCATTGTCCTTCCCTTTGCTACAGAAAACTTCTTTTGTGCAAAGCTGTCATTTCAGCAAATGCAAAAGGAATAGACTTTAGACAATCAATTTTTTTGCTGTTTAGGTCCCTCATTTGGCATCAGATGCATGATTTTCCCCCTCACACTATATATCGTGTGATTATTTGGTCCTTGGTACCTTGCCCATGTAGATATGGACCTGGAATGTATTTACGTTGTGGTTTTTTTTTGCATTATTGCATGATGATGACATCGTATTCAATTAGAATGCAGAATGTGTTTCAGAATGTAAAGTGCACACAACAGAACAGAATAGGGAATAATTGTTTGTAACAAAGACTGCTACAGTCATAGAAAATGCTTTAATGTCCTATTTGAATGCTGGAGCATCGGATGAACACACTGTTTTTTGTTCTGACACACTGTTCATGAGTCTGTAGCTCGGATTTTGTGAGAAGAAGTGGCAATACTTCTCCCTAGGGCAGTATTAAGCTTTGTGGAACTGGTATTTATTCATTTTTATTAACCCTGATATATCCTGAAGACAAACACTGTCTATTGATGGTCCGGAGAACAAAACAATATAACAAATATTTATAACATATTCCACATTGCAGGAAACCATTATGTAATTAATAGTGACATGTTTATTTTTTATTTGTTTATGCAGTTTTGCTTTGTGTTAATCTTAGCATGACTTTCTCCTCATAAAATTCAGTATTTGTTATTTATCCCCTGTGCTGGTTTTCAGTGGAGCATATGCCAAAACTGATGGTATCTTGGGTTTTTTTTCTTGTTTATTTCAGGAGAGAGGCAATTAACATCTGAAAACTGAACTGCTATAGAGTATATAATACACTGGTGTTTCAGATTGGTGACAATCTGTTTTTATTTTCAGTTAAACATTAATTATCATTAGTTTTTACTTCGAATATTATTAGATAAGCATCTCAAACATAAAATATACGTTGAAAAATATGCATGCCTAATCTGCATTGTTATGTACAGTCCGTTACGTACTTTCAGGGATAATCCTAATACTGCAAAAGCATTATATCACACACCAATATTTATTTATAATTCCAATAAAAAATAGATTAAAAGAGGACACAGGGTGAAAAACAATTGTCCTGACAATTTTGATGAAATCCGATAAAGTCCAAATCATTTCATTCTGGTTGCTTATGGAACTGTACAATCCTGACATAATTAACGATATACTGACAGTAATGATAACTGTGCAGCATTGCAATGGGAAAGACTAGATGCAGATAAGGGTCTTTCTGTTTGTCTTTGGGGGCCCATGGCTGAAAGGTCAGGAAGTCAGCTGGTATTGTTCACTCGCTGGGGGTCGGACTGCTGCTTTGTTGAACTTGTATTTTTTTTAATAAGCCTTCAAGGAAACTGACCAGCGAACAGCATTTTCCACATTTCAGATGAGAGTTTGGGGTGATTACACACAGCACTCGAAATAATGTGCATTTCTGAACGTAAGGTTCGTTGTAGGCTCATTCAGAGTAGCATCAGGTTGGCGATAGATGGAAATCAGTTTTTATATAAAGGCTGATTTGTTTTTCAGCATTTTAAAGTTACCATTTTCGTTATTGCGATAATATCAGCGTCATTACTTAAAGCTTTTTATGTCCTCCATTTAACTATTTGTTATGTATTTAAAAAATAATGAAATCAAAAGTTCTTTGCATCGGCAATTGTGTCAATGTGGTTATTTTTTTATTAGGAAGACATATATATCATATCACATATATCTGATATATATGAAAAAACTTTACTGTGCTTTACTGTGTCTTACTGCATATAGTTTTGTGATGTGTTATAGAGCTGTTACTGCTTAGTTTAAAACTAAGCGAAAGTGACACGACCAGTTCTTTATGACACCATGTTCAGTGAACATGCAAATCAAACACATTTGTCATAGTTTGTCATTTATGACCATTGAATGAAAACCATGAAGCTCAGTGTTTATTTTTGGAAAGTTCCTTAATATCATGTGTGGGGTTGGTATTGTGTGCTATACATTCCTTACATTCTGTTATGACATTCATCATAAGATTTTTTTGCTACTATAAAGACAAATGCAGACCTCTTACATGTGGAAAAATTATGATTATTTAATGAGAAATATATTCATGAGAATTGAAAATATCTAAAACATTACACGGTACGGGCTCAATAAGGAACCGACAGAAAGAATTAGTGACTGGGACTAATTTTACATATAAAATAAAATCGAAGTGAGATTAAAAAGGCACAAAAATACCACTACTGCAGTGTTAAAAAAAAAGAGAGAGAGATGTCGGCTGTTATTTGATTTGCAGTGCGCGGCCTTAGTAATGCCGAAATGCTCAGTGCATGACAAGTAGCTTGGATTGAAAACAGGAGGCTGAATATCAAACAGACAAAGATATGGCTGTGTACAATCTGCTGGCCAGTTAGCCTCTCTGACACGGCTCGAGCCAGGGGAAGCTTTGTGTCAGGACATCTGCTGTGCAGTGCGAGTACGACAGCACTGCAGCTACATTGACGCCGCCGAATTCACAGGCAGAGCCCTCACTGCAACGTCGGGCATGTTACGTCCATTTCATTATAATACCCAGAAATCCAGGGAGACTCGTTATAATAAAACTGACACCCTATTTAACTTTATGAAATGTGTACTAGGAAGGAAATGATACTTTTAAGAAATTACTTTCAAATTTCTTTTTCAAAATGATTTACTAATTATTAAATTCATTTATAGACCTCATAGTAAGCCTATGAAATTACCTTTCACCTTTTTTCACGTACAGGCCTATTTATAAGAACACAAATTAAAGAGAGGAAGAGAATGTAATTTTCTTATATTTGCTTTTAACCAGTTGTTCCTTCCTACATAGTTTTGAAGCCAAAATGAAGAATTACTATGTTAAATTAGACTCTAGTTGTATCATTTTGGTTGCCTACGGTATTTTCTGGAATTTGTTATAGCTATTAAATGAAATTGTCCTTTTTTAGGAAAAAAAAACAATCATTGATCATACACGATAGTTTTTGATGGGTTTATGTGTATTTTCAGTATGTCTGGGTATTGTGGAAAAGATGATTTGACCAGAAAATAATTGGCTGCTACATTTTCAGCTGTTTCTGCAATATTTTACGTCGCTGTAAGGATAATATACATGCATACTGTGCTTCATGCGGACTAAGGAGTGTCATGCTAAATACATTTTATACTGTAGGAACGTTTGTTGTAATTCATAATATCTTTAACATGTGGCATTTCAACACTGCCCTTGAAGTGATGCTGGAATCAGGAAGCCGGTTCTAAAACTGTCAGTAAATGATTCAGGTGCTTTTTAGCGTATTTATTGGAATCTCAGGATGCTTTTTTAAAGCAAATGCATGCTTGTCCACTGCTGTCTGTCTCGTCGGTTTCTTGTTTTTGTTACTGTGAACTATTTATGACCGCGGACTTCATTCTACTTTAAGAAATGTATTAATTATTAGGCTTCCCAGCATATAAAAAGAATCATAAACCTTAATCACAATAAACAAACATTATTTACAAAATCGGGGGAAAACTATAGTTAACTAATGTAATGATAGGCTACGTTAATTAACTGCAGTGATTATGAACAGACTTTTACTTTAAAAGAAACTGGAGCAGAAATCATGGCACAGAAATCTTTGATAAATCATAGGATCATGTTACTATACTAATATTGTGGTACATTTCCTGAAATAGGGAAAGTCTAACTTACTAAATTGCAGTTCTAAAAACAATGTAACCTCTGCAGTCTACATCTCTAAATGTTTGTTTTCTTGGCTAAATGGATGGACATAAAGAACTAAAGTCATGTTGTGGTCCTGTTGAGTGCACCACTGAACAGCAAGTACAGTATCACTGGCTAGTTATCCCGTAACTAGCCATTTCCCATAGGAAAATGTTCCTCGTGCTTAAGGTTACTAGGCTTACTTGAGATCTTGCTAATTAATTTAATATTAGTAGGGAGGTTCAGCATTGTAGCACCCAACAAGGTCTACAACATAAGCAATTTCCTCCGGGATCAATAAAGTTTTTCTGATTCTGATAAAACTGTTGTCCCAACTCTGCCTTTCACTGCTGTTGTGCGCCAGTCCCAATACCTGGTTAATAAATAAATAAATAAATAAATAAATGCAGTTTCACTGGATTAGGAGGGAAGTGTGAGTGAACTGAAACTGTGCAGGGCTGCTCCACTGGAATATTTTTATAGCGTGAACCAAGATCTTCCTTCCAGTCTGCAAGTAGGCCCCGGCTGACATCTACATACTCAGCCCCATCAAGCCCTGGTGACGAAAGAGCCCAGAGCCCTTAAAGAGGACCCCAGGCGATGGGAGTGGGGGGGGGGGAGTGAGGGGCTGGAAACAATGTAGCGGAGCGGAGAAAGCGAGAGGAAGAGTGAATGATATTATGAGAAGGATACGGCTTATCTGTTGTGGAGCAACGAGGTGCCACCATCTCTGAATTCCTGTGGGAACGTACATGAATACAGCATAGAGCAAAACACATTGTTCTGTATAATTGAAGATGTTCTGTAAACAGCAACATGTTGAGAAAGTCAGCCCACTGCAGTGACTGAGGGATTAGGGAAATTGACCTAGCAGCTGAAGCACAATTTATTACCAAGGGGTATTGGTTTCCTCTACACTATGAACCCCCCCCCCCCCCAACCCCCCCCAGCTGGCCGTGGAATGTGTGATAACAGAGAAATTCCCTGCCCGGGTCCCTCGCTCCTGTGTTCTGAAATAAGCTCGGAATATTTGCTCTTCTATTTTTCTCAAGTGATCCAGCCCACCTGCTCCCATCGCTCAGTCCCTCAGAAACTTAATCCTGGGGCACAACTGTACAAGTCATTAGAGTGGCTGTGGGCAGGAGCAGTGCCGCTTGGGATGGTGGACTGTGGCTAATGCTGAGATTGCTTTCTCTCTCTCCCTCTCTCTGTGTTGCACTCTTTTTCTCCGGGAGGGAAAAATTTCCAGCCCCGGACAGACGGCTCCATGTCCGCATTACAAAAACCAAAAGCCTGGGACACTGAGCTCTGGCCAACCAGGATGCCTGCTTACAGTAACATAACACCCCCAGACAGATGTGAGTTTTCGCAACCCATGTTCTTGTGCTCGTCCCAAGTTCAGATCAGTGTTATTAAAAAGCAGAAGGTGGTGTAGAAAAAAACTCGACCCGCTATACACTTACGTGTCGTGCTAGGGTTACCGTCAGTGTCTAATAAATAAAACTAATAAAATCACTGAGCAGTTGTTAGAAACCAGTATCATATAAGTGTTAACCATAACATAATGGTTTTTATCTTTAATGAATATACATTGTTTTACTAAAATGCTAAACAGGAAATAGGTCATAATATGGAGGTATAAAACTAATTTCCTTTATATTCTATTTTATTTAAGATAGCTATATATCTTAGTACGACATAGCACACTGAAGTTATTAAATGACTGGATGATTAATCTACATAAACAGAAAATAATAATAATGTTTTCTTTGCTTTATATTTCTTTGTAAGGGAGTAATTTGCCTTAGATACGTAAACATTCTGGAGTTTATTTCGTAGGCTGATTAAGTGACCTGTCTGGCACGCGCCTTCGTAGACTTTCATTGAGTGTTGTGCTTCTGATGGTCGTTAGGAACATGTATCTGCGATCAGTTTCACTAAGGGGCACTGCCAAAAACTCTGTCAGGCACTGGTATCCTACAGATGTACTGTATTATATAATTCAGTTTTAGAAAATCCAGTGATACCACTTTATAGTAAAACTCCCTTTTGTCACATATACATGATAGCAACTCATTACTAATGAAAAACTGCATTATAACAGGGCCTTATTTGTGCTGCATCCTGTCGGAATGCATTCCGGGATCTCTATTAGTGTTTTTCCACTGCCAGAGAAATGATTCCATTGCAGTTCGCAAAACCTGTTTTTGAAGGGTTCTGTGAGTTTCCACCAAAATAAAAACAGGTTTTAAACCAAAACACTGGTACGTGTTGAGAACCTAGAAATAGTTGGATCCTGATTGGGAACCATGATGACATCATGAGTGGGCGTGTACTATTGTACGTACGGGCATGAGACAAACATGGAGGCAGTGGTGGAAAATGCACTCAGCTTTTGTACTTAAGTAAAAGTACAGATACCACGCCAAAATGTTACTCAAATAAAAGATCAATGGAACGCCATTACATTGATTTTTTATTCGGTGGAGAACAAAAGATCGATTGTGCCATATTTAATAATATATTATAACCATGTCAAGGGCTGGTACTTTGAGTTCTCTTATAAGTAGGGATTAACCCGACAAAATTCCTCGTCGTCGACTATGGCAAGTGGCTGATCATCCAGTGTGTCACACCTCCATTATTTCAGTAGACGTGTCATTAGTTCTGGTGCTTTGAATATTGAAAGTAAAATACAAGTTCAGAAAAAAGCTACTGAAATATAATAATAAAGTATTTGTACTTCGTTACTTTACACCTTGAGGCAAATGTAAACTCCACCTACTCAGCTACACCCACCACTGTTGACACAATAGTGCCGACTATTGAGACAAAATTGGTGGAAACACGGGTCAGTTCAGTTGGCAACTGAACTGAACTGGTTCTGAACTGAACTGGTTTATGAACCGGAACGGAATCAGTTCTTTGCTGGTGGAAAAGAGCTATCTGTTTGACTGTTCACATCCTGGCACCAATTTGCATAGATTCGGCAGTTCTCTGGTTAAAATAAAATTAAAAACAACATAAAAGAAAAAAATTAATAAGTAGCCTATGTATTTTAATTTACAGACCAATTTTCACGCTACTTCACATCCTTTATTAACTGATTTATTATTAACAATATGTGGCATGTTTTCAGGACTGTGTTTCGTACGCATTCCAGGACCCTAACCCTAACCCTAACCCTGCCTCATTACCCCTCTGGTCTCATTTGCACTTTGCATTGTGGCACCTTCTGATTAACAAATGAAACAATGGTTATAAGTTGTTTATAATTGTTTATTAATGATTTACAAAGGGCTACAACCTAATTAATAGTCTGATTATAAACCACTCATAAACCCATTATAAGAGTAGGCCTAGTCTTATTGTAAAGTGGTTCCCATCCAGCTTAATTTCTTTGGGTAAATTTGTTGAATGGCTTTCATATTATTATGGGAACAATATTAGTTTTACAGTTTTTTGTATATGAGTCAGTGCTTTTCGTACTTCTCCCTGCAGCATATCGAGTCTTCTGAAAAGATTTATATTTAAATGTAGCCCCAGTAAAAAACTTGGTGCTGCATATGGTTTATACATGAAGTAAGGTATCAAGTCTGGGTTATATGTTAAAAGTAAGGAGTCAGGTCTGATTTCTGCCAAAGGTACTGGAAATAATGTTACGATAAAAACTGAGCAGCATTCAGCAGTTCAGGTGTCATTCACTGTCTGCACAGCCCTGGTACAGTTTCGTTCTTTATGGAAGAAACAAAATTAATGTGTCCCCAATGGTACAAAAATGTACCTCAAAAGGTACATTTACCTACAGCTATGGTACAGTTGGCAGAGCCTTGAGGGTGCAGCCCCAGTGACAAATAATTGTCCAAATTGTTCCTTTTTTCCAACAGGTTATGACAGTACCATTACCTGGCACTTCTAGTGTTAGGGAATCGAATCCCACCAACAATCTAGGTGTGTGGAGTTTGCATGTTCTTGTGTGGTCTTATGTGGGTGGAGTCCAGATATGCCAGATTCCCCTCACAGTCGAGAGTTAGGTGCACTGATTCTGAATTGTCGATACTGTGTGATGTTGGCATCGTGTGCAAGCCCTATAACGGCCTGGTGTATGATGCCGGTGGTCCCTTGTCTTGCGCTCAGTTTTGTCTGGGATAAGCTCCAGGCCCCTTCAGCCACCCTGCACAAGTTTTGGTTGGAAGATGGACAGATGGATAAACACGTGGGGTGGGTGGGTAAAATAATGGAAACATCACATGAAAAACAACTCTGAAGTAACCAAATCCCAACTGCAAATGCAGATACAAAGGTGAGTCATGTTAGGCTGAATGCCAGCCAGCACTGTGTGCATCAGCTGTAAACGATATGCGAGCGTTGGAAGCAACATGGGGCAACCAACAGAATTACAAAGAGGTCAAATAGTCACAAAACTGCTAAAGTATTTAATTGCACTAAGGGAAATGGTTTCAGAGATCGTGGCGACCGGGCACTGATCGCACAGAAGAGCGGTGGCCATAAGTTGAAGCATACTATAGGTTGTGAGGCTGCGTGAGGTAATTAGACAATCGTACAGGTTCATGTCTGATCTGGGTAGGTGAACCCAAATAGAGGGGAGATGTGCAATGTAGGATGTGACATCTTTGCTATGGATATCTCTACAAAATGAAACTCATTGGCAGAAAAGCACGCTAAGGTTCAGAGTGACTGCATATCTCGGCAAGCACCGAAAAAGTACCTTGAAAGCATTTCTGCATTACTTGCTGAGGTTTAAAATTGTAAATTTAACATTTAAGCAAAACAACTGTTGTGTTTTATGGAGGATTCTTCAGTAATACATCAAATGTTTGGAGAAGTTTCATAGATAAACCTTTGATTTGATGCCAGATTTTTGATTTTAAACTAATGTGGTGGATTGACTTTACTTGATAAAATCTGCTTTTCATTTTGAGAGGGTCAGTTTATGAAATTTATCTTTGATGTTTGCCTTTATGTTGACTTTTAAAGTTTGAAAAGGTTGAAAATAATATATAAAATTTACTAGTTTTAAATGCTTAAAATATCACAGACAATCACTCGCATCAATATCTGCATGTTGTAATTCTCCACGAGTCATCACAAACGCTGTATGCTCGACATCATCTGTGGAGACTTTTGTTTCCTTTGTAAACCACACTTCTATTTCTCGACAGGAGAAAATGTCATCGCTACCAGTCGGACGCAAATTTGCTTCCATAGGTTTTAGGACGACCCTCATCCCCACTCTTTTCCCTGCATTTGAGGGCTGCGGTGGGTTTATCGTAAACAGAGCGTACAACTTGGAAAAACTCTTTAAAATTTACTAACCTTCATTGAATGCACCACAGCTGTCTTTAGCTTTCACACGGCCAGAGAGAGAGAGGGGGGGGGGGGGAGAGGGAGAGAGAGAGAGCACCTTCTCAAATAACACAGAGCGCTGTCTTGACTGAACTTGTTGGATACATATTTTTTCATGTGGTGATTTTGCGGCATATCTGGGCTTTATCACTTTTCATGTGTTTGCCAGCATCAGTGGTCATGGATATGGAAACACAGCACAATTGTCACATTCTGTTTGTCTGTATCATGGAGAAGGTCACTGTGCCAACAGAAACATGTAGGCATAAAAATATCTGTACGACGATAATTCCATTCCTAACATTCTTCAACTTTGTTGAATGACTTCTTAGTCATATATATATATATATATATATATATATATATATATATATATATATATATATATATATATATAATTATCTGTTTTATAAACAATTAAGAGATAGACCCACAGCTATGCTGACATATATTTACAATGTGTTCCTCTGTTTCCATTGAGCTGGAAAAACAATTTTTGTTACAAAATTTCTACCAAGACTTGGTGTCGGCTGCATTTTCTCTATTCTGTCGATGGCACCATCTCGCAGTCTGTAGCATCTGTGATCACCTTACCAAATGTGCAAAAGTGTTGTTTTTAAATACTTGCCAAATGACTATAGGGGGAAAAAATTCTACACATCACTGTAAATTGACACAAATTGAGGTAATTTAAAAAGGCTATGTAGGCATGCAAAGACTTGGTTATAGTTATATAAGAAATACACAATGAAATTAGCATCAGTGTTTAGCCAGTTTCATTCTTTGAAGCAGGAAATTGGGTTCCGTTTAGTGTGTTTCAATTTAAATGGTAGCAATATGAACAATTGTCCCTGTCAAACAAGCTTAGCTTTATTCACACGGACTCCCTGGAGTGACTGGCAAAGGGTTCGAGAGGTAGAACGTTCAGGATGTGTCCCTGCTGGCAAAGATGAGGAATGCCTGCCCCCCCCCCAAAGCTACAAGCCCCCTGCGTCTGCATCTTTAATCATGCACTTAATTACTGATGGCAGTTTTACAAATTCTGACCGGCTAACTGCAACCAAGGGCATGTTTGGTGCTCTCCGGAGAGACATAACGCTCCCCAGCTGATATGGCAGTGCTGCTCCAGTGTGCAGTGCTGATATCTGTTCTTGGTAACGACTGTACACAAAAGAAATATTCGCCTCAGCAGCTTACTGCCCAGCAACAGCAGTAACCGGTGGACAGAATCGGAGTGTGCCTTTGCTCAGCTGTTACATCCCCCTGTAGTGCACCCACTTAATTATTATATCTGACCAGGGGTGTGCCAAGGGGGGGGGGGGAGTTGGGACATTTCCAAGGGCCACTCAATGGCAGGAGCCCTAAAATATTTGGAATATAATTGGATTGGTCTGGGTCAGAGGTGTTATATGATATGCTCTCACGGGGTCCAGCGACATCCCAGTGTCTGTATGTTCTGGTGTGATGTAAAGACAGCTGGTAATATAGCAACCGATGCCGATTTAAAACATTGCAATTTTAAGCATTTGATTGAGCCACAACAAAAATTACTTAGAAACCTTTTTCTTAATAACACCCTACAGCACATTTGGACACTCATTTGTTAGTGTTTTTAAGTACGCCTTCAAACAGCCAATCGTGTGGCTGCAAATGAATTCATACAGCTCACAGACGGGGTCAGCAGGTTTACGTACTGTTTGTCCGGCCAATCGCGGACAGGATGTTGCTGTCGGTGTCATACGTGGTGGTCCCAGCATCTCAGAAACAGCCTCCTTCCTGGGATTTTCACTGCAGTGTCTACACAGAATAATGTGATGAGCGAAAAAAAAAAATATCCAGTAAATGTCATTTCACTGGCCGGAAACGAGCTGTTATTGAGAGAGGTCAGAGGAGAATGCCATATCTCTATTTGCTTCAAAAGTCACTTTTAAAAGACTGCTGAGAAACTTGAAATCCCTTCTGAATTGCATTGACCAGAAAAGTCCAAAATATACAAAGGTTATCCGAGTGTACTGTATTTCCCAGGCACAGTCCCTTAAGCAAAGTGTCTGACTATTAAATGACGCGTGATAGATGGACAGTCCATCACAAATGACCAGGGGTGGAGATTTCAGGTCCAGAGAGTACAAATCCAGACCATGGTTTTGTTTCAACCAGCCAGTTGAGTTACTCTGCGACTGTGACTCTTTATACTCAGCTGGTTGGTTGAAACAAAATATTGGTCTAGATTTGTACTCTCTGGACCTGGAATCTCCACCTCTGGTAGGTGCTACACTTCCTACTTGCAGTAGACTCAGCCAGCTGTGCAAAGTAGGGAAATGTTTGGACTCTTTACAAAGTGTCTCTTAACATGCTCCCCTTATTCTAGTTAACAGCCCAACTCCCTAAGGCTTGTTTGATTGGTCCTTTGCTGAATTTTGGCTGAAGTCGGCCAATCATGCTGTCAAAGGAAGACTGAGACGTGTATAAGTGTGACAGATTTATCATACACAATGAAGTGTGGGTGTGTTTCTGGCTCTGTCAGGCCAGTGTGGATGTAGCCTTTACAATACAGTAGTGATTTATTTAAGATTATGCAGTATACGAGCTCATACCTGAAGTATTCAATTTATAATAATGCAATTGGAAATAACTTTGCAATTGATTTAGCACTAAATATTGTATTAATTTGTTATCAGCACAATGCGGTCAAAGGCAGTGTTCTGTCTGCCAGATCTGTTACAGTGTTTAGCCTTCAGAACTTTGTAGAAAGTTTATTTCTTACAGTCTTTTTTTGTTAAATCATTAAGTATTAAGTAATCATTAAGTAGGAAAAAAAGTCGAATTATAGCTTTTTCGTAGTTCGGCCGATTACAAAAGGTGCATTTTGTTTGTCTAACAGATTAAAATTAAGATTAAGATAGACTTTATTATTACAAGGGGGAAATTCTGGTGCATACAGCAGAGAGAATGTAGTGCACTGATGAACAGATATTTATATATATATGTATATATATATGCACACACACACACGCACAGTGATGAGCAAAAAAAATAATTTATATATATATATATATAGTGCCATACAGACAAAGTACACTGACAGCACACACAGGACACAAAGAAAATATCCTGAAAAACAGAATATTGTGATACTAAAAATAAATGTTTCAAGATAAGAATAATACATTCTGCACAAATAAATTATGTATAATTAGAACAAAAAGTGCTGGACTTTTACTGTGACAAGGTAGAGTGCTTCCTGATGTGTTATGGCACCTCTGAACGTGGTCAGGAAGGGAAATTATTATTTTTTCACTAATAAGCTTCTGGGGGAGTTATGCGACCCCGTAGCAGAACGCGAGGGTAATGGAAGTAACGGCATATGCTGGACATTCACCAACAGATCTGGCTTTTTGCTGTAGCTCTGCTGATTGTATGCAGTTGTCAAAGTCCAAAGTACATCCAAGCCCTGGTAGATAAATTAATGGCAGCGCTGTCCTCCTACGCGGACAAGGACGCCGCGGCGAGGATACACGATACGGTTTTCCACACAGCGTTCTTTATTTATCCGCATGACACAGGATTTGATTGAGGAGCACTTAACGTGGTGTACTGGTTTTCTATTTAGTGTCCCGAGTTGCATCATTGTTCCCCAATTATCAATCTTAATTCAGTGCGACATCGCTAACAGAATGCTCAAGCGGGCAAGGTCGCATGGATTAATGCATACAAAACGCAAGTTTATAGCAACGCTACATCCGCAACATAATTATTAATGTTCCCATAAAACATTTTCTCAATGCAGGGAACCAAAACAAAAAATAAAATCCTCTCTTTGGCAAATGCTGATATGCATACTAAAAGAAAACATTTAAGAAAGTAATAAAACTAGAATGTCAAATGTAGCACTGATGAGAACGATGAGATTGTATCTGTGTGTATCTAGTTTGATCTTCCTCTACATCCATGTATCAGTTGATTTTGCGTAATTAAATTTTGTTGCGTGTAGATGTGTGCGTCTATACTTTTATTGTCCTTATCACAATAGCCGGGCTTCTCTGTAAAAATGGGACGGTGGTCTAAAGCTAAACAGAGCGGGGAAGAGCCTGGCTTTGTTAGACGGGAGTAACTGACCACACAGTGTCCAGCGGCTCCTGCGTTCTCGTGTTGCTGGGATTGAAGTCTCGTGGGAGTCGGGGAAGGAGATCCAGCCCGGAGAACTCCATTGTTTACACTGATGGTTTCCAGATGCTGGCAGAGGGAACAGTCAGCATCCCAGGACCACTGCCAGGAACCAGGAAGCGGTCCAGGGCTTTCTGGAATACTTGGAAAACATGTCCGTGCTTCGTAATAACGTCAAAAAAAATGCTGGAGCCAAGTCCTCACTGTGTTTCAAAACTGATTAAAAACAAGAATGTTGCACTGAAACTGCCAGCGATAAAAAAATATCTTGAAATCACAGATAGTCGAAGCGTTTCGTGGTGTCTTACGGATTTATTTTAATCTCTGTTCATAGACCTCTGTTCAGGGTTCACTTAAGTCCACTTATTGCTTGAAATGTCAAAATAAGGTGGCAATATATCATTAAGGACCCTCTTTAGAAGAGAAAAAATACGATCCTTTAATTTTTATTTGTATACCTCCCAAAATATATAACTCATTTTTATGGTCTTCTTATGTGCGGCTAGTTTTGCTGGGTGTGCCTGTCTATTTTGTATAGGTTTTTTTAAATATGTGAAGGTCTTTTCAGTCTGCCTGGCCACTCTGATGGCGGGGGGCTATTTTGAAAACACAGGCACACTGTGAGAGGCCAAATTTGTCATTTAACAGTCCACCTGTTTCCCCGTTCTCTTCTTCTGCCCTCTTTCTTTGCGCAGGCACTAAAAGAGACAGCTGCAGGGGCAGAAGATCCGGAGGACCCCGAAACACTGGTCCCTTTTAGCTTTTCCTGGTTGCAGTCCTGCAGCAGCACCTGACTGTGGCTCTCACATAAAGGCCGGCCTTTTGGGGGGGGGCGGGAGGTGGGGGTTGCGGAAATCGCCAGTTAAATAGCAGTGCCGCAGGGGTGCAGCTGATGGATGACAGTGTTATTTCTGTGCTTCTTCAAAGAAGTGAAGCCATCAAACTGGCTCTTCTCCAACCACCTTTGTATCCCGCGATGAAAGGGAGGTGGATCTTTATGCGCGTCTGTTGGAACATCTGAAAAACCTCGGCTAAAAAATAAAGCTAATATATTGACAGCGACAAGAATGTGTGCAGTTAGGTACAGAGTGGAGTAAGGTTTATATAAATAAGATCAGTAAGCTGAGGAATGCAGCTGTACAATTTGAGAAACGTGTGTAATGTAAACAGATGGAAGGAGCGCGGGTTTCGGCCGCAGAGCCTCTCTTTGACTTCTGCACCATCCGGCTTGAGCCAAAATATACTTCATTTGGCTTTACATTCTACCGGTGGTTAAGTGAAGGCAAAACAAGCCCTTTGATTCGATGCATGTCTTGGGATAGCACACGCTGTCGTGGGGTTTCATGTAAACTCAGGCGTCGCGTACTTGCTTTTCGACGTGTTATGTGGTGAACCACAAACTTCTGATTTAAACAACTTTCCTAGGGGCCCTTGCAGAAATCGGTTCAAGTGCATTAAACACAAGTGTTGAATCCTTGTTTTCAGATCTTTCTTAGATAGTGTTTCAGATTGTGAGTTCACATAAATTGTTGATTTAATTGGTTTTATAGCGGCACGATAGTAACTAACCTGTAATAAACAGCATGTTTTTATACCGGATTAATGATATATTTTTAATGGCAGAGATATTTTCAAAAATTGGAAGACTTTTGTTGCATTGGTGAAATTTTTCTTTGATACTAATTATAGTTGACACTGTATATCATTCACGTTTCACCCTCATTTCTGGGCATTCCTTAATGAGCACATGGATACCGGGTATAGAGAGGGAGTGTAGCCTCCATTCTTGCCCTCTGCCTTTTAACATTTGTGGCACTTGTGTTGCTCTCTGACCTCCGGTGACTGTGTTTTACTGCACAGGCAGAGAGTGAAAGCTGCTTCCTCAATCGGGAAGATGAGGCTCATCTTATTGGCCATGTGCAAGTTGCTGGCACCAATCCTGTCATTGAGGGGTAGGGACAGGGACAGCCAGCACACGAGTCCCCTTTCCCTACGTGACACACGGCTGGGGAATGACTGCATGTAATTGCTAGATCATTCTGCAATTATTTTTCACTCGTGACTACGGCGCTCTTGACTGGACTTCAACAAGTTGTGAAAAAAAACCTCAAGTCATTTTGCAATCGTTTAAAAATCGCCAACAGTCGGAGACTAGAAGCATGTGACTTTAACAACAAGACTTTTCTTTCACGTGCTACATTTATTTGTAGGTTTTCCTTGTGCCACCCTCTACCACCTCCAGCTAACATATAACTTAAAACAGTCAGTGCGGCTCCATGATGGGTTTCATGTTTTCCTGTGCTATCCGAATGTGCACTTCATCTGGCTTTGATTTCCTTTCCCCGCGGTCCTTTACGGCTTGATTGGAGAGCCTTCTCCAGCTGGGAGTGATGACTGCGCCGCTGAAGTATTTGTCCTGTAGCAGGACGCCTCTGCTCATTGGTTGAGCTCTCAGGCTTGGGCCCCCGTTGCTGTCCTTGGAGGCCACAGCTGGAGGGAGGACCCCCATTTCAAATCTGATGTGCGTTAAAGATTTACAGTCGAGGGCTATACCTTCCTAGCCAGTTAACTGAATTTTTAGTTACCTCAATCTGAAACTATTTCTTCCGATGATTTTTTTTTTTTTTTTTTAAATGACCCACTAAATGTTACTGAGAGATTCTAAGGATTTTGTCTTCACTGAGAAAATGGGCAGCACAGCCTTTTCTCAATAGAATAAGCTTGAATTTTAAGGCCTTTATTGAATCTGTAAATTATGTGAATGGGACATAATACTTTGACTAAAAAAATCACATCAGTCACTTAATTATTAACAGTTTATGGCAGTCAACAATTGTCTCACCTGAAAATAGGCTAGGGTCAAAACAAGTACCTGTTAACTTTACAGGGGTTAATAAAGACAGAAATATTTTAAAGCATTCTACACCTGTAAGTACATCGGCGGGTCAGTATAATGGCAGCTCTGCTGGTTGGCTTCTTGCTAGGTCTCTCAGATGCATCCATTACACGTATCTTGCATGTGCTGAATTTGTAGTCCTTTTGTTTCCGAGCATTGCGCAATACGGCCGTGTAAACACAACCAAAACTCACCCTTTGCCCCAAGCAGCTGTTGTTTAAACTGTTCTTGAAATCACTGTCGTCATTTCATATTTATCCTTTGTAGATCATTTTTCTTGCAGCTTTTGTTTTCACAGAAAGATGGACGATCTTAGGTTATGCATTCGGGAAGCTTTTGCTCAGTCACCGCTGCCCCAGTTAAACCTTGAACAATCAGTGAATAAACGCAATACCAGTGATCATCTTACACTAAAATCTTATGCATCTTATACTAATCTTAAAGTCTCTGAAATCCCATGTTATTTACAGTTCATGTAGTTGATCATGTTTTTATAATGCATTTGTGAATCTGCGTGGAGGTAATATGAAATATTTACTACGTATTTAGGCCTTGGAATGGTATAATCAGTTCCAGGCTTCCACAAAGCAACACTGGTAGAGTCTTTTACTATGCCAGCCCTCTACTCTTGGCAGATTTCTGCTGTTACTTGAAGGTCATATAAATTATTCATTAATCTTTCGACTCAAACACTTTCTGAGGAATAGTATACTTGAAAGCCAAGAGTAGTAACCCACCGTGAACTTCATATCAGAGTACCTTCATGTTATGCGAGTTAAGTTGTACATTTTTTTATTATTTATTTATTTAGCATGTCTGCACTTTGCCTCCAAATCAACTTAGAGGTTAGTGTAAATACTAAGGGTAGATAGTGGGCTCCATCTTCATCTGGCTGTAGGTATCATAGAGAGAGAGAGAGGAGAGAGTATTCAGTATTTTCTCAGCTCCAAGTCAGGATCTGAGAGTGGAACCCTGGAATTCTGATGTCATGTTTTTCAGCCTGGCTTCCAACTGACAAAACAACAGGCTTGTTTGTGTGACATTTCTAAGTGTTGGTGTTTGGCTGGCCTCGGGAATGTGGGTCAGAAACAAACAAAAGGAGGACTTTACGAATCGAAGATCGAGTCCTTCCGTGTCGTTCTGTAGTTTCCATTAAGAGCCATTCATGCATACTTATAAGTATCACTGTTTTGGCAACACTTTCAGAATAATGAAGTACAGATATAGTTACCTAAATCATAAAACAATTCTGATATTAAAACTATGAAGCAGCATTTATGTTTGGTTTTGGTCATTATAATGATTAGCTCAATAGGTTCATTCCTTGAGACATTAATCACTTTCATCATTATCAATAGCCTTTAAAAAATAATAATAAATTTAAAAGGCAGTGACACATAGGACAGATGTCAAACTCAGGTTATGATGGCTTTTATCTCCGCAAGAGTCTTTTTTTCCCAAAATCTCTCTTTTTTTTTTAACTTGGTATATTTTTTGCTGGATATCAAAACATAGTTACAATTCTTGTATATATTACAGTTTAATCAGACCAAATATACCTGGACATAAATTAGCTGGAAAGATGCATTATAAATATGATTACAAGTGATTTGAATTCATTCATTCAGCAGCTCTGTTAATAGCAAGAAATGTTCAGCTGGAAAACAGCTTTCACTTCATTCTGATTGGACAAGGGTTTGGAACCCCTGGGGGGATTTTGTGTGTGTGTGTGTGTGTGTGTGTGTGTGTGTGTGGGGCGGGGGGGCGGTCAATGTAATGAACATGTTTAGTGGTTAAGGAACTGTTCTGCGGCCTGAAAGGGTTCAAGTTAATTTCCCAGGACTAGTGTCCACCTGAGCTATGCAGTTGCTTAGTAACTGTAAAGGTATATTTCAGGATGTAGTTGTTGGTCACACAAAGGGAAAATATTGTCAGTAAAAGGGTGCTACCTTATAGTATTGCATGGAAATCCCTGCACTTTGTTTCCATGCTCTTGTAGTTGGTCACTATTCGGAAGTAATTGTAGTCCTCGGTTACAAAATAGCTGGAACATGAGTGACACCACTCACAAACTGGACAGGACGCTCTACACCTTATGGTGCTGGGGCAGTAGACCGAAATCACAGTACTCAATAAGGTAGCAAAAATTGATTAGACTGCACAGACTAAATGTGTAAGCAAATGACCAAGGTCAATGTTTGGGGCCTGAGTTCCCTGCGTTCTCCCCATGGTGGTCTGAATGACAGATATTTTCCGCATCATTCGTTATTACTGATAGCCGACTTGCATAAATAGAAATACAAGCTTTCAGTAGATAAACACATGGTTAGGTAAATCTGGTTTGGAAAACTGAGAAAGTATTTCCATGTAAGAATGTACAGTGTGCACATGGGCACGATTAAGTTAGACATCTGCCTCATATGACTATGTACGTAAACACTTAAGATCCCCATTCTTCCTATAAAGCAAGATCTTTATGATCTTCGGTTGCCTTTATGTATGTTTTTGGTGCCAACATTAGGCCATAAAACCAAGAGGAATTGAGTTTACATACATTACATATTGTTGGAACGCAGCGTTTACGATTAAAGCAAAGATGTGGACACGTATGACATTTCACTTACCACACAGAGACAGCCAATGAGAGAAGGGCGTCAGTCCAACAGCTTATCTAAAACCTCTGCAAGAGCACGCGAGTCCTTAGCCATGCGACAGTGAGCGGTTAAGTTTTGTGGCCATTGTAAACCGGTGGGGGGGACTTCTGTTTACAATTGTTGAGTGATTTCATTTTATTTTGTTTTGGAGGGGGTGACGGCATGTAAGCCGTGACGCAGATTGCTGGCACGGCAGAGGAACGAAACAGATGCAAATGATTACATTTTGCATTACTCACACTGCTGCCTGCCATTGACCCCTCCCCTCCGCAAAGCCCCACCCATTCAGGCACCATATTTGGACCCAGCTACGGATCGTTTTCCACTAAGCAACTGAAAACAGACGTACCATTCTGACATAAATGCAGCGATGCTTGGCTTCATCTCACACAATAAGGAAGATCAGAGCTCATTGTATTTTTTTCAGGCAGGAATTTCAAATTTGGACAAGAGAAGAATAAATCTGATATAAACCACATGGTACAAGTCATCTCCATATATGTTTGTTTAAATGTGTTTTCTCTCCATATTGGCACGTCACAGATAATTACTACAGTATACATTATTTTTGGTTAAAATGGCAAAAGAATCAATGAAATATACATAATCATTTGCAAGCCAGTACAATGTTCAGTTCTGGTTTTAGTTTCTGCTGTGTGGAACTTCGATGATGGCAGTGGTCTGCGTATCGCCTCCATTTATCAATGTAATACTTCGGTGGAATGTGTTTTTATTACTGTCTAGTGTGTCTTGCTATTTGAAAACGATATAAATGCATGAAAATATCCAAATCAAATGAATAACATGTAAAAGTGGATATTTTCGATTAGCAGCAGATGAAAAAATATGGTGAATGAAAAGCCTGTATGCCTTCAAATTGGTTTGGTAATATAAAACACTGGTGGTTTGTACTGAGCCACTGTCCACGAAACACATGCAACAGTCTTAGGTATGCAGACCGAAGTTGCAATGGTGAACAGATATTACACAGTTTCATACCTAAAACACACCTTGTCTATACCTTAACACCAGTTTAAAAAAACCTATAGCAAGGTCAAATTAATGACTCATTCGTAAGCCCTCCCTAAGAACCTGAACAAGATGAGCAATTAGCGGATGGATGGATGGATGGATGGATGGATGGATGGATGGATAGATATGCCTCTTACCACTGTTGGGCATTTCAGGTCCAGAAACTACAAATTCAGACCAAGATTTTGGTTTCTACCAACCAACTGAGTACTCTGTGACTATGACTCTTCATGCTCAACTGGTCTGGATTTGTAGCTTCTGAACCTGAAATGCCTTGTCTTTCACTTGCTAAAACCATGCTTCCAAATGGTGCTGTTTGAGTGCAGAACACTGCCCTAGCTATTTCTAGCTATTCTCTGCAGAAAGAGCAATCAGTTATGCATGATATCTGCAAGGGAGCTGTCATGTCATGTGACCTCACCCTGGCTTGCTACCCTCTGCCAGCATTAGCATAAAAAAATTGCATATAAACTCTTTGTTTTAACTGTGTTTTCACATAAGCAGCGTTTAATCCACTATTTCCCAATATGACAGAAGTAATTACGTAGGATTTTGATGCAGTGTACAAAGAATGATTTCCATAGTACTGACAATCAGATCAATATAAAAATCAAAACCACATGAGCCAAATTAAAATCATCCTCAACATCCTTAGCTAATCTATCTGAACTAAGTAATTCCTTACTTTTGTCATTTGTTTTTATTTCTATTAAATATTTGAAACTTAGGAATGCACACAAGGTTCCCTTAATTCCAAAATATCCATCTAAAAATGTAATTCCAATAGTAGGAAATTGGACTTGGCCACTGATGTTGGATGCTAACACAATAAAATTAGGATTCTCAAAGCATTTGAAATTCTTTTTGTTGTCTGCTGTGATTATGGTTTTTCTACTCAGTTCCGGTGAATTTTTATGGGGATATTTTCGGGGTTAATCAATAAACACACTGAAAACCCGTTTGTCCACACAGTGTTGTCCATAGTGTCTCAAAAACCATATTTGATCACAACAAATACAATCCTTAATCCTTAGTCAGGACAACCTAAGAAAGGTCTTTATTTTTGTAAATGGTTTTATTTTTTTAAACAAACAGTCGAACAGTCTGCTTTATCAGATGTCTGAATGTTGCTGTCGGTGTCTCACCAGGCTCGACCCAAGGGGGAAGGTCTGACTCCATATCAAGGGAAGAAGAGATGCTTCGGGGAGTATAAATGCCCAAAATGCAAGAGGAAGTGGATGAGTGGAAATTCCTGGGCCAACATGGGACAAGAATGTATCAAATGCCATATCAATGTTTACCCACACAAGCAGGTGTGTATAAGGAACTGCTGACACCTTCAGGAATTATTCTGATTCAAAGAATAAATCAATACAGATGCTCATCACTTTACGACGGCTCGACTCATGCTATTTTGACTTTTACGATGGTGCAACAGCGATGCACATTCAATAGTCATCAAACGTTGAATTTTGATTTGTTCCCGGGGTAGCTATATGCTATATGCATCGACGCAGCCACATTTCCAATCTCTAACGATTTTGTGTGTAAACATCTCGTAGTGTTTGACGATGTATCGCAGTGTGTTTTTTTTATGTGTTTGACCAAATTTAGCCAAACCCGTTATGTCTACCGAATCATATTCATACTCGACTTGCGATATTTTCAACTTATGATAGGCCTGTCCGAAACGTTCACCCCCTCGTAAGTCGAGGAGCATCTGTATTTATTATTATTGTTGTGTCTGCTAGGTTTAATACTTCACATCCTTTTACGTCAGAGTATACAATGCAGATATACAGAAGACTGAATGTTTAAGCCTCTCACGAAATACATTAGTCACAGTGTAGCAAATATATATATATGCCCCAAGTTGTGTGTTCTCTGCATATATATAATTGCACCCTTTTGCTAAAGAGCAGTGTTTCTCAATCCGGTCCTCAGGGACTCAAAGACATTCTTACTCCCTCCCAGTTCCCTGCCAGACAGTACAAATTTTGCTCCCTCCCAGCTCGCTGGGTCCCCGTAGACCAGGTTTGGAAACACGGCCATTGGGTGTTTGTGGGTCATATTTATTTACTTGTGACTTTCTCCATGCTTAGGATTTTTGGGGCAGATTTAGATTTTTGAACATGTAAACAAATATTGCTCCATACTTTGTTTTATGCACAAGCTTTCCATACTTACTGTCACACAGGTAGTGCAATTGTCACAATATCTGCAAAATTTATGATGATCCACTTACATTGCAGTATGAAATTTGCTTCTTGAATGATAAGATTTTGCCCTGGCCTTTGACCTCATATCAAATGAAAACAGAACTTTAAAGCCTTTACATTGTGCATTTAGTCTTTTTGAACGAGTTTTGAAAAGTGGCACTGCAGTTTTTGTTCATTTTTGATGAAAAAAGAAAATCTTCCATCCCAAGTTGAAGATATATCGTAATAGCTTGCATCACAGTGTCATATTATACCATTTTTTAGGCTGCTAGGTATAGATCTTTAGAGCTTATGACCCAGATTCAAATCTCTGAAATCACACTCATTGACCTTTTCCTTTAACACCCAGCAAACGGGTTACCATTTCTTTCATTTGTGTTTTAAAGACAGCAGAGGTGGATAGTTCAGGTCCAGAAAGTAAAAAACCAGACCACGCTTTTGTTATTAGTTGAATATAAAGTCACAGAATATGCAAGTGAGTGATTTTTTGATCACAAAATGTTTTATTTTTTTATTTATTATTTAAGGAACCACTCAAACATACATAAGTTGCTAAAGGTAAACAGATTACTGAGTTGGGAAATCTAGCTGAAATAACACTGATTTGTTTGTCTGGATAATGAAATGTTACATAAATACATTACACTGGGAAGTATGCTATATAACACTACTGCTTTATGTTGGAGCCTTCTTATATTCTCCTGTAACTATAAAAATAGTCACAGTTATAGCAGAACAATAAGACACTCCAAAACAGAACTGTGACCATTTCAAGGAGTTGAAAAGAGTATAATCATAATCCATAACATCCCGTATTTAGAAAGATTTCAGATAACATTGTTACAGTGACCACAACTTAAAAATGTTTCTTTGCTGAATTGCTGAAGCCATGTGTAGCAACTGTGAACCTCCATCGCCACGGCAACGCAGTCTTGGTCATCAGCTCCTTTTGTGCAGAAAAAAAGCCCCAAGCTTGAATCTCTATGATGATAGAGGTGAACAGTGAACTTTTTGAAGTGCTTCTGTTACATTAGCTTTGGCTAAAGCCTCATTCACAACTACCAGATTCACGGTTCATTTTAGTATTTTTATCGATGCCAACATGCATGATATACATTATATTGTACACATAGGCCTACGATGGGTTGGCACCCCGTCCTGGGTTGTTCCCTGCCTTGCGCCTGTAGCCTCCAGGATAGGCTCCGGACCCCCTGCGACCCTGAATTAGACAAGCAGTTGCAGAAAATGGAAGGATGGATGGATGTATAGATAGGCAGCATAACAGTTAAATCTTCAAAAGAAAGTCACTGTTATATATAATATATTCACTGATAATCTTGATATTCTCAAGGATTTATACCATTGATTCTAATAAGCAGAACATTTACCAACCGTCTAATAAAAAGCCTATTAATATCACCCCTGTTTCAACAGACTTTAGTATTTCCAGCCAATCTGAGACATCCAATTCTGTGACCTTATAATACTAAGTTTCCAAATCTGCTTAATTACTGTTCAGACTTCTATTATATCAAGACTTCAAATCGATTGTTAAGTTTTACTGTTTCTTTAGCGGCTTAGCCAGTTCTTTTAGCCAAAGCAACTTAAAATTTAATACATTTATATAGCTGGATATTTTAGCCAAAGCAATTCAGCTTAAGTGTTTCTCCCAGAAGTGCAACTACAACTTAAACCTTCAAGTTTACATGTCTGTGCTTTTAACCAGTCTAGCTCCCGTTAGCCGTTGTACATGCTGTATGTACTGAATAAATAAACTTTGACAACTGTATTTTCACTGACAGACCCTATAGTGGAGAATGCTTATCATATAGCTGTGTAGCCATTGCATCAAGGAGATGACTGCATTCTGCCAAATTATATCTGGAAAGTATCTCACTTTCCATGTATAAAAATGAGAGAATGCATTCATTCAGCCTGTTTTTCACTAGCTTGGTACGCACCTTTCGCTAAAACACTGCCTGTCCCCAGGAAGACGGCATCGTCTGCCATGCCAAGGGGGACGCTAAACGGAGAATAAAGCCTGAAATTTGCCATCTAAGAAGCTCGGACTCTGCGGAGACCATATTGTCCGTCCTTTGAGGGCTTTTTTTCTCTTTCCTAGGATAGAACGTTAGAGCAGTTTAATGGGGAGGAAATTCTGTCACTGAGTAAGATTTATCCCCAGCTCTGTTCCAAGTACAGCCCCCTCCACTCCTGCACTGTGTTAGGAGATTCCTGAGACTTTTTCTTGAAAAGCATTTAATAGCCACACGATTCGGCAAACGCTGTGCATTTTTTCCCCCACTAGTATTTCAAAAATCACGGCCCAGCGTTCATGATGTAAACGATATATGAAATTGGGATGAATAACAAACAACGCTTTGTGGCCAACAGAGGAAAATATACACCAAAGCACAGCTCACTAGCGAAGTACCGGCCAAACTGTTACACATCCCTGGGTTCGTGTTTTCGTGGGATTTTGGATTCCACATCCATGTTAGTGTTTCACATCCATTAGGGATTAAATGGTCTGCCAGATTTTACCAATAATTAAAACTCTGCCTTCTTTCTCTAGATATGTTCAGGCTTGATGCCAAGGTAAACCTCAAAGTATAAATAATGAATGTGATACTTCTCTTCTGCTGTTGCGAGTAAAAAGTGTGTTTTAGAATAAAAAGTAAAATTTTTAAAGGTGTCTCGCTACATGGGGAGGCCGCGGCAGCTAATGCGTGACGTTAATCATGTATGTGAACGGTGACCTTAATGCACAGTATATACGCAGCTGTTTAAGTTTGTTAAATAGAACCGCTAGTGGTCTGTCGAAGATTAAGAGCATATTGCACAAATGGGATCAATGTTAAAAACATTATTCAAGAACCAGTGAATCCTTCTCCACCCACCGACTGGGCTCTCCTGTTGTTGTTTAAGTGCACTGTATGCAGTGCTTTGCCAGTTACCAAAGCAACGTACGCATCACACATACATTGCATCATTCTTTGTGCTGAAGCTTACTTTCACTGTGTGGATGTTTATAGCGTCACATTTTATTTGTGTTTAACAGTTTATGACAGAGGTCTGAATCCTTCTTGGCTTTGAAAGGCACTTTTGCAGTCTAACGCATCGGTTCCAAGAAAGTAATCTCCAGTGCAGTCTCCCCTGTCTAGTCGGGTTTGCATAAACACGCAGGGCAGCGTTCACTTTTACTTTAATCACAATAGATAAACTAAATCAGTGCATCCATAGTATAAAATTGATTACTCAGACGGCAGTGCATGTAAATCAAGGTCTGGGAACCTTTTTTTCAGGCTGTGCCAGAATTGTGAGCATAGGATAACCGTTAAATCTATCAGAAGTTCTTTAACGGAATGTTGACACAGGAAGAGAGTTAAATAATCATGGACATTTTCTCATTGTGTTGAACCGAAATGAAAGTCAAATACTTTTAATATATGGATATTGATAATTATGAATAACTAAATTTACATCAAATACACCCTAGCCCTTACAAAAAGTTATCTATGTAGATTTAGTTTTCAGGTTTACAGACAGTCCCTGGGTTAAGAACGTTCGACTTCTGGACAGCTGGTACTTACGAATGGACTGCTACAAAACCTACTATGTTAAAAACTATAGTGAAATACAATAGTTTGTAATAACGAACACTCGCACTGCTTTGTGATGCTCGTGAAGACATTGCAATACTGTATGTTGTTTATTATTATTGGATAATAATAATAATTATTATTATGTACTACTTTCCTGATTTACGTACAAATTCTGCTTAAAACTGACTTAGGGAATGGATCTTGGTTATCACCTGGGGACTCTCTGTATTTATTAATAGGCATAGTCAGGTGGCCATGGTGGGGGGGGGGGGGGGGGGGGTTTGGAGTAAGACGATTCCAAGGGCCCTGGAGTGACAGGGGCCCTAAAACATTTGGAAAATAACTATATTGGTCTGGACTGCGGGGCCAATATGATATGCTTTCATGGGGCCAATCTTTCAATCTTTAGCGACGCCCCTGGACATAGTAATGTTTTTAGAGAACATTCTTTGTCATTTCCATACGTTCATGTTGCTTTTGTTTACATGTTTGTTTGTGACCCTGCACAGCGTCCTTTGGAGAAACCTGACGGCCTGGATGTTTCGGACCAGAGCAAAGAGCACCCTCAGCATTTATGTGAAAAATGCAAAGTCCTTGGCTACTACTGCCGTCGTGTGCAATAATCTCCGAATGAAGGTCTCCCCAGTCCACCCAGCCCTCTCCGTAACAATCTACAGGTCACCCACAAAGTGCTCTTTAAGAAGTGAAACTTGCCAAATTTGATATGTATATATTTTATTTGCTCATAGGCCTTAAATAATCAGTATTATGTAACAAGTTTATCTGTGTATGTGTATAACTGAGAGATTGTTTTAACACTACAATATCACTGACAGTATTGCTGCCCATATCAGTTGCAATGGATTACCTCACTGTGGGGTCTATTGACTTTGTTTACATAATTCTGTTTTTGTTTCCATTTTTCCCTTCCAAGTGAAATTTATAGATATGCTGAATATTCATGAGTTTTTATTTTTGCTAATAATTTAATACGGCTCTCGACGCCATTCTTACTCGTATTCAGTGGGTGGGCAGCACATCTTATCAACTGTGAATTAACTGAGGGATTATGAAAAAGTTTATCCCTGGCTTGTGTGTTGTATTTATTATTGGAGTTTACCGTGTCTTCGTTGTAGACTAGAATTAGTGTTCGTGTCGTGCAATTTGACTATTTTAACTGGGACATATATAGCTATTGTAACGATTTCCATACATCATTAGAAACTACTGTAGATTCAGTTGTAATGCTATGAATTTTTAAATAAGCGTTAGTCTGCTTGGCAAATAATTCAGTATTTTTGAAGTAGATATGCTATTGTATATTTCTGTTAATTTGTTGAACCCCGAGATATATACATACATAATTTATATATGAAGATATCAGTTGATATCGTGTACTGTTGTTTTATAATTAAAACGCACAGTATTATTCGATATGAAAACTGAAAATCCTGTTTGATTTTGACTTGCAATGAGTAAATAGCAATCGTAATTGTTGAAACAAGTGCCCTTAAACAAAGAACTTATCAAACAAATAAAACACTATAGATTCTACTAACTTTAAAAAATTCCGTATGCCTGATTTTAATTTCAGACAACTAGCTATGTTTTCAATATTCACACATAATTTTGAGAGCAGTTTGGCCACATTAAACAAATAGATTGTCTCAGATTCCCACATTCAGATAGGAAGATTTGATTTGAAGCAGTGCTTTTCAGAAGTCTGTTTAAACTCAGGACAATTTTACTGTTCAAATAGGAAGTTGTCAGGTATGGATGCCTAATGGATATTCCTTAAAATATGTTTGATGGCTTTTTTGTTTTTGAAAAGTCTGAGGAATCAATAGATGAAAAACACTTGTGTATTTAATTGAACCAGTTGTAAATCTGAAATAATACCTAACAGTGTAGGAAACAACCAAAATGAAATAATTCGCTTCTAATGAAAAATACCAAGGTGGTTTTGTTTTCACGTGGTTTGAACAGTGTATGTAACCAGTAAGTTGCCAAATGCATATTTGAATTGGCTTGGCCAAACTCACTAGGTCTAATTATAAGTCACCATTTACCAGTAAACCAAAAACAATTTCAAGAATCTACACAATGACACTTGGCCAGTCTTTTATACAGTATGAGCATTAGAAAGCGGTCTAATTGAATCCACTCCCAGCACCTTTGAATTGGTCCGCAAGCAGCTTATATAGTCTGTCGTGGATATTGCAATCATATTGCAGAGATTCAGTAATGGCCTGTCCGGTGGCAGAGAGGTCAAACAAGTCTGCAGTTCCTTTTTGTTTGGTCATTGTGTCATAAAATGTCTGACACAGGGGAAAAAAATATATCAAGGTAGAATTTCAAGGAAAATAACAATTGTTAAAAATTTCCAAATGGGAAGCCAACAGTTACCACATAGAGGCATTTAAAGCGCAATGCTTTTCATCTGCCATTAAATGTCGGAGAATAAAAAGCAACTTTATGCCTGAAGTGGGTGGCAACTGATTTGAAACACATGGGAAAGCAATTGAACTGCACATTGTCTGTAATTATTTTACAGGTGTGAACATGTCCCTAATTTAGAGAGGTCTGGGCCTCCTGAACCAAAGGACAAAGCAGCATTTTGGGGTTTAACAAATAAACCTAATAGATTTATTAAGCTGCAATTAATTACTTTCGGTTGCACATGCATGGTTAGCAGATATTATATGATGTGCTGTTATTAAACATTCGTCCATCTTCTTGCCTGAATCGGTAGCACTGTTGCCTCAAATATTTATGGTTGAGGGTTCGAATCCCATCTCTGAATGAGTGTTGGGACTTTGCACGCTCTCCCTCTGCTGTCTTGCTTCTGCTGGGTATGCCTTATCCTACAGTTCAAAGGCATAAAGTTAGGCAGATTGGAGCCTTTGAATTGCTGATAGTGATTTTTATCATGCTGGTATCCCATCCAGGGTGTTCCCCTGCTTTGTGCCCTATGCATTCTGGGATAGGTTCCAGGCCACCCTGCAAAGCAGTTAGAAGATGGAATTTTTTCATTGATTTTACAATTAAATGCCACTGTTTAATAGACACGTTAAGTGAAGATGTGTAATTGAGCAAACCGGGGGGGCAGGCGGTGGGGTGAGAGAGATGATAATCTCCATTTCAGGTGTTTAAAGCAGGGGTGCCATAAGGAGGGGGGGGGGGTGGAGTTAGGACGATTCCAAGGGCCTCTGACTGACAGGGGCCCTAAAAATTTGGAGCGTAATTGGATTGACCTGGGTTGGGGGCCCAATATGATATGCTTTCACGGGGCCCAAAATCTCTAGCGGCCCCCTGATTTAGATGAACCAGGAGAATGTAATTCACTGATGGGTTCACTGTGTACCCTGACGTATCTCAGACCAGTGAGCACCGAGCAGAAATGTGAAAATGGAAATTTAAAGTTACTAAAAGGGGTTTTGTTTACTGTTCTAATAAGGCAGGAAAACTCAGAAAGTCGGATATTGTGTGGCATTGGGAAAAAAAATGTCATCAGAAAAGTATTTGAAGGGCTTTATGACAGGTTTAAATCCTTTAACCAAGAGCCTAGTTTTTAATCCTCAAAGCAATTTCTTCCATTGCTAACCGAGTTACCTTCAAAATGCAGCCGACACGAATACAGGCATTTTAGATACAGCAATCAATCAATTTAAACAATTTAAGTTGCCTAATATTTAAAAAATAAATATCGTTTTAATTCAGTGGCAAAATGTAAACATCCAGATCACAAATGTGGAAACTAGGAAATGATATGACATGATGGTAACGTTTACCATAAAATTATTAAAAAAAAAACTATTCAGAAGTCATTCTTGGCATGCCAGGTTAGCTAATATTTTCCTTGATTCCCCTAGTTGACTTAAATATATGAACAGATATTTCCAACAGGCAAAAACAATTATAGCACTGCTGTTATAAATGCAGATATCATTTGATTTATTCAAAGCCAAGTTGAAAGGCACTTATTCCTTACAGGCCACGCAATCGCTTTCATTTGTCCCATCATCAATAATGAACAAAATCTTTCTGCTGACCACAATACAAGTAGTGCGGAATTACTAAATTAACTAAAAAAAATCAGTGGAAATGTGGTTTGCTTTGTAAATGAAACCTTTACAGGCATCTTTCTTTTTAATATAAATTGACAACATTTCCGTGGTTGACTAAATTTTTGGTATGTGGCCTAATATATTTGACCTGTTTTTACAACTGATAATTTACAACGTGCGAAATAAACAGTTCAGGTAGCTTAGTAGATTTGAACAGGACTGTAATGTGAACTTTTTGGAATGTGAAACAGTAATTGCTAAAATGATTCTTAAACAGAACATTGTACATGAATGTTATTAACAACAGTGGATGGCATCAAATGGGCTGAGTGATAGGGTATGTTGGTGTTATTTGTGTGTGCATTTGGGGAGGTTAATCAGTCAAACATGCTTTCTATAGTCACAAGATCATTATGAACATTAAAAGTTGAAAATCGAAGTTTACAGTTGCAGAAGGAATCGTTGAGGTACAGTACCATTTCCTTTAATGCTGACAGTTAAAACAAAAGCAGGTCATGTTACCCATTTATTGTTGGGATCAACTCAATGTCAATTCAATGGCTTTATTTACAAATAATGTAAAAGTATCATATTATGAAGTTGCACCGCCTACCTTGTGTTTCTGATTGTACGTTTGTTGTTTGTTTGCATTTCTGAGGGAACGTCTAGTGGCCTGTTAAGGTTTTAGTGTGGATTAGACGTAGGTATTGTTTGATGGAGTCATTTGAAACTGTGGTTATTTACTTCTTCCACTCAAGTCTGCAAACAACGTGTCGACACTATAACGGCTTTTTCTATACTATGCTCTATCCTTATTTCTATAATGGAAACAAAAACGTCAAGCTGAGCCAAAGGAGCTAGCACAATAACCAGAAGGGGCCTTGAAGTCCTCGAAATTAGCTCAGAATCGTTGGAAACCTATAAAAAAAAAACAATTATGTGATTTGTGGTTTCAGAACTCCTTTCTCTGGCCATTGATGCTATCTAGGAGAGACATTTTTGAGTAGGTAGAGTGCTTTGAAAATATGTAAAGAGCGAGGAAAAGGTTCTTGTTTTTTTGACAGCATAATTGCTTGCAGACGTATTTGCCTTGAGAGACTTCTACTTGACTTTGACTGTTCTTTGCATTTTCTATGAACAATGTATGTATTTTCGAAACCTCTCGAGATGTTAACATTTTTGGAACAATTGCAAAAAATACAGTTCTTCCCCAGACAGATCTTTGCAATGATTGTTATATGTATATATTTGGAGGCCATCATTCACAAAATAGAATATTAGTTGTTTTAAAATGTTGTATTGCAATATCAAAGCTTTTCCTTAAAAGGGCCTATTGTTGAAGTATAAACAAGATTGGGAGTTTTTTTTTTAATGTTTTACAATCTGAGGGTATATCCTACAGAAGATATTTATGGAAGGTTTCTTTTTTCTTTTTTTTTACAATATTTTTTCTGTATAAAATATGCAACAAAACTACACTAAGAAGAAAATATTGTTGTCTACATAGATTATTATATGAAGGTTGGTACATAATTCTTAAATACCCTTGCTCTCTTAAAGCCATTTTCTCTTGTTTAATGTGTATGGATGAATATATGATCAGTATTAACAATATTATTCAAGTGTTTAATGTGTATGTGTTTTATATGCCTATCAGAGTTCATATATGTGTATTTTGAAACACTTATGCTGCCCTTTTAAAGGGCAGTGTTACGATTCTAACATTAACAGCAGAAAGCAATATAATGTTATGCAGAAGTAATCAGTCAACAGTAATCAGGCTGTTTTCAGAGATACAGAACACTGTATCACTGTTTTGTAGTTTAGCGCTCACCAATATATCAAAGCACAAGAAAGTGTGCCTTCTAGTATGCATTATCTACTAAAGCATTATCGTGAAGGAGCAAATGTAGATTTTTAATTGTATAGCTAGGAAAGCATAGCTGGTCCGCTGTGCAAGGGGTCATGATGTTTGATTGTGATTGCATGTGCATATCTTTCATATTGCTTGGAAGAAAAAAGTTTTTGTGTAACTTTTAGTGCATTAGTTTTATTGTATCCTAGCCTACACCAAAATACTAACTCTGTTGCTGTATTTCAGATATTGTGTATGTATAACAACTAACGTATTAGTATACTGTTTTTGTGGATTCCCGAAGAAAACCACAGGGAAATGGAATAACACACGCTGACATACACTTCTTTATTATAAATTAGATATCAATGTTTACTCATTAATGTTTTGTAACTTTTTTGTATAAAGACTAATGCTAAATGGAAATTGGCAGAGCACAGAGTGGCAGGCAAGAATGATGTTTTTGCTGGGAATGTGCAAAGAATGTACAACTCTTCTGTTAAATGTCCATAAAATGGCATTCCGAAATGTGCCTTATTTGCTTAATAGGGAAAAAGCTTGCTTTAGTGCTTCAAAGAGTTTTATTGCTGAATTAAAATATTGAATCAGTGCCATTTTGTTCTGTTTTATTTGCCTTTTTACTTTAATTGTTGAACACAAGTCGGGCAACAGAAAAGCCGGTCATACTAAAATGCATTAAAACTGAAAAACTGATTTATACTTGATGTTTAACGTCATGTAAAATTCTATTAAAATATTGCACAAACAAGAAGAACAGATGCATTTGGGTTTAATTGCTAAAGTTGTGTTTTCAGTCCTGTTATACTTTATTACTAAGTAATGTATCCATCCTATGCAAAGCAAGAGACCACTAATCACAGGAGGACATGACCGCGCTGTGGGCTAACACAAACAAATGTGTTTGCCCAGTCCATTAGTATAAGGAGAAATATAATTATTTGTGAGTTTATTTAAATACAGTATCATGAAATGTTTTATACAGAACCATTAAAATAGACTAACTTAATGTCTGTATAAGAGGTGGGAAACCAATTTGTACATATGTGGTGTTTTTTCCATATCAGTCAAATATATTAATCTTTTTTGACCATTTCTGTGACGAAGTTCTGTTGTTGTCTTTCTCTTATTCAAAATACCTTTTTCAAATTACGGTTCAAAAGGTCTGTTAATCTGTGGATGTCACGTGACGTGGCAGATCCATGTATCAAGGGGGCTATTTCGAACACCTAAGAGACTAAACATGATCCAATCAGTACTGTAAAATAAAATCCATATACTTACTTTTAAAAATAACTTTGTAAAATAAAAACGTTACTTTGCAAAACAGAACCTTTGCTTTGTAAAATAAAAACTGTATACCTACTTATGACACAACCTGTAGAAAACTGATACAGATATTGTACTATAAGTGTTTTGAAACCAAACAGTTAGTCTATTCACAAGATTAAGATGTAATTTAAAAGGGTCAAATATTCTCATGAAAATCCATTAGTATTTAGTGTAATACCTTTAATCACTCGTAGACAGCTTATTGGCTTACGAGGAGCTCATAGTTCCAAGATGGCTGACCTGACTCAGGTCATTGCTCTGCTTGAGTGGGTCGATCTGCAAAGCTTCTCCCTCCAGTACAAACACAAGCTGGTTAAGTAAACTATAAACCTGTGAGATGCATGGAAACACACACACACACACACACACACACACACACATACATACATACATATATAATTTACAAATACACCCTCAGACTTGTTCAGTAAACTTGGAATAATTCAGATAGGGGTCAATTCTCCCATCAAGCACTTATGTCAAAAAAAAGCTCTAAAAAAATTATGTGCTTTTGAGTTAAGCTTGTCCTCCCCTCATCAGCACAGACACGCCCACCGCACTTAACCTGAAAAAGAAAGCAAGAAGTATAATTAATTCCTCAAGAAAAGGGTAAAGGTGCCAGCAGCAGACTGGCGAATGAGGCGAGGCTAACACAAAGGGTGTGGCTAGATGTGTAGCCCAACCCAGCAGCTTGTAGATGTAATGACCATAATGTTGTCACAAATGTGTGGATTCAGAGTTCCTAGTCAGAAATTTCAACTTTGAACAGGCCTAATCTACAGTTTAAAAAAAACACAGTGAAACTCATTTCTGGAATTGTTTGTGAACACAGCATTTCACAAACAAGTCAACTAATGTCTTATGAGTGCACCTTTGTCTTATGAGTGCATCTCAGACAATGAGGAAACAGAAAAACACAAGATGAACAAATCAAGTTGTTTTAACATTACACTATTAAGTGGACCTAAAATGAAAACATTGCTTCCATGGTGACAATGAAATCAGATATGTCAAGCAAACTCGAATGGATTGGAAAACACTCCTGGGTTCCATATGGCTTCATTTAAAGAATGCACACCATTGCCTTTTCGGAGGCACGCAATTTATGCTCCGTAACCCGACATTGCGTTCATAAGCTCTGTCCAACTTCCTATGCAATATCTACTGAATTTCAAAGGCAGGCTTTCTTTCTGCAAATATTTAATATTTAAGACTGAAATTGTTGGTTGGCTTTTTTCTTGCAAATTAATGTGCTGATTCATGTTAATTAGGCTAAACGACCAACCCTCCTTTTTCAACCAACCAAAGATTTTGGTTTAAAAAGTCTGGTTGCATCCACATCAATACTTTTTTGGGGGTTAGGGCTATCAATAGCATTGGGATTTCTATTGCCATTAGGGTTAGGATGATGTTAGAATTAGGTTTAGGATTGGCATAATGGTTAGGGTTAGGTTGAGGGCTAGTAGCAGGGCTTGGTCTATGGTTATGGTTGATATTTAATTACAAGTTAAATTAGGGTCATTGTTAGAATTGGCATTTGGTTGAGTGTTACAACTATGATTAGGTTTGGAATTAAGGGTAGAGCTAAAGGAAGGGTTCACATAAGGGTAATTCTTAGGGATAGGGTTAGGTTTAGTGTTAAGGCTAAGGACAGGGTTAGGGTTAGAAAAAGACCTTATGGGTAGGATAAGAATTGGGGGGGTGTACAGATTACGACTCAGGTTAGAGCTTGGATGACTATAAACTGTAAACCTAAGGGTTAAGGTTAAGGCTACAGTTAGGTTTTGGGTTATGGTAATGGTAAAGGTTAAAAATATGGCTAGGCTTAAGATTAGAGTTATGTTTACAGGTAGGGTTAAGATTAGAGTTAGGATTGAGGCAATGGTTAGGATTACATTTTCAGCTTGCCTGATCTTCTAGAACCTTCATGCAAGTTTTGAGATAGTCCAAGCCGTTCTGAGGTAGTTTCTCCATGGCACCGTGTGGTGGGTAGGTTGGACTTACCAGTCTGGTGACTTCCTGCATTTTCATTTGCAGGGTTCATGGTGGCTTACTGGTTTGTCCTGATCCTCCTAAATTCTTTGAGTGGTGGATCAACTTGATTATCGAGAACATGATTTTGATGATTTCAGAAAAGGTCATCGCCATTGTGCTTGGATGTGTGCCCCTATATGTAGTGTAAAGACAATTGCAGGGTTCAACTGACTGTTAGCATGCGTTGTCAACTAAAAGTTGATGCATATCAAAACAGCCTATACTTACCTAGAATAGTGTCTTGTAGGTTTGCTGGCTCTGTTATGTATCCACTACAATACAATCTATTTTCTGAAGCATTGCTCTGTGGTCTTTGAGGAACTTCCAAGGAGTGTCTGTGTTGTGCTCCATGGATCTGAAGTAGTACAACACATCGTTTTGTTTTAGTCTGTTGGGACAGACCAACTAACACTGAATAAAGATCAATAAAGACTGAGTACTGTGTACCAAACAAGGGAGGCTTATATTGGAGACCTAATTAGGGACAGTTGAAATTCATAAAAAAAAAAATAAAAAAAAAAAAGATTAGTCCTGATGAGTGATGAATCTTCCAGAAGTATCCAGGTATACCCTTGGTCTCCCTCTAGTGGAATGATGACAGATGCCTGCTTCTTGCAATGAAAGCTATGGCACTTCTGGACAAGGCATTAAAGAGTAAAGACATTGCATTTCCAACAGATGTCCATATAATCAAAACTTACAGTCTATCCATGATATTTTCAATAAGCTGAGAGATGGAAAATTAACACCCGTGATGTGTGGTGTTGGAGAAAATGTTCCTTGGACTTCACAACGATACAAAATACTAAAGGAAACAAATCAAGAGTGTTCACTGGAAAGACTGTTACAATAAAACTGAAAGTCAAACAAATTTGTCAAATAATGCGTGAATGAGGTGCACTTGAGAAGAGGATGGGAAAGACTGAAGGTAAAAGGAGACAGGGGCCGGGGAAAGCTAAGATGTTTAGACAGCATAACGAAAACAATAAAGACAAGGAGCCTGGAGAAATAGTTACTGCTACACTAGCATGTTGTGTTAAGGTCCATGAGGTACGGAAGAGTTGAACTTAACTAAACAAATGCACGTCATAGCTTTATGACTACAGATTACTTTACAGACTAAGGTTAAAGTTGGCATTGGGGTTTTTACCCCAACCATCCATTACTAATCCATGGTGTGGCCCATGAAACATAGCAAAGACGTATAATCTGCACACACAATCTGAGCCAGTCCCTGGATAGGAAGGACCTATTGCCTCTGTCCAAGCCACCACGCCACTTAGGTAGAAGATATATAAACAGGAGTCAAAGCCATGGTTTTCTCTTGGATGACCATATTTTGCTTTGCAAATAAGAGGAGACTGGGAGCAGGACGCAAAGAGAGGTGTTAAAGCAACGCAAATATGCACACAGAAAGTATTCCGAGTGGTGAAAGCAAATGTCAACGTGTAAAAATTTTTAGGTTTCAAAAAAAGAGGACATGTCCAGGAAAAAGAGGATGTATGTCACCCTAGTGTCCCCCTTAGCCTAAGGCTTAGAAATCCTCATAATACGTCCACTAAATATACTAGAAGTCATGTCTACGCTGAAATTTATGATTGATACAATTTTTTGACAAAGATTATTGAAAGCCATGCATAGTGCATACACAAAAACACACAACATTAATATCAATTTTATTCGTTATGTCATATAAACAAATAAAGCCATCAATTCCATTTGTTAGCTATTATTTCTTGGTTAGCTCAACTGGAACCCTAAATTGTAAGTCAATGATCCATTTTATTATGAATTATTTATATTCATTTCAGATTGTAACATTTGTTTCTAAATGTATGATACATGTTAGGAAGTTTTGCTTTGTCACGTCTCTGTATTGTTGAGAACTCCATGCTATATCTGTTCCCAGGGCAGATACCATGAGACCTGTTTGATCCTGCCAGTAGCATATGATTACACTGAGCAAGTTTAGCGGAACTATAACTGCCTACCACACTGGCCATGTTTCATTGGGAATCAGGGTTCCATTCCAAAGAGGGAGTCTGAGAAATGGCTTCCACACAGAAGTAAGACAACAGGCATGCAAATTACCCACCCCTGACACATGGGGGTTGTGATAAAAAATAACCACACAGGACTCTTTCGGAGCACTGTAATGAGAGTGAGTATGCTTTAAATCCTTTTAACGATGATCTATTGGAGGGCTTTTCTGCTGCCAGTGTATGTTAAAGATCTTACTGATAAAAAGCTTTAATAAAAAGCTCATGACTAGATCTTGGGATCGGGCTACTGCGGGCTCAACCGTGCTGATCAGTGCCTCTCAGATGCTCTTAAGTGAATGTCCCATAGGACCTGAAACATTCAACCTGAAAAGGTCTAAGTGCCTGAAACAGGAACATCACCTGAGTGCTGCAGCTAGGAATAATGAAATAGGACTGTGGGGTCTGATCTGCGGCCAAAATTAAGTGGGACAGTCAGGGCAGTAAGTGACACCTTCAAGTTCCTTTAATGCATTTTAGTTTGTTCCCTCCTTTATATGCGTCTTGCCCTGCCTTTATTTTTCCATTGTAGCGGATCAGTGTGACAGGTGGCTTGCAGAATTTTGATCCTGCGTAAATTCCGCTTGGCAGGAACCAACAGGTTTCACACCAGCCAAGACTACAGGTAGAGGAATGGGAGGAGTTCAAGTTTTGGAGGGAATACAGAGGCAAGAAGAGGAACCAACAAAAAAAGAGGAGTCAGCAAAAGGAACCGCTAGGTTGTGTTAAAGGTCTAGAGAGGCAATCTTTGCTGTTTGGGATCATTGCAGACACTGGACTCTTGGAATACCTTTTCTGGGAGGATCCACCCAGTAACAAGTACTGGAGCTGTTTTATTTTTTTGCCAAAGATCAGCCTTTTGACTAAAACTTCTGAAATACACTTACCATTTCCCCCCCTACCATTCTATTTGGGGTCTTTGGATGTTGTTCGGGACTGTATTGCTGGATTTGGGTATTGCAGGATTGACTCTGTAAACAGACGTGAACTCAAACCAGGTCGGTTTGTGGGAGTGTTTACCTTTACTAATTTTGTCTTTGTGTGTTTTGTGCTTCTAAAATTAATTGTACATGGTAACTGATCTTTTATTTTCGCAAAGCACTCCTGATTAATGTCCTGATTACTGAGTCTTCCCTCTTAGTTCTTTTAATAACTCTAGCAGCTCTAGACATACATTACAAGAGGAATGGAAATGTGTGACTAGAGGAGAATTACTGCTCTAATATATCATACAGGTGTTGGTTTATTCCTTAATCCTATTCCTCTCCTCCGCCATCATCATTTGTCAAATGCTTGTGCATGATCAGGGTCACATTATGATGATGTCACATTATTTTTTACAGCTCCCTAGCTAGTAGGGACCATCAGCAAGCATAACATAATTGATTTGAAAACTTCCACCAACAACTTCTATTAAGCACGTAGATATCAGCTACCTAACGTTTAATACGATTAGTCAGAAGATGGAGCGTGACTCAGCAGGTTAAGACTCCTGTGTTTGACATTTTCTGGCTTGATTCCATTCCCCACAGATCCATCTGGCCTTTGACAGGAAGATCAAGGACAGTTGTTGAGCATTATTTGTTGTTCAATAGACTTTTTAACACCCTGTCACATTTAAAGGGACATTTTTTTGGTGTTTAAATGTTTTAAAAGTCCATTGAACAACCGACAGAGTTGGCTGGTATTACGGTAATACGGTATACCGCGCTATTATAATTATTATTGATTTTCCCCGGTCTCCCCTTTAAACAATTCTAATCCAGGGAAACTGAACATTAACCGACTGTCTCTCAGGAGACCAAAGTGTGCCATGTGTAAGAATGATCATTTTGGACAAGGGAATTAATGAAATACAACAGTCATTATTTTAAATTTTGGCTGGACACCTGACCAGTCATTGCCTCCCGACAAACTGACTTCTCTAGCATTAGCCTACATGTCATGTCCGTGTTTATTTGAACTTTCCAAATGTCTACAGAAACTCAAAGTCATGCCAGCCACCTCAGTTATCGACATTTTGCAATATTTGCATTCCACAGTGTGCTTATTTTAACTGGACAACTTGCACAGAAACTGGATAATTGCTGACTAGGCAGACATGATGAGGCGTGCAAGTGGGGCAGGGTTGGCCTGCATCGTTCCAGAGCCCAGGACTAAATGATTTCAATGGGGACTCCTGCACGAGGCTCAGTCTCGCTCCTGGCCTTGTTGATATAGAACAGCCTTTGGGGCGCTAAAGCTACAGAGGAGCGATTCAAACTCCTAACCCAAAGTACTATAATCAAACTATCTGTACCATATTGAATTCATTTGCATTGTAATGTATCACGTTGATTGACATTGTGTCGAATTGCACTGCATCGCAAAAGGGGAGAATCGGATAGTAATACATTAATAATTACGTCATACGTGTCAGATCATTGGTAATACATTGAGATGTGTATCACATTGGCCTCAGTGATGGAGATGCACAACCCTACTGCCTATCACAAGACTCCCATATCCACAGGCTAACAGGGCAGTCCCAGACCTATATGAATGCCATTGAATTATGGGAGGAAGTCAGAGTACCTGCAGGCGAAAGCTCACGGACATGGGGAGAACATGCAAACTCAGCGCACGCAACGCCAAGAACTAAAGGTGTATCGTAACAGTGCCACTGAATCAACGCACCTGCCAACACCACACCATTATTAATAAAATGCCAAGAAAATAAAACAAAATTCGATCCACCATCGTGTCAAATGTCTTGCATAGATTACAGAGCTTACATTTTCTGTGTGTCATACTAAATTTTCTCACACGCAATGAGAGTGTATTTCTTGGATGCGCAAGTGTGCATAATTCACTCCAAGTACGTACTGGGATTTGTACTTAGGTCACCGTTGCCGAGATAAATTACATAATTTTCTGTTTGTCTGGAAGAAACTTCAGCAGGTCGAAAGGACTTACGGGATAAATTACAGCAACACGGTAAAACAAGAGTATTTAGCAATGTATTTATTTTGAATTCACATTTTAAGTGTAAGATTTCTGAGGAAGTGATGAAGGGATTACTTAAGCTCGCCGCAGTTTGAAATCGTGATCCTTTTGGAGGGACTCCCGGACTGAGAGCCGTAGGACTCCATTTTCATCACTACATCCATTCCGTCCTTAACATGGCCAAACACAACATGCTTTCCATCTAGCCTGGAGGGGGAGTGAAAAAAAATCAAAATTCTGTTATGTGATTGCATAAAATGATAAGGTGAGGTAAGAAACAGGTTCTGCTATTATACCATTCTGTCTTTGCAGTGCAGATGAAGAACTGTGATCCATTGGTGTTTGGACCCGCATTTGCCATGGACAGCACACCTAAGAGACGAAAAAGTTTAACAAAATAAAAGTCTGCTGCCCATCCACATGCCAGCAATTTAGGGATTTATTCTTTCTAAGAAAGCAAACTCTTACATTTATATTTTCACAAAGATGCCTTGCAACATATTTTATTTATCCTGAGGGAAGAGCTTAACTCTCCGTTAAGAACCACACAATGTAGGGAAATATATGAAAAAAAGTAATCGGTTAATTGATTCCTGGTGATTTAAGAAAGTAGGTCATCTTCCATCGGAACAGAAAGTTCAACACGGACTAATATGGGGGGAAATGTCGCCATCTAGTGTTGGGCTTTTCCTTCCTAAGTTTGGAAGGTCTTAAGTTCAGGGAAGGGGGGGAGCAGAATGCAAAGGACATTCAAATAGATTTCCCCTTTTAGGACTTTCATTTTGTGGATGATTTGTAAACCAAACCATTCATAGACTGTAGATTTGAGTTACCTATGGAAAAAAGCTCACACAATGTTATTGATATACAGTACATTTTATATCTCATGTTTCTTAAAAAAAATCACCTGGTGCTAAGTGCTTCAGTTTAAAGTTTTCATCCGGAAATCTAGATCCATATATGGATTTTCCTCCCGTTCCATTATGATTGGTGAAATCTCCCCCCTACAACCAAGGGCAAATGACAAAAAAAGCATGTTATTCAGCTGCGTTAGATCCCAGTTCCGGAGGCGCTTGGTCTGTTTCATAAAATCAAGACCTGTCCGGACTTGCCTTTATAACAGAGACACAAACATACCTGGCACATAAACCTAGGGATAATTCTATGAAACATGGATCCTTTGTATCCAAATCCATGCTCTCCTGTGCACAGGGCACGGAAGTTCTCTAATAAAAAAACAGAAAACAAAACAGCCGTTTAACTGGTTATGTGATTACAAGCTGAACACTGATCACATCAAGACGTGTGTAATAGTGTTGTACTCGTAGGGAGATTGCGCTTACCTGCTGTTCTGGGAACGACATCCGCATTCAGCTATAACATACAGTAATATATTAGTGAATATGAAATGCGATTAACAAAAGAGCAAAACGATTCATAATAAAAGACTAGGACAGGTAGCGGCGGAAGTAAATAGAGTTCGCTAAACGGCGATATAAGGAAATCACATTAAGCAACTACTATGAATTATACCAGCACTGACAAAAAAAAGACAAGGTGTTTCGTATGAAGTTTTATTATTGGACTGAATATCGCTGAATATCGTGTCTGAAATGGGCAGTGTCACGCATCGGGATGGTGTTTAGATGTGCTGCAAAATGCCCCGGTCCATATAAAATCCCAAGGGCATGTTTTTACGGTCCGCTGATCGCAATCACTGCTTGTGACTGAAATGTCGGACCCACATGCTTCCGAGATCACCGGCGTTCGAAATGAATGCACATGGAAGGACGGTGCAAGGTTACCCAGCGCTCCAAACAGTCACTTATCAAGCCAGTGCAAGTTTACTAAGGCGTCCTACCTGAAAGGTCACTCTGCCAAGGGGCTGGTTATCGGCCGCGATGTCAAAATACACAACCGGATTAACCGGAGGACCCGATGCTAACAGCCGGGTAGCGGCCAGCGCCACCGAACACACTTTCAACCGATTCTTAATGTGCAGCATTTTTTTTCTCGCAGCCGCCACTTTGAATCGTCCCGGTGCCGGAAGTGAGTGCAGAGCTTCCAGCGGCTACGGCGGCCTCGCTCATGGGCGCAGGACCAGGAAGCGCGCAAAAACCAGATCGACGTTCCAATGTGCCCTTTTTACGCAGCTTGTCGCACATGCGATTAGATAAGCGCAGAAAACACTCAAAACGCGCTAGCTGCTAGGCTTACCGTATTGCATGTATTACATACGCACCGACATGTATGTATAATATACGCACATGAATCTGAATACCCAAGCGCATTTACGTTTAAGCGTCGAGGATCTGCTGACTAGGGTAATAATATTATTACATACACATATTTGTGCTAGCTATTCCCCCTAGCTATAGAAACAAATTTCAACATTTTGGAAGAATGGTGAATCCAGAATACACAAGGCAATTGCAGAATGCATAACCACCTATGGAAGTCAAAGTCACCTGCCGAGTCTAATAAGGTGCACATTTGGCAGGGCACATCAGTAAGTTTGCTGTACACCTGTGGTACCGCCCGACACCCAGTTTGTAACCCAATTTAACACCGCGGTGACTGTTTGCGTAACTGTGCTGCTTAGAACCAAGCAGTCAAAAAAATTCACAAATAGTTGAAACCAGGTTAGAAGAACACAACTGTATAGTACACTGCTAGGGCTGGTATTTATAACCACAATAAATTACAGTGAAGGAAGCAGACCCGCACACCAAAAGCTAGACTCCAACCAGAGCATGCTGAGAAGTATGATTGATCTCATTGCTGTTATTCAGTAGTGCTCTGTTTTACCCAAGCAGTCACTGTAAGCATCTAGACAGCATCAATCATTTCCAGTGGGGGTGGTGGGGTAGCTGGAATCTGTCCTGGCCATCCCACCTGAAGCTACAATACACAGAAGTTGCTTTTGGGAAGAATTTGGAACTAAAAACCTTCCAAAAAGAAGTAACATGGTTTGATATCAGTAGGCCCCATCAGTTTCAGACAAAAGATAATTTACCTCGATAAAATGGCAAATCACCTGGCAACCGTTTATGGATTTTTAATTCTCCGGTTCTAACAGAATTTAGATTCATGTATCAATGGTCTTTTAATCAGTTTTCTCACATTGAGAAAACATCGGGAACATCGTCAGTGGCGGCTGGTGGCTAAAAAAGGAGGTAAGAAAATAGATTTTACGGTATTACAATAGTGAATTTTTCCAAAGTACATAGAAAGTGTTTTTAAATTACATTTTTATGAGTTATTTCAAAGTTACTTATTTCATAATTTAATGACAAAACCACTGTCGACCAGCCACCTCTGAACAGCATATTAAAACAGTATGCAGTAACAATGCCGATTCTGAATGAAACCAAAATACAATGGGTTCACCTCTGGTGCTCTAAAATTAAAATTGAAAAATTGCTTTAGTTTTTCAATGCTAGAGTGGCTTCTCAGCCCTACCTGCATAATTAACTACCCTTTAAATAAATGCTTTGTTAATTCACACATATGCCACCTGATAAGACCAATCATATCAAACATGAAATATAAAATATTTCTAAAAAACAACATGAAGGCCGTGTTGTACAGGTATCATCTGAATACATATTTATTAGATAAATATTAGGTTGTCACATCATCTAACTACATACAGTTCTGCAAGACTAAAAATCACAATTAGTTCATTTTCTTCTGACCAGTTTAGAATATGAAATGATTGTACATACAATGTACAAACATAAAGACAATGGTCACTTTTGCATGAATCACCTTAGATTGTACCTTTTATTATTATTTTTTTGTCCTTTTTCATCGGATCATGATATCAAAAATTGTACAAACTATGGATTTGGTTACAATCTTCTGGACCCCCCCCCAGGTCCCAGGTCCCCCCCCCCCACACTTTGCTTCCTTCCCCTCCATTTCCCAGTATTTTCTTCATTAATATTTTGTAGCACCTTAAAAATACATAGGTGATAGACTAATACACATAGGCTAATTATTATGTTGGTATAACAAAATTATTTTTTCCCCTCCCCAGCACGGCCAATTAGCCTCGTAAGAGAGGTCAGAATATGTTACATAAGGGAACAAATGCAGAGAATCCACAGACACTAACAAACAAGATTCATTTTCCATACTGAGTCACTTCTGATGGGGATGCAGACTTTTTAAAAATTCTGAATAAACAATGCACATTCCCGGGGAAAATGAATACAGTTCTGTTAACATGTCTCTATATACTCATTTACATACATATATACAAGCATCTCTCGGATTCTCCCTCCACGGCGTGGTCTTATCCTGTGGCTCAGCCCGGGGCCTTAGTGAGCAGACAATTCCTCCATTCACTCTTTTTATTCCACTTTATTTTTTATTTATTTTTAAAATTCGCTTTGCTTGCCCCAGAGAAACTTTCCTTGTAGGTGACTGCACAGCTGTGGTGCGCAGGGGTGCCCAATACATAGAACCGACCCTTACGTAAAATGTGAGCTGATGTAAATGTGCTTACTTAGACACAGAGAAAGGAAACAGTGTGGCAGTGCATGGTTAAAAAGACCGTTCATTTTTACCTTCCTTGGACATACAGTCATTGTTTTATTTAACGCTACTACCCAGTACCAATAAGCTAATCTAGATGTATTCCCCTATCCGGAACAACAGACGTTCCTAAGGCCTTAGAATTTATAAAATCATCACCTCTTCATTTTTAAATACAATGCTATACTGGGTTAAGCGAAACAAAAAAAAAAAGAGAAAGAAAAAAATAAAGATTACTAGCCTTACTTCTTATTACAAAAGAAAATATATAAAAATAATTTACAAAAAAAAAACAAAAACCATATTCGAAATGGGATACAAATTTCAAATGATCTTTAGCTTTTACAAAAGCTGTATATTCTGTAACAAAAATAAAAACAATATATAGATTTATTTAACGTAAGGCCGTGATACATTTTTCAAAATGCCACTTGTACATCTCAACAACTAACAGCAAATCGCATAGTTCTCACGGCTCCCTTCATTTTTCTGATATCCGTCGGCGAATGGCAATTATTCTGTTCAAGTCAGGCCACCGTTTTAATCCTCATCCGAATGCGAACACGGCCGCAATCGGAGGCAGAATGAACCGGTTTGTCCACACAGCCTTTGAAACCGAGGAAGAATTAAAGTGAATACTGCTATATAAAAATGTAAAATAAAAAAGGTACCCTCTTCTTTTCTATTTTGTTTGTTGTTTAGAACGGTCAGACCAGCCGAGTGGGGAAGTAACTCAGGAATTATGACAGAGCAGACTTCCACCTGCATATTCCAGGTCATTCTATGAACTGTACTGAGAAATTAAATATGCGGACAAGATGAAAAGAACGAGAAGACCTACAAAATGTGAAAGACATTTCATTGGTTCTGTCATTTATATAAGAAACCTCGTATTCAGGACGGGAGTGGCGGTGATGAGGCGGGGGTGGGGGAGTTGAAGACTAATAATGACAAACAATGGACAACCGATTGTGAAAAGGATTAATATCATCTAGGACAATACTAAAATATTCACAAAGATATTTACAATAGCTTTTTTTAAAAAATAATACATTTGCATACTAAACAGCGGTTTTCTGTTAAAATAAAAATGAAAAAAAAAAAAGATGGGGAGAATGTCACGTTTCTGACGCTGCTTCCAGAAGTCAAGACAGTAAAAAATATATATATATATATATATATCTACACAGAAATGTCAGGGGCTACCGTATACTCATGCCTCGACAGCAGTGATAAATTATTTCTTTTTCTAGGGCTTCGGAGCAAGGAGAGCAGTCCTCCTGCTCCTCCCAAACTTTGGTGATATAAAGCGATTTCCCAATGATTATTAACCGTTACATATTTGCAGCACTGCAAAACAAGAGCGATTAAATAATAAAAAAAAGAATAACAATAAAATAAACTGGACGATACATTGTGAATATGACGAAGGTAATCCCTTTCAGAGGGAAATTAGTGTTACATGAAAACAAATTAAGAAATAAAACAATAAGACGAAAGCCGCAGTTGATAAAAACGCACTCTTAGCTTGGGATATCACGAAACGAGGGCAAATTGGCACGCATGCACTTCTTATATCACTTACTGTACATAATTCATCAAGGATTGAAACGGACGTCACACAGTGGGTTAGGCTAGCGACGCGGGGCCATGCGGGACGGGGAAGCACGGAGACGCCGGAAGGAGGGGTGAGCTAGGGGTGCGCGACAGTGACTGGCACAGAGCTAGCAGTGCAGTAATAACCCCTCTACAGCTACCGTCTCTTTATCATCACTCCGTTCTTCCTCCTTAATGTGCAGTAAGCTCTCCTGGCAGGTAAGATAGGGGGTTTGTTCGCTATGTAACAGTCTTGTACAAAAAAAGCTGCGTTACTCCGAATATAAATGCCCGTTTCTATGTGTGAGAGCAGCCCCACAGTTCATCTCCTGCGTCACCCTCAAGCCTCTCCCCACCGCTGGAGATTAAACGCGTCCCACTCCGCTCTCCCTAACAGCCTAGCCTGACCCCTGGGCTGTAGTTACTCTTTTCCCATTTAGTGTGGTGAAGATGGTATCGCACGATACAAAATAGGAAACAAATAAAAAAAAAAAACAACACACATAAAAATCCTCAGAAAGAATGCTCTCCCCCCCATATCTGCATCAAGATGGAAATGTGTTTTCAAGCTTATTGAAACTTCCAAACACGGACGACGTTTGCTTTACGTTGGGAACCCAGCAAAAGATGTAGTCAGATAGTAGGGGGCCAACCGCACCCTGCGGATCGTATCGGAAGTGTTCTTCCCTTTTGAGATGTTTTTTTTTCCTCCTTTTCATTTTTGTCTTTTTTTTTTCAACGTTACAGTTTTTTAGAATATTTTGTGCTTTGAACTGGTGGTTAGTGGACATCAGTGCTATTATCTGTTTGGGAGAGGAAAACGAAATAAAATATAATTAAATATAAAACAACAGGAAGCCACGGATTCAAAGTCGTAGGAATATCAGCATTCGAAGGGGATACGGACACTGGCCGATATGGGCAGTTTTTTTTTTTTTTTTCCTTTTTCATTTCTTTTTAAATGGAAATAAAATAATAAAAAAATGCTACAACATTTTTTTTCTATTGTTCACACAGAATGCTGTGTGAGGTAAAAATGAACATAATATAGCTGCAGAGTCTGTAATGTTCGAGGGTATCACTTCAAGGCAGACGACAGGACAGTCACATCTGCGCGTTTACAAGAACAACTCTCAGTCAATCTGGGCGGGAGATGCGGATGTTTACAAGAGGAAGAAGAGTAAAGGAGTGCATCTTTGTGTCTGTCAAGTACTGAGTAGCCCACTGGGCCTGGCTCGGGCCAGTCTAGATAGCACGGACGCGGGGCGGCCTCAGTTGTTTTCGAAGAGGGACAGAAGGTCATCGTTGCTATTGCTCGGGAGGTCTGGTGGATCCAAGTAGGACAGCAACTCGTCCGGGTTCGCAAGCTCAGGGAGGAGCTGTGGGACAGGAGAGGGACACGGTCAGAGGCGAGAAGATGAGACAGTGTCTTATTTTTTTTTCATTTTTTTTTTCTTGACTCAGATCGAGGAATGAAAGAGAGAAGAGAAGCTGTTAGGGCCAAGCACATTTAAAGCTCGAGTCCTGGCATCTGGCCTGTGCCAGCAGTCGCATGCAAAACGGCGCCACCGTGATTCACTACCCTGAGCCCGGATGTCTGCATGGCTACCGTTAGAAAGGCAAGATAAAGAGTCATGACGCAGCTCTCCCGCACGGGCTCTCTTTAATGCCGGCACTAGGCTCCAGGGAGCGCGTCTTGGGTGGCTAGAAGCTCACAGCTTGCAGCTAGTGCTTGTGCGTGACTCTGTGCAGACGGCGTGACTGCAATGACAAAAGCGGTATAGCGTGCTGGACTAGAGGCTCCTGTCTATCGCAGGCCTAGCGGGGGCACAGCGCACACTTACATCCAGGGAGGGCTCCGGCATATCAGGCGCTACTGAGCCTCCTGCCTGACCCTCTAAGGCAGAGGAAGGGGTAAAGGTCAGGTCGCCGTGCGGATGGCTGTTAGCACCGGGCTGCGGTGGCGGGGGCTGGCGCGGGGGCTGGGGAGCGCCACTGTGATGTAATGGCTGCCCTGATTGGCTGCTGGGGTGAGGAGGCGCGTGCAAGCCCTGCTGCATGGAGCTATGGGACTGATCAGTGCTGACAGGATGAGGCATCTGCGGAGGAGGAGAAGCGGGAGAAGAGAGAGAGTGAGGGCCCGGCGGGAGGGTGGGGGATTCCCAGAAGGCAGGTCAAGAGGTACCGTGAGAAAAACAGCAAAACAACAAAATAAAAACGAGACCCACACAGCTACCAAAACCAGACCCAAGGTGACCTTGCTGCGCCAAGGGTGAGCCCCGGCAGAGCCCCCTCCTATCAAAGCCCCCTCCCAAAAACCTGACTGGCAGCACATGGGTGCTAAGTGGCACCCATTAGCTGCCATCAGCCTCGATACCCTACGAGTCACAAAGAGGCTCCATTCATCCCACGATCCACTCCAAGGATCACACACACGAATGAGTCTGCTTAGGAGCCGAATTTTAACGGGCTATTGGCAGATTGCTTTGGTTGCCCAAAGAGGATCTCTACAAATAAGGCTTAGGACGAGAGATGTCACTGGTACAGGAGAAGCTGGGAGGCTTCTCCAAGAGCCAGATTCTGGGGTGGGGTGTTATGATTGTTCATCCTCCCTAAATGGTCTTCATGAATATAACACGGTACAAGAGACCTGCCAACCTGGAAACATTTAGTATAGCTGACGAGTAGCTCATTGTGGGTGGGTTGGGGAATTGGGGGTTACTCACGGCGTCCGGCATGCCGTGGCTGAGGGGCTTGTCAGGGTTCATAAGGCCGCCGGGCATGTCGGGCGGGTGGGAAAGCTGGGGCCCGTGCATGAAGTCGTTCATGGAGGTGCCCCCAGGGTTTCCGTGGGGGAAGTCGAAATTACCGTGTCCCTGGTAACTGTTTCCTACCGGTGCAAACAAAAAAAACCAACAAACAATAAAATAAATTGAAAACGACCGTGATGAACACACACTGAGAAAGCAGATCAATATTCATTATCCTGCAGTATAGACAGACAGACAGACAGATCCTTTTTTGTCATTGCTTATAAACATACAACAAAATTCAGTTTGAAACAAACCATTGAACTTAGCGGTTTAAATTGGCATAAATTAGAAATAAACTCCAACTCAGGTCTCCAGAAGTGAAGGAAAATGAAAAGGTTAAACAAAATCAGAGCGTGGCACCTTAATAGTCATCTTTAGTGCCATTAATAAACCCAGTCGGTCACCGGCAGTTACCTTGGTTTCCATAATCACTGTTGTGCCCCCCAGGTGGAGGGGGTAACGATGGGTATGGGGAGGGGCCCGGACCAAGCTGGGCTATCATCTCCATTACGTTTGGCAGGATCATCTGGCTGGGACTCATGGTCTTAAATCTCTTTGCCAGTGGGCCGTCGGGGTCTTCCTTGATGTGCATGTCCGACTTGATCGCCACCGGCCTCCAGCTACACGTTGGGTCAATGGTGACTTCCTCAAACTCCGAGCTGATCGATGCAGGGAAAGAGCATATGGTATTCATATGGTGAAGTATTACTGCACATGGCGATGTGAGCAAGATGTAAGCATTCATTAAAAGCTGTGATTAGCTGGAAGCACGACCTTCTCAGGAGGAGACTCACTTTTGGATGGCGTTCAGGATGCCCCACATGTACTGATCGACTTCCAGACCCTCCAACAACGCTGTTTTACTAGGGCGGAGCAAAAATGCATGTGAGACGATGGAGGAACAGAGACTTTCTGATGATACGGGAAGCTTCGTCCATGCACTAGCAGAGCTTAGCTACACTCTGTTAACGCCACATACTTACTTGCATACCGGACACCGCCATGTTCCCCGTTCACAGTTCAGCTGCAGGTATGACTCCAGATCGAAGCACTGTTAACAACACAGCATGGCATAAATGAACGCAAAAGGTAATGTACCCAAAGAGACCCAAGCAATGGCGCCCTCTTGTGGTGGGGAGGACTTACCTGTACATGTTTACAATCATGGCCCCGTGCTGGGAGCTGGATCCGCCGGAAGGTAATGGGGCATTTGAGGGACACTTTAATGGCAGTCTGCTCCACACCGTCTTCCCCGTTAAGCGTGGCGTTCCCAGAGGAGGCTGCCACACTGCTGAAGTTCCTCTTGACTAGAGGAAAGGAGAGAGCAGATAGGCTTCAGGGTAGGAGTGGGTGGGGCAGGGAGGAAGAGGTGAGGAGGAGGAGTGGGGAAGGCATTACCTTTGGTGATACAGTGCTCTGCGGGCAAGAGCCTCTTCTTCAGCAGACCCTGGAGGACGGAGCGGACGGACGGCCGATGGACCAGCTGAAGGACGAAGAGGTGCGACTGTGGCGGGGGGGGGAGCACAGAGATGCCTCAGTCACCTTGCAGTACAGATACTGCACCTCTGCACACAGCCTGCAGGAGGCGCCATACTCACGCAGCAACAGGCCGTGACAGTGATCTGGATGGTGTTCCTCCCTGGCTGGCACACGTGCTTCAGGTGCAGGGGCTTGTGGGAGGTCTTGTTGTCACCCCTCTCGATGGTGAGTGGCGTGGCGTTGACGCTGACCTGCACGGATGCTGGCCAGTTGGTGTTCATCTGCCGGTCTTCGTGGTGGTAGCACTTGAACTGAAGCTCCAGGTCTGACCTAGGGTGCACCCCAGAGAGTCAGTCAAGCTGGGGTCTTACCCTGCCCCATCCCGACTGTTCTGTACCCTGGAGAATATCCGGCGTTATTGACGGGACAATGCTGCCGATACCATCGGTGATTCTTGTCATGACATCTCATCCACACTAATCTCTAATGACTAAGGTACCTAGCAGGCTAAGCCACCCTATTAATATGTAAATGCTTATCAGGAGGGATGACACCTCAGATCTGACAGTCATTACAAAAGAGCTTTCCAACTAGTGTCAAACGCGTGCAGCCATCTTCCATCTGTTGCCTATTGTGTCACATTACTGTACCTGTGACTAAGTACTTAGCGAGTACATCTATACTTGTCCTCGCTAAAGAAAAGGACCAGCAGGCTGAAGGATTCTCAGTACAGGGCTTCAAGACCTGGGCTAGACGGGCCTTAACTCCAAACGGTGCCAGAACAGCAGCGTACCTTGATGTGCCTCTGGATCGGTCCACATGTACCGATGACTAAAATATTTTGCACCCCTGCCTGAATGTGTGAAAACAAAAATATTCAAAGATGATGTTTTGTGGATGTTCTCTGGACGTACACTACTGGCCCATGAAGGGGTCAGCGCACATTGTGGTTCATGCAGGAGTCAGAGTACTCTGGGGCTCATGTGGGAGTCAGGGCACGCTGTGAGTTGCATAATAATCAGATCACTCTGTGGCTTACCTATGAGTCAAAGCATGCTTGCGGCTCACGTAGGAATCCGGACACGCTGGGGTTCACGAAGGAGTTAGAACATGATACAGCTCACAAAAGAGCCAGGCTGTATATGAAAGCGGCAGGACTAACCTCCACATGAGCGTCTGATGCACCGAAGGACGTAGGTGAAACACGTGGTTGCTCACAGCCAAGTTGTGCTCCAGTCGGAAGGGCTCCAGCACCACCCCGTCTCTCACCGGGAAGGTCAGCCGCAGCTCCTCGTTGGGGTTGGCTGGGACGGGAGGGACAGAGAGAGCGTGAGAAGCCCCCTTTGGCATCTGCGGTGCAAGGAAGTAGATTCTCTACCCACAATGACAAACGGCCTGTAGCTCTTTTTTTGAAGCCACTATGCCCCTTGTGAGGAGGTGTCAGTAGTCTAGGGTTAGGGTGAAGAAGGACTTGCACACTGGTCTGAGGGAGCACTCACTGGGTGGGGGCAGGGCCGTGATGTTCGGCTTGATTTCCGGCGGGAACGGCGGCTTGGCGTCCTGGCTGGGCGACAGGTACGGAGGGATGCTGCTGCCGGGTGTCATGGGGGGCGTGGGGTTCCCCGGCACCGGCGAGTGGGGGTAGTTTCCCACTGGTCGTGGCGGCTGCGGGCGAGTGACAGCGCGGGTTAGCCGCTGTGGCCGGCGCGCGCGACAGAAGCACGGGAATGAGGAGTGACTGGAGAAGCACGTACCCCGTTCAGATTGCCCTGGTTGTAGGGATACCCACTTCCAGAGAAGTTGTTGCTCTGACCATTGAATGGCTCTTGCTGGAAGAGAAAAACGCCATAATAAATGTTACATTAGCTTTATGCTAGCGTTATGTTAGCATTGCATAGGACATCACTGCTGTTAATGGTAGTAAGACGTCTTACTGATTTTTTAATTCCCGATAATTGACAATGGATGGTGTTGGTTGTGCTTGCCTTATAATACTGGTTCATGCCCACGCTCGGAGGGTACTGTCCTGAGCTCTGCTGCCCTTGCATCCTCTGTCCGGGGTAGTTGGGTGACGGCAGCGGCCTGGGGGCGTTGGGAGCAGGGTACTGGCCTTGCTGGTTGGGGAACTGGCTGTTTGGTCCGTACTGCTGTCCCCCATAATTAGGCTAATGGAAAGAGATGGGACAGCTCAGCGCTCTATCGTACGCAAACGCATAACTGAGCATCCATTATGCAATTTCATCTGTAATCGTCTAATAAAAACCCATCCCGCTAACATGCAGAAGAAAAGGCAATGTAATACAGACACAAACAAAACCAAAGCCCATTAAACCACGGATCAGCGCTTGGGTACCAACTATTCGTGCGGGCTGTTCAACTAATGAGAACCAAAAAAAAAGGGTCGGTTAAACCGATCAGTGGGTGTTTCTCAATACCGAGAACACAAAGATCATACTTGTGGTCTTGGCAAGATCGGTCTTGCTAACTTGCCTTCCAAGAACGAACTTGAGGCGCAATGAATAATGGGATTGGTCTCGTTCAGCGGGGATGCAATCGACATATCCTTGATATTTGGGGCGGGGCAACAACAACATTTTTACCGTCCTCTGTACTTCTGTTCCTTCGGCAATGGAAGATGACATAAAACGGGTACGCGAGAGCACAAGTGCGGACACATGTTGAGAAACACGCAGTGATTGGAAGTACCCAGTAACCCCGCTCATTAGGACCCAGGCATAGCTGGCCTGGCGACTGCCTTCCTCACCGCAGTAAGCGTACTGACCTCCCCAGTATAGGACCTCTTCATGCTCTGCATGGGCATGGACTGTGGCCGGGGGCCCGGGTAGCCCTGTTGCGGCATGCGCTGACCGTGGCTCCCGAAGGGGCTCATGCCCGAGGCCCCCCGCGGCTGGTTCATGCTCATGGGGGCACCGCTCATGTTGGGGCCGCTCATGCTGGCCCCCATGCCGGCCGGGTTCATGTTCCCGGGCATGGAGGGTGGCCCACGTGGACCCGGCTGGTTCATGAACTGATTGTTGTAGGCTTGAGTGGGTCCCATCTGGAAAGAGGAACACATCTGTAAGAGAGAAGGAACGAGCCCAATTAGAACGTGTGTCTGTGATGAAAAAGTAGCTACAGGACACCGTTTATTACTGTTATTATGGTACGCCACAGCAGGTCATTCTGTAAGTTAAAGTAGCTAACATATGTCTGAATGTGTTTGAAACAGGGGCGGGGCCACACAGATGTTGGTGCCAGCTGAATGCAGATTGGCTCTTGGAGTGCCCCCTCTGCTTTCACTCACCGATTGGCAACCTATCATTGGCTAATGATAAGGTTTGATCCTTCTGTATGAATTACAGCCCATCTTATGCTCCCCACCTTAAAAGAAAACCTAGAATCGCCTCCGGTTTAAAAGGCTAAGGGTTTCGCAGCCTAATGAGTAGCTTAGAAAATGTATTACTGAAATACTAAGGAAGAGAATTTTCAACTAAAGTATGTTGGACATGATAATAACAACATACATTTAGCTGATTTGGCCTTGGTAATTAAGCTACAAAAATGAAACACCAGGAGGCCAGCTGAGGAAACAACCGGATCTTACCGGTCCATACTGGTTCATGTCCTTGTTCTGGGTCTCCTGCAGGGCAGCAACAGTGGCCGTGGCGGTAGCTGTTGCCGTGGCGGCGGCGGCAGCCACAGCAGCGGCAGCGGCGGCGGCGGCGGGCTGGGTGAAGTCGGCAGGCGTGCGGGAGTGAGGGGTTATGCCCATACCCCCGGGGGGGTTTGGACCTCCCGGGTAACTGTAAAACACGAGGCGAATACGGCCGCCCGATTACCTGACGTTTTATGGGATTAAGCAACAGCAACATACAACAAAAAGACTCAGTTTGTTAAAGTTCCAAGTCTTTTCATGCATTTTAAATGTTTATTCTACAGTAAACAATACTGAAATTTGTATTTTTAAAATTACACCAAGGTCTCACTCTGAGGTCTGGTATCACCCTAATCGAAATGTACATTTACAAACCTTCTATTATGCTTAAAGGGATTAAATACAATCCTTAAATACACAAATTATAATGAGCGGTGTTCCCTTCACAGTAAGCTCTCTGTAGTTACTCCAGAGCCTCCGCTGAAGCCACGGTCCACAAGGCCCATTAGCCTGAGTGTGCGGGAGTGTGCACCTTCTCACCTGCCACCAAACCCCCCACCGCTGCCGGGGTAGCCGGGACGCCCGTACACGCCTTGCTGCATGTAAGGCTGGCTGGGGCCCCCTTTGGCCGGGAATTGCTGCTGCTGGCCAGCGAACTGGGGCGAGTTGATGCCTGGGTTGTTCCCGGACATGCTGGACGCCATGGGGTTGCCTCCAGGATTCATGGGGTTGCTGGCGTTCGCCATCGGGTTGCCCAGTACCTGTTTCGGGTTCCGGGCGATCGCAGCGTGAGGTGTTTAATGATCCGCGGCGCACGGCTGTCTGCTCAGCGTCCCGCCAAGACAACCGCGTTATAACTGGTGTCGACGGGGCGGCGGCGTCCGTCTCACCTGGCTCTGCGACGTGTTGGTCACACCCCAAACCGTAGTCACCACCGATAACGAGCCGGGCGGCTGGTTGCTGTTTTGTTGCCAAGGAACGGAATCATAAGGGAAGGAGCCATCACTGTGGAATGAGAATGAAGCACTGCTTCAGCGCGCCGGCGTCTCTGAGCTGCCCTTATGCACACGCCGCGTCACCAGGATGCCTGCTAGCCAGCCGTCTGTCACCCAGGCGGCCGGCGTTTCCGCTCAGAACATGCACACCTAACATCGAGATGCTGCACGTGCGTCTCTGTTCCGGTCTGGGTCTCGCAGTCCGTCGCCCCCGAGGGGCTGCTACAGACAGGCCCGACACAAGAGCACATCGCAGCCGTCCTGCTCCAGCTCTTCACACTTTTGGGTCGCGGGTGACCTACACGCGGCTAAATGTTCCGCTGCTAACAGAGGGTGTCTGAAAAACTGGGTCCATGCTTACTCTATTTATCATCAGTTCTGTGCTTACTAATCACAGGAAGGACAGCAGTCCTTTACTGCATCGTGTTTTACTTACTAAAATCCATGAAAATGCATTTTCCTGATTTTTGCTTATTCAAAACACTTTTTTCTGATCTTTAATACAAAAGACAACCCGAATAAACACAGTTTTTAATGCTCATTTTAATATATTTAATATAAAAGAAAAAAGGTCTCCATCACCTGTATTTCACAGAACTGCATATATCCTGCAGTCTGTTGATTCCTGTCATTTACTGGCTAATATGTTTTTAGTCTAATTAATGTACCTGCATAGCCATATTGAGGACCTATATATCAGACGGTAAAATGAGAGAATGTGAACTGTACAGGTGTGGTATCCATTTCCCTTCTGCTGTATTTTGCAAGACATACATGGCACTCATAGGCGTGTACGGAGGCGTGCTCTGTTCGGGGGGGGGGGCACTGACCCGTGTGAGAGGCCGGGCTTCATGGAGGTCATGGGTGGCTGCATGGGCAACTTCCCTGGGGGGTCGCTGGGCCGGTTCTTCTGGTGACGCAGTAGGAGGAGGCGACCAAGCTCCTCACACCAGGATGACAGGAGGGCTAGGGGGTACAGGCAGAGAGAGAGAGAGAGGGAGAGAGAGGGAGAAAAGGAGGGAGGGAGAGAGATAGAGGGACAGGGAGAGGAAGGCAAGGAGGGAGAAGAGAGAGGGGGAAGGGGGAGGAAGAGAGAGGGGGAAGGGGGAGGAAGAGAGAGAAGGAGAGAGAGAGAGACATGCCGGTGAGCTCCATCGACCAGGGACGCGGATAAACGAAAGCTAGCTTGAGGTCAGAGCAGGCCTCCCATTGCACCACACCCCAGGGTCAGAGTAGGCCTCCCATTGCACCACACCCCAGGGCCTATCGAATCCATTTTTAGCGACACTGTTTACAAAACGCAAAGACACTGTGCTCCGTGTTTCCACTTGTTAAGGAAAAAACTAGGGAAAAGATTATTAACATGGAAAACCAACCCTAAACCCATAAAACGAGAAACGGTAAAAGATATCTTAATTTTTCCTATCTCACAATCGTTTATTTCATTTCATTCTCTTCCGGCTCTGATTTACTTTTATATGCTCTTTGTCCGCATATAACGTAGATAATATGAACACTATTCGTAATACCGCAGGCACACAGTAAGCAGCACGAAACAGTGCACATGTCATTTTTATCCTGGCCACACGGGGGTGCTCTCGCCCTGATCATCTCCTTAGCGTGCAGCTAGATTAGGCGCCTGCCAGGAAGCATAAGATCAAATCATACGCTTCTCATCTGCAGTGCATCCTTAGCATCTTGCCAGATACAAAAGACTGCATTTCCTCTTCTCTAAGGTGGGGAGGGGAACGTCGACACGGGAAATGTGACGGGTGAAGCGAACCATGCACCGAAACAGCGCTTTCTCTCTCTCTCTGTCTCTCTCTCTCCCAGCAACCCACCACCGGCCAAAATCACAGTTGGCAGAAAACATTCGGTGTGAGAAATGGGAGCTCACCAGCGCAGCTTCTCTCATGGCCGTGGGCCGGCCAGGTACTTTGGAGCTTGGAGCAAAAAATTACCTGATGGGGGGGGGGGGGGGGGTGTACACAAGCAAAAGGGACATATCGAACAATAACGCATAGCTCCGCCCACATTCTCCAGGCTAGACCTCGTGGCAAAGGGTTGGATGCCATAGCGGCCCCTCAGAGCACATATCTAAGTACCAACCAGAGAGGGAATTAAAAACGGAATGAGTGGATCATTCAACGTGCCCCCCCCCCACAGCAAGCCCTTTAACGCCCACATTTAGGGGGTATTAGAGACAGAAAAACAGCAAGAGTAGCTGTGCACTATTCATCAGCCAAGAGATAATACCCACCCGGAGACAAACGTGTGTGGTGCAAACCACGCCCCCCCCCCCCCCCCCGAGCCCCCCCAGCCCATCCATTTGAACACCAAGCACATGAGCCAGAGTCTATGTGTAAAGATTAGGAGGGGAATACAAAAGACGCGTACAGATGGTGCCAGAAATCCCTCCGCGCCTCCTGGTCCCCTCCTCCCCGGCTCGGATCACCACAATGAGCAGCTGGGTCGCTCCGCTCCTTCTAGGCAGGTGTCAGAAGACGGTCACACTACTGACTGTCCGGGTATCGATCAGTTCAGCTCCCGGCGTGGATCGAGGGGTCACCGGGCACGGGCTCTAAGGAACAACAGAGTCACGCGTCCAGCTCTCTGTCTCACGGGACACGGCACAACTCAGAACGAGCGGGAAGCGGCCCACGTGAGTACAAAGCGATGGGGCCGGCCCGCCTGTAATCCGCCCTCAATAGCGGCCCTCGCATGCGCGGATGCGCAGGCCTCACGTGTCGGCAGCATTCCAGCACAGGCCCTGGGTCTGAGAGACCCGTCGTCACGGCGATAAACGGCGGTAAATCGGAACAGCGGACTGCGGGCAATCCGGTGCCGGGGGATGCCGCAGGGCATGAGAAATGCGTAATGCGGTGCGGGACGAGAGTAAGGACCGCACGCGCCGCACCACGCCCGACCCGTGGACTTACGCAACCAGGCTAATTGGGGTAATTAAGCAGCTGCAAATAGCCGAAGTTGCTAAACGCAAGCAAAGTGGTGACTGGCTCCTGTGCCAAACGGCGAGCCGGCGGGGGGGGGGGGGGCGGTATCATTACTTAAATGGGAGTCATTCCACCCTGCCATTAGCAACAGCTCAGCCCCCGCCCCACACAATTCACTCTGGCTGAGGAGAGTCACGTTAAAGAGCAGGGAGGTTCACGTGGGCTCTGGCACAGCAGTATGCAAAACAGAGGGACGCAGGGGCCCAGGGACCTCAACCCCCCCAGTCACCCTCCCTGCAGCTCCCCCACTCCACACCTCCCCCCTAGGACAGCCAGGGGGAACACAAAAGGATTTAAGGCACCCCCCACAGGCACAGCCAGGACCCCATAAACTCATCTGTTTCTGCTTCGAGTCGGACACTGAAACCTGAGAGCAAATCAGAACCTGGGGGCCCGATCTGAGCTTCACGGCGCACGGTGGCCCGGCCCACATGCAGCCGGGCCGGGGCCGGTGTCTCGGTGGTGAACTGCAGAGAGCAGTGAGATGCCGGGGGAGAGTGGGTGGCTCGATGGCCCTTTTCTGGCCCTGGGTTTTTCCTCCTATCATAATACCCTTGGGACACATGATAAATTAGGCCTGCTTGCTTCTTGACAGTTATCCAATTTTCCTTTCGCTGAAGTCTTTCGCCCTTCTAAGGAGACACACAGGAACAGTTTCATCCCGGCGTTACCACCCCAAACCACACACACACACAGACACACACACAGGCACACACACACACACACACACACACACACACACACACACACACACAGGCACTCACAAGGCACTGGCACACACGGGCACAGACAGGCACGTACAGACAGCCACACAGTTCCTGCTTCAGACCCGGAAAGAGCAAAGACTACCTAGTAAATGAAAGCTACTCTTCTGTAGCCGATCCCTTGTTTTTTTGGGTACAAATCCTGCAAGGACACCCCCTGATCCCACGTCCACCGGGTGTGCGGGCCCAGCTGTGTCCTGGCCTTGGCACGGGGTGCGGGGGGAGTCCAAGGAAGCCGGCAGGGCAGGTAAAGCCAACGCCAAGGCCTCCAGTGTGCAGCCCCCCCCCCCCAACCCAGCAGACACCTGCTCCTCCATCCACCGGGGGGCACCGGCCTGCCGCCTGGCACTCTCTGCCGCGGCCAACTGTGGCTCGTCATGTCGGAGCCGGAGCAGCCTGGCAAGGCACCCACATGCCGCCCGCTGCCAGACGCGGAGCTGCCAGGCGCCAGAAGGGGGGTGGGCGCTGCTGGCGGTCCAGACCGCGCCACGCTGATGAGCCCAGGATCCACGGACCCGATGCTTGCAGCCAAGCGACAAGCAGATCAATAAAATACAACTGATTACTGGTCCTTAAGTCAGAAAAACAAAAGCCTTTACTCAAACACCTAGACAAGCAGCTAATGAAATAAATCTGAGTGTGCATGCGTTTGCTGCAAAAGCCCAGTAGGGGGCAGGCTATTCTACATAAGCTAAGTTAGCCTAGCATAGAGGTGGAGCCAGCTATGGCATGAGTGGAACACAAAGGGTGGGGTGGGGGGATGAGCGGGGGAGCGTCTGGTGGAGCTGGCAGCCGTTTGGGGATCCCGGTGACCCCCAGCTCCCCCCCCCCCCCCCCTCCCCACTTGTGTTTCTAAGGGAGCCTCTTCACTGCACTGCCAGCTGGGACCCTCAGCAGCCGCCTTTTTTTGTTGTTTTTTTTTGTGTGGCCTGTGAATGTGTGGCCCTCCTGCTGGTGGAAGTAAATTCCCAAAGAAAGGGCCGGGGGGAGCCCCATCGCCCTGGTTACCGGAATCACCTTAAAAGCCGTGCAAAGTATTCCCGTCTGATCCCCTTAGCGGACTCCCCACGCTAAGCTGGCCTGACTCCTTGGCCCCGCCTCACTCCTTCCCCCACCCTCATGGCTACTTTTGGGATGAGATGCTCACCCCAGCACTGCTTGTGAGGCCCCAGTAACCCCTCAACGTCGACTCAGGACATAAAGGTCCAACTCTTGGGTCTCGCCATGTACCTGAGATGCAGCATCTACCAGAGTGTGTCCCCGACTGAACGGATGCCGAGGACCTTCCCGTTTTGCGGCACTTGACAACTTTGCGATAATCCGTCAACCTTTTCCATCGCACGATCCACATTACAAGGAAAACGAGACACGCCCATCGTTTGGAAATGCACCGCTTACACGGTCTGCACCCAGGGTAAAGGCTAGCTAAGAACATCCCTGCTCTGTCGAGCGGCCTCTGACTGCAGTAGCTGAACAGAGTGGCTTTATCAGTCACGTTGACGTACATGATTTACTTGCTTAAATCACAGAGGAGCCTGCACGTGTTCCGGCCGTGGATCAGAGCCTCACTTTGTGTTCCAGTCACATGAGGGCCTGCTTTAGTCACGTGACAGGCCGGGCGCTCTCCACTCCGGCAGCGTGAGACCGTAACAACAAATAAAGAGCGCTTGCCAAACTGGGCAGCGAAGTCCATGCCAAAAGCGAGTAGCCGCATTCCCTCCATCCCTTCCAGAAAAGAAAAAAAAAACACAAAAAGGCCCTCTAAGAAAACCGCACCAGACCGGAAATCTGATAGACCCGAGACAACCAGAGAGTTCAAAAATATCTCATCTTCCCACATGGTTTGGTTCATCTGTCGAAACTAGCGACCAGACTGACTAGTACTCGCCGTTGAAAGTGCTGCACAAAACACTGTGCTGAAAACAATAAAAACCAAAAACAAGTAGCAGCGTGTTCTTCTGTAATGGCCTGATGTAATTACAGCCTTATATCCTATTACGTGATGTTACGCAACATATGGTGTAATGTCAATTAGAAGCACATGCACATAACCCTATCAGACAGACGTCTCCCGTGGCCAGCGGACATGGCCGCTTGCTTAAAGTGAGTGCTGTGCATCGTGCAGATAATTATTTAAAAATCCGGCAAATGGAGGCAGGCCTGTCCTCTCCGTGTACTCTGGCAGGTGAGCACCTTTACGCTGCGGACCGCAGGCATTACCCCCGCCTTAGGAGCTAGGTAAACCAGGGTGTGTCTGCCAGGAGGGGGGTTATACGGCAGCTCGAAAGACACGGCGCCCAGGCCCTGATTGCTTTATTACCTCCAGGAGTCATGTGACGCATTGTTTGTTTAAGGGCCCTTCCACTGAGAGCAAATTCACTGATACAGTGAGCAGAGCCTCCCTGTCCAGCCCTGATAAAGTCTCTCCTCCCCCCCCCATTCCCTCCGTCCCTCCAGAAAGCCGCGACTGGCACTGGAACCGTGTCAATGAGTACTTAAACCCGTCGACGCACAGAGAGGCACACAGACTCGCTGGCTGGCTTTCACGGGCCATTCCCTAACTGGCCCGGCTTAAACGCCTCCCTCCCCCGCCAGCCACATGGCCACGGAGCTTTGCCATTTTTTCTCCCCCCTGTCCCGCGACGTCCGATCCCTGCCAATGAGGTACCAGTGCAGCCACGAGCATATGTGACTCGGGGACGCGGGCCGGGAGGTGCCCGACGCGGGGATCGGACTTTCTGGGCCGCCGATCCGGCAGACAATGTCCTTTTGTCGTCGTCTGAGCGCCAGAGACGGAGCGAACTTCAGTGTTTCTCTTGAAAATCTGACGTAACGGCTGGCATCTGCCAGGCCCAGGGAGGTATAACTCATAAGAACCAGTTCACCACAGTACTTGTGATTAACCGCACTTAGTTTAGAGGGCAGGGCCCTGGATTATTAAGCACAATCTGCTTCATGCAAAAAGGGATTCTGGCGACTGCATTTTCCTGCATGTCTGAGCAAAAACCGGCATTCTCTTTTCAAATAAACACAAGTGATTCCTTATTTAGTTCAAACATGATATGGTTCTTCTTAAAATAAGATGCAAGAAGCTTGCGATAAATTACATGAAAACAGATTAAAATAATACTTAGGACGATAAACTAATAATGCAATATATCTGTAAACTGGTCATTAATCAGACACAAAACTGTAATTGTACAAAAAATGTGGTGGATGGAAACACAGAAGAAGAGCAGAGTTGTGAGCCTTTCTATGGAGCCATCTCCATACCAACAGCCAATCAAAAGAAGTAGGCCAGGGCAGTGACCAATAATCGCACCAGGCGCGTAAACAGTACAAAAGTCCGCACGCCATTCCTGGAGAACACACACGTACAAATCCAATGCACTGCCTGTCCCTTGTCCCTGCACCAATTAATTCCTTAGAAATCAGTCAAAAAATCCCCCTAACCTACATTTAATCTTCAATCTGGTAATGTGTGTGCTTCCTTGTAAAGAGCAAAGCTGATTTAGTGACTGACCCAACCAGAATCCCACATCTTAACTCAGCGGGGCGTGCTTTAGGTCCAGATGGCACAGATACTACTCCTTGAGAGTCACAATCACAGAGCCCCGACAAGATGAGCTGTCTGCAGGACTCGTCTCGCAACAACAACTGCTGCGTCCTACCGCAACCCGCCCTGAAGGGGGCGCATTAAAATACTCTAAAACTATCTCCCCCGTATAATTACGTGATGATCTAGTGGTCCATGGAGTGGGGGGCTAGCTCATCATGCGATATTTTTTTTCAACAATGCTCTAGAGGGGGGGGGGGGGGGGAAACACTTGGCGTCAGAAGCAGAGTTCAGTAGAGCTCTCCGCATTATTTTTGGAAGTGGCATCTCGAACATCCCCCGGGGCCCTGCATGTACGCTGCTGACGGCAGATTATCCAAGCCACCGTGCGCAGGAAAGCGGCCGCTCTGCCTCCTCCCCCCCGATTGTTTCCCCGAGCAACAGGCTGCCGCCAACAAAGGGAGCGGCGCAAGTCCATGCCTGTAACGACGGTGACTAATTAAGGGCGAGCCGGACACAATGAGGGCATTCGGGCCGCACAGGCGGCGCCAGGACCCAAGCGACCCGAGAGCCGGGCGGCGCTGGCGTGGGGAGAGGCCCTTGGCGGAGCACGCTCCGTAAGGTGTGCAGAGAGTCGGTGGAGACAGTTACCGAAGTCATGCAGAGTTTATATGATGCGTATAGCCAGTGATGTAGTGAGGAATTCTGGGCCTTCTGACAAAATGTCACCATGGGCTCCTTGCCATTATATAGTTTTATAATTCAAGGGCCCTTGTAAAGTGCTGCCCCCCCCTGAATCTGCCAGGGTATTGATGCCCCCTATTGCACCCACAACACACTATTCTGCTGGATGGTAATTTCATATGGCTGCTTACGGGCTGGAGCTCTGCCGACCATTCAGTCATAATGGACCCAGACAGACATGTATGATGTGCAGAGGAGAATTGTGGCCTCTCGACTCACCCACCAATATGCAAAGATCTCATGTATACAGAATAAAATGTATTATTTTCTATACATGACTTGTGCGCCTCAGCAGGTCAGAGCTCTGTGTCCATGAACGGAAGGTCGTCGGTTCGATTGCAGGGCTGACAGACTGATGCCACCCTTGGGCCCCTGAGTAAGAGCCATAACCCCCCCCCCCCCCAGGGGTGCTGCGTGCTGGCTTACCCTGTGCTGTGACCCCCAAGCTTGCTCTCACCTTTAAATGTGTCTGAGTGTCTCATGGAGAGTAAGACAGGGTAAGTGAAAAAAAGAATTTCCCCATGGGGATTAATAAAGTATCACTATTCTATTGTACCTCATTAAAAGTGTGAGAATATAATGGCAATGTTTGGCTATGATAACAAGGGGAAAAGGCTGTACATCTCAACAAGCATGCGTCTACGAAACGGCAACAGACAACCAGTCAGCAGCCAATGGGATACACCTGTGGCCCCGCCCTCATGCCAATCCAAACCCAAATACAACAAATAAACAGCCAGATAAAGGAATGGATGAACTGGGAGAGAAAGAAATAAGCAGGCACAGTCAAAGCAGCTTGACTGCGCAACCCACAGGGCGGACGCAGGCGATGGGGGGGAGTGAGGATGGGGGTGGAGGAAGCAGTGCTTCGCCGCTGTACTTCACAAGCCGCACGACAGCAGAACATTTAAGGAGTACCTGAGTCACTCTGACACCTCCTGCAGGTGATGGTTTCTGTAGGGTTCAAATTCAACATTTTACTGGGGCAGAAACAGCATGCTGGAGATCAGTCTGTACACCACAGAAGGAATGAGAGAGCTTTAGGGCGGGGGTGGGAGTGGGGGAGGGACGTGATAGACTGGGGGCGGCAGGCACTCCGCCTGGGGAGGTGGGGGGGCAGGCAAAGCGAGCCTCTAACAAACCCCCGTTTACTGGAATATTCGTCAGACCTTCACGTGAACCTTGCCGATTTCCAGGGTAAAACAACAATGTTCCGATGCTTCCTCTTTGATGGATTTGATATCATCTGGCATTGAGGTGCTTCACTTGTGGGCTGCCATACCACATATAGGCATGACCCAGCTAAAAGACACCCACACTGATATGACTCCAATAACGAAGCCACAGATTTGTTGGGAAGTCCGTTTGGGAAGCAGCAGTTATTCAAATTCCTCTACTGATATGCCCAACCTGTTAGCAATGTGGCGACGGGGTATTCGTGCCGGAACGAGGCTTCGTACAGACTAAATGACCAGTTGACAGTGTGATGGAACAGTGAATGGCAGAGACCTAGAGGAGACAGGAGGCATGTAAGTAAAGTCAAGGACAGCAGTGTCCCTGAGAGGGGGTGCCAGAGGGGACGCTGATGTCTCTCACTGCCCATACATACCATCCCGGCATCTACATCCCTTAGGAAACCAGTTTGCAGGCAAACTCAGATCAAGGGCCGGATCTCACTTCCCCTCCCCCAACTCATCTATGAACAATCCTCAACACACAATATACAGTGCTGTGCAAAAGTCTTATACAGGAAGAGAAAATGTTTAAGGCTATTTACCTGGCTAGCAAGTGTACATTTACTCAGAAGAAAAGCTGAATTTAAAATTAGAACATATGCAAATTAACAGTAACACAATAAAAACTAAAGAATTTCTTCAGTTCTCCAAAAAAGTTACTGACTTCTTGAACAGCTAGACAAACTTCTTCTCAAGGGCACCTCAGCCATTCCATGTGTTCCTTAAATTTTACCACCAGCTCAACTAATAAATTAAATAATTCAATGAGGTACTGATTAGTCTAATAAGGTGGTTTAGTGATCAAGTCAAAAAATACACATGTATTGAAATGGTAACTGCAAATATTGTGGTGAAGGACTTGAAATAACTAAGCTGACACACTTTGACAGACATATCATAGTTTTACACCAACAAGAAGATGAAGCATCATTTTCTTTGGCTGCTTAAGATCTGTGCACAGTACTGTACTTTACTGAACCGCAATCGCCTCAAAACAAACATGTCATTAGGACTGCGAGTAGGCCATGTGTATGCTTGTGCATGGCCGTGTAACTCACGTCAGACTATGCAGGACAGGAATGGACAGGAACACGACAGTGACAGTGACAGACACACGCACTGACATGCGGTTACTGACAACAGACTGTACGCAACACAGACAAGCCCTTATTAAGCACAAAGCCAAACTGCACCAAAGTAAACAAATGCTCCCTGGTCAACTCTTGTATCTGAATGTGCATTAAGGCATTACAAGTCTCATAATTCCTGAATGTAACAAGATCCCAATTGGGATTCAAACCCACCACCTTCAAAGGCATATGTAAAAGTCCTTAAAGACTAAACCTCACTGCTTAATGCGTCACAATACCAGTTAACCAGCCTTGGAAGGCGGCCACATGAATATTTGATCAGGTCAGCATTTCAGGGAACACCGGCGTTTCTAGCATCGGCAAATGGCCAGTGGGGGAATTCACAGCACGAAAGAGACCCATCGATTGACGTCTGACTGCACGCCGGCCATCCGTGAGGCCGCGGCCTTCGTTAATAGACCTCACCGACATCTTGCCATGCTCAACAGAGATGAACAACCGAAAACAAGAACGAGGTGGAGAGAGAGGGAAAAAAAAGGAGCAAACGATTCAGGCAAGGGGAAGATGCGGCATGGAACCCAGTTGCTTTCTCGCCTAATTCCTGTCTGGGGAAGACTGTGAGCATCGCAGTAACGACCCACATTAAATGGACTCGTATTCCCTCATTAATATACCCGAAAGCCCTCTGAGGCTCCGTGGAGACACCAGCTGCGCCTCTTTCCAGGCTGGTTCACGACTCGCCGGGATGCTGGAAACAAGTACAGAGCCTGTTCTGTCCCGGCACCGAAGGAATGAATGGGTGGTACAAGACGGCACTGCTGCACTAAGGCGACTGACTGAGGGTGAAATAAATAAATAAGGGGAGGCATGAATGCCTTGGCGTGTCGATGACAGTCTGTACAAAACAACGGGGGAGTGAGAATGAGGGGGGCACAAAGGCATACAGGAATGGCGGCGGCAGCAAGATGCACACCGTCGGGGCGCGGGAGACGAGCGTTTGCTAGGAATATCCCTGAAAAACACCCGCCTTTCACAGAGAGTCACACACAGAGAAAATTAATCCTTGGGGGGGGGGCGCAAACGAGGTCATGGCAAGGGGGTTCGGAGGAGTTCTGGCCAGACTGAGGGAGAGCGCAAGGTCCAGGGGAATTCTGGGAAATAAGGGCTAGAGATGACAGGCTCAACCAACACGTCTCTCTTTCGGTCTTATTTCTACACTTCCTTTGGACAAAGAGTAATCGTCAGGGCTCCTGTGGTTCTGGAGGCCGTACGCACCCGAGCCGCACCAAGACGGCCGGGCCTGAACTCGCTGCAATGGACTGGTGAGTGTGCCGGTAATTGGCGCACACCCAGTGCAGAGGCCAAGCACCAGAAGCGGATCAGTGCCAGCAAATCACCGCTCCGTGCTTTTAAATAAACATTCGGCCGTGCTTAAACAAATCTGACCTCACATCAGACTGCCGGACACAGAAGTGGAGAACATGGTTCTATATCCAGAAACGAAACAAGTCATGGGGATCTAGTGGATTTCTCCCACTGGATCTACACCTCAGCCACTCCTCACCCCCCACCTCCAATGAGGTCTGTCTTTGCAGAATCGCCTGGCCGGGAGTATGGGACCACCTGGCCCCGTCTCCACCATCAAACTACCGAAAGCCTTGCAAGAGATACAACTTCAAGTAGGTCAGCCCATCTGCGGGAGATGATGGGAGGCGGCGTGACCCTTCCCCGGCGGGCAGCAACTGGGTCAGGCGTCAGCGGTTATGGGTCTACCGGAGAGGTTCCGGCCCAAACTTTGCCACTCCTTGTAGTTAAGAGCTAAATGGGGGATGCAGGCCGCTCCACCCAAACTCCAAACCTCCAGGCAGCATACTCACACCCCACCGAACGCGGATTTCCCTTCATCCCCGTTCTCAGATGCTGACTACCCCCCTTAGATGTGTCTCTTCACTGCGGCGCGGAGACCACCCCCGCCTCCGTCACGCGCGCTTGCTCACGCACGCACGCACACACGCACGCACGCAGAGACACGCACACACACGCGCTGGCGTGCCTGCTTGTGCGCCCCTCTGCCAGACTTACCCGCGAGCAGCCCGGCGACGCCTCGGCCTGTCTTATTCTCCTCTCTTCATCGCACAGAAAAGGGCTCATGTGTCTGGAAACACTTCTTAGCTACGATCTGCCACAGCTGAACAAAGGCATACAGGCCGGCCTTAATCTCGGCACTATGGAGCCAGTAGCTATTTTCAAGCTTTCTGTTTCTCTCTCTCCCAGCCTCCCTCTTCCCTCACTCTCAGAGCACTCGCTCAGTCCCTCTCTCTCTCTCTCTCTCTCTCTCTCTCCCTCCCTGCCTGCCTGTCCAGCAGCTGCACAATACGCATCAATTATTCATTGCCAGTCTCCCGGTTTCACAGGCAAAAGCAATCACAGATGGAGTCGCCACTAATGGGCTCCTGGCGGCTCCTTTGCACTCAGATTACGACGGCGAGGGCTCCAGAGACAATGGGCCGAGGCGGCGTGAGGTTAAGCTTTTTTCGGGAAAACTTCACGTGCAGGCAGAGAGGCAGCAGACGGTGAGGGGAGCAGCTTTCGGAGCGGCGGCGGTGGCGGCCCGCAACGGGACAGGAAGCGGCGTTTCCCGTACAGTTTAAGGGTTAAAAACAAGAGAGAGGGAGAGAGGAAGAGAGAAGGGGGGAGAGAGAGAGAGAAGCACATGCTCGCGGCCTCACCTGGGATACAGGCAGCTGTTATTGACGTATCCTCCCTTTCCTGTCTAGCTCTCCATCGCTCCTTCCCCCGACACGCACGCCACACTCCAGCAGTCCCGGCCACTTTGCCGGGAGGGAGCAGAGACACAGGCAGCTCCCATTTCAAACTTGCAAAGGGGGTGGTGCTTAGACTGCCAGACACACTGTATCTTGGCTTTGCTCCAGAGTTGTGGGGTGTGGAGCGGGGGTGGTGGTATAGCTGAGAGGGGGGGAGGGCTCCAACAATTAATTTAAGGCTACATTTGTCACAAGAGGATGCCACAAGTGGCCCCGGAGGTCCCCCCTGCGGGTGCGTCCACACAGTGGCCACTGGACGCCTTTTTCCGGGGACTAAATTCGTCAGATGGGTTCTGCTAATTAAGGGCTCGAGAGGAGGATGGTTGATGTCGGGGGCGAATGGGGCTGGAACCGGTGTCGATGTCGGGGGGTGGGGTGGTTAGAGGACAACGCCTGTCAAGCAGTTAGGGCTGACGTGTAATTATACGCGGACAAAGCACAAACTGTGAAAACAACAGCTAGTCCAGACTGACAACATAACGTGTTAATTCTGGGGTAGATTAAGGACGCGCGCATTTACAATTAATGACCGTTGACAAAACAGCGAACCAGCAGCGCTGGAGAAGACTCACTGAAGAGTGCAAAGTGAATCTACTGAAATAAAAAGAAAAACTAAAAAACATGAGCTAAAAGAACTAGCTATTTTACAATAATCAACTACAAATAATATATATACACTGTCACATAAACAGGTAAACATACAATACATCTAGCTGAAGGGCACAGAAGAAAGTGAAAAATGAAGGAGGGGATCAAGGTGGAACAGAGAGAAACAGAAAGCAGAGTTGATCAGGGTCAGCAGAAGTAAGGGTGACGTCCCAAGCCTCATAGCAGAACGTCCTACTCGTCGTCAAGGAGACACAGAGCTCCAGCGTGTGACACTCTCTGTAGAGTAACGCCGCATGTCAGCGATCTCTTACTGCAGTACTAAGGGGTGAGCCCTACTTCCTGCTCCTGGTGACCGCAAGTGAGACAGAGTAAGTACCTAGTTAGTCTCAACCGGTCAGTCACTTCCCCATTGCAGAAGAACTGTTTACTTCTGTAACTCTGCATTCCATCAAAACCGAATAAGACTGTGTTGTAATAATTATGCAAAGCGACCAGATACAGGACTTTGAGAGTCTGTATGGTCAGCAATTATGCTGAGGATGTGAAGGTCTGATATAAACTAAACGTTCGGGAAACATGGAGGAATTGTGGGCCAGCTCTCAGCTACGCATTTTGATAGGCTTCCAGACAGGGAGCTACAGAAGATGCTTTCAAATAAGGGAAAAAGCAATAACCTAACCACATAACTACTCGGAAAAATGTATCAATAACAAAAACAACAATAATTAGCGCTAATTAACATAGCAGAATATAGATAGATAGATAAGAACGCACTGAAATGCAGTTTCGAATCAGTCTGAAATGATTCGCATTTAAGGCTAACTAATAAACCACTGGAGTGCTTTACCGAGTAGTTATTATTAATAATCCCGTGAGCACACTGTAAGAGGGGCTGCCGGCATAATAACAGGGATTTTTCTTTCCCTGCAAACTGACAGGATATCATGTGGGCACACAGAAATACCACGGCATGTAGGAACAGCATGGCGCTCGGCCTGTACGCGGAAGCGAGCGAGGGGACACAGGAGCAACGTGACAGGCAGAGCCTCATTCAGGATTCCTCGGAATTGGCCCCCGTGTCAGTTACGGCACATGTTATCCCTTGCCCTTGGGCCCGGTGCAGGAAGTCACTCGTCACGGATGACAGATCGTTACGTTCACATGTTGAGCATCGAGGCCGTCCGACCTGGATCCAGTCGGAATCTTACCCGGCTGACAGCATTCCTATGCAGAGCAGGGGGGACACGGACACCTCGGCACCTATGGACTCCCGCCCATCACTCCCACTTCCTGTTTAAGCTGTGCTCGTTATGACACAATGAGGCGGCAGGAAATTGGCCGAGAAGAAGTCAACATGCCACAAGACTTGAGATAAAATGTCAGGAAGGGATTTTTCCACACATTTCCTAGCTGTTAAAAATTATTGAGAAAAATTACCCTTGATACTTGTTAGAAACAAATTAAAACTAATGCAGTGGGCATACCTGATATTTGTATAAAAAGTATGCAGATCAGTTCTATGACACTGCTATATCATCCATCCACCTTCCAACTGATTGTTCTGTTCAGGCTGCAGGACACCCAGGATGGGATGCCAGTCCACTGCAGAGCACACAGACACACATACTCAGGTACAATGATACACTTCCCACAAGCTAGAGACACTGGTTAGCCTGTCTTTGCACAGCAGGGGGAAACTCCACACACAGAGCAGAGGTGGTATTCAAAACCCCCACCCCCGCCCCGTCAAAGCGTGAGGCAACATTTCCCACCAAACCACCTTGCTGCCCCATTGCCACAAGAATTTTCCCATAATCCCACAAGAGTTTAAGAGTGTCCGCTAGACTTCAGATTCAGGCGACTTTGACACAGAGACGTGCTCTTATTGAGGCACGTTTCCCACAAAACGGCATCCCGCTGGGTGCCGTCAAACCGCTTCTGTCCCTAAAACCTGTTTGCTTCACTGACAGACGGCTAAACTTCACCCAGCGTTTCAGGCACTCAGACATGGGTCTGACCACCAGCGATGTTTTAAGAAACACATGTCATTTTCTATTTAGGAAAACCCACAGTAAAAATATAAGTTACTGTCTACAAACCAAGCCTGGGAACACAGCCTAGAGAATAAGATATTTGGTTAAAAAAGAAATTACAGCTTAAACCTGCGTACCAAACCACTGTAAAGATAATTTGAGTTTTCACTTCACTGATAAGCACATCCTTCTAACCAACTTCTAAAAGCCAATAAAATAATAGAGCTGTGGAATTCAGTAACATGGAAAACGGCGGACAAATTGTTCTATAAAAAAAATAAACCCCTAGTTCAAATTAATGGCAGGCAGACAGATGTGCTGCGAACTCTCGGATGCATCCGGAATCGAATTCGGATTTCTGTGCCACTTACGGGATTCTCCCATTTCCAGTTTATTTTAGCTTAGAGGCACTTGACAGCATGTAAAAAAGTTTTCTGAGAATTCATATTTCATTTATGACGGCGAGACTGGAATGACCACCGCTTTGGAGATGTAAATATGAAGTCAAGAAGTACTAGGAAGATGGTCAAGCTGTTAACAGGTTGGCAGAAAGATGATGTCTTAATTGATAATGCTCAGCTCATTAAATAGTACTACTAATTCATCCTCTCTCATTCATTAGCAGCTGAAACATTGTCTTTGAGGTTCCTTGAACAGGACCATTCATTTCTGTGGAGACCAGATGCCAAGCATCTGTTGCGTTACCGGACAAAACCTGAAGCTACAGTCCGCCGTTGACATTAATGACCGTAATCCAGTCAGATATCCGTCACATTTCAGTCATGACTGTGCCCTACGGATTTGTAACAAAATTGACAAAAGCATCTTCCCTGGAGAAGCAGGAGAGACATTTTGAGTCACGCGGTATGTTTTCAATGAAAATTTTTAGAACAGAAAAGCTTAGCTAGTCAACCGGAGATCTGCCACACCAGTTCACCCCACCCCCTGTGCTCCCAGTGAGCTCCCAGAGTTCCATTTCCCCTCTTAAAGGCACGGCAGACTCTAAGACAGACACAGCAGAATGCAGAATGATCAAAGATGTGTCATCATCGTAAGTGATTGGGTGAAAAATCACCGTTCCTGCCCCTCTGTTCACCCCAGAATGCCGCAAGCATGTTTCACAAGCGACGGCCCACACGCAGGCTTCAAGGGCAATATATCTGCTCTCAGGCCTAGAGAGATGTCACTGAACTATGTGTGAGCTGTTTAGTACACTTAAGATCATTTGAACGTGCTTAGCGATATTTACTAATACACTGTAATAATAATAATTATTATAATTGAAAAAAAGATCTTTTCATTCTCATCAAAGGAATCCAAGGGATATTTTTGCATCACGCCATAGTTAAAACGCTTTTAGATGTTTAATAATGGTGTAAATTTAAATAAAAAATATTTAAACAGTAAACCACTTTTGATGTGGGAAAAAAAAAATCTGTGAAATTGTTAAAACTGAAAAGTGAGCTATGTAAGAATATGCGAATAACTCCACAGAAATCATAGCCAAATGGAAAGTTTATTCCGAAGTTTGACATCTACCCCCCTTTTTAAATGAATGCTTTCTTTTACAGGTTAGAACTAAGGAATTCCTTGTGCTTGTTGGAGCACAAGCAATTTGGAATGTGCCACTCTGACCCACATGGGGAGAACAAACGATTAAACACTCTCTTCAAACTACTGTGCTAGACTATACCAATGATCCATGCCAGGGGAAATCTCTACTAGAGAGCAGGGAGGAAGGGTGATGAAACGAGCACTGTAGTTTCTACGGGATCCTCATCTGTGTCAAGAAGCTGAGGAATTTCTTCAACGTTGCGCGATTCCCCCGGCTTCCGTGACAATATGGCGCGACCCACATAGCGGTGCTCCATGGATAGACAGTCCCCAGTAATCACAGATTAATAGAGCAGGCTAATCCCATTCACGGACGGCTCCTCCCACCCACCGGCTCCCCGACACCCACCAGTAACAGTCTCGACTGCTCCCCCACGATCTAGGCTTCTTTATTACTTTCAAATACTGTTACCAGTGTAAAAAAGAACCTAATCAATAAACACTAAAGAACTGTGCAATGAAATCGACAAAGTGCATATGGCCAGATGGGACGTGAATTATAAATATTGATAAATGAATTTATGAAGTGCAAAATATGTGGCAAAGTCACACTATTCTAGAAAATGTCTGAATGCAAGACGTGCAAGAAACTAGGTCGAATTCTCTTAACAAGACCAATGGTTACGGTTTCCATTACTGTTAACGATTGGAACACCAAACCCAGAAATCCCAGCTCTTGGGTGTGCCCAGCAGTTACAGACTGGCAGCACCAGGATGAGAGTTTGCCAAGGGCCAGGTGAATTCATACAGCCTGCTTGTTCAACAAGGCAAGGCCCATGACAGACAGCGACAGCCTGACTACCGATAAACTGCTAGATTTCACACAAATAACAAAAAACACATTAAAAAATAAGATCAAACTACACTAAACAAAAAGCTAGTTTGACCCAACAACTGACCCAAGATAATTGGATTCAATGCCGTTTTAAACCCAAAACAAAGAACATCACTTAGTTACATAGACTATTCCACCAATAATGTGGGTGTCATTTTCTCTCCACTGTCTCTCTGTTACCATTATTTTGTGTATGACAGATGCTCACCATCTAATTTTTATTATTTTCTTTGTAAATCTCAGGCATTTTAAGATGTAATGCAAAAGCATGTGTTTTGCGTGCAGTCGAATAAATTGCAGTGTATTTAGTCCAGTCTAAGTGAATGCTTAACTCAATCCTGGAAAGTCGAAACTCCCCCCCCCCCACGTCTGGCAGCATTTTAAACCTCCACGTTTCCACACGGCCGCCCGTGAGATGTGGGGGGTGCTGTGCTGCTCTGTTGCACCTCCACACCGCCTGCATGGCACGTGAATCACTCAACGTTAACGGTGGGAACAAAACCGCAGACTGAGCCAGATTTCTGATGGACCCCCCCCCCCCATATACTCACAGGGATGACGGAGACGAGAGTAACTGATATCACAGCCGCTTAAGTGCTTCCTATGCTGTGGCGTCTGGAGGAGTCACCTCTTTAAACGAGAGGCCCTTCTTAAACCCTGACCGACTGTCAAGAAAAGAAGCTTAACAGACGACCCCCCCCCCATCCCCCCCCCGACACCTCAACATTTTTCTCTCATTCCTGTGAACTGGGGACCAGTGCAGCCCATCTCATCCTGCTTCATACTCCCCTCCCCGTCATTACACCCTCCTTATAATCAATGATTTTATCAAACGCACATTAAGCGCGAGCATCACTCATCACTCTTCGTTAAAACGTCCGCAGCGACATCCCTCGGCAGTGTCCATGGATACAGCAAATACCGATACTTAGGATAAACAGAACACTTGCTAATACGGTACTCCCAGCAGAAGCTAATTCATCTGCCAATCGGCCCAGTCCGCTTGATGAAAAACAAGGTTGTTACAGATACATTTACTGCACTGGGCTCGAGCCTGGTCCAGTGATGGTTCTCAGAATTGTGGCCAGTCAGCTTGCATGGGACATGAAGGGAACGTCCAGTCCAACCTCTGAGGTGAAAAGGATCTACAATGGTTAGGAGGAAATGTACTAGAAGGTACAGGGGAGACACAGCAATAAAAAATAATAAATAAAAACCTACTAAATGGACACAACTGCGATATGACTTTTCCAAACACTAAAGCTGTTGTACCTTTTCCTGTTAACAGCAGCAAATCTCTATCCTAGATAGGGCTGTGCAATATGACGATTTGTATCGGATCACAAAATAAAAACGTCTATCGTTTCATATTATGCTCCATCGTTTATTTTGTGGTGTCGCAAAAATACGCTGTTTATGGCAACATTTTTTCATCATCTGGATGACAGTTTGCAAGGTTACACGCCACCACCTGGGATGTGGCTCTTGTATGGAAGTTTTGATTGGACTTTATTATTTGAAACCCACAAAAGATCCACAAATATGTACCATGATCCACAAATACTCAACGATCCACAAACATATATTTTTGAGTTGTGTCAAATCATATCCACAAAAAATTCGATTTCTACATGAGAAACATGTTTTGCACATTTGTGGATCACTTCCCGTCTATTTGTGTGCTGTATTACATTCAAGATTCCCTCCTATTTATTTGCAGATTTTTGTCCAGTTCATACGTAAAATATTTTTTTTAATAGTTTTATGTTGTTAACTCACCACAAAGTGATGGCAGGGTTCCATAAACCTAAATAATACAGACAAGTCCTATAAAGTGTGCTTTAAGCATTAAACCATGGGGGGACAATGTATATCATGTAACTAATATGTGTTTTTATACGTATTTATTAATAATCGCACTGTGTCTATTCACCACCAGTGACTTTAGCAAGACTGCTGGGCTATTGAATGTGAAGTGTGCATATACAAACAAATATACCTGAAAAACCTCACAAATTTCGGCAGATATTACAGCCGGAAAACTGTATACTCCGGCTGTAATATTGTTCAACAAAAGCAAGCAACACCCATTGGTTTTCCAGATTTCTTTACGGGCGAATTTGAATTAATATTGCAATGTTTGTGTGTGAAATTCACGTTCAATAGCCCAGCTATCTTGTTTACAGTCACTGATGGTGAATAGACATCAGTGCAATTATTAAATAAATACATATAAAAACACATATATGAAAGTTACATGGTGTGCACTGTTCCTCATAGTTTAATGCTTAAAGCACACTTAACTGGTTATGTGTCTATCACTTGGGTTTATACTTATTAGTCCATTAATTCTGTCTTTTGTACTTTAAATGGACACAGTACAGATACTATTAGCTACAGAAATGTATTGCGAGGGAATGCAAAACTATTATAACGACACTGTAAAAAATATTTTCCCACCCAGACCTCTTAGGGGCTCTGTTTACCACATCTGAACTGCAGGGAAGAAAAAAAAATCACAAAAACATCACTATCCACAAATACGTATTGTTAATTCATGTTGTGTAAAATCATATCCAGATATACACAGCGATTTGTGCCCGTGAAAAGGGTTTTGTACATTTGTGGATCATTTCCGATCTATTTGTGGACCGCGTTACATGTGACCTTGCTCCTTTTTATTTCCGGATTTTTCTCCAATTCCTACCACAGCTGATCTGTAGAAAAAAATCCATAAATATGAGGTGCAGTCGCGATATATATCATTATCAGGATATGAGATGACATATTGGAATATGAGATTTTCGTCATATCGCACAGCCCTAATTCTAAGCAGTAAAAACAAGGCTTCTCTAGCTAAGACCCAGAATGTAATGTCTCCTTAATAAGCCAATGTCAGCTCAAGAAACACAATATAAAACAAAACATTGCAACTTGGATAGAAAAACCAAATTACCCATAATCCTTAATTATGTTAAGGATTTGAAAACAAGTCCTTAACTCCTCATGACCTTAAAAGTTATTGCAATTTTTTGTTGTTGTTGTTGGACCCAGTCCAGGAAATGAGGCAGACAAGATAAACACATTATTGTTAAAATAATATTAGGCAAAGAACAGAATATTCAATTAAAACCTTCCACTTTCCCTGCTCTTTTTGCCTAACTAATCTTGTAAGAGATGCATTCCAGAGTCGATTTGTTCACCAGGAGCCTCTGAACCACTTGCAGCAGCCTTCATGAATCACAGACATATAGTCTCCGTCTCTGATATCGGATGTCCGACCTATTGCCGCCATCCTGGCGGTCATGTGACCGCTGTGGTTTCTCAGCAACGGCCGGGTGGATCCACTGCACAGCCTTGCCCCCGGGGCTCCACCGAGTGCCTTTTAAGAACCACCTTCCTGCCAGGGCTCCGGGGAGGTGCCGGTGTGGCCGTGACTGCGGCTGGGCCCCCAATGCCCTTGTGGAACGATGGTACTAAGTAGCTTCCCACAAGCTTTCATTTGCGCTGCCCTCACTCTGCATTATTACTACGCATATAAGACGGACCTTGGCATATAAATGCGAGCTGATGATATTTGGCCCGCAGTGAATTCCCCTTCAAAATGGTTACTGTAATGAGCTAATTCTAGCCCAGAAATAACAGAAATACTACTTTGATACTACCACAACAAACATAACAATAAAACTACATCAATCCAGACAATTAGCGACACCCACAAAACATTTTAAAGCATTCAGTAGTTCATTAAATGCTAACTCAAATCAACAACCCATGTAAGACTTTGTAGAGCCCAGGACAGAAAATGGTGACACCTGTGACACATAAGGTTTCCTGATGAAAACCAGCATGTTTTATTCATTACAGGACCTTACTCTGATGTAGTACATTACACTCTAATGTACAGCAGAATCAAGAACTCAACAGGTCTGCCTTTCAATCACAGGGAGATCAAAACACAAACCATTAGAGGGGACACCTGAACATCTATTTGTGTTCCCTGTACTGTTAACAGCTAGGTGTTAACCACGTTCTTGAACTGGAGTGGTAAATTCTGCAGGTCCAGCTGACACTCTCACACTGCAGATCAGTTTCATGGTCCATCTATCTATGACAAGAACTGGACACTTCATGAGAATCTGCGCATTAAATGTCTGCATTGTAATGGCAGATGTCTAGCAAATTTAGGTGGGTTTTTTTTTTGTAGGGCTCATCCCAGTTGCACATACAGAATACTGGAATGGAAATACAAAAACACATTTATAATTACAGAGATTTTACAAGAAATATTATTTGCAGCACGCAGCCCTAACAAAAAACAACTTTTGGAAATGTCATAATGTTACAATAACCTGAGGTCCTTTTAAGAAGAGTCTCTTTTTTTCCCAGATAAAAGATCAGTGTCACTAAAGGCTTTGCCCCAATCACAGCCGCCGCCATGAGTAGAACCACAATGAACTGTGGGCATAAAGGCACAGAGTGTCTTAAATGCCATTTCCCAGGGGTCCTGCTTCATTCACATGACTGGGAAGGATGGGTGGAGTTCAGCTTAATATGCATAAGAATAGCATCTGAAAAACATTAATGAGGACCTCTGTTCATCTTAGGGGTAATTAGCAAGTCGCCGCTACAAATTCTGAGGCATGGCAGAGGAAAGAGACTGTATTAAAGAATTAGCAGTGAATATACAGACTTAACTGGCAAAAGTACTTGTATTTGTAAAAGTCTTTGTAACCTGCATTAGATACGTATAATAAACAGATTAACAGAAGCTGCATACTGTTACATATATTTATCATTATTAGCTACGCATGCACAAGTGTATAAAGCACAATGTTTAAATCTGTTGGCATTTTGTTTTTAGAAATTGTTTTTGTATAAAATATCAATAGTTCCTTGGTATAATCACTATGTAGCTGATGTTTGCCTTTACTTCAAAGCAAACTACACAGCTTGAAGATTCAAATCGGCGCATGAATTACAGCGGCATCAGGGCAAGGTCTACATTGCTTGGGAATTCTTATCACTCATTTATCCTATTTTGGTCTTTCAGCCAAAGGCTGCTTTTGATGGCAATGAAATGAGTTAAAAAATAAAAATAAAAAAATCAGGGAGGCAACAGATAAAGACCATGTCGACGAAAACCAGGCACACGGAGGCAAAGTTTGAAAATTACACCACCTTAGGAAACAGGGACTTTGCACCAGCTTGCATCATAACTGGGAAAACATGTGATATCAGGCATTCTGCCGGACACCTATGAAGACCAGGAGGTATGCCATTCTAAAGCTAGCATCTGAAACAAAGAATACACTGTAATGTCAATTCCAAGCCACTGCACACCCGTTAGAAATGTCAGGGGGAAAATATAACAAAGATATTAAACGGCTCCTTAAATATTGCAAGCTGCCATCTGCCAAGATGATATCCACAGATGTACAAGAAAGAAAAGCTACATTAAAAACAACACAATCCTTCAGAGAGAAACTGGTTTTGGTCAAACGCCTCTTTGTACATGCAGTTATTTAAGATTCATGGCTTTTTGACTAGGCATCAGCATCATATTGTAATTGACTCCACTAACATGATATTTTGGGTAAAAATGACAAATCGCAAATTTTGTCCAAGCCTGGAGACTAACAACCAGTAATATGATAATATATACTAATATGTCAATTGTATTTGAGTACACCAGCGCTAGATTAGCCGATGTTAGCATATTTACAGGAAACCGAATCCCAGAATGTAAAAAAGGCAATTACAAAAATACGTATCTCTGAAAAACTGAACATCGATACAGGCAGTCAGAGAGGGACAATAAGTGCCAGACGTTAGTTTCGAGGGTCAGGATAAAACCCATTAGGAGCCATAAGAGAGTCACTCGAGAAGCGCGAGGTAAATCGGTGTGAAACCCGGAGCCGGCAGCTGCCCGCGTCTGCGCAGGTGAACAGTCTTACCTGCAGACTTCGGGGTGAACTTGTCTCTGTTGGCTGCGCAGACGGCCAGGAGCCGGTAGCCCAGGTCCAAGTCGAAGCCCTGCTGCGCGGCGACACGGCTGACCACCTGCGCGGGAAAAAGAGCGGTAAGAGCCGTGGGGACACGCGGGAGGAGCCGGTTCCGCGTGTGGGGCGTTATTAGAGCACGCGCGGACGCGAGGTGCTCGGCTGCAGCAGCAGAGCCCGGATACCGCGCAGCACAGCCCTCCTGACTTAACCGTGGAGAGGATTATGCTCAAAAGCATTCCCTCAGGAAATGCGGGAGCAAAGCCAGTGCTGCAGACACGACTCCTAGCTCCTCACCTCAAAGATCTTTATAAATAACATTGGCAAGGTTCTTTAATGCTATTTTAACTCCATTCATTATCTGCAAACACTCCCTGCTTAACACACGTGCAGCCACAGGCATTATTATTATTAATAATCATTTATGTAATATTAATTTCCTTATCTATCTGACGACGGCCACATTTCCGGGTCACCCTGTTCCCGGCGTGGTAATGTGTCGTGTGCAGCCCGTTCCATTAAGCCGAAACCGGCACCGTGATGTTCAATTACGTGTCCGGGATGCCGGACAAGGGCCTCGCTGTTAAGCCTCACTGGCCGCTGCATGAGGAATTAGGTCAGAGCGCGACCGTACCATCTTGACTCCAAGAAAGTGGTATTTAAAGAAAATAATACGGATTACATAAAAAAAAACAGAATATCTGTATCATTAGAAACCACTCTATACTGAAGCCCACTGAGATGTGACACGACATGAACACGCCCCTAGTGGCTCAATAAATCATTACATGGCAAACTCCCCCTTCAGCGTCCCTGTTATTCTGCAACCCATTCACTTTAAAATACACATTACATACCAGCGGGGGACACGGACTAGAGGCTTTTTTTTGTTGAAATCGCTACTGCTGCACTCAAAATCAATGTGTACTGCTGCCCAGCACTCTACTGTGACATTATCGTATGAAAATATACTCCGTCGATGCTTTCCGACACCAATAAAAGGTAGCGGCGCATCACTGACATAAAGCTGCGCGTTGCAGAGGATACGTGTACGTTAGCTGCTTATCACCACTGCGCCGACCAGCGGAGGCTAATGTCCGTCACTTACTCCAGCGCACGCAAAACCCAGCATCTGCCGTCGTTCTGCTCCCGCGACTGCGGGTCTGCTGAATATTCTTAGCTTTATGGTGGATTTTTTTTTCCTTTCTTACAAATGCCGTCCTTTTAAAGTAACCGATTCCTTCCATTCGGGAGATCCAATCACCGCGCGACACTCGCGCCAGCTGCAGTTAAAAGGAGAAATTCCCATCGAGAGCCAGAGCCCAGGTGTGCTGCCAGAATGGGGCTCTGTGTAACTCTGCTGGAAGGCGGACGGCATTCCGATCGGAAAGCAAACATAAATGAACTCCTATTCGCCCACGAAGGGGAGACTGCGCTTCTGCCGTCAAAAAGCAAAACGAGAACGAAATATTATAACGACACTGTAAAAGTCTATTCCACACAGTACTCTTGTATCACGCTGCTTCCAGTTGGGACGAGTTTAGACAGATATGAAATAAGAAATGAACACGAAGGAACACAAAACTGATTAAATGTCTTGGTTTGGGTGACTGAACAAACATTCGGCAGAATGTTATGCTTTCGATGATTAGACCTACCCAGAGATTTTTTTTTTACTGCTTGGCTAAACCCAGTTGGGAGCTGTAAAAGGAGATTCCTGTAAAAATATGGGATCTGAAAGCTGAGCATGCTGGGACTGGAATTAGGGTACCCACAGCATAGCAGGGCAGTCTATTCAGTGCCTAAGTGAAAAGCCTTGGGAAGGAGGGGGGAACTGAACAGACAAAAACAGCAAACAAACAGACAAGTGGTAATAATAATACTGCACAGATCTGAGGAAACCACCAGTTCCAAGGTAGTTAAAACTGAAAAAATAAAATGTTTTTTGCTCCCAATCTGCTCAAGACTTTTTTGTTCCCCAGCAGCTTTATTTTCATTCACTCAAGATCTTTAAAGATGTTCTTTACATCCTTAAAGGATAGGCTGCTAATCACAGGGACAGATATTCATAATAATCAGATATTACTGAAGTCTCTGTAGCTCATTTATTGCTTAACTGAACAAGACCCGGGAACGGATCCCTAGAGCACAGTCAGTGCCTGATCTCTAGTGCCTGATTCCCTGCAGGCTGGATCCCCAAAGCACAGTCAGCACTGGATCCCCAGGGTCTGATTCCCTATGCTAGATCCCCAGAGTGCAATCAACACTGGATCCCCAGTGCTCGACTCCCTGCAAATCGGATCCCCAGGGTACAGTCAGCGTCAGATTTCTGCCTCTATCAGTTTATCGGGAAGAGACCAACACACAGGTCACTGTCACACTTTCGTTAATGTGGTGGTGCCAAAACGCTCAAACTTTTGGTGTTCCAGATCACTGGGAAGCCACTTTAGTAATCTCCCAACAGGCACTGGAAAAACGACTCCGTCCAGCACATAAAATCACTGGGCACGAACAGTGAAAACGGACATTCTGTGAAAATGGACGGAAATCCAGCATCGCTCCCCGCAGTGGACGATTCCCAAGTTCTGTTTGCGCAGCCCAGTGTCGTAAATGTGTCCGCTCTGGTTTTCCGACAGACAGGGTCGTCAGGTGGATTCGGACGTCTCCTGGCACGGATTCCCGGTGATGCGGCGGACGGCACCGCTGGTTTGGGTCTTACCGTAAGGCAGCCCATCAGGCTCTGCTCAAAGGGTCGCTGGAAGGCCCGCGGGTCGCCGCACCAGTCCAGCAGCTCTGTCGCCGCCGTCTGGAAGTTCGCTGGGTTCTGTAAGTGCTGGGGGGGGGGGGGGGGGGGGGTGACAGAAAGAGGCACCACCTCATTAACTGAACTCATGCACACTCTCGCAGTCCTTTCCTGTGTTTTCCTTGGACCCTGGCCTGGCCTGTAATTAGAAATCTGTGTTACCCTGGTACCTCGAAATAAATTATAACAAGCACTGTAGTTCAAGGGATTATGGCAATTTCTTTATTTAGCACATGCTTTTATCCAAAGCAATGCACAATTGAGAAAGCCGGGTCAGATGGTCCCTGGAGCAATTGGGGGGGGGGTGTTTAAGGGCCTTGCTCTTGAGCCCCAACGGTAACATCACTCCGGGATTTGAACCTGTGACCTTCCGTTCACAGACACAGCACCCTAACTCACTGAGCCACACACTGCCGCCTTTATGCCCCTAATTATAGAAGAACACAACAGTATCCAACACAAAGCTTTTCCGTCCCACCCACCTCGGATAGTCAGCGAAGGGACTTTGGGTCACGTCCCAGGCTGGCGGGGACATTCCGCTCATTTACGTCACTTCCTGTGGCATCGTAAGCCACCCGGACAGCTCTGCGCGAGGATCAGGCTGCCCCCGCCTCGCTGGCTGGCTGACTAAGCGCTGGGTGACCTTGGCAGTCCCTTCATGCCACGCTTCACCCACCTTAATCCAGTCTTCCCATGACCTCAGGTGACGCGGTCACAAAGGCCGAGGAACAACCGCGTCGTTTTTCTTTTAAAGGAGTACGGACCGCTGTTTCCTCCCGCTAACCGTCTTAATTCACACCCAGAGTCTCGCTGCCACTTGTGACGGCTGCTTTTCTGAAAATGTTTGACAGCACGGATACATTTCGTGTAAAATTATGGCGCGGGGGCCCCTCGCTGATCTTGCAGCCTCTGAGCCGTGTGTAATTTCGGCAGAGACGTGTTGTTGACACGTTCCCCTTCCTCGCGCCTGAATTCCCCTCAGAGTCGCCGCTGCCTCCCACGTTCCAAGGCCGCCTGCAGGGGGCAGTAGAGTTCAAAACTTGACAAGGGAAAGCTTTCATATCAATTTACAAAGCCCTTATTTGACAAGGGCCGGATGAAACCGGTCTGGCTTATTCCACAAGCGATGCCGGCATTCCCCTACGAGGGAATCTCCGGCGGCGAGAGGTGGCGTGGATGCCGGCAACGGCGAAGGTCTCGAAAACAAAATGGCGATCTACGTTCGACGCTGCTAAATTTAGCCGGGTTTAGATACTGTGCACTGGAACAATCAGCATTCAGAGGGAGAAGGCAAGATGGAGTACACAGGGGGCTGCGAGAGCGATAAAAAGCTCCACAGCTTGTTGACGCGGGCACCCTCCCTCCGCCCTCGCCACGATCTGGTCCCGCCAGCGCCTCCCTCAGCCAGCCATGCGGCATGGCGTGCCAGGAATTCTGGGCCGGGCTGGCAGCCCCGTGTCACAGATGTTCCCGATTTGCCGGCCAAATCCCACCGATCCACCAGCCCCACCGGCGGACAGAGAGAGAAGAGGCCCCTCCCAACATGGGGCGCCTGGGTACGGAACCAAGAGGTTCAGCGGTATGATGCAGTGTGATGTGACGTTCCTCCTCCATCACAAGGAGGCCACCCCCCCACCAAATAATAAAAAAAGAGGAGGCGGTGAGGAAGATCCACCCCAGAAACTTTGGGAACAACAGCCACTGGATTTGTGGGAAGGAGCATATTTTTCTGCCCCCAGCACCATGAAGGGAAGCAAACCAGTGTCTCGGAACCGCACCAGAGGTTCTAGATCAGGCTGACTTTAATACACACAGTCACTGTCAACATGGGTGTGTGTTACACGATTCCACCTGCCTGATCAGAGATATCACTCCTTCTGGAAGTGCATTTTATATATGTGTGTGTGTGTGTGTGTGTGTGTGTGTGTGTGTGTGTGTGTGTGTGTGTGTGTGTGTGTGTGTGTGTATATATATATATATATATATATATATATATATATATATATATATATATATACACACATACATACACACACACACAACTTTCAAACCTCTAAATTTATATAATCTGTAATGACTGCTTTTCAATACTTGATTAATTGTTCGAGTCGCTCTGGAATCCTGCTCCAGCAAAGACAGATTAGACGTCTTCCCTCTCATCCCGGCCAGATGGGACCCAAACAAAAAAAGGGGGGGAAAAACAGCCCGAAACTAATCCAGTTAGCAACTTGACTCTGCGGCTCTGCTCTGGTCGGTTTCACTTTGAATTTGCACCAGAGACCCTTGACTCTGGCAGCGAGGGGGGAGGGCAGGGGGGGGTGAACTTTCAAGTGCAGAAGGATTACAAATTACTTTTTCGACTGTCGCTAATATGCTACCCCTTTAACATTCATAAGAATTTTCCCAACGTCAGACAAGCTATATCTGTGCAAATTAACAATGAAGTTATATTACAAAAAAAATTCCAAGTCTGTTTCTCCTTAAATACTGATTTTGTTCCTTCTGCTCTCAAACCCAGTATCCCAAAAGTGGACCGTGGCGGATCCGTCCGGAATCTATTTGCCTGGGAGAAGGACCCCCTGAATAATCGAAATCCTGCCTAATAATCTTCCTTCCGTACTCTGAAGGAAATGTTGACCTACTGAATAAATAAGCCGGTGGTCTACCAGGCAAGATATAAAGGGCATTTATCACATCTGCGATTGTCTGTCACGTAAAGGGGGTGCTATCAGCTAGCTTCAGCTTCCGACAAACGATTTCAACGCTCTTATGCTATTACATTAATTGAATGTGGATTCAATTAAGTGTATTTTTGTAATTACATATTTACCCATGTGCCATATCTACAGTCTGTAAATTATGTAAATTACACATAAGTCGAGCGGTCTCCGCCGATACGGCGCGCTCAGCCGGGAGAAGCTGTCGGCACCTCGTCTGAGCCGATTCGGCGCCGTAAGAACTCTGCCGAGAAGGACGTCTGTGTGACAGCCCGCATCGTCGGGGGACTGGAAATTACGCCTTGTGCTGGGAAACGACTTCCTTTCCCCAAGCTTGGAATAAATCCTCTGAAACACTCATGGGCTGAGACCAAGAAAACTGGATCCTTTTCCACGTGCCGTGTGTTTTAATCTACCCCTGTGCTCTGGCGGCTAATCTTTGGGGGGGGGGGGGGGGATTCGATGCACAAATCCCACTATTAAATCACCCCCCCCCCCCATCCCTGTCGCACTGCTACAGAGCTCCCTAGCTTGCCACTGAATGGCTGCGGTCTATAGTAACAGCAATAACCCATGGTGGGGGGGGGGGGGGGCATAAATGAATGTCAGATGACTACATCTGCAGGGAGAGTGACTAAAGGGGCCCCCGGAGGGGTTCGGCATTCTCACTTTGGAGAACGCCGCTGTGCTAGTGGTCGGCACCGTATTCATCAGCGACTTGAACGGCTGCGCCGGTCCCGCCACAGTAAAGATGGGGTTCCCTTTGTTTGTTTAGTGCCCGGGAGTCCCTCCCCGAGAGCTACCCCAAGATTACTGTGACCTTAACGCCGGGCTAAGGGCCGGCCTTGCTGGGGTGTGCCGAGGCCTACGCAAACCCCGCACGCAGACCGTGGTGTCAGATATCAGCCGGGGCCTGCCCCTGCGCCTCCAGGCTGGTCGAACCCGAGCAGCCGCTCCGGGACATGTCGCGCGGCAGAAGGCGTGCACCTTAACGTTTCGAGTGAACCGCTGGCATTATAATACAGCGATATGTAGCGATGCTGACTCACACGAGCCGTAGCTCTCAGCATTACTGCTGGAAGGCTGAACAGCCGCAGGCATTGGGGGACTGGATCCCTCTCCTTGTGTCTGTGCCTAAATCCAACTGAAGCACCTTTTTCCCTTAAACCCACGTCACAAAAGCTGTTTGGGAAGACGCCCCAAAACAGCATTCCTGACACAACTGGGGGAAAATACCTGCAGACACAGAGATGGTGATGTGGGGTATATTTATTTTAATTTTTTATGCCGAGAATGAGACAACACGCATAGTGATATGTGGCGATACGCCTTTAAAAGGACATAGCTCCTCCAGAGTGAGAAACACAGCTGGCCTATCAGGTGATCGGGGGGCGGGGCTAAGAGCCGTCTCCCCGGGTTATGTGTGCACTCTCATTTGATTCTGCCTGTGCCTCTTCCTGTTATAAATGGGCCCCAGGAGGGTGAGGGCATCCAGAGCCCGCCTGAATGAGCCCCCTACCCTTTTTATGGCTATAATCGAAGAAGCTAAGAGGCTAACTTATTAGAGTTAGCGTTATTTACCGGGGTGGAGGGGCGGGAGGGGGCACAGCCCATGTGATGATGCCGAAAGGCTGATCTCATCAAACTGTCTAAAGCCTTCATTATCCGACCATCAGACTGTTTAATTAACCAGCCCCATTCTGGCTCTGGCTTAAAAAATTGTATTTGCATTAAATCCATGTCAGAATATAAACCCAGACTGGCAAATAAGATAAAATGACACCATTTCCCAAATCTCCGTGGGGTGCCATAAACCCCCTCCCTGACCACAGAAGTCACGTGACCAGCAGTACAAGGTCCTCTTACCTGTTTAATGCACAGCAGCCGGTCGTTGGTCTGCTGTATGTGCCTGTCCATCGACGGAATCGAGTTCATTTTGATTGTCCCGCCTTGGTCTCTACCTGAAAGCCATTAAACTCCCGTGCTCTGAAAGAGAGAGAGAGAGAGAGAGAGAGAGAGAGACTGTTAGCTGAGGAACCCTCTCATGATGTTGCTCCAGGGCAACAGCTCGCAATTAGACACCATCGATCCCGTTCCCCTCGATGACACTCTCGACAGGTCCGATCAGGGCCCGGTGACACCGTCCAGGGAAGGTGACCATGATGGCGGATGGGGGGGGGGGGGGGGGGGAGGGTGGAATCTCGCCCCTCCTGCAGCTTTACGAGTCGACAGCCTCACGGCCGCTGTACAGGGCCAGAGACTCAGAGACTCCCCTCCACCCCGGACGCAAGACATCCTGCACGCGTACACGCCCACGAGATTCGGCGAGAGCAAACGTGCCAAAAAAAAAAAAAAAAAGACTGATTCACGACGGCCCGTCGAGTCAGATCCGGTCGCAGGCTCCATATTTCCCGCGCTAACAATAAGGTTACGAGCGCCACCCGTGCCGCAACATCATCGCGAGTAAAAACTACGGCAACCCTGCGTCCAGGGTTATCAATTCCGCCTTGGCGCCCTGATTTACCGCCGCATTCTGCGTCAAATAAATATCGCCGAATGCGGCCTGCCGGTAATTTACGGGCTCCTGCGGCTTTAAGCCGACAGGCTTCTGAATTAATAGGTAGAAATTGAAGAGCAACCCCCCCACTGCCAAGCCTCTGTATTTATTGCCATCACACGGTGACAAATTCCAGAACAGAGCGCGTCGCTGAGAATCCCACGTACGCTGCCATTGGAGACTGCTGCTCGGCAATGATAATGCTCACTTAGGTCTGCCGCTGGATTGGACAGGGGTAAGTAATCTATTCCACTTTGCTGCAAAAGAGCTTTTGTGTCACCCCTTGGCACTGCCCCCCCCCCCCCCCCGTCACCACACACACCCCCCACCCCTGTCCTCACCCAGCTCAAAGCACATGTATGCTTGCGTGATTAAATACAAAAGCATCACATCACGTCAACCCCGATAAAATCCACTGACTTTCATGTTCTAGAAGGGATGGACACAAACAGACGTTAATAGGTCCCTTCAGAGCATTTCCAGGCATTAGGTATGAAAAGTGATTCATTCAGAAATATCTCAAACAGGGTTTTAATACAAAACAATAAGGCTGATAGCAAGAACAAAAATGATTTTTGCTTTTTATTCGCCAAAATGGGGTGAAGAGTGAGTAAATGTACAGGAGGGGTGTGAGAGTGTTTTGTGGAGAGTGGCCACGAGGTGGGTGAGTGAGCAGGGGGCTCCAGCAGGGGGCTCTCTCCCCTTCCGAAGGCTTGTACGCACGGACATGTCGGTGTCACTTTAAGCCGCTACAAGCCCAACAAATCCTGAGCAGCTTCCTCACGGTCGAGACGCGTGGTGCCTGTCTGACCTTGTGCTTATTGATAAAGCACTGCCGCTCCCCCCCCACCCTGGCCACACCTCCCGGCTGTGAGGCGGACCTTCTCCGCGGTGGCCTGCACTGCAGCTTGTACCCCCCCACTGTTTGAGTCTTTAACACATATCTGAAGGGCATAACAAACAGAGCTGGGGGGGCCACAGCGGATATTAATCAGTCGCCGAGCTTCTCCTTCATCGCGGAGGCGGGATTTCCTCGCATGGCGAAGCGCTGGGATCCTCACGTGCTCCAAACCGGCCCGGGCCGCTTACATCATCCGGGATTAATGGGCTGCAGACGCGGGGCAGACATTACACAACGACTGACGACATGCGATGGGGAGCAGCGGCGGAGGAGCGCTAAGCAGGCTGGGCGGGTATCAGAGAGACACGGCACGCCCCAGAGTCACGCCAAGGGTAACGGCAGTGACGAGGCCCACGCCCCAAAAAGCGAACCACAGGGACACCGCAGTCGTGCCCCCTTACTGGGGGGGCTTGGTGTACCCAAACAATGCAGATCCTCTAGGAGCAGCAGAGGAGTCATTACGGGAGACGGGGGGGGGGGGGCAGACCCCTGAACATAAACACCCCCTCCTTCCAGAAGCGTCACCTGCCTCTCCAGGGTCATTAACGAGGCACATTTAAAGTGCTCACACTAAACGATCCGGCTGCCCCACCCCTAGCAGTCCCTACCCTCCCTCCCGCCACTCACCATCGCCCTCCAGTGGCTGCCATCGTGCCTCATCCTCCTCTTCCTCCACAGGTAAAGAGCCAGGGTGACGACTTGATAACAGAAACACGCAAAAATGCATGTACCCCCCCGTGGACAACCCCGCCCTTGTGCTGCCACCCCTGGACATGGTTCAGAGGGCCAATACATCAACACTGGGTTTGGAATAATCTGGCTTCAGTTTCGCATCCCGTTGCGGGGGGGGGCATTTCAAGGCCGCCACAAGAGGTCACCAGTTACGTAGACGGCCGACGTGTGGATCACATGACAGCCAGGAGCAGCCTAACGATGGGGGGAATATTGGTTTTTTTGAAACCGTATAGCAGAAGCAGGACCAAATTGGCGTAAAGATCTAGGACTTGGGTGAAAGTTTCCCCCGAAGCATTAAAGCCAGTGCGCGAGCTTTATTTACAGTGCGGCGCTACAGTGCGGCTGCAGGTGCAGCAGCCGGGAGCCTGGGAAGTGGCCAAGCACCAAGGACAAAGCGGCACTTGTTATGCGGGGAGGCGGGGGCCAGTGAATGTGTCCTGCCCCGCTGCCCATTGTCGCCGCGCACAATGTGCCGTAATCCCCGGCAGGCTCCATACGGCTCTGGCACCGGCTATACATGCGGCTAGCACCCCCCCCCCCCTCCACACAGACACACACACACACACCAGCAGCCTTCCTGACTAAACAGGCGCAAGGGTGGATCTTTTATTCAATGCGGTCAGGGCTGCCAATGCAAGCAAGACGCTGGTGGTCATGTCACTGATGGCGGGGGGGGGGGGGGGACTCAAGCCCGCCTCCACATCTGCCTGCACGCAGATCCACACATGCACAGGCTCCCGTCTCGAGCCCCTCATTTTATTTCTCCTGAGACTTTGCACGAGGTGGGGGGGGGGGGGCTGAGCCTGTTGGAGGAGCGTTGCCTCCACTCCAGCCGGGCGGGGGCCCGTCAGCGGGGGCATGAGACAAAAGCAGAGGAGGTCGTCCGTTTTACTGGTGTGTCCTCCCTCCCCCCCGGACCACCGAGCCTTGCCAAGACACAGGAGCACATGCTGCCCACTAAAGCGCCGCTGAGCCTGGCACCGTTTGCCCCATGAGCGACACCCTGAATCGATCAATCAACTAATCAAACGAGGCCGACGCCCACACGTGTTTACTAAGAGGCGCAAACCCACACGCTGCTGGGAAGCCCCAAAAGCAGAGATGAAGCCAGAAATGGTCGCCCATGCTTATAACCCCCACCACGATAGAGATATCAGGGGTCTGCGTCTGTGTGTGTGTGTGTGTGTGTGTGTGTGTGTGGGGGGGGGGGGGGGGGGGGGGGGGCACTGTGTCACATTACATTGCATGTCTGTTTTAACTTTCCCCTTCATCTGTGTCCTGAGATCAACACGAGTTGTGGAAAATGGGGGCAGGGGGGCGCAAAAAGGCCGAGGATGGAGCAGAAGAGCTGGGGTTCGGCTTGGTTCAGGTGGAGGGTCCCCTCAGCCTCCCCCCCTCCCTCCCAAAGCAGAGCGGAGGCAACAGGATACCACCAGCTGCACCCTGTCCCTCCCCCCCCCGTGCGATGCCATTGTTTCCATTACAGGAAAGTGAGAGCTTGCCCCCCACAGGCCGGCTCCCTCAGCTTCTTGAAAAATGATGGGAAACAGCCCCCTTGACAAGAGGAGGGGCATGTGTACCTACACCTGTGAGTGCAGGAGAGAGGGGGGGGGGCTGCAGCGGCTCCATTTTAGAAACAATCAGGCTGCAAGGGACTCTGGGAAGTGAGTGACTTGGCTGCTTAATCTACATTTACTAATTAGCTGCCAATTCAACAGGTTCTGGGGGGAAGGGGAGGGGTGGTATAAGGGATCAATTGTGGGGCTGTGGGTGGGGAGGGGGGGCATTTGAGGCAGAGCGCCGCCCACGGTGCGAGGGGAGCCTGATTTAAAGCCCCAACCACACAGGCTGCTGTAAATCTCCCCACAAATCTTCCTTATCGGGACATAGGGAGGGGCTGGGGTTGGTGGGGGGGGGCTTGTGATGAATTCCAGGCAGCAGACAGGCCGTCACCCCGCCTCGCCCGTCCCGCTCCACTCTCCCCTCTCTAATTTGCCGGGGATCGCCGAATGCCATGTTTTGATTGCCCCTGTGTAAATGAATCAGGAAAGATTTCATCTTGCCACCAGGAGCTGTGAGGAATACAAATGGCCGTCGGAGAGAGCGCCCCCCGGGGGAAGTAGCTAGGAGGCGCGACGGCTCCTTAATGCGCGCGGCGGGACGGCGGTGAGCACCGCCACAGCTGTCAGGCTAGTGAGAGTTCGGCCATGTTTAAACCCACCCTTCAGTCACACGCCATCTCTTTTCGCACTATTACTGCACAATTTGCACAATCGTTCTCCTGTTTCCTGTTTTTATTACATTTTCCCGTATTCTCTTACTATTTTATTTACTGAAGCATTATATTGCATTATATTATCGATGAATTGTTTTACTAATATGTACAACATGCACAAAAGGCAAATGAAGGATTCTTGATTTTTATTCGCCCTTGAGGTAGTACGTTTTAATGCTTTTTGTTTTATACCCGCATTTTAATTATGCTTAAAACTACACCTTAATCAGACAGTGTTGCACTTCTTTTGGCTTATGTGTGCATTTTGTTTATGTTTAAAAGCATCTCATTTGAAATCTCATAGGATTATACTGCTTTTGGCTTAGATGTGCATCTTACCACACTGTAATCACAGTATAATGGTGCTATTGGTCTTGCTATTGGTCTATATATATATATATATATATATGTATATATATAAAACCTCCTGAGACCCAAGAAAAAAAGGGTCCTTCAATTTTAGGTTATTTGTCTTTGGGGGAAATATTTTATTTTTATTTTTAATTTCACAGCATGTCCTCTTTAGTGTACAACAGGAATAAATATGTTTCCTTACATCAGTGAAAAGATAGATGCAAAAAAAAAAATGTCCACTACAATGGACATAAATGAATGGGTGGGGTCTCAGGAGGATATATACACATACATACATACATACATACATACACACACATACACACATAACTACACTGCAATCACACAGCGTTACACTAATTTTGGTTTATACATGCACTTGTCTTACAGGTCTTACGGTGCTTTTAGTTTAAATGTTTACAGCCACACACCAATCAGACGTCAGCTGTATATAAACGTGGCGTCTCATTCCACAAGAGCCTTTCGAAGCATGAAGCTAGACTGCTTCCATTTCACCAGACTGAGGCTGGATGGCAGTACAAACGACAGCAGATCCGTCAGGTGCCCGACGCGACATGGAGCAAGCAAGCGCCAATGGTATGCAGTGGCTCTGGGACAGTTTTCCGTAAAGGGCTGGGCAATTAATAAAATCTTAATTTCAATTATGATAGATTTTTTTGCTTCCAATGATTACGAAAAAACAAAATAATTGAGATAAACCATTGTGATGCATTTCGTTTCACAATTACGCTCCTGTTTTGTCTTGTGTTATAAACCCAACGTACCCCTTTCCGGCCCCTTATTATTTGTTTCTTATATTTAGAGTTCAAGGAAATCCACTGTTAAAAGACAGGTATTTTTTTAAAAGTTCAATAAACGCATGGTTTTTCCAAAGTCACAACATTGACTCGAATAATCGCGATTATGATTTTTGCCATAATCGAGCAGCCCTACTGTGTACTCTGGCACCACTGCTGACAAGTTAGGGTTAGCTGGGTCAACTAACATCAGAAATGGACATTCCTTATTGGTTCTGATGGGGAACCACGTCCAATCACAGGGGACTGGGTGATACAACCAATTGGGGTTTAGAGCCCCTGCTGGTGTACGTGGCTCATACTCAAGGTTCAAGGGGGGGAACGCTGATGTCACCACCACCATTGCCCACGCGGGTGTCACCCCGGACAGGTTTCCTTTGGGTACACCAGTCTCCTCCAGCACCGCTACGCTGCCCGTAGTGCGTATTTGTGTCTGTGTGTCCCTAGTGATGGAGCAGCATCCAGGCAGCCCCCTGGGGAAAAAAACTACACCATCACAGAGACGCCGTGCCGGATAAGGAAGAGACATCCAGGGAAAGCGAAAGGATGGATGAAAACACACTCTGCATGTACCGCTTCATTAAAACAATTAACCATTGATTGCGTATCACTCACGTTGTAAAAGATTACATGAATATATACATTTTATTGACCGTGCATAATATTGCACTTATTGTTAGGTAAGCTTAAAAAAAATGCATTGATAGGATTTTTGTGCAGAAGCCCCCAGATGTGAGTGACGGGGGGGGGGGGGGGGGGCAGCATAAATGTGCGCATGCGGGCGCCTTTCCAGACAAGCTGTTAGTGGCCTCTCTGAAGCAATGCTTTGCTGATCAGGAAAGCTGAGATATTCCTTGTCCTACTGTTCCAGGGCCCCAAACTGCTGAACCATCAGTAATTACACCCCCTCTCCCCCCTCCTCCCCCGCAGGTCATGAATCTCACTCTGTGAGGCCGGCAAGGAGTCCGCCCCGGTCCGAAGCGGCAGGGACCGCCCAGCCGGAGACAAGGCGGGGGCTTGTGCGAGCCCGTGATAAACACCCGTTTAATAAACCCCCCTATGATTAAAATGACTGTCGGCTTCTCCGAGTGCCTACCGATTTTTAGCACAGCTGATATCCAAATCCAACCCCCCCAAACACCAGGTTAATAATATATTAAAATTAAAAAACCGATGGGATGAGAGTGGAATACACCGGGATGAAAACGCGAGGTTAACGGCACACTCCGACACCGCCAGCCCCAAAGCCCGGAAAGATAATTACCGAAGACACCAGCAGGCAGACAGGCAGTTACCCAATTAAAATGATTAATTAATACCAATAAAGAAATTCTGCCTTTAAAAATACCATCTATAATTACAATGCCCCCACCCCTCCCGGCCGTCCAACCGAGTGTATGATGGCAAATTTGGATTGAAAAAGCTGGTTTCTCCAGTGTTTGGGGGGGGGGGGGGGCATCAACTCTAATGAGATCAGTGAATAATGGATTGAGAGTAACCTCACGCTTAAGACGCGCTTCAGACGCTGTGGCTGGTTTTTTCAATAGGAAATACACAAATCCCATCAATGACGACCGTAACCCCTACCCAGCCTAACCTTAGCCATAAGTAACCAAATATAAGAGTTTTGACATTTGGTCCGCACAATGTAATATATACATAACCCACTGACACACACACACACACACACACACACACAGGTGCCAGAGCTATGGAAACCGCCAGACATGCAGACGGCCCAAAGCACAGAGGACACACACACGTTCCTCCTGGGGAGCGCTGTCATTCTACACCAGACCCGCCCCCACACACGCCACCCCCTCCGCCCCCGCGCACGTCACCCCCCCCGACACATTTTGATGCAGCTGCTGCTCCTCATTCATGATTTAAACCCCAAAAACTGGGTATAAGGATGACTTTCCGTACAGCGCAGTGCAAGGCTGGGCTCCAGCTTAATGTATGAGGTTGGAGGGGGCAGGACTTAGACAGGGAAGGGGGAGGGAGAATATTTCCCTGTTGATCTCAGGACACAGATGGAGGGGAAAGTTAAAACAGCCAGCACGCCCTGGCTGAGATTTTCACATTTGATGGCAGAATCGGTCGTCCGCAGTCCGGTGGACCGACTCAGACACGCACACTGTCGCCCCCAAACCGGAACAGAGGAGCGTTTCATTGGGGGGGGGGGAGGGGTGTCGACGTGGTGGGCTGTACCTTGTTGCGACGGATTAAGTTTTAAATCAGTGTTGCTGAAACATCACTGCGTATTTCCCATTCCCTGAACGCCTCCCCCCCCCCCCCCTGCATCTGAGGCATGGAGCAAGCTTGGCGAACAAAAGGCTGAGTCCAAACAGCAGGGGGGGGGGGGGGGCGCAAACATAGTGACCTGAGAGACCCCATGAAACCAAGCAGTATCATTAATCATTGTCTATGTCCACCCCACCCGTAACACCCTCGCCACCCGTCTCCCCCCCCCCCCCCCAGCCGGAAAATCCGCATCCTGCTCCACAGACCTGGCGCTGACACTCCCACTCGGCCGGAGTAGGCGGGGGCCTTCAGTGAGAGCCCACCCACCCTCCCTCGTACATCTACAGAGAGGCATTCTCTCATAGGTTTAAAAGAGGCAAGTAAGTTTAAAATGAAATAAAAAAAATAAAGATTCCAAAATCAGCATGGCGAGCGGCCGCATCTCGGGCATTCTCTGCGGCGATGCAGCCGTGCCGTAAAGGTCAGCCGTCGGTAATATGTTTTAGCCTCTCAGATACCGATATAGTGCAATGCGGCAGGTAAACCAATTACTATCTGACATGAGTGGCCATGATGAAAAGCCCCCCCCCCGCACCACCCCCCCCCCCAGTGGCCAGTTTCCCTATTATTATCCGTGTGTCTTATTTCCCTCCTAGAAAGGCACCTTGTCCCCAATTCCCAGAGCGTCTGTAAAAGCACTTATCATTAGCACGGTGCTCTATCACGGTGCCCCCCCCCCAGCTGGGGCTCGTACCCATGTTCGCTTCCGGATGCTTCTGAACTGTGCCACCCATGCCACAGCAACACCAATATGCACCGATTTAAAGAGGCTTGTTGGCACCCATTATAAAGTTTCCCGTTTACGTTCCTCTGCGCTCACTTGTCGGCTATTATTCAAGACATTTCTTATTGATTCATAAGAGACTCAGGATGTTTTTTCATAAGGCACCTTTTTACCTCTCTTACCCATACATTACACCTTGATAAAAATGACCATTCTACAATAACGTAATTGAATTGTTTTGACTGCTATACTCTGACCATAAATACGAAATGCTAGAATAGCTACATATATAAATATAATATTTATTTTGATTCTGTAATACGACACCTTTTCAAACAGATGCCCCCCCCCCCCAGGAAAAGCACTTTCGGATTCAGTAAGCCGTTTCCGTACCGTCTGGATTACACGCTTTTCCGTCGTACCCCATTCTCCAGCCGAAAAGCAGCCCCTCGGCCTCAGATGGCTGTCGCCATGGCAACCGTGTTCATTCACTACTCGCGAGTAATGAAGACAATGTGTTTTCCATTTAGATGAGTTTTTAAACCAAAAGATATGGAGAGTCCGGCTTAACAACTCTTTCATTACCAGAAGAGAAATAGGTTTTCCTGCCTGAACTGGGGTCTTGTATCTTCAAACGGATCAGGAAGACGAGCGACATTAGGAGGTAATATTTGCGTATTTTTGTATATACATTTTCGTATTACTCTGAGCTAATAAAGTGTGAAAAAGGGATGGCTGCGTCTAGGTTTTACTGCGGCGACACAGCCCGTGGATAACACGACGTTTTATTCCGCGCATATTTCAAAATAATTTCAATTTAACTGCTGAAGGGCCACTCGAACCCGTTAATTGAATTACGCTGCTAAATAGAGTGCAGCTGATTATACTTTGCAAGGCACAATTATTTAATGCAGGCATATAGCATGTTTAGAAGAAATGGTATAAAATGTCTCAGGGTTTGAGCACGATGCTATGCGTTCCGAGTGCAAGTCAGAGGCAAATAAGCAAACGCTATAGACAGCTCTCCGAGGTTCACACAGAAATGAAGGCTTTACATCGGGAAGCTGACATGACCTACATGCTTTTAAAAAGCACCATCCTTTTTATTAACCTGACAAACGGACTACTATACTGCTAGAATCGCTTTATAGCTAAAGTAGTAAAATGACTTGAACCAGGGTTGCCAACTCTCACACACCTGACGTGACACACACTGTCTGTCCCTGACTCTCATGCAAGAAATGTTACCGCAAAACTATATTATTCTATTATAAACCTAAAATTAGCTACATCAAAAGCACTGGTGTAGTTTGCAAACCCTACACGCTATTAACAAGGTAATAAAGCTGTTACATACATGTAAATGCGTGTGCATGTGTCTGCAGACTTGTCCCGTCCTCAAGCCAGCCAGCCGACCAAAGTTGACAACCCGCTTGACCTCAAGCTTATATTTTAATGGAATGAGCGCATTCCTCCAGCATAAAGTTTCTGAACCCTAAATGCAACAGGTGGCCCGATAAATTAATTAAGCGACGCAACACTTAACTGTCACATCATTTGTTTAAGGACACACCTGTAACAGCCCAGTACAGTAAAGTACAGTAAAGTACATTCGCCCATACTGAGCTTGGGGAAGGAGGGACATCATTATTAACAAGCAGCGTTTGTGTTTGAAGGGACTGGTTTTGGAATTCATGTGTGTTCACATGGAAACGGTACATTGGAGATGCCTGCAGTCTCCAGGTCATACTTTCTGTTCTCACAAAAACCTGGGGCCCGTGTTGCTAACGAACACAGACGCTGGAAAATGAGCGAGGAGGAGGAGGAGGAGGAGAGGGGCCGAGGCAGGGCCGCCGAAAAAGAAAAAAAAAAACAGGCAGAGAATGGAAACTGTTTAGCGTGTTTACAGTGGAAACACTGAGTCTGGCAGATTTTTCCTCGAGTCCCTTTTCCACTGTTTATAGAGAGCAGTGTGCACCAGTGCTTCCTGAAAAGAAAGCCAACTTTCTAAGTCCAGGCTGCATCCAGCTTTTACAAATCAGCACACAGGAAACATTATGTTTTGAATTTTCATTTTCCATCAGCCCGAGCCTTCTCCCGCGAAGACAAAGGGAGACCGATACCTCCGGAAAAAATTTCATCAAATATGAGAATAATGAAAACCCAAAATCAGGGTGGTCTCCATAGATACGCAGTACTGAGGCTGTGTTGTCAAAGAAATGGTTTCCCTGTCCATTGGAACACAGACACTGGCGTGTTTTGCTGCTCAGTGAGGTGCATGTTCTTTCCCGTCATTATCGCTGACGGAACAAGGCTTCACGCCTCAGGAGAAGTACGGGATCCACAGGAGGCGTGCGGGCAGAGGGTTCACTGGGGGCAGTCCAGGCCTGACTCCCATGCATTGATTACCCATTCTGAGCTGTACTGCTCCCACTGACACTTAACGCCCAGGCTGAACTCAAGGGGCCATGAGCTGTGTTACGTGAGCTGTGTAACCGACATTAACCAACCCCACTGGCAAGCTGAGGGCGCCGCTGGTCACCGATTGCACATGCAGCCTCGGCTGGGAAAGCAGCCATGTGCTCTACAGCGCCACCTGCAGGCAACTGCAAGTCAAGCATCCGAACCCACAATCACATTACGGACAAAAACTACTTCATTACCAAAACCAGAGCAGATCCTCATTCATCCTGCGACACATTAACTAGCCACTAGCACAAAAAAAAGCTATTTTCCTGTATAACTGTCACACACAAGAAGGAAAAAACACTACGGTTTCAGATTACCTCTTCCTGTCTGGAAAAATGGCCTCAAAACTAGCCTGCCGTAACAGGGGAAACACGAAACTCACTTACGCTAATTGTATAAACACATGAAATTATTAGTGGAGTATAAAAGGTGTACTTGGACACAGACAAGTTTACACCACAACCAGGTTGAAGCACATTAGCTGCTTCAAAGGGCCCAAGCTAATTTGAAAAATCCATTTCACGCACGTTTGACGTTAGCACAAGCGCGATGGTGCCAGTTGGTGAAAGAGGAAACGGATGCCATTTGCTGTATTTGAAGGGATTACCGGTTTTTAACGAAAATGGCTTTTGTTTACTAAGTAAGACTACAACAACACAAGTCATGTCCACCTCCGCTCCAGGGCCCGCTGTGAGAGCTCCGGGTTCTCCGTAAACGGCGTCACTCTGCAGGAGAACAGCGTCACGAGTGTGAAAACACAAGCCATTCGGTCCAAGTCCCGCCCACATTTCAGCGTGGGTCCTGACACGCCTTATCTTCAGGGGGGAAAGAAGGCAGAAAAATAATCATTCCTGTTACATACAGATTTGACCCGATAAGCACACGAGTTCATACAGCGGTACGTCAAACAACCAGCCTGGAATTTCTTCACGAGAGGAGGTCACAGGTCGCCTGTAGCCTGCCGTGGCTCTTTAAGGTCCTAAGTAGAGAAAACGAGCTGGTCATAAATTGTAAAACAGATAGCAATTACCAGTCTTTTATTTGTCCTGGTAGGGAATCTGCTGTTAATCTAATTTTCTCTTTCTACTTCTCACTTGGCATGTAAAATATAAGTACTGCTAGCCCTGCCATGTGCAAGCCGGTATTTTTTATTCATTTAATTTATTTCACGACGCAAAGCTATCAACGTGTCCTAGATGTCTGAGGCTAACCGGACAGCTTTCTGCGTTCAGATCACTGTTTGTTATGGTCACCGCATAAGCTTAATGTCACCCGATTCTTCAACATTTCTCCGGCGTCCAATAAATATTTGGCGTCCCTTAAAGAGGAGCTTGGGGGTCTGGGGGGGGGGGCATGACAAAATAGCAGTGCGTCTTGTGATCTGGCCTTAATCGAAACCAGGGCGGGGGGCAGAGCATCAGGGAGGCGGTTTTATTTTGGAAATTAAATTCCACTTCAGCCTGGTGATTTCGATCTAAGCCGTTAGCAAGAAATTAATGCTCTTCGAAATGCGCCATTTTAACAGGAATGCGGAGAACCTCCATGCGTGGGGAGGGGGGGGGGGGGGACAACCCCTGATGGAGAGCATGGCTTGCTATCACAAAGGACCACGTGCACGGGGGGAGAGAGATGGACACCTCCTTAAAGGTTAGGGGGAAAAGTGCAGATGAAGGAGGCGGCGTCGGGCGGGAGAATGTTGATTAATGCGATGCTGCCTCCCTACCCTCCCTCCACACAATATGGGGGCCGGCTGGACCCTTGTAGGGACCACCAGGTGAGAGGCATTCATTATTTACTGGTTCCAGAGAGAGTCACCAGCCCGCACCAGAAACATTCCCCCGTCGTCGAGGGCAGGGAGATGATGGAGGAGGCAGTGTGTGGGTAGTGCCGGCGGAGGTGAGGGGGTGCGGTGGTGGGATTGTCAAGATCAGCCAAGATAAGAGGCCATTTTTGAGGAGGTACAACTCTTTCTCCCGCGCCTCCCCCCAAACAGACAGCTGTGCTGCTTCTGGCGTGACAAGGAAAATTATCCACTTACCCAGAGAGTGTGTGACTGGTGGGAAGGATCGGGGGGTGGGGGGGTGGGCACAAGAGCGGTTCTGGACCATCCTGGGGAATAGGGGCAACTTCCAAGAATCCAGAAACAAGCGTTGGTGGCAAAAAAATTAAAAGAATGAATAAACAAACAAACAAACAAACAAATAAATAAATAGAGAGGAATCCCAGAGTACGCAAAATGTGCGTGCGCGCTCATGCGAATGTGTCGCCCGTGCCAGCTGTATTAATTAGCCTGGAATTATTTACCACCAATAAAGCGCTTGGTGAAATAAGCAGGCCATGATGCAATCTGCGACACAATGGAAGTAACACAGAACCCAGCGATGGGCTGATTAACGCTGCAAAATTATTACTTATGGAATAATGCGTAGCTTAATGATGGAAGATTTGACAGGATGGGAATCAAGGCAAGCTAATTTACAGCCAGTGTTTACAACCCACTTAAGTTCTTTGTTTCCAAACACCAAGCCAGTGTCTTCATTATCGCAGGAGCCAGTATTGGGATCAATCTTTCAAAACAATATCACCCGGCGATTAATTTAGAAAAATAATGATCGCTCGTTTAACCGCGCTCACTCATCGATGATATTGAACACTGGCGGAAAACCGCAGACAATTTGACTTGATTAAAAGGAACAAAGGACCCTTTGTAGCAAGGAAGCTGTGATTCGTGCATTTTCCAGACTCTGGTTTATAGCTTTATATGGACAGCTGATGTTACGACCTTTTGTTCACAATGCGGGGCCACTGATGTTGCGATAAGGCAGATAAACGCCATCGTAACTCTCCCACAAATCAACGTCAGTGTTCAGACGTGTCTTCACAAATAATCGGGCCAGACTGCAAACCAACAATTCTGAACATAATGCGAACAACTACTACTACTAATTATAATAACAACAAAAATAACAACAACAAAGTTGCTATTAAATGGGAATAAAAACATTCCCTCTGAGAGGAATATCGGCACTGTGGAGAGACTGGCTTCATTCCTTCTCGCACCACCCTAACGACTCTGCCGTTTCTCTTTCATTCTGCTTCCAGAAACTATTATCCTATAAACACCTGTGTTATCAAAGCCTCGCTAACAATTTCCTGGATAATTTAACAAGGATGGAATTGCTGACTTGGTTCGGGGCATACAGGCCCGTCACTGTGGCAGCAGGCTGAGATAAATGCCGTACGGGAGCATCCAAAAGAAAAGGTCCCAGCCAAATCGGCGTGGCAATCGGGCCACCAAAACGGGCGCCATTTCCTGATGGGAGGGGAGGCCTGCGGTGCCCCTTATTTATTTATTTGTATGGGATCTGCAGCTAGGAAAAAAACAACAAAAAAAATAAAAATTGGGAACAGTTGCGTAACAGCAGTAGCTTGACCTTATCCCTGTGGGCTGGGTGTCCTGCCTGTCCAGCTCTCATACAAGCCCAGATTTCGGTTAGGTCCCCCCACCCAATGGCTAACAGCCCCCACCCCATCCAATGAGACGCTAACCTTCAGTGCTGCTACAGAGGTCCTCATTAGCGCAACCGCCCTTCGGACAAGAGGGTCGTCTGTCGACAGCGGGCTCTTCGGCAACATCGCCGTTCCCTGACCTTTCGCACACACCCCCCCCCCTCCCATCACCCACCCTCCCCCACCCGACATCCGCAATCAAAACAATAGACAGAACCGCCTCGCCACCATTTCAAAGGCAGCGAAGGACAGGACTCGCCTGGGTTGGGTTTCGAGAACTTAAAGCCCCATGACACCCAACAAAAACAAAGCTGATACATTGGGCGGGGTTGATAAATCCAGTATCGGAGCGGTGCAAAGATCACGGGGGTGGGGGGTTTGTCCAGGGGCGGAAAAGCTGCTGAAAGTGCGGGGGGGGGCGGGGGGGGGGGGGACGTACAGAAAACGTTTTTATACAGCGATGAAAACAAGCATTAACAAGGGTAGCCTAGGAGAAAATAAACCATTGATTTAGCAAGCTGCACTTCTCCATTACAAGAACCAGATCAATAGATGCAGCCAATCCTTAGCGTAGGTTTACTGCATAGCCTGCATGTCTAGGGAAGGAATATTGTTTGCCTTGTAATTATCTCCACCACCACCACCCGACACACACTCAACGCACCCAGCCAGCCTATAGCCCTTTATAACAAGCCTCGATCCCTTGTCTAACTGGGAGGTTTGGGATAAACCGGAGCAGTTGCTGTGACAAAGGTTCAACTCCGGCCACGAGGAACAATCGGTCTAAATCGGGATCACTGAGGGATCACCCGGAACCTACCCACAATCCCCGGCGGGGCCTGGGAATGGCTTGACTGAGCAGTGAGATCCAGAGACCCGTACAAAGGTCACAGCTGGCCCTTCCCCCTCTAGGAAAGGACTTCACACCTAACACAGGGCAATAATCCAGCAGACAAAATAATAAAAAAAAAAACTAAAAAGGAGAACTGAATTTATACGAAAATACGGAATAAATTTCCATATCCGGCTCGTGGTCATACGGCACAGCAACAAGCGATTTATGTGCCACAAACACAGTCAAAAGTATAAAAAACAACTAAATGTGAGTGATGCATTACCCCTCACAGCGAAAATTTTTTTAATAAATAAATGAAAACAAAAATGAAAATAAATTTGCCCTATTTGTAACCTTCCGGTGCAGAAACTTGCAGGAAGTGAAGGATAATCAGCTCCAGCGGGGCGCTGTGATCACACCTGCGACACGTTTAGACCACGGAACTCTGGTATGAAACGGTCATTAGGCCTCTCGAGCGGACAGGGTCGCGCGCGGCTCTCTGCAGAGACCAAATAAGCCGACTTCAGGAAATGAAGCAGTTCCTGTCGGGGGAAGAGGGAGAGGCAACAGGAGGGGGGCAGCAGCACAGCAGCGAGTCTTGGAGACGGGTGTTCAAAGCGGATTTTAATAAGCCCGACCCCAGCAAAAAAAAAAAAAAAACAACAAAAAAAAAAGAGGCAACTGAGACATTTCCTACAAGCCGGCTGCGCATGGGGCCGCTCGCCCGCATCAGGTCAGACGGCAGACTGCACGGTAAGGCGGACTCACTACTAATGATTCAGAGACATATTCATTTTGGACCTTAAGGGATTTTATCCACAGCAAAACATGCAATCGGTTCCCAAGCCATATGTGGAAGCTCTGGTTAATATCAAAGCTCTCGACTTCTGTGGGCTTAGTGTTCACCCCCCCCCCCCCCGGCCTATTCTTAAGCAAATATTTACAGGCCACGCCTCCGTCATGTATGACCACAGCCGAACCCTCTTCAGGAGCCATCAGGCGTTGGCCATGAATATGAAGAGTTTCGAGGCGCTGACACCCGTCTAAATAATCGGGCCATTAGGTCATTTAATATCCTCAGTATGAAGCCGCGTAACCCCCGGGACTTTGGCTACCGCCCGGACACATGGAAGCACTCAAGAGACAGCCCCCCCCCCCACAGCTGAGCCTCTCGAGATGGCCAGCAACGGGACCGCAGGAGCGTAATGAGAAACGCCCCCACGCAGCCTGCTCCGCATCACCGCCAGCCATATTTTCCCACCCTTACCCAATTCTGACCTGAATATATATAACACATAAAAATCTCAGGCTGGTCATGTGACCACTGCCTCTGCCCATGTGACCCTGTGCAGTCTGGCAGCACAGGTCGACGGGTTACATTATACCAAAATCGTGAATCTGGAATTGAAAAGCTTCTCCCACGAAATCCAGATGCAGGAGGCCATGCATGCGCGCACACATGCATGCACGTGCACGCCAACGTGCATGTTTACCTTTGGCTCCGCCCATTGCTCACAATCACATCCCTACTATAACTGGGGTTTCCGAACCCCGCAGTTTTTAAACAATTATTAAATGTGATGCTAATTTGCGGCGTGGGGAGATTTTAGGAGGCAGCACTGTGCATCTCCAATCCGGAGGCATGTCAGGAGACGAGATGAGACGTCCCGGCTCGATGTTTGCTTCACGAGACGGCACGATCCGGCACGTCGGCCCCGGCGACGGAATGCCGACGAGAACAAAGCCGTGCCGAAAGAGGCTTGTAGTGATCAGAGGGCCTGCTCAGCGTCTGCAGACATTCCCCCTGCCGTCAGGCGTGAAGGCAGGAGCCTTAAAGAGAGCCGCTGAAGGGGGGGGGGGCTAGCCGAAGCAATCTGTCTTCTCGGGGAGGAGGAGGAGAAAAGGGGGGAGGGGCCAAAGTGAGTGCGAGCTGGAAGGCAGTAGAAAGAAAAAAAACAGCCAAAATCTGTGGGATTTCTTCATTTCATTACCCTCTCACCCAGCTTAACAGGAAGGCCCCAAACACAAACGGGGACACAAAACGAAAAGACACCCCCCTGGCAGAAAGGGGGGGTGGCGGGCGGGAAATCCAAGCACTTTCAAGTGGAGGTGGAACAAACCAATTTGCCATGTTCCTTTATTATCGGAAATTAAACGGATCGAACGCAGGTGACGATGTCACGTTTGCCGTATCACACTGTTTTATCAGAATAGCGTCACGGCAGGTGACGTGTGTCTATCTCTACCGTGAAAGGTGACGTTAGTGCCACCAGCTCGCATGGAGACAGATTACCAAACACCCCTTCTATTAAACACCTCCCCCCCACCCCCGACAGGAGAATGCTGTCTTCTGAGTAGGCGACACAGCATTCCTTCGTGGACCTCCGCGTACAAAACCACTGACCCGGTAATTAAAATGATCTAGAGAGGAGCTCTGGAGGCCATTTCCATTACTCTACGCTGCAAGAATCATAATAAAATAGCGTCAACGGAGCCGGTGATGTCGACGGGACACACAGCTGGGAACTGGGGGGCGGCTTCTGGGGAAGCAGCGTTTGGCTAACATTTAGCTAGTATAATAAACAACAATATTATTATTATTATTATTTTAACACTAAAGAGGCCTTCTGTAAATGGAGCTCATTCTTCACATGAGGTCAGCTAATTAACTAATTATGAAAATGCTTAAGAGCCCATGGGCGCCACCTAGTTGCAGGTGCTGATGGATCACGGTCCATGCCGAGATAATAATAATAATAATAAAGGAGCAGCAGTTGCGTCTGTTTGGGAGCACAATGGCCGCCCCTGCCACCAAACCCCATCCTAATAAAGGCCCCCAAATGTTAAAAAGGCACGCAAGGGCAGCACGACCTTCTGTTCTGTATTTTCTGGCCAGCAGTCTCTCCTGGAAAATGAAAGTAAAAAAAAAAAAAAAGAAGAAGAAAGAAAATATCCTGAACCCGACAACCTCTTTTGTTCTACAGAATTTAGTTTTCACAGAACCTTTTCTAATTAACTTCAGCTAAATATGATATTACAGCTAGATCACGTAACACTCTCATTACAAGGCAGAATGCAAACCTAGGGGATCCAGAGCATGAACATGAACTGCTTTATATAATAAAAACAGCGATATTTTATGCGACAATTAGCATTATTATTTGTGGCAAGGCAGTATTTTAACTATATCGAACAAAATATTCCTCACAAAATATTTGAGAGCAAGCTAAGCGTGAAAGGTCAGAACTGGCCCTCAGAAGCACCCCAGATTAAAAAAAAGGTAAAAAGGGGGGGGGGGTTGCAGCACGCAGCCCCAGGCGATGGGCAGCCGTGGGGTCACAGGAGGGCACCAGCGTCCCCCGTCAGGACCCCTTCCCTGCCTCCCTGGTCAGCTGAGTAGTCAGGTGACCGCCGCTTCCTCTGCCGCTTCCTCTGCCGCTTCCTCTGCCGCTTCCTCTGCCGCTTCCGCTCAATTGGCCCCTCGGCCGCACATGGGGGTGCAGCAGCTGGTGGTTATCATTCTGCTGGGGCTTTTGCCGACCGCAGAGCACCAGGGACACAGTTCAATTATACCCCAACAGACTAAGTGTCAATAAAGCCCAAAAATATTGAACCAAAAAAAAAAAAAAATCCAAAACAACATTAAAAAGGTGACTCCGTTCCTAGAAAACAGCCGTACAATGACCTGCTAACACTAGTGTGTTTATGCACACAGACACACGTGGGTTAAATACGGCTGCATTAATGGGGGCGTCCCAATGAGTTCAATGTAATTAATCTGCAAAGCACTAAAACTTGAAAACAAAGACGTACAGAACGTTTCTGCCCCTTAGTTTATTTTTTTCACACATAATGGGATCGGTGCCTGTTTTGTCAGTTTTAATTACAAAAACACTGCAAAATGGTCCCTAGAAGATAACTAAACACGTTCACGCATATACATGAAAATTAAATGATAATTTAAACAGTGGCATAGTTTTCCATTATGGACATCAAGTTGGTATGTAGTGCTGTTTATAACCAATTAGTTATGCAGACATTTGAACAAAATGTTTGTCCTGTTAAAAGATACCGGCTTTTTGTGACATGAAAACAAAATATATGCACTTTAGAGGAAAAGAACGTAGCTAATAGTCGAGTGACAACTGCATTTATTTGAAATGTTGTCAAAACTAGACAAGAAAATGGTAAGCTGCAGTGTATATATTCACGTAAATGTGTTTTATGTGGCTTTAGCAGTCCATATTTACTTAAACGTTTCATGTGGATTTAACATAGTATATATTCTTGGGTACGGATGGATGGATGGTTGGTTTTTTGTGGATTTATCACAGTATATATTCATTACAACCTGTCCTGGTTTTCATATAGCATTTTCATATCCTTACCACTGAACTAAACCACGGCATACCTGCTGAACTTTTCTGAACATACAGGAGCTTACACTAATTCATTAAATTCGAGTTAAATGAAATTGGTTAAATAGGCTTTACTTTCGATTGAATTTTTCTGTGTCACGGTTTTATTCCTCACTTTCCTCAAACAGTCCTTGGGCTTCAATAGGCCACGGACGTGTATCCCAGGCTGTAATCAGATAACACCGGTTGGCTCATTAACGAGGCTTGAGTTAGTAATAACCCTGTTCTTCAAACTACATCCGTTCTGATCCTTGATAATGACAATGTGCGATACTCACGGTGGAGGATGCAGAGGAACTTTCTCTGTATCATAACTCAGCGGCCATTTGAACTTTCCACAATTTCCCATATAAGGATGCCTCGGAGAAAGCGCGCACTCTGCTGGGTACCGCTGAATTTTACCGATATTTTCAGTAAATCGATGAGACAAATTTGGGCACGTTGACTCGAAAAAATATGACATCAGTGAAAATCTGGCAAAATTCTTTAATGGACTCAGCTTCTATGACTTGGCCCGACATCGCAAGGGCGCAAATGGACAGATGTCAGCATGAAGGAAGGAGGTAAAAACACAAATACCACTAACATGAATGCAGCTGGTCTCTTAGCTAACATTTCCACCAGCTCCTTGGACTTATGGAGTAGAGTGTCCAAACCTATCTGAAATGTTAAGCATTGTTAAAAAATGAATTAATAACTCAATTGAACATATTTAAAGACGTAGATTAGGTAGTTAAATCTGTTAAGATTGTTAGAAAACAATCAATCGTAGGGTAGAATTCAATCGTAAGGTAGTACCGTTGCCTCATACTCCCAGGGTTAGGTATTCAAATCGCACCTCTGCTCTGTGTGTATAGTGTTGCCAAGTTCTCCCCCTCTTGTCCTGTGAGTCTTTGCATTTTCCAGGTACTCCGGTCTTGTTGCACAGTAATGAGCCACCTTTTTTTTGCTCCCTCCCAGCTCTCTACTGAGAGCAAAAACTGACAGGGTGGATTGTCTGGGGGTTCCCGAGGGCCGGGCTGGGAAACACTGTACGCACGACTCCCCATCCAAGGTGTACCCCACCTTCAAGCCCAATGGTGCTTTGATATACTCCACACCTCCCCCTTTGACCCCAACAAAGATATGCAGTTAAAAAATGAATGGATGTTTTTAGTTTTATACTGCTGTAAAGCTTACCAAGAGGTTTATTATGGGGAACAGAGGGTTGGTCTTAATTTTCTTTGTATTAAATAAATTACAATGAATTAAAAGGCACAGTCTGTAATCTTAACGTTTTACAAGTTTAATATTTACACGTAATACTTGTTAAGCGGCAATTCCAGAAAACTGTAATACAGGATGAAGATTATCTTCAATGGTGCTCATTACTAAGGTCTGGAAATCCATAAATATTAAACAGGTATGCAAGGATATTGCAACTAACAATTTTACTTTCAAGTTTTGCAAATTTCTTTTTTTGTTTCAAAACTTTGAGTGAAGTAAAGGAACGGCCGTGACAAATTATTGATCCTTTCAAGATATTTAACATGTGTCTAATATAGGAGTTTGTACAGAAACATTCATGACGGCAAACAAGCAAACCTAGATACTTTTCTGGCCGACGTGTTTGGCTTGTGCTGCTTGTAGCACATCCAGTCTAACATGCGCTTGACATTGTCAGCTCCAATTCGCACACTGATCTCGTATGAAAAGGTAATCCAATTGGACACGTGGTCTGGGAGGAAATACCGTTTAAAGCAATTTGTCCTAGCAAGCCACCCCAGTTAGGGCAAAATTAAATTCTGCACGCAAGTTGCGAGCTGAGCTGAACATGCGTGTCAGGTTTCATAACAATCTGGCTCTGCCTTGAGGACTTGGGTGTGTCTTCAACACAGAGCATTTATAGCAATTTGATTGACTCCTGTTGACCATAACACCCAGCCCATGGACTTTTCTTAAATGTGTTCCAGACTCGCTCCATCTAGTCTATGTCCTTATATGACCCCAACAGTCACATGATGTCTACAAGATGATGTCTTATGTTTGGGGGGGCGGGGGGTGAAGACCAGTAGAAGGTCTTATTTGTTACTGTACCTATTGCCAGTTCTTCTTCGTTACATTCTTTATGCTGTGGTCCATTACATCTGTAAGCTACTGGATGCCTACATGTCCTTCAGGGAGGGGGGGGGGGGGGAGAGAGAGAGAGAGAAAAAGAAAGAAAGAAAGAATCTGCCTATCAATCTATATTTATCAGATGCCTTAGAAGAACTGGGGTATCTATGATGGTCATCTAGAGCAGTTTACTAACCTAAACACCCTTTGATAGTCAGCAATGAGGGATGAGTGAATGTGTTTCTTGGACTTGTATATAAAATCCCAGGACACAACAACTGAAAGTTGAGACACGGGATGCTTGACTATTCAACGTGCTTGAAGAGCAACAGCTTGAGAGAGCAATTTGTGTATACCACCCCCTGGTCGACACTCCCATTCTGCACGCACATTGTGAACCCAGCTAAACATGAGTGTCAAGTTTTATAACAGTCCAACTGTGCCTTCAGGACTTGGGTCCATCTTCAACACGCAGCATTCATAGTTATCTGATCTACTCGCCTGTTACATAGCATTAGATTTAGAAAGCACTGCGTGCCTCAAATAATCATGAGCTCGATCTGTGTTTGGGAACAGTCAAAACGGCACTCAGCGTGCTGTTGGGGAAAAAAATACCGTCAATGACGTATGGAACAAAATCATAGTAGGCAGAGCATCCGAGCACAGTAAGCAAGGAATAAACAAGGAAAAGATAACTCAGCAGACCTGAATCGCTTTACGATGTCCTTGGAATGGATTTGGTCAGAGAGATTCAGAGAAACGGGGTGGGCAGTGGAAGAGGTGAACCAAACAGATAAACAGAGCAGGGCATGTTCACAAAGTTACCATGAGAACCTCTTTTTTTTTTCTCCTGGCATTTTAAACAGACATTACATTGTTCTAAAAATATATTTGCTGTTGATCTAAACCATTACTGTGGAAATGAACCACAAAGGGGGAAGAAAAGCTCACTAGCTGTTTGAGGCGAGTATTTGTTTTAGAAATGCGATCAAAACGGAGCTGTTTGCTTTAGCTTAACTGCGGTGGATTGCTGACATGCGACTTCTCGCATGTTTTTTCGCCACCTAAAAACCAGAAAGGTGCAGCGAGGTTTTAGACTCCCCAGCTGATATCAATCACATGGAGCAGATCCAAGGTCTCTGGTAGCAAAGAGGCATGAATCACGTCGCCGGCTTCCCTGCCCAGCCGTGTCCCGATCAACATAAGGGGCGAACTGAGCTTTGAAGAGTTTCAGTTGTGGGGAAGAAAAAAATCCCAACAACCCTTGAAGTGTGGAGTTACAGAACACTTCAGTCGGATTCCTCCCATCAGAGATTATCTGTACTGAACTGACAGTTTGTGTTACTCCACTTGGAAGCAGACAACTTAAAGGAAGTGAGGACCTGGGCTACAGTTTAGCGTCTTAAGGACCAGACCGTGTCCCGACTTGTTCAGAATACGAATGTTTACATTGTTGAGCCAAGGCATCTCCTGTGAAACTTCAAGTGCTCATCTGTACATTAAAACACCTGATGAGACGAGGTTCGGCCCGATAGAGAACAGAGGCACGAGTCCGTGGCGGCGAACGAAACCAATGCCGTAGCCCAGAAACAAACCCGGAGAACCGGACTGTGAGATGAGTGACAGAGCCCTTTTGTTTCTGCATATCGTTAACGAAGTTACACAATTAAAGCAGCAGCCGCAGCAAAATTAATCCATCAGTGATATTGCACAGGAATCGTCCCTCTAGATTTTATTCCAAGAGCCTGTAAAGAATAAGCGAGGACAGACCCTTAACACTCATCCCATATTGGTTGATTATACAGATCACTGACTAAAACAGTCCTCAGATGTCCACATGAAGCCTGTAATTGGATATTAAATACTAGTAATGACATGCAGTAATTATTAATACTGACATGACAGTGTCACAGAGGGGATAGTAAGAGTCCTCCGAGGTGTACGTGTATATATTATACTCGGGAAACATTTCGGTGTTAAGCTTTAACAGCATCTCAGATATCAGCTACCTCATTGTCCCCCGACCTTGAAACGAAGTTCAGGGAAAAGCCGTTTTAGTATGAAAGAACTGCGATTACAGCTCTGTTCTTGGGCTGCACACAACATGTTCCAAATCAATAAACCTACTGCCATCATACACCAATACACTCTCACACCACATGCCGCTAGGCTAACAAGAGTCACTTTAAAATGCTTAATGCTTAAACTGATTCCTTTTTTTTTTCCCCCCACTGGTCTTCAATTATGCCTTACGGTGCGAGGCAATTATTGTGCGTGTGTCTTGGTGAAACGCTGATTAAGAATAAATATTATAGTCTAACAAAACCAAATCATTACAGTGTAAAAGAGCGTCATTTTCTTATATCGGAACACACAGGAACAACGTAAAACCAGGAATATTGCTAGAATCTTAAGACATCTGCAGCTTAGCCCACAGCCCAAATCAAACTGAGAACATGGTTGTTAAAACATCGGAGCTAAACAAATCATTCAGGGCTTGTTCTTACTGATAATATTGAACATTGTAGAATTTTGTCTGTCGTTAGTCACTTTTTGAAACAATTTGGTCTCATAAAGGGGTAAGGTTTAGGAATTAATAGACCTTTACACGCCCTCTCACTCTCTTGAGATGTAAACGACAACATGGAGAAGTCAGGACAGCACAGAGTCTGCCATTCCTGCTCTCAGTCCAGGTCAAGCTATTTCCAGCTCGCAGAACCTGTCACCTCCAGTGGGGGCACCGTGCCGCGCCTCACCCCCCCCCACATCACAACACGGCCTCCCAGACAGCTGGAGAATGGCTTCATTTTTCATGCATACCTTCCCACCATTTTAGGATCCTGAATTCAACAAGAGCCCCCCTTCCTTGAAAATAGGCCGATAATGAGGCGGGCGGGTGGGGGGGGGAACACAAACACCCCTCCGGTATCGCACGCTGAACGGGTCCTGCTTCCTCTCTGGGGTGCCCGGCTCTCCCCGTGTGGACAGCAGAGGATTAATGAAGACGAGGTGTGCGTTTGTTTTCGTCGTCTTCGCGAGGCCCACGCGGGACGGCCTAATGCCGCGCAGCTGCTCAGCTCAACGCGGAGGCATTTTCGTAAACAGCCATTGACCCCGGGTGGTGCTCGGTAAGGAGCTCGATAAGCTTCTCTGGGTAGCGACACTCCTGAACGACTCCGTAAACACCTCATCAGCACATTAGGAAATGCTGCTCTTAAAAACAAATTTCATTAGCCTTTTTGAACACAATTAAGACTGATAGCTGGATCGCAGAATGTATGTAAACCATTAGGTTTTATCAGTTATACAGCTGACAAAACCCTCTGCTGATTAGTACAGGATATATTCTGGCTAGACAAACATTTACAGTACAGATGTTCCCTCAGTGCTATGTACCCTCTAGTGCAACTGGCCTCGAAATAAAAATGTGCCCTTTTTCACACATGGTCATGTGATACATTCTTGTGACCCTTAAACCCCCCCACATTGAATGCCATGAGACAGCAAACATGGCCTTCACTTCCTCTACTGAGATTCACAGGCAAATCAAATTCTCGTCATCTTGACCAGCCTTTCTGTTTGGGAAGAATGTTTCTCCTTGCCCCCTGAAACTGTATTTCTGTAAAGCCATAAGCAATGAGGATTACGATAATAAAAAGAACAGACTTCATTTGACCTATATTGCCATGGTGCCAAACCATCCGCAACTACTCTAAAAAATGAATTATTAATCAAATGTTAAAAAAATGCTAAACAAATGAAGATGAACCAAACAATAGTAAATATGCTGCATTTTAAAACAGAACAATAAATGTTAAGGATTATAATTTATTGCCCTAAGAGAAGATACATTTCATTCAACATCAATGATAATTTAATTTCAAATATTAGCCAATGTAAAACAACCCAAAAACTGTTCTCATATTTGCAACAAACTAATATTTATAAAACTGTTGCAACTGAAAAGGTTAAACAAAATGAACCAACACCTAGGAATTGTTTCATCGAGTTAGATAAACTGTTTTTGAGCTGTTCATATTTCAAAAGACAACGGCAATTACCGACATAAGAGGCCTTTCATCTGCGGCTGTTCCGAAGCACTTTGATCTCAGCCATGGGCGGGAACGTGGTGAGCAACGCGCAGAAGCTGACAGATCACGGGGCAGGGTGGGGAAGGGTAGGCTGGCCAGGCTGAGAGGAGGAGGAACAAGCCAGCGGGGTAACAGATACGGTGCAGAAGAGCGACGATCCCAAACTACGAAGGAGCACCGAGCCAGAAACGGACATGGAGCCGTTTCAGAGAACTGTCTGTGGATCGCATCACTGTACCTGCCGCAGGTCATGCTGAAAATGCCAGACTGGGGAGCAGAACCCAGAATCATGTACACAGGGAGGGAGGGATGGAGGGAGGAAGGGGCACTAGCATGGATCGCTCATGCCAGTAGGGGGCGCAATTAACGCGTTGCAGCGGAGCGTCGAACCTGAATGACGTAGCATACCAGTCAATGACATTGCCACACTGTTTGAGGAGGATGGAAGTCGGGCGTCTGTCTCGCCCATGTCCCTCTAATCTACCAAGCCAGATCATTTGTGGGACCTCCCACAGGGGCGGGACCACAGGAGCGCAGGCCCTAGCTGGAAGCTGATTGGCTCACAGAGTGCCCACTCCCCTGTCACTTTCCAATTCAAAGCATATCATTGGCTAATGATAACATTGGCCCCTCATGAATTATGGCCCCTGTAAAGCGCCACATTATTCAGAAACCACCCTAAACATGCTTCTTTTTTAAACCATCGTGACGTCAGGAGGCATTAAATCCAGAACTTCACTCCTCTGACTTATACTTTTCTCCCACCATGACAAGTTACCGCAGAACGCTATGGCCTTGGTTACCAGTTAGCTTTACGGTGTACAGTCCTCTGGCAGCAGCAGAAAGAGCGAGAAACAGAGCCGCCCTGTCAGAGAGACCATGGCAGCATGCGGCAGTGACGAAACCCCGACTCTCTGTGTGTTTACGAAGCCTCAGGAAATACCAGGGCAGGCCAGCTCCGCGAAGCTCCGCTTCGAGCCCCCATGACTTGAGAACATACAGGCCCAGCTGTCTGGGTGCCTCACTTTAGTGTAAATAAATAAAGCAAGAACCTGATCTGCATACACTGCATACCCCCCCCCCCCCCAGCCCCCTCACCACATACCTTAAAGTCAAATGCGAATCATGCCTCCAATTTAACGGACACTTTCCTCAACATTTTCCGGTCAATTTTATATTCAGCAGATCTTCTTGGCCATGCGACCTTCATTAGCATACAACAGATGGTCCTGTAATCACTAACCCTCAACTGCCTTACATTCTCCGAACCGTTTTTTTGTTTAATGATAAAATATGATACGCGATCTGAACAATTAAAAAAAAAAAAAAGTTTTACAATAGTTTTCCCACAAGTTTTCACACTGTAGCTCAAAGATTGAAATTTAAAATTAGCGCAAATGAATAAGTGTTCCGTTAGCCGCAAGGCATCGGCATGAATGATTATGGGTTTATGAGTATGAATGATTCAGGTTCGGCTAACCATCTACATAAATCCAACATTCAGCAGAACCAAGTACGCTACATCAATAATACGATAAGGGATTGTTTTTACACATCAGCACTAGAACAGATGAGATATACAACTGCAAGACATAATTACCTGAAATGCTTTAAAGATTTACCCATTTGGGTCAGTGTTTTTATATAGTGCATTTTCTGACACTTTCCCACAACTCTGGAGAACAGAGAAAGCTTCAGAACAGCACAGTCCAACTAAACTCATGTCCACTTCTTGACGATTGTGACTTTTTACTATACGTCCATTCACCTCTGTCTACTGATAGCGTCTGACATCTAATTGACCAATGAAATCATCTATTCAACTAGTATTTATGTTTGTATTAGTTGTATGTTGTATTCATGATGGACATTTGTATGGATTGCTTTGTACCACCAATTTTAACAACGGCAACAACGCTGATAGCTAGATAGCTAACGCCACTGTTAGCCTGAATATAAAGTGAGTTTTATTTGTATCGTTTTGACACTGATGTATTTCCCTTGCGGACATCAATCCAGGCAACTAGACGGCTGTGTAGACAGGTTTGTGGTGCTAAGGGTGTCTCATTATGATGTTTTAAGTTATTACTTATTTTTGCGTTATGCTGAAATTATGGATTTTTGGAGATGTGCATTTTTTATTGGACAGCGACGATAAGCAACAATTAAAGAAAGACGGCAAATACAGGAAAAAAAACATGATAAAATAAGACACATAAAGAAAAATGACGCCCCAAAAAGTATCAGAAACGTCCATATTTGCTCCTGTCCTCCTACGTTCCTCACCTTAAAAAAAGGTATCGCCCTTGACTTGAGAAGAACAAACAGCAGCCTGATACCCCCCCCCGCCCCCCCCAAAATCACAGAGCATCCATTTCGAGGCCGTCCTACCAAAATCTGACCCCTGCACACTAAAAGCAGAGAAGCCCAGAAATTAGCACAGCCTGGTTATGCGTCATCGGGCTCAAGACATGCCACCGGATGCCCGGATCCGTGCACAGGTCAAACAAAATGCAAGAGAAATGAAGACGCAGCAAACCCCTGCGGCCCCTGCTCAGAATGCTGGGTAATTAAGACATAGACCAAAACATGGGGCCAAAATGGAAATAGATCCACACCCCGGTAACTGATATTCCTCTCCAAGACTAGGTCTGAATTAGCTGGATAAAAATAAAACCCAGAACAAGATGGGGGAACAGAAGCAGACAGACCACAACACTTGTGCATGAGCACTCATGGTCTACAATGGTGCAAAGGGGTCTTACCGGTGGATGATGGAATGGTCTGGATTTACTTTACAGGTGACCAGTAATGTCTCTTCTACACCCTCATCGATCACCGATTTAACCTGGGGGGAACAAAAGTATGGTTTAAAAACCGCGCCGTCATCATAACTGTTGAATAAACATTTATCAGAGATTTATCAGGAGTACTCAGGGTAAACTCAGGCCGTGGAGCTCATCAGCCCGACTGATGCACAGCTGCGCCTGAGAGACTTTGAAATCACGCATCCCAGAAAACGGCTGTCACAATCCGAAGACACCCATTTGGCACGGATCCGGCAGTAAACACGGAAGACGCTGATATTCAATGAGATCCAGACATATGATTATGACAGGGAATGCCTCAGATTCTCCTGTTCACGCCGTACAAGGTGAGGCTTACTGCGGTTTAACAACTGATGGGCCAGCGATAAACACAGTTTTCTTTTGCAATACTTTGCGTAGTCTTCGGCTCCTAATTAAATCATCAATTTGACGTGGATATGGGCTGGGATGAAACAGCAACTGAGAGAATGGCAGGCCCTCACCTGGCCAGCCAATGAAATGACAGATCTTGTGGTCACATGACAGACGCCCACAATAAAGCCCACGGGACAGCAGCCCCGGGGCCCCGAGAGTGACACCCTCCTTTCTGAGTTCAGTATTTAGCGTGCGAGTCAATCAGAAAGCATGAACACACTGCCAGTTTGTATATTGACAGTTTGTCCCCTGTCAATGGCAAACTTACCACAGCAGGCAGTATTATGAGAATCAGCAAACCAATTAGCCATTATAAACACATTTTAACGGCCCCCTCCAATTATTATCCAAAACATTACACCCCCCCAGAGATGTAAATTTGCACCGAAACCACAGAAATATAATGACACTTCAAAACGAGTCTGTCACCATATTCTTCTGAATGAGATTAAACCATTACACACTGACAGGCCTCAACACGAGACTTGCTTGATAAAGACACGTAATCACACCAAAGAGGCCTGGGAAAGGATCACAGAAGACTCTCATCCAGGAAAAGCTCACATTTTTTGCTAGTTTTATTATTATTGAATAACAAAGTGAAACGGTCCCCATTGATCACACTGCAGGGGGCAGACCACTTCATAAGCTTTGACCAAAAACAGGAAAAATGTGCTTGTCATGAGGAAACTGGCTTAAACTGCTGTTTTTCTGGACAAGGGTGTTTATTTTAGTACAGAATAATGTTAATTGGTCAGAGTGTTCGAATTAAGGAATGTTAGCAAACGGCACCCTGGAACAAACACCGATTCTGAGTGCTGTATATTCTCACTGACTCAGCACTGCGGCAGTAACCCAGGCTGGAATAGATAACATGCTCCCCTCACACAGCAGAGCTCTGTAAACATGCTTTTCACCGCCTCTCACTGTCATCCGATCCCGGTACTGGGCCCTATTAAGTCCGCACGGGACGGGAGAGTCCCTCAGAGCACACGCACCCTCCGCTCACACAGCGACGCTCTGCATCCGCGGCGACAGGCCACTCAGGCGGACACACCGACGGCGTTAATCACCGCGTGAAGAGACCGGCTTGTTCCCAGATACAAGTACATACTTATTAGTCCTCTTATGCTAATAGAAGGGCTAATGACTAAAATGTGCCATATGTAAATCGTTTGCAGTGGTTCAAACACCTGCACTGTAGGTGTTTCTGGATCTCTGGCAATAATAATGTGTTCACTACCCCTCGCCAAAGAGTTACACGTTTGGTTGTGCCCGTGATTTAATAACCGACAGATAGCGACCCAAAATCCAGGGCGGCAATGATTTGGATTCAATATTTAACTCGCGCTGCTCGGTCGTCTGTTTAATGTCAGGCTCCTGCTGTAACGTTGCTGGTAGAAGCTGCAAGACGGCAAGGAGGACACTTTTAGACGGTCACATGAGCGTGACACAAGCGGACAAACTTAGCACGACATGGAGACGGCCTGCAAGTCCACAGATGAGATGGTCTCATCCAGACCAGAACCTCGCTAGCGTACCACTACCACATGCAAACCACTGTGTGATCTGATGTTTTTAATTCAGATATTTTTGTGGGGCATTATATTACAGAGAATACTGATTAGCTACATAAGGTCAAGCAGTTACTGCTCATCGCTGAACCGCTGCAGAGAAAATGAGTCGTCCTGTCATTTGGATTTGCTGGCTTTTTCCGAATGAAGAAAAGCTCCCCAAAACTTCTGATTGCATGACAGGAGAAAAAAAATGTAAATCAATTCGAGGATTACAGTTCTCTCCTAATAAAACATCACTCTGCGATTTATTGCAGGCGGAACGTTGTTGCAGCTGTAATTAGAAATGAATATTTGAAGGCAGCCTTTGGATAACTGTGCCGGCAATTTCATAATTCGATATTCATGTCCTAGCTACTAATCTGCTGTTTAATGGCAGCGACATTTTAAACTCATTGTCTTCCAACTTGCATGTTGATCTTTGCATTATTCTAATAAGATTCTCCTCTGTTACTTGTTAGGAAAGTCTGGCTACACTTTGCAAGGCAGAATGGGAGGCTGGCTTTTTAGACAGGACACACTCCATACAATCCCACATTTCCCGCTCGGTCATGGTCAAGTAAGGTCAAGGAAGGTCAAGTACCGGTTTCCCTCACGTCACATTAAACAAACTGCAAAAGATTCAGTTTTGAAATATTTTTCTGGAACTTTCTAAGCGCCTATTGACGAAGTGTTGTACCCACAGAACTGTGTCAGATAAACAGTCATCTGATTGTGTTTACTTTAGTTACAGACTGTTAGTCATCCAGCATGTTAGCCGCCTTCCATGCCTGTGTGTGATTCCCATTCCTATTTGCGCGTGCCACGAAAACGCACCAGATATTCCAGGTTTCCACGGCTCATTTCTGCTTTCCCTTTGGTGCACATCTGCCTTTAACAACCCGAAGTAACGTTTCACGAAACGGCTGTTGTCAGAAACATCCGGATAATTTGCGAGAAAACAAAAAAATTCAGAAAAGCAGTCGTGGCTGAATGGTGCGCATTGTTAGCCCGGGACGAAGCCCCACCCACTTGCCTGCCTGTGTGCCTCCCCCCCCCCTCCCCCTCCTCCTGGGTCAGCAGCCTCTGTTTACGGAAGATCACTGACTGGCTCATGTGTCACACGCATCTAGTATGGCCACATACTGCAGGTGCAGAGGGCGTGAGCTTGTCGTCTGCCTGCGCCACACTGAGCACGATCATGTCCTGCCCACCCAGGCCAAGCCTGGTATTAACCAGGCCTGCAGATCAAGGAAGGGGCTGAAGTCGGCTATAAAAAGACAACCTTTCTGACTTCCTGCTGTCTCCTAGGACACTTACAGCGCACACTAAACATTTACATCATTAATTGTAAGTATTCCAGCGGCTCTACAAAATCCTTTCGTCGGCTGAATTAATTCACGGAGCCGCCATGTGAAGAATCCACACTATTGGGAAAATCCCCCCCGCCGCCGCCGCCGAGAGCCAGCGTCACACACAGTAGGGGGCGGAGCTTCGGAAAGAAACCGCGCGCGTCGTCCGGGAGGCCGGCACGCGTCCGCTTCGAACCACTCGGTCTGGCATCGTTTTTCCTGGAACGTGAAAACACACCGTGCAATCTCAGGACCTTGGCATGCCGCGATCGTCTTACAACAGGATTAATCGCGGGTAGATGCCACCGCGGACGGTACCACGTGCGGCCGGTCCCCCGGACACACGATGGGCGGATCTGAATAATTCATTTAGGCCTGGCACATTTGGGTGGGGGGGGGGGGGGTGTCTCTTTCATTTCCTTTCCCGGCTCTCTCCCCTCTTCCTGATCTGTACCCAAGCGCCCGTTTGTTATGATTGGCAGGTGGGAAGGTCGGCGAGAGGGAAAATAAAAACCATATTTTAACATTCGGTGTCAAGAAGCGGCTGCATCACGGGCGACGGGAGGCTCTGGTGGGTAGCTGCGGATGAAAGGAGGCATCCCTGGCTGTCCTCATGCGCCCCGACCCCCACCCCCCCACCAGTCTGGTATCGGCAGAGAGACGAGAATGAGGCCGCTCCGCCAGACGGCAGGGCCTTTCAACAGTACAGCACCCGTTTTTATTAACTGTGCCGCTCACCCTGCATGAACCGCGTGCCGCAGGGACACCGTCGCGCTGGGATTTCTGCTAGCGGGGATTTTAAAAGCCGCCGTCAGCCTGACGGGTGAAGAACGGCGGGTTCTGTGATATGATTCTCCGTGACATGAAACCTCTACCATCTCCCAGCTCCTCCCGCCTCCCCTCCCAGAAAGGTTCATTTGAACATGTGCCAAGACTGCAGAGATGAAGATATTACCGATGCCTCCCCCCCCCCCCCCGCCTTAATGACACATGCTTATTTCTGCAGAAGCCTTTAGCTTGGCTCTAAAGAACAGCTTGATAAACAGGAAGCAGGTTCCTACTGGTCTGGTGTGACCAAAATAGTTTAGGAAACCAAACAGCACCCCCAGTGGCCAAAATGCTTCATAGCGACTGGGGAAACCATGCCGCCTTCCACACCTCTTCAAACCTGCGGTATTCCTTCCTCCCAAAGCAGAGCGTGACTTGAAGGCCCGGTCGAGCCGCTCAGCCATGTGCCGACGCTCCTGCCAGCCCTCTGCCGGGCCACAGACCCATGACCAGCTGTCTGACACGTTCCCGGCTGCGACTCACAGACGCCCATCTGGGGGCATCAAGCTCTTACGTCTCCCCCTAAAGGTCACTGCTGGGAGTGCACGTATCAGCCCAGAAAACAATGCATTTGTCAGTAAGGGGCCCATGGTTCCCTAAAATAATTTCACAAAAGACAACAGAGATTCCCTGAACAGAATATATATTCTTATAGTCTGTTCCACCACTGGAAGCCCAGACACTCATTTTACACATCTACAGAAAGATTATCCTGACTCCAATCACGTAAGACCGCCTACGCTATAACTCGGAAATACCGGAAGCTGACATCTTCCTACAATTGCTGGAATTACATTTTCCTACAGCACTAGTACACAACCACGGACAGGCATTACGGCTTTCTACCACCAGTAATACTCATCGGTCATTTTTCACATCTTTATCTGAGGACTTAGTAGCGTAAACTTCAGAGCTGACTTTCCGTGGTTGCATTGACGTCGCACGTCAACATCAGTGGTGCCTAACGAGCACGTGCAAATCCCCAAACCGCCGGCTTGTAAATATCCTCTCCTTACAAGCATCTAATCCATCACAGAAACCACTGACCTGGATAGACCAATGGGTTATGAGCAATGCTAGTCCTGGGGGGTGGAGTCAAGCTGTGCAGCCAATAGGAAGTGAGCAGCAGCAGGAATGACGTCTTAAGTTTTTAATTGGTCTCCACACCCAAAGCCCAGCTGCCGCAGACCTGTAAGCATTTATCCCACAGTGAAGGAGCTAATTCATCCAAAGCTGACATTTAACCAGCAGACTACAGTGAACTCCAGCAGTTACATTTGCATTCATTGTAAATGTTATTTAACAGTCCAAAAATGTATTTAGAATATTTATATGTACTTAAAGCACACATGTAATATATGCATTAGTTTCACTCCACTGAACTGTTATATTAAGCTCGGCAAAGACCTACCAGCGATCAAGAAACTAGTAGCTAAAGGGTAATACGCAAGACCCTCATTATGTCACGCCTTTATAAGCATTATGTAAACAGTCGTAAATGTGTCAATAACCGCAGCCTGCACGGTGAAATGAGTTACAGGGCCCCGCATGTGACACGCCCCCCCCGGCAGCCGAGCGTAATGATTTAGCGTGCCGCTGCATTGCGAAGGTCTTGCACAAACTTTTATCCGAGGTGCGAATCGCAGCGCCAACTGACGAGCGCCACACCTGCCAATTGGGGGGACTTTAATTAAAGGGGCAGGTCAGGGCACCTCCTGTGCCTTCGCTGAGTGACGGCGTGATAGTGGGCGATGACATCAAGATGGCAGCAGGTGCCGATTCAAGTGTCTTATGGCCTGTTCTAAGGAGACAAAAATACCCGCGACCGGGGCACAGACACGCAGCGACACACGTACAGCTGTCTAAACATTGCTGCCGTCGCTCCGCCTCCTGCAGAGAGCACACTCCCTTTCTGTCTGGCGGGGGGAACGCAGGGTCAACCCCCCCCCCCCCCGATGGTGGATAGCGGGGCCACGTTTGTTTTTGGCGTGCTGTTGTGTCTACGGGGTGACCCCGGTCGAGACCTTGGACCGCCAGGCAGGGGTGAGGAGGGCAGAGCGAAGGCCAGTAGCTGCACCGCGCGCATTTCCTGACGCATTTTCTGCCGGCGCACGCATGTCTAAAGGCCAATTACAGCACATCCCCAACGGGCATGCCTGCAGAGAACGATTCGACAAGTAAAAGCACTAAGAACACACGATGTAACCCCCCCCCGTCCCACCCCCTATCTGATAAGACTTCAGATAAAAGGCAGCGTACCACAGAAGCCTGCCAAAACTCCTCCCTTCATGTTTAATTATCAGATCAACTTGTCGAGATTCCCAGGGAGAGCAGCAACGCATCGTTTACAGCCACTCTGCGTCGCTCCCCACCCTCCCTGAATCTCGCCTCTGCAAAGATTCAGCAAGACAGATGATTTTTTTTTTTTTTGTTTTACTTAACCGCTAAACCTCAGATCAAGGACAGAGAGGCCATACTGCCCTGGGCCCACTGTACCAGTGACTGTAGTAGGCAGTGACTGCAGTGCGTGGCATCAGTTCAAATATCAGTGCAGTGTGAAATGCTAAAATGTGGATTTGGCTCATTGCCACCTCTTTTGTTTAATGATACTATCGATTCTCTGTTCGCCTAACCCCATTTTGCTCTCCGTGACACGCAGACACAAATGTAGGTGGGAGCGAGCTTAGCCGCGAAGGGCAGCCACATGTAGCGGCACCCATGAAGCTGGGGGGGGTTAAGGGCCTTGCTGAAGGGCCCACAGATGCGACTATTCTGCTGGAGCTGGGCTTGAACCGGTGACCTTCCGATCACAGACACAGAGTCTTAGCCCGCTGAGCTACATGCTGGTATCCCCAAAGGCTGACAGTGGAGCGTCAGAGCTTTAAAAAAATAAGTGTATATTCCACCCTGGAGATCACTGTGGCCTTTGCTATCATTCCTACATTCCATCTCCCATCACTGACTCATCCTGGCAGCCATATAATACTTCCTTTGTGCAGATTTTTTATTTTTTTTGGTCAAGGTCCCATCAAAAGATTTTTGGAAGTGTTTTTTGTTTTCAAAACACAGAATCATGCACAGGTGCTGCTTTTTTAACATAAGCGATGGAAGCACACCTGGATGCCGCTCCGGGAGGTGAGGTAAAGCGCGGCAGACATCTGGCTCACTTTAGAGTTTCGCAGGAAGGGGAGCAGCGGGCACGGGGGGGGTAAGAGGGTCACGCCGAACCAACCGACCACCAGACCGATCGGGACGTGGCTAAACACTCAAGGGGTATTAACAATGCACTTTCGTGCGTCCCATGCTACTAGCTAATGGAGAACTGTTCAGAATCCTTCTTCCTGAAAATCACACCATTTCATAGATTTTATTGTCATCCTTATTCCCCCCTACATGCCACTCAAGCTCGCCACAGGCATCTCCCCCAAACAATTGCCCAGTTGATGCGAACCCCCCTCATTTTCAACACGCTGCCTCCCCCGTGTTCAGAATTGCGAGCCGGAAAACTCTGGCAAGTCAAGGATCTTAAAACAGACCGGCGCGTCGTGTAAAAGATCTCATCGTGCCCATTGCTTTTCCACAAGTTTCGAGATGCAGCAACTCTGGCAAGATTGGGAAGCGGCATCATGGGAAGCGGCATCTAAGGAGGACCGACAGCTCGAAGCCCTTGATTCTTCGGAGACCCATCGCCCGCAACCAGCTCATTTGTTTTACGAAGCCATGCGGCTTAAAACGTTATGATAAGTGTAGCGTTTGTTTACAGATGGAAAGAGCGAGAGCGGCGTGAGATTAGATCACTCATAAACCATCAGCATCCCAACGCCAACAGTGTTATGAAGTGCCGTTAATTAGTTTGTTGGCTTGTGAAGCATCGCATATTGTGGTCATTAATCACGAGGAAATCTCCTGAAACGTGAACCCGGAGTGTGTCTCCAAACAATGGTGGCATGTATTTAAGTATTCATTTAATGCTTTTAATTCCCCGCCCCACTTCCCTAGTGGCGCTTCACCCTTGTCGCGGCTACCTGGTAACACGGCGCGTAATTAGGCGTATTCCCATAACGAGAGGCCGAGGGCGAAGGTCCCGAGATGCATTGTGATTTATAAAATAGAGAAAACATGCACACAGCCACAGTAATACATCCAAGGTTATCTGAAGGGAAGACGCTGGTGTGGATGAGCTTCTGTATAAGACAGATATAAATAGATTAATGAGACTCAAGGAGGGAGGGAGGAACGGAGGGCGAGAGTGAGATTGGGTCGCGCATTACAATCATGCCATATTCATACCAGTCTTTTTTAACCTTTCAAAAAGTTTTATTTTCTCGCCTAAATTACCGACATAGCCGTATATATTTCTATTTTACAAATAAGACACCCAAGATGCAATAAAGTTGGGAATGGTAGGACACCGTGAAAACGCTAACTCTAACGTGGAGGGTAGCGTCTCCAGGCGATCTCGCCTCGCCGGCTAGCCGATAGCTACTGGGAGTGTGGCAGACAGCCGCCCTAACCGTAACTTTACCCCGGCGTACGGAGCGATTGCGGTGTGGCCGGCAGCTGGGTTTCTGACACGTCAGTCGGGCAGAGACCAGGACAGCCATGATGGGGGGTGTGATATCCGTACCGCTGGAAGGAGATGACGCCTCGCTATTTTTAGTAAGTCCCCCCCCCCCCCCAACGGTGTCGCACGGTGACATGGATCATCGACAGCAGCAGAAGGTCTGAGGCAGCTCATGCTACAGACTCTGACCTCCGGCTAAACTCCTCGCTGGCTCTGAGGGAGTTACTGGGTTCCTTGGTGGCAGACAGCGCAGCCACCCCGAACAGGCACATGTAGCTTCCGGAAAGCCATCGCTTTCACCCCTACCTCCCACCCACCCCTACCTCCACCACTCGCCAAAATGAGTAAAAAATTCCCACAACCCCACATGCTTATCACTCTCAAAATGTGAATGAACAGCTCACCAACACACTGATAATGCATCAATAAAATATGGACTGAAGATCTTCAGATTAGACTGGACAAACGATCACCAAAACAAACACTATATTTGGTGTTTAAGGCTACCAACTGCCTTTTTACGTAAATAATGTTTTTTCTTTTTTAATGAAAACCATTATTCCACGTAAAACGTTCCTCCATGACACTCCTCTCAATTGCCAAATAGAGTTTAGCCGGTCGCTGAGTGCAACATTGAAACAGCCCTTTCGAAAGCAGTCACACGAGAGCCGTTTCAGGAGAAACACCCGACGGACAAACGATACGGCTCCGTGAAAGTCCTCCACGGATCGCTCGGTGTCATCTGGTTCTTGGAGTGACCCATCCAAGACGAAAGACCAGGCTCGGGCCTGGGCCACCTCAGCTGAGCAGCACAAAAGCAGACAAAGGAACCCAAACCCTTAGCCACGACCCGAACCCTCTTCCCGCCCGGTTGGGGGACCTGCTGCTGCTTATCACTTCCAGACCTCGTTGAGAAAGACCACCGACAGGAAGGGCCTTTTTTTTTTTTTTGTCACCCGCCCTTCCCCTTCTGTGAGGTTAACTGTGAAAGTCTTGGCAGGATATCGTCCTGCTAGCGAGTCAAAAAGGAAGTGTGCGCAAATAGAGTCGCAGCCGGGACAAATTTAACGGTACGGCCTCCCCTGCTTTGCCTCCCGCCCTGCTGTCGTCTGTTAGCCCTGGGGCCTGACGGACGCCAACTGCACGGTCTCTGAAAAAGTGACACGGGATAGCATGATCTTCTGTGACGGCGGAGTGCAAGGTGCAGCCCAGAAAGATCTTTAATGATTATCACCAAGTTGAACCGGCGTTTGGCTCACACTAAATAAACAAGTGATAAAAAGAGATAGAATTATTAAAAAAAAAAAAAAACACAAAAAAAACTAAAATTATCAATTTACAACCAGGGAAATTTTTTTTACGAGATTTCACACAAATAATGAAAATGTGATCATTTCCAGCTTTATGTAATGCAAGAATACCTTTACAAACACTGAATTTGTGTAGAAAGACAATATACCTTTCTGGCGATTTTCCAGCAGAATGATATCTGGTGAACACCAGCCTTCTGCCCGACGCATGTCTTCATAAAGGATTCGAGCAGCTTTTACAGTGTGAAGCCCTTCACCGAGACAAAGCCCTCTAGAGAGCGAGGGAGCGCTTGACTCGCATTCCCGTTGGCCGCGCCGCTCTCCATCCCTTGACGTTTCCACGCTAATCGCTTTAGTTTATCCCACTCGGCTGTGTGTGAGGCAGATGTTTGTCAGGACACAGTCAGCCCCCGCAATTCACGTTGCACTAAGTAAGATTAACCACTTTTTCTCCCCCCCATGTCCTAATTCCTAATCCTAGAAAACAGTGGATTGTGGGGGGATAAATGGAACACATCAAAGATCCCCCCCCCATACAAGTCTAATGCAGTACAAATCGGGTAAAACACACATGTAAGCTCACGGGCATATAAGCAATATGCAGTATTAACAAAACATGAGGCAAGAAATATTATGGTGGAAACCATTTATTAATAATTATAATAAATCACAAAAAAACAGTCAAAGGTCATTGCTCTATTTAAACACCCCCTCACTAATAAATAAGAATGTCCAAGTTGCCCCCTACATACCCCCAAAGCATGCAGGCAGTCCTGCGACTTGTAACGTTATAACCGCCCCTTCCTCTTCCCTTTTCCTGTGTCGATTTCAGACAAAAAGCACAGCATGCGTTAACGCGGTCCAAATGAAGAAGTATCACAGTAAGCTTTCATTCAGCCGTCTCTAAATCAAACCATGGTACGCGTTTATTTAGCTTAGCGCGGCTAAGACTTTGGCGCCATTTCAACTTTCTTCCAGCAGCTGAAATGAGTACGAGCCGTGAGTCGTCGTGCGGTCATTGGCGGGGACGATTTCAAAAGCTACGGGGAGCATCTTAGGACAACATGGATGCGACGGGCACACAGTACTTGTCCCATTAGCCAGGCGAAGCTGTCCATTCATTTGTTTTCTTTGACTTGCATCTTGTTGAGCGTAGCTACGACAAATTAGACCAAACTAATCATTACTTCATGCAACAGCTATTGTCTGAAGTACTTAATCTTCTTCTCCACAGCTTAGAATTTAATTCAGCCTAGAACTTAACAGTTTTCCCTAAAGGAACCCTAGACTTTTAATGATGGATCAGAAGTTAAAAAATCTAGGTGCCTATCGTATACTCAAGAAACCAATCAGATGGCTAGGAAGTGCCATATTGACCACAAAGTCCTTTGGAACCCTACAAAATTTGGCTTGATCAACAACGTCTTGAAAACCAGGATCGATTTTCATGAGAAACAGTTGGACACCAACACTAACCTCAGGACTTACATATTCCTTAGTTTCACTAAATATACCACATATTGAAGACTGGACAGATCTTGGTCGGAAACAAATTTGATCAGACAGAAAGTTCACAAAGTTAATATCAAAGTCTTCTTTTGTGTTCAGTGCTAACGTGAATAAAAAAGCATTATCTAACATTTGTTTTGTTCTCAGTAGGCCTGTCTTCTTTTTACAAAGTTTGACAACATTGAACGGTCATCCTGATTTTTTAAATGATGGCCGCGAGACTGACTGTGCATGATTACTGCTTAGCTAGCTGTGTAGGATGTAGAGGCAGTGTGTAGCCCTAAAATAAAAAGTTCTGGATGTCTAGCTATCGGTATACTCTTCCACGCAGACAGGATCAGTTATTATCAGTCAAACACACAAGTCTTGATGATGGTGAAACTAGCACATCCTGACAGTTAACCAAACCAACGAACCAGCTACACCATATAGATTCAAAATACTTCATACTAGCTTCATACTGCTGTGTTCAGTTTCGTCCTTCGATAAACATAAAAAATGTAAACGCTGCAGGACAGGATAAATATTTTGTCTTGCGCCATGGGTGTTAACCAGACAGCTACGTTTAAATCAAGGCTTGACAACATTACTCTCCTTAAGAAGGAGCCTTAACGTGTCACACTTATGTGCAGCATCAGTAACAAATCCAATTAAATATGGAGCTTTAGGTACAGAAAAAAATAAAAAGAAATAAAACCATAGCTTCTCCATCTGCTGACATTTCGGATCACATGCTTGCGATGACTTAGCCACTTATACATAAGGGCTTGATATCTCTTCCCAGTGACACGGCTCATCTGCTCCCTCAAACCCAAAAGCAATGTCTGACATTTGGTAGTCAGGAGACACAGCTTTGAGAAATGAAAAAAATAATCAAATAAAAAGTACACCGTAGGTGAATTTGCAGGTCTGGGAGACACCCCTTACTACCACCTACCCCCCACCTTCAAAATGGTAGCACAAAGGCTTAAGTTGTACATACCTGTGTGAATGCCAAGCTTTGTACACCTCCAGTCCCCCCCTCCCTTCACATCACGTGGGGAACGTCCCTCTGCGGGCCCCCACCACGGACTACGTCTGTTGGAACTGAAACAAAGACAAGGCAAGACATTAGTCCGGTAGGCAGTCTCCACCAACCTGGCCAGATAATCATGGATGACTGCGGCTTCTCCAGAACACAGATGTCGTCTTCCCGTAGGCCAAATGCTCCACGCGGTCCGCCTGACAGCAGCTCATTACAGGTCAAACCCAATTATGTCACGAAACAGCTTGACAGTACCTTCCCAAACGGTCAGGTGTTCGCTCTCAAAGTTCAGCGGGAGTCGAAGACGCGCTTTGAAAAAGGGTCGCGTTTTGTGTGACCGTAAAAAAATCGCCATTGAGGGTGACGTTGGCCTGTCAATGGACCTTATCTGCGGAGCTCACGACCCGGCCACAGATAGACTGATAAACCCGTTAACGGGTGGTCTCTCTTTAACTCGGGCCAACGGCCCCAGTTGAGTTCCCTGGCACGAGCATGACCCGACCCCTGTGCCCGCTGCCCCTAATGACATCGCTGTGCCAGGGAGCCTCTAGGTGATAACATCCAGTCTTCTTAGCCAAGACACAAGCCAAACACCCATCAGGTTTTAAAGACCTCCACTCCATCATAACTGAACTGATTAATCGCTAAAGACGAGCTTATTCATACATGTTGATACACATCGATAAAAGATTCAGACACCAAAATTAACAAATCACAATAGAAAAGGACACAATACAAATGGAATAACCAACACGCAACTGGCCCGCCTGCGGCGGAAAGGTATAATGCTTCAGCTGTGGTACCCGAGAGTGCTGTATTCTACCTCTACACAGAGCTGTGATCTCCAGAAGGCCCAATTCATACATGAAGTTCACAGCCATATTTCCCACCTAAGGGGGACAGCTTGCACCCAACGCTGAAGGCATTTCAACCCTCCACTCCTTGCTATTCACAAGTGGGAGCGGTTCCATTCATCCGAGACTCCGAAGGCTAAATTCAGCAAAACCACATGGCCGAGGCATGACATTCCTTCTGCTGGAGGACACCCTCCAAAAATCCTGAAGGGCAAGTATCTGCAGTCAAGCATTCCCAACATCAAGCGAGCTACCGTTCAATGGTGATGGGCCAAACCATTCACGATATTTTGGCCGGGACATGGTAGCCATGCCGTATGGCTTAACACGCTGGTTTTACAGATAAAATCGAGCATGGATAACAAGGGGATTTCATATCACTGCCTCACATATGTATTTACAATTACCGCATGTTTGAGGTGTGTGATATTCAGTATAGCCAATGTGCCCAGTGCCTTAATGTCACCAATAATCAAGCTAGAAATGCATCATGGTAGCCAACAGCCTGTGTACATTTTAAAAAGTAAATAGCTAAAATAATAATAACAACAATGATTGCTGACTGAAGGTTGCAATGTCTATTGGATTCCTTACTTTAATAAAATGACCCATGTTAAGTAATCCTTTCTAACTACCCAAGTTAACATATCAAATAAAAAGTACACAGTTACAAATAGGCATCTATTGTGAGAAATGTAGACATTTTAATTACGCACATTAATCATTTGGATATTTGAAATTTTGTATATATGTATAGGCAGTTGAAGTACCATGAGTATTCCTCGCCCACAAATACAATATTCCAATATGCAGAAATGACAATCAGCAAAGCAAACAAATATTTATGGGGAAATAAATGTACTGGAAAATTAGTTTCTGGTGACGCAGTTCAGTTTGCTGGCAAATCTGGATGGAGGTGAACAAGAACTACAGACAATTAATGCTGAACAGGAAGACGAAACAAGGCTGAATGCCCATGAGGACGTACTTATACGCCTGCAGCTACACTAACACCTTCACGGTCACACTAATACTGCTGAAAGGGGCTGAACGAGGGCTGCACTCGATACGGAGCTGAGATCTTCCTCCAGCATCAGCATACAGCTACCATGTCAGCGATGTTGTGACCGAGCGACCTCCCTCCTGAAAACACGCATCTATATCCGTTGTGTGTGCGGAGCGGGAACCCGTCAGCATTTTCCGGGAGCTTCCTGACCTCTCGTTGCCAGGTACCATTCAGCCGGTGGGCGTGTGGACCCAAACGACCGACCCGAGAAGAGCCACTCTAAGAGCGGCTCGGACCCGGCGCTGCGGTCGACACGTCATGAGATCCATCGGGCTCCACCTATGATCCCCTACCCCGGCACAAAATCCTAAAGGAGATTAAATCGCACTGGACGTGCTGAGACCCCCCCCCCCCCCCGCTCCCGAGCCGTGACTGCGGCGGAAAGAGCGCGGCTGTGCCTTTATCCACCCATGATAGAGAGAGAGAGAGAGAGAGAGAGAGAGAGAGGGATCCTGGCCACCAACGGCCATCGTGCACACCGGCACCGTTCACCCGAGTCCTGTGGTTAGATTAAAAGGCCACGGTCGGCAGTCTTGTGCATCGTTCTGGGGCGGGGGGTGGGGTGGGGGTTGGCTGGAGGGGTTACTATCCGCTGTCTGAAGAGCACTGCTCCTCAGACTCACTGCGCCGTCTGTTTTGCACCGGCGATCTGGCTCCTATGCCATCAGAAAGATGAGGATGAGCGTCGTGAATGAGAAGATGCCCCCCCCAGGCTCCTTGGAGAGCCCCCTTAACCGCAGTGTTGGGTCGGCGGTGGGGGGAGTGGGCATTTCTTGGCCCCTATCACCGACTTTCATTAGGAGAGGAGGGCATAAATGGGGGCTCGGCCCTTTAAGCTGAGATGCTCCCACCCCACCCTGATACAACCCCCCCCCCCCCGGATAAGACCCCCCCACACACACATTACTCATAAGCTGTTTTTCCCAGGGTTGTGAAAAATCGATGTGCTCCACGCTGCAAACAGTTCATAATGACGAGAACGGGGGGGAAGGAGAGATGGGGGAGGGGGGGGCAGACTGCAACAAAATTGATTTGTTTAAGTACAATAACGGGGCTCTGCGGCATCTCGTTCTGCAGCCCCGGTGTCAAGACAAAGCCCGCGTGTCATGGTGAAGCTTCACCGGCAGACGCCAGGCAAATGGGAAATACAAAAAAAAATAATAACGGTACCAATTTGGCTGCAAGATTCCCCCAGAATTCTGTCAATCCCTGTCGATGATGGGGGGGGGGGGGGAGACAGGAATACTGCAGCCGATGGGAAGCGTCGTGCGGGTTTGGCGGGAGGATAATAGTGGAATGAGAAAATCCCCGGCAAACGACGTGCGAGCGTTCAGTGAGTGCAGGCGGCATCGCGGAGCTCGGTGTAATGTCACCGTGAGCCACCGGGCATGCGCAGGCACACACACACACACGCACACACACAAGCACACTGCGGAGGTGAGGAGCTCCGTGCACAACGAGCATTTAGATACACACGTTGAAACAGGTCGCCGATGATATCATGCAACTGGCCGGCCATCAAGAAAAGGCGTGCTCATAAACTGGTGATGTCATGCCATCGTGTTCATAAACCAGTGATGTCATGCCATCGTCCTCGATGGATGTTTTTCCATCGCGAGGCTCTCTCCTTCCTTTATACCCTTGACAACCGCCGCACACAGACGTAAACACGGATACCGGCGTGGTGGTGGCGGCGCTTCACAGAAGCGGCATGCTCTTTTTCTGCTCTCTCCTCTGCTCCCGGCCGATTTCGGAGTGCAGACATACAAATGCACGTACGTATATACACACACACACAAATAAAAAGGGCTTGAAATCACTGATGCAAGACGCAACATCAGAGCTAGATAACGGCGGCCAGCCCCCACCCTCTACAACTCCCCACCCCTGAGGAGAGCACTGCCCCTGAACCCCGAGCCCTTCTGCGGTCTGGCTGGCTGGACCTCCACGCGCCCCCCTCCCTGCTCTGCTCTGCAGGAGGTCTCCTGGCTTAATTGGGTCCTTGTGGAATCAGACACCCCTCCCCCCCCCCCGGCCTAAAGATGGCCAGCATCCTCGCGCTGTGCCCGCCTCCCAGCGTAATAAAGTGGCCCTTGGGCGGTCCTCAGCCTCTTGTGAAGTGGCCCTCACAACCTCCCCTACTGCCCCCCCCCCCCCCTTAGGTATTCTCCAGCCCCTTTTCAAGTGGCCCTTGTGGGTCTCACTGCCCCGCAGACTTGCCAGGACGGATCCCAAGGGACTGGGAAGCTCACACCTTAAACTCGGCCAGGAACCAGCAACGCAGAAACAACCACAAACCAGATACCTGGCAGCCAAATCTAAAAACCATTTTATAACCGTTTCTATCCAGACAACGAACAGATATAATATAAGATGGAAAGAAAGGGGGGGGGGATATATTTCCATCGGACAAGGCCCCTGTGACCCAGCGATTACCTCCATAAGGGGGCCTCCCCCCCAAATTCTAAGCAAAAGTTAACTTCAGTGACTCCATTCATTCTTGCTTCATGTTGTTGACAAGCTGAAGTCATTTAAGGTAAAATCCCAGATGTGTATCCTGGCTTCAGAAGATGTAATCTGCAAACGATACGTCCATCCAAACAATGATACAGCCCACAAAAATGAAAAGAAACTTTTACACTTTGCTAAACATCCAGTATATATACACACACGCACGGATAATGACATAATCACACTCAATGATGTCGTTGTCCATGACATGAAGAATGTTGTCAGTTTGGAGAGTCATTCATGAAGTAAAGATTAATCAAAGTACACAGTGAGACTACAGTCAAGTCCCCACACCACCAGCCAGGCGGTCTCTGTCCGCAGCATCCTATGTTTACGCCACACCTCTTGAGATTGCGCCCCCCGTCAACGTGCCACGAAATGTGCGTGGAATAGGGCACCGAGCGGTTTCTCCCCTTCCTGCCGATCCCCGAGACGCTCCGAGGCGTCAGCGCTGTAATTAAACACCTGTTGGTTCTCCTGGGCTCAAATGGCGAAGGGGACAAATCGCAGTCCGATTTTCCACGCTAACCCTGGTAATTTGCTCCGTGCTGCGCTGGCTACAATGTCTTATTTATTCAGTGAAGACAAAAAAAAAAACTCGCCACCTCTTGCATGAAGACACAAGGTTTGTTTTATCTCCCATGTGGAAAATTCACAGGCCGAAGTCCTCTAGATCGTCTGTCTGGTCCTTAGGTAATTGGAAATATTATAGGATTTTGAAGTTATACCCATTTCAGAAATTTAACTAACCCCAGAACAATTTGCTCTTTCAAAATGTTAGCATCTTCTCCCAAAGTACTTAAGTATAGGATGACAATTAGCTTTTGTTTTTCTTTCTTGAAAAATTACCTTAAAAGATTTTACAAAACCCTCTTAATTTAAAGCTGATGTCCCATGACATAGTGGCCCCTCTGCACTTCCTTGGAACAACCCCCCCCCCCCGAACCGGTGGGAGTTGAAGCAGGCTGGGTATACAGTGCAGGAAATGCAAGGCAGGCTGCAGGCTGAAGCCGGAACTCTGCCAAAGAGAGAGAGGGCGCTCGCCATACAGAAGCGAAAGAGACAGTCGCCGGTCACAGGGACCATCCAGGGTTTGCATTAATAGACAGATTCCGGTGCTATGGAAACACGGAACTCAGCTGACCACAGCGGCCCAGGCCACCTCCCTCCCACACATACGGCCAATCAGGGTCAGCCTGAAGGGACCACATGTTCCTGCACTATCAAACAGCCGGGGGCCATTCTTAGATTTGCCGTTTTTGGAACGAAACGGGCTGCTTTGAAACTGATATTTACATCAGTGCGTTTCACAGGAACACCTAGAACAGGTCTGAGGGAACAGCTTGTTACCCCGCTGAAGACACTTCAATAGATCATCATAATTTTAAAAACCTGCAAGGTTGTGTTTCCTTTATGCGAGTTTTACTTCCAGAAATATCCGGCAGGCGTTTAAAACTGAGGCAGGTACAAGGATTTAGAGCGAGGTAAGGAGAGATGGAGGATGGAATGGGAGAGCGGGGGAGCAGCACATAACATGCGCTCCGACGGGCCTGAACTCTGCACTCCAATTCCTATTCTGACATCTGAATACTGTAAACACTCAAGGGCAAGTACACGGATCGACACACTTAGTGTGATGTTTAGTCAAACAGTCCCCAATATAACGTATTCATTAATTGTTGGGTGGAGAAGGGCTGGAAATTTGAAAGACTTTACTGGGGTGGGGGGGGGGGGCTTGTTTGATAAACTGCATGGTTGCAGGTTATGGCTGTACTCTAGATTAAGAAAATAATGTACTTGTGTACTTCATTTATTTTAACAGTTTCAATCGTGTCTTCTACAATCATTTGTTTATTATTAAATGTCGGGGGGGGGGGATATAATTAACGATTCCAACACTCCAGAACCTACATGCCTTTTTTTCCCCAAAAACTCTGAAGCTGAAAATATCTCTTTAGCTTAAATAAAAAGGAAAATAATAATAATAATAATAACTTTTGTCTGTGTGATTTCAGAATGTAACACATGTAGACATCGTTTTTGATTGCCTTTCCATTTTCCTGGGCCTCAGTGTGTTACGTCTCTGTACCCAAATCAGGTATTCGGCTCTGCTGAGTTACACTGGCCAATGAGAAGACAATCTGTCAAATTCGTGGGACCGGGAGGGAAGTCGGCCCGGAGGCCCCAGAAAGACACAAACACCTCAGGAGGCTCAACGTGGGCCAGAGAGCTCATTTCAAATTAATCTAAACCGTTTGGTTTTTAAAGAGCGATCCAAACACATGCTGTTTAGCGAATGAGTGTTTTTTAAACTTCGTGTTTTATGCTAAATGGCATCAATTACCGAGCTGAGGGTGTATTCCAGTGTACAGAGGGAACATCTCAATGAGACGGATTTCCTTTATGGAGACGGCGGCGCGAACGGGTCCGAGTCTCCGCTCCGCACCAGCACGGGGTCGCCTCACTCCCGCATCTAATCAGCCCAGAAGTGGATTAGGCTGTGGAGGACACGCCGCTCTCGGTTTGTACTCTATGTGAACAGGCCAGCCTCCACGATGCAGGAGATATTGCCAAGCGAATCGGCTACTGCAGCCTGCAGAGGTTACAGTCAACTGCTAAACACCTCTCACAGTTCTACAACCAGTGAGGCAGGAACAGAAAGATGGTTAGAGGGAGAGAGGGAGAGAGGGAGAGAGAGAGAGAGAGAGAGAGAGAGAGAGAGAGAGAGAGAGAGAGAGAGACGAGCCCCGATGTCCAAAACAAAGGCTGAAGAGCAGAATGTTTTTTTGCAAGGAGCAATTTAACGAGCACACTATCTGTTCAGCATAGATAAAGACAGATAAAGTTACTCCAGGTTTCCTATGTGTACATTTGTAGAGAAAGTTCAAACCTTATTAAATATCCTGCATACGCACCATACAACCCCCCCCCCCAAAAAAAAAAATACAAAAATAATTTAATTCTACCAAGATTTCATGTTCTTTTTTAAGTGTAGCTTGGAGGGAAAAATTTATTATTATTATTATTATTATTAGTACTACTACTACTACAACCTTCAGCACTGCCTATCGGCATCCGTTTTGGCAGCTGCTATGACTGCATTCCTCCTGTCAGGGCGGCGCTCATTCACCCCATTCAGGGGTACTGGCAATTGCCACGGGGAATTTGGCTAAAATCGGACCCCTGGCAGCTCCCGGCTGTCTGAGGCCCCCGGCAGCCAGGGCCCAAAATGCGAGAAAAAAAATTACAGGTGAGAAATGAATTCCCTAGAAGCACAAAATGCAACACCGGTTCCCAACACAGTGGATGCTGAACAGGTACCAAAGACACATAATTAGCCCAATTTAAGATAAAATGTATAAACACCCAAGCAAAGGACAGAAAACAAGACATACAAAAAAATCACTATGGGTAACACCTGTGCTGTGGGGGTGTGGCTATGAATTAACAACTAGTTTTGACTGGGTACTATCTTGACAAATTATCAGGTATCTTTTAGTTAATTACAATAACGAGACTGATTGGTCTGTATGAACAACTGCTTATACTTCAGGCTTATGTCTCAGAGTGATTTTTAAAAATGAATGAAATTCTGAATCGGATGATTCCCTAAAAGGATCATTAGTAAGTCAGGACTGATCGTACTCAAGATGGGCCATTGTTCAGTTATCCTTCGGATCAGGTCAGCGTTCTACTCAGTTTAACTGGGGGGGGGCATGATCAGCCACTCTCACTGAAGCATAACCCTATACCCCCCCCCCACTGCAGACGAAGGAGACACTCTCCACACTCAGGTGGCCACAGAAAAAGGTCAACCATTACACTGCGGTCCAGAATCCCAGTCCACGCTATCCCAGCAACACAAGTGCGTGCACCTCCCATCCTAAACAAGCCATGAGGGGGCTCGGCCGCACACGACAGTGACGTCCACGAGCAAAAACGTCTGCACGCCGTCGACTAGTCTGAGAAGCGCAGGAGCCTTAACGCAGATACTGACAGAAAGAGATGCTGGAAACCTTCGAAATGGAATTTTCACCCCTCATGCGCAGAACAATAGACGTCTGGAATGGTTTCTGTCGAAAACAATTGCAGGATGACATCGGCCTGACAGCAAAAAAAAAAAAAACCCAATGCAACAGGATTTATTCAGCAGACAGAAGAAATATGCTTAAAAAAACACCAGGGCTCAAGTCCAACACTCCTTTTCCTTTCCATCATACCTTTTACGTGTTTTGGAGACTTTTCCGTTGGCTGTTCTGGAACATAAGGACTGGAGAGAGTTTTGAAACTACCGCAGAGGCACACAGCTTACTAGCACTGGATAACTAGTATCACGTGCCAGTATTAACGATGGTCATTACTTTGCAGGATACCAGAGGATACGACTGTGAAAACGCCAGTCTGTAAACCACATTCAGAGACACACCGAGAAGAAAAACGGCTCAAAGCGCTTTCGAGTTTCAGGCCTCGAGCATAAACCATAATGTTACAGGAGACGAGCGAGACTCGCTTTCTGCAACGGTGAATGAACGCCACTGGTGGTGGACTCAAAACATGAAACATCTCCGTGCTCCACTAATCCACCCATCCAGCAGGCTGCCAGTTTCAATCTAAGTGAGTGACAACAACTGGTTAGGTGTGGAGAGACTGATCCCGTCTGTTCCAGAGGCCATCTCTCACCGGATGACACCAAAGTCTAGCCGTTTCTAGTTCTCCAAAAAAACAGAAATAAATTTTATTTTTATTTTTTTTTAAATTGCGAATCCGGCCCTCAACAAACAAGACCAACGCCTTCCGGGCTTTTCCCATCCTCGCCACTGCTCACTTGACGCTCATTTCCCGTTTAGAAGATCTACTGTTGGCTAGGTCACATCCGCCAATCCCCACGCCATTGCCCTGCTGACACTGCCTTCCATCGACGTGGAGGGGATAATAAACAGAGCTCTGCAGAGAATGCACTCACTCCGCTGCGCTTCCGAAATCTCTCCCCAGGCTGCGGGAGGGGGGGGGGGGGACTCCACTGAAAGGAGACCCGGGAAAGGGAAGACTTAGACTTGGAATGAAATCTCCATGATCATCCATAAAATGTCCACAAACCGTCATCTCATGAGGAAAATGGACTTGTTTTATATCGTTTTATTTTTATATGTCCATGGGGGGCAGTGTGCGCAGCTCAGTGGTTCAGGGGTCTGTGACTGTGGCCGGAAGGTTGCGAGTTCAAATCCCGGGGCCGGCAGGGTAATCACATCACCGCTGCGCCCTTGAGCGAGGCTCCTAACCCCAAATTGCTCCGCGGACGCTGGCTGACCCTCTTCTCTAACCCTCAGTTGTACGCTTTTTTTTTTTGGACAAAAGCTTCTGCTAAATAAATAAAAGTAAACGCAGTACGAGAAGGTTCTCAGCGTAAAGCTTAAGGTCGGTTTCGGCAGGGCTCGTTATTCCGCAACTCTCTTACCGCCGCACGTGTGTCTGGAAGTCGCAGCAGACAGCCCGGTTTTGTGTGGTCAAATCCCGACGGAGGCTTGGGAGCAGCAGGGCTATGGAAAGACGCCGTCTGGCTAACACGTCTCCTCCAGCAGAGAGGCATGATGGGGGCAAGCTGCTAAACATCACGACTCCATCTCTGACCTTTTCACAGCGGTATCCGCTCTAACGACGATCGATGGCTCGCTCGGCGAAGGAAGGATGCCCCGTACACACAACCGACGAGGCTGAATCACTAATGAATTAAGACCATTACAAAATATTATGACCTCGTCTTAACCCGGAAACCAAACAATCACAATGCTTCAACAGCATCTCAGAATCCAAGCGAACACTTCATCGGCCCTCAAGACGGCAGACAGGACGTGCCGCTGTTCATTCAGATTTTCTGTTAAAATGATGGATTAAAGTAATAGGTCTCATGCTGGGGCTGGAGGGGGGGGGGGGACGCATTCAGAAGCTTGATGGGTGATACAAGAACCACTACAAACAAAGATGGTGAAAGAAACAAAAAAAGGTTGAAATAATTACATGGAGACATACTGCTGCACTCTGGGAGATTTATCTTTTTTCCGTTAATTATGTTTTCTGATAGATCCTTAAGTTGGTTTATTAGTCAAAAAATGTCCCACTCAAATCTCACTGGTGGTTCCCTGTTAATTAATTTCCACCCACCATAGTGAGAGAAAACAAGGGAGAAACAAGGCGTGCCCACCCTGAGCAGAGAGAGACTTTTAGGAGAAGCTCTGATTAAATAAAAATTTAAAAAAAAAAAACGAAAAAAATAGTCTCTCCACAAATTGCTAATTCCTCTGCCAGATATGATCAGCTTAAGGTTGCAAAATGATGACTCTGATATTTCATGTGCCACCAAAACACAGAAAGTGCTCTGAATTATTGATGGTCCTGGTGCTGGGAGATTTTTAAGCAGTCATGGTGCTTTTATCAATCATTCATGTGGTTTCCACTGAAAACACTTCAGTCCTCGAGTATCAAATCGCTCTTGAAGGAGGTGGAGAACATGCACACAAAGATCTCACTTCATTTGAGGGGCTAAAATATGTTGAGGGAATACTCTCCAGACGATTAAAGATATTACGCTAACGTGGGAAAACCCACATTATTTGCAGCTAAATAACAGTCTGGAGTTTGATAATGAACAGTTTAGATACTGCAAAGGATAATACATAACAACAATGCAGTATACGCAGTTTTATTTCAAAATTTGCAGATTCACTGATTCATATTAAAATATGGAAAGTCATCTTGTGCAGGATGCATGCCCCCCCCCCCCCCACAACTCTGACCAGTATAAGCAATTGGAATCAGGGATGGATGTATTCAAATACAAACCCTGAATTCGGTTGGCCTAAGAGGACAGATTTTACCAACAGGATATTTGAAGGCTACCACAGTAAAATACCTCCTTATCTTAATAAGAGTGCAACTATTTCACAACGTGTTTCCATTCGCAGAATGTGGCTCCAAGACAGCCCCCAACAGTCCTGTCATGTTTGGGTGTGCCCCACGGTACCCTCCTCGCCGCCTTCATAAACTCGGCTGCAGTAGAAATCTCCATGTTGCGCGGACATCGCCTGCTTCCTCCTGGGGAGGTCGCTTCATCTCATCGTGGCAGGAGAGTCTCGCCATCAAAAGGGGAAGTGGAGATTACACTGCAGAGTATGAGATTAGCAAGCCACGGCGGTCTCCCAGGCCTCAAGACACCCCTACGTTTGTCTGTACAGAGGCGAGATGAAAAAAATACACAAGTCCTTGCAGCCGCAGGTGTGTCGTCTTCAGGTGTCCTTTCTGGGCTGTCTACCTCCATTCCCAAACTAAATCTTGTCAAAAGCTGAAGCTGAACACAGTGTGTGAGAAAAGCGCCTGTAGTCTCAGGGAGTGTGCCTAACCCCTCCCTTCTACAAAGCTTGTGATACAATTGTCCCCCCCTGGACAATAGATTTCTGAGGCAAGAATGAGGGGATTATTTGATTCAGCTTCTAGTCAAGTGGCCGATTCATCCAGCAATCAATACTAATCAAGCAGCTTGGCAGCTCCAGAGATATCAGACAGGATTCAAATCTCATACAACAGCAAGCGGCTTGCATATCAAGATTTAACCTGGAGGTGAGCCCACCCTTCCTCCAAGTCTTTGATACAAAGCACAGATCTCATTGCAATATCCTGGAAACAATTCATCTGTAGGACAATGTCAGAGGCTCAAGGGTTCCGGGGAAATCCTCTCTCCAGTCCTGGAGGTTCTGCTACGACACGGGTCTTCGCGCTGGAGCGAGAGACCCGAGCTTTCAGCTGTGTGATTCGGAGAAGGGAGAGCGGCCCCTCTGGCAGCTACAGAAGTTTTTGTTTGGCTGTGTAGGACTGACACCTCCTTGTAGGCTTAATACAAGGAACCTGACAGTCTCAGAGTGAGAGTAGAGTACAAGAAAAAGCTGGTGGGGTGCGAGGGGGGGGCGGGGGGTCAAAGAGTCTTCGGGGGTGTCAGTGGAGTAAGGAGGCATGACTGCCAGACACTGGGGCAGCCAGTATGTCTGTTCAGCCTCCCAGCCTGAGGGAAGTCAAGCCCACAACGTCCACACAGATTGGGAGACTCCAGATCAGTAGCCGACAGCCTAAACACCACGTGAAGATGAAACTGCGGCACTACTGTTCACACGTGGGCCGAGTTCACGGAGCAGTTAAAGGACACGCGAGCAGCAGAGCGACTGAGCCAACCGAAAGAGTAGATGATTCCGCACTCATTAGCAATGAGATCAGCACTCGTGAATATTCAGAGACCTGGATGGAGACAAGACGTGCACTGCATCCGGGCGATATTCAGATTGTAAGTTTGGCCATAGAAGGATACGCACGATGGGGCTTTTACTATAGCAACCTGAACCAACACAATGATCGAGAGTTACGGGTTTGCCTGTATTTTTCTTGCATCTATTTGAATGTTAAGTCCCATGCATGTTTGCAACCTTCATGCTAAAAAAATACCCCAGACCTTTCTCAAGCTCTAATGTCTCATTACTTTCATTTTCTTCTGAGCAAGATGATACTGTATTGTCTGCATTTCTGACACTGCACCTCCTCCTAACAACCAAACTTTCTCCTTCATTGTCTAGCTCTCCAAAATGCATAAGCTAGTTGCGACACAAGTGATAAAATCTGGTAAACACTCTGGCTGGGGGAAAAAAAGAAGAAAAAAAAAACTGCTAAAATAACCCAACACATCCCCTCACCAAGCAGTGAAATTGACACACGGGTGTAAGCCTCTCGCTGGCTCTCACCCGATAACACCCTCAGAAAACACTTCCATCCATTGTTAATGGCGGTGGCAGTGTGAACGAAGTCAATATTGACACAGCCAGTCCTCAGCGCTGTTATCCACTAGGAAAGAACAGGTACTGCCATAAACGTCTCCACACGTCACCTCCGGAGAGAGAGTGCAGTCAGGTGACCCAATATGCCCTCAAACTGCCATTACCACAAGCTAAACCCCTGGGGACAGGGTTGCAAGGTCTCGGGAACAAACTGGACCAATCCTGAATGCGGGTCATATACAGTCCCCTCCTCCCACTATCCTCTGCTTCAGATAAGCCAGCGAGGCTGGCCTACATGCCCTCGGTGAGGCCTGACCTCACACAAAACTCATTGTTGTCTTGCAAGAGAGACAACTGCCCTTTGGACCTTTTACCGAGTTTCCTTTAAGGCCAAATCATGGCTGGCTGCAGACGGCCACGTTAACGTACTGGAAAGCCATCTCCAGGAGGAGGGGGGGGGGCAAGTTCCCACTAAACCAGACAAGGACAGCTCTGGGCTGAGCGGAATTATACCGAAGGGAAGACTCTGACTCATTCCTGCGTGCGACTGATAGACCTTAACGTTTAGTGAACGGTACAGACGTGGTTTTTAAAGCTAGTTACAAAACATGGACAAAAAAAAAAGTAAAAGGCATCAATGAATCTTGAGCTTGCGAGTCTGTGTGGGCACCCCCCCCCCTCTATCTTGTGAGGTCATCTGGCAAAAGGATGCCGTATCATGGTGGTAATACCTTATTATTCCCGTCGGAAAGGTTCCCAGGAGAGGACAAAGCCAGCCGTGTCAAAGCGATGACTTCATAAATTCAGCATTTATTCTGGTACTAATATCACCAAGAACTGGGTGTAAGAAGAAATAATTCAGACTGTGGACTGGGGCCCAATTAGCCACAGAGACGCTTTTCAGCTGGAAAACTCAGCTTCGCTACATGTTAGCAACACCTCTGAGCTTTAGTGCAGTTAGATGACAATTCAGTTCTGGGCAACTAGAAGTGCCATGACTGCTGTAAAACAATTCATTTACGCTTCAACCGGCACGTTCACCCTGGCTGGTCAGTTAGCGTGAAACCGATCTGCAGAGGGTACAGATGAAACTGCTGATAGAGGGCCCAGAAAGGGTAGCATAATCATGCCGACCACTCTCCATTCCCAGAGATCCTAAAAAACATACAGCGTTGATTGCCCAGCAATATTTTGCACTGTGTAAACTTTCATTGACCACACACAAATCTGAAAATGGCAACAAAGCTCAGTTGTGGAGTAGTACTACTGCAGAGACCTCACAAAGAAATAAAATGTATCCATTCTTCAGCGTCAAGACCGGCTTTGTGGTTGCTATTGCCACTTCCAGATTTTGCCGTCGTTCTCCCACATTGCAGATATTAAACCTTGGTTGAGCAGCCTGACTGAGCTCCATAAACTGTTTCCAGATAGTAAAGCTACCCAACAAAATGACAGAGGAGGAGGAAGTAAGAGTGCCTCAATGCTTTGTTTTGACGTTTGACAGCCTGTTTGACTTCAGGAAGTTTTGCAGCTTCTCCAGCTGCTTTGTGTGAGGCTTAGTTCCACCACAGGAAGGTTCACTGGGCCCAAACCCCAAAAAGATGAAACATCTTCACAAAAGATTCCTTGGCAACATTACCGGGAACAGGGACCTAATCGCCGAAATGGCAGGTTCCAGGTCTTTTCATTTTGCGGTCCCCCATGGCATTTATATTTATGTATATTGAAAGCATTTCCACATCCAATCAAACAGCTAAATTCATATTGCCAAGTGCCTCAAGTCTTGTGCGTCCAAGACACTCTCTAGCTACTGTATTACATGCTGCTTACCATGCAAAAATGGGCAGAAACACATTCCTGTCCGAGACATTAAATTATGTGGACACAAGCCACTTATTTAATCTCTTGTTCCACCAAAAGGAAACAAAAATGACTTACTCTAGGCGCAAAGGGACTGCAGAAAGCATTTAGCGTGCATTAGACTGCACGGGCTACTCAGCTAGCTTAAAATGTAACCATTAGTTATTTACTTGCTAGAGCTATAATCAGACTCGAGGGTCACTCTCGGTGGTCAAAGGAAAAACAAAGAATCTACTCTGAGAAGCTGTGCCTGCGGAGGAGACATGCTGTTTAAATAATGTATCTTTCAGCACTAACGCCGATATTACAGGTACTCTTCCCCCTCCAACTGTAACTGACAGCAATGCACATTGCTCTCCATAGCGACTCTGCACGCGTCACTTTCAGATGTTCACCGCATGCTTTCCTGTCTTCTCGGTACATAAACAAGGCGGCTTGAGACATTTATATGAAAACATTAAACCGAACGGTCAGGTCGGGACCAAGGTTACACGTAAAACACACTTGCGTCACGTAGGATTTACAGAGGCGGCCGTCTTTAACCCCACCGAGTTACGCAACGGCGACGGCGCACGGCGAGTCAGATTAGGGGATTGATTTATACCCCTTCATACAGTATTTACTCATTTTTAGGCCACGAAGCAAATTGTTCCCAACATTCGCTTAGTTTGTGGATGGACCTATGCCTCACCAGATCCGGTAGCCGGGGGTAACTGGCAGGCCGAGGCCCACGTTGATAGCCGTGCTCCACCGCCAGCTCACGCAGTGGCATTTCGGGGAGGGGGGGGGGGGGGGGGGTCGCACGATAGGTATACTAACGGTTTCCAGCTACCTCATGCCGTGAGGTCAGCGCAGTGTTTTTCAGATATTTTTAATTAGTCAGCATCAGTCACTATTAGACACTTTTCGTTGCATCTGATGTGATGGTTTTACAGTACTGTGTGTCTAATAGGTTAATCTCACTCTGTTTGATAATAATAAAGGCAGAAAAATATGCTGATATGCTGCACAGTCTCGTATATGAGAAAATAAGATAAAACTAGGCATATTAAAAAAGGTACAACAGCACATTGATGCAGGTAGTACATTATAATGAAAACCAAGCTAATTATGAAGAAAACAATCTAATGTCAAGAACACATACAGTCTGAGGTAAAACAGAACAAACAACCGGCTGCACTATAAATCAACTACTCTCTGACAACATCCCTGTGTTTTAAAATTGAGTTTGTGCTCTGAGCGGACCCCACACCACTCAGCAGCACATACCCTAACAAACACCCCAACAGGTCTGATAAATTTCAGTCATTAATTTCCTTGCCCAACCCCCTCCCCCCAGAGAACTATTATTTACAGTGCAAAAAAACATCGAAATCAGCCAGAAGAATGCTACTGTTAATTAATACATTCCGCACTAAAATTCAGAAGATATTAGACTATCTGTAATGCTAATTGGTGCTTCTTTTTAAAAGGAAATGGCAGGGTTCTCTCTGGCCATCTGGGGGAGGTCCGCCGGCTGCAAAGAGCTATCAAAACAAACTGAAGCAGGGCTAACTTCAGGACGGGCTTTCGCTTTACTTGGAGCCGATGGTTAGTGATGCAAATGCAAAACAAAGGGCGAGGAAAGAGTTTACAGCAGAACGTAAGATTACCCATTGACAGACTGATCGGATCTCCACAGGGAACAAGAAAAAAATCCTTCCCTCCCAGGGAAAATTTTCATGACAGTCTGACAGTGGCCAAACCCTCCTGACGTTTTACTGACAGCTAATGCTTAACCGATATTAACAATGCATCAGTCTTGAAACGTATTGAGGAAACGATCCCGTCGATTTTTTATCTTGCATGGGGCTGCTCACTTACCGCTAGCACAATGCTACCCACACTTTGCGTAGCAGGACTGAGGCGAGAATGCAACCAGTGGTAGACTTTGTGGTTCTAGCTAATAGTACTGGCTAAAATGTTGCACTGGGTAGGCTGCCAAGGGAATCCTTCTCAAACTCAAAAAATCTGCAGTCAGAGCTTACTCTGGAAATTTTTTTTTTTAAATACCCGTAACTAGTCTTTACACCCTCTAGTAGCAATCTCTAACATAAATACAAAAGATCCTTAAGGCAATTACATGTCAACATTCTTGAACTGAATGTAAGAAGAAACCCAATATATCAATGACATACAGATTATGGGTGTTATTAACACCAAATAAATATGTCACAGATTTCCTAGAAGCAATTTTAAACATCTCTTACAACATCCCTCCCAATCAACGATCAGCTGATTTAAATGTACCACTCGCAATGCAGATTTGACAAAGAACCAGCCATCTATATACAGGTGGCGGGGGGGGAGGGAATTTGCATAATTATAAGAAAATCACCCTAACCTGCCACTTATCTGCCCCATACAGCTGGGCGTTCCTGCGTCACTAGGAACACCATCAACTTCCCTGTCACTCAAAACTAGCCGAACACGCACCTTCCGAGGACTGAGGAAATCTTAATCCCCCCCCACCACCAGATTTGTTGGGCAACCAGAATATCTGCCACAAACGGTAATAAAACTTCTCTTAGCTGGGATCCTAGATTTCAAGGGACGCCGATTACAGAGTCTGGCAGCTTGCATTGTATAAACGACAGCTGGAACAAGATTAACCACAGGGAGACCCAACAGTAGCTCAATAACTGCGATATCTACAAACAAACCTCGTCTTCCTGATGCCCAGGAAAACCCGACAGTTCTGTTTAAGGAGTCCTTTTTATTTTTATTGAGTCTGAAGTAAATATGCACAACTTAGCGGAGTTAAACACTGCTATCTTGTTAAATCCCTGACAGCATCCCAGCTACGATTATACGACCATTAATTTCCATATAAATGAATACTCTACATTACATAAAGGGGTTTTGTTGAAGGAGTATTAGGTGGTGATTCTGTGCACAAGGATGTTCTTAACTGCACAAGTAAGTGGGTAGACAAGTCATGCTTTTGTTTATCTTAGTAAAGTGCATCTGCTGCGTTTGGTTTTATTCAGATTACTTTGGGTGCGTAAAGTCAGAGTCAAAGTGACAATGTGGCTTTTCTGGAGAGCTCTCGTGCCTAAAAACATTAAATCCCTAGGTACAGTCCAAACACACAAAGCTCATTCTTATTTTTGATCTTCTTAAACATCCAGGTTAAACCAGGTTAAAACCTTAAACCTTTCATTTTTCCACTCTAGGAGAAACCCTTTCTTCCAGGCTGAGCCGAGCCAAGTGTTTGTCTTTAGATATCCAATCAAATCAGGGTACAGGTTTACACAACTTAGGCACAGAGTAGTACTTAAGCAACATTTTCCACAAAAAAAGATGAGCTTTCCCTATTTACCCACAGCAACCAGTAACTATTGGGAAAACTAAAAATTACCATCCACTGAGTCCACAATAAAAAAAAAGTAGTTCGGGCATTAAAGCATACACATTTTTACTATTGTACAATAGTAAAAAATAATTAATAAAAACACACGCAATCATTTTTGAAGGAATTCTTCGGGAAATGCTGGAAAGGTGCCCATTCCTTTGAAGTCCTGCAGAACACTAAACGACAGAGCTACCTCTAGCAAACACCACAGACATTACCTTTCTAGTCTAATTAATGTTTACAAAAAGACCAGGGCAATGAGGAGGGGAAGAAAAACATCTTCATAACAGGCTTGTCAGAAACAAACAAAATTATCACAGCACAAAAGTCGTCTATTTTTTTTTAAGCCTGTAACAAGGCTTTAATCCTCCGTAATGATTTACAAAGTGACAAGTCAAACAGATTTACTGTGACAGATTGAAAAGGGCCCAACACAAATATAATTACCCCTCACGTGATCCAGCCCCCGCCCCCCCCAACCACCCACTCACCCACCAGCCACCCCCTCCCTTACATGAGAAGACACACAATAGGACAAGTTATACAGATGCAAGCAATAAGCTTTTTTCCCCCCCAAGTTTCCTCGTCGCGTGCAGCTCTATGCCAGGCAGACGGCATGAAAACACACGGCTGAAAGGGCCGCGATCCAGCCGACCGCTGGACAGTGGGGAGGATTAATCCACCAAACGAGTCGGCCGTAGGGGCGGTTTCCAGGGAATGGCACAGACCACAGATTGGTGGTGGGGGGGGGGGGGGCTAGCTTACAAATAAGGGGGTATGACAGCTAACCGAGAAAAGCTGCCTTTTTCAAATCCAAGTAACTCTGGTAAAGGAGTCCAGTCCAAGTGGGTTTGTTTATTGGCCAAACACAAGAACGGAACGGAGAGTCGCTCAGGGACTCTCGCAGCTGAAGGAGAGCCTCTGTGAAAGCGAGGCCTCACACAACAGAGACCTGTGGGAGTTTTCAAGCTGTGGGCCACCATGCCCAACCCCCACCCCCCGATACAACAGGTCATTCCCGATCTGGTTACCCACATTCCTCCCTTTCAAGGAACAGGCAGTCATTCTAGAGGAAAGGGGAGCACAGAACAGATTCCTCGCAATGACTCTGCATGCCTAGTTGGCGGTGTGGGGGTGGGGGGGCTCGTTGCAATTCCATCGCATTTTTATGACATCAGTTAGACATCTTCGGCATATATTCTTTCTAAAGGACAAATAGAAAAAATAAATAATGCAACCTTTTTTTCCGCCTGTGGTCTCGGTTTGGCTAACAGGACGTGGCCTGTGGCTTGCACGGGCCGTGGGGGGGGATGCTCTGGGGGCCCCGTCGTGTGCCGGGCGCCCCACCCCTGGCCAGCTGACTCCCACATGCCCGTTTTATAACAGATGGTCAAAAAATAGCAGACACCATCAGTGCTTTATATACAGAGAAGCTCCCATGGGGCTGGAGTGGGTGGGGGGGGCTGAGGTGGGGTGGAGTGTCATCGTAGAGAAACTATCTGTGTGGCAGCAACTGGCTTCGATGCCCAGAGGGTGGCAGCTAATGGGTGGCACTCTATGGGCAGCCCCTAGGAGGATGATGCTTTTCTGCTGACTCTCCAATTGCATGTTTTCATTGGTCTGAACCATAGATACAAGATAAATTTAAACAGTAGTTACTTCAGAATGGTGCATTTCATCATGGAGCAATTAATACAGCTCTCGGTAATAATGAAAAATACCCAGCAGAACAAAGCAGCATGAATAACAAATTTGTCACCTTAAAAACAAACAAAATGAGTAGCCGGTCGCGTCAGATGCACTGACAATCCACACAGGGTAAAACAAATATTTCTTAAAAATCAGCGACACTTTGATAACGATTCCTGGCAGCCATTATTACAGAGGGAGACCTTTTTCCTCCAGACTATCAAGTTAGACTTCATCACTGATGTAATTAACGAGCACTGTGATGACGACTTTCAGACACGATGTCTCGTTCCTCTCAGAAGGGTCCCGCCCATTACCACCAAAATAAAATGTAAACGCTGAGCGTGGACGTCCGAGAAAGCTTCCGCTAAGAAATCCGTTACGATTTTCACGAAAGCTACAACAACAAATGAAACCGATAAGTAAATTGTAACATAAAGGCTGCCACTAATGCAGGAGACTCAGCGGCCCCAGTCAGCCAGCTAAATCAAGGAAATGGCACAAGCCCCTGTCAAAATAACAGAAGACACTGTTTTCTAGCTCGTATTGCGCTTTTGGGAAAATAAGCCGTATTCCTGACCTGGTGGCTTGCGGCATGAAATGAAATAAAATGAAACGCTAAAACACAAAGGAAACGGCACCAAGGCCACAGCCAAAGACTAGGGAGAGCTCTGTGGACAAGAGACAGGGGAGGGGGGGGGGGGAGCGGATGGACGATGTTTACACAGCGAGTGCAGGCCGGGGAAACTGGCCCTACCTGGCAGGCAAGGGCTGTTCCAGTCAATCCCTGCACACACGCTTTCGACGTCAAGGCGAGGACGCCACGCAGACTGGCCACAGTGCAACACAACACCCGACTCCACCCAAACAAAACTCGAGCGAGTATGAGCACTGATAAACAGTATTTTTATATTATATATGTTTTTTTTCCACCTGCCTCATGAAGATATCTTCCACAAGGGTCATTTTTCATGATTTACCGCCCTTTTCAGGAAGGACTTTATCCTTACAGATGTCCTCACGAGGTTAGGAAAATGCACACCGACAGACGCCCACACACAAGGTTTACTCTTCCTGATTTATTACTCTGCGTGACAGTCAGCATTAATTGCCCAGAGCTGTCAGCTCACAGGATCACAGAGCAAAAAGTGCACAAAAGTAGAAAATGAACTGGTTCATGTTTCTATGCAAAGCATATTCAATTGTGGTTTGATAATTTTGGTAAACTGCAGTGCACTGACTGCTTATGTCCACTGAAACTCCACCTCACATAAACCAGTCTTTCATTTGCATATCCTACCTTTGCCTGAGAAGGGATTTGCAGTTGCTCAGGTAACAAATGGCACAAAGTCCTTTCACTTCTCCTTCTAGGTGTGTGTGTATGTTGGGGGTGGGGGGGGGAGGGGGGGGTAGGGTACGGTTAAACATATTCCCTGTATATTAGTAAATCCCAGTTAATTTGCCATGTCAAAGAACAATGAAATATGAATCCCTCTAGGCAACACACAATGTAATTCGAACACATTCAGAGGATCTCCTTCATCACTCTCCCGAGGTGAGGAAATCTCCTTGATTAAATCCGGCGAGCGCAACGGAGGTCATCCGTCGCCCTGCGATGGAAATTCTACAGGAATGTTGGTGTGCTCCAACATCATAACATTTCATTTCCCAACCCCAACAGCAAAGTGGTAAATCAAAGGCATTTTACAGTATGCATTTAATTCTGCAAGGCCTTTCAGTCGCAATATAGTGGAAGCCAAGGTCATGTCGTATTGGAACAAAAGATCCTCAACACCCAAAGTCACCTAAAACGTCTTTTCAGAAGAATAACAGAAACAAGCTGCAATGCTGGTATTTCCATTGATATCAAAGAAATGCAGTGTAAACGTATCTTCCCGTTTAATTTATGGACAATTGGTCATTTTTAGTTCATGCACACTTTCCTGACAGCCTATGGTATATAAAGTCTATAAGCTGGTGTCACAGGACTTGTAAAAAGTGGGATTTTCCTAGCAGACATGGCACATGCCCGGCTGCACCTGTCGCGGGGCCCCAGCAGGAAGAAAGGGGGCGTGTCCCATGGGGCGAGATACCGGGGCAGCACTTTAGCTCCACCCCCTCTCGACACAACATGTTTTCACAGTGGAATTCAGTCCTTTCCGTGTGGTACGTGTTAACGCATGAACTGTAATCAATTCCTACTTTAGCACTGGGTCACACTGGAATGAGCAAAGCTCAAAGGTGACGTTCATGCATTTACCGGGGGGATGGGGTGGGGGGGGTGGAATCAACACAAAACCAGCTCTTTAAAGAAAACTGTGCTGCATTAATGTTACACATCTGCCTGCAGACTGAGTTTAAGAGGACCATAAAACCGGCAACCTTCTGGTTCTTGAACTTCCTGACGTGACCCTAACACTTCACTGAAGGAAAAGTTCCGATATTTTCCTGTTTCCGATTGAAATGAATGCAACATTAGTCAGAACAAACAAGACAAAGCAAAAATAAATAAATTCTCTGGGAAAAACTTTAACAATGACAGTGGAGACAACCCCCCCCCCCCCCCCGCAAAGACGAAACCTATTTCAAAAAGGAGGTGCCCTTGAGTCAGATGAGTGCTGGGGAAGAAATTAAAAAAAGAAATACTGCCAGGAAAAAAAAAGTGTAGAAAAAGACGACAAAAAGGTGAACATGGAAATTCCAAAAGCAGGCAAGTGAGACATCATCCATACTAAGGAAGCATTTGGATTTACTGCAGGACACAGAAACAACGACCTGGTCCCGAACAACTACAACCCATTCGACATACAAGCCGTCAATCAAAGGGGTACCGACAAATCAGGTTTGGGAATGCTACCGATTCAAATCCACATATTCTTTATTCACCCAGCATTCTGCAAGTTAATCACACTCCTTTTCAGAAAATGATCGAAAATTCCGCACTTTAATTTCAATGATTTTAACGATTACGACTCCGCTCTCCTGACCTACTTACTGCAAAACAACAGTTTAATATAGTGCGTAGTTTAATGTAGTGTGATATTCATGCTCACTTGAACATATTTTTCCCAGCCATGAGACTAACTCTTTTTTTTTTTTATTTTAAAATATATATATTTAGCTGTCCTTTTACTGAACCATACATATAGGAGCCTTTTGCTCTCAAAAAAAAAGAAAAAAAAAAGTCTCTGATCACATGAAAAATTTCACTCGGCACTGCCCTTTGTGTATCGAAGTTTGAGATCTATCCATCCTCCAAATGAAGCCCAACAGCCCATCCACAAAGGTCATTCTGTGGTCTCACACCAAAAGTTTGTCTAACGGATCGGGGGGGGACTGTATAGCGGCAGTCGGTTTGTCATGGACTTAAGATTTAAGCGTTTTATTATGGTGTAGCACCATTCCCAGTCTATTAGAGAGGGATAGATTAGATTAAGTGAGATTTAGCTAAGAGGTCCCACAAGGAAAAAAAACAGAACACCACACTAGATACTCCACAATGAGGTCAAAAGTAATGATGAAGAAAATATATATTGACTGAATCCAATGGTACACGTGTCTGAGGCTGTTTGCACTGAACCCACTAGTAAGAACTAAGAGGCTGTCAACATGACCCAAATGAATCAGTTCCGGTGTCTTTTCAGTAGGAACATGTGGTGGTCGACCTCACCATGCTCCAATCAGAAGTCACACCTCCTTCAGCATTCGCACCAGAAAAGGGCTACGAGATCCAGCATTAATCTGTCCTCTGCTACCTGTTAGCAGCACTGAATACCCAATACAGTGCAAACAGAATGACTCACACCCAAGTCTAATCATGGTACTTTAAGCGTAATATTTTTTTTTAAAATGAGCATATTGTATAACACCACTCAGCACTGTGCAATAACAAAAAAAAGCAAGTTAAACCACGGCTCAATTCAACAGAAATTTTTCCCCAGCTTTCTGCCATCTCAGACAAAGCTTAGCATATAGTTAAAAACAGGCAAAGTTCAAACGCATTCCACTTTATGACGTCATGAATGCTAGTACCTTGGGAATTCTGACCAATACTGTTGGAGCCTCGGTAACGAGTTCCTTCATCATGGTAAGCCCCAGACACACACACACACATACACACACAGACACACACAGACACACACAGACACATACATACACAATGTAGCCATTTCCTGCACCCAACTCCCATAAATTCCCCCCTCCCTGATCTTACCTCAACACCCCAAGCAATTTAATCCCACAATAGAAACTCCAAATACAATGACAGCCACACAGATTCACATGAGGAAGAAAGGGATGATATTACAATACATTTTCCCATACTTCACACTGAAAAACACACCAACATGGAGAATGGTTGGCTCTAATGCTGTTTATTTATAATCTGTGCTGCTATTTGGGCAATGAATCCGCATTCAATCCAAATTCGCTGTCCTCCTGCATTTCTGATTCTCATTCTGCATAGAGAGACATAATGGGAGAGAGATCGTGGTGAACCGTTATTCATAAATAACGCTCATCTCTCGCCATGTATTGAAACTTTTTTTTTTCTTTCAAAGACACCCCTTAAAGTCTTAGAAGAATCAGTTTTCATATCATAAGCCACAAATTTCTGCACTGCCTACTTACTATGTTCAACTTTCTGAATATCCCAAGACTACTATCTTAACACAACCATGTCACACTTACCAGCCGGATTAACAAATCAGTCAACTTATTAGCTATATGAGTACAACCTAAAATCTGAAATTTTACTACTAAATGCCCATTTTATACAGAGATAAGAGGGGTCTCACACATTCTAAAACACAGACACAAAAGCACCATTTTCCAAAATCTATGCTGTCACGCAATTAGAGACTTCCTGCTCATGCAAGCCCAACAATGAAAATGAAAGGTTTACGAGACGTTAAGAGAATGGCCTAAATCTAACCTCCTGCATGCTAACATTCAAATCAAAACATGGAGAGATGAAATGTGTGTACACTACCAAAGTTTCTCAGGTTAACACAGCACTCGATAAAATCCCAGTGTGAAGTGAACCACAGAGACACCCCTCATTAAATTCTAAGCAAAATTCCGTGGGACCGTTAAGCATCTGACTTCAGCTTTATCTGAAAGTGAAAATTATAAATGTAGCTGTAGATTAGTACTACTCAGCAAAAAAAAAAACTTTTACAGGTAGATTTTAGTTATAGTACTAGAAAGTGCGTAAAATAGTTTGGGCTGGAACTTACTCTGCAATTTCATACCTCTCATGTGGCTGCTTTTGTAGATCTACGCTAAAAACTACAGACCACAGTGATAAACGATCAGGGAGGGAAAAAAAAAGCTAACCCCCCCCCCTCGGATTTTTCCAGATGCATTGTCTGAATCCTCAAAAGTTATGCCTAATTTCGAGCGCTGTGGTCTTGTGGGACCTGCAGATGGCGTTTGGTAAAGCCAAATGAGTGAAGGGTGTCCGCAAGCCTGTCGGGGTAAAACAAGAGCTTAATACCAGTCTAGGCATTTATAAATACTCCTTTGCTTGTTGGCTGTTCCCTTCAGCTTGTGGAAAAGCCAGTTAATAAATGGTCTGCTTCAGCACTGGGCCACACGTGCTGGTTTGCAGATCTCAGTTTCAATGTGCCTTTTGTTTGACTGGTGGTGTTTCAACATCCTCAACTTGAATAGAAGAAGGTCAGCACAGTGCTTCTGCCCTCGGTAATTCAGAAGCTCAAACTGGGGCCCCACTATCGGGGTGGGGGGAGAAAACTTAACTTGGCCCCCCCAGAGACATTCACCATTTCTAAACCAAGGTCCGGCAACCTTATTGTCACCCGAACGACAAACAAACACATCGTTTAATGTAGCACTAAGAACGTGTAGCGACTACAATCACAACATGTAAACAGAGCCTTCCTTGATAATACCTGCATTTGTTTTTAATTACTGCTCAGGACGTAAACGCTGAGAGTTTTTCATGCGCAGGAATTTCCTCCAAAAGAAAAAAAAAATGTATGACAACCCCAGAGTTTATCATAACCCTCTGTTCCCCCTGCTAAACACACAATTCAATGCTTAAAATTTTCTCTTTTTTTACCAGAAGACATCATCTACCACGAGACATTTCACCATGTTAAGCAGGCTACAAGCATGCTTGATCAGGAATAGAAATGTAAAAGAATAGATAAACATTAATATACATTATTCTGCCCCAGGATATTCCCTTCCATTTGAGATCAGAGTGGGGGGGAAAAAAATCTTGCACAGCTATTAATTTGACCCCCCAACTGAAAATAAGCTCCAAGCCCACCGGTTTACGTTCGAGTAACAAGGAAAAGACGACTTGAACCCGGACACTTATTGTCATGCAGCTGCTGTTACAATGAATTAGCTTCATTTACATCTTGGAAATGAGGAGATGGCCCACAGGATTACTCTGAATTCACTGAACACAAACTGCTCCATTTGCTCTTCAATACTGGGACAAAATAGCTTCAATCCACTAAAAACACCTCTCCGTGACAGCCCCCCCCCCCTCCTGCAATAAAGCAATTTCAAGTAAACGTGAGCATTGATGTTATGTTAATGGAAAGGCTGATCTGTGCTTAATATTTCAAACACTAACGTTAAGAGGAAAGAATGCAAAAGGGAGGCATGCAAGTTCCATGTGGAACACGAGCACCTTAAGCATGCCTTTTAAAAAGAAATAGACACCGTTTATTACAGTTTCTCTCTATTAAAACTAGTTGTTGTTATATGATTATTTCAGTAGTGCTCCTTCTGTAGACCTTACTGCTGCCAAGCAGTCCTTCTGTGAGTATTCGCTCTTTTTCCCCCTCACTCACTCCCTCTCTCTCTCTCTCTGACAATAGTTAGAAAGCAGAGCAGGGTGATCTGTCTGGCTTATTTTTTTCCAGTTGGCTGTTCTTTTGCTTCCTGGACAGATGTACTGCAATGAAAGGGAACCTACTCCTCCGGCTTGCCCTGAACGAGAGGCCCTTCAGTCCCAAATGACGGCATATCCAGACAGCAGGAATTTACAGTAATAATTTATATTTAAAAATGAAGACAGACATATAAAATATCCCACATCGAGCTGCATTTCAGCCCGTACAAAAAATAAAAATAAAAACTTTGCACACATTCTAGGAATGATCTGGCCCAAAATTTCACCCGGTTTATTTGTTAAAATTCAGCAACACTGTTACGACAGCATGCATGAAAAGCACAACACCGCGGAACATCGGTTTTGCAGTCAGAAACGGTGCACGGAGCCCAGCATCGGATCAAGCGTGTTTTAACTAGTTATTTAGTGACGCCTTATTTTGTCAAGCGAAAAACGAGCAGCCGAAATCGTTTGCGAACTGGAGTAAAATGCCTCAGATTTACAAACGCGGCGAGAATTCACAAAATAATAATTATAATAATAAAAGTGACCCGGACCCACCTCCAGGGCGCCCGGCTCCGGCTGATTGATCGCGTCTTGATTTATTACGCTTACAGGCATAACCTACATAATACGGAGTAGCGCCTCGGACCGTCGAAACGCGGCCAGCGCCGGGAACAACCTGCCCGGATCCCGATCCGGATCGAGGTGCTTCCCCCTTAAAAATAACAGCAATGACCATAATAAAGGCTCCCCGACGCGGCGAGCTCCCGGCTGCTGCTTTAAGTGCTCCGCCACTCCATTGTTGAACAGGATCCTCATCCAAGTAGACACAAAACCTTCCCAGGCACAAGGCGAAATAGGTGTGAAACCAGATACGGAAACAAACGCGGCACTTACTTACGTATCCTATCCGAGCGGAGAGCAAAAGGGGGAAAATCCCGTGTGTTTTCGGATCTTGTTTTTTTAAATATCTTCTTTTTCCCCCCCTTCTCGTAACAAACACCGAGAATGGACTCAACGTCAGTGGGTGAGTAACTGAATCAACTAGCAGAGAGCACAGCAAGTTGGAGTGTCAGATTACATCGGCTATTCTATTACCGAAGGGCCATGCACGGCGGCTGCCGCCAAAACGCGGCCCGGAGTGTCCGGGAGCGGCCCCTCGGAATGCGGGGCCACGGCCGGGGGAAGCCGCGCTCCGCCTTCGTAAGCTGCAGTTCTGGGCTGGCGCCGTTCGGGCAGCACCGGTTCTGGCATGTTAACGAATGACCGCAACTACAGAACCGTTCGTTCTTGTCCGTTTATTATTATTATTATTATTATTATTATTATTGTTGTTGTTGTATTGTTGTTTTTTATTTGTACTGACCCACGATTTTGTTTGTTATTCTGTATTTTTCTGCTCCAGAATGTCAGTGACAATCAAAATATCAACAGCGTAGTTTTTTTTTTCTTAACAACGACAACTCCGTTATTGCCAGTATAGCTTTAATTACAGCATAGCTTTCTACGGCAAAAAGATTTTGATTGGCTGGCAATTTATTTCAGCGTGTGTCCTGTTTAAGACGACGTTAATACTAATTATAATTATGACTGAACTGGTATTATAAGTGTAATCAGTTATAATACAGAATGTGAAGTCTACTACTACTACAAGTACTACTACAACTACTATAATAATAATAATAATATAATAATAATAGTACTGCTAATAACAAGAACAATAATATTAGTAATTTTAAAAATAATAAAAGAAGAATTTGGATGCTGCTTATTTTCAGTCCAAGCACCTTCAACTGAATGAGGACGCCTTAAGTTTGCCCCAGATCCAGCGCAAGGCTGTCCCGCTCTCCGCAGTTTCGGGCTCGCCGGTCTCCGATGGAAAGCTCTGAATAACAAAGACATGTCTGAGAGCAGCAGCGGCGGCGGCGGCAGCGGCAGCAGCGGGTTCGGCTCAGCGCTGACGTCAGGGAACAATGACCGTGCCAGCAGCGCCGCGACACGAGCCCCCGGTGCGGCCGGACTCGGCCAACGGCAGTCGCTGCTGCAAGGCAAGTTCTACAGCTTTGATTATATGGCTAAAACTATGCTTTTTAAAATCGTTATACGTATGCCATATGGGAATACTCGTGTGTATTATATAAATTTTAGTTTTTAAACTATTGAAAATTATTACTTATGTATATTTCATAGTTACGTAAATTATAATTTTATTGTATGTAGCATGTAAATATTGTTTACTTTGTCTAAGTATGTCTTTTATATTTGCCGTCTTTCTGGTTCATTTACCTTGGGGGAAAAAAATTAGAATTTTATATTTAAATAATTTTATATCGTTTTAGTCATATTTCTACCACTTGGAATGTAGAAATTTTGTTTGATATTTGACATGTTTACATTGTTTAATTTGATATCGTAGCACATACAATTATAGTCCAAGCAAACAGACAGATCAGTAGCACTGGAGAAATTAACAACGCTCAATAATGTGCAAAAACAAACTCATTTCGAAGCAGCAGAATGTTGAACTATTCACTCGTGTCTTCCATATGTGCATCTACAAATCATTACAATTACATTACATTTAAAAACATTTACTCCAATAGAAACTCCATCCATCAGTCTTCTGGGAACCTGTCCCATGCAGTACAGGACGGCTGGGGCATCCCCTGGATGGAGTGCATATTACTGCCGTTTTCTAATATTTACTTCTGTTATTTACTTGGGACGATCACACACAATGGAACGATCACGTTGCAACTTCTTCCATCTGTCTGTAAGCCTGATGGCAAAAACCTGCATTATCGGTTCAGAGCTGAACTTAAAGGCAGCCTTAATTTTTGTGTGTTTAAACTTTATTATGAAAAGCTGTACAACCTTTAGCGTGAAACGTCCATGCACCCATGTTCCTCGGTTCCATATCCATTTATCAGGTTTTAGTGTCACGGAGATCAGCATCCTGTGCCATTAAGCACAGGGTTTAGAACAGGGGGGGCCCCGGATAGGACTCGGGGCCCAGCACGAGGCCCCCAACACAAACATACAGGCTACCTCGCGGTCATGCAACACAAGCAGCTTTAGTATATATCACCTGCATTGCATGTGGGAGGAAATAATCTCATCGGGACCAAACCCACATGTACACCGCAGGAGAGAAACCACACATGCAGACATCCAGTCAGATTTGAACCCGCAATACTGGAGGTGTGAAACAGCAGCGCTTAATGGTAACTGTCTGTCGCACTGTACATTATTTCAAAAGCAATGTAAATTCTATAAAAAGCTTCCATTGTTAATATATTTTTGACTCTGCTTTATTTGAGAAGCATTAGTGTCATCCGTCTTGGTGTTAATTCAGATGAAAGTTAATCCTGGCTCTTACACTTTGATACATTAATATACATTCTACTGAGAGCCTTGCTGAGGTTCTTTTTAACTTTTACGAACCTCTCACCCGGTTCGCAAAATGGTCAGCTGGCTATGAGCAGCTGAGGTTAATCTGTGACAGGATAAGGCTCCAGAGAGTGACGAACTACAGGTGGCGCTGTGGTTAAGAAGTATGATTTACGAAAGGTCGAGGAGCCTAAATCCAGGGAGAGGAACTTTGTGAGAAGTAAATCCGGAAACACTTCATCAGTAAACAAACGCTTTTGCCTTTGTTCCAAACTGCTGGTTGATTATTTCGACGGCGCTGTGAGATCATCCCTGTTTTGTCACACAAATCAATTGTGTTTAGTAAATTTCACGAAAACATATTTCAGTATTATGCCTTTCGGAAACAAATGCTCCGCATGACAATAAAACACTGACACTCACAATACTTTTACTATTATCAGATTATGTAAAGAGCTGAGTCTAATGGAAACAAGTAGTGCAATATTAAATGCAAAATAACACAGTTAAGGGAGTGACAGCCTTTGTTGTATTGACTTGAAACTGTTATACAAAACATCACCCAAATTAATATATAATCAAAACATTATGTATTAATTATCATATTATTTTTTAAAAATGTACATATTACATTGATGTCATCGAATAAGGCAGTATTTATGTAATCTTACTTTTAGTACTTATTACCGAGATATTATCATGCAGAGATTCCTTTAGATGTTGTAATAAAGACCATCATCAAAAATAAAATTGCTGTGAAACACGCCTTTCATGTTTTTCTCAAAAAAACCCCTCTACAATACTCAACTATTCAGTCATTTCCTCCCTTTTAAAAAAATCTGAAAACAGCCGCTAACAAGAAAAAAACTATTAATCAAAACGATCCTTCCTCAGGAATGGTTGCAATTGCTTAAATTCTTTTAGTAGATGCTTGAATGTAAACTATTCTTTCATCAAAAGACGATAATTGAAATAACGGCAGACTCTAGCACTTGGATATGTAGTGTTCATGCCAGTACATTGACTTAGAAAAGAAGAACCCAGTAGACTGAATTAAATGTGAAAGCGATGTAAGCAGTGTATTTTAAAAAAACGATGGAATCTGCCCAGGCTGACAGGAGTCGTTCCTTCCGAAAGATTCAGCGTGGTAATGCTAGTGACCTCCGAATAGAGCTTACATGACATGGTACACAGACAAGGTTAGCGAAGGTGTTCCTCGCGCTCTGGAGGCGGGCTGCTTACAGCAGGAGGTGACTTCTGCCATTGGTCTGGATAAACACTTCAAACCCGAGGTGCCATTTTGTATAATTGGCTTAAATGCCAAGGGAGCCGCGCTATCCATTCGATGACAGCCGCCACCTCGGTGACCAATAATCATCGCTGTGAAGAGGCCCGAGTCGTAGAGCCGTGGTAGCAGATGTGGCGCAGTACATGACACTTGACTCCGGGGATCTCGCAGCTAGTAGCTACAGGGCACAGGGCGCACACGGAGTAGCAGACATTCGGAGTGACATGCCAGAAGCTCTTGGCCAGTGGTTACAGCTGCCAGGCTGAATACCAAGACCGTATCAGTTGATATAATGCACGATACAGACAGCAAAACCATTATCCTTGGCAACTGGGTGTATCTTCTTGAAATCAATTCCTTGAAGATCCTCAGTGATGATACTCTATGGAAATCAATCTGCTAATTAGTTTATATTTATAAATGAATGCATCGGTTTAATTCAATATGCAGTCGTTTACTTGCCAAAATCAGATGCGCAGATTATTTTCCTTTCAACTTTTTACAACTCGTTACACTGCCTCCTGTTGGTTCACTGTGTAAAATTTTGCTTCCCTTGAAAATCTACTATATCAGCCTTTTCAAGGTTTAAACTGCCTAAAAGAAATGGTGTGCTGATATTTACGATAAATGCTGAAGTGAAAAATATGAGTGTCCTTGGCTTAAAGCCTTACAGGACCCTCAAATTAGCTCCACTAACCCTACAGATGCCATGACAGAACATACTCAAAAGACATACACTCTTATGGCACCCTGACAAGCTACATTTCATCGTACATCTCATTTAGCAAAATTAATGTACCTCAGTTTACATCTTAGTTATCAATCAACAAAATGATATCGGTCAACAAAATCAGGAAAAAAATCACTGGGCAAGAAGTCGTGTCATTTTATGACATTAAGAATCTTACAGACATAAAATAAAATTCTCTATGGTGTGGCTGGCATTAACAGTTCGACCTGGCTGGAAATGTGCGTGGATGGCACTGGGTTCAGCAAGACTCTGAACACGGTTTGTTCAGGGGCTGGGGCACCAGGATGCTGAAAGGGAACTCCGCTTCTTTACATAGGTACTACTTTGAGTGTTTTTCCTAGTGTCCAGTTTGACAAGAATACTGTAAAAAGTTCTAACAACTGAAACTAAAAACCATTAAACGATTGACCTCCATGTCAGAAGACACTTTCACCTCAGTGAGTTACAACACGTTACGAGTCCTACATGCACATTTCATATAGATCGCCGCCCCCCGCTAAACCACTCTGTTACACCATGTATAGACAGCATAACAGATTATTCTTCATGTCAGTCAAAATGTAACTCCAAATATTACAGTGTCTCATGCTGCTAAGTATGGCAGGATTTATAATTGGATTTCACCAATATGCATCAGTACCTCATATCATTGTGACTAAAGCTTAAAAACATCTTTAAGTGACCCTTTCACAGTGCCTGCTGTCCATCCATGCGATCGAACAAGAGAATAAAATTGTTAATTTCATTTTTTTTTTATCCAACAAGCAAAGTATCCTTCAGGTATATATTTTCATTTATTTTGCAGGTGTTTACATCCAAAGAGATGGTCAAGAGTAAGTCAGTGGCAGGAGGTATTGGGGGTTAAGGGCCTTGCACACAGGCCCGATAGTGACATCACCCTGTAGGCCCTGGGATTTGAGCCCTTGACCTTCCAATCACAGGCACAGCATCCTAACCCCCTGAGCCAAATTACATGTAATGTATATGCATAGGAGAGCAGCACAGTGGCTGGTCCTCCTGGACCGGAGTTCAGTTTTCAACCCTGTGTGTGGAGTTTGCATGTTCTTCGTCGTGGGGTTTCCTCTGGGTTCTCCGCTTTCCCCCCACAGTCCTAAAACATGCTGAGGCTAATTGGAGTTGCCAAACTGTCCATAGGTGTGCGTGTGTGAGTGAATGGTGTTGTGCGTCTGCCGTGCGATGGGTTGGCACCCCATCCTGGGCTATTCCCTGCCCTGCCCTGCGTCCATAGTCTTCAGGTTAAGGCCCTGCGGCCCCAAATAGGACACACAGAAGTTACAGAAAATAGATGGTATACGCATTGTCTTAAGCCGTGAATCAGTTATTATCATATAGTAACATGCAGCATGTATGGTTGTAGCCTAATTATTAATAATAAACAGATTACAACAATGACCAACAACCGAACAACCGTGTAGTATTCAGGTAAATAACAAAAAGAGGGTAATACTTAGACAACTACTGGATCTGGGGATGTGTGTATTAAAGATAGACACTGGGAACATGCCCTTGTACACAGGATAATATCCAAGGAACATTAGGAGAAGTAAATACATACGTTTCTTACCGTCAGCCCAATTGCCAAGCCTGTTAGCTTATTACTCTACAGGAAGATGACCCTCGTGTGTGTGTGTGTGTGTGTGTGTGCCTGTTGCTTTAAACACCAACCACGCTCCTCAACGGCTCTGCATCAGCGCAGCGATGCTGCCGGCGCTGTGTGACGCATTCGGCCTAAACCCCCCCCCCCCAGGGTTCCTGACAGTGATGCGCTGGGTCCGTTTTCAGAGCAGCGCTTCTGAAGGACACTTGGCTCTGAACGCTTATCTGAGTTGGCAGGAATAAATCTGGGAAATGACATAATTGGTCACAGCAGTCATTCATTTTTATATGGCCCTCTTCTTAGGTGGAGAGACTGTGTTATTTCGTGCCACTTAGTGGGGGGGGGGGGGGTTACAATTTAAGAAATTACAGCATACTTTAACAGTCTTCGTTTACACATCTCTTTTTTTTTTTTTTTTTTTTTTTTTTTTTTTTTTTTTTTGCCATTCCACAAAGCGCTGAGTAAATTTAAAAACTGACTGGGACTCCTCTGTAAATTTGCCCCAAAGGAAATGTTTCCTCTTCTGTTACAGCACCTGTACACATCTCCATGTGCCTGTGTGTATATTACCATAATAATGTATGGGTGCGTTTGCACCGGCTCTTAATAAATGGGCACATCAGCGCAGTTTGCATCCGGCTCTCCATATGAACACCGGTGTGACTCTGAGATTAAGCGCCGGGTCGGTTTTTACGTTCTCATTCCCAGATTGGTTTGCAGGGCGCGCTTTAACATTATCTCCTGGGGGGGGGGGGGGGTCATTTGTCATGTTCTCACAACACGCCCCTGCGGAGCCCCAGCCGGTCGCCGGCGTGGGCAGGCTGGCCCTGTATCGCCACAGCGCTCACCGACGCACGCCGCTGGTTACCATAGCTCCTGATGCGCGCATGGGGGCCCCGCATCCCCCCCCCCCCAACCGCCGTTCAACACAAAAAGCTGGGCCAGATGGCTGCCATGAAGATGGATGGATTATAGGTGGGGCAGCTTTTAGCTCTGCTGTGTCCATGTATAATTTCACCCAAACAGGTGCTGAAAGATGGCTGCCCCGACAGAAATTACATTGTTTTCGGGCCACAATGCGGATATTGTGCGTTACTTGCATTTTCAGCTTAACCGTGGCGTAACCGCGATCGGCGAAATCATATGGCCTTTATGGTTTGCCATTTATGTGGCTAGAATCCGGATGATTATCAGCCAGCCGTGACGGGACGCACAAATTTTGATGTATGTCTGCTTCGTCCTGGTGGTGCGCCAAACACCCCACAGAAAATGACTGTTCATCAACGGCGTGAAGGCAGCTGACCTGGTGTCCCCACCCTGAGATCTTCATCCCAAAGGGGGCTGCCCCAGTCTTCCTAATCTGGAGATGTGAAGGTGAGACGTGCCCTTGATCCTGCTATAGAGGCTCTACCGGGCTGCGCTGACAGCATATGGATCCCCAGTCCTGACAAAAGGCCGCCCCCTTCGCTCAAGGTTGGCCCCCTGCCCATGCCTGTGAGAAAACCCTCACCTCCGGATCGCGCTGACAGAGGACTCTCCTATCCGAAGAGGATGCCGCCTCGTCACAGCACCCGAAGACCCTGCGACAGACCGCGTTCCCATTGTCACACCAAGCCATCACAAAAACACATTATTTACATAGAAGTCTACAAACTAGGAAGTTGCTATCAAATGCTATAAACCAAAAACATAAAGATTGCCAAGCTACTGCATGTTACTTGTAGCTAGCTGGAAATATTTACATTTATCTGATACTACTACACAAAGTTAGTTACAATACAGAGAATGCTTACAAATTACACGCATTCTTTGGGATTCAAACCTATGTCTTCTGCGTCATTAGCATAACGCATTTCATGTTGAGCTACAGGAACTTGCGTCTGGTCAGACGTTGCTTCTCCCACCATTACGCAGCCACTTGACCTGTAGCAGGCCTTCCTTGAGAGTCAGATTTTCAATTCCCGTATGATCCATTTGCACAGGTAATTGAGAGCGATGCTTGTTTATACCAGAGATGAGCTGCCGGTTTCGTACGAGATTTATTTGCAGTGGAGGGTCTGTAAATAACATTCACTCACAGCTCCACTGGCTCACCAGTGGAGCGAAACTTCGGCCAACATATTCATGCTTAAATTATTCCGTAAAAGCCGTTTTTAACAAATTTAAGGAAAGGCTTGTGCTACTCAAATCCATATGGCCTTGTTTATTTGTCCAGATCGCTGCCTTACTGAGGCAGGGTTTAAAGACCTTTTCAGTGGCAAGCATTCCGATTCCAACAGTTGGTTCTGTGCTGGATGTCGAAATCAGCCAAATAAAAAAAGAAACGAATTTTCCAGTGCGTAATAAAACCTCTTCCATGCATCGTTTAACCTTTATATAATTCTCCATGGATGTATATGTAATGCTGAAACAAATACTGAAAATGTACAAATGTTACTGCAATTTTTTTTACAGTATTTTAAATGTGAGGAAGTGTTTCCAGCATCCAAACATTCATGGAGTATTAAGATTTACACAATAATACAGTGCAAGGCAGAGAGTCCTTTTCAGAAACCAGTGTAAGCTCATTTACAAAGTTAAGGAACGGCTGAATCAATGCATGAGAAAATCAGATTTACAGCTGCCAGTGCATTTCAGTACAGAATATGAAACAGGGAAAAATACACAGTGATATACGGTACAGATTTCTTACAAGGTTTGCAGGATCCAATCTTCTTTAGGCCTTTGTGTACTCAATCAGGGATGAATGGATCTCATTTATATGGGTCACATGACAACACCCACAACCTTATGATTGATAGTTTGTCCTCACAGTTGGCAAAAGAAGGTTAAAGAAACCATCCGGTCCCCACGAGGAAACGTATAACCGTTTCAGCACTCCTTACCTGATCTAAAATCAGAGTTTAATTCATGTAAGGCACGGAACAGAAGCATTGGTCCTGGCTGGGGCCGTCCTCCGCAAGTCTAGTGCACTTAGGCATTTATTATGCCTGGCCTCTAGGGGTCACCAACTACATTTAGTCACAATTAACAGGAAAAAGCACCCCCCCTGTTTGATTAAAGAGCAATCATTGGACAGTCTGGTTGCTTAGCGCGGTATCAAGTACGTGAACAGGATCAGGCTGCAAGGAATGCGGCTAGCCAAATATACAACAATAACAATGTTACATAAGTAATTGGCGAAACAACATCTTCCATTAAACGAATAAACAACTGTAAACCAATAGAGAGTGTCAACATATTTATTAGTTGCGCGCCGAGGGAGCTTTCTGGGCGGGGCGGTGACAGTCACAGCGCTGGGGTGGGGATGGCAGCAAACAGTCAGCGGCTGCTTAACAAACGAGACGGGCTGGATGGAAGCGGGCAGTAAGGGGCAGCGGGGAAGGGTGCAGAACAGGATCATCTCGCAGGAGGAGAGGCAGCGGTGCTCCATTTGACAACAAGACATGGGGGAAATCAATTAAGGCACTATCGATTCTGCTCAGAGCCGAGCGAAGGGGGAGAGCAGATGCGTTTGGCTGCCATGGGACAATTTCTGGAAGTGGAAAGAGCCTCTAGATGATTTCCTTTCTCTGTTTCCCCACAATTTTTATACCACCCCCCCCCCCTTCCCGCAGCCCCCGCCCTTCGTTTCAAGGAGCGAGCGCGCGCCGCACCAGCGAAAAGCAGTCTGCTCTTCGCCCCATGCTGGTTTGCTTTGGAGAGCAGAGAGGCAATCAATGTGTGCTCACAAAGGAGGAAGAGCTTCCAGAAAGGCAGCCGTTCCCTCAGGCCAGAGAGAGGGGATGAGAGAGAGCGAGGGAGGGAGAGAGAGAGAGGGAGCGAGCAAAGGGAGGAACAGAGGGAAGGGAACGAGGGAGCAGACATACAGATTGGGGGGGGATGCATATGATCGGTGATGGATGACAAAATGTCTGTCTCCTAGCCATAAATCTTTAAGGATTTCTGTCAAGCGATACATGCCTGCGTTGGGGCACTCCAGATAAGCGGGGGTGTACTGGAAACAAAGGCGCAATTTGATAAGCCGTTTTATTTATATATTTTCACCTGTAAAATCGTAATCGTATATCCCCTGGCGCCTGGAAATCCCACTCCGAAGTATGTCATCAAAGTGCTGCCCTCATTTGGAGACGGTACACCCCCCTACGGGACACACCAGGATACTGTGAGGAGAGGTTTGGTTTTTTTTTGTTTTTTTTTATTGGGGGGGGGGACGTAATGTTAACAGTAACAAGCCCTTTGTATGCAATCTGATAGCAGAACGGTGTCTGTAAAGCTGGTTCTCAACTGACAGATTCACAGTTCATCCAAAAATACCTTTTTGCCATTCGAGCCATTGAGTTCATTCAGTGTCTTTACTAACAAGACGCTTTCACACTTATCTGCAGGCATAAGCGAACGTCTAATTTTACTGCTCATCTCTCCACCGACCATGGGAGAGTGCTGTGCTACAGACTCATTGGAGCGCCCACAAAGCAATTACTATAATTATCATAACACTATAGCCAAGAGAAAACAAATCTCCCGCTTTGGTTTGGGATTATAGGTTTTGGTGCGAGACATGAAGGAATGCATAGGGGCTGTTTTGAAGGCACAGCAGTTCAACTGCAATCATAATTTTTGGTGGATTGCGTTTTGTTTTGTTTTGTTTGCCCAACACATTACATCTTTAATCGCTTATTGTGAAAGAGGTTTCTCCGAATTGAATAGTGGTCCCAAAAACAGTTGCGTAGTTACAGCTAAATAAAAAACCAGAGCTCCGATGGATGATCTTAGAGCTTGATTGCTGAAAGGTTACGAGTGTAGTGAGAGATTTAAATATGAATTCCAACTGTACTGGTCATTATCCATTATCTGTACAGCCTGGCGTGCCGTAACCGTCCTCATACTAATGGCTCCATGTGAACTCAATACTGTTATTGGGACTCAAACTATGACCATTAGTGAGCCAAAGGTGGAGAGTTGTGCATTTTCCACACTGCGTTTTCATTATCGCTCACTGCCTCAATCACGAGCTGTTTATTTGTATGTACAGTGGCTGATTCCGTTATTTGGGAAATGCTCAGACATGGCATATAGCTATGTCCTATGTTGTATTTGTTTTTTACCCATGTGTTGTTCCGGTAAGCAGAGGATAGAGTAACCGTATATTAAGATAAACCATTTGCTTTACATTTTCATACTCATCATAACATGTTGTTAAAAACCTGGAACTGCTTTTCCATGACCAAGATTAATAACGTGCGTACAGAGCGTATCTCGCAAATACGAATTGTGCAAGAACTAGCTTGGGTCCAAGTAACTGATGTCAGCTGATGTCAAGGTCAACAATCTTCTGAGTAAAATAATAAACAACCATCGCTGCAACCCCTACAAAGAAAAAAAATCCAAGCAATTCTCTGTAAGGAACTTTTTCATTTAAAGTGCTACATGGCATGAGGTAAACTAAGAATTTCTTGAATTATTATTCTCGCACACCTCCGGGGCTGAGCAGAACTCAATTATATAACAATAAAATGAGTTCCTGCTTGGTAAGATCCGGAGCTTGAAGTATTCAATATTTTAATTCTGAGTTGCAATGCCATAGAGAGTATTTTTCTAATTAAAGGGAAACATTTGGGACTTAATTAAATGATCCTGTAAAACTGTTGGAAATAGATTAAAAAAATTAGACTGATTTTGAGAACTGTTGGAAATAATTCGAAACTGTTTAATATTCTTCAGCAACCTCGCTGCCATTATCTGTGAGACAAATCACTATTTGGACATTTCTTTGTATTTGATGCCATTTTAAATTACTAGAGAATGCTTGATGCATTTAAAATTAAGTTGGATGTCTGAAATTTGATGCCAAATTAATTTTGTTGACTTTTTATATGTTTAAATAAATCTCACGGTGATATTAAATCAATAAATACGAATATATTTCGCAATGAGTGTGAAATATAAAGACAAGAGACGTTGTTTATGTGAGAAGTCATTTGGTATGATAGTCGTAAATTAAATCCCGATTAATAAATTCCTCTGTGCCGTGGATTGTGGGATTACTGGATGCAGTCAAACCTCGGCATCTCCAGTCAGGAATAAGCACAGCTGTAAGTGGACATGCAGTGCAGCCCCGAGGCTATGAGCACTGGGCCATGCTGGTGAAAACTCGTGTGCAGCATCATGATTTAAAAATAAATGTCTTGAGGTGTTTCACGGCGGCAGATGGAAGTAAGTAATTGATACACGATGGCCATGGGCCAATGTATGGACAGAATGGTAAGACACGTGTCAATCGTAATAATTAACCGTAATGAAGTTTGTAGTCACTGTATCTAATATGGCGTGGTGGTATAGAATGAAAACTACAAAATAATCTCATTATTGCCCTTAAAGCACACTATTATTGCAACTCAGGGATATATTACAGTACAGATATTAAGCATCACTGTCAACGGCATTGTATGAAAATAAAATTGTAATGGACAGCTGATTCACTGGTAATGATATAGTAATGCCTGCCATACTGACAGGACAGCAAAACCAGTGAAATACGGTGAATTATTTGTATGACGTGCAGTGAGGGCAGATTTTTCACATTGTCCTAATTTGTGATATCTTCCCTGGGTGACAGAGCCCGCTCCCTGTGTGTGGGAATCCTGCTTCAAATTAGGCGCGTTACATTAATTATGTAGGACGTTCTTCCCCTAACGATCAGCCGCGCGCCTTGCTGCCGGTGCGCGTTCACGCGTGTGTGGCAACGCGTACGGTAGTCAATTCAAGGTGTACGGGGCTGGCGTTTGCATTACCTAACACCAATTGCCCAGGAGAAGCCGCAATGCCACCTTCGTTATTTTCTCCCTTTTGCGTTTTTTTTTTATATGTATGTTAGTTTGAGGGAAACTGAAAACAAAAAAAGATAAAAACAGCACCACGTACTTCACTATGCATTCACTTGTTTAGGCTTACCCATGATAGGTTAGATGGTGAAACAAATCAGAGTGAGGCATGCTTTTTTGGCGGTCCTTCTCCCAGTGCCATAGGAGCTGTCGTTCCCACAGTATGCAGCCATTAAGTCAGCGGTGTGAAGAATGAACTACGTATATGGTCACGGCGATGCTTTCTTTTTTTCCTTCTTCTTTTGAGGCAATGAGCCACCTGAACCAATTGCTTTCTAAGTAGTTCGCCGGATCACCGCCTTTGAACCATTATACTCTACACTGACACCCAATGGTTGACTCGTGTAATGACAATTGGCACGGCATTGTAGCAACACCTATGAATGGCGTACTCACCTTGACGAGATATTAGATATGACAATTAAATCGCACAGCGGTTGGATTTTTAGATAATTTCCTTTAATGAATGTAGTACCGAGTCTTGTGATAACATATCATCATTTAATGAGAGAGAATGTGTATTAGTTTTACTTTGCTGTAAAAATTAAACATGGTTTTGACTCTAAAAATCTAAAAAAAACTTACAGGCTCAACTGCTGTGGTTAAATAATGAACCAGTTGGAAATGTAATCAGATTTGAGGAAAGATAAGTCAGTGATCAGTACCTAAATGGCTTTAGTGTGTATATGGATGAAAAAAATAAGAATGTATTATCAGTGAAATACCCCAAAATCCTTCAACCGACATTTTAATGACTGTAAACTCATGGTGAATCACACAGCAGTTGAAAGTGGTTTATTGTGTCACACTGTCATTGTGTTGCCATCTTAACTGTGTCACTGTGACATTCTGTCATGTAAACTTTACTTGCTTACACTATTGGGGTTCTGCTCCTAATTCTGTTTGATGTTGTGTTTACATTTGGTTTTATAAAAATGTTTAGGTCAAAAATATCATTTTATGAAGCAAATATAATATATAGTTTAACTTTTTAAATACAAGAATATTGCTACACCTGTTGCAGTAATAGTATACTTCATAAATGATAATAATGAGAAATACCTTTTATCAGCATGTTAACAGAGCATTACCCATGAATCATTGCAATAAACACATCATCCCAATGCACAGATGTAAAGCAATTAAGCTTGGTGTTTAGCTTTTCTTGAACAGGTTGACATGCATTAAATTTTTTTAATGACATATTGCATTATCCATCCATCCATCCATCCATCCATAATGCATTCAATACAGTGAGGCTAGACCTAACGCCAGAAAGCACTGTACTACACAGACGACACCCTGGATGGAATGTCAGTCCATAGCAGGACATACACACTGCACAAAATCTGCATGAGTATCAGGAGAACATGCGAGCTTGCAAGAAAAATAAAATAATTAAAAACACAATACAAATATGAGCTCAACGAGGCCTGGAGTGTGTAAACTGTGGAGCTGTGAAAGAAACAGGGAGTTTCAGGGAAATCGGGAGACAAAGTGAATAGATGTGTTGGATGGGCGTACACTTGGCCAAGGGAGACAGTGACTCATGGGGGGGGGGGGGTGGTGACTCCACAGAGCGGCTTGGAAGGCAGATCAGTGCATTACCGTGACTCAGGAGGTCACAGATACTTTGCTTTGAAATGGAGCAGGGGACTCACCAGAGGAAACAAAGGATCTAGGTCCAGCGGCATGGATTCAAGGGTCATGGCGATCATATGCTGAATATACGGCTAAGGAACACGGATCGAGATTCATGTCAAGCCAATAAAGTTCAAAATTTATGTACTTTTTTCCATCCATTGCATCTTTTTTTCAGATTTTATTAAACTGCTTGCATTACTAAAACATCATAGAAGTCAGCCAATCCTTCCAAGGATAGATTACATCCTTCTGAATAAATTATATACACATTCTGATGTCCTTGTGTTTTACTTTGTGGCTAGGTGTCAGAGATAAACTTAGGAAAGATGAAAATAAGAAGGACATGTATCAATCAGATTTATTTAAATACTTAAGGTTAATACTTTATGATTCGTGGTTAGGTATACATTTCAGTGTCTGAAACTATCTGAGTAAACGAGCTGGTTTTAAATATTTTAAAATATTTTTAGAATTTGACTGGAGGTAAAATAATATTTAGTGGAGTATTGACTAAACAATAACCTATTATCAATATTTTAAAATAATCCTATTATAAAATTACAAACAAAACACGCCCTAATAGTCCCCACCCACCCTGGTTCAATAAGCCCGCAGCAGCCTTGAACTTTTCTCTGTGGGTTTGGAGTTTGCTACACAAAACGTCCACTTTGTAGGATGGCTCACCTGAGTGTCAGGCCCACAAAGTCCTGCAGGGGGCGATGGCAGGCCCCATTCGTGCACTCACTGCACCCACCACAGACCTGGCAGGTCCCTGCTGTGTGGCACAGGTCGCCTGGCAACAGCCAGAGCAAAGGCCAAGCTTGGCTCTGACCAATGGGAATCTCCGCAGCATTCACACCCATCTTGCACATGTGCCCTGGGCTTCACTGCAGCAGCACAGTATGTCGTGACACTGCTGTCCCATTACGCTGCTACCTTAAGTAATGCGGCTTCACAGCATTAAAAGCCTGCATGCAGCAAATCTCCTACTTCGCTTTTCTCCATAACTTAGTTTCATGGTCATCTAACACATTCCTTGTAAGCACAATATTCATTGCGCCCCTTTGTTCATTCTCCTCAACTTCTAAATCACAAATTGGTTGCTTCGCCTAATGAATGCACCCTAATCTATATCAATACGCACGAAGACAATAGCATTGGTGTTGTTTGTGTGTTACTACTCTACTTTTATCTGTTCCATCAATTTATTGTTATTGTAAGCAGTTCAACAGATTCTCCCCATTGATTTCCACCCCAACAGAAGATAGAGTTTAGAATCAAGACAAATTCCATATCCATTATCTAATGGAATTCCTCCCTCTAGTGAACATATGGATTTTCTGCCATTGAGCCAAAAGAGAGCGGATGGGAGTGAGCGCTGTGACTAACTAGCTCTAGTGGCCGCCCAGTAAATAGCCAGTGAACACATTAATGCACGAATGTACAATACAGTGAGCAGAAGGAACATCTGCACTGGTAGCAGGGTTAAGTTGCGTAGTGGAGTTTTTTTTTTTAGCGTACCTTCAACCATATGCAACTATATGGACCTGGTGATCCAGATGGTCGCTTCCAAAAATCACGTGGTCTTCACGTAATAATGGCACGAAGTGTCATACAGCCATGATGTAAATAACATACGTCACTGTTTACAATACATAGGCCTATTGTATACACTTAATATGATCCCTTCTGGCTAGACGGCCCTTTATTAATAATTCAAAACATATGCGATATATTTCACAATTGTAGATTTTAAATAATATATTAATGTTTTTAATTAGACTGATATTAGCGTTCATTAATCTCAGAAACAATCTGTAGGTTCACTTCTGGTTAGAATATTAAGGATTTGGAACAATTGGTCTCTTTAATTTAAGCGCTTTAAAATTTTGATTATGAGGTTCTTTATAGAAAATGATCCGGTTGGGGATCCGCAGAGGCTCGGGCGGTAATTGTGGACTTCCCAGGCGTAAGCTCGGCCCTCGTGCCGCCGCTTTGCTCTAAGCTTTATGTCACGCTCCATCTAGGGGACCCGTGAGGACAGGGCTTTGTGTGCATTACACTAACATGGCTTGTGTGGTGTGGGGGCAGTCCGCCTGGCTCTCCTGGGAAAGCCGCTCATAAGTGCCTATTAGGAATTGAGGCTCGCTTGGTGCGTAAAGAAAGCAATCGGTTTGGCAGAGAGGGTCTTAACAGCGCCCCCTGCCAATATCGGAGCAATCACAATACCTGGGACACCGGAAACGATTAGGCTTATTTTAAATTAAACGTACTGACAGTTTGATTGTGATATTTAAGATTTAACATTAATAGACAAAATACAGAAATACACGTACACTGTTAATGTGGGAAGGCGGATTTCCACATCGCGTGCTCATTCTGCATTTCTGGCAAACGTGTACAAAAGACTTTGGAAATAAAACAAACACAAACATGAGTATAAATGAGTGGGAAAAACGCTTCGGGCAAACGCATTAAAATACTCAAGAAAGAAAAACAGCAGCAACAACAATCATCAGTAGCCTACTTACTGCCGACATACCATCAAAGTAAATTAGAGTCAGCAGGATTCGAGACTTAAAAGAAACCTCGAGAAACTTGCAGAAATATTTTGAATCCAAAACAGGAAGCGTAATCAACAATAATTGCAAGAAAGGGGAAGGGATTTGGTATTCTTAGTAAGATGTACGTTGTCTATTATTCTCTAGTGCAGCCCCCTACCACACACACACACACACGTTTTGATCCTTGATTTACACGTCTGTCATACCAAGCTTTCCACCTTGGCGTAGCACTTCCAAACTCAGAAATAATTAAAGTGTTTCCATCCTCCATCTAATTATAGATTTTCTGTTTACATGAACGAGGACCCAGTTACGTAAATATCATTAATGTAATATCATTAAAACCGTGCACAGTATACGGCACAGAAGATACAGGAAGTTTATATAGGCTACAGAAGGTAAATTGACTGCATCGACCGTGTTGCTATGGCAGAGGTGTGGGAAACCCTTAATACAATGTCGATGTCAGATGTTCACAAAAGTGCAATTAAAGACAGCGGTTGATTATACTGTGGATGGGTGCAGCGGAGAGCGGACGCAGAGCGAGCAGCGCCAGATCAGCTCCTATCCCCGCATGAAGCCGCGGACCCCCGCTGTCGGCCCACGGAGATAAAGCTTCACGCGGGACCAGGGGTCACAGTCTCCAAATTGAAGGGAACAGGAGAGATAGGCAGCCGCGTCCATCAAAGTATTCCTCCAGGCGCTCTCTGGACGCGGCCATTTGAGACGTCGCCGATTCCTTTGAATTAATCTCACATGTGGACTGAAAAGATAGGCAGTGCATTTCTCCCGTCGGAATTAAACTTGTATCACGCTGTTTTGTCGCTGCGTTGAGAGGACTGAAGTCATTTCGATTTCCTTTTTTTTAATAGGAAGCAGGTGTGCATAACCAGTCCACAGCCTACACTACATTTCACTTTTAGCGGCCTGGAGGCAGATCTACTCGGGTCTCCACATTAATCATTTATTTGCTAATGCGCCCCCCCCAACACCTACAATGCCCATCACGGGCTCTGCTTGATGTGGTCCTCCGTTATAACGTATGAGAGATGCGTTTTCACGGTCAGCTATACCTTTACATGCCCCTTTAATTTGATAAAAGAGGGTGTCCGGATGAAAAGAAGGTTTGTATGGTTAATGTTGGGACCCAGCCTTTCTCTCAGGTGTAGGTGCAGTGACACGTTAGTCCCTAACGGGGGGACGCTTGGGAATCTCACACAGGCCCTTCAAGCTCTGTATTCACTTACAACAGCATATATGTTTGCCGGTGAGTCTTTATGTAAATTTGATTTCCCCCAAAATATAAATTACCTTCCTAGCTGTACATCTAGAAAAAGCAAATTTATAAGACCTTCTGAATTTACTCTCTCTGAAAGTATTCATATTAATAAGCTGTTACTGGCTTAGTCACACTGAAATGTAAACATAATTGATAAAAGCACTTTTATAACAGGTGCAGTAAGTATGGGGCATGTCTGTTAGCGGTAGTATTTTTTCTACTGGTTTCCGCTGCTGTGAGCCGGCAGTTTAATTGGGTATTGATATTAGCGTTTCTAAACCCTTCCAAGACCTAATGTGCGGGGACCCCTCCCCCTTCTATATTATCAAGTCTAATTAGAGCCGCATGCTTTGCGCTCTAGTAATTATAAACTATATTAGTCATCGTTTTGTTTTCCTACTTACAACAGGATGCAGTTAAAGACCACAGACCAGACACACTACACTCGGCACAGCAGTGCAGAGCTTGGCTACGAAACGGGCTTAAAATGAGCAGCGATAACTTTAACGACCTATGTGCAATGTCTCGTTATACGTTCCGTATATAGACTATTTGACGGTTTAAAACAAGACACGAAAATGTAGTTGTAGCATTGAGGAATTTGTTCAATTGACAATAAACATGGGATGTGAATGTATTATTTATTTATTTTGATAATCTTTGACATGCTGGAACACAAAGATAACCTGTAGGCCTATTTCCGAATCCTGTCCTGCATTAAAAAACATGCTCTAGGCTGGGCTGCAGTGGGTATAGCGCAGATAGTACGCTAAAGTCACTTTCTCATGTGAAAACGTAGCCTGAGATGTGATTGAACAAGGTTAGGTGCTTGAGCGCAGACCGTCTATCTGCAGAAGGAAAGCAAAGCACACCTGTAGCCTTGGATTAATGTAGCGGTCTGGGTGCACACGCTGACTGTCACCGGGGAACGGGTTCCTGATAAAACGCATCTTCCGTAAGCATGTACCGTTGGTGCACTGTGGCCCCAAGGGATGGGTGTGATCTCGCACCATCGCTTCGTCTGTAGCCCAAGGAGCCCTTTGACGGTCAATTTAATCAAAAACATTGCAGAAGCGCTCACAGTCACTTTACACCAAGTATCTCGTTGTGACTTTTTTTGTTCTAACTTTGACATCTTTTTCACGAGACATTTGCAACACCATAAACAATCTACCACAAGAATGTGCAATACAGACGTGTTTCAAATAAGGGAAATATTTCTTGATCGAACTAATACCCTATATGGTGTACAAACAGCTCATCGGTGTTAATTGTGTACTAATTGCATATACTTTAGCATAAATGGCATTAAAAGTTTTATTACAGACGTTCAATAAAATATATATTTAAAATTCCAAACCAAATAGAGACAGAAAACTGGAATACCTGTGGAAACACGTTACACGGAAGGACGCACAAACTGCACGTGCAGTCCAAAGACATGTATAAACAAAACCGAAGGTATCAGTTTAATGCATATAAAGAAAATACACCTGAAAATCATGAGGGAAAACTGTGTGACGATTCTTACTAAATGGTTCGAGCTGTGCTGCATTGGTTCTGTAAGAGTATTGGTAATGAGAAGCAAAAACATTTAGTATCATATTATAGAGACAGTTAATTGGTTAGTATCTTGACCAATGACAGGTGTCACACCCATGTTTATCTCATGATTGCTTTAGGAAAGTAGATCCTTTATTGGTGTGAACAGGGATCCCATAAATTTTACTCAGGTGAGTTGCAGTCTTGTGTGATGACAAGCCTTGTACATGCAGGTCCATGCGGTGCATTCTTCATCCATCCTGGTGCCCATTTCGGTGATTTATGGGGTAATAAACCCAACCCCCATAGCTAAAAGCACTCTAGAAAGTTATAACTTTAACACAGTGTCTCCTTTAACAAGGGAAAGCACATCCTTAGCTGCTAAATTAACATCAGGAACAATTAAAAGCTCAAAATCATACCCCCCCGCCCCCCCACCAAGTGAAAACGGGGGGGGGGGGGGGTCGCAATTCTGCTGCGCGTCTCTGAGAGGCGTGACATTGTGACGCAAGGACACCTCGAGGGCGCCGCGAGAAATGGCCCCCGACTCATTTAACGGCCTGAAGGACCCTGAGCGCGGTTTGGGCGATTGATGTGCACTTTGTCTCTGAGCCCGCCGTCCGTTCAGGTGCAGATTATTCCCCTAGCTGAACACCCCCAATGATTAAGAATGGCGGTGTCACAAGTCCTTCTTGATGGCTTTGGGGATGGCGCCAGTTAAAGGTTTTTATCGTACGCCGCCTGATATATAGATAATTCAGAAACAGGCACAGCAGTATCGCAAATTAACCGAACAATCTGGAATGTTGTGTTATGTACGGTATATAGATGTTCCCCTTGCGACTGTAAAATACATGACATGCCTGTCATTAGCTCCATATTCAACAACGGTCGACGTAACAATTAGGTCGATTTGCTGAGTTGCCAATAGGGACTCCTGCTTCGCGGCTTGCATTGTGCGTGGAGCAACATGGGATGAGAAGTTAAGTGAATTATTCTCATATGTGCTCATTGACGTATCTTTTCCTCAGCTCGGAATTGTTTCGATATGTGTCCCATTCGTTCTTTTACATATGTAAATATTTTGACATATTTATGCGCGCTCTCCATTTTATTTGTCTTCGCAGCCTCCCGCTTGTATTAACTTACGATATATCACCCCACCGTGTCCCAAAATCTCATCGCCCCTCCAGCTGCATTTCAGCATCAACTCCTGCTATTTGTGCCACAGACTACAATGCGATTCTAATTTTTCACATCATTCTTCTAACAGTTCAAACTTCACAAAGGGTACTTGTGGCACCGCCTGTGGCCGTAACATTACAATGACATAAACTCTTATCTACTATTTTTATATGCACAAACGCAATTCTCAAAACACCACGTATGCAGCCGTCAAAGATTCACCTTAGAATGCACAGCAGCGCTGCTTTGACAAGAGGAAGGGTAATATTCTTATATTATTTCCAGCAGTATTTGTAGCACATTTGAATGACTAATATGTAAGGAGCCCTCTGCATCTGCATGCATCATACCCAAGTAAGGTTAACTTGTTCAAATGTGGCTGCTGAGATGCGTGGGCTGCAAAATAATTGGCTTCATGCATGAAGACGGCCAGGAGGACATTATTTGGGATCATTTCTGGCTGGTCGAACAACCTCCAGGATAACATGCCGGATGGTAGAGACCAGCCAGCTGAGTTCTCCTAATGGGGACTGTGAGGATGGCCTTTCGAGGTAATTTGTGGACAACCTGGGCCAGAATACCTCCGAAACATAGAGAAGAAGGGAGGACAACACCTGACTTTGCGTCTAACTGTGCCTCACACCGCAAACCAACAAGTACAGCCTGTTCTCCAGGAGAACCATATGTTACTAATGGGTGATGTGATTATTATATGTACGGACAGCATTGTGAACCAAGAGGAGTTTCACACCCTGGTGCTCAGGGAGGAGAAGATCTAGAAGATGAGAATGTGCTGCTGCATCATGTAGGAAGATCCTGCTCTTTATGGTTCACCAGGCAAACGAGGTGAGATAAAGTTCATTTGAAGTTCTCAAAGCATCCCCCCTCCCCCCCCACACACATACATACATACAATGTCTGCTTCTGCATGTGACAAATAAAGTAATTAATATGAACCTGGAGGTCTAAGAGACTTACAAATGAAAGCCCACTGTGTTACTAGCAACATCCAGAACAACAGCAAGAAAGCATGAGCAAATAAGCAGGCAGGGTTTGCATTTTAAGAAAGGGCTCAGCAGAAGGGTCAGAGGCATGGGTGGAGTTTGGGGGGAGGCAGGGTAGGGGGGGGGGGGGTTCAATGCCTCCCCTATTCGCCTGAGTTGAAATTGGCAAGAGCAGCATTGCACATCTTCTGCGTGGGAACTTTGAACTTTTGCATAATCGATTTGTTGGTACCCTATAGGTAGACAGAATAACAGCCTACGAATGCATCAGATACACTGTATGGACATGAGTATTGGGACACCTGGGCATTGCACCCACAGGAACATGTATGACATTTATGATATGAATAACAAGACTTTTTTACACTGCTATGCTTCCAACGTTAAGATCAACTGGAATAGAGACTGCAAGCCAGGCCTTCACCTCCAACATCAGTGTCTGACCTCACAAATGCTCTTCTGGATGAATGGGCAAAAATTCCCACAGACACACTCCATACATTTGTGGAAAATCTTCCCAGAAGAATGGGAGCTGTTATAGCTACAAATGAGGGACCAACTCCATACTAATGCCTATGGATTTAGAATGGGACGTCATTCAAGTTCCTGTGGATGTAATGGCCAGGTGTCCCAGTACTTTTGTCCATATAGCGTAGGTGCATTAACACATGAGGTGAGCAAGATGCAGTTTTCATGCCCCCCCAAAGTGCAAACATCAAACTCCGCTTATGGTTACAGCATACATGTGAACCAGAGAGGCCTACTCACAGTGTGTAGGGCAGCTGGGTGCTTAATGTAGCTTGGGGGCAGGGAGTTCATTCGAGGTTAAAAATAAGCGAAGGCGAACTGCCCATATAATGGATTTAAAGGACATCAATAGAGAAGGTAAAAATAGCAATAATCAATTATCTGGTCATATGCTGAATAACATTGTTCGGTTTATGTAATTATATACAGACGCTCACAATCGTATAACTGGAGTTAAATGCCTGAGTGAAGGTCTAGCAGATAGATGGGTGGTCAATAATCTGCTGGAATGACTGAGCAGGCATGTCGGGGAGATGCCTTCCCTGTTAAATATACTTCAAAAGGACCAGTTTTAGAATGGTACGTACCAGCACGGACGTTTTAGACTAAACAATTTAGACAAGTTATACGCAAAAATCCAGGATAATGAGGTTTCCGTATTTTGGAAGAAGCTGAATGTTTCCAAATTTTTTTGCTTAAGCATTTAGTAATGTGTTGTGAAGTTCTTTTGGGTAAAATAACAGTTTTATAAAATTTGCCTTGCTATGGCAAGTTGCCTGATGTATTCAACTCAAAGACAGGCTGGCAGTTTTATTGGTTACCTCAATGACCTTACGGGCTCCTAAGTAGCACGAGTGGTATGTTATATTCCTTGCGATACCTGCAACCGCAGCAGGCTTAGTGGTCAGAAGCATGACACGTGCAAATAAACGTCTGAGCCTAACTACAAAATGAGCCACCATTTTAAGTATCCTGTCTGGGACTGTGCAAACGAAACAGTACTGTGGTCATTATCGCACAGCCAATTGCGCTCAAACGGCGCAGGGGTCAAGGCAACTGTTGATTAATAGTCATCTCAATAGATGGCAAGGCTCCTCCAGGTGTCATTAAAGTTAGCAAAAGCCACACAAAATCGCCAGTTGCACGTGGGACTGGCTGTAACAAGCAGGCAATCACAGCCGTCCCCCATCCTCCGGAGCTCCCGTTTATCGGCAACACGGATTGGCCTCTTTAACCAAAACATGGGGCCGTGTTTTAGCTAAGGGGCTCATCAGCTGGCCGTGCCGGGTAATGAGCTTAAAGCCAATTCCCAGGGACAAGTATGAACTCAAAATATAGCATGGCCGTTTCAGAATCGTCACTGGGAAACGACGAGCAATCAGGTCATTCTCCTGATGCCCCACCCCCAAAGGACTCACTTTTAGGACATTAAAGGGAAAAAAACACTGAATTTGGATGCAATAAAAAGGGTTTGGAATTTTATTTGATGCTATCAGATCTTACTCAAATTGGCTACAAAAATATGATAGCATTTTTATAGGTGCAAAAAAGTCTATCAAAACCGTAAGGCTAACAGCGGCATAATGGTATTATATATATAATAGTGTCATTCAGGAGTATATATGCTGTGCCGTCAATTTGTTCTTCTCATGCAAGTAGAACAGTGTGAAGTTTTCATCCCGTTGCTCTGAAATGGTGAGAGAGGCAATAGAATGTATAAAGGAGACTAGACTAGCAGACTACATATTAGAGATGACAGAGAGAGACAGAGGGGCACATAATCACTTTAGCCCCAATGAGAGGCAGCTGAGGCTGAATGTGGCAGCAGCATAGCTACTTGGAAAGACTAACAAAGTAATTCGCGGGGGCTATTTCAGCGTGAATTCTGTGAATGGGGCCTGGGGACAGGTGGATGTTACAAACCGGCATTAGAAAAAGCCACTTGGGGTGGTAGGTTAGAGCCAGCGAATGATACTGTTTGTTTTATCGGAATATTTGTGGAAGCAACTGTATCATCCATTGTCCGAAACTGAAGTGGACATCGAGACAGGTGCAGGTTAGCGGCGATAAATGGTGAAGATTTCTGTAAGGCTTTTTATTCGGAAGGGTAACGTGCACGCGTGCTGTGTTCGTGACACGCACACCCGCATGCACACACGTGTCTGGACATTGAGTCATCAGTCCCAATGCCTCACAGAAACAGTATTGGAGACTCAGGAGTGAGTGTGCGTGGCTTTGTGGAATTGGCGTGGCTTTGTGGAGTAGGCGTGGCTGCCGTGTGTGTGGCGGGTACTTCCACGGCAGCTTGGGAGAGCGTGTGTGGGTGGGGGGAATGATTGCCAGTTCCTTAACAATATTTAATTGTTCTACTTTTGATGGTGAATTATGGGCCATGCGGTGTTAGTGTAAGAATGAGCGGCCTGCTGTTCCCTGAGTTTAAATCAGGCCGTAACAAGAAGAACCGGATGATTCGCGGGGAAATATCCGTAAAATGGTAGCTGGAAGGAATCTTAAGCCGGCCGTTTGAGCGGAGCGCCGGCATGCCCAGGAAGAGATATTCTGCAGATTGCAGAAAGATAAGCGTATGGGGGTTTGAATGCCGGGCTTTTTAAGTCTGTACTTGTTTTATTTTTTTGGAGGGGAGGGTGGCTGTATAACACAGGTACAGAAATAGTTCTGGTATGTGAAACGGGAAGCGAGTAACTGGCATGTTTAAGCAAAACATGAACCTAACACTTCTGCAGTTCTGTCTGTACAGGAGCAGTTAACTCTGGATGCTGTGGTTAGACAGACTGTGAATCCAAGGTGCTAACTAGCTACTTCTTTGCACCCTAAGATGTGGTACAATAAAGCCACTTTATTCAGTTTTCTCAAATTAGATCCCAAATAGAAAAGTTACTGTATAATTCTTTGTGGCTGTCAGAGGTGAACGTTTCAGGTCCAGAAAGTAAAAATCCAGACTAATATTTTGTTTCAGCCAGCCAGTTGAGTATAAAGAGTCACAGTCACAGAGTACTCAACTGGTTGGTTGAAAGAAAATCTTGGTCTGGATTTTTACTTTCTGGACCTGAACTATCCATCTCCACTGACTGTAGCTGAGAGTAGGTTCCTCATCATTACATATCTGTGTCTTCAGGATCAAAACAGCAGGGGCTCGCGTAAGAACTGGAAAGAGGACTCTCTGTTTTCATTTGACAGCTATGCCATGACAGGCCACAAGCTGCGTTTTTAGACGGAAGCCAGGGGTGGGGCAGGGGTGGTGGGGCAGCACCACCCGATCTGTGACCTGAAGTCTAACAGCTCAAATAAACAAATGTATCAAAGGCATCACAGGCACAGATATCGCAACTGACACTTTGTATTCACATCAGGGCACATGAGGAGAGGTTATAGAAAATTCCTTGAGGAAAATCTCATTTTCCTGCTTTTTCTTTTGCAGTACGGAAGGCGGAAACCAGTCATGTGATCTGGGCGTCCTCCTCTGTCTTCCTAAATTGAAATGCTGGGCTGGTAATAATTTGTCATGGATGAAGTGAGGCAGAGTCATAGAATACCACACTGACTCCAGCTGTGACGACTCTCAAACCGATTTACCGGTGCTGCTATTATGCAGGGGGTGATTGTAGGATTTTTTTTAAGGTGGGGGCGGGTATAAGAGGGGCCATAATTCATACAGAGGGACCAACCTTATCATTAGTCAATGATATGTTTTGAATCGGTGAGTGACAGGACAGGGGGCACTCGGGGGCCAATCAGCTTTCAGCTGGAGCCAGTGCCCCTCTGGCTCCACCCCTGGATGAAACACGCAACTCAGACCCAGCGTCCACAGGACTGAATATCCCACAGTTCTGATACCATTCATTTATACCATGCATCTTAAACAGTTTAACATGCCCTTTGCCTTTTCTAGTTATTTTAAATATGTTATTCATTAGCTTTTTAATATTTATCATGAAGAAGCTTATAGGCTAAAAGTGACATGACTTATATTTCATATGCAGGGGCCACAGTAGGGGCATGGATACCCTGGCAGGTTCCGGGGGCCCGGCACTGTACAAGGGCCACAGTAGGGGCATGGATACCCTGTCTAGTTCTGGGGGCCCGGCACTGTACAAGGGCCACAGTAGGGGCATGGATACCCTGGCAGGTTCCGGGGGCCCGGCACTGTACAAGGGCCACAGTAGGGGCATCGATACCCTGGCAGGTTCCGGGGGCCTGGCACTGTACAAGGGCCACAGTAGGGGCATGGATACCCTGTCTAGTTCTGGGGGCCCGGCACTGTACAAGGGCCACAGTAGGGGCATGGATACCCTGGCAGGTTCTGGGGGGCCGGCATTTTACAGGGACCACAGAAGGGGCATGGATACCCTGGCAGGTTCTGGGGGCCTGGCACTGTACAAGGGCCACAGTAGGGGCATGGATACCCTGGCAGGTTCCAGGGGCCCGGCACTGTACAAGGGCCACAGTAGGGGCATGGATACCCTGGCAAGTTCCAGGGGCCGGCATTTTACAGGGACCACAGAAGGGGCATGGATACCCTGGCAGGTTCTGGGGGCCTGGCACTGTACAAGGGCCACAGTAGATGCATGGATACCCTGGCAGGTTCTGGGGGGCCGGCATTTTACAGGGACCACAGAAGGGGCATGGATACCCTGGCAGGTTCTGGGGGCCCGGCACTGTACAAGGGCCACAGTAGGGGCATGGATACCCTGGCAGGTTCCGGGGGCCTGGCACTTTACAGGGGCCCTTGAATGAGCAATATTATGTATTTTACTTGTTTCTTCAAGGATATCATCTTTGGTAGCAAAAATCACTTTGGTGTTACTCAGTTGTCCAGTTTGTAATTACATAACAGCTAACTCATTACTGGATGTGTCTTGATGTGTCTTTGTTTGTATGAAATAAAATAAACATATTATAGCAATCCACATTGTTTCCTTAACACTAAATTATACCCCATTCATATTTTTATATATAGATAAAAAACACAATAGATAAATAAAGAAATAAATAGGTGTGTTCTAAAATGATGAATAATTATATTAAAGAATTTGTTCCCTCAAAACCGTCAAGAATGTTTAAATAACTCGAAAGATTCTATCGGATCCTAACAAATTTTTTAATCCCCTGAACATCCGTTAGCATATCTTCACATCGGATGTTTTTTTTTCGGGCTGCAAAGCTGATTAGATGCTAACGTGGGGGATCACAGCAGCCCTGGGTACGCTCTGTGCGCGTGTGCGTTTGTGCTTACGCGGGCATTTAACTGCATCCAGCGGCACCGCGAGCGGCTCTCACCCACGCTCTCCCGAGTGCTCCTTTACAGTGAGACAAAAGCCATCCTGGCATGTATCGGACAGTTTGATTCAGGAGGCCTCCCAGGGGCTTAAGCAAGTCCGCAGTCTTCCAGAAATAGGGGAAGGGAAGGTGGAGGTAAAGATAGTGCATGGGGCCTCATCCCACACACGAGACAGCTTCCCTCTCTAATAAATCATCCTTGAAGGACTTGGAGGCTTGATAGAAGCTTCCTGCGAGCATAATATGATTTCTCTTTCCAGATGTAAGCCATTTCGGTTCCATAATAGTGTTTCGCCAGCGAGCATAATAACTACCACAGCAGCACAAATAAATAAATAATAGTTAATATGGAAAAAGGGGGCTTTGCCTCTCCGAAACGCTAACGCCAACATTGTCTTCCAAGGTCCGCGTCCATAAATACGGTTCTGTTTGTTATTTTTACAGAGCTGATATTAAACAATCCTGCATGGGAGGGGGCTGCCTGTGACACAAAATGTATTTAAAATCATAACGCAGAGAGGATAACTAGAACAAGGGTCCGCTTTTGAGATTGGGTGTTAGAATTATATCTGCCGTTAGCTTCCTAGCTTCCCCATTTGTCACAAACATTTATTTTCCCAGCAATTTTGCATGTTATGCCAGGGATGGTATAACATCGAGGCCGGTACCATCATTACTGTGCAATTGTGAAAAATGGGTTGCTGTGACATTTAACTTAATTAGACATAATAATCAGATGCATTCTTATGAACTGGCTCCCCATCTGCCTGCTGTGTTGCTTGAAGGACTTACTATTGCCATCTACTGGCAGAAGAGGTCAAAACGCTCCTTTTCATTACTTTCCTTTCAGGGACACTGAATTGTCAGTCGGGTATCAAGGGGATTTAGCCTCAAAGCGATACAGCGTGGTAATAATGGGCAGTACGTTGCATTTGTTTAAATAGCTTGCGACTCGTACAGCGTTTTCAATCCAAATCCATAGGTATATATATGTAACCGGTACGTTTTTTTTCACGAGGCACGTAATTGGTTTAGTTCATTCTAAAGGAAGCCGTATCTATATTATTTTAGCTGTTTTTAATAAACAGAAGGTACAGCCTGGTGTCGTGATTAAATATGAGCAGAATGTGTTTGGGTGCGTGTGCCTTTCTGAGGTTGCACAGTCGTGGGAAAAGCATCGGACACAAAGCTGATGACCAGCGAATGAAACTGGTAACGCCAACGTGGTAACGTCCCTTCCCGCGCTCACACGATCGTACGAACCGCGGTGAAATGATTGAATTTCACATTCATACGTCAGTGTTAAAAACCGTGAGGTGTCTTCATCAGCGCTTTAGACAGCCTAAATCTGTGATCGGAAATAACGGGTTAGTGCTGCGGAAAAGTGACTCTGAATGTAACGAGCGTAATTAGATAGAGAATTGGACGCGTAATGGATGTGTGTGTCATAGAGACGTGACGCATGTCATACACCTCCCCCGTGTAGGATACCTATTTACGCTCTCGTTTCAGCACCGTGGCTACGCCGCCTCCCGCCCATGCCGAAGCGTGTTGCTTCTTCACACCCTCTCTCTCCCCCACCCCCCTTGACTGCTGCAGTAACCTTTTCTTTTGTCAGTGTGCGCACCTTAGGACTTCGTGCAGGTAAATGATTTAGGGGGAACCGTGAGAGACAGAGTTACTCTCTGGTAGACCGCTGGAGCTCTGTGCTCGCTGGCTGAGGGTCAGCCAGGCCATCATTACTCCCCCATACCTTTTCAGGTTTTTTCAGGGACCAATTGAGTGCACATTATGGCTGCATTATCTCCAGCATAAACCCATAGCCTCTGCTTCCCTTCAATATCACATTTATCACTGAAGCTTAATATGCGCAACCTTCAAATGGCCAGTGCAAAAGCACCTCACAGACCAGAAATATTAATGGTTCCTGTAAACCTCTCATCGCGTCGCCTTTGCCTGTCAGGTGAAGTTGCAAGCTCGGCTGGGTGGTAGCCATTCAAGTCTTCAAATTTTATAATGAGCGGTAAACAGTCTGAATCTCTGTTGCTTAGTTAGCGTTGCTAATTTAACACTGAGAGTGTTCCTTCTAGCCAACACTTTCAGTGTCAAATAAACACCGTCAATTATGCTGTATGCATCCTTTGTTAATGGTGATGTGTGATAACCATAGCCCAGTAAAAACGGCCCTCTGTCCTTCCTTAGTCTCCAATGCCTCGCACTGCCCTGTTCATTGCCTGTCTGAATATAACACGAAGGCCAATTTATTTTCACTGCGATGTGAGAAATGAGATATTAGCGGTAATGATTTCTTACGCAGGTCCATGCGAAGTCCGATACATTTATAATAATCAAGTTGTGGAATGGGGTAGCTAAAAGGAGCCAAAGAGCACCACGAAGGATCCCATGTGATATGACATGTCAGTGAAGTGATCCACTCTCAGCTTCACCGTTGATGCTCTGATATTTCAGCACCCTGCAAAGAGATGGGGGACCACGTGGAGGTTGCAGCTACCTTCAGAGGAGCCACAAGCAGTGTAGCACGAGGCTAAACTGGGAACCAAGAGATTTCTTTAAATGCAGTTGTATCGTATTTCATTTAAGAACAGATATCAATAATACGATTTCCAAAAATAGCTGACTGACCAAGGTATCGCTTTAGGATGTGTGTTCCCCTTCCTGTCTCCATCAGAAATGATGCAACCAAATGTCAGCACAGCGTGCGGCAGAATTAATGCGTTTTGCAATCGCAAATGTCACACTTTTAATAAAAGATTCACAGTGTACATGTCAGTGTGTGATGGCAACCAATAAATAAATAAATAAATACAGTAAAACATCCAGTGACCCCCATCGTGACATTTGGACCGGAAACTCGCGACGGTGACATTATTGAAACCGAAAGGTCTCATAGATTTTGGTGGGATATGTGGGATATTGAGAAGGCATGGTGCAAAGCCTTTGGGTGGGTGAGCCACCTATGGTCCCTCAGTTTAATGTTTTGGTCCATTCTGTCGTGGTTCTGGTGGTGACCGGTAGTGGGAGAACCATGGTTCTGCAGGATATCCGCTTGGTCCTGTGCTGTCACTTGGTTCAATTTCAGGTTGAGTGCTTCATAGATGCCTGACCACCTTGTGTTCTGTAGCTGTCTCTTTGGGGGGGATTAGCTTTGCTTGGGAGGGGGTGAAGGTTAAGCTAGTCTATCAGAACATGCCTTAAATAAACTGCCCCCCATCCCACCTAAATATTTTCCAGCCCTCCTTTTTATATAGCTGCCACCCTTTTCTTCATCTTCATTATTTCAAGGCTAATTTTCTCTTTTAAAAAATTGGAAAAACAAAGTTAGATTATTTTGCGCTGAGTGTGCTATATATGACATAATATAATTCACATTATATTTTACTTCTCACAAGACATTTGGTTGGTTGGTCCCACCTCCTCTACAATTTGATTGGTTATCCCTCTGAACCAATCATTTTTCCTTCTGCCCTCAGAACATTTAAAACTCCCATGAGCTCACATTGTAGACTCAGGGTTTGCTGAAGTTGGTTTTATTATTGTGAGATTGAACAGAACACAGATGCAAAGGGGCCATCATGCAAGTACTGCCACATTTTCTGGTCTCCAAGTCCGTTTGCCAGGACACCACAGGAAGGAGGTAAGCGCAGGAACTTGGGGCAGCTGACTGGATAGAAGGATCCGGAACAAGATGTACTGGAGAGGCATTTGAGAACGGATGGCTGGTGGAGCAGGGGGAGAAATAAAAACCAGGTAATAAAGACAAAAACACAAACATATGAAGGCTACAAACCCTGACGTGAGACAGACAAAACAGGAGTGGAAGCTCATGCGTTCTGGGAGTAACAAGAATGAGCCCCAAACATAAATATATATTTTTGCTTTAAAAAGTCATTAATTTACAAGTTTGATGTTTATGTTGATGGAAAGTTCGTTTTAACTTTGCATTTTACATTTGTAAAGATCAGCGATATTTTTGTCTTTTTAAAGTTTTAAATCCACTGTTAATATTGCAGTTTTCGCACTTTTTTTTCTCACTTTACAATAAATCAGAGCAGATAACATAGCAAACTAGCTATCACCCCCTTCCCTAAATACCCGCACAGATTGGTCTAGAATGCTACAAAGGGGGTGTTTCAATTTCCTGCCTTGCAGGCAACTCTGCCCTCTAGGCACGTTCCAGGGGAAGGACATGGTCCCTTATACAACCAGACCCCGCCAATGCACACACATACACTCAGACACACTGACAGCTGTTTGATCATTTCGCCGGTCCATGGACCTGGACTAGTGGGAATGGCACTGTTTCAGAGGAGTACATTTCCTCAGGCTTCACAGCTGTCCCCCCTGAGTTCAAGAACCAGAAGATGTGAAGTCCTCGCGCTGCACACTCCTTTGGAGGACAATTTCTCCCAGAGGAAATTGGATTTGGTTTGGTTCCTGTAAACATGCCGATGAGATTAAATCTCCTTCTTTGCTCTCCAATTGAATCTTTTTGTACTAATTGGCCATATTGAATTAATGATCTTATTAGTGGAATGTAACTGGAATGTGATTGTTCTCCTGGTTTCCTGTGATATAGTACAGGTCTCAAATGCTTGACGGCGGTGACAAAATGACGGGAAGATGTTCTTAAGTTCTTAAGTGTTCCGTAAATTGATTCATGTCATGTTCTCAACATTGGTGTCTAACTGAAGGATGGAATGAGGTATTTAGTTACTATTGTGATGTGAAATTCTATTTTTGCTCTAAAGTGTGAACCTGCAACGTTCTTTGTATATGCAAGTTTATACATTTACTTATTTAGTGCTTTTTTCGCAAAATGTCATTCAAGCAAGGCTCAGAATGCATGACATCACTGTGGCAGTCACAGGACTGGAACTAGCAACCTTCTGATCACAGGCACAGAGTCACCCATCTAAGTTGTCATGAGTTTGTGTTTTGGTGTCATTTTCTAGCAGAAATGTGGCTATATTAATTTTAAGTCAGTTGGTTTGGTGACAGTACAGAATTTATAATTAGAATCACATCATTCACTTATACCATTGATAACCTTTGTCACATAAGCCAGTTATTAATATATAAATGAGATTAAACTTTTGTACATGAAAATATACACTCAGTGACAAAAAAGAAGTTAAGCACCCAGAAGCGACAGTCCGATTTGGATGTAATTTAGTACACGTGCAGATCAGCAATGGCTATGTAAATTATTCAATTTGCAAGGAGCTGGCAGGTCTAGTCACCAGACACAGAGGACGCCTCGTAGATGCATTAGACAGCATTACCGGCACTTGACGGAGTTGGATAGGGGTCACATTGTGGGTTTGCATGAGGCAGGTTTGTATTATGCAATTTCCCGGGATGAGGGGCATGCAGATGTCAGACGCCCGATGTTGGAACCAATGGGCAGGTGAGGGCACCCACACACGTCGTGAAAGTTCCGGTCGCCCAAGACAGACCACACCAAGGGAGGATCATTGTGTAGTGCGCCAAGCATTACAGAACCCCATGACATCTGCGCCTGCCATCCGGACACAGGTATTGGACTCTCTACAGCACCCCGTGTCACCCAACACCGTGTCTCGACAACTGGCATCAGCCGAACTACGGGTTCACCATCCCATGTGTAGGCTGCCGTTCACACCAGTGCAGAGATGACTTCGTTTGGACTGGTACCGTAACCGGGAGGCATGGACTGATTACGAGTGGCGATGAATCTCGGTTCTGCATTACCACGGATGACCATCCGGTGTGCTTATGGCAGTGCCGATGGGAGAGGACCAATATTGCCAATGTTGTGGTGAGACACATTGGCATTACTCCTGGCGTCATGGTGTGGGGAGCCTTAGGGTATGACATCATGGTGTGGGGAGCCTTAGGGTATGACATCATGGTGTGGGGAGCCTTAGGGTATGACTTCAGGTCATCTCTGCTAGTGACTCGGGGGACCCTGACTGCACAGCGCTACGTCAGTGACATCCTGCGTCCGCATGTCTTACCCCTTCTGAGACAGCACCTTGGCACAGTCCTTAAACAAGACAATGCACATCCACACATGGCACGCGTGTCTATGGACTGCCTGCGTCATGTTGGGGTTTTCCTATGGCCAGCCAGGTCCTCTGATCTTTCCCCAATCGAACATGTGTGGGATAAACTTGGAACGTGAACTCAGACCCAGCGCCAATCTGCAGGATCTCAACGGCCAATTACAACAGCTGTGGGCCGACTTGCTGCAGGAGAGGATACAATGGCTGTATGACTCCCTTCCGCACCGTATCGGCACATGTATCCAGGCCTGGGGGGGGGGGGGGGGGGAGTGCTGCACCCTACTGCCATAGGACCAGCAGTGTGCCCATACCGCCAACTCTGTTGTCTGTTTGCTCTGATGTAATAATCATTGCGATATAGTCCCATGACCTTTCACCACGTCCAGATCCATTTCATTTCCACCACTCTGTCTGGGTGCTTAATTTTTGTCACTGAGTGTATGTTGTATGATAGGAACTATAGTTATATGAGGGTGGGGCCACTGAGATGAATTGCTAACAGGTCCTTGTCTCTGTCTTTCATACTGTGTGCATGTCAGCATGGCTAATGGCGTCGAACCTTCGTGTAAATAAGAGCCCCGTCGCAATCTTGCACCGCTGCCGATGTATTCAAACTAATTGGAAAATGTCAACGGGGGGGCGCTCTTTCGTCATGTCTGCTATAACAGATCCCTAACGTGGCACAGATATATTTCTAGGGCAGGACACATCTGCCAAGGACAGGTACAAAATGCAATCTATCGCACTTTCACTGTATGGATTTTTATATTTCATATTGTTGGAAAGCACTAACCGAATGGTTTTGGCTCAGTATGACCCCGAGAGGAGGCATTTTGCTGTTTGTATCATACTTGGCGTGGGTTCGAGAGCTCCATTAACTCACCTACTGGTGAAAAATGCAGGTTTACTTAATGGATATTTGGGCACGTGTTCTTCCTTAGAGACAAAAAATTAGACTCTGGGTAATAAGGCCCCAGTGAATATCACCTGACTAATGTTTGTCACATGATCTGCCTTTGGGTGACATGATTCAGTAGTAGAACCGCGGCATGTGTGTATGTGCCATGTGATAGACTGGTATCCTTGGGTGTTCCCTACGTCACGCTCCATGCTGCCTGGGACTGGCCCACCATGATCCCGTACTGGATAAGTGACTTTGGAAGGTGCAGGGGTTGATGGATCAATTCTTCATTGCGAGGAGTTTGAATCGCAGGCAGCAGGGCAACTCCAAAAACAAAATGCAAAAGGAAATTATTCATCCAACTTTTTTCTAATCTAGAAAACAATTTATTTAAAACTTATTAAAAAAAAACTACATAAATTGGAAGGAAAATGTATCGTTGTAAAAAAACAAAACCGTTAATGTGGCTTTGTAATATATAGAATACACATTTTCCTCTTTAATATTTTCCTTTCCTACCCAAAAGGGCTGTTTTTAATTTTTTTTTACCCGTAGGCTTATCTGTTGAAATACTTTTCCGCCTACAGTTGCTCCGGAGTCAGAAATTTATTGGCATGTCACGGTTGTGACGCTGTATTTCACTGTTTTGATCATTTGCCTGTTTTAAACAATTACCATCATTACCATAATCACGGGATGGGAGAAAATAACAGAAAATGTATCAAATGCACTAAATCTGAATTACTCAGTTTCAGATTATCTTTATTATACGCAGTAACCCTGAACACTGTTTTGAAATGGTAAAAGAGAAATAAAGACAAAGGAAAAGGCGGTAATTTTACTGTAACTCACATCCGACGAGCTGGATGTGGGTCTGATTTTCTGCTACTCGAATCCAGTGAGCTGAAATGTGCTGACTCCTTCCATCAGGCTGCTCTGGGGTCTGGTGCAACAGTTAATTTAACATCGGATAACTGCACAGCAGCAAAATCAGCCACTTCAGCTGGTAATTAGAAGAAGAAAATTAGGGTAATTCAATTAAAATAACACGTATGCGTACCGGAAGGGCTGTGTGGAATACACTGTCTAGAGCTTTATATTCTTTTAGCTGTTTCAGTTTACATATCACAGCAAAGATGACTGCATGATGAATGAAGTGTGGCAGCCCTAATTCAATAGTCACCTGCAGCAGTCATCAGCAGGCACCAAAGCTCAGGCGGCTTACTGCAGACCCACCTCGCCTCGCAGACCTGCCTCGCCTCGCAGACCTGCCTCGCCTCGCAGACCCGCCTCACCTCGCAGACCTGCCTCGCCTCGCAGACCCGCCTCACCTCGCAGACCTGCCTCGCCTAGCAGACCTGCCTCACCTCGCCTCACAGACCAACCTCACCTCGCAGACCAACCTCACCTCGCAGACCCACCTCGCCTCGCAGACCCACCTCGCCTCGCCTCGCAGACCTGCCTCGCCTCGCAGACCTGCCTCGCCTCGCAGACCCGCCTCGCCTCGCACTTCCGAAGCTCCATCAGCCAGTTTGCATAAAGCAGCCTCTATGTCCGGCCGGCTCCTGGCGAAATGCGTCCACGGCAGATCGGGATTACGACCTGCTTCCGAGTTTTATGGCACTCTCCAAGATACGCTTGAGTGGCCGGCATTTCGGTGTCCCGTATGGAACTTCGCATCGAATTTGGATCACGAGTCGGGTCAATAATCAGAGAACCGTTTTATGCTTCTGATTTCTTACTTTATTCCCAGTCTAAATAATCGGTGTCTACAGAACATTATGTTCTTACACAGGGGCCTGTAAAGAGGGGGAAGGATCATTCCAAGGGTCCAAGAGGGGCCCTAAAATATGGAACATCATTGGATTGGTCGTGGTTGGGAGCCCAATATAATATGCTGTCATGAGGCCCAAAATCTCTAGCAGCACCTCTGTTTTTACATTTTACTAAACAATATACAACCATCCATCCATACACCATTTAACTGCTTGTTCAGGTTAAGATTGCTGGAGGAAAAAAAAACCTTTTGCAGAAAAATTTAAATGCCGTGTGAGAGTATGGTGGGTTAGTGAATGGAAGGTGAGAGAATGATTTGTGAGAGATCGGCGGGTGAGTGAATTGAGTGTGAGTGAATGATGGGTGAGTGAATGAGGGGTGAGTGAACGGTGGGTGAGTGAATAGGGGGAGTGAATGGAGGGTGAGTGAATGGATGGTGAGTGAATGGTGTGTGAGAGAATGGTGGGTGAGCGAATGACAAGTGTGAGAATATGAAGGGTGAGTGAATGGTGTGTGAGATAATGGAGGGTTAGTGAATGGAATGTGAGAGAATGCAGGGTGAGTGAACGGCGGGTGAGTGAATGAGGTGTGAGAGAATGGCGGGTGAGTGAATGAGGTGTGAGAGAATGGCGGGTGAGTGAATGAGGTGTGAGAGAATGGAGGGTGAGTGGATGGCGTGTGAGAGAATGGAGGGTGAGTGAACGGCGGGTGAGTGAATGAGGTGTGAGAGAATGGAGGGTGAGTGGATGGCGTGTGAGAGAATGGAGGGTGAGTGAACGGCGGGTGAGTGAATGAGGTGTGAGAGAATGGCGGGTGAGTGGATGCGTGTGAGAGAATGGAGGGTGAGTGAACGACGGGTGAGTGAATGAGGTGTGAGAGAATGGCGGGTGAGTGGATGGCGTGTGAGAGAATGGAGGGTAAGTGAACGGCGGGTGAGTGAATGTGGTGTGAGAGAATGGAGGGTGAGTGGATGGCGTGTGAGAGAATGGAGGGTGAGTGAACGGCGGGTGAGTGAATGTGGTGTGAGAGAATGGAGGGTGAGTGGATGGCGTGTGAGAGAATAGGGTGTGTGAGTGTGCCCTGTGATGGGTGGGTGCCCCATCCTGAGTTATTCCCTGCCTTGTGCCTGTGACTCTGCATATGACGAGTGGGTAAGAAAAACAGATGAATAAATGAAAAACTGCATATTTTATATTTTACATGTGCAAAGATATTATCAAAAACAAAATCAAATCTGGTAAATGAATCAAAGCTAGTGATGTTGATATATGCAGCAGTTCATTTTAGGTTTTAAATAATATAATCGCAGAATTTAGTAATTCAGATGATTTATTTATCGACGGCACTGAGTCATATGAGCGCATGTTTCGGTTATTTAATAGAGCACATGAATAATTTTAGCGTCTCCCACAAGTGAAAGAGAAGTTAAGTATGTCTTTTCAATTCCTGGCTTGTAAGGCCCTTTAAGAAGGCGAGTTAATTGGGAAGCAGCAAAGTTAACGTAAGGAAATGAAGCATGGCTGCGCGGCACGGGGGCCCATCTCAGTAGGTGCTGGGGGTTCATCTGTAGGTATGAACCATAGAAGGCTGAGGGCACGACGTCACACGCCACTTTAATTGGACTGTGACGTCCTCCTATGTGTCGCAGGCTGGCCGAAGGCCGTCGAGCGTGACATTGCAATTACAGCCAGCAGGGCGTGCAGGAGAGCATCCTGGACAGCTAGCTGAGGCCTGGACACTCTCCCTACCTCCGCCGTGATTGATTAAAGGATTGTTGGACTAGTCATTTTCTCTTGGTGCGGGTGACCTTGGGACGCAAGAGCGAGCGGTCAATGAAGGAACGACAAGCTCTCTGCTGAATGTGGAGTCGCCGGAATATACACATACAGAGAAATGCACACACACACACACACACACACACACACACACACACACACACACACACACACACACAAACACACACATACATATTTAGCTAGGACCCCATTAAAGCAAGTTATATGGCAGGGGGAGATTCTAGGATTTGACCCTCTCAATCTGACGAACCACCACTGGTAACATTTGCCAAGCAGGGACAGCGGTCACCAGCTATAAAATTTGTACGAAACGGGTATGAAATGGGCATATGGGACGAATCACTACATAGATTTAGAAAACTATGTTTTTTTCTAGGGCGTTGAGGCAAAAAAAACAGGAATCTAGATTCTAAATAGGGTCTAGGGTCACATATGTAACATTTTCAGTATATCCTGTAGCTTGATCTGCAGCAGCCAATGAAATGGCAGCCAAAGTGCCAGTCGAGCCATAGACAAAGGTTTAGCACTTGTCAATTGATCAACAATGTAAAACATGCAAAACGAGCCAGACTCCTACTTTAATCAAAAAGACCTGTTGTACACCTGTTTATGATGGGGGGGGGGGGGGTGTGTGTACTGGGGCAAAAAGAAGCCTAGCAATGAGCAGATTCATTCAGCCGACCTCTGGCACACTCCTGGTTGTTATATCAGACAGAGTGAGTGCTCTGACTCCCAAATCGAGGTCCGTTCTACATCCAACACCCGTCTTACTGGAGCATTTTCCATGACTGATATAGAAGCGACTGTGTTTTGTCTTCGCTTCTCCCTGCTGCAGTTATTAAACCCCCCTCCGCTTCTGTCCCCAAGCAAAGTTCCTGTTCCTTCATGCCGTGTCACAGGGCGGCTTGCCATCCCACCCCAGGCCAGCGTTATGCCATGTTTCTAACTGAAGTGTCTCACACAGCATATTAATTACGCGATGAGACATTCCTTTGCAGATCGCTTTGATTTATACATGGACTGATCTTTGTACAGCATACTCAAATACGCTCTGATTACACCATTTCTCTGTCATGTCCTTGGGCTGTTGTCTGTTGGCCGCCTCCCTACTCCAATTCACATTCTTCTTTTACTGCAATCATAAGTGCTGTATATATCCATTATTTATACAACACCGTGTATACCATTTATTCTACTGCAAAGATGCACATTTTCTGTTTATCACTGATGTATATATTTTGTGATAAATACACAGTATACCAGCTGTTTCTTGCAGTGGTAGTAGGAGTAGTAACTTCGTGAACCATCTGCTGTATTTTTTGACCCCACTGGATGTGCTCTTGGTTTGCTTTGGGGTTCCACCTAGTGGGGTCAGGAAATACAGCAAATGGTTCTTGATTCTTCATTTGCCCATCAATACAGATCAGATGCAGAACTGCATTTCCTTGTTTGAGTACTTGTTCTTTGTGCGATGGCAATAAAATCTAAAAAGGTAGTGCAAGGCCAGTGTCATGCACAGATTCTTCCCTTGATAGCTTAAAAATGTTAAGCTACCAATACAGCTAATGGTCATCACCCAATATTATCTCCTTGCAGTTAGGGGGCAGCAGTGAGTTCAAGGCTGTCATCCTCCTGTATCCATCTGCAGAACCACAGATTCACAACTGGTTTCCCATTTCCTTCTTCCTTCCCACCCCCTTGTTGGGGCAGTTATCAGTTGGCCATGTCCCATTAGCTGTTCTTGTGGTCAGTGGTGATGAAATCACAGTTAATGTGTGATGCTGATCGCCCCCTATTGGTGCCCTGCAACTTTGCAAACGGCCGGCATATCACAATGGAAGCTCCAGCTTGGAGACGTTATTGTAGCAAAACCAAAACATCTACTCATATACTCATCTAACATATACTCATTTTCACTTGCAGACCTCTTTTGCTGTTTGAGTTGTCCTTGCCTTCCTCCTCTGTACCTGATCTTCTCTTCCAGCCAGATCTGCTGGCCTTCCTTCCAATCTGCTCCAACAATGTTTCCCAAGATCTAGATCATGACTTTTTTTCAACCAACCAGTTGAGTATAAAGAGTCATATTCACATGCGGCTGTTTATGCTCAACTGGTTGGTTGAAGCAAAATCATGATCTGGATTTTTACTTTCTGGACCTGCAATTTCTATGCTCCTGCCTCACGCCCTCTGTTGCCTTGGACAGGCTGGAGTGGATAGATTTTGAAGATGCATTATTGCCTTTGAAGTTGACGCAAGCATCTCTTGCTCTCTATATTCCTCTCCGCTTTATTGGTCTGCCTCCCTGGGTGGCTTTGTGCCTCCATAGCTACGAGCTCATTTCTGGCCCTAGGTGCGTGTGCGGAGTTTGCGTTACCTCCACTTTTTCATGTGAGCTCCCTCCATCTGTTCTGTTTTCCTCCCGCAGCTTAAGGACGTTTGAGTGTCCTGCAAAGGGCTGGGGTACTGCACGCTTCCTGGTATAGACCCCGTATCATTATGACTCCAGATCAGATGGGAGTTCCTTAACAACCTTCTGCAACAATCTGTCCTGGCACATAAGTAAAATTGCAGTGCACATATAACAATATCCAAATTAAATATGTGACACCAATAACAATAATAACATCTGAAAAGCGAGCTGAGCATACCTGCTTGATGTTATGGTTGCTTGGGAATGTTACGCAGTTTCTGCAATATAATTCATTAATTGACTAAGAGACTCATTTGCATAAAGTAGTTCACTTTGACAGTACATAATTAAACCAAGTTTGCTCTGTGATCAGCAAAATTAATGCACAACCGGCAAATGTAAATTCTGTCATCTTTATTCATGCGGCTTGGCAGATAATATGACTCATATTTCCAAACAAATATAAGTAATGGTTCTGTAATATATGTATGATGGTTCTGTAATATATGTATGAACTGCATGCATTTCTTTTGTCAGTTTATAACTATAATTCTTAGAGTAAATTTTACATAACTTGCTTGGTTATGTCGACATATAAATACTGTGTGGGAAATCATTCTTGTTCGTTCACATCCTGCTGTTGCACCTGGGCTTTCCCTTAGGAAAATATTGTCACATGTATGCCTTTTGTGACACATTGTATTTTGCTTGTAAACCTTTTATGTTTGAATGAGCATGTTTCTTTTATTTGCATTTTGTTATGTGGGTGTCAATACTGTATGTGTACGTTTAACGCACAGAAATAAAGACAAATAAATAAAAACATATTCCCATTTTGGACCAACACCTAATATATTATGGTTATCATTTATTGTAAGATGAGGTTAGTTAAGTCATAGACCTAGTCAGAAACTATATGAATTATCATTATCAGTTTGCACCATATTTTGTCCTGCTCCCTTCCCCCCTTGTGACATCCATGATTATACAGGACAACACACTGACTTCCAGAAGTTTTTTCATGGGGGGCTTTAGTTATATAACTCAGCCTTAAGCAACTGGAAAAGTACAAAAGTTATGCCATACAGACGCAACCAAGTGTGAGGCTGTTTGCTACCCCAGTTCAACCTCAACAGTGAATTAATTGGATAGAAATTAGTGACTGGCAGATGGGCGCATTACGTTTCACATTAGCATATGGCAAACGTTTGGCAGGAGGTAATTAGAGCCAAATGAAAACACCAACTTTGACTAATATTTTAAAAACCACACGGAAAAAAAAAACATTTTAAAATGCCCCAAAGTGACATATTGAGCATTTTATTGCATTTTCCCAATACGCATGCAACAAAAATGTAAAACCCTTTAAAATAGCTGCAGTTGATGTGGGCACACTTGGTGCCAAATACTCCTCACTCATCTAATTACACACAGCACACAGTATTAAAAAGTCACTCATTAACTGAGATATGAGAAGGGACAACAGACTGGATGGCTTTAAACAGCTGGAGAACGGCTTTGTTCCCAAGGGAAAGTGATCCCCTTCATCCAGGGGTGATTCTACAATCTTCTAGGCATAAGAGAAGCCATAATATATACCAAGGCGCCAACTTTATCATTAGCCAATGATATGTTTTGAATCGGTGAGTGACAGGGGAAAGGGCACTCCAAGGCCAATCAGCTTTTAGCCTGGCCCCTGTGGCTCCGCCCCCCCATATACTCCCATGCCTTCTGAGTCCCACAGAAATGTAAGGTGAGTGTCTGCGATTTGGTCTGTAGGTTTAGGGGTCTCAGTGCAGGACGCCCACGCGCAAGGTGCTGTGTGGTCGCATTAGCGGGAAGACCCGTCCTCATGGGCTGCAGCATCGCAATGCAGATCTGTGCCTCTGCAGTGCGTCACGGCATGCGGGAGACGGACCGCGCATCGAGCTCCACTGCCACCGGCTGCTCGCGCTTCGTTAAATATGCATTAATGAGCTGATGGGATCTGACATCCCGCCCTAAATTTTTAATCCGTGCAGCACGTAACAAGCGCCTGGTTAGTCTGCACCTCTCCTTATTACCATTCTCACGATGCACCGACGGCCCAACAGAAGACGGTAAATGATGTGTCGTTTTACCGCTGCATAATCAGACGGGACTCGGGCCGTTTTTGTATTCGACTCATACATGAGAAGGTTGCCAGTCTGGATAAGGATAACCCAAGGGCTGGTATTAAATTATTTAAAAAAATGAGAGGAAAAATGAAATCAGGAGACATAGCGGGAAAGGTAAAGCTAGGTAAATCCGCGTGGGAAGGCAGTCTTAGGCGGACAAGGAAATTGCACAAGTTCACTGTCACGATCCCTCCAAAGGGAGAAATCAACAAACTGAGTAATAGTCCAAATTATGGCTTAGATTCATTTTGTTGACATACATTTATATAGATACAGTGAAGGTGGCTAAAGGCCTTTAACAGCATCATGAATAAAATCAGCCCTCTGCAATGCGGGCCTGTTCTTCTTGTATTGCGTGTGTAGTATTTCATGTGTATTATGGCTGGCAGCGAGTCTGTCACCTAGGGGACGCCACGCGCATCTGTTTCTGAACGAATACGGTCACTGCACACACATTGGCCTGCAGACCTCACACTGTTCGCTACACTACGTACAATAAATTCTAAAGCTATGAATTCAATTCATTTTTATATATCACTATGTATCCCCAATATGCTTGCACCAAAGTGCATAATAATAGTTATAACAAGAATGTCATATCATATTAAAAAATTGAATCCATCTATCTATCCAGAGTCATGTCAGACCTGGAGGTCGTCTCAGACAAGTCACGTGGCAGAGGGATGCCAAGACAGGAAGCCAGTCCCTTCCGTGGTGTAAAGCCACACACACACACACACACACACACACACACACACACACACACACACACACACACGAGGGTCATCTTCCTGTAGAGTAATAAGCTAACAGTCTTGCCTATTGGGCTGACAGTAAGAAACGTATGTATTTACTTCTCCTAATGTTCCTTGGATATTATCCTGTGTACAAGGGCATATCCCCAGTGTTTGTCTTTAATACACACATCCCCAGATCCAGTTGTTGTCTAAGTATTACCCTCTTTTTGTTATTTACCTGCATACTACACTGTTCAGTTGTTATTCATTGTTGTAATCTGTTTATTATTGATAACTAGGCTACAACCATACATGCTGTATGTTGTCATATGACTACAAGGTAAAAAGCTAAAATGTTACAGGTTTTTATCAGGAAATCTGGTCCCACAATGTAACACCAAGGGGGTGTCCACAAAGCAAAATATACAAACATGAAAACTGTCCAATAGGAAGAGAGATAAGTTTTAAGTTATCCAGCTAATGAAGAAATCCTGCTTTGTGGGAAAACCCCCTAGGACCTACAAAGGTGTAATGCTGTCCACTGAGTCTCCATGCCATAGTTTTATATAATGTAAAATTCTGAGCTGGGGAATGAAAACAGTCCCCAGTAAGTTTTGCTTGTATGTTCATAGTTGGTGAATTTTTACCCAGAGGCCTTCAGGAAGTTTCTCTCCCGTATTATTTCTGAAATGATCTACATAATGAACATTTCCATTAGACATGAGCATTTGGGATTAAGGTTGAATTTCTAGGTTGCGCACTAGATCAAAAAGTCATACGTCTTTCAGAACACTTCCTGAATCACCCGTTTTATTGATTTTCGGGAGAAAAAAAAAAAACTTTGACAATACTAATAGCGCACCTCTGGGCAATTCACTTCTCAGGCAGTGATGGTGGCTGATCCTAGGTTTAGCGGTAGTTCAAATATCAAGCCTTTTTTTGTAATGTATTATTTTCCTGTGACATATATCTGATTTAATAGACCGCAGTGAGATCCCAAGAAATTAATATCTCCATTGTACTTGCCAGCAGAATCTTATTATTACTATTACAGCCCAAGGTGCAGTGTTCAATCATCTCACATTCTGTATGATTGTGTAACGATAACCTCCCATTGTGATTCTAACCACCCTCCCTGTGTACCTTTACTTGCCAGTAGCTTGCAGTACATCGTGCGGTTGATTATTGAAAGGTTAATTATCATTCTATTAATTGTAACTTTGTGTTTGTGTACATAGCCTTGGGAGGCTTTTTGCAAAAATCGATAAATCATTGGTTTTGCTAGCTATTAATACGCCACACCATAACACCCAGGGTGCCGCAGAACATTAAATGCCTGCATTTAACTGTACCTGACTATATATGACTACTGCAGTAGGTTAATTGTGCCATACATTTGTTAGATTTATACTATTGAACTAGAGTACTTGAAGAAAGAACCATAGCTGTTCAGTAACAGCATTTAACAATTCCACATATTAATATGTTCTTTGGAGGTAAATTGCAATGCAGGCTGGTCATGGCATCCCACACACTGCCCAGGATTGTATAAAGGTCTCAAAGGCACTAATTGACCTGTTTTTTTCCTCCTATGAATTATAAAGTACGTTTCCCCCCTACTAAGTATAGGCAAAACACATTAGTATGTTTTTTTCCAAAGGCTACTGACTTTGTGGTTTTATTAAGCTTCCAGCTTTCCAACAACCAACCAACCACACAGCTGGAAATAATCAGAATCAGTCTTTATTTGTGAATAGAATTTCCCATGGTGCATTTGGTCTTACCATAAAATAAAAATACATAGTGCTGTAGCAACTAAGTGCAGTGCTACTAGTAAACAAAGGAATTCCAGTTTAGTGCAAAATTAGTGCAAAATTATTAGTGCAAAAAACAATAAGTATAGCAGTGCTTTAATGCTTTTGTTGTTACAGTATCTTGGGGTAGGGAAGAAGTGTATGATTTCTAGGATTGACAGTGACACAGCTCTGCATTTGCTTCAGGTACCTGTAGCATTTTCCAGAATCGAGTCACTGGAACAGGTGGTTCCTTCACTGGGAGGGGTCAGCAACAGGTTTGCTGAGGTGCTTCTCATCTTTTGCAGGTTCTCTGTGGAAGGGAAGCTGCAGTTGGTGAGCTCTTCCGAAGATCTGCTGAGGCAGATGCTAAGGTGCGGTGCCACACTCTGCTGGAGAAGCTAATAATGTTTTTCGCTGACAGCTCTACAGAACGGCTGGTGCTGCGGTTATCTCAGTCAGGGCCGGAAGTGCACACTGTGCTTTGGTGGCTGTGATGTTCTCACCTCATCTGCGTCTGTCTGAAATGGCAGCCCCAAGGAATTCTGGGAATTTAGCAAAACAGCTTTGATTTCAAAGGCGAGGAAGGTAGTGTTTATGAAAATCAATTATCTTCCCCAGTATTATTTTTGCCCTTAAAATCCATTACTGTTGTTTGGTGGTTATTGCTAATGTTGTTTTATTATTATTATCATTATTTTTTATTATTATTAAGTATTTAGAAGCATTTGAATACAGGCCAAGAATACAAAAATATCTTTCAGAAAACATCAATATAAACAATATTTTTTTTTTACATCCAATGTTGAAATTTTAATGAGATCAGGACCAGAGAACATCTATTAAATATTGTCTCTTCCAGACCTCCATTTCCAGAATTTACCAAATACTGGAGCAAAATGGGACCGCCATTCAGCCTTGAATTGAGTCCGCCGTTACGAGAAGCTTTTAATCCTGCAAAGAAAAAAAAATACATCACTTTTGACAAATGCTGCTCTTAAACTGTAACAGCTGTGAGATGTCTTGTCTAGCTGAAGGGCAGATGCACTGAAACACCCCAGTTACTCTTAAAGGGTTCTGCTGGTGGATGGTGTGCTGTCTACTGAGCTCAGATGAGAAAAGTTCTTGTAAGTCACTAGAAGGCAAAATTCAGCAGCGGTGAGTGAAAGGTTCCGCAGCCTGGCAGGTCGCTGTCTGCTTGAATCTGAGTTTGCGGGTGATGTGAAAAAACGGGAGTCTGGGGGAAGAGGACATTCAGGGACAGACGCACGACTCGTGTGACTCTTATCTTCTCCATCTGAGAATAGCTTAGCACAGCAACCTCGGGCTCACTTCAACAATATACTCAAGATATAGCAGGATATAGACTCAAACTTCAATCAGATTGTCCATTTATCCATCAATTTTCCATAACTGCTTATCAATGCCAGCCAACCCAGCAGGTGACATATAGGCGGTTGCATATAGCGCTGCCTACTGAGGTGACACTGACTTAGCAAGGCAATTTCACATTGCTGCAGGTGGGGGGCGCCGTTGGTGAAGCTTGTCTATGGTGTCACATTGACCGCAACCAGCAATGGTGCTTAAGCAGTACCGTGTCACAGTGGGCCTGGAGGCTGTAGGACTGCCCAGTAGATCCCAGTGCCACCTAATAGGCAGATAATGTCATGCTTCAGCAAAACAAGTATGCATCTAAAAGAGGGTAACATAGAGATACTGTGCTTCCGCGGCAAAAATGGAACACACTGCACAATAGAAATCATCTTAAATAATGCCAAGTTCAACAAGTTCATACGTTTCAAAAGGAAACTGTTCCGCATGTGGAAAATGTGCAGTTTAATTTCCCAGAAGATTAGTAAGCTCGGTGCAATATTTTTATTCTTGCAGAACCTAAACGTACCTTCATTCAGAAAAGGCCTAGCTCAGTAATTTTTATTAATTTCTTTGGAAAGCAGTAGCTAGCCTTAAAAATAATTTAATGGGATCACACAGTCTTGCTTTCTTGCTTTTTTTTGTTTTACTGTAGATGGGTATATTATATTCTGGTTTATAAAATGGTAACATCCAAGGAAAAATACAGAAAAGCATTATTTAAGCAGCATATTGTTTTTAAGAAAAAGCATGTTTAAGGTTAATTGTGCAATTGTTAAGTGTTCACTATAATATGTAGCATTTGTAATGAATAGAGCCCCATTGTATTTTAACATTGTTCTTAAATTGAATTGTTGCACTATTTGCCCATTAAGTCTTTCACAGAGTGGTGACCCTCATCCCATCTTCATTACTTGGGGGGGGGGAGGCTTTTTTATACCCAATCATCTTACTGACCTGTTGTCAGTTAACATAATTAGTTGTGAGATATTCAAGCAGGTGTTCTGTTTTAGTGTTAGACAGCTTTTCCAGTCCTTTGTTGCCTCTGTCCCACCTTCTTTCAAATGTGTTGCCGGCATCAGATTCAAACTGAGCATATATTTGTCACGCAAACAATAACATGTCTCACTTCCAGCATTTGATATGTTGTCTTTCTGCTATTTTCAATTAAATATGGGTTTATAAGATTTGTGAATCATTGCATTCTGTTTTTATTTGTATCTAGCACACGGTCCATTTGCACATTGTTTTGGGAACAAAGTTGTACATATTTATAATTGTTGCTGTCCCATTTAGGGTGTATCCCAGCACCTCCCCCCCCCCCCCCCACACACACACACACACACCCCTGCCCATGACGCTGACCAGGATAAGCATAAAGGTGGATGGATGGATGGATGGATGGATGTTATAATTGTGATGTTATCATCCCATTTGTGACTGCTGGGCAAGGTGGTTAAGTGGACTTCAGAGGACTCAACCATCCTGATGGGTCGACACTTGATTGCTAAGGGAAGTCACAGTGGTGAGGATTCAGGAAGTCAGATATCATCTCCAGTGCTCCTGAGAGATGGTTGTTACTTAACGTTGTTAAACTTATCCATTATTTCATTTTATGATTTGTAACAAAATATACATTGGTGCACTTGTAGAAGCTGTAGTAGTGCAAATCAAGGGGCACTAAAATAATGCATGTAATGCATGGTTATCTATTGGTTGTATCTGAAAATGTCATATTTACACAACTATTTGTAAGTCAAAGTCAATTCATAGAGAGACTATAAGTTATATATGTGTTTCTGCTGGAATGGTTTAAAAGAAGTTAAGTTCAGTGATTATCAAATGAATGCTTTTGAACCTTGTCTTATCTATAATATACACTATTTCAACTTCACAGATGTTTGTAAATCTTATGGAAGAATGCAGTGCTCTAGATAATGAGGCAGCCACAGGTTATCTCCACTCAAACTAGAACATTTTTATAAAAGATCACTAGAAGATCTGTTACTTCTTCTGACCACCGTTTCATCTTACAGCACATGTTACAGTAATTTTTATGTCAATATTTTATATTTTGAGCTGTTTGTGTCTCCAGGAATTACGCTGAGAAGAAAATATTAAAAAAGAACTATGCTTAGCATCACACGTGCCTCCATCTGACACAACGTGTAGCCACGCCCACTTCACCATACCCATTCGACAACGCACACATGGTCACGCCCCAACTTGGCACCACCCACCTACAGACGCCACCTCAAAAAAAAAAAAAACACTCTCATATTCATTGCTTACCCGCAGTGTAATAACATGATCTCTCTGAACTAAGCCCCTTGCAAGGTGTTTAGCTTGGCTTGGTCCTTCAAGATTTCACAATGAAATTCTCACTTGCGTTCCTCCCTGCAGACTTAAGCAGCATCTAATATAGGGCACAGTAAACTATACATACAAAAAATACAGCGCAATAAATACAATATATATACAATAGGTACAATAAACATACAATAATTACAGTATACGCAATATGCACTGTATATACCCAGTATACCATACAATATCATGCAAGTTTTCGAATTAGGATTGAAATGCAGTGGTCAGTTATTCACAGCTCCTGGATTTGCAAAAAAAACAAAAACTCTGCGGGGAGCAACACGTAATGTATCGCCACTCTGCAGCGCCAACTTGTAGAGCTATGGCGATGGTTTTCTTCAGTTTACCGGTGATTTCTGGAATCTTACTCGTCTTCTGTCCCTATCTGTGATTTGGATTTGGTCTCCATATTACACTGGACTATTTCTCATCTTTTGCCTCTGACCTACAATTCATGGGCTGTTACCCCAGAGTACGATCCATTAAACCCACTAAGTCTGCACTTGGATCTCAAACCTACTTTTTTTTACACATAACAGGATAATCCAGATGCCTAATACATATTCTAAAAATATGTTACATATCAAATAGACATTAATCCAGTTATTAACTTTTCTATCCTATTTCAAAGCTAAGGAAGTTGATAAGGCAACAATGCATATTGCTTTCAAACAAATTTCATGCTTAAGCAATAAGTGTATAATTTGGTATGGTACTTTCCCTTTTCTAAACCAGCTGAGGTACTTTTTGGTACTTCGGTACTTTGGGGTATATATATATATATATTAGAATAAGATCCTATTTTGAGTCGTCCTCCATTTCATGTCCATTCCGGTGGCCCCACTAAACTGTCATGTACCAGTGGTACCTCAGTTCTCGAACTCATTAGAACTCGAATTTCTTAAAAGTCGAACCATCCAGAACTACCTATAACTCGATCTGAATCTCAGAAGTCAAACCGTGAACGCCGACCTAAGATAACTTGTACGCGCGGGGAAATGAGTCACGCGGCACGTCTCTCAGCGGAAACAAAGGGTAAAGCTTCAGTCTCAGCCTCGCATTCGCTGTGATAGCCTGGTGCATGTTTACACTAGCTGAATAGAAATATTTAGACAGTAAAAATACATTTAGACAATGATAGACAGTAACAGTAATTAGTATTATATAATGCAATACATTTTAAAATAAAGATTTATTATTAATTATTTTAATATTAATAGTAAACCATTAATACATTTAATTATAATAATATTGTCGTGCCGAGCGGGGCGGAACGGAGACAAAGTCGCAGACGTCAGGGTATGGGGTTTAATTACAGGTAAGGCAGGCAAAACGCAGACGGACAATACAATGACCGAACTGAGGAAACAAACTGAAATGCGGACTAAATACAGAGGACTAATGACAACAGCCAGAGACAGCTGATCACACTTGGATTCCACACGGGGTTAACGAGGGGGCGTGGCACACGGAAGGCGCGGACCATCGGGCAGGACACATTGTTTTTTTTTTAACTTTACACATTGTTTGGATACATTTATTTTCTTACTTTACAAATTACTGTTTTGATAAATGTGGTTAGATGTGTTTAGTACAGTATATGCTTTTCTTGGTTCATTTTGTGTTTAAATGCTAAAAAAAAAAAAAAAAAAAAAAAAAAATTTTGGGGGGCCGGGAACCAATGAATTGGTTTTCCATTATTTCTTATGGGGAAACTTTTTAGGATTCGATCCGGAGTTCTGAACGGATTAAATTCGAGTTCTGAGGTACCACTGTATATAAATTGAGATTGCCTGTGTGGGTATGTGTCCCTCTGTCCAAATCCATGCAGTCAGATTAATTGGCATCTCTAATTGGTCCATAGTGTGTGTGTGTGTGTGTGTGTGTGTGTGCGCGCGCCTGTATGTGCCCTGCGATGGACTGGCATCCCACCTAGGATGTACTCCTGCCTTGTGCCCTAAGCTGCCCGCCTATCAACCAGCTGGAAGAGGCATGTATATACATTAACAGGTACGTGCGGGGGGACCCGCCCCTTTCACTTGAATAAATCAAAGTGCCCCCCTTTGTTCCAAGTGCCTTTTTGCGATGACCAGCGATCACGCAATATCTCCCGATGGGGACTCCCGTTTGGCCACGCCCCCTAGCTCCAGCACTTGCCCCGCGGAAAATCTGTGCGCATCACTGCAGATTTCAAATATGAACCCTACGTTTACACACACTTCATTACAATCACGGGGTGTCTAAGGTGTCAACAAACATGGAGGAATATAAACGACCCTGCCAAAAGGTAACTTCCATCGTCATTCGATTCCCCTGGGTGGCAAACCTAAGAAAGGGTTGACATTGGTGACAAGTAGGGGACTGCTATTGACAGGCGAAGACACGAGCTCTGCTGGACCGACGACACAGAACAGAAGCGTCGTACGGAATGAGGAAACGAACGAACAGATTTGGTTGTTTATTGCGGTTCAAGTGACGTCACAGAGAGAGGACTTTTTTTACAGCAGCGTCCGATAATGCAAACATACACTACAAACTTCCCACGATTGGAAGCATACCCTACAGAAAAGGCGTGCTAAATAAAAAATGCCTTATAGAACATGCACACTAATGATCCTGCTGAGATTCGAATGAGACAATGGGAGTCTCAGAAATACAGACATCCCCCTTCAACTCGTAGAGGGTTAGTTTTTAAGAAACTGCAATTAAACCATATTTAAGACATTAAACGATCTGGTGAGTTGATCTTTCGAGCTGCAAATGTTAAACACCGAGCGCGCTCGGTTGTACCGCCTGCTCTGTGCAGGACCGGTGCGTCGTGGGGAGACTATCAACAAGCCCGCGTTCAGAAATAGCTGATGTACTCATGGGAGCCCAGCGTGCGCATCAATTCATAGCCGACGGCTCTCCGCAGACGGGGAGCTGCTTTCTGCGCGGCGCTGCAGACCCACTCCCGTCTTCATAACGCTACCGCCGCCAAACACGCAGAGCCATACGGCGCCGGTCTGTAGGCGATGCAAATGTTTCGTTATGGCCTTCTGATTTTCATCACGGGGGGATATGACTTACAGAATATTAATTATTCTGAAAAAGGCTGATATGAAACGGGAGGCTTGGCGGTTTGCGCTGTTCGCCTCACACCTCCGTGCGTGTGGAGTTTCTCCCCGAGTCCTGTAGGTTTCTTCCGGGGGTTCTGGTTTTCTCTCGCAGTCCAGTGCAATAGGTTTGGGCTAAATGGTGTCTCCAAATTGCCCATTTTGTGAGTATGTGTATATATGGTGCCCAACATGGACTGAGGTCCCATCCTGTGTGTTCTCCTGCATCCTACCCCATGCTACCTGTGATAGGCTCCACCCCCCCTGACTCTATCCCGCATAAATGAATGGATGGATGGATTACATATTCAGGTCTTTTATGAATAGCTTGACATGGCAAAACTGCAATTGCACAGGTAAGAGTCAAATACTGTTTAAGAAATTAAGTTTTTTTCCCCCCAGCAATGTCAGATAGTGTAATTTATTATTGAATTGCAGAACTTGTGCTAAGAATGCAACAGAAATTCGGGATTCTTCATTGATATGAATGATTTGCTCCAAGGCCGTATGAAAAGAATTACTGCAGCTAAGAGTAATGCTTTAGATTCTGTGTAAAATACTCCAAAAAAGTCACCTGTTATCAGCATAAGATGTTTGTCATGATCATTTTATCAAGTATGCATAGTTTTAGCTGTAGAGATGTATTTGATATCAATGAGCTGCCTGGTTTTTGGAGTGGATATTAGCTTAATCCTGTTGGTCCACCTGTGCCTGAGCAGCGCACAAGCACAGCCGAATCGATTCAGTGCTACTGAAACCTCCAGAAAGGCCAATTTGCTGCTGACCATCACATAGCGGAGCCCGGAGCCCAGCTGACGTTCGCAAATGGCTACTTACTCAGCTGACAATTAAGCTGTTCAACTTTAAGTTTCATTGTTAGTTATCTGATAAACACGTCTGAAGCTGACAGTTGCCTGACAATGAGATCTTTATGCACCCGGGCAGATTACATGCAGGTTGCTCTGTATTCTCTTTAAACCATTTATTTATGTCAATGTTAGAACAGAATTCAATTAATCTAACATCACAGATCAGCTGCTGTGACTGGCTTTAAACTAAATGCTCCCAGCCTTCATAACATATAAGCACAAAAATAGCAGTACATTGCACAGCAATGTATATGAATGTTTGGCAGAATAACCAGAGGTTCTCTTATTGATGTGGGAAAACCACACTAGACATAAAGATGTCAACGATCCCATCAGATATTACAGAGATTCTGAGGGATTCAGAAGAACTTCAGATCTTTGATATTGAAATGAGGCCAATGCATTGCACCCATCACTATTAAAATAAACATGACAAAAAAAATCAGTTAATAAACAATATCTAAGGTGTATCTGTGATGCATTTTGACAGTCTTACTATGATTATACCATGGAATTTTGGATGTCTGGATGTTTCATTTTGGCTAATACAATTTTATAACAGCAGTAAAATATACATTAAAATATGGTATATGTTAATGTTAGTACATGTATATTACCAATATAGTAAATATTCAGTAAAATATATATTACATAATATTTGTAATAAAGTACACGTAATTAATATTTATTGATAGAAGAGTAGTTTTGATCTAAATTCATAACATGAACAATATATAATGTAAATATTTTGACAATCTTAATTACAGTAAACTGTCTAATAGTATTATTATTATTACTGTAGTAGTAAATAGTATAGAGTAACGTCAGTCACTACACTGTAGCCACAGTGGCTTTCAGTCCTTGTTACAAACACAGCATGTCTCTGTTCTGTGGGGTCTTTATGTTACTCCTGACACCATGGCGGTGTCTGTGAGACACCGCTGATGCACGTCGCAGTCACCATGGCGGTGTCTGTGAGACACCGCTGATGCACGTCGCAGTCACCATGGCGGTGTCTGTGAGACACCGCTGATGCACGTCGCAGTCACCATGGCGGTGTCTGTGAGACACCGCTGATGCACGTCGCAGTCACCATGGGCGTGTGTCTGTGAGACACCGCTGATGCACGTCGCAGTCACCATGGCGGTGTCTGTGAGACACCGCTGATGCACGTCGCAGTCACCATGGGCGTGTGTCTGTGAGACACCGCTGATGCACGTCGCAGTCACCATGGCGGTGTCTGTGAGACACCGCTGATGCATGTCGCAGTCACCATGGCGGTGTCTGTGAGACACCGCTGATGCACGTCGCAGTCACCATGGCGGTGTCTGTGCATGCGATTTGGAGGGTAGAGAACGTGGGCTGGTGTAAACAGAAAGGTCCCTGCTCTGTGCCCCCCCCCCCCGTTAAGCAGCAGGCCTGGGGTTGCAGAGACGCATAGGGGCTGTGTTTCACCTCCTCTACAATCAGGCAGAAAGTCATTGATTTTCCAGAGACACCCTCAGCTCCCTTACAGATGGATACCCCCCCCCCCCCCCCCTTTGGTTTCATGCCTAGCACACACACGTAGATTAAGCCCTGCCCCACCCCCAGCCCTCTCTCTCTCTCTCTCTCTCTCTCTCTCTCTCTTTCTCTCTCTCTGTCTCTCTCATTTATGCCTGTAGGAAGCAGCTGCTGCCCAGAGAAGTGTGGGAACAACATTCAGATCTGAGCACATTAGTCACCAGATGTCACCTTTCGCTGCCAGTCCCTGGAACATCCAGGGAGACAATACCCCATGCATGCTGAACATCTGACTGACGACATCCTCTACGGGGGGGGGGGGTGGCTCACCGGGCCGGGTTAGTGCTCACAGCACAGACCGCCGGCCAGGAGACATGTTTACAGTGACACCTGCAGCTCCGTTCGGAGGCGAAAATGTGCATTGTGTCAAATGTGCGATCCGCCACGCAGACAGAGCTTCTGAGCTTAAAGGCGCAGTGACGCCACATACATCATGACCGTTTCGACTTACACCTGCATGTTCAGTTTGCATCGGAGACTTACGTGCATGAAAATATAATCATAGATCATCTATATCATTTGAGATAAGCCCAGTATATTAGCAATATTAGCATATTAACAAACTAGATATCATAATCGGTAAACTCTTTTTAATAGTTTAATCCTGGCTATAGGATTATATACATTCTGTGCATACAAAATATACTGCTCTATAAAACCTTCTATTCCTACATGATGATGACCATCCTGCAAATATATATATACATTTTCAATTAAACATTCTAACTTAAAAGCCTGATCCTGAATAGACAGCTGGACACTGTCAACTAACACTGCTGTTTAATGCCACCTTACATAAAAGGAATTAACTTAAGTGAATATGAAGGTGAGACAGGACTGTTTGTTAATGATTCACAGCCCTATAGTCAACACTTGGTGGGAGCGCATGACAGCGGTGAGTATTCTTGGGTGCAGCTGCACCAGGGTTACTCCTAGCTTGGTGCAGGTTCTGTCACTTCTGCTGGCCAGGTTTGCTCCGACTCCCTCAAGTTCCTCGGGGTCGTTCATAGACAGCAGGTCCCCGCAGATTCTCCACAGGATCCAGGTCAGGACTCTTAACTGGGTCACTCAAGGACAGTCACTTGTTAGTTTTCTTAGGCCACTCAAGTGCTGGCTTTGCTTTCCAGTTACTCTTTTTCCTCTTCTTTCCACGCCGCCTTCAGTGGCAGTCAGACTCTGGCCAGCCTCCGTGACCGACATCGTCACTTCACAGACGCAGCTTCTGCGACAGGATGGAAAGAAGGAGGCCGTTTCCAAAGCAATCCAACTCGAAGCTGCGGTAAATATGTAAAGAATAAACGTGAGACGCATACACATTAAAAACTGTGCTTTGAATGAGAAAAAAATGTCAGTTTTAAAAATCCATCTTTAAACTATTATAATGAATTCCCTTTTTCAATGTGCCTTTGATCAACCAAAAACCATTTGACCTGAAAAAAAAAACACATCTGTTCCTATTTGCTGCAAGACACTGTGATACAGATGAATCGACCTCATTTAGAATGTGTACTGGCAGGTAAGGCTCTCTTGGTCTTAAATGAATTGACAAGATCTCTGGGGAGATGCCAGAAGCCAACTGTGGGGAGGCGGAGATAACGACAGGCAGCGGCACCGGGGGAAGCTGCTGTTTTTCGGGTGTATTTTTAAGTCCAATGTCAACCTACCGGTTTTTTTTCCGCAGTGAAGGAAGTCCGGTTCCTCCGCTTCCCCTCGAGCACCTGGGTACGTGAGTGCGCAGATCGTGGATTTCGACGCCGTAATGGATAATGGACTTAACGTCGAGTGATTCACAGCTCGACCCGGTGCTATTTCTGTCCCACCCCCTCCCGGCCCAACCATCAACTTTGGAGGACTGAGTCAGCAGAGGCTGACCTTGGCGCTCACTCGGCTGAGCCTCTCACGATTGTCATCTATGGTAAAAAAAAAAAAAGCACCTTTCCGTTCAAAGACAAACCAAACTTTAGTCCACTATCTAGCTAGCAAAGGATGACATAATTTCTACTGCAGGATCGCTGTAGCATCATTAGTCAGTGCGTGAAAACAGAAAGCTAACTATTGGCTCTGTCGTCGCGTAGCACTTTATGAATAGTTGATTAGTGTAGCTGATGGCCTGATGTCTTTATTCCAAGTGAGTTACAGTGTTTACCAATATAAGCAGTGTAATATTTCGGTTAGGTACCTTGATCACAGTAACCACTATAGGACGCCTTCCTGGGACCACAATCAGTAACCTTCAGGGTGACAGTCTGTGTCCTTATCCATTACATGACCAGCTGCTGTTTCATATGTTATATAAATGTAAATTATGCTTGGCACCCAGCTGTTTATAAATAATTAAAAATGTCAGTCCCCGGTGAATTGGCAAGTTAAAATCTGACAACATTTTTGGTCCCAAACTAAATGAAATTTCTGTTGTTTAAAAACAATTATTGGTTTTAGAAAACCAATTCAAAGGACCGACAATGGTTTCAATGTTTCTGTATCATGTATCACATCTTTAGATGGAAAATTCTGGTTCACTTTCAAAATCGGAACTATTTATGAAATATCTTTATAGTCGTCTGATAACGGCTGCAGCAATTTGGTGGTGCGAGTAGTATATTATGTTAATAACACAACCTTTGTCTGCAGTTCTTTCATTCTCATTCTAGGTTACATTTCTGTTTTGCTTTTAATGCAGGTTTTGGCCATTCCAACAATTTCTCTGCTATTTTGTCACTTACCACAGAAAACCTCTTATTATTCAGCACTGGAAGAATTTCCATTGTCAAAAAGGATTTCTTTTAAATTCTAACCTCTCTAAATTACAGACATGTGTAGATGGTTCTGCTTGTGTTTTCATTCAGCGCCTCTGGAGCTTCTGGTATTTTGGTGTCCGTTTGTGCAAGAGACACCTTTTCCATTAAAGAACTCGACCGGAATCCATTTATCTTAGGGTAGTAAGCAGGGGTGGTATTGATTTCAAAGGCCTATTATTTTGTTTTTTTTTTTTTTTTGTGGCCCTAGGGAATGAAAAAAATCCATTTTACTAGCACAAGCTCAACGAGAAATTCCAATTCTGTGAATGCAAACCGCTGGTAGTTATATTGAAATAAGGGAATACACTGAACGTTCCCTTGTAAACTCTTCCTAAGGTCTGCCTACCTAAATTAGTCATTATGTGAAATCATTTGTTGGATGACAAAGTCTGTTTAAAGTGCACAGTACTCATGAGACAAATGAATGTACTGTGTAGCGTATCACTAAGTAACCATAAATACGGCTACCAATACTTTGTTATATTTATATGCACTTGTCCATCTTCCATGCTACTTATCGAGTGTACTCGATATGCTGTGTATGCTCTCCTGTGTAATACTTAATACTTGATCATTTATTAATCCGTTCTCTTATGACATTTTTTTGCAGGACATGACATGCAAAGCATACAGACAATAAGCTCGGAGCGGAAACTCATTACGGAGACTGCGCCGCGTGAAAAAGTTCACGGGAGTCTCCTGACCGGTCCGAGTGAGTGTGAAACGCTGGTGAACACGCCGGGAAGTGCTGAAGGGCTGCGCAAATAGGTGATAATCCAGCAAGAGCTGGAGATGGAGGTGGGGGGGGGGGGTTCCCACGAGGACACGTGAATAAATGATGGAAAGCACTGCATGGGGGCCGACGCACTGAGGTGTGGATTTCTACTTTCGCAACGCAGCCGACTCGCAATGTCCAGTATATAAAACGGATACCCCCACCCCCCCTTTGAATACCCCCGAAAAGGCAGCTTGGCGTGCAGGCAGAATGCACTAACCCGGGACTGAGCTATTCTCTGCTCCTAAACCTTATATAGTATTTGCGTGCGTATAGCTGGTTTTTCTGTCGAGACGCATCAAAGTCGGCATTTCTAATAAAGAAACAAAGCGGAACTCTAAAGGGCACCAAAGCCTCGGCGTGACTTCATCCGGCAACCAGACCCATATTTCCATACAAGGGCTACACTGTGTAATCGGCAATCAGTCAACTTAAGTAGGCCTACTTCTTAGCCCCCATTGTTTACCCAGGCGAGGCATGTCTCCGACTATGATGTCATATATTAAGCATCCTGTACGACATCACCCAGCACACTACTGGCTGCTGTATCATTTCAATTAACAAAAGCAAATCTGTCACCGGGGTCGAACAGACTTCAAAGTCAGAGGAGGCGAAGCAGGGGGGCGGCAGTCACATCTCCGGGACAAGTTTTATTAATTTCAGCAAAGACAGCTAACATTTCATATTTTACTCTCCTCAGTGTTGTTTCAAAATATTACACTGTTTAGTGTAGAATACGTGTTGTTGGTAATATCAAATTAGATGCATAAAACATAAAACTATCCCTTCTCAAAGCTATGAAGACTGAGCAAAAAATAAGGTGATTTAACATATAAGGGGCCGTGTATGGGGAGGGGGAGGGTCCTGTTAGAGTAGTCTTATATTAAAATGGTGTTTGGGTGCAACATAAAAGAGTACGCCTAACTTATGTCCTTTTAAAACATCAATTCCTCACGTATGGCACCACATTTTACGTGAAATATTTTTTTTCAAGGACGGACACCCCATGAGTCTAGCTGGCAGAACCGAGAAATAGCACAAGTTAGCCTCATTTGGCAACAGAGTCATGAATAATACATCGGCATCGTGTGAGTAAACAGCAGTATTGCTCTGTTTTCACAAATATCCAGCGCCTTAATCTCCCATCTGATAATGTCTTCGCTGTATGAGAGCCGGGATATGGATTTTGTAAAGCAATGATCGTTTTTTTGCTCATGTGAATGATAAAAACCAGTCGTGTAAAAGTTTACCAGCTTCATGTGGATAATATGAACTCGTAGGCCTACTGTAAAAAGGGAATCTGCCACAAATAACTGGATGTTTGTTAATTAAAAATCACTATTTGCAAGTGCTTGCGAATAGACAATTTAAACAGTTGATCTGACAATAAGCATGTTTATGTAACCAATGGGACTCACACCTAAACGCGGCACTCCTTGATCTGATTCTGTAAAAGGTTGTTAAGTTAACAGGCAAACAGACAGTAATCACGAGATCCTGTGAGTAAGAGGGCTTCCATGGGACGATTGTACCAAATGCAAGGAAAACTCGCCTGTTCGCGGCCGATGATCGTCGCTGCACTAAATAAATGCAAATTAAAACGGGGCTCACGACATTAATGCAGAGGGTTGAATATCCATTCAATCATATTTCCCTGCAGGGTGCTCTGATAAATATGACAGCAGAACTGCATTGCTAATTCCAGCGCTGTCACTTCCCATAGCCCTTTACCTTGCAAACAAACCGCCATAATGACACCTGCCGGTGGGCAAGGAGGGCCGTATCGATGCACTCTTGCGCGGAATCGTCCGGGAACAAGGCCGGGCTGGAGAGCACAACAGCTCTAAGGTATGGACTTTACACCTTTTTTTTCCTCCCCAAAACGATGATTTGCTGGATCTTCAGCCGAATGCTTATGAAGCCCACGCCCCATCTCCAGGTTATGCCGGTAGTTTAATAAATTATACACAGATCACAGTGCAAACAAATGTTTGTCTGGTGATCAGTACAGCCAGTGAAAACCGCAATACTATTTTTTTTCTGCTCGTTGGTCATCCGAGTTCAATTGATAATCAATTGATTACAGATATAAATAGACAGAATGAGTGAATGGGGCAAACAAACAAATATGAACTATATTGAAAACACTAGTCCGCAGAAATCATGGATTATACAACATCATACCCAAGCTGAGAAAACTAAAAAAAAAAAGAAAAGCAAGCATCCTGTCTCCTTTGAAAGATATGACGGCAACAAAATTTCTTGTAAGATTATATTATATTATAAAACAAACAGTGGTAAAACTGATTTATCTGCTAATGTTGAAGAAACAGTGAATGGTGTGATATTCTAATGTCATACATCACATTTTTGTAATGTTTTTATAATAAATAAATGTTTCAATGAAATACAATTCCCAGTAGCTCCAGGCTACTCTCATACGAAGCATATTGTATTTCTTTGTTGCTGTTTTATGATTTAGTTATAAAGATATGTAAGTGGGAATATTCGTTTTGACGCAAACTTCAAGGTAGGGCAGTATAAATTCATGTTAAGGCTGCAGGAGAGATCTTGACTGTGGTTTCTATGGAATAGGGAAAGGGTGACAATTTATCTGAGACAAATAAAAGTGTAGAATAAATTTACTAGTTATGATGTGAAGGCTTGTATAACGAAGATTTTAGTGGATTTTCTTTGTGTGGGTTTAAAAACCCATAAGAACGCCGAGATGAACGCGGCAAAAGCCAAACAACATTGAGAAAATACACAAGATGCCGTTTTGCGTAAACAGCACAAAAAGGGGGTTTAGCTCATTGCACATCAGCCTTCATGAATATGAATGTCAGCTTTGATGCATATGCAATCAGACGTACAGTAAAAGTGGGTGTTCTGACTATTAGGACACAAAGCTTGGGAGGAGATGATGCAAATGAGATCTGCCGAAGCTGGCATCAGCTGAAGGACGTGTCACTGCGCAGTCACCTCCAGACATCTGAAAAAAAAGGGGGCGTCAAATGTTGCTGCAAGCTGCAGTGCGCGTGAAAAGGCACTGCCTAATAGGACTTCTTAACATAACACGGGACCAGATTCTCCTGGTAACGAGCGAGGGAAAAGGATGTTAGCCCTTTAAGAGATAGGTGTTAACATCAGCTTGGACGTGATCATTATCACCCCACACAGGCACCGTTTATTCAGAAGATTAACTGTGCCGTTTGACTGTATTTTAAATAAAGGAAAAACGTCCTATCCACCAATTTCTCCATTTCAGACAATCGCGCTTCTCAGTGTAAACGGGAAGAAGCTGCGGGAGGCTCTGTTTTCCCCAACAGCGGGATGACATTGTTCTGACATAATCCATACTCATTCATCATTACCTCTTTCTTCAGAGGCGCGACCCGCCCCTTGGTGACTTCCTCACAGTAAACAGCCAAATAGCGCCCCCTTTTGTCCGACGTCAAGAGCTAAAAGGTGCTTTGTGGCGCGGTTCGGACCTTGTAGACCCTCCTCACAATGAACCTCATCCTCGGTAATAATTGATTGATAAACCCACCATTCATACGGCAAAAGCAGTAATAACACAATACCGTACATTATGGGAGAGTTATTGTGCTTGTGTTGGGAAGTGCGGAGCCAAGGAGTACTCGCATGTTTACGCCAAATACTCATTAATTATCGCAATAATAAATTAACAGAATGATATACGATTCCAGCTTTCCATTGCAGCTGAGAGCCTGGGTGACATTATTCATTTTCTGAGACCACCCCTTGCCTCTTAACAATGTTAATGATGTATTCCAGCACAGAAAGGATGATATGACAGAGACTTGGAACTAATAAAAATCTAATTGCATTTTTTTAAAATTTATGACTTGCATGATTAATGAATTTGTTGGAAATTGTTCATATCCTTTCAGTTAATCAAAAGTTTTGCTCTCTTGCCTGAGAAGTGGATTATTGACTTAAAAAAAGCCAAAGAAATTGCAGAAAGATCCTAAATAGGCGAGAAAGGACGACTTTGAAATGCTTGGGTGTCAGCGAATATATATAGAGTTTATGAGGATGCACCAGAACATGTGTGAAATCTAGCAGGATTACACTTCTGAACTTTTTTTTGTTGTTATAAAGGAAACCCATTAATATTTTCCATAAAGAATGCATCACACTCTCGGACTAAATTACCGTCTGCCAATTATGGTAATTGTTTCGAACATATCGGCCATTTATCCATATTTATGTTCTGTTCTTCTAGAGCCACATGCACTGTACATACTGTAAGCACTGAAATGCCACTTTGGAATCTCTTAATGAGCTCATGGGGCGCACTGCCGGTACGCGCCCGCTGCGTGATCTGCTTGTTGGCGTTCGTCCACTTTTCTTCTCCGTTTCCAGAATCACTGCTGGCCAGATGTACGGGTTGGGGACATAAATGTCACCCTGGCAGGGTTGACGGCTCTGCGTGTTACTGGCTGTCCCCAGGACAACCTAAAGCTGCCGATGACCCCCAGGGACCCCCGTCGTAAAGGAACATCGCTGAAACGCCACAGATTTCTACATGACAGTCATAATAAATGATGTGTCTATCCAGGGCCGGATTCAGGCATAGGCAAACTATAGCCAGCAACTTAGGGCCCAGTCAGCACAAGACAGCCCCGAAAAAGTCATGAACAAAACGATATATTATATATTCATATGCAAAATTCTTAAATAAGAATAACAATTCTTAAATAAAAAAACATAAGAATTGTATTAATCATACAAAAGGAAATTTCGGCATTACAGCAGCAGTTATAAACGAGATCAGACCACGCTCAAAACATATAAAGGGAATATATATATATATATATATATATATATATATATATATATATATATATATATATACGCACACACAGGTTTGTAATTATATTTTAATGGGGACTCTGCCTTCATTTCTATGGGGAAAATCTTATTCCCAACAGGGCGACCTTAACCCCTACCCAACCCTAACCTTAGCCATAAGTAACCAAACAAAAAACGAGACTTTTTGCATTTTTAATTTTTTGATTGCTTTCACAGATATTTGTGGGGACCTGAAAAATAGTTCCCACAATGTCAAAATAACAGGTTTTTATTACATTATGGGGGGCATTTGGTTTCCGCAATGTAATATAAACATATTCCACACACAAACACACACAGGCACACACACACACACACATATATATATATATATATATATATATATATATACATATATATATATATATATGTGTGTGTGTGTGTGGATTATCTTTATATTACATTAAACAATGTATTTTATACAAACAACCGAATATTGTTGACACACCACAGCAAAATGCATCCTCCATATTTAACAAAGCAGGGGGCAGCTAATTCAGCACCCAGGGAGCAGTGCTTGGGGGTGGTACCTTGCTCAGGGCACCTCAGTGGTGTCTTGCAGGTCAGGGATTCAAACCTGCAATCTTTCAATTACGAGTGCACTTCCCTAACCATTAAGCCACCACTGCCCACAAAGCTGCCAACAATAATAACACTAATAGTGGAATGACACCGCGTGGCTGGGGCTGCCTCTTCAGTCCAGGTGCATGTTTGAGTGTCCGCTGAGAGCTGTACTGATTGCTGTAATAGAGGCTGCTGCTGTTGCTGAAGGAGCTGCCTAGGGCACACAGGGACACATTCAGGGGAGAAGGAGGTGTGGTCCAGGATGGCCCAGAATTTGGCCATCAACCTCCTCTCACTCATCTCCTCCAAGGCCTAGGGAGCAGATCCAAGCCCTGCTGATCAGTTTGTTCAGTCTCTTCCTTCCCAATGCCACAATGCTTCTGTCACAGCAGATGTCCACGGAGAAGATGGGTGATGCTACTACTGCATCAGAGAACGACTTCAGAAGTGGTTTCTGTACGTCGAAGGACCTTAGTCTCCACAATAGGTAGAGTCGACTCTGGCCCTTCTTGTATACGGAAATGGTGTTGTCTGCCCAGTCTAACTTGCTGTTGAGATGGACACCCTGGTATCTATATCAGCGTTTCTCAACATGGTCCTCGGGGACCCACAGTCAGTCCACGTTTTTGCTCCCTCCATGCTCCCTGTCAGACAGTCCACATTTTTGCTCCTTCCCAGCTCCCGAGCAAAAACGTGGATTGTCTGTGGGTCCCCATGGACTGGATTGAGAAACACTGATCTATAGGATTGGACAGCCTCGATCTCCAACCCCTGGATGCTCCCTGGACTGACTGATGGCAGTTCTGCCCTGCGAAAGTCACGAGCCACAAGCTCCTTGGGCTTCTTAGCATTGAGCTGGAGGCAGTTTTGCTGGCACGTCTCTGCAGAGTCACTGCCTAGTCCCCAGTATTTGCTCTCATCACCACAGGTGATACACTTGACAATCGCAGTCTTGTCTGAGAATTTCTGAATGTGAAAACTGTCCATTTTGTATGAGAAGTTCATAATGTATAGAGTGAATAGAAGTGGAGCCAGAATAGTTCCTTGTGGAATACCTGAACTGCTCATCACTGTATTAGACACACAGTCCAGTGTTCTCTCTGTCGCTGAGGCACATCAAATTAAAATGTTTATGTGCAGTCAGAGACATTGCCGCCTTTAGCTATAGGCAGAATAGGTGGGTCTCAAGGACTTCAGTTACCTGGCTAACGTAAGATACTGGAAGTATGAGTGGTACCAGATATCACTGTTATATGTTTCATTGTGATTGGTTAATGACGAACATGTGACCTGTGCTTGGCAATCTCAGTGAGTTTATGGAGTTCCGTCTGTATCAGAAAAACAGAATACGGCCGACACGTTTTGGCATCTGTTTCAGCTAAATAAATAAGTCGTATTTAGCACCTCATTATCTGCAACATATAGTCATCTAATAAAAGAACAAAACTAAATGAAAAAAAAACAAGACAGGGGACCTCCCAAGTAAAGCTTTTCGTCGCTCCTCAGATAACGTAGATCAAACGATTGATTTATGTTTAATTAGATCACCTCACAATCGCATTTTATACCCAAAAAATAGTTATTATGTATTATTGAATGTCCACTCGATTTTCATTTCCCAAATATAAGTTGTCGATGTTTTCTGACACTTCCCTGAATTCTCCGGAAGCTCAGCCAGACTTAACCCCGAGGTGAGTGTAGGAACAGCGCCCCCTCTGTAACAGTGAGGCAGAGCAGCGCCACGACGTGAAAGGCGCTCGTGGGCCCGTCTGACTCATCAAGCAGAACTGATGCACCACACCAGAGCAAAACGTTCGAAACAATGTGCCCAGAGCCTGGCTGGCGTCAGACGTGCCGTGTATGTAGAAAGCCTCATGAATTTTAAGGTGCGGCTTAGTGTAGCTTCTGTGGATACGGGTAACTGATGGATATTTCAGCTTATTTTGTTATTGCACTGCAGTGCTGGCTTACATTTGCTCATATTTCACAGTTAACTGTATTCCCATACGTCATGATCTTTTTTTTTGTTTTATTATTTTTGCATTTAGCACTCTGGGGGGTCAGTGTTTGGTACTCTTACTTCGTGCATCCGGGGGTGCTCTGTTCAATCTGCCGCTCTGTGAGTGTGTGTGCATGTTTTCCTCTAGAGGCTCTGTTTCTTTCAACAGTCCAAAAACATGTTGCTAGGCTAACTGGCATCTCTAAATTGCCCATAGACTGTGTGCGTGTGTGTGGTCATGTATATATTATTAATACTACTACTAACAACAACAACAACAACAACAATAATAATCTTTATTTATACAGCACTTTTTATACATGGATTGCAGCTTTAAGTGTTTCACAAATGAGATTAAAATAAAACCAAAGACAATGTAGCAACTACAGTACAAGTCAATGAAGATATAGAAAGGTGGAATACATAAAAACTAAATAACAAATAAAAGCTAAACAAACAAATAAATAGATAAAATACAATAAAATATAAAGGAATTAAAGGGTCAAAAGTTATAAAAGTATGCGGTAGTAAAAATTGGATGTAATTAATAATACCATATTTTATGGATATTACACGAAATTCGGTCCCCACAATGTCATAAAAACTTGTTATTTTGATGTTCTGGGGACCATTTTTCCGGTCCCCACAAGGGGAAATTCAGTTTCATAAAAATCTGTGAATGCAATCAAATACCTAAAAATGCCAAAGGTCTTGTATTTTGTTTGGTTAAGGTTAGGGCTGGGTAGGAGTTAAGGTCGTCATGTTGGAATTAGAGTTTTCCCCAAGGAAATGAATGAAGAGTCCCCACAAAGACATGATTACACACCTGTGTGTGTGTGTGTGTGCCCTGCAATGGACTGCCTTCCCATCCAGGGTGTTCTCCAGCCTAGTGCCCTGTGCTGTCTATGAGCTTCTGACCTCTTCCCATGACCTTGACCAGAATGCATGACTACACCATAATATTTAATGTTGATATGAGTCATTTGCATATACAAATCGCATGAAACTAAAAGTGACGTTACGTTTTTTTTGAATATTGGTCATTTTACTGTGTGGTAATCTAGTCTATTGCACTTGCAACAAAATTTTCAGTGAGGTCAAGTTATGTACAATTATGACAGAAATTGTCAAAAGCATTAAATTGTCAAAAGTAAATTCTCAAAAAGATTAAATAATATGCTAAATTTGTTTGAAACACAAAATACGAAAAACAGCCAATAAATAATAAACAGTAACAATTTACATTAAGTGCATCATGATGCATTTATAGAACACTAATAAACAGCATGTAAGTACATTATAATGCCTTGAAGCACCGCTTTCAATGAACAAGGCATGACATCTTAAATTTACATTAGTAACAAACACGTATTGATACATAACAAGTTCAAAACGCATTTTAATGCATGTATGTATGTATAATATAACATTATGTACTTTCATAATGCATTCATAAGCAGCATTTAAATTTAGATTAAAACTTCATAAAGCATTTATAGTATTTTAATGAACAATATTGGCCAAGTCCAGTCGCATTTCTTTCAAAGCAAATGCAGTGACGAGACACACTAACGGCATGTAGCCTCTGTGTTAAGGTATAATTACTTGATGCTTATGAATGTTCTATGAATGCATTACAAATGCATTATGAAGGTGCACTGAGTGTAAATTGTTACCCAATAAACATGTGAACAGCAGCTTAATCTATTTACCTTTTACGTAATTTTATTGCAGGTGCTGGTGTTTGATGGATCCCTCCTAGATCTACATATTCAACAGATTGTGCTGTAATTACATGTTAATTCCTAAGTGATAACATAGCATTTCTGTGCTTTGTTTGCAGGCATGCAGTTCAGCATTGCTGGTAATTGGCATTTTCATAGAATTCAGTAATTTCCCTCTGGGATCAATAAAATTCTAATTCCCAAACCGTTTTACCACAGTTTCAGCTACTCCCTATATTTTCACAGTTCCAAGGATTCGTAAGAAATTGCAGGAACGTAAAGAATATAACCAGTGATATACAAGGGCAAGTGCTGCTAGTCAACTTTTTAAAAGCCTTCATTTTACTTTTATCCTTTTCAGATTGTCTACAATGTACCTCCACTGCTATCCATCAAGAACAGACACATGTCTTCATGTTGGCACAAATCCACAAGTGAAGGTGCATACAATAGAGTTTCCTTTGGATACATAGGATGGTGATCAAAATGAACCTCATTAATCTTAATTTGGCAGTGAGTGGCTCAGCAGGGCGAAGTCTCTGTGCCTGTGATCAGAAGGTTGCTGGTTCAGGCCCAAGGCCTTGGCAGAATAGTCACATGTCCATGGTCCCTTGAGTAGAGCCCATAACCTCCAGCTCCAGGGGCTCTGCATGTTGGTTACCTCTGTGCTGTGCCCCCCCCCCCCCCCCACCAAACCATGGAGAGCAAGATAGAGTAGGTGCAGAGAAATACTCCAACGTGCTTGTGCTATTGGTAAATATAGGATTTATGATGATTTTACAGACTTGCCAATGTTGACCATGAAATCTGTGGTTCTCTCAGCTTAAAGCTTTGCAGCAAGTGGCTTTAGACCGAGAATGACAGGAAGAGAAATGTGATTGCAGAAGCACTGCTATAAATATAGAGGAATGGTTAAGAATAGGTCACCTGCAGACCACCAGCTTTGCATCACCTGTATTGAACCTAACCTCCTACCTAAAAATATACATCGTCCAAAGGAGAACCCATAAAAGCCGCTGACAGCACTCGTGGCTGTACGGTGTCACATGGTGTCTTGTGCAGAACAAAATATTTGCCAGACGCTTTTGCTCTGGGAAGTTGGGTAAACATCTGGGCACTCATAACTGATCTACTGCTGCCTGCCCGACAAATAGGGACGATTCTCGGACCTGGAAGTAATTAACGTAAGTGAGACAGACATGAATGAATGTAAAAATCATGCACCATGTACTGCTGGCATATTGTACATAAAACTACCAGGTGACATTGTCATTCTCTTAAATGCTGTGAATCTGCGGTATCAGTTCAGAGGCTGATTTCACCTGGGTCTCATCCGCACACACGGCTGACATCCTCATCTTCTACGCCACCGCATGCTAGCACCATAACGTGGACTGCAGTTAATCTCCCTCCCTACGCTCCCATCTTTTCCATCGTTATTCTTTCTTGTGGTTTAGGAGTGTTTGTTTGTTTGTAGCTGCGGACCGTCACAATCTCCCCCCCCCACCCCCCCCCCACCATTTGTTCAGAAAAAAATCCTGAATCGCAAAATTTTACAGCTACATATAAAAGCAATCATACTGCAGATATATTAGGCTTCTTATACGGCTCACATTAGACACAGGGAGCGCGGTGAATCATTCCCAGGAAGTCCCCAGCATGTGTGGAATTGCCTGAAGCCCTGATGCTTATCTGTGGGGGGGGGGGGGGGGCGGAATAGATGGAGTGGGGTGGGACCCATGACTGCTAGTGCCACGGAGAGGAAACTGCGAAGGAAAAATGCAGGGAAGAAATAAAGGTTGCTGGACAGATCTCTTCCAGACCCTTCCAGAAAAGCACACCTACACATGTATGCACGCATTGCGCGCACATACACACGCACATGCATGCACACACATACAAAGGCATGCAGTACACATAGATGCAGGCATACACGCGGACACACACGCCACCATACGTCGCCCATGCACCAGCCTAGCAGGTTGTGTATGCCAGTCACATCCGAGGCCTCTTTGGTCCCGAAGCTGAAGACTCCAGCCCCTCATCAGCATGCTGCCCGCATCCGCGGGGCTGCTGCTGCAGTGAGTCCAATCGTGCTGCTCCTCTCATGCAAATAACTGGGGGAGGCGAGGCTCAAACGCAGGCTTCGCATTGGCCGCCCGTATAGAGCCACAGAGTCTCCAGCGTTAGCTTTCACACGTGTGGCAGGTGTGTGAGCGCTTGTTCTGTAAGACAGAGCAAGGACACCTCATATGGGACCCACACAGGCACCACACGCTCCTGTCCCCCGCCACGGGCTCCCCTGCGCTACCTTGCGTTCAGGCATTATTTAAAAACAGAGGCATTAGCGGATGCTAATAGCGACTCATTTCTCACATATGGCACTTCAGGAAGCAGTCTCACGCGACTGCAGCGAAAGCTAAAGCACAATCTTAATTCCGACCTCTCCGATCCGTTAATTCCTTACAGAGACTCCCTGCTGGGCACCGGGCTGCTCGTACTCAATGCACATCAAATGTGAAGGGAGGTTGCTGTACAGAAGAGGGGTAATGGAAGGGAGGGGAATGAAAAAATCCCACGAAAATGTCGGTGCTTTTGGTGACCGGGGGGTGGAGTCAAGGATGCTAACCCAGGGTTAGCATAGCAGGCGTTGCTTTGCGTTTATGATCCTCTACTCAGAACAACTCAGTTCCCACTCACAGTATCCTCTAGAAGCACACAGCTGCTAGTTGTAGTATAAATGCTGCTATATGCTATAGTATGAAGTAAAGTAGTATAGATACTGTGTAAGTATAAATGCTACAACCATCAATCAATGACGTTTTCTGTAAGCTGTGTCCCCACCTTTTTCCTGCTGGGTGCATAGACGTGCTCATTCAGCACGATGATGAAAGCTTTGGGTGCCCTTGCATCCGGGATGAGGTTCCCAATCATTACGGAACACATAAGCAGTGAATTACAGCCGAAGTTCTGTCCTGAAGTAAATCTGAGAGCGATTAGAATCCAGCTCACCAAATTAAACCCCAGACCTGGATCCAGCAAGCTGTGAGCAGCGCTGCCCCATCTGGTCATTGGTGAAATTGCCCATGGCCCATATTCACAGGTGTGGATATTCCGTATCCATTGGCCTTATCATGACGGGACCCAGTAGTGTCCCCACAAGGTGGTGATGAGCCAGCGGCCTGGCAGCGCTTTTGTTTTGACAGTTCACATTGGATTCAGAAAGCGAGCTGAATGGCTAATGGACTTTTGGGACTTTTACTTACTTAGGGCAGAAAGAAAAGTGATTGGATCAGAGAGATAACCAATCAGATTGTAGAGGACATTGGTCCAAGGAACTAGAGGAGGTAGGACCAACCAATCAGATGTCCACCTCCTCATTACTGTTTCCCTGGGATTCTCACAATTCACCATCATTCCCAATAAACTCCCGATTTCCCACATTCACGCTTCTATGATCGTAGAAATCGACCCCCTGGCCGGTCGGCAAAATCTCTATTTCTCGTAACCTAATTTTGGGTAATAACATGCAGTCATTAAACAGCTACTTTCCTTTCTACTATGGCATTTGGCATTAACTGAATAAATCTTTCCCGCCATTTTACTGTCAGCAGCTACTGGTGAAACTGCAGTTGTGCTTGAGGGTATTTTCGCTGTGCCTGTGTGTGGTTTACATGATCATCTGCTCTTCAGTGTAGTCGCTCACGCGTTCTGCGGACCCATGCAGTGCTTCATAATGATTAGCTTGGGACACGTTGCACTGGGCATTCCTATAGGCGATCTGCAAACTATCCCTGATTTCCAAATCCTTTGGGTCCCGCATTACCTTCTATAAAGCAGTCAAACAAATGAGGGAATTGCCTGGCTTGACACTTAAAAATTCCCCGGAACCTGTCAGATAGTATTTTCTCTCTTAATTGAGGAATAATTATCTGAATAATTATCTGTCACTTAATTAAACAGTAAGTGTTTGTCTCCCGGCCGCTCTGCCTCACTCGCACTACGTACGCATATTTGTAACGACCTCTCCGCGTTCGCAAACTGACAGTACACAAAAGCAGTACATTCAGCAAGATTACTGACTGACATCTTACCCTGTTAGTTACTGCATCTCAATTACTGTTACGAACAAAGGCAGAAAAGAACGCCGGATTAAAAAAACTCAATGCGAGTCGAAGCATTTTCATCAATTCTTGTGTTCCTCCTTAGATATGAGCACACAATTCAATGTGCAGCCGAAATAGGCAATTTTCAAGGGGACTGAAAATATCGTTTTGGCAAACGGTTTAAAGAAATTAATGACTGGCATGAGCATCTGGAGTCACTGTTGTTCTTGTCCCTAATCCTATAAGAGGCCAGATCCTGGAAGAGGCCAATCCACTGTTTTATTGTCATTTTAAATTGCCCACCTCTTTGTAACTGAAACATCACTGAAAAAATAAACAGTGTATATATTAATAATGGCAATGCCAGACTCCATGGCTTCACAATGACTTTCCTTTCGCCAAGAAAAAGAGGCAAACTTTTCTCCCCTCCTGGTGGCAGCCCCAGGATCACAGCGGACACAAATCTGCCATCTGGTATTTTTGTCTGGGAGCGGAGCGTTTCCCCGCTGCCGAACAGCTCGCAGCGTCATGGCGACAGTGGTATTTCAGCACAGGCCACACCTGCCAGCCCTCCATGCCGCCCGCTCCCCGGCCCTGCATATTAAAACGCCCGTCCCCCGCAAACCCGCGATAGGCCACGCGGCACGTGGCTCGCCCAATGAGCTCCCTCGTCTCCCGGACCCCTCCGAACGGAGGAGAGGGGCTCCGGGGAGAGAATTCCAGGGCTGCTGAGAAAAGCCTAATTTTCCAACGCCATCTGTTACTGGTCCCAGAGCTGAAAACCCCATTTATGTCAAACCTCCCACCACCATAAAAGCGGAGACAGGAAGCCGGCACAGCCCCGGCGTCACCTGCCTCTGACAAATTGGCTCCGTCTCGGCTGAGTCGATGGTGGCGCATGCTTACGCCTCGCCCAATCGCTTTCCGCCGCTTAACTGGTGGCGTAAAAGCCACAAACCGTTTATGATCCCCAAATTAGCCCACCAATTAATCACACTGCCCCGCAGATCACAAAATATCCAGAAATATTCTTAAATTTAACCGGTTCTGAGGCAAAAACAAGCCACCTCTGCCTCTAATTAAAGTGAACAAAGGCGACATTTGCTTCCAGGGACTGATGACCCATAAAGATGCGATTTGTGGATTAGAGGATGAAACGGGTGACTCTTGCTGAAAAGTTTTGAGCATGTGACACATGTATTAACTCAGTGGGAGGAATGGGAGAGACTGGAAAAGCCCTCTTGCATTATATATTGCAGTAGAGCATCAGCAGTGCACACCTTCATGCACACAGGATTTGACTGCCTCCATCTGTTTATCCCCCACGTTCCAGATTGGTCCCAAAGTCTCTCTCAAGCAATTCAGCCTTATATCGCAATACTAGACGTGCTATATTATGACTAGTCACTGTCGCTGCCCGACCGGTAGGGCTGTTATCTGAAAAAATAAGGGATGCCCCCCCACAACTCAGGTCCCTCAACAAAATCTATTAAATGGAGGGGGTCAATTGCATTGCATGATCTAGATCAAATTGTATTTCAAAGTCTGCTTATGGACACAAATACACAAATATGGTGCAAATCACATCCAATATTGGTGCATAAAGGGATGGAGCACTTTATTTTTCTGCATGGGGTGGGTGACAACTCTAGATGGCCGGCCCAGCATCAACGCCACTCACTCGCTTTCGTCCTTTTCGCATGTTTTCCCAAAAGCTTTCCATCAACCAATTAGCAGCAAAAGGACTGCGATGTGAAAGCCCCCCCAGGAACGGGCAGAGACTCCAGACGAAAGCAACTGCACGCCGCTACCTACAGGGATATACAGAGAGTTTTGGCGGATTCAGCTCTGGGCTGTGCCTGTCTTTCGTGGTGCCTGATCATCTTGAAAAGACAGAACGTGGCCTGAAAGAGCTGCAACTTTGGCACAACGAAAGTGAGGTCTCCCTATCTTGGGGGGTCCACCACAGCTCTGCGGGACTCCTCAACACCATCATTAAATAATTATACTTAAGTGGGACAGCTTCCCAATGAAACAAATCCAGCTTGCAAACACACAGTAAAACTATTGTCTTTAAGATGAATGACACTTATTTCACTCAACACGGAAAGTGAATTTTAACACCTCGAACAGAAAACTGCTAAAAATCACTGTGTGACATCACGTATATAATTTTAAAAATCATTTTTAATCAAAGCTTTCACATTTCTCACATCAAAAGAAAAGGTCCCCTCAGTCATCTTCACACTCAGTAATCCTTATTAGCTGCTGTTAGTACTAAAAGCCCAATAGTGGCAGAGAAGATGGTGTCAAATTTGATGTAAATCATTAGAAACTGTCAAATATATAGTCTTGTCAAATATATAGTGCTATAACAACAATGAAAGAGGCCCCACTAATAGATTATCCCTGACTGTAGTGCATGCATTGAAACATCATTATTAAAAGCTAAGTGTCAGACAATTTCTCATTTTTCTGTATTTGCTGCTGATTTTTCTGTATTTGCTGCATTCTTAGAACACCTCAGCTTATTTTTCCCTTTCACAGACACATGACCTGGAGCCTGCTTCACAAAGCAGGATTTCTTGCTTAGCCGGATAACTTGTGGGATTTAAGGTAGTCTGAGCTAAATGTAAGTGGACGAACATGAACTCCGGTTAAACTGGTGTACCTTAAATTCGAAGACCTACCTGGCTAAGCCAGAAATCTTGCTTCATGATACAGGAACCCTTCTTGGCATCCCCTTGAATATCGATTATCAAACAAAAAAACATTGCCTTGCTCTCCGGCTAAATTTTTTTGAAAAGAGCTTTCCAAAATCTCCAATTCAGTCTCTAGACAGATTTTGTCTTGTTACTTGCTCGCTGTTGTTTTCGTTGGAATTTTAAAAAAAAGCCAGCACTCATGCCACCTGCTGGTAAAATGAGAGGTGACACATGTGGGCAACTAGCGGTCAATGTCACTGTCACTCCTGTGCTGCACTTTGACAGGGTCCGCGCCCTTCGCTTTGCTCCGTCAAACATCCAGTTTGGGTTTGCATGTAAAAGCGTGAGGGCGCCTCCTCTGGTGAAAGGTAGATAGAGCATGCATTTTACTGATCTTTATTCTCTGCTCTCCTCCAACTGGGTGTTGGTCCTGGCAGATGTGTTGTCATAATCGGGATTGCAGCACGCAAGAGGACCTAATTACGCACTGCTGCTGTGGAAGCACTTTGCCTTGCCAAGGGTAACAGCTATTAGGCATCAAAGGGACATGATGAGTTGGATTTTCAAACAAAAGTTTGCGGGCCACATCAAAGTCACTTGGGAAGACTGGCATCTGCTATGAAGGTGGGGAAGGTAGCATGCAAACATGCAAAATACGTGTATCTTCTAGCCAAACCTTCTCTTCAGTTGTTTTTCAATTTTAATATGTGTTCTATTGTGCAGAAATGTTACTGAAGCAGTAACTTCTTTGGCTTGGGGTTCCTGGGGAGGCCTGTGCCAATCATCAATGCCAGCCGCCGCCGCAACAAGCATCACAACAGTGGAGAGGGGTAATGTGGAGGTGGCGGGATGGAGAAGCGCCCTGTGAAATAAATGTGAAATCCGTGTGGAACACGTGCTATTTGAGGAAGCAGTTTAGCAATTGTCCCGGGCAGGAGGGTGTAAAAAAATTATTTTACTGACCCCTGTTGATACCATATAAAAGGTGGCTTATCCATCATCATATTTAAAAACACTCTGCTTTATTCCAGCAGCTTTTACGCTATTTCTTAAGCCGAACAACACACATCATGCTACCTAGATGCCAAGTGGCGGCCACTAAAAGGTGAGCGCGCGAAGACCACGTGTGCGGATGGGTGCGGCTCCTCGCGGGCCGTGGGGTCCGCGCGAATCGAGCTCGGGGAGACGGTGGCCGGGTAACCGCTTCCATAAGCAGATAACGGTTCATAAAGGAAACACGGCACGGATCATCCTGGGGGAGGGTGGGCAGACAAATCCATGCATTTTAATTGCTCCATTTCCACAGCGTTTCGGGGTATTTCTATGCAAATCCACCAGTCCACTCGGCAGAGGGATCTCGTTTGCGCCGGTGCTTTATTTCCAGTATGGCGATACGGAGGTCTCAGCGCAGACCTACCGGCAGTATAATGTCTCCAAATAAAATTAGCTTCCCGGTATGTGGCTCAGGAGTGCAGGAAATTAGGAAAACAACGACAGAACATAATGGTAACCTACGGAGCCCGCGCCAGTGTGCAGCAAATCTATTCCAGCAATATAAAAAAACACATGCACCCATTACCTCACAAACAGGTGGCGCTGGTGGAACACGAATATTGTTTTAATAAGAACAGAGCTTAAGCTAAGGTGTGTGAGGGGGACCTGCTGAGAGGGGCAGGAGAGGTGTCTAATGGACGGCACTGTAAACAATAAAAACTCACATTACCATGAAGATCAGCGGTCGGAAAAAAACAGCTAGGCCTACACGTCCTACCCTTGGATTTTACGGCAATGGATAAAAACAGTACAATACATTAACATTACAGCATTGATTTTGTGTGCTTATTCTTCTGTGAAAGCAGAAAAACCGCTGTTATTCTTTACCTTTACAACTTGCATTCAACAACTGCACAATTTTATAAATCAGTTCAGATCCTCATCCATTGTTACCTGCTGTCCAATCAATCAATCAATCACTAGTAAATAAGAAATACCTTGAAAGCCAGTCTTCTCAGCAAACCATTAATTAACGACTCCAAAATTCATTCAATCAGTGATAATTAACAGTAGACTACCATTAACCATTAAGATAAGAAAATTACGTAACAACACAGATAAATGATGAAACGGGGCTTCCTTAACAGTCGGTAATATCGGCAGATAAATGCCGAACACCATCACAAGTGAGGTCTCGCCGCTATCAGGCACCTTGAGTCTAAAGCACCCATCTGGATATTAGCTCTCGGCCATTTTCCACCAGAACTCCTCATACATATTAGTTATGCCACACTGGTCCTCTGCTTGATGGATGGCGTAATTAGGATCATACACGAATTATCTTTAAAAGAAAAACCAAACGTTGAAAAATTTAACTGAAGGATGATTTAGTAATTTTAGAGATTTTTAGAAGGCGATATTTAAATGCATAGCTATAAATGCATAGCTATAAAAGACGTCTGCAACTTGTAGACACGTGCCATTTATAATCACTAAACAAAACTGTTACAGCTCAATTTATAGGCTTTTTCTTAGTCTTGCTATTCTTAAAAAATGTACAGCAATATTTTCGTTGTAAATAATAAGCAGTGCAAGCTATGTAACCTCAGGACAAAGGTGTCACCCATTCAGTTCGGCATGAGTCCTGTCAAAAGACTGCAGTTGTAATCTCTCAGGCGCATGAAAACAAACATAATCAAGACGCCCCTTCCCTTCTCAGTTACTTCACACAAAAGACAGGTTCAGGGAGCCATGAAGCCCTGGTGTTTCGACAGGTAGAATGAGCGCCGGTGCCCCGGTCTGCAGGCTGAACACGTCGCCCCGGCTCCCTCCCACTCTGCGCATCCTTTGCATCTTAAATTGAAACGAATCGTGTCGCTCAATATTTTATTGACAGCCGCCTTCGCAGAGTGTTGCTACAATGACACCACGGATAATTATTTCACTGCAGATTTTTCTCTCCTTTTCTCTGTTCCTGCGGAGAATTAGTCCTGCATAAATTACCCGCTGGAATATTGAATGAGTCTCCCCACCGGGGAAACGGCGCGGCTGATAGCGGGGGATCGGAGCGGGGGGGAGAAGGAGCCTCCAAGCGAGGGACGCCGCAACTGCAAGACGAGGCGGGCGTCTCTTCGCCAAATCGCGGCCGGGAAGTGCGCCTTTGCACTCGTGGATGGTATTGATTAAACGTTAGGTGCTTCTTTCCAGTATCCATCCTCTAACAACCTCCCCTCCCCGCCCCGAGGTGATTTTGGCCGTGTTCAGTTTGGTGATGGCTGTTTAACCGAGTCTGCAGCAGTGCATTCAGTTCTGCATTGTAATTCGTACCCCGATGAAACACGTTCGAACGTTGTTAGATCTTAAATTTTATAGCCTATTGTTTCCAAAAAATAGGCCAATATATGTCCATGTATGCGTATATATCTATCTCTGTCTGGTATGGCAAACAGATCTGTTAAATAACATGCAATTTTATCGTAATAGCCTAATAAATAATACGTGCATAAGATATATAAATTCCAGTGTGTTGTAAATTACTAGCAAGAAATTCTCATTAATTGGGATAAGAGCAGACTGCAATGATGCCTCACATACAACAGCATGGCATCAGTGCACACCTGTGCTGTGAACTTAGGCACACGAGGGTAGCATATGGCATGGCGAAACAGCATCTATTACCGAAACCCTGAGCTGACAACGAGAACGATACCCACATATATAGGGCAAGTTAAACGTCGCTTAATTCCCGAGGACTGTGCCGATCGTTACGGCGCCGGTCCCGGGAGAGAATAAGGATGGGAATTAACACAATGCGCTGCCAGGTCCCGGGGACACAGGGGTGGACGGTACACACTAGTAAGCTCCCACAGACTCAGCCAGCGATGAAACGTCAATACAGGGAAGAGCAAGCTAATGAAAAACGGAGACGTGACGCTTATTACCACTGTTAACTGCCTCTGAATTCCCCGTATGTGAGGTTCGGTGTCAGAGGCATTCCCACGTGCAATGTCAGCATGGAAGTAAGGTATGCATTTCCAATTCCTCTTTAGGAATTCCCTTTCTTGTGGAGTTCATGGCTTAAATAATATATTTATCATGACTTTTGTAATTAATTACCCTAGAGGGGACCAAATTTTAGTTTCAGATGACTTTAAGGGATTTTTTTGAATATATATTTCAATGAGTATCATTTCATGCAAAAATAACATTCTGTGTACTTTATTGAACAAAATAATTTACAGATCTTCGGGAAAATAACACGGGAAGATAATAGAGACTTTTACCCGGTAAAATGGAAAAAGGGCTGAGAAACACAGAATGAGAATCACAGAAGAAAAAGAACCAACAGAACAAGTAAATATTTATGTGACACCTCCAGCTCGGTACAATCAAAGACATCCTTCGCTATAGGCATTCAAGAAATATTGTTTAGTTTTCATATATCGGAAGCATATATACATCTTAGCCGGGGGAACACTTGACGCAATTATTGACTACTCCACCATGACACAAAAAAATCATGAAAACAAAAAATAACATCGATAGTTTTATAAAAGAGGAGATTCCCCGAGGAAATGAAAAATCGCAGTGATACGCTCATCTGTTTCTCGAGTCATGCAGATGAAAACATTATCAGAGAAATATGAGACTTATTTGACCTGGCTTGACTCATGTTTCTCAAAAATTTCTGAAGAGCGATCTAAAAAACAGATTTCTGCAAGCTCTTGGAAGGTCACACTTTATCTCCCAAATATCAGGAAATCTTCATTCTGTGATTTTTCATACGGCCATGGGCTTACCGTGTTACGCGCCACGCCTCAAAACGTGGGAAAGTTAAGGAATTCGGGAAATGTACTTTCAAAACTCCTGTTTCTTTTTTTTTTTTGAGTGACTGATACAAAAGTAAAAATGAATATTAAATAGAAATGCCAAGCTTAGCTCTGTACCCAATTCATGGGCACCTCAAAATAATGTGCAGGTTTAAATACTTTTAAGTATTAATTAAATAAAAGCAAACTGAATTCTTTCTGTAAATAACTAAAAGCTAAGCTATCTTTCACTCGATACGCAGTTGGAAGATAAAGACATATGGATCGATGGATGTTTGGATGGAAGAATTGAGTGCCTTAAATTAAATGATTCACTTGTTTGTTTATTATTTTTAAACAACACAGACTAACCTGCTGGTGTCTTTTGTCTGAATCAGGCCAGCATATAGAGGAGGTTCACTTATGCACTTCTCTTCCAACTAAAATGGCACCTTCAAAAAGGTCAAGGTCTCGGAATGTTAAACGTTACCAAGTGGAGACCAGGGTAAGTAACTAAGTATATACGTTTTGCAGGAATCCCTGTGAGAACGCAGGTCAACCGGAGATGAATAAGGCTCGGTGTTGAAATTTCTGCTTTTGTCTGCGCTCAAGCCTGGTATGTTTGGATTCATTAAGTGGTACGTGTCTGAGTAAATTATTAAATAGCATACAGCCGCCGGGGCAAATACGGCATCGATCAAATAGCCAAGCTCATTACTTTGCTCCGGGGCTATAGCAGCAGAGTGCGGACACTGATGACACCTGTGGCTGCTACCGATTCGGACCATATTGTCTGAGGTGCTCCCGTGAACTTAAGGGCACGTACAGCCGCAGTAATTCCCAAACAAGGCGGTTATTTTCATTTTCAGCGGCTTTATCGATTTCCCACCGTACCGCTGCTTGGCCCCGCGTATCAGGCTGTTGGAAAGAGGAGCCGATACGTAGCAAAACCAAAATCGCTCACACCAAATGCCCGTCTCGTCTTAAAAAGGACATTCAAATGGAAGTAACTGAGAATGTCACACACTGTTGCCAAGAATAGTTTAAAAAAAAAACAGTGTATACTGACTAGAAACTAGGAAGTGAATAACGTACATGGAGAGACCATGACAGGGTTACACATTGTTCTGGTTTTCCAAGAATAGATGTAATACTGAGAGAAAAATCAAACTACTTCCCTAAATTACATTAGACAGGTCCGGACTACATGCTGGAAAATGAACCATGCACTAGAAAGTAATACTCAAAATTTTATAGTAGTTATGTATAAATTATAATTATTATTTTTGGAATCCAAGTCTTGTCCTAGAAAATGAAGTAAACATCTATTCCATCACCTGCTGTGGACTGGCACCCCTTCCAGGGTGCCCCCAGCTCTGGGCTCTATGATGCCTGGGATATGCTCCAGACCGCCCCCTCCCCTCCCCTCCCCTCCCCTCCACCTCACCCCTCCCAAAGTAGATGACCAGCTTTGGAAGATGGCATGGATCATATAACATATATCACATGCAGTTGCAGTTGAGTTTCCCCGTTTGTTCAACACGTATGTTTTCAAGAACATCCACTTGGTTCCTAGATCTTCCGCTTTTGTTAAAGGATTTATATAAGTCAAGATATGTTGGGCTGAGAGGCGCCCAGTTGAGATGTGTGAGAACTCATTGTAGTGACAGAAAGGATCTGAATCACCAGGAGAGTATAGGCACAACTGGAAGAAAAAATAATGTATGGAAATAAATTCACCAAAGGATAGCTAGAAAAAGACTTTGCATTCCCCGTAAAGCGTGTCATTATTTACACTTCAGTTAGGCAAACAGGATGCCTTTGGTCCTCTGTTTTAAGAAGATCCCTAAGCAGACAGGCTCGCCCTGCTGTGGAGGCGGCTGCGTTTCCATTCACTGGGGAGTTGTAGGTCCCGGGGGGTCCAGACGGAGGTCTCTTTTGTTAAGCGTGGCCATTAGCTGACTCAATGATTTGCCGAGAATCCGGCAGCAAATCAGCGACGCTGAAACAATATGGAGGCAGGAGCAAGCAGATCAGCACTGCATCCCTCTTAGAAAATCTCCCCTGCAGGATAGATCAGATACCCAGCAGACAGGGAGATATTTCTAAAACATTTCTGCATTATAGCATATAGGGTCTCCAACTCCAGTCCTTGATTGCTACTGTCCAGCAGGTTTTCTATCCTACCCGGGCTTATGTTGAGCCACACCTATTCTCAGGTAAATACCAGGAGCAGATGTGGCTCATCAGAAGCCAGTTAGGATAGAAAACCTACTGGATAGTAGCTCTCCAAGACCAGAGTTGGAGACCCCTGGAGTTGACTTTTGTTCACACATTTAGTCTAGTGATGGTTGTTTTCCTACTTCTGTGTATCAAATGACTGATGATGGCTCATTTATGACTGATTGATTGATTGATTGATTGATAGGAAATTTCTTTGGCTTGTCCTGTATAGCGTAGGAAATATACTACACTTACGCTAATTACCTGCAGGTAAGACCGTCATAGTTCATTCTTACCATATGGTGGCAGTGTTACAAATGAGGCGCGGTCGCGCCCATTTTTACCACGTGTAACTCATGCTACAGACAAAGCTTATTCATTGTAGCAATGTAGAGGCACTTTTAGAAATCAGGCATGTCAGAATTCATTTTTATTACATAGAGGTAGTGCTATAAATACAGAGGAATAAATCCAGCCTGGACACATTTGCAATGAACCATATTATTACCCAGTATCTCAAATTGCACCCCCTAAAATTCAGGTCTGACAGGTCTGCAGTCAAGACCCAATTTGAAATATAATGTGAATTACAAAAGGCGCAAACCAGAAACAGCACTGCTAGGATCCAGAGTGTTTATTTTGGATTTACGGGTGCTCGTTACCTAAGCGCGGAAACCGATCCGAACTGAGTGAACATTTAACCATTCGTGTGAAGGTCGAATGACAAAAGCCAGTTTAAAATGAACAAGCTCAGCATGCTGACTAAACTGTATGTTCGAGCTGCTGTCCAGGTGCCTCCCACAGAAAATCACAGACAGACATATTAGAGCTTTCTTTTCGCATATTAATAATGAATGACCAGGTCATTGCTGTTTATTTCGTATTTAAAAATTCTGTAAAACATTCCGGTACTCTGGGTTCTGAACTGATTCAGATTCTGGCTGCATGTCTGAAAGCCTAGAGAAGAGACAGCAAGGAATCAGAAGAGCTGACAGAACGATAGAGGCAGAGGTATATTTTATAATATTTCTTTTTTGTTTTAATACCAGTATGGTTTTCCTGTATGCATGTGACTGCATAAATGAGGATTTAAATGGCAGATGTCATATATTATATTTGTTTAGATGAGGGTGACCAAGACTAGGACCATCAGACCAAAGCTGGCCCTTGGTGAGCTTTGATTTGGCCCACGGTCCGTCCATCCATCCATCCATCCATCTTCTGAATTGCTTATCCTATGCAGAGTAGCAGAGCCTATACTGGAAGCTATGAGGCAGGGAATAACCCAGGATGGAGCATCAACCCATCGCAGGACACGCTCACCGCTCACACTCACGTTCTAACCTATGTTCAGTTCTGCAACTCCAATTAACCTCAGCGTGTTCTTCGAAGATGGGGGGGAGCCGGAGTATGTGGATGAAACCCCACCACGACACGGGGAGAACATGCAAACCCCACACATGCTGGGGCGAGAACTGAACCCTGACCTCATACAGATCTTCCTATTATATTTTTAGTTAAATGCATTAGAGTAATATGGTGTTGAATATTATGAAAGATTAAATGGAGGAGGCCTTGTTATATGTTACATTTTAATATAATACAGCTTGAAATAATGTTACATTTAGTTTTGGCCCATGGCCCTCATTCAAGTTTGGTTTTTGTTTTGTTTTTCAAGTTTGGGCCCCTCTGGTGTAGATGTTAATTATTCATGTTGGAAAATAATATAAATGTTTCATGCTAAGTTGAACTTATAGTGGCAGTTCCAGGTATTGCCATTTGGACTGTGCAACGCGTTCCACATGATAGTTCCTAGTTAGCCTACACAGATACGTTTCGTAAGAGGGAAAGACATTAACAGAAACCCAAATTTTCCAAAAATTAACTAAAAAAAAACCCTCACTGGCGGAAGCAGAGACTGGTCTCATAAATAGACACCATTTAAATAGATGGGGTTACTGAGAGCAATTTACATCCAGGGACAAACTAAACAAATGAGTGAACAAATGTGGGAGGAACAAAAGAGCTAAACAACACCTGGAGCTGGAGAGAGCGGCACCGTGTCGTTTTCGGAGGAGGACAGGAGCCGCATTGACAAACAAACACATCGGCGTAGCCTTGACGGCTCTAACCAGCGGGAAAATGGACTCGGAGGGGAAGCAGTAAGATATGTGGAACAAACTGAAGGACTTCTGAAAAAATAAAAACTATCCCATCCTGGATGCTTTTGTGTATGAGGCAGGAGTGGTTTGGGGGGGGGGGGGGAGCGCTGTCCCCCTGCTCTTCACTGTGAGTCCACAAGGCGCAGACGGACGTGTCGTGACTGACGCGTGGAACACAAGCAGCGATGTTTGTTCTATTTTTCACTCGTGAGGTTACCCTCAAGGTGAGGGCCTGAGAGTGAGCTTTCAGTTAGCAGCACAGTGTCTTCCCTGGGGGGGGGTCTCACTGCATTGCAGTACGTGCAATCGATGCCTCGCAGAGTGTCAGGTGAAAACTGCAATGGCAAAACATTGTCTCTGCCTTCAAATGAGCCTCATTAAGCATAACTCCATTAAACAGCGTCCTCTCTCAGAGCAGATATAATTTATCAGTCTTCCAGACAGAGACGGACAGAGGTTTTGTCCGTGTCAGTTGCAGAGATGACGGCCTAGACAGATGTATCATAATGTGCTAGTTAATTAGCATTCGGGAATCAAGGTCTTCTTAAAACCTGCAAAGTAATAAAAGTTACCGTTTATGATCTTGGCACTTTGTGTGAGACGTAGATACCGCGTCTTTGTAGAAGACTGCAGTCATCACTCGCAAAAGGCGATGCCACTTTTAGTTAATGTCACATTATACCCACAAAGCATACACGACCACAAACCTGAGAGGGTAGTATACTCAAATAAATGCACTTTGTAGACTAGTGGTGGCTTGTCTGTATGCATTACATAGAAGAAAGCCATAAGGATTTGCCACAAAAAAGTGAAAACAGCAAATAAAAATACAGACTGAGGCAAAAAAACGCAAAGACAGGAAGGATAGGAAAAGAAGGGAAATTGAAGGATTTCTGGGGATGTGAAATGGAAATTTTCTACTGCCTTTTAACTGAAGGCTGGGAGATGTTGGTTTTCCTTATGGATTTTACTGACTGTGGAAAATGCGTTTGCCTGGGATGGAGGTCTATTTCAGCTTGCGAAGCAGTTGGGAAAATGCCGTTTTTAAGAGGCGTTCCAAATCGGAGATTCCCTCCTGGCTGAAAGATGAATGTGCTCACATCATCTTTGAATTTGGGGCGGGGGTGTTTAATTATTTTATTGACTTTGCACCAGCCTATAATTAGGGCTTAGATTGAAGGATACTAATGTCTGCGGAGTGTTTGTAGGGGCCTATCTCAGAAGCCATCCAGCTGGGTGGTGCCGTAACATTGTATCAATGGCACTCAGCCATTCTCAGTGGGACTCAGTAATGAAAAACTTCCCTGTACTAAATGTTCTGTATCAGGGCTTACCAGCTCTGTATGGACAGTGATTTAATCACACTAGTGAAATGCTAAAATTTGCACTCTACAGGTTTACCTTGTTGAAAATGAACTCAACATTTCTGCTATTGAAAAAGAGGGAATTAATGCATGTTACCTGGGTAAATTTGCTGTGTACGACATTCCGCGAGATGAGTTGAGGAAGTCAGGTGACATGCTCATCCATACAACTCACCCATCCTGCAAATCAGGGTTCCATTTGTCCAACTCTACCAGAACAAACACCCAGACCGATGCCGGAGCCAGACAGGCTTTTCCAGGACCTGACACCTAGTGGTTGTTCCACAAAGCAGGATTTCTCAGTAAGCTGAGTTAACTTAAGCTGAAAGTCATGCTGTCCAATAAGAGTTTAGGTAATGAGCCTAATAATAATCCTATTGGACAGTCATGACTTTCATCTTAAGTTAACCCAGCTAACTGATATTGATCAATCCTGCTTTGTAGAACATCCCCCCCAGTCTGTTTCTTGTATGCTGTGTCCTTATTTTGACCCCAAAATGTCTGCTTCTATGCCCCCCGGTGCTTGTAACACCCACCCCTAGTCATACCCAAATACAGTCCCTGTTCATTTCTTCCAACCCTGTCACATGAAATTATTTGCTAATCCACCTGAAGCACATCTGAAAGGTCTTGTGCACATTTAGTCCCACCATACATGTTCTCTGCTCCACGTACTGCTTGTGTATAGTTTGTTTCTGTATGTTTGTCTTTAGCCAAACAATTTGTCAGTTTCATACTCACGTTAAAAGACGTTTTAAACAGATTCCAAGGTCACATTCCAATTTCATGTGACAGGGTTGGAAGAAATGAACAGGGACTGTATTTGGGTATGACTTGGGGTGGGTGTTACAAGCACCAGGGGGCATAGAATCAAGCTAACCTTAGAGCTTCTAGTATAGATTCACGTAGCAGTTATTCGTGCTGTACGCCACAGTGGCAATGCAATCAGTAGCACACCTAAGTGTTCCCATTAAAAGGTCTAAATCAGAATATACACTTAAGCACAGTAATTTAGCGTTAATACTGAACGTTCCCATTGTGTCACAGCCTGTCTGTCTCCTTCCCATTTCAGACGGTGGCACTGGTGTCCCCAGGGTTCCTCACACCCTTGACCTGCTGACTCACTGCAGGTTCAACCACACGGCCCTCAACGCAGAGAATGAAGAGGAGCAGCGGTATTATCTACCCTAAACACTCTCAGCAATGCCGTTCTGGAAGCCTCCCTGCCAGAATCCCCCACCCCCCCACTCCGACACCCAGCCTTGACGGGTGAATCGCGCGCACGCATAAACGAGCCCCAGCTGCTGCTTGGACAAGGTGCTGAAGACCACACGCTAAGTGGCACCGCTAGCCCGTCCACAGCAGCTCACTGGGACTAATTACCTTCACGGTTAAAGCGAGCCAAGGAATACGTTACCCCCCCTTCCCAAGACACTAGCCAGGGAAAAGGCTTCAATAGATGTAGAATCCATACACGTTATGTGAATTCAAGATGGATCTGACTGGCAGTTAGCAGAATCCACAGAAAGGAGCCAAGGAGTTGACTATTAAGATGTTTGGTTATATTGAACCCATTTGTTTTGGTTAGTCTGCGTTATCAATTTCAGACAACTGTCATTTCAGGCAGTGGGAGGTGTTTAAGACATGCGGTCCTGCTCAAATCAACATTTACTTGAACTACCACAAAAACGACTTAGGCTTAATAGGCAACGATATATCATAATGATCAGAAGCAAGATTACCCAAAAGCAGATAGGTAATTTAATACTTGCCATGGTATTATGGGCAATATAAAATTTAAAACAGGAACAGAGTGTCCGTATCTCAAAGGGTGAAGCCAAATTCTTCTCTACATTTTATGCCATGGTCAAGCCTCACTGGTTTGACTGTGGGCAGCGATGCCATCTAGTGGCCAAGAATGGAAAATGAGCAAATCCACAAGCCCACTTTCAGGGGAGAATTTTTAATAGCACCAAAACAAACATCACGACACAACCTGAACTGGATTCCTTCGCCCATGTATCTGAGTGGACACGGGATTGGTTTTCAGTGTCTTACCTTAAAAAGTAGTCAAGGCATCAGATTTCCAAATCAAATAAAACGGACCTCAGAGTTAAACTTTAGGTTGAAATAACCGCAGCAGACAAATCTGTTTTGTTTGGAAATTTATTTCACAAATAACACAATGATCCAGGCGCCCCCTGAAGGTCCATGCTCACTACAGGGGAAAAAAAAGAGACAAAAAGAGGTTATCATCCACACTTGGAGTAAGACAAGAGCAACAAACTACTAGTAATATACTGTGACCATTCTCTGAACCATCTGCTTGTCAGAAGAATGGTCAGTCAATGCTTATTTACACACTTCAGTGAATATTCTTCATGCTCGTAGTTTGCTAGCTTATTAGTGGACACTAGCATGCCCTAAAATTTTATCGAGCGCCGCTAACATTTTGCCGGGACTGTAGAACAAGTGACCTTAACATCATGATTCGCTGGTCGGCGGCCGCAAACGATCAAGTTAGGCGACCGTCACAAATAGCAAAAGGCGTGACTAACTACGTGCCGAGGGGCAGAAGTTTAGAAAGTGACAAGCATGCACTGCTGCTGCACTGCGCCCCGGGCACCGGGTCACTGCAAGAACTGCTCTACCTCGAAGCCAGAGAGCAAAAGTCCCAGAGCATCGAACCACTCGCACACCATTCACTGACTGTGCACCAATGTTACCCTTTCTTTTGAGTTAAGCTGAGTATGAGGAAAAAAACACTATTGTAGATTAACAGGTTGGGCGGAGTAACTTATCAGTAAAAAAAAAAAAAAAAAAAAAAAACCCACACAGAACTTAAATTGAGTGCCCCCACAAGGAAGCAGAAGAGGTGCCAATATGTGAATCAAAACTAGGAGGGAGCAGGAAGCACTACAAGAACAGGGTCAAAAACAGGGGAGAACTCAGCAACTCTACACACCATGCTGGTTCTATAATACCTGCAACAGAAACTTCACTTCTGAGCACGTCCAAGGAACGTAAAAGAAAAATAAAGGAAAACAGAAAATGAGAGCGCGACAGTGACAGTGTACGTAGCTGAATCTCGGCAAGCCTGACTCGCTACTGGAAAGAAATGCCATTACAGTTTAGCACTTTAGTAAACTGTAGGGAGCAGCTGTGAATGACAAGCAGTTGACAGCTTCTAAACACTAAGAGCCAGTCAAAGTATTAGCATCCAACTCCTTCTCAGGTTAGATGCAAAAGGAGCTATATACACACACAGAGCTATTTACCTTCTGTTTTCCAGAAGATACGATTTGTAAGAAAAAAGAAAGACAAATTAAAGCAACATTTACATTAAAACACAAATTGAGCTACCCTGCACAAGGCTTAACTGAAACGAATCTGGCAGGAAAGGTGCAGTGACTGATGCAGCACATCTATACTGCTAGTGACCCCTTGTCAGAAGGTCATCGCCTATGAATGGCCGACGTCTCCCAAAAGGCCGACAGACGTTACCTTCTTCCCAGCCGCGCCGACGCTAGCCTTAGCGACACCGCGAACCTTCTTCATTCTGTTCTTGCGTTCCTTCCGCTGCTTCCTGGACGACTTCTTTTTCTCAACCAGGCCATGCTGTATATACACACAAACCACATTGTGAGCTCAGTCTGTGCAGGACTGGGCCTTGACCACCGTTCCCATGCGTGTGGACAGACAGCGGTTTCCAGGCAGAATTAAATCCCACACAAATTCCCAAAAGCAGATTCCCTCAGTTTAAATTTAACGGTCTAAGCGATCGAACAACAGGGTAATGAGATTTAATGACACAGCTCTATAAACAAATGGCCAACAGTAAATTAGGGAGGATGGTGTGTGGCTCAGTGGGTTAGACCTCTGTGCCTGACCGGAAGGTTGCTGGTTCAAATCCCATAGCTGGCAAAGTAATTTCACTGTTGTGCCCTTGAATGAGGCCCTTAACATGCAACAGCTCCAGGGACTAGCTCAGTGCGTCTCAAATGTGTAGCTTTTTGCTTTAAAAAAAGTTATTGGAGGTGGAAGCACAGTGGGTTAGGTCTGTGTCAGATTCAAAGGTTGCTGGTTTAAGTCCCATCTTCTACAGAACAGTCACAAGCCCACTGGGCCCTTGAGCAATGGCCCAAAATGCTTCAGGAATCAAAATTAGGAGTTGCAGAATTAATGGCCTGACCCCAGGCTTCGCTCTGAACTGTATGTGTGATTGTTTACTCAGTCTGTCTCAAAAGAGACAAGATGGAATATGTGAAAAGTAGTGAATTACAATATACCTGCACTTGTGTAAATGGTAAAAAAAGAAAAGCAGCACAATTTCATTTTCATATTTCCAATCTCAAACATGCCTACAACTTACTAGAACTATGCATTTCCTAAAATGTAGATTTGACCAATCGGGAGACCAAGATTCCTATGGCATGAGCTGTGTGCCGCACTGAGGATAGACTTCAGTGGTACAATTACAAACACATTAGGCTGCTGAAGAAGGTATCAGAACTTTCACTGGATCATGCTGGGAAACACCAGCAAAGCCTGCTTATTGGTCAGTCCTGAGCTGGGGACCAATCAAGCCCAGCATCTCAGTACATCAAGACGACTCACTCTGGCCAGCCTGTGTTTCGGCTCATTCTTCTTTGCGTAGTCCAGAGAATCGTAGATCATGGCAAAGCCTGTTGTTTTACCGCCACCGAACTGGGTCCTGAAGCCAAATGCGAACACCACATCGGGGGTGGTCTTGTACATCTTGGCGAGCTTGTCCCGGATTTCTGTCTTGGGGACCGTTGCCTTGCCAGGGTGCAGGACATCGACAACCTTGGAAGAAAGGGAGAGCTTGCTTAGAAAGCCACCAGCGCACGGGAGCTCAGAGGAAACAAGCAGCAAGGCCATATCCACACAGTCACAGTGGTTCAAAATAATGTTAAAAAGCATTACATACCATCTGCTTCCGCTGAAGCAGGCGGTTCGTCATGAACTTCCTCGTCCTTACAGTCACGGTGTCATTCTGCAAAATACACCATGAACATTTTTAAATATTCAGTTCTATCAGTGGTAATTAACAATAAGCATACAGTGAACAACCGATGCTAATCACACCTGAGGAGGACAGTGCTCTTCACCTCAGTCAATTAGCGGGCAATAACAAGCATCTGATTTCTGAAGTTGGGAATGGGATAAACCTTTGCAAAAGTATACTGAACTTTAATAACCGTACAAACCATCAAGCTCTGGGTAGCCAGCATGGATGCTATTAACTAGTACACTACAGGAAAAGCTAACAGGCTACCAACTTAGTTCCAGGCATAAAAGGTACAACGATAGAACGGGATTGACTGGTTATAATTCAAACCACGGTTTATATATGTGATATACCATCTCTTTTAGGTCTTACGTATTAATTTTGAGCCGCAACCTACACGGCCTTGCCGTGTCAAAATTGATCATGGAGGTACTCGCGAAAGGCAAATAATTTTACCAAAAACACCGCAAATACAATGCAATACACGTATAGAAACTTTATACTTAAACTCGGGAATGTGCTTCATGTCTTACTACTACGAGATGGCGAAAATAATTGAAGATTTTAAATCGGATGGCAGCCGCGCTAGACTTACCATATTGGCAGCGGCTCTCGCAGGGAAGCGTAAAAGGAAGAAGGGCAGCCTGGTGACCGATGATATGCCTGATCCGCGGTGCCACGGGGGTGGCCGCGCAACTGCCTGATAGAAAACAGCCCGCTCTTATGGCGCAAGGCGCGCTGCGGCCACCTAGTGGATGGGATGTGACAGTAACAATCTCAACGCTAAATTATATTAGGAATGGGGGGCAGCTCAGGATACGTTTACAAACACCATTTCACCAGTGTGCCACATTAAAACGATACATATAATACACGATACATACATATAATTCATAACTGGTACGCAAGGACGCGTTCACCGTTTAAAAGCAGTACGTGCGGCAATCGATTGTTGTATCTAGATGTGCGTACTGATGTGCATTTACTCTGCTATGACAAGAAAGTACCCTGGGTTTTAGCATTTATACCGCAATACCTATTGCAAAAGCACAAATTGGCTTATAAAGGTTAAAATGCACGATGATTTATGTGAGATAATTAAAATTACAACAATCGATTAAATCACTTTTAAAGGTGTATGCGAACCTGTGCATCCCTGTGTATAATAAATTAGTAATGCATCAGTAGTACTAGCAAACTGGTGGCCATTGATAATTTGACAATATTGAGGTTCCATTCGAAGAAGCGCGACGCTGCCGACATTTAGGCACTGGGTGGCAGTGTTTGCTGAGAGCAGCCCTGTTTGGGGTCTTACTCTTGTTAGAGCTCGTTGTCGAGTTAAAGGTCAGACTGCAGCGCCGTACGGAAAGAAACATGGTGACATGCATCGATGGTGGGGTGGGTGAATGTGTTTTAAACCGGTGATATTCAGAGACTGACGGCAGTGCTTTTCGTAGCCTCCATTTCTCCAAGAGCCTTGCTTTCGTAAAGAAGTGTCACGATGGTGAAGGAGCAGTTTAGAGAAACAGATGTGGCCAAAAAGATGTGAGTGCCATCATACACATTTTCCTTATCTCATTACATATTTAATTTGCCAGTCCATTTGGTGTTATTTTGTTAATGCAATTTAGCTTCGTGTCGTTTGTGTTTCCGCAATAGATATGCATTTGCAAAACAAGATGATTAGTAGGATTACCAGATATGGTTGTGGAATATTTTGGAATAGTTTTACTAAAGTGTATGCAGTACTTGTTGTGGCTCTCTTGAGTTGATCACAATGATATCACCCCCCTGGGATACAGGCATGACTTTCGCCCTTTTTTTTTTTTTTACCGTATTATATTCTTGACGACCGAAATGTTACATAGTGTCGTGACTGCAGAAATGGTAAACTTCACATGCGTGCCTCATATTATCTTGGTGTCCCCTTGCGTTTTTCTCCTCCGCCGTACAGAAGCCACATCTGTTTCGGGATGAAATCGGCGGAGCAGATGCGGCAGCAGGCTCACATCCAGGTGGTCAGCAAGAACCTCTACAGCCAGGACACCAGCCACACGCCGCTGCCCTACGGAGTCCTGGACCACCGCATGGTAAGGCCGTGCTTCTGCTTGCTTTGTTTATTCCGCTGTCTGTCTGCTTTTGGGCTGAGCCCCATAACCGGGCAGTGAGCATCCTCTCTCTTCTCCATGCGTCGTAGGGCACGAGCGAGAAAGACAGACCGTGCGAGACGTGTGGGAAGAATCTGGCCGACTGCCTGGGGCATTATGGCTATCTTGACTTGGAGCTACCTTGTTTCCACGTGGGATATTTCAAGGCCATTATCGTGATCCTCCAGGCACGGTCATCGGCCGATGGGAGAAACGTGGCTCGGGATGTGAAGTACAGGGTTGTTGTATCTGATCGATAACTGTTGGATTCAGCCAAGGTGGGGTCTAGCTGATCAGAGGTGTAAAGTACATGTCCAGAAAGTATGATTCCAGACCAAGGTTTTGTTCCAATCAACCAGTTGAGTATAATGAGTCACGGTCACAGAGTACATAACTGGTTGGTTGGAACAAAACCGTGGTCTAGATTTGTACTTTTCCGGATTTGAACTTTCCACTTCTGTAGCTGACGATAAGCTGACCATTGATCGACATGCATGGTGTGTCGTAATTCCACTCTCTGTGTTTATGGAAGTCTCTCTCTTCTCAACACTCCTTACCTCTTTCTGCCAGGAAAATGCAGAGTGATGTGTTAGACGGTTTTATTTATCAGGCACCTCATATCCGTCATATCGTGAACGTGCCAGGAAGTCTCTATGTATCCTAACCCGTTTCTGTCATATTCATTTAAAATCATCTCCTCCTGCTTTCGCTCTATGCAGATGATCTGCAAAACCTGTTCGCACATCATGCTTTCCAAGGAGGAGAAGAGGCAGTTCCTCGATTACTTGAGACGGCCCGGTTTAGCTTATCTGCAGAAGAGGGGTTTAAAGAAGAAGATTTCGGACAAATGTCGTAAAAAGACCATCTGTCTAAACTGCTCTGCCTTTAATGGTAAATTATTCATAAAATACTGGCTTTTTTCTCCTTATTATTAAAGTTACAAATAGCGTAGTTGTCACCTAATTCCAAATTAAAGGCAGTATTTGAAATGGATAATTACATTTTTGCTTGTTTTGATTGTGCAATTGAAAATGTTCCTGTGTGCTCATATCACAGATTCTTGAAGAACAAAATCCTTCAAATATTTAATTTTGTTATGTAAAACTCATATGTCCTTGAATTTTTCAGGTTTAAGTTGTTTGTATGGGATGCCTTGACATCATTTTCTTCATTGTTCTGAACAACGTGCTGGTATTTGATCACTGTTTTTGCAGGCCCTGTAAAAAAGTGTGGCTTGCTTAAGATAATCCACGAGAAGTACAAGACCACCAAGAAAGTCGTGGACACGATTGTGTCTGACTTCCTTCAGTCCTTCGATATCGCGATAGAGCACAACAAAGAAGTGGAACCTTTACTGACTCGAGCTCAGGTAAGCCCGGTTCCGATAAGTGAGCCTGTTTCATATGTTACTCAGGAGACCTAGGTCAGGTGAGGGCCTGGTCCTTAGGTTACCTAGGCGACCTAGGTCAGGTGAGCGGCCTGGTCCTTAGGTTACCTAGGCGACCTAGGTCAGGTGAGCGGCCTGGTCCTTAGGTTACCTAGGCGACCTAGGTCAGGTGAGCGGCCTGGTCATTATGTTGTGGTTTGAGAGCATTTTGTTTATGTGGAACATGTTTTATTGTTGCTGACCGGCACATAAATGGCTTATTAGAAGTAAGGCGTGTTAAAAGCCTTGTATGCCTTTTCTGATCTTGGCATCCCACAGGAGAACCTGAGTCCCCTGCTGGTGTTGAACTTGTTCCGGAGGATCCCGTCGGAGGACGTCCCGCTGCTGCTGATGAACCCCGAGTCCGGCAAGCCGGCGGACCTGATCCTCACGCGCCTCCTGGTCCCCCCCCTCTGCATCCGGCCCTCCGTCGTGAGCGACCTCAAGTCGGGCACCAACGAGGACGACCTCACCATGAAGCTCACGGAGATCATCTTCCTCAATGATGTCATCAAGAAGGTACAGCCTTATGTGTGTCCATGACGACCGTAATTGTCATTCATGCGGAGTGGGTGGCAGTTTCTGTCGTCCTGTCCCCCTCTGTCATGACACCCGGCTGCCAACAGGCCACTGACGGCAAAGTGGCTTTTTTATACCAAGAGCTCCTTGACTAAGCCCAGTATTTAGTCTGTGCTTTGACAGCCTCCACTGTGGCGTTAGACAGCCTGTGTTTCTGGCAAAAAGACGGGCACTAGATGTGTTAAGGAGATGCGTTCAGGAGTAACAGTATTTGGGAAATTGCTTGGGGTGTAACATGATTCTATGGATGCCATACTTTTCTGGATATACTGAACATCTCCATTTCTGTTTTTAGTGGATATCATTGCATAAACATTGCAAATGAATCGTACCACTGCACAGAATAAATTACTGGGGTGTTTGTGCTCGTGCTTATATGTTCTGTGTGATGATACGATTTGTGTGTGGAGTTTGGTAGAAGAAAATAATTCCTACATTAAACTGCTCACTACAAAGTCTGTGAATTATCTTGAGTAACCGGGTCATGATTTCTGGAAAGACGTTGCTGTTGAATTTTTGTGAAATGTATTTTTCTCGTGCCTTAATCACCACAGAAAGAATGCCTTTCAGTCCCATTATATTCTAGAGAAGACGAACATTTCTGCAGCCGATATCTCCATAACTCTGCACCTTCCAGCAGAACAACCTAGATGGATAGATGACACTAAAGCCCCTTTAATACATGTCATTTTTCAGTATTGTGGTGAAATTTAAATATTCACCTTGGAATTTCAGGTTAGGAATTCCCCCTATATAGTGAGTGGAATTTCAGGTTAGGAATTCCCCCTATATAGTGAGTGGAATTTCAGGTTAGGAATTCCCCCTACATAGTGAGTATTAACATTTTTCCTATCCAGCTAATGAATGTGTAATGATCCCTTTTCTGAGCAGCATCGCATGTCGGGAGCCAAGACCCAAATGATCATGGAGGACTGGGACTTCCTGCAGCTGCAGTGCGCCCTCTACATCAACAGCGAGCTCTCTGGGATTCCGCTCAACATGGCCCCCAAGAAGTGGACCCGAGGCTTCGTGCAGAGACTCAAGGGAAAACAAGGTGTGTCATATGTGCTGACTCCTCCCACATTTCAGCTGGTGACCACGCCCTCTCTGCCACATGCCCCGCCCCTTCCTCAGCTCATTATTGTGTCGGCATGCTCCGTAGTCCTACCAGGCTTCTGTCTGCAGTCCATCATTTACTATTCAGTTACTTTGGTTTTCTTTGTCATCTGTGATACCGTCGCTGCTTGGACTTTGACGTGAAGGGCAGTGATGTCCCGGAGCCGGGAGGTACAGCGGTCCTCAGATCAAAGCGATATGGCAGATAATGGCAGACGGAGCCATATCGTGTCCTCAGATCTGCGTCTGCTGATGCCCACCAGTCAGCCCCCGCTGGCACTGGTTAAAACACACCCCTGTATGTGAAAAATGGGGACTTCAGTGAGCATCAAACTTTGGATCATATCTGTAGTCTCAGGTCGAGGGTCCGTATCTCTTGTTAGGCGATATACTTTTTTCCCACAAGCTGTTGGGCTCATTTTCCCTTTTCTGCGATTTCTTCACCGGTGGGGAGGACGATAACTTTCCCTTCTGGGTTTAAGTTCAAAGGCCACGGACAGAGTGTGTTGTGTATTATTAGTGTAAGGGAATTACAGTTAGTCTTTGCCTCAATATTGTAATTATTTGCTGGTGTTTTTTTATTTGCTTTGCTGGTAAGTGTGTAGCACAGCTGAAAAGGTGATCATTGTTGACAGACACGACGCTAAATTCAGTGCTTAATTATGTGCATATATTTGTGCCCAGGGTATCATTATATTTTATTTATAGAGGTATTTATGCGTGGTAGGTGACACTTCTTCTTTAATCACGTAAGGAGGCTGACCAGTTTGTTTCTCATAACAATAACATTTGAAATGAAAGCTGCAGCCCTTGGGTGCGGCCGAACGGCATCGCTGCTGCAGTGCATTGTGGGTGAGAGCCCTGGTGTTGTAGTGTCACTGGCCGCCTGACGGTCTTCTCTCTTGGATGTGTGTCGTCAGCTGCCTCCATCTGGCATCGCTGTGTATCTTGTTGTCACTGCTTGGTGTCCTCCTTGGTCGAGTCTCCCGCGCCCCTCTTTGATCGCCCCTCGTGGGTTTTTAGGGCGTTTCAGAGGAAACTTGTCTGGGAAGAGGGTGGATTTCTCCGGCAGGACTGTGATCTCCCCCGACCCCAACCTGCGGATCGACGAGGTGGCCGTCCCCATCCACGTAGCCAAAATTCTCACCTACCCAGAGAAGGTAAACCCCCCCCCCCACCCCCCGCCATGCTCCCCCTGCATCCACACCAGTCCTTTTTTCTGACGCTCCATGTTTACAGTGACACGTCGCCCCCAACAGGTGAACAAGGCCAACATAGATCTGATGAGGAAGCTGGTTCGCAATGGGCCCGATCTTCACCCCGGTGCCAATTTCATTCAGCAGAGACACATGCAGATGAAAAGGTGGCCTTCTGCTTTCTTCTGAGCAGTTGTGAAGAACCATTCGAATGGAGCAGTATCATTTGGCGCCGTTAACATAGTGGTTGCGTTCAGTCTGACTTGGTTGACGGTGCTGGTACCTTTTTATAAACAGGCAGTTTGGTTTGGGTCAGCCAATTATTTCGTGCCCCATGATGCAATTTAGTATGTGAGTTTGTTCTTGCCGACGTGTTTGATGTAGTTTTTTCCAGACATCGTTGGAAGTGTGCGGTCACCTTAAGGCCCTTAATCAAGGATCCAAAAGTGATATGACTCAACTAGCTATGGAATTTTAACCTGTGACCATGTAGACTTGGAACAGATCCTTAACACACTGAGCTATGAGTCACCCCATCATACTCATAGAAGTCGCAGTTTTGCACCTGGAGTGTTTTATTTTAATATACAAGTAATAACCGTGGAGAAAGAACATGTTTGTCAGCATAGGGCTTTCATCGTGGGGTTCTTGAATGAGTTTTTTATCTGCGAGTAGATTCCTGAAGTACGGCAACCGTGAGAAGATGGCCCAGGAGCTGAAGTACGGAGACATTGTGGAGAGGCATATGATAGACGGCGACATCGTCCTGTTCAACCGACAGCCGTCTCTGCACAAGCTGAGCATCATGGCCCATATAGTGAGTCCTCTGACCTCACGTTGCCCCCTGCAGGGCGGGCTGCACATTAAGAAAAATTGTGCGAAAGGGTCAATTTCCACTGGGCTGCTGTTAAGTAGCATGTGTGCAACTGATGTTCGAATGCTTTTTCAGGCAAGGGTGAAGCCTCACCGGACCTTCCGCTTCAACGAGTGTGTGTGCACGCCCTACAATGCTGACTTTGATGGGGATGAGATGAACCTTCACCTCCCCCAAACCGAGGAGGCCAAAGCGGAGGCGCTGGTGCTCATGGGGGTGTGTAGTACTGTCTGATGTTTCATCAAAGCTGAGCTGGGTGGCCGGGGGGGGGTATTCTGTATGGGTACCTTGAATGCTTTTGTGACTTCATGTTCTGAAATATCTAAGAATATTTATCTTATTCTAGACCAAAGCCAATTTGGTTACCCCGCGGAATGGAGAGCCCCTGATTGCTGCAATCCAGGACTTCCTGACAGGTTATTTTCCTGTAATTCTCAGCAATAAGAGATTGTATTTTTATTGCATGTTGCAGTTGTATCTTCCACAGTGGGCAGTGCATGTTAGCTTTGGTCATGGTTTGTGCCACAAGCGTTTTTGTTTTGTATTCTCTTTACACAGGAGCTTACCTTCTTACTCTGAAAGACACCTTCTTTGACAGAGCAAAAGCTTGTCAGATTGTGGCCTCCATTCTCGTAGGGAAAGACGAAAAGATCAAGATCTATCTGCCGCCCCCTGCAATCCTGAAGGTATCTAGTTACTCACCCTGTCATTCCTTAAGCTGTCCTGGAAGTCCAGTCTTGGGCTTATGTCCTTCTGCTGCTAGCCCGTGACTCTGTGGACCGGGAAGCAGATCTTCAGCCTAATTCTGAAGCCTAGCAAGTCCTGCCCGGTCAAAGCCAACCTGCGGACCAAGGGCAAGCAATACAGTGGGCGGAATGAGGACCTGTGCCACAATGACTCCTGTGAGTGTTTCTTCTCGGATCGCAAATGTGCTTCTCGACCCAGTCCTCAGGACCACATTTTTGCTTCCTCCCAGCACACCGGTACCAGATACATGGTACTGTTGTACTGGGAGGGAATCTGGGGGTTGAGGACCGGGTTGAGGAACACCACGATAACGGTATACCGACCTGTGGCTCCCTCTCCCCACTCCCCCTCCCTGTCCAGTCGTGGTGATCCAAAACAGCGAGCTCGTGTGTGGCAGCATGGACAAGGGCACCCTGGGCTCAGGGTCCAAGAACAACATCTTCTACATCCTGCTGAGGGACTGGGGGCAGATGGAGGCCGCCGATGCCATGTCCCGCCTCGCCAGGCTTGCTCCTGTCTACCTCTGTGAGTTGTACCTTCGCTCACCATTTAGCTGCTGCATTTGGTTTTGACGAGGCCCTTTACTCTTTTGAAACATTGTGTGATGAGAAGGGTTGCAAAATTCTGTGATTTTTTTTTTCCTGTTATTTCCCATGTATTTCTGTTAATTCCCATGGAAAGTTTCCAATTTGAAATATGTCCAAAATTGTCCAGCTTAACTTCCCATGGAATGGAAAGTTTCCAGAAATTTTAACGTTTAAGGTTAATGTTCAACCCGGTTCACAGCCAACCGAGGCTTCTCCATCGGGATCGGGGACGTGACGCCCGGGCAGGGCCTGCTGAAGGCGAAGCAGGACCTCCTGGACGCGGGCTACAAGAAGTGCGACGAGTACATCGAGGCGCTGAATACGGGCAAGCTACAGCAGCAGCCTGGCTGCACCGCGGAGGAGACCCTGGAGGTGGGGTCCTGTGATGCCCCCCCCCCCACACACACACACACACACTTGTTGATTGGCTAAACCAGACATGTGACAACCCTATGTCTAGATACTCCAAGATACTCCAACATTTTCTCCGCAAATGCTGAGGGTCTTAACTATAATTGAGCAGCAGCCTATTTCAACTTTCAGTCCCTTCAAAAACTCATTCATGCCAAGACGACTTGAAACATGCCTGTTAATATACAGTTTTTATTCTTTCTTTTTGTATAATGTACAGATTCTAAAGTCTTTGCGAAAGGTACTAATGAGCAAAAACACTAAGCCTTTCTTTCTGTTTTCTGTTTTGAGAGCAGGCTAAATGAGCAGTTTATGGACATGTTTGTTTGTGGACATGTCGTTCGCGTGGCTTTCCCCTCCTGCTGCGCAGCGTTCGCTTGTTCCCGCTCGTTATGTGGCTGTGTGTCAGAGCCGATGGCCCGTTCCTCATCACATGGGACTCGGTGTGTGTGTGTCTGTCCTCAGGCACTTATCCTGAAGGAGCTCTCCGTGATCAGAGACCACGCAGGCAGTGCCTGTCTCACCGAGCTGGACAAAAGCAACAGCCCACTCATCATGGCGCTGTGCGGCTCCAAAGGTGGGCCGCTGCATGTCCGGGGCTTGCGTCTGGAGATGGGTGTAGCTTAGCTAAGCTAATACTTTTTAATAGATACTTTTATCAATCCTGAAAGAAATTTCAGGCTTACAGCGGATCAGTGGTCACCAACCCCGCTATCTACCACCTTGCAGAGCTTAGTTGCAGTCCTAGTTTAGCACACCTGGTGCAGATAATCTGGCCCTAGTATCAGAGACTAATATAATTAGCTTTAACACGGCTGGCTCCGGTACTTATCTGTATCGGGTGTGTTAAATTAGGCCAGCACCGAAGCTCTGCAGGGTGGTAGATATACAAGAGCAGGGTTGGTGACCACTGCAGTAGATGAATACACACATTTAGACAGTAAAGGATATCTAGACACTAATAGATAGTAATAATAAATATTACACAACAATGAACAGTAAAAGTGCAAGGAATCTCAGGGATTCCGGAATAATGGCTTGGAGATAAATAGTAACACACAGGGTATGTATATGTCGCCCCCCCCTCCCCCCGAATTTGGGTAGGACAGCATAAAATCAACCCCCTTTGGTTTCTCGCTAAATTTCTCCTAAATTTCCTTCTGGATAACTAAAGTGTCTCTATCTATCTATCATGTCGGAGTAATGCTGTTCCTTTGGTGATGCCGTGTGTCGGCTGAATGTGACGGTCCGGTGCTAACTGCCCCCCCCCCCCCCCACCCCAACACCCCCCATCCCCATCCCCGAAGGCTCCTTCATTAACATCTCACAGATGATTGCCTGTGTGGGCCAGCAGGCCATCAGCGGCTCTCGAGTGCCTAATGGCTTTGAGAACCGCTCCCTCCCCCATTTCGAGAAGCACTCCAAGGTAAGTCTAACTTATGGGCTTTTCTCCAGTGAAACGAGCACCTTGATTTAGCTTTTAATCACTATTGTCATTTTATGTTCTCTTGTTAATGGATATTGCAGTAATTCTGCATTGGAGGATAATGCCTAATTAGAAAAAGGGGTTTTAAAATGAGAGGACGTTTAAAATTTACAAGTCATAAGCATCTAGATGCCTTATGTTGAAATGATTAGGTTATAATCCAGGTGTCTACTTGTGCTTTCGCTGTTATTTTTGCATCTCTTCTAAGCTTGGCTTGCATGAACTTTGGCTGAGGGACGCTCTGGGTCCTGACACTAGTTTCTGTTCCTCGCAGCTTCCAGCCGCGAAGGGCTTTGTCGCCGACAGCTTCTACTCAGGCTTGACCCCCACGGAATTCTTCTTCCACACCATGGCCGGCCGAGAAGGTCTGGTGGACACAGCCGTCAAAACGGCCGAGACGGGATACATGCAGGTAAGTGGCTGGATCCTGCGTGCGTGTGCTCATGCCCTAGGGGCGCTGCGTTGCGTTGAGAAGCACCTCTCGCCTTCTGCATGTCCACAGAGGCGCCTGGTGAAGTCGCTGGAGGACCTCTGCTCGCAGTACGACCTCACGGTGCGCAGCTCTACCGGCGACATCATCCAGTTCATCTACGGAGGGGACGGCCTCGATCCCGCCGCCATGGAGGGCAAAGACGAGCCACTGGAGTTCAAAAGAGTGCTGGATAACATTAGGGTGAGTCGAGTCCTACAGTAGTTTGTCTTTAATAAAGATACTCTGTGCTGTTTATGTTTAGATTAAATCAGGAGACGTAGCTTATGTCAGACAAACAAAGTCTGTCGTAAATATTATGTCTGATTTCAAGCCGTACGCAAAAGCTGAGTAAATTTGCTGTGAGACTAGACTAAACCATCTGGATTCCTGCAGTTATCAAGGCTGGGAACCTGGAATAACACCGTAATCCTGTTTCGATTGCTGCTGCTCCGCTTCAGGGCACGTTTAAGTGCGAGCTGAAGGAGCACCTCGTGTTCCCCGGGGGAGCCTATCGTAGTCGTACGACTGATTTCTTAGAACATAAGAGGTCTCTCACAAAGCCGTGCTGTAATATAATCTGGAGGTCCCCGGGCTGCTGTAAAAATACAAATCTGATTTAATGAATTAATTTTTTTTGTGCGTTTGCTGTCCCAGTCTGTCTACACTTGCCCTGAGCAGCCGGCCCTCAGCAAGAACGAGCTGATACTGACGGCAGAGTCCATAATGAAAAAGAGCGATTTCCTGTGCTGTCGGGACAGCTTCCTGGAGGTAAGCCTCATCTTGGGACGTCTCTCCCGTAGGACCCCTTCCGCGTTTCACCCATCTCTGCGAATCATTATCTTCAGCTGAGACTTGATAACAAACATCCCTGTACTGAAAGTTTTTTTTTTTTTTTTTTTCTTTTCCCCCTCTTTTTCTTCACTGGTGCAAATCATGACATTTGTGTCCTCTCCCATATGCTGTTCAGAAACTTGCTTTTTCCATTTAATTTTGTAGACTCCTGTCCAGAATGACATGCATCTCAGGCCGAACAAATGCTGAAATACACTGTAACATTTTTACGAAATAAAGTGGAAAAAACTAAGAAGCCTGCCCCAGCAAACAGTTGTCAGGCAGCTAATTTGGGTACAAGTGCCAATGAGTGAATAATACGTGCATTTTTAATATAGGTTTCAAATCTTGTTTAAAGAACATTGAGCACTTAAGTCTAGACATAGGCCTTCAAATCCAGTACAAGACCGCTGACCCATGGGGTGTCGTTACCCACCTGGGTTTACTGTATTTACCAGTATACACCTAATAATGCAGCCCTAAGCCAACATCAATAGGAACCAGGCGGTCCAATGCCTGGCTCGAGGCGGATCGAGGCATTTTACTGCCGTCTGTCACTCTCCTGTATCGATCGGTGAAGCTCTCTTGTTCACAGAGGTGGTCTGAGTCTCTGTAGACGTGTTGCCCTTTAGCTTGTGGCGTTATGAAGGCCAGGCTGCTACTTGCGTAGCATGTTTGACTGCACGAGGTCATGGCTTACATTCGATCCAGGGGTCAGTATGTGCCTCAGACAGGTATGTACGCTTCTGTTCGATGGGGTGTGAAATAACCAGAGCTATCTGTTCTGATTTTTGTCCTCCCATCCCCCCCCCCAATTGTTTTATCTGAAGGATTTAACTGAGACAGGTTATGCGAAGTACTTTGAGGTACAGTGATGTCCGCATGTCATGTTGGTGCTGTGAGTTGACTGTTTTTTTGCAACCCTAGTCTTGCTTGAATTAATTACTTGCATTTGAACTGGGGCTGATTTTAATTTTTTTTATTTATGTATTTTTTTGGAACACTAATCATGCAAGCAGTGCATTTTGAGGACGGCGTGTGCTTTTCTAAACGTATTGCCTGAATCTGACTTCACCGCGTGTTAAAAAAAAAAAACGTGTAAATGTGTGATTTTTTTTAACGAAGAACCTGGAGTCCTTTTAAGCTGATATAAATGTCTACTTTGTTTGAGACATTGTATTGAAATTATATTCGCTGTTGTGTATGCAGTTATTCTTCTGTTTTTTTTTTTTGTAATTAAGTTTGTGCGTTCATATGCTTGACTCAATCTTAACGTTATTAGGAAATAAAGAAGTTCATCAAGAGTGCAGCTGAAAAAATCAAGAAGACCCGCGACAAGTATGGCATCAACGATAACGGCACCACAGAGGTAATTGGCCTGTAAAATGTTAAATGCGTCTGGCGTTGAGGGTTAGGGGTCCTTGCTTCAGCATCTTGTTTCATTCCAGCCAAAAGTTCTGTACCAGCTCGACAGGATCACGCCGACCCAGCTAGAGAAATTCCTGGAGACGTGTAGAGACAAATACATGAGGTAACCAATGTCACGAGTCTGCCGTACTCTGTTCAGCCTGCTTGCCCCAAAATCATGGTAAATGTTTTTTGTTTTTTTGTCCAGCCAAGCAAACCAAGCAAAACACTTAAACCGTTAATTGTATAATATTACTCATGTAGGTAGATGGATAAAGTCTCCTTCTTTCTCTCTTGTAATTTAGTAATTTAAGCATCAGTTTAATTTTATGTGATGCAGTTATTAATATTTTAATTTGTCCTTTGTTGGAATGAACATTTCTAGATAAATTATTCTGGGGGAGCAGAGATGTACAGTGTTCCTGCTAATTGTATGTGTGTGTGTGCGTGCGTGTGTGCGTGTGTGTGTGTGCGTGTGTGTGCATGCGTGTGCACGGGTATGTATTTACCACATTGTGAGGAAGAAATGTACCCACAATGTGGTAAAACCTGTCATATTTTAGCTTATGTGGACAGTTTTCACGTCCCTCCCCAATATAAACCGCAGTTCAATAAAAACCTGTGAATGCATTCAAAAAACTAAAATAGTCAAAAGTCTTGTATTTTGTTTGGTTGCTTATGGTTAAGGTTTGGGCTGCGTAGGGGTTAAGGTTGTCATAGTTGGGATTATTGTTATGCCCATAGAAATGAATTGAGAGTCCCTAGAAAGATATATAGATCCCTAATCTGTGTGTGCCTGGTCCCTGTCCCTGTCCCTCGTCCCTCCAGGGCCCAGATGGAGCCGGGTTCTGCTGTGGGCGCATTGTGCGCGCAGAGCATCGGAGAACCCGGCACGCAGATGACCCTCAAGACCTTCCACTTCGCTGGCGTGGCCTCTATGAACATCACGTTGGGGGTGCCCCGCATCAAGGAGATCATCAACGCCTCCAAAAATATTAGGTGGGTGGTTAGGAATCGTGCAGAGGTCCCTTAGAGGAGCATTCTCCACCGTGGGCTGGAAGGATGGACAACACTCTGACCCATGAACCTAAAGCCCTAAATGGAGTCCTGAAGCACTCATCCGGGGTATTCCTTCAGTTCTCCAAGCTTGGCTTTGATGATAGATTAGACAGAGTAGGTCTTTCTTTTGGAACAGATTTGTTTCACGGTGTTGCCAAGTCTGTATTTTGGAGTTACTATGGATGACTTCTGTATCATGGGTGGCATTTGAGTCCTATGTTATACCATCTAAGGTGTCTCGATTATCAGTGGTGGACATTGAGACCCAGGGTTACTTCTTTTTTAACTTTTGCTACCCCCAACCCCTTTTCCCAACCCGAAGCACCCCCATCATCAGTGCTCACTTGGACATAGAGGACGACGCAGACTTCGCCCGCCTCGTGAAGGGGAGGATCGAAAAGACTCTTCTTGGAGAGGTCACGACGTGATCCAGAGACATTATAAAAAGAATTGCACTTTGAAATGTATTGTTTCACGTAGCAAAGGCGCAGCTGCCAGAATGAGTGGTTAATCATGAACGCCTTGCAAAGTAAAAGGAAAATGTTCTTTTGAATTTCCATGAGCCCGTGCTTCTACGGTTCATGTCTATTATGAACGTGCCTCTCATCTCCCTTTAGATCTCAGAGTACATTGAGGAGATGTTCCTTCCCGATGACTGCTTTATTCTCATAAAGCTGTCGCTGGAACGGATCCGGCTGCTTCGGCTCGAGGTGAGTCTCGGCTCTGCATCCAGTTTCGTCTCGGAATTTTTGGGATGGCCTACGGATCACGTTAATAGGAGCAGAATGTTTCATGGAAGCTGTTAGATCAGGTTTTTTGGGATGACCTCTCAATTAGCCAGTAATAAAGCAGTGATTCTCAGCTCCAGTCCTGGGGACCCACTGTTATTGGCTGTTTGAGAGGCCATCCCAAAAATCCACACCCACACCGGCCCCCCATGGATCAGGTATCCTACCTTGTGTTAGGTGACGTGTGTGTAGGTGTAAAAACCCATTAGGAAACCACACAGTTGTTCTTCCTTTGCCAAAAGACCATTGTGCCGCCAAGAAGCAGCATCCATGATATGTAACGGGTGAAACGTGCAGCTGTTCTTGCAAAGGTCCCTAGTCCTTCAAAACCAGAGGGTCCGCATCGGCTAGGATGCTCAGTATTCAGTTAGCGTTCATCTAAAGGCCCTGCAATGTTGATTGAACAATATTGAAAGTACTGTTTAAACTTCGTTTTTGATGGCTGATGTTTGTGGTGTCCGTACCGTGCGGCAAAACAGGGCAGACAGTCCTGGAAAGGTCAGAGGTCAGTTTTCCAGGGCTGAGTAGGGAGTCAATCCAAAGAACAACAAAAACGTTTAAAGAAGTAGCACAGTAAAGAGGTTTCGGGGTGTCACAGAGGAGCAGGCAGATGTCCTGGAGAAATGCAGATAAGGAGAGTCTATCCCATAATCCTCTGGGGCCTTTGTATGTTACTTAAACATGCCGCGTCCTCGTTCTGTATTTCCTGGTGTTTTTGAGCGTATGTAGCCGTTCCGCCCACCTTCTCACATTTTCATTTACTTCTCAGTATGAATTATTCATTCAGCAGCACATTCAGGATGAGGTGTTGAGGTGTTTCCTGGCACTCCATTGCCGTGCGGCTACCCCTCCACTGGGTTCTCACATGCTTAGCCGCGTCCATATAAGGGCAGTGCCCATTTGCATCGTGGGTCTGAACGCCGAGGAGGCCAGACTTAATACTCCTGGAGACACTCTCTCCCCGGTGGCTGCAGCTGAAGAGGTTTCTGAAAGCGGCAAAAACTTATTGCTGATTCGATAAGGTGCAGATTTAAATTGTAATAATAAGGGGACTTCCGAAGTGGCTCACGAGGACCAATGGAAGAAGGAGCGTAGCATCCACTCTGTCTGTCGCCTTGGTTACTTTTCTGATTTTGTTGTGCGTTATGTGGAAAACAATACAAAGGCACATGTCTTCCATGACGACAACATCGATCGACAGGATCGAGGGCAGAGTATGCTCAAGTTGAAGATCTTTCTGGCACAAATCACTCTAAGGTCCCAAACATTCAAGAGCTGGGCCAGAAAGCGGGGAATCCAACCCCCCTACGCTTTTGGGTCGAGGTTGGACCCGTTGCATTGATGCCTCGTAATGTGTCTTCACACCCTAACCCCCTTAACGCAGGTTAACGCAGAAACGGTGCGGTACTCCATCTGCATGTCCAAGCTGAGAGTGAAGCCGGGTGACATCGCCGTGCACGGGGAGGCCGTGGTGTGTGTGACGCCCCGGGAGAACAGCAAGAGCTCCATGTACTATGTCCTGCAGTCCCTAAAGGAGGACCTGCCTAAGGTGGGGACCCCTGCTGGCTGGATGGTGCAGCTACAAGTCTCAGGCTGATGTAGTGGCCGGACACAGCGGACATTACCTCATCATTATGCTTTGCCTTATGTTTAGTGTTTATTATATAATTCTCCTCAAAGGGAATCTGTCACAGGGTTGCCCTCAGTGTTTATACTCAGACCTGAAGGAAATCCCTCCACGACCTCATTAAACGTGGACACGCTGTTCTGTAAAATAAATGCTTACCCTCCTTTAAACAAATTAATTCTAGTACAAGCCTTTGAAGCATCCTAATTAAAAAAAATAAATTAATTAAACCGAGAAGAAACAAGGAACCCTTTTTAGGATTCACTATTTTGGTACAATTCAGTTTTAATGTATCAATTTTTTTAAAAGAGCTCCAAACGTAGTTTGTTTATCATTTTATAGGTGAATTAGTAAATCCAGCAGAATGAAACTTTGGGCAAGCAGAAATGAGTGATGATATCAGTGTTATTTTCAATTGTGTTCTTAAGTCTAGCATTAAAAGTCACATTGCTGAAGGTCTATTTCTCATTTTGTATTGTTTTGTAGCAGTGTTGCTTTTGTTTTGTTTTTAAATGACTCGGCCTTCGGCAGATTGTGGTGCAGGGCATTCCCGAGGTAGCCCGGGCCGTCATTCACATCGATGAGCAGAGCGGGAAGGAGAAGTACAAGCTCCTGGTGGAAGGAGACAACCTTCGCAGCGTCATGGCAACCCATGGCGTCAACGGCAGCAGGACCTCGTCAAACAACACCTATGAGGTAGATGCCTGCTGAGAATTGTCTCCGCCCACCTATCAAACAAGCCTCTTAAAGGGGACAGGGCCTTAAATTTAATTTTATTCATTATAAATGAGTTACTCTTGCACTTTAAAGGTTGAGAAGACTCTGGGCATTGAAGCTGCCAGGTCCACTATAATCAATGAGATCCAGTACACAATGGTGAACCATGGAATGAGCATTGACAGACGCCATGTCATGCTGCTGGCTGATCTCATGTCCTACAAGGTTGGTAAAGTGTCTGATTCCCGCTTCCGACATCGTGCGGATCGCTGCTGGAATGTCCTTTTTTTTTTTTTTAATGTCTTTAAATGAAATCGTATCCTTAGGGCGAAATCCTCGGGATCACCCGGTTTGGGCTGGCCAAGATGAAGGAAAGCGTGCTGATGTTGGCGTCTTTCGAGAAAACCGCCGATCACCTCTTCGACGCTGCGTACTTCGGACAGAAGGACTCCGTGTGCGGTCAGTGTAGATCCTGTCTGTGAAGATGTGATTCGTTCAGTTAAGGCTGGTTTTATGCGCTGCTCGTGTGTTCGTTCTCTTCATTCATTATGAGAGGGAGGGAAACGATGTTTTTTGAACATCAGCCTTCAGGCAAGGCCTACCCTCCATTCTCTGCCCTTCATTTATCTTTCAGTTGCGTGTTAGTAATTATCGGCTTGTTTGTGTAGCTTGATGGCTGTAATTGCACATCTACAGAAAGAAATGGAGCAAAAAAGGGGCCCTTTAACAGAGAAATGTATGTTCCCCCATACAGGTGTATCCGAGTGTATTATTATGGGCATTCCAATGAACATTGGGACCGGACTGTTCAAGCTACTGCACAAAGCAGACAAGAACCCCTCACCTCCCCGAAGGCCACTGCTCTTCGATAACGGTGAATTCCACATTCCCGTCGTCACGTAGCCCCTACATCGCCTGTGTATGCCTGGCGGATGTTCGTTTGTCTAACGGCGATAAGGGGCATGTTGTAAATGCTACTCGCGTAGTTACCTCTGAATAGTTAACTTAATACACATCGCAATTATTTAAAGTTGAAATGTCATGGTTTGATTTGAGGTTCAAAGGAAAGTGTTTGTTTGTTTTTTAATTTTAATACAGGTTTAAAAAAAAAAAAAAAATGTTTAGTTGACCTGGAACTGGTTGCCTCAGAAGTGCCTTTCACTGCCTCACTGGGAAAGCTTTCAGCACATAAGAGTAGGAATGTAACTCTTTCACTGGCTTCATTTGCAAGCCCAAGGTGCATCTGCCAGATGTTTCTCTCGATTTAAATGCAGACCGGTCGAGCTATGCCGTGCTGTGCTTCACGGACCACGTGCATCCGTGTACTTCATTTTCCTAGCAGGAAATTTTTTCATTTTTACATTTTTTTTTTTTTCTTCCACCCCTCCCAGTTATACATTATGTGTATAAAGTGAGGCGGTCTGCAGGCTAAACTATAGGTCATGTGCTGTCTGGCTTTTGTAATTTTTGCGTGTATATATTTGGAAATATTTGGATGTGAATAAAAGTTTAATTTGAACTGTGTGTACGTCGTTTGATTTGGTGCAGAAAATGGGTGGGGCTTCAGCGAATCCCGTATAAAAATTAAAAGCTAGCATGGGGAGCCTTGATGTAAGGGCACGTGCTTGTGGCCTGGTTTGTCAGCTGTGAATGTGAACCCACAAAGATTTATTTACTAAAGAATTTAATAATGATTTGTGGCCCCATTTTTAAAGGCTTAAATGTGTTGTGCTGCTGAACATGGTACTTTGCCCTGATTTGTAGCTTTACTGTTCTGTCTGATTATGCAGTGGTGGCTCTGAGGCTAGGGATCTGTGCCAGTAACTGGAAGGTTGCTGGCTCAAATCCCATGAATGCCCAGAGTGATTGTACTCCATTGGGCTCTTGAGCTAGGCCTTTAATGTACAGTTGCTTCATCCTGGGTATGATGTTGATCTATCCTCTAAGGAGGTTCTCCAACTTACTGGGAATAACTTGAGGGTTGGGTGCAGGATTGGCACTCCAGCCTCCGGGGGTGTCCGTTTGGACCAGTGTGGTGCTGAGGTATCACCTGCCACATGGCTGCACTCAGGTCCTCATCCCTGAGGTGGCTTGTCGTGTGCTGGGTATGTGTAATCAATGCATGCTCTGTACCTCCTCCTGATTAAGATCCAGGTATTGCATTGATGTTTGAATGCTATGTCTTCTCTAATTCCAACCCCCCATTCTGTGTGCGTGGAATATTAAACATTCAAACTTTAACCTTGAATACTGTGTGTTTCCTCAGCATGCAGTGTTCCTGTGCTGGATAAGTAGGTAGAAGATGGATGAATGAATATTATTTATGTTTTTAATCCACTAGTCAATACAGGCTGGACTTCCATAACTCGCTGGGTAAAAAGGAGCATCACGTCTTATAAGCACTCTAAGTGGCAAGTATTGCAGTAGTCGGCTTAATAAATCTTCAAAAGATGAAGGACTTGGATGATTTTTTTTTCCTAGGTTTGATAGCTCTGCAGTTCTTCCTTGGCACACCAGTGTCTGGCTTCTGACTGTCGTGTTACACTTACTGTAAATCTTACTGTAAATGTGCAGTTCTGACATCGTGATAATGCTAATCAGCTGCTCTTAAGGGTCTTTAGCTAGTACTTATAAGTGGTCATGAACAAGCTCATTTGTTTACTAAGGAGCCTCTGCAAGAGTTGCTGCTAACTGAAGTTGGGAAACATCACTCAAAGTGATAATATCTTGCATAAATGAACCCTACCGCATGTTACAATTTCTGCCTTATTTATTGCAATTTTTTTCCCAGGAGATAACCTGATAAATTTCAAATACAGGCGCTCCCCAGGTTACGATGGTCTGTGTTACGATATTTCGTCTTTACGATGGGTAAATGTTTTTCATTTTCAATACATTATTCAATACATTACATGAGATGTTCAACACTTTATTATAAAATAGGCTTTGTATTGATTATTTTGTCCAACAATAGGCTAATGTAAATGTTCTAAGCATGTTTAAGGCAGGCTAAGCGAGGCTATGATGTTTGTCAGGTTAAGTGTACTGTATTGAAATGCATTTTCGCCTTACGATAGGTTTATCGGAAAGTAACCCTATCGTAACCTGGGTAAAGGCTGTATACGTATATTTGCTTTTTAGAAATCGGGTATGTTTTTTTTGTGTTGTGTGTGTGTGTGTTGTGTGTTGGATTGTTCCATCTTTACACTCATTTTGCTATGTTGATGGGTCTCTGATCTGAAATATTTTTTGCTTTATTTCTGACCTTGAATAGGTTTGGTAATTGTTCACTGAAATGTTACCAATAAACCAACTTTTTTTTGTATTAAAGAAACATGTTTAGAGAAGATTAACAACATTGTCACTTACAAGCCGCACAGTCAGAATATTTGCTCAATCATTTTGCATGTTACCAGTTTCAGTAATTTACAATTTAATGCTGTTAATCCCTCTGGAGATTCTGCAGGGTCTTTAACGATCCAAAAATACCAAGAAAAATATTCCTACAGCAGTTGCCTTGGTTAATTTCTCAGTAAAATGTGTGGTAGCGGAAATCCTTCGAAGATCACGAAGTATCACAGTCGTTTTTACACAGTTAAGTACCTCTTTTAACTTGCGTGCACACAGAGATTTTGTAGTGTTTCCCACTGTTCAAAGTGCGTATTATGAGCCAATATAGCAGCTGGCAGGCAGCTCCGAGTTGACGGCTGACACCTTCTCCTCCACGAACGCAGTCGAGGTTTCTGTGCGCGCCGTGCGCAACACCACACTCTCGCCCACGTTCCCCTCGCTGATGAGTTTGGGTCGGTCTCTGGGGGAGGTGCCCCACCTGGTGAAACGCGCGGTGAGTCTGGGGCCCCCCGCGGCGGCGGCGAGCGAGGGCAGGCCAGGCTGCGGCAGGCAGCAGGAGAGCGCAGACTTGCAGTGCTTCTTGAAGTTCTCGTTCATGAAGGCGTACACGATGGGGTTGTTAAATGAGTTGAAAAAGCCCACAGCCTGGACGATGGCGATGACCGTGTTGAGGGTCACTTCGTCATAGCGCTTCTCCAGATAGTCTAGTCACAGGGTAACATATTAGTATTATATATATCTATTGGCGCACATCTAGCAGGAATGTTGCCGATACGCTGCCTTGATTCTACTTGCTTGTAACGGCACTGCTTATAAGACGGCGTACTTACTGTACTCGAACAGCATGTGCACGGTATGAAATGGGGCCCAGCAAACGGTGAAGAGTAGGACGATGGTGACCATCATCTTAACGGCCCGCTTCTTCTTCCTGTAACCAACGGAGAATGGAGGAAAAATAGAAGATTGGGTCACACTAGGTTAAGGATGGATGGATGGAATTATGAACGGAGTCATTTTCAGGGCAGGCCTGTGTATACCTTGAAATCTTGTTGATTTCGCTGTGGTTCATGGTGTTCAGCACGGAGGAGTCCCCAACCCGCTTGTGTATCCACAGCTCGATTCCGATCCTTGTGTAAAGGATAAGCATGGTCGCCAGGGGCAGCAAGAACAGCGCCACCAGGATGAATGTGGCGTACGCACGGCGATGGGCGGGCGAGTGCCAGCACTCCTGGCAGCAGACGTGGTGCCGGTCGTACAGGAAGTCGTACTTCACCTGGGAACGGGAGAGGCCTCAATACGCTTCCGTGGGCTAAAGCACAGATTACGGGTTTAACGGCAAGCTTGCAGTGCCAAAGGAGTCAGAGCTGTTTTACTGCACTGTACATCGACTGTCGATTTCCTGCAGATTTCCTGTGTTTTCTCTCTATATAGTCCCTTGGCTGCATAAATCCCAGCTTTTAAATGAATTAATCATATTTGATGATGCATAAAGCAGATATAACTTTGTCCTTTAGCTACCAAATCATTTAGCTGAATTTCCCTCAACTCCGCTGAACTATTTTTTATATGCACTAAGACTGACAGTCAGCTTAATAGCAGATTTAACATTTATTTTGCCAAATCTTGTAAAATCTTATAGACGTTATGATCCAACAAACCGTTTTTACATGCAGTGGTAAGAGCACACAGAAACTAACCAGAATAACATTGTGACGATAAGCACAGTCCATTAAAACTGCTTAATTTTCTAGGTAACGTACAGCTAATCCAAGCTTTGAAAATATTTCATGTAAAGATCAAGACTTCACTGAGTTTTTACTGCTATTTCCTTTCTAATTCACTGTATGCACACTGTAATAGGGCATAACATAGGAGACTGGTCTCATAGTTTTACAGGATTTGGAGTATTTAGAGTTATATAAAGTTAACACAGTGATCAAAAGGTCTTAAAAAAACAAAGTTACTTCAAGACCATTAGTGTGCCCATAGCTCTGGATATTGTAAACTGATTTTGTTCCTGGGAAGAGTTAAGAGGACAGAATTAATTTGTCTAGAAAAAAACAGCACACTGGGTAAAACGTGGACACAGCAGAGATCAAAACATGACAAATCTGTCAGCAATGCAGCTTCTTGACACATGTCGTGGCAGAACTAAGCACGACAGCATCCTTCGGCATGAGTTAACTTGCAGCTTTTGATCAGAACAATGAAAATGTCTCTCTGAAGTGGCAGTGCATTAAATTAAAAGATGGGATTCCATGCTGGACGCACGCTGCATAGCAACCATATCTGAATGCCTGGTTACAGACGGCCTATGCAGTAAACGTGGTCCGTGCTAAGAGATGTATATTGATACTAAATCACACATATAGTCACACTTCATTAAGAAGCTCTTAGGGACTCTAAGGATGTCACAGAAACATTAACGGCACACAGATTCTGTCAAGTAAAACATTCTAGCGTTCAGTTATTTACATCAATCGGACTAAAGCTTGCTGGAGATTTTTTTTTTTTTTTTACTAAAAAAGCAAAGAAATTAACACAAACAAACTTAATGCCAGAACCAGCCAGGAAGTGTCAAAGGAACATTGTTGTTATTGCCTCTTAACCATGTGAATTCAGTATACAAACACTGCACAAAGCATTCTCCTTGTTTATATCTCTGATTCATCCATCCATCCAGAAAACTGACTCATTGCCTTTATGCATCTCCAGTTACACATGAAGATTGTAAGACCAATTAAAAAATTCAGCATACTTTTATCTCATTTTGCACATTACCACAATAATGGAAAATACATATTTGCAGCATCTGTGTTAACCTACATAATGTTCATATTAAAAATAATATTTCTAGCAAATGGAAATTAAAAAGTTCACACATTTGATGTATGTCCACTCACCTCCAGTTTTTGCACAAACAGCATTGGAGATCCAACAATCACAGCCGCCATCCAAACCAGCCCTATTTGGACATGTGAGAGGTACAGAAGAATTGCTTTTGTGATGTATAATGATACTGTCATTTGCGTTCAGGCAATTCACTGTCAGAAACTCTACCATTGGGAAATGTCCAATGAAGAAAAGGCAGAATAAATCACTGGAGCAATTTCCACAATGTCGGTTTTTAGTGGAGTTTTAATTCCATAAAATTGTGTGAAACCATTGAAAATGATACTTGATCTGATATAGAACTGTTTCACGTAATATCCCACGTTCATTATGGATGGCAAAAACAATAGCTACTTAGTAAGAATTAAACAAAAATTGTACTTGAGAGATTGTTATGTTACATTTAATGGCAGTGTATTAAAAAAAAAAAAATTAAGTAAACCAGGAACAGAATCCATATTCCTGGGTTTTCAATCATATGATGCTGTAATGATTCAATTTAACAGGCTGACTAAAATGATTTTGAATAGTACATTACATTTAAAACAGGGGTGGGCAATATTATCCGCAAAGGGCCGGTGTGTATGTAGGTTTTTGCTGCAACTCCCTAATTAGGTCACTAATTAGAGGACTGATTGGCTGAAGAGTCCTCACACCTGGGTTTGAAGAGCTGACCTACAGGTTATCCCAGAAACCTGCATACACACCGGCCCTTTGCGGATAAGATTGGCCACCCCTGATTTAAAAGATGAAGTGGAGCAGGCAAAGAGCCCTTATTTTGCAGGTTGCCATAGCTGCTGTCAATCTGCCCTTAGTAATTTGCCGGCAGTTGGAAAGATAGACAGACAGAAGACAGACAAACATAGATAGATAGATAGATAGATAGATAGATAGATAGATAGATAGATAGATAGATAGATAGATATGGCTAAATATATAGATTCATTGTTGATCCTTTTGCTGTTAATCAAAGGTGACTAAATTAGATATCCAGTGTATCCTTGTACACACACAAGCGCTGTGGACAGCCAAGCCAGATGTCAAACACATGTGCCGCTAGTCTCACCTAGCACTTTGTAAGCTCTTTGTGGTGTGTACTGCCGCTTCATCTTCAACGGATGAACGATGCCCTGGTACCTCTCCACAGCAATACTGGTCATGGTGAGAATGCCAGTAACTATAGCCATTGTCTGGACGAAGGGGACAGATTTACATACCAGGACCCCTGGAAAAAAGCACGGCGCTGTGATCAACGTTACCAATGAGCAATTTCGGCACTAAGGCGGCATATAGGCTGCCTGCTATCGACTCTTAGTGAAGTTCAGCTGTTAAGGTAAATGTAACTTTAAACATCCCTTTTGAACACTGTTTACCGTATTGCATTTTCACAATATTTGAAAACGTTTCCTTAGATTCTGCTTTATGCGTCACCATGATACTTAATATAAAATATAACTGCGACATGTAATAAAAGAGCAACTGTAGCAGACGTCACGTGTCTGGCTATAATCAGTATAGAAATCAAACCGAATTTTAAAATTTATTGAATTATGTTTGGTGCTGATTGTGACATTAGACAGCAATGTCCTAGTAAATTTAACTACTGAAGAGGAAAAAAAACAATAGCCTATGCGTTTTTCCAGAAAAGTGCAAGTTATTCTCGAAACTTATTATCGGTAGTGTAACAGACGGTAAAATTGTTTATTCACCTTAAGTTATTAGACCAAATGAATCTTGCCGCAGCTTCCAGTAATGCTTTTAAAAACTAATACTCAATACAGTATAATTTTAAGGCGTGCATATGCGGCTAAATGAATGTGCATGAAACTTACCCCCAAGCCACTCGGAAGAGATGTACTGCAGCAAGGTGAAAGGGATGCAGAAGAACGTGATGAGCAGATCACTCACCGCCAGGGAGCAGATGAAGATGTTGGTGGCACTCTGCACTGCTCGCTTCCGCAAAACTATGTAAACCACCAGACTGTTTCCCACCAGTGCCAGGACGAAAATGATGGCATACATGATGACAAATGTCGTTTTTGCGCTTGACGGCAGCTCGGGAGTATAGACGAGCGGCAGCACGTTGTAAGTGTGAATGAAGTCTTGGCGTGTCAGGTTGTAGACTTGAAGCAGCTGCTTCAGTAGTTCTGGTGTGATTTTCATCGTTCCCATCGCGGTGCATGTTCCCATTGTTTTTTTCCCTTTCTAGAAATTCCCGTTAAACGTGGAAAAAGCGCATCACACTGACAGCCCCATAACACTATACGGCTGTGCGAGACGCCGTCCTGCAATCCTGTCATACTGTACATAAACGTCGTACACGTCATATCAGCCTTAGAAGGATAATGTTCCTGTGGAGGTTTCATGCCATATAAATAAAGAGGCGGAACTCAACTTGTCACCCAGTCATAGAATTTTCTGTCAACCAGTAGTGCTCATATTTTTCTGTCTTTAAGTGGGACCTATGCTGTGTTGTCACAGCTGTATTCAAGGAGCAACCTAATTTTCAGTATGAAGAGAAGGTCACGCGTCTCCACTTTTAAATGCAACTCTCTATTCCCTACAACAAAATTCAATGTAATGCGTTTCGATGCCTCTTTCAACAACTGATAGCTGATGGTTAAATAGCCAATGTAGTATTTTCTTTTCCGTGTAACTGGAATTGCTGCTTGATTCGATGTCCTGGCTCAGAATGACTTAGTGCTGTTTACTGTACATGTTTTTCTGCAATGACTGCAATCTTTAGCAAGAAAGTGTGAATCAAGCAAACTGTTTAAGGAAAAGCATTATTCCCAATTTGGATAACACAAACTAATGACGTTTATACTGGCTAAAGCAGATTTGAAATCAACTGTACTTGTGTCTACATTTGCACAACTGGACTGAAGCAGGGTGCAGTGCTTGGCAGCGGTACCTTGCTCAGGGTACCTCAGTGGTGCCTTGCTGGTCAGGGATTCAAACCTGCAATCTTTCAATTACAAGTGCGCTTCTGTAACCATCAAGCCACCACTTATTATTATAATTATATTATAATAATTATATATTATAATATAATTATTTAGAATTATATATTGCATATATAATGGTTTGTTATATATATATATATATATATATATATATATATATATATATATATATATATATATATATATAAACAAACCTATATAAAAATGTTAACGTTGAGAGGACATCGTGAGGACGTCGGAAATAACGTCGTCTGTCCTGTACCTAGAATCCTACAAAATAACGTCCACATGACGTCAATAAAAAACGTTTTCACGATATTTGTCAACGTACAGAGGACGTTGAAAGGACGTCATAAAGACGTGGTGAGGACATCGGAATGTTTTCATGACATTTGTCGACATTCAGATGACGTTGAAAGGACATCATTTTGTTAGCTGGGTACCAACTGATCTCACGTTTGTTCACCATTAATGAACTGTCACATCTTTTATCTCAAGCAAGTATTATATTTGTTACTACAGTATATCTATTAATTAGGTAAACCTTTTTGAACTACTGAAGGAATCACCGAAGGGAGTACTATAGGAACTGAACAACACATGTTAATGTACTGATCTCATGTTTGTTCACCATTAATGAAATGTGACGCATCATTTATCCCAAGCAGTTACTATATATATTTATTACTAGGCTATATCTGTTAATTATCTGAATCTTAGTGAACTCTGAAGGAACGAGTAATGAATAACAAGCAAAATACTGATGATCTGTTTGTTCATTAATGAATCGTGACATCTTTCATCTTAAGTAGCGACTAATATACTTGTACATGATTTGCTCGTGATTCATACTTCATTAGTAACTGAGTTATTACTAAGTATTTGAGTTCCCTCAAGTACAGTGATCATTTAATGGGAGGCAACTGCACCAATTAAGTTTGAAAAATTGGAAGCTTTAAAGTTAGGTGACATATAGGATTGATTTTTAATTCATTCTTTTCTGAAAACATGAGCCATAACACCACTGCATCTGAGCCTGTTGAGAGTTTGGGGTGCTGTGTTCGTTTTGAGTAGTGGTAGCCATATTGTTATACAAAACTTTTTGTTTTCCTGTTGTAGATCCTGGGCACCAAATATCACCTGAGACACTCATCGCCCATAAACTGCGCTCAGGTTGGCGCCTCCAGAGCCTTATGGCCGCGCCTGAGAGACTGAAGAGAAGCTACCTGCCCCGGGCCATTTGCATCATTAGCAGCACCGATTAAAATAAGTTATAACTGCAACCTACACTTTACGTATTTTCTCAATTTTTTTATAACTTTTATCTTTACTGGTATATGTTTTTGTATGTTCCTTTATTTTTAATACCTGTTTCGTTAATTTGTTAGTTCATTTGTTTATCCTTATGTTTTTTTCATTGCACAGTCTGGAGCAATTTCATTTCACCGCTGTTGTACCACTACATTCATACGCGTGACAAATAACTTGAAATCTTTGCATGTCTTTCATCAGGACGTCATTTTGTAAGACGCTGGAGCCTCTAGAGGGCGGTATGGTGGCTTTGTGAGCAGCGCTGTGGCATCACATCGCCGCTGGGTTCAAATTCAGCCCCCTAATCTGCGTGTGTGAAGTTTGCGTGTTCTCTCCATGTTGTGTGGGTTTCCTTCGGACACTGTGGTTTCTTCCAACAGTCCAAAGACATGCAGTGAGGTGATTCATCATCTCTGAATTGCCCACATTGTGTGCATACTATACAATGGTCTGGAATCCTATTTGGGGAAAGTTCCTACCTTGTTGCTTGTGCTTTGTGGAATTGGCTCCAAGCTCATTGTGACCTTGTCCTTGTTAAATGGTAAGAAGATGAATGGATATATGTATTATAGGAAAAGGTATGGGATGCTATTATAGGTTTATAGTGATTTGGTCTCTCATCATGTTTTATTTCGGTTTGGCTTTGACAAACCTATTTGTATTAGGTAATTTTATTCTTAATAGGCCACTTTTATACTTTAATTTGTGTATTTATTTATATAACCCGTGATCGACCGGAAACCATGTCACTAGCAACACAACATCTGTCAGAACATCACAGCCAAATGGCTTTAGTCTTGTCACATACTTGAGGACGTAAAACACTAAGCTTGGTTTAAATTCAGCACAAATCCTGCATTAACAGGCGAAACTGTAACATGCCTTTATTATGAAGTTAGGAGCGACTGTGGGTTCAGTCACATGATGCAGTGCCACCATGTATTCGGTGTGCAGAATATTGGATGCTTACACACCTTTGGGTACAGTACTTAGGCCACAATTCTGTGCCCAGTGTAATAATAATATGCATACAACACAGGAAGAGCAAGGCTGGGATTTGACCCCAGCTGTAAAGGTGTGAAGTTACAGCGTTAAGGCACCACGCCTAAGAATGTTAATTATACTAATAGCAACAACGAAAAAAAACAAGAACTCCGATAATAATATCAATCATTATAATCATACCGTCAATGGCTGTATGACTGCCTAAGAACAAATAATCACAGTTATGATAAGCTGGGTCGCTGCCCCGGAGCACTGACTAGGATCCCCATTGAAAAAGATGCTTCCCCCTGCATGCAAAGAGCTGGTATCCTAGCAACTCTAAAAACATTGGATTTGAAGGATTACTGAAGGGTCTGGAGCTTATTGAAGCTTCAAGAATAAGGTAAGATTTCTGAGTACTAGCATTGGCCTAAATAGTTATTTTATCATTCGAACAAGAGTCCGACATCAGGTTTCAGTTCATTTTCTTAAATTAAAATAAGAAAAGTTATATCACTGAGAAAATATTTGCTTAATAAAAGTTTTGAGTACTGTGGTTGTATTCATATAGCATCCAGGGAAATCTGTAACACCAAGTAACCTCAATGCATTATTATCCTCTTCAGTATTGCTTTGCCATTTAATTGTAAATTGGAAAATTTTATTGTATAGATATAGGAAGACATAGCTGTAATTTTTATTCAGAGCTAAAGGCATTTGTAAGATTTTTAGCAATGTGCTTTCATTCTGCTGAGTTAAATTATTAAATATTGTACATATAACTTATTAAAGTGGGTTAATGTAAAACTTTTCAGAATTATGATTTAATAATTATATTTTACCCTTTTAATCAAATTATTGAAAGCCTTTTCAGTTGACACATGTTGACCAATATCTTAATGACATCTTTGAAGTGACCATGGAGGGAGCAGCCCAGCGCGGCATTGAAGGTCTCGGTCAGGCTGCTCGCTGTCAGGATGCGGGAGGGAGCGGGACGGCAGCAGGGGACTCGCCCTTCGAAAAAGCCATGCACTTTCTGGCAGAGAGGGTCCGCGAGCCCCCCAGAGGCGCACATCGCTTCGGCTCTCTCAGTCACCATTCATTCTTCTCCAGACACAACCCCCACCCCCACAGAGTCACGCACATCCAAGGTGGGCACAGGGGGCGGGCTAGTCGAGGTGCAGCCATTGCTTCGGGTTCCATTGTTGTCTATCAGAAAATACTTATAGGCTGTCATTTTGATTGGGTCTTACAAAAAATATACTCTTTTTTCTGATCCTGTGGCCTGAATATAAGCTTATGTGCTTTAAATAAAGGCTTTTTTGAAACAAAATTTTATCTCTTAACAATTAGAAACCATAAAATTGAATGAACAGTATCAGACATAATATATACATACATATGTGCTATTATACATAGAGAAAACAGAGAAATTTGGATCATATTTAGAAACAGATAACGTGCAATAACGAACACATCAACAAACTACAGTGAAATTGAGTGAGATATTAAGCTTTAATCTTAAAAGAAACCAAAACTACTTAGATACCATAAACTTGAATTTGTGCGATTTAAACATTGTGATGTCATCCTGACATAGCGACCTGCAGTATTTTAGTATATCTAAGCCACTTTGTTGGGCTATGAATAATTCACTGGTCTCAGGATGTTAATCAAATCTTTACAATTCTTTGTAACTCATTAAGGCAGTTTCAAAAGGAAATAAAAAATTTAATAACAAATGTTAACTAGTTAACATTACATGTGCATATTATTATTATTATCATTATTATTATTATTATTGTTCTTATTGTTATGTTATTAGTTTGTTATAGACATCTTTTCAGCCTGGATAGACCCTGGTCAGCCAGCTGCATTCCCAGTATGCTCAGCTTTAACGGAAATGCAGCAAATTACAATGTTACATCCCTGCAATTGTATTTTCTTTAAATATACAATGATATATAATATATTTTTCGCTGTTTGCAAAATTGCGTGACTTCAGCTGGTAGATTTCACTGAAACTGACATGTGGCCACAGTGATCTGGTGATTTAATATTCAAGCAGAAAAGAATTTTATGGGGAGTTCTGTACAGACAGGAGTTTTCCATGCATCCTCCATTTTAAGGCAAGGCTGAATGGGCCACTTAAGAGGTCTTACTTTCATCTTTTACTCTTAAGCCACTTCAGTGTATCTTGGTCTAGTGAGCTGAAGCTTGACCCATTACCTTAGTGATATTTTTTTAAGAGTCACTCAAAGGGATTATCAAAAGACTTCAGATGGCTTCAGTATCATGCTGACTTCCTCCTTGGCAGTCAGCCTTGACAATTTTGTAATTTACTGGGTAACGGACATGAGTGTGTGTCACAACACAAATGACATAAGACCATTCGCTGATCAGCTATTACTGGGAATTTCTTATTCTTATTTACAAAGATCACTGGATCTCCAGTGTTTGTTATTCTTTTGGATGAATGAAAAATAGAAAATAAAAATCAGAGACCTCTTTAGCAGCATAGTTATTACTGCAAGTGAGATAAGAAACCAGGAACATACTTTCAGTGGCCTATTCCGGTGGATTGTGCGGATCGTATGGGTGATTGTTGTGAGTTGCTGTATTATAACGTCTTTTCATTCTTTTTCCAGGTTTGAATGGGACCCCTGTATGCATAGTTAATGATGACTTGTGGACTTCCACACCGTCGCCCCTCTACCCACTGATTAAGAGTCAGATGCCCCTAACAGTCGGAAGAGCGACCCCTGACCCCTTCCTGCATCGCTGCCGAGACAGCTGGACCAATCACACGGCAGGTGAAATACCCACCCCTGAATGGTTCTACTTCGACTTTTACATTTGTTTTAATAAACACGTCTTTAAAGGGTAACGTAAATATTTTGCTTTTCCTGCTGTTATTTCGAGTGTTGACTGAAACCCTACCCTCGCAGTTCCCCTGTCGGAAGCATGGAGGGAGGAACTCAGAGAACTTGCAGCTAAAGTCAGCATGTCGACGACAGTTAAGAAAGAAAAAAAGTCTGTATGTATGAGCTAGCGAGCTCTGAGCAAAACACCGTCCCTTTTACTGCAGTCTTATACAGAGGTGGACATTTCCTGTCCAGAAAGTAAAAATCCTGACCAAGATTTTGTTTCAACCAACCAGTTGAGTACTCTGTGACTGTGAATCTTGATACTCAACTGGTTGGTTGAAATAAAATCTTGGTCTGGATTTTTACTTTCTGGGTCTGAAATGTCCACCTCAGGTTTTGTGCATTACAAGGCATGCAAATTACATGTCAGCATTGAAAAAAGATACTTTATAATTGTACATAATGTTACTAGTTGCAAAACTGACTATTTTATGTCAAAAACCCTTTTGCTACATACTCATTTCTTTATACAGGAAGCCTCCCCAAATTCAATAACATAATTATCTTGACTACGCTCAACTGCTAGATCAATCATAAAATTCATCACGTAATTACGTTGCATGAGGCAGGAGATTTTCCAATAAATATAGAAAACAGCTTCATTCATGAACAAGAATTTGAATGATATATGGTTGCACATCTGTGATGAAGTACATTTTGGCTTGTTTCTGTTCTAAATGAGTTATTTTAGCATGCCTGCAGTACGTAGGTATGGGAATACCCCGGTTGTTCATCCAGTGAGGGCAGAAAATGGCTCAACCATTGGGTGTGACTTTGCAACCCTACAGCAAGTTACAGAAGGGCCGTCAGGCAGGATGACACAATACTCGGCCAAGACCGGACGCATTATTCCAGCCTCGTCACGGGCCTGCAGCAGACACTCGACCCAGGCTTCATCGAGACACGGCCGGCACCAGGGACACCCCCCCTCACCCGCCCTGTATGACCAGGAGCTCAGGGTAACACCAAGCTTCATTTACAGCTTTAGATGAGCCTTTTATCATAAGATTATGGGGCTCAACTTTTGATACTTGGAAGCCGAATCACTGCAGCCCAAATCGCATATGTGGCTTTTAAAAATGGACTAGTTTCAAGAATACATATTTGTTTCAAATTAAATTGAATTTATAATAGACCAAAAGGATAGTTTGCTTACTTGTGGACGTCTCAGGCAGTCATAAAAAGATGGCTGTACAAGCCACAGTTTTTGTTAAATACTCCCAACACTAAACATTCAACCATCACAAAAGCACCAAAATCACATGTCGACTTGCTCTCACGTGATTGGCCATAGTGCCTTTTTCATAACATCGATTTCGCTAAGCCTCCTACATTAGCAGACATCCAGTAATCGCAGTCCCTGCAAGATCCTGGGAGGGAGATGCCGCAAGCGCACGTGTCAGAACATTGCGCAGCTTGGCTGCTCCGCAAAGTGTCATTCTTTGAAGCTCAACGCTGATCCCATGGGTCATTCATCAGATCGGGACAGCGTGTGAATGTATGATCTAGCGACTCTGTGGTTCTTTTCAGATCCTGGAGCTCCTGTGTCAGGTCCTCCAGACAGATTCCTTATCTCAGGTCCAGCAGTGGCTTCTGTATGCCCATCAGCGAGGTGAGAGGTCAGCTCGTAATGCTCGTAGGGGCAATGCAGCATCGGTAAACACACAGCTAACCTCCTGTACAGTCACTGTGGCGCTGAAAGATTGCCTTAGCTAGCTGAGTCATTTGGGATCCTGATAAAATGATTACATCCATTTTACATCTATATATAAATGTGTTATGGTGCCGCGTTGGCGCAGGCAGGAAGAGATGACGATCCACGGAGACAAAGGAGTTTATTAAACAAACTGAATACGCCGAGGAAAAGCACAAAATTAAGGGACCACTGGGAGACTGAACAAAATGGGAGAAATAACAACTTAACAAAAGAAACCACAAAGCAAGTTAACTGGGGAGCTGAGTAATGTCACCAGGACTGAGCAACAGAACAGAGCAACAAACACGTAGTAACTAAACATGATGACTAATGAACAGAGTGAGGACAGACCCTTACATACACAAAGAAACCAGGGCAAACAAAGGACAGGTGTAAATCATAATGAAATTCATCAATCTCTAAAGAAGAAGGAAAATGAGCAACACAAGAAACAATTAACAAGCACAACACTGAAAGGAGGAGACGCTAATGACGAACTGGAAATTACTACACTAGGATAATTTACATGGAACCAAAATACAAACAGGAGCAGAAGTGAACAGGATACAAGCAGACCAAATCTATAACCAGGAAACAAAACGGAAAATAACAAACACTGGGGAAAAAGAAAGCCAATAAATGCGAATAAACATGACCGGAGGGTTAACAGCCTCTGAGCTGCACATTCAACCCACTGAGCTATGCAGGAGTCCAGGGAGCAGGGAGAACATATTATGACGGCTGGGCTATAAGACAGGGAGGGGAGAAGTGGGATGACCAGCGACACCTGCTGGCCAAACAGAAAGAGACGCAAAGGGCAGACATAAACGCATATTCAGAGTAACTGACAGCAGCAGGTGAAAAACAACACACAGTTACTGTACTATGTACTATATGCATGACTGACCCAATGCATTAAACAATGACAATATTGTGTTTCATCAAAAGAGAAAGACTTTGTGATGGAGCTGATCCAGCAGGCCGTGGATGCCAGTGTGATCGACAGCCTTGCTAAGGGGGTAGCTGATCCCCTGCCAGCACTGTCCTCCTCCACAAGGCTTCCTGGAAGAAACCATGGGTAATGGAGGGTGGTCTGCAAAAGCATTAAGAAGAAGATGTGTATGTATGTGTTGTAGTGAAGGCTTAAATTAGGCCTACAAGAAGAACCGTGTAAGTAGATATACTACACCGTGCAAAAGTCTCAGGCAGTCAAAGAAAATGCTGTTAAAATGATCTGCATGTTGGTGTAAAACTATGGTATTACGCCTGTAAAAGTGTGTTAGCTTAGCCATTTCAAAACCTCTGCTCAAATTAGCCCTGCTGATATTATCCGATACAGCCATGTATTTGATTGTATCACTAGTACACCTCATACGGCCAATCAATACCTTGTTGACTTTTGATGGCTGAGGTGCCCCTGAGGAGTGATCCTCATCTAGCCATCCAGCCTTTTCGGAGAACAGAAGAAATTCTTGTTAGTATTTATTGCGATACTCTTTATTGCCATATTTTCTAAGGTTAAATTACATTTTTTTTTCTAAGCAAAAATACACTTACTGCCCAGATAAATAGATTTTAAACATTTCCTTTGACTGCCAAAGACTTTTGCACAGTACTGTAGCTGTATAACCATAACAACATATAGCATGTTCAGTTCAGACACTGAAATTAATCTGGCATGAAAAAATGTGATAACATTATATACTTTCTTTCTTAGTTTTGACAAAGCTACAGATATAATCAAAGAAGAGGACAGGCCAGGTAATTAAGCAGCTGACTTCAAATCTGAAACCTGTTTCCATTATGAACAGGCTCAGAGGGGGATAAGCCGTCTTTCAGAGACTAGTACTGTAGTATATATTCTTTAGTCCCAGTAAAACTGCTTTAACAGGTAAAAGCTTGTTTTGACGTGACTTCAGGTCCGACCCAGTACTTCAGCCCCATTTCCCATGGTAGTGATGCATTTAAACACAGTTCTCACAAACTCTGACCTTGACGCAACAAATGGATAAGACAAATAAAGAAGAAACAGATAAGAGAGCTTTATGTATTTAGCAAAAACAATGGTTGTTACTGCAGTAGTGCATAGGGTATACATGCAGAATAGTGACAGTCAGAAAGTCTTTACTGACAGAAATTGACTCAAATAATGTACCAACAAAAATGTGCTTTATTTTGCGTTATATTGTACCATATATATGTACTGTATGTACTCTATAATATAGCAACATGGATAGCAATACATTGGATACAATAAGCATGTATATATGAGTAGAAAATGACTCAGGAGGAAGATGCCATAATGAAACAGTACAATAGTTTTGCCTTTTGAATAAAGAGACATTAAAAAAACATAAAAAGGACGTTGGCAACAAATGCTCTGAATTGGCATGAGTGTCTAGCTAAAAAAGGGCCCGGTCTATGTTTAATTTATGCTTTTTACCCTGTCTGAATAGCTACAATCTAAATCTAAAATGCAAAAAAAGGTCTGAAGTAACGTTTATCCCCCAGCTACCAGACCCTACTGTTTGAGACAGTTTCGAGACTTTAAGCAATGATATAAGCAA